>NC_137794.1:16940468-18362968 GCF_963383645.1 Muscardinus avellanarius
CTTCTTTTTGCAGTACTGGGGACTGAACCCAGAGGCATTCTAACTCTAAGTCCCAGTCCTATTTTACATTCTTTATTTTGAAAGAGTCTCAATAAGTTGCAGAGGCCTCATAAGTTTTTGAGCCTGGCTGCAAAACTGCCATCCTCCTGTTTAAGCCTTCCAGGTACTGAGATTACAAGTGTGCACCACCAATCCTGGCTTGACTGTATTTCAATTGTTCAACATTAAAATCTATTCATGGTCATACATTTAATATTTTACACAGTCACAAATTGGAGGTTAAATAAATTTTAATTATTGCTAAAATAAAAATAGGTAAATTAAAATTTTTATACAAAAGCTAAATTAATATGCCATGAGGTCAATACTTGCAATTTTTATGAAAGTACTACATATTATGGAACATTAAGGAAAGCAACTTACAACACATGAAAAAAATAAAATTAACTACCATTAAAACATTCATAAAGATGCTTTTATTAAAGGTTGAGTATCACTAATCCAGGAATCCAAACCCCAAACTCCAACATGGTCCAAAGGTCAACCAGGTGTGGTGGTGCATGCTTGTAATCCCAGCACTTGAGGATGAGATAGGAGAATTTCACAGGTTCAATACCATCCTCAGCTACTTAGTGAGACTCTCAGCAACTTAGTGAGACCTTGTTTCCAAATAAAACATAAAAATGGGTTTGGGAGTGTAGCCCAGGAATAAAATACCCCTAGGTTTCATCCCAGTACCACACACAAAGAAAATGCTCCAAAGGTCAAAACTGTTTGACATTTCAATATCAGTCATTAAGCCAAACATGAGAAAAAGGAAGGAGAGAAGAAGCAGTAGAAATTGGTAAGGGCTAAAGTAATGTGTGCATATATGCCTCTAATATCTTGTACTCCATTAAGATATGTGACAACAATGCACCAATAAAAACATAAACAAAAAAGCTATTTTAGAGCTGACTTACACCTCAAATAAAAAATTTCAAACCATGAAAAATTTTAATGCACAATTTTAGTTACAATGTTGTATAAAATTAAATTTAGTTGTATATTTAAATTGTACATAGGATTTTTTCCAAGATGGCGACAGAGAGACACAGCGTCACTCACTAGCTGAAACAAATTAAGTTCAACTACTGAGACAGAAGTGTCTTAATAAAGAAAAAATTAAACGTACGATCCAAAACAGACTTGGGGAGTATGGCAGAAAAAATCCAGCAAATTAACTAACTGCAAGATTCACCACAACACACAAAGAAAACAGATAGTGAGCTGAAGACTCGGCGGCCAGCGGAGTGCAGGTGCAGGCGCAGTCACCTCAGGGCCGCTGGCCCAAATGGGACTTTTGGGTCTTTAACATTCACAGAGAAGCTCTAAAGTCTGAAAGTGACCAGAGAGTTCCAATACCTGAAGTTGCTAGCTAACTGGAGCTCCTGAGCAGCACTCAACAAAGGCGGCCCTGCAGACATGCCTGGAGAGCGGCAGGGACTGGGAAGTGGACCTGCTCACAATGGGAGCGAAAACTCAACAGGATATGGGAGAGCTGCCAGAGCTTCAGAGCCACAGATTGGACTGCCAGCGTGAATTCAGAGGAGCCACGGACCCAGCGAGCACACAGTGAGTACAATATATGTGAGTCCCAGTATGTGCAAAGTGGGCCTATTCAGCTCCAGGACCAAAGAAGAGCACTTCAGGCATGATACCTGCATGGGGCCACAAGGGGACAACTCCAAGCAAATACAAGATTCACCATATATCAGCAACATAGTAGGACTGTTATCTCTTTTATTATTATTTTTTGTTTTTACTATTTTTCTATCCTTTTATATTTTATTTTTTACTATTGCGATTTGGTATTGTTTGTTTTACTTTTTGGGTCTTTGGGTTTGTTTTGGTTTTTTGGTTTTCTGGGGGGATAAGTCTTTTCTAAAGTCCTAACACAAAGACTGGGCTAAAAATAATATCCACTAACAATGGGAAGACAGCAGTAAAGCAGACCTGAGAACTTTGAAAATAAGAGAACTAGGAATAATGGAGAAATGACAGAAATCACAAAAACTGACCTACAAGAAATGCAGGAAGGGGAGTTCCAAATCTTGATCTACAATATGATGAAAGAATTTAAAACAAGTTTAGAGGAGATAAAAGATGAGTTAGAAACACTAAAAAAGAATCAGAAAGAGGTTTGGAATGAAATGAAAGAGTCAATAAGTGAAATGAAGTCAGCAATAGAAAGAAATTCTGGAAGATTAGAGGAAATGGAAAGTAGAATATCACTGTTAGGAGACAGTTCATCCAACACCAAAAACACAGTTAATAGTATGCAGAAGTCATTACAGCAACAAAACCTAAACATACAGCAAATTTGGGACAACATGAAATGCCCTAACTTACAGATAAAAGGCATTGAAGAATGGATAGAGGTACAGACCAGAAGCATCCATAATCTCTTCACAGAAATAATTTTGGTGAATTTCCCAAACATGGAAAGAGAGGTAGATCTTCATGTTCAAGAGACATACAGAACACCATTAAGACAAGATCAAAAAGAACCTCCCCACGCAACATAATAGTAAAAATGACTAACATAGAGACCAAGGAAAAGATCTTAAAAGCAGTGAGAACAAAAGGTCCAGTGACATACAGAGGCAAAACAATAAGAATCACCCCAGACTATACAACCCAGGTCATGAATGCCAGGAGAGACTGGTATGATGTGATCCAGACCTTGGCAGAAAATAACTTCCAACTGAAGTTGCTCTATCCAGCAAAGCTACTATTCAAAGTTGATGGAGAAATAAAAGTGTTTCAAGATAAAATCTCAAAAAATTTATAAATTCAAAGCCAACACTAGAGAAAATACTTAAAGAAATAAGCCATAAAGAAGGAAAATGAAGCAGAATTCAGAACTAGTGAAGAGAGGAAAGTTATCAGAGGGGCTTCTAAGTAAGGAAGAAAGAAAGAGCTACCAAACGGATGACAGAAAACAAAATGACAGAAAACAAAAATCATATTTCAATAATAACTCTTAACCTCAGAGGACTTAACTCACCAATCAAAAGATGTAGATTGGCAATGTGGATCAAAAAACATAACCCAAATATATGCTGTTTGCAAGAAACTCACCTAACAGCCAAAGACATTCACCGACTGAAAGTGAAAAGATGAAAAAAAATATACCATGCTACTGGAGAACAAATAAGGGCAGGGGTAGCAATCCTGATATCCAACAAAACAGACTTTAAACTAAGACACATCAGAAGAGACAAATCAGGGCACTTCCTTTTAATAAAAGGAACAATACACCAAGATAATATAATGATAGTAAATGTTTATGCCCCAAAGGTGAATGTAACCATATTTGTAAAGCAAACCCTTCAGGACATCAGATCTCAAATAGAACCAAATACAATAATTCTGGGAGACTTCAATATGCCTCTCACACCACTGGATAGATCTTCAAGGCAAAAGTTGAATAAAGACTCTTTAGAACTAATGAAAACTATAAACCAAATGGACCTAATAGACATATACAGAACATTTCATCCAGAAACTACAGAATACACATTCTTCTCAGCATCCCATGGAACCTTCTCCAAAATAGATCACATCCTGGTACACAAAGAAAGCACCAGCAAATTCAAAAGATGTAATATAATTCCTTGCATCTTTTCAGATCATAATGGAATTAAAGTAGAAATCAACAACAGGAAACTCAAAAGAAACTATGCAAATAGGTGGAGAATGAATGATACACTATTGAATGATGAATGGGAAAGAGCAAAATTAGGGAAGAAGTAAAGAAATTTTTGGAAATAAATGAAAACAGAGACACAATTTACCAAAATCTCTGGGACACTATGAAGGCAGTATTAAGAGGAAAGTTTATTGCATTGAGTGCCCACATAAGAAGGTCTCAGAATCACCAAGTTCAGACCCTATTGGCACAACTCAATGATCTAAGAAGACTGCAACAGTCTAACCCCAAAGCTAGCAGAAGACAGGAAATTATTAAAATTCGAGCAGAAATAAATAAAATAGAGAACAAAAAACAATTCAAAGAATCAACAAAACAAAAAGCTGGTTCTTTGAAAAGGTTAATAGAATTTATAAACCCCTGGCCAACCTAAGCAAAAGAAAAAGAGAATCAATGCAAATTACTAAAATCAGAAATGAAAAAGGAGACATCACCACAGATAGTGAAGAAATTCAAAGGATTATCAGAAACTACTTTAAAATTTTATACTCCAATAGACAAGAAAACATGGAAGAAATTGATAGATTCCTAAACACAGTTAACCTACCTAAACTGAACCAAGAGGACATAGCAAGCCTAAACCAACCAATAACAAACAATGAAATAGAAATGGCAATAAAAGTTCTTCCATCAAAGAAAAGCCCAAGCCCAGATGGGTTTCCAGCTGAATTCTACAAAGCCTTCAGTAAAGAACTAGTACCAATACTTCATAACTTATTCCAGAAAATTGAAAGAGATGGAACTCTCCCAAATTCCTTCTACAAGGCCAGTATCACATTAATCCCCAAACCAAATAAAGATACCTCAAGAAAGGAAAACTACAGAACAATATCTTTAATGAACATAGATGCAAAAATTCTAAACAAAATACTAGCCATATGCATTCAAAACCATATCAAGAGAATAATACACCATGACCAAGTTGGTTTCATCCCAGAAAAACAAGGTTGGTTCAACATATGCAAATCAATACATGTTATTCACCACATAAATAGAATCAAGAATAAAAACCACATCATCATAGCAATAGATGCTGAAAAAGCCTTTGACAAAATCCAACACCCATTCATGTTAAAAACACTACAGAAAATTGGAACAAAAGGAAAACACCTCAACATCATTAAGGCAATATACAACAAACCCAAAGCCAACATTATACTGAATGGGGAAAAACTGCAAGAATTTCCCCTAAAATTGGGAACAAGACAAGGATGTCCACTATCATCACTCCTCTTCAATATAGTCCTTGAGACTCTTGCCATGGCAATAAGAAAAGAGAAGAAAATCAAAGGAATTCAAATAGGAAGAGAGGAATCAAAATTATCCTTATTTGCAGATGACATGATCCTTTACCTAGAAAACCCTAAGAAATCAACCCAAAGACTTCTGGAGTTAATTTAAAAATTCAGCAATTTGCAGGATACAAAATCAACCTAAAGAAATCAGAGGCTTTTCTTTATACCAACAATGAATCCACAATGAAAGAAATAAAACAATCAATTCCATTCACTATAACCTCAAAACCAATAAACTACCTAGGAATAAACCTAACCAAAGATGTAAAAGACATCTACAATAAAATCTATAAAACATTAAAGAAAGAAATTGAAGAAGACCTTGGAAGATGGAAAGACCTCCCATGCTCGTGGATAGGCAGAATAAATATCATCAAAATGGCCATTCTGCCAAAAATGATTTATAGATTCAATGCAATTCCCATTAAAATACCAAATACATTCTTCACAGACCTAGAAAACGCAATTATGAACTTTATATGGAGAAAGAAAAGACCCAGAATAGCCAAAGCAATTCTCAGCAACAAGAATCACACAGGAGGCATCACAATCCCAGACTTCAAACTATACTATAGATCAATAGTAGTAAAAACAGCATGATGCTGGCACAATAACAGGTACACTGACCAGTGGAACAGAATAGAAGATACAGAAACAAATCCACACACCTACAGTCAATTAATCTTTGACAAAGGTGCCAAACTCATATGCTGGAGAAAAGACAGCCTTTTCAAAAAATGGTGCTGGGAGAACTGGCTATCCATTTGTATAAAGATGGAACTAAACCCCTATATCTCACCATGCACAGGAATCAACTCGAGATGGATCACAGACTTAGAAATCAGACAAGAGACTGTGAAGTTATTAGAGGAGAACATAGGCTCATCACTACAACATATAGGCACAGGCAGTAACTTTCTCAACAAAACCTCCAAAGCTCAGGAAATTAAAGCAAGAATCAACAAGTGGGATAGCATCAAACTAAAAAGTGTCTTCTCATCAAAGGAAACCATCAAGAACCTAAAGAGAAAGCCTACAAAATGGGAGAAGATATTTACCAGTCACCACTCTAATAGGGGGCTAATAACCAGAATACATAAAGAGCTCAAAAGACTCTGCACTAGCAAAACAAAGAACCCAATCAAGAAATGGGCAACTGAAATCAATAGACACTTTACAAAAGAAGAGATACAAATAGCCAATAGATTCATGAAAAGATGTTCTTCATCATTAGCCATCAGGGAGATGCAAATCAAAACTACACTGAGATTCCATCTAACCCCAGTCAGATTGGCAAGCATAAAGAAATCAAATAATAATAAATCCTGGAGAGGATGTGGAGAAAGAAGAATTCTTTTACATTGTTGGTGGGAGTGCAAACTAGTTCAGCCACTATGGAGATCTGTGTGGAGATTCCCTAGAAAACTGGGAATAAATCCACCATATGATCCAGCTTTACCACTCCTGGGTATTTTTCCAAAGGGGTTGAAAACAGAGAACTACAGCAACATATGCATACCTATGTTCAAAGCAGCACAATTTGTAATAGCCAAAATTTGGAAACAACCTAGGCCCCCATCAACAGATGAATGGTTTGCAAAGTTATGGGAAATACACACAATGGAATTCTATTGAGCTATAAAGAAGAACAAAATCACGTCATTTGTAAGAAGATGGAATGGGCTGGAAAGCATTATGTTAAGTGAGATCAGCCAAACACAGAAAGAGAAGGGACATATGTGTCCTCTAATATGCCCAAACGAATGAGCATTGGGGATACCAGAGGGACTCCAGATAATGGAAGGAAAATCTCAGCAAAGTTTGAATGGAAAACTAAGAGAGGGAGGAGGCTGAACTTGATTGATGAGCTGCTATTTCCAAATAGGTGTATAAGTACGAATATAGCAAGGTTAGCCTGGGTATTAAGTATTGGGAGGGGAGAAGGAAAATGAGGGGGGGAGAGGGTACCAAATACAGATTAAATGTATAACATTTACTTTCAATAAAAAATAAACAATAAATAAAAATAAAAACTATATGGAAACATGAAAAATAAAAAAATAAATAAATCATACATAAGATGCAAATTATTTTCATGCTTAGATTGGATTTGGATTCACTCCAAAATATATATATCTGTATAATATCTTTCTGAAAATATCATAATCCTGAAATGCTGCTGGCCCCAAATATTTGAGAAAAGGGATACTCAAACTATATTTTCATGTCTTCTCAATGTATTTTACAAAATAGTTTATAATTTTTAAAGTAATGTACTTGTTACAGAGAGACTTAATGTCACTAGGTATCTGGTTTTCTATATATTTTAGGAGACATTTATTTAAAAACAGCTTATTTTGTTCTACTTCATGAGTCAGTTTAGAGATTTATCAGATACTATAGGATATATCTATTTATATTTTATAATTGCTTAAAACTAGGGCATGGTGGCAAAGGCTTGTAATCCCAGCATTTGGGAGGCAAAGACTGGAGGATCATGGTTCACGGCAGTCTCATCTACTTAGCAAGGTCCTTCGCAACTGAGTGAGACCCTGTTTCAAAAAATAAAAAAATAAAATATTTAAAAAATAGGACCAGGATGTTGCTTGAAGGTAGAATGCCCCTCTGGTCAACCCCCAGTATTGTAAAAAAAAAAATTATTTAAAACTGGTTTGGTAATTACTGGTTATAATTTTAAAGTAGAAAGTTTCCAATACAAGTGTACCTAAAATAGGCATACTTATTAACAGATATATAGATAGATAGATAACTAGATAGATGATAGAGATATACACACTCTTGCAAAACTACGTGCCTCATTATGCTGCCCAACCAACTTATTATGACATAAAAAGTTTTTATATTTTGCAGTAAATTCTAAGAATTAGAGTCCTTATGATATCCAGTAGATTCTGAACATTTTAGTCAAATATTTTTCAATGCTTTTATATCCATTTCAATCACTGAACAATATGTTGTGCTGCTATCTTGCAATGTGGTTGGTGTTATAAAATTTTATCATCATAGTAGCTCTGTGTTATTTAACAGGATAAAAGGAACTAAGAGCAGAAAAAGATGAAAGGAACTGGTAAAGATCAATAAAGTGCCTGGGCAGGAATAAAAAAAATCAAAGAGGTAAACTCTGAGAGCCAAGTCAACAGTTTTAGAAAAGTGGTTATCATCAAGCTGACTCTCCTTTGGCTGATAATTTATATTATCCCAATGACCAGGAGGAAAAATAGAGTTCAGAAACATGTCAAGCTGATCTTTAAAAATAAAAGAAATTAAGATTTTTCTATATAATAAAAGCTATGAGATTTCATCATTACTTGATCTGTCCTATAAGAAATACCCAAGGCATTTTTTCTAATTTAACAAAAATGTGCTGAACAAAGACAAAAAAGCTTATTAAAATACAAAGTTTCTTGGAAAAGGTAAATACAGGCAAATACAAAATTTTCTAGAAGTGTATTGTTGGTGCTTAAAACACGTAATTATGGTATAGAAATTTAAAATAATGTAAAAAAGTAGCATAAATTTATTACAGCCAATTTCTTTTTTCTTTTCTTTTATGTTTTTATTGGTGCATTGTAGTCATACATCTTAATGGAGTACAAGATGGTAGAGGCATACATGTACAGATCACTCATTTAGCCCTTCTCCAATTCCCACCCCATTTTATATCCCTGCTTCCTTTTTATGTTTGGCTTGCTGATTAACTTTGATATGTTTGTCAATGTACATCACGTGCATTAGAGAATTTTCCTCTTTTGCTCCCATTCCTGTCAGTTAGGATGCTTATTTGCTCATCTATGGTTTCTTTCTTTCTTTCTTTTTTTTTTTTACTAGAGTTACTTGTTGCCCTTATTCTCCCTAGCTTCTGAATATTAGAGAGAGCATCCCATTTTTAACATTTTGTGACTGACTAATCTCACAGCACAATGTTTTCATGGTCCATCCATTTCACAATAAATGACATAATTTTGTCCTTTATGATTGAGTAAAATTCCATTGTGTACATATGCCATAGTTTTTTAATTAATTCATTTGTGGCTTCACATCTTGGCTGGTTTCATATTTTGGCAATTTTTAATTGTGTGGCTATGAACATAGATATGTATGCATTAGTTTGATAACTTGGCTTCAATTTTGGGGGGTAGATAGCCAGAAGTGGTACTCCTGGATTGTATGGTATGTTTTTTCCTATTCTTCTGAGAATCTTCCATACTATTTTCCAAAGTGGTTGTATTAACTTGCAATTCCACCAACAATGTAGTAGAGTTCCCACTTCTCCACATCCTTGCCAAAATTTGTTGTTGTTTGTGTTTTTAATGATTGCCATTCTAGTTGAAGTTAGGTGAAATCTCAGGGTAGTTTTGATTTGCATCTCTCTGATTGCTAACAAAGCTGAACATTTTTTTATACATTATTAGCCATTTGAATTTCATTTTTGGGGAAGTGTCAGTTTAGTTCTCCAGCTTATTAAGTCATTTGTTTTATTAGTGCTGAGTTTCTTGAATTTTCTGTAGATTCTAAATATAATCCTCTGTTGAAGGAAAAGTTGTCAAAAAAAAATCTTCCATTCTGTAGGCTCTATGTTGTGGTTTTTGATAGTTTCTTTTGCTGTTTAGAAGCTATTCTGTTTAATACAATCCATTTATTAATACTTCTTTTAATTTTTTTTTGCCTTTGGGGTTTTGTTGAGAATTTTTTTTACTGTACCTGTGTGTTAAAGTGTTGAAGCTATGCCCTGTTTAAGGAGTTACAAGATCTCTGTTCTGATTTTCAAGTTTTTGATCCATCTTAAGTTGACTCTAGTTCAATGTGAGAAAGTAGGGCTTATTTTTATTTTTTCTCCATATGGATAAGCAGTTTGCCAACACCATTTGTTGAAGAGGCTATTTTTTTTCCAGTATATGTTTTGGCCCCTTTGTCAAAAATCCATTTGCTGTAAGTATGTGGTTTCATTTCTGAGTCTTCTTTCTGCTCCATTGGGTTATAGGTATCTTTTTGTGACAGTACCATGCTGTCTTTATAACTGACTTTGTAGTATAATTTGAAGTCAGGTATTGTGATGCCTCCTGCATGGTTCTTTTCTTAAGAACTACTTTGGCTATTATAGATTTGTTTGTTGTTGTTGTTATTCCAAATTAATTTAATGGCTGATTTTTCTATGTCTGTAAGGAATGACCTTGGTAATTTAAGATATTGTACTGAGTCTGTAGATCATTTTAGAAAAAATGGCCAATTTGATGATATTTATTTTCCTTATCCTCTTACCCCAATCTTCTGGTTAAGGAAACTATAGTTACACACCTCTGCTCCTGGTTCAAGACATTCTTAATATATCAATATTACTAAAAGCAGTCTATTTATTCAATGATATTTTGAAGAAAATCCCATTGGCACTTTTGCAGAAATAGAAAACAAAACCTATCATAATACTTATATGCTATTTTGAGAGGGCTTGGATATACAAAAAAATCCTGATGAAGAACTGTAGGTGGTAAGTTTTACACTCCTTAATTTTGAAACATGTGTGCACATATGATTCCATCATCTTGTACTCCAATGAATGATGACAATGCAATAATAATATATTTTTTAAAGTATAGTAATCAGACTTCAGGGAAGATGACGACCAAGAAAAGCAGCATTTACAAGTCTTGCTAACACTCAATCTCTATTGCCACAAAATCAGCACTTTTCATAGCCAGTAAACACTATCAGCAGAAAAATTAAAAATGTAAACACAAGAGACAGAGAAAAAGAAGGCTAGAAGAACAACCAGAGACCAGAAAAGAATTCAGCCCAAATTGCAGTGGTGGAGCCATGCTGGTGACATCTTGTCTCAGAGCACCAGGCTCCAGAAAGAAGAGGCAAACAAGGAGCTGAAGTGAGCAGATGGGGATCATTTGGGTGTAATTCAGCAGTTTTTCCTTGCAAAGAATGTCTAAAACTCCCAGTGGCCAAGCTCATCACACCTCCCAGGGACTCAGAATGGAGCTCAAAACCAGAAAAGAAATATGCCAGCCTCACGGTTGAGGGTAGCAATGGTGCCATATTGCCAGCAGCGAGGGTGAGTTCACAATGCCGGTGACAGCTCCAAATTAGTGCACACGATAACCCTCAGTGAAATTGCTGCCCCTAAAAAAGAAATCGCAGCACCACACCCCCAGGGACTTGCGCAGCTAGTATAATATCCCTGGGTCTGAGATTTTGCATTACAACCCAGTGAAGGAGTAGTGGTGGCAAAGATACTACACACTAGTTGCAGATCCCAGTGGGAAAACACCCATCTTGGCAAGCCCCATGGCTTCACGCAGCCTCAATTAACTCCCTGGGTCTGAGACTTTGCAATACAACCCCATAGAGGAGTAGTGGTGGCTGAGATTACCACAATACAACCCCATAGAAGAGTAGTGGTGACTGAGATTACCACAAACTCGAGATTCAGAACATCCTAAGTGAAGTTATTTTGACCCAGGGAAGAATCCAGAGAAGACACAATTTTCTGAAATTGTGGCAAAGAGAAACAACAATAGAGTAATGAATGCCCACAACCCCATAATATCAGAACCTGATAACACAGAATTCAGAGATCTCCAGAAGATCAAATCAGGAATATAACTGTAGACATAATACAGGTTCTTTGAAAAGAATTTAGAGAGTCTTAAAGATATAAAGGATGCAATCATTGTAGTAAAGGCATCAATTCAAACTATAAACAATCAATTAGACCACATGGAGAATAGAATCTTGCTCCTAGAAGATGATCATTCCAAAAACAAGCATAATTTATAACTTAGAAAAAAATTCAACAGCAGGAATTTGACACTGAAGAAATATGGGCCGATTTGAAGAGAGCTAACCTAAGAATAATTGGAATAGAGGAGGGAAAGGAAGGTGAAACCAAAGGGATCAATAATCCCTTCAAAGAAGTAATAGCAGAAATTTTTTGAAACACAAAGCAAGAGGTCAATATACAGGTCCAGTAAAATTATAGAACTCCCTTTAGACAGGATCAGAGAAAATGTTCCCCATGCCACATTATTGTCAAAATGACTAATGTGGAAGCCAAGGAACAAATCTTAAAGGCAACAAAAACAAAAGGCCAAGTGATATTCAGAGGCAAACCAATTAGAATCACTCCAGACTTCCCAAACCATGTCCTGAATGCCAGAAGGGCTTTGAGTAACATATTACAAACTCTGAAAGAAAACAACTTCCAGCCAAAAATTTCCTACCCATCAAAACTACCCCTCAAATTAAATGGGGAAATAAGAAGCTTCTATGACAAACAGAAACTGGAGGAATTTATGTCTTCAAAACCAGCGCTAGAGAAAATACTCAAAGAGATTAACTACAAAGAAGAAATAGGTAATACACACCAGAACCAGAGAAACAAGATTTTCCATCCAGCAGACAACAAGCAAAGAAGAATAAACAGTATTTCAAACAGAAATAAAATTTTAACATGTTAGAAATTAAAAGTTATCTCTCAATAATCACACTGAATGTAAATGGCTTAAATTTCCCAATAAAAAGACATAAAGTGGCAAAATGGATTAAAAACCAGACTCCATCCATTTGTTACTTACAAGAAACACACTCTACAAGTAAAGATGGTAACAAATTCAAGGCAAAGGGCTGGAGCAAGGAAATTCATTTTAAGTAGCGATCCTAACAAATGTGAAGTAGTATTTCACTATAGTTTTTATTTGTATTTCCTTAAATATTAGTTATATTATGATAATGATGAGTGATATTCAAGTGTTTATTGGTCATATAAAAATCTTTGGAGACTCACTATCTATTTTAGTCATTTACCTATTTCTAAATTATATTGTTTGCTTTTATTGTTGCTAATTTTTAGGATTTCCATTTGGAATATTAATATACCTTCAGATATAGCATTTGGAAATATTTTATTCTATTCTATCAGTAATTTTTAATTTTGTTTACATTGTCTTTGTATGTACAATTTTTTTATTTTTTTATGAATTTTGTTTATTATTTTGTTGCCTGTGCCTTTGGAATCATATCCAAGAAATTACTGGCAATTTCAATGTTGTGAAGTTTTATGACCCAGGTTTTCTTCTAAAAGTTTATAGTATTACATTTACATTTAGGTCTTTTATCTATTTTGAGTTAATATTTGTATATGGTGGTAGGTAAAGGTCCAACTTTATTTTTTTTTCATGTAATTATTATTTTTCAACAATATTTAGTGAAAACATTATTATTTTCTTCACCAAATGAACTTGGAAACCTTGTCAAAAATAACTTGACCATATATGGAATAATTTATTTTTAGGCTTTTTTTTTCTCCACTGGTTTATATATCGCCTTTATATAGCAGTGATATACTGTTTTAATTATTGTAGCTTTATAAGGTTTGAAATCAGAAAATGTACATCTTCAAAAAATGTATTAAGCTATAAAAAAACTATAGAAATGAAACAGTGTGATGATGAAATAAAGAAAACTATGAACACCAATATAAAGAGTAAAAAGTATAGATATATCCCTTTGCATATATGATAAATTGATTTTTGATAAAAATTCAAGTTAACCACACCAAGAAATGTTGTATACATATACTAATGTAACACTTTGAATCTCACTGCAATGTATAATCACATTATACCGATAAAATTCTTTAAAAAATTTAAAACCACATAATATGGAAAAGATCTCTTTTACAAATGTTGCTAGGATAGCTAAATATTTACATGTAATAAAAAGAAGTTGGAAGACTTCCGGGAAGATGGTGATCGAGAAAAGCGGGGTTTAAGAGCCCCGCTAACAACTAATCTCCATTACCACAAAATCAAAGCCTTTCATAGCCAGAAAAGACCATCACCAGAGACACAAAAAAATCACCAGGCTCCAGAGAGAAAACGGACTGAGAACAGAGCTCAGAGCCACACAGGAGATACACTGGCCTCACGCCCGAGACCGCGGCAGCAGCGCCATACTGCCGGCGGCAGCGGTGACTTCACCGGACGGCTACAGCAAGCCGAGGTGAGCCGCTGAGGAACAGCCAGGTGGGATTTCTCGCCGCAGGTAAAATCTAAAGCTCCCAGTGGCTGAGCTCAGCACACGCTGCAGGGATTCAGAGTAGAAATCAAAACCAAGAAGAAATACGCCAGCCTCACAGCCGAGGGCATAACAGTGGCGCCATATTGCCACTGGCGGCAGCAGCAGCAGAGAATTCACCGAATCCAGTACAGCTACATCTGCGTACTCAAGAACAGTGAGTCAAATTGCGAGCCACAGAGGAGAAATCCCAGTACTGTACTCCCTGGGACTTGACCCAGTGGGGGAGGGGCGGTGGCAGAGATATCACACCATAGGAGAACGTGCAACCTGGCACCCCCCACAGTCTAAAGCAGCCTCTATCAACTCTCTGGGTCGGAGACTCTGTGATACAACCCAGTAGAGGAGTAGTGGGGTCTGAGATACTACAGACTCGAGATCCAGAGCACCTTAAGTGAAGTCATAGTGACCCAAGGGAAGAACCCAGAGAAGGCACAAACTTCCGAAATCATGGGAAAGAGGAATAAAAATGGAGCAATGAATGCCCACAACCCCACAACATCAGAACCCGATAAAACAGAAAATCAGAGATTTCTAGAAGATCAAATCAGGAAAATAACTGTAGAAATAATAGAGGTGCTTCGAAAAGAATTCAGAGAGAGCCAAAAAGAGATAAAGAATGCAATTAATGAAGTAAAGGCCTCAATTCAAAGCACAAACAACCGATTAGACCACATGGAGAACAGAATCTCGCTCTTAGAAGATGATCATTCCAAAAATGAATGCATAGTTTCTAATCTAGAAAAAAATATCCGACAGCAGGAATCTGACATTGAAGAAATATGGGCCCATTTTAAGAGAGCTAACCTAAGAATAATTGGAATAGAGGAGGGAAAAGAAAGTGAAACCAAAGGGATCAACAATCTCTTCAAGGAAGTAATAGCAGAAAATTTTCCAAACATAGAGCAAGAGGTTGATACACAGATCCGGGAAACTTATAGAACTCCCTTTAGAGAGGATCGGAGAAGAGGATCCCCATGCCACATAATTGTCAAAATGACCAATGTGGAAGACAAGCAGAGAATCTTAAAGGCAACAATAACAAAGGACCAAGTGACATTCAGTGGCAAACCAATTAGAATCACTCCAGACTTCCCAAACCAAGTCATGAGAGCCAGAAGAGCTTGGAATAACATATTCCAAACTCTGAAAGAAAACAACTTCCAGCCAAAAATTTCCTGCCCAGCAAAACTTTCTATCAAATTAGATGGGGAAATAAGAAGCTTCCATGACAAACAGAAATTGAAGGAATTTATGTCTTCAAAACCAGCGCTAGGGAAAATACTCAAAGAGATTAACTACAAAGAAGAAATAGGTAACACACACCAGAACCAGAGAAACAAGAGTTTCTATCCAACGGACAACTAAGACTGGTTATCTGTGGAGATTCATTATTTATGTTAGTCTTTTACCTATCTCTAAATGGTATTGTTTGCCTTTATTGTTGTTAATTTTTAGGATTCCTAGTTGGAATATTAATATAACTTTAGATATAGCATTTGGAAATATTTTATCCCATTCTATTAGTAACTGTTAAATCTGTTTACATTGTCTTTGGATATACAATTTTTTTTTTTTACTTTTTAGGGAGTTTGTATACTCTTCTGTTGCCTGTGCCATTGAAATCATATCCAAGAAATCACTGCCAATTTCAATGTTGTGAGTTTTTATGACCCAGATTTTCTCCTAAAAGTTTATAATCTTAAGATTTATATTTAGGTCTTTTATCTATTTTGAGTTAATATTTGTATATGGGATTAGGTAAGGTTCCAACTTTATTCTTTTCCATGTAATTATTATGTTTCAACAATATTTAGTTAAAAGATTATTATTTCCACCACCAAACGTTCATGGAAACCTTGTCAAAAATAACTTGACAATATAGGGAGGAATTTAGTTCTAGGCTTTTATTTAACGCCAATGGTTTATATATCTGCCTTTAGAATAGTACTACACAATTTCATTTATTGTAGCTTTATATGGTTTGAAATTAGAAAATATATATCTTCTAGCTTTGTTCTTTTTCAAGATCGTTTTGGGTATCTAGAGTCCATTTTCCATATTAGGATAGATTTTTTTTTCTGAAAAATAAATATATAAATATATGATAGTTTCACCTAAAAAATAGAAAAAAAAATTCTCTGGTAAGAAAGAAAGTAAAAAGAAATATTGAAATGTTATCTTTAAGTCATCAAAAGCTTGGTATCAGACAAATGAAACTGTTATGTGAGATTATCATTTTTAATTTTGGATAAATTGCTATAATACTAGATGTCAACCACTAAGCCAAGCATGGGAGGGAGGGATGGGGAGAGAATGGGGTGGGGGCTGACTGGGCGATGTGTGCATGTATGTCTACAAAAGTTTGTATCCCACTATGATGTATGAATACAGTGCACCAATAAAAAAAATTAAAAATAAATTAAAAATAAAAAAAAGAAGTTGGACCTTTGCTTTGCACCATATATAGCAATTAACTACAAAATGGATTGAAGGTATAAATATAAGATTCTATACTAAAAATCTCTATTCATTGGATTTAATAATGATTTCTTGGATATGAAAAAAACACAGGCAATAAAAGTTTAAAAATAGATTTAAATTATATTATCTAATTTAACACTGTATAATATAATGTCTGTACTTTCAACAAAACAACCAACAAACTGAAAAGGCCACATTTTTTTTTTTTTTTGGTGGTAGTGGGGTTCCTGGAAACCCTTCTACCTCCAGGCTACACTCCCAGAGCTATTTTTAAATTTTATTTGGAAACAGGGTCTCTTAAGCCAGCAAGGCTGGCTTCAAACCTGCGGGATCATCCTGTCTCCACCTCTCAAGCATGTGGATTACAAGCATGCACCACCAAAACCAGCAAAAGGCCACTTACAAAGAAGAAAATATTTATAAATTATATACCTAATAATTTATAAAATACATAGTTTTACTTACTAGAATATGTAAAATCTCTAATTCTACAACCCAAACAAGCTGAATAAAATATGTGGAAAGAATCTTATTATACATTTCTCAAAAATACATACAAATGAAAAACAAGTATACAAAAGTGCTGTATATCAGTAATTACTATAGAATATAAATCAGTAATTACTATAGAATATAAATCAGAACAATAAAATGTCATTTTATACCCATCAAGATAACTACTATAAAATATCACGATTTTGTGATATTTTGTGTAGTTGGAGGATATGAAGGAATTAGTTTACTCTATGTGTACAAATGTGCACTCTAGGTATAAAAATAAAATAGCCATTATGGAATATATTATAGGGTTGTCTTAAACAACTAAAACTAAATCAAAATATGGTCCAGTAATTCTATTTCTGGGCATATATCCAAACTGATTAAGAGTGTAATGGTTTAGATTTTGACTGTCCCCCTAGTCCTCACAGAAACAAGGTAGCAGTGTTGAAAGTTGGGTTTAGTTTCTAAGGGGTCCCTAGGGGTGTGGCCTTGGGATTGTATAAAGTTCTCTTCTCCCACTGATCTCTGTCTGCTACTGGCCTCCATGATGTAAGGAGCACAGCCTTGTGCTCTTCCTCCCTCAGCTTTCTGCCTTCATGCCCTAAGATCTGAGCTCCCTGGCTTTAAATGGACTGAAACTCAGAATCTTCAAGAAAACCATGAGCAAATAAATCTTTCTCTAAGTTTTATGGTTGTTCTTTGAATTCTATCACTGATAATGCTGAATAAGACAAGCAGCATCTTGAAGACACATTTACACATACACTGTACTCTTTATCTTTCTATTTCTATAGCAAAATACCTAAAGTTGAATATTTATAAATAAAAAAAGTTTATTTAGCTCAGATTTTTGGAGTCTGAAAATCCAAAATTAGACAGCAGCTACATCATCTTGGCTTCTGGTGAGGGTCTTAAAACAAGTGATATTATAATAGTGCAAAGACCAGCAACAGAGATCACATGGTAAAACAGGAAGCTAAAAAATTTAAAGGTCAGGGCAGTTCTTTTCATAACAGCCTGGAATTAACTGGGATCCCTCCTTTTGGAGAACTGTAACCCCCAGTGACCTGTTAAACTTCATCTCTTAAAGGTTATACTATCTCTCCTTACTGATGTACAGAGGATAGAGTTTCCAGCAGGTAAACTCTTTGGTAAGATAATCAATTCATATCACTCATGTTCATCACACCCCTATAACAACAGTCAAGAAGGAGGAGCAATCCAAATGTCTATTGTCTAATAAATAGACAAAACATATACTTATATAAAACAAAATATTCAACTTTAATAAGAAAAAATAATTATGGCATATGCAAAAAATGAAGTTGAAAGACATTAAGTGAAATAAACCAGTTAAAAATATAAAAAGTTGTACAGTTCCATTTTTATGAGATACCAATAGTAGTCAAATTCATAAAATCAGAAAGTAGAATGGTATTTTTCAGGATCTGGTGTAGAAAGAAATAGTTGATTTCTGTTATTGTTGTTGTTGTTATTATTATGGTATTTGTTGTTTTGTACTGGGGTTGAAACTAGGAAACTAGGATAATTCTACTTCGAAGCTTTTCCCCAAGCCCATTTTTTATTTTTTAATTTTAAAACAGGGTCTTGCTAAGTTGCTTATGTTAGCTTCTAACATAAGCCAACATAATATAACATAACAACATCTGTTGTCTTCCTCTCTTAGTTTACTGAGCACTGAGATTACAAGTGTGCACCACCAGATCCAGTTAGGAGTTGGTTTTTAATGGGTATAGAGTTTCAATTGTACAAGACAAACATTTAAAAATGTGTTAAATATCATAAATATAGTTAATACTACTAAACTTGACATTTGAAAATAGCTAAGATGGTACTTTTATTTTCATTTTTTTTTTTTTTTTTTGGTACTGGAAATTGAACCTATGAGAATATTCTATCTTCAAGCTATACCCCCAGACATTTTTTTTTTTTTGGTGGTACTGGGGATGGAACCCAGGGGCCTTCTACCTCTGGGTTACACTCCCAGACCTATTTTATATGGAAAGAGGGTCTCTTAAGCCACCTGAGGCTGGCTTTGAATCTGTGCGATCCTCCTGTCTCAGCCTTCCAAGTGCAGGGATTACAAGCTTGCGCCACCATGCCAGGTACCCCAAGACCTTTTTGTAATTTTAAAATGTAGTCCTATTATTTTTCTAAGTTGCTGAGGATTTTCATAAGCTGCTGAGGCTGGCCTCAAACCTGCAATCCTCCTGTCTCAAACTTCTTAATACTAAAATTATGGTATAAGTCACCATGCCAGGCTAAAATAATTTTTATGTTATGTGTTTTACCATAATTAAGTTTTAAAAAACTAAAATGTGTTTTTTTGATAACTATAGTATTTATATGTTGACTTTGACCACTAGAATTGTCATATCATAATTTGTGTAAAGACATTTTGTAGAAAAATGGTTGTTGATATATTGTCCAGGTAATGCTTGTGGTCTCCAAGATCCTCACAGAGGTTATATGAGGACAAAATTACTTTCAGGTATGCTATGATAGTATTGTCTATTTTAAATATACTTTTATTGGTGCATTTTAGTCTCACATCATAATGTAGTTCAGAGTGGTAGGAATATACATGCACAAAACACTCAGTGAGCTTCCCCCACTCCCTCCCCTTCCTCATACATGATGTTGAGATTGGCATTAAAATTTTTACATATGTACTTAACATCAGTGGAAACATTTGCTTTATTAATGTGCCCCTTTTATTTCATGTGCACAATGTAGGCTCCATGATAAATCTACAATTATCTGGAAAATCTATTAAAATACTCTTATTGCCAGCTATATATCTATATGAAGCCAGAGCCTCACCTTCCTATCAAAATAATATATTGTACTATGAGAGGTATAGAACTGGTTATTAAAATACAATTGTCTTCTACAAAACTAGGCATTAAAGATGTAGACAGTGATTGGAATGTTGATGTATACCAATACTTGTGAAGCTGAGAAAGAATGATAGGAAAGTTAATTCCAGTTTTAGCAACTTAGTGAGGCCCTCAGCAATTTAGGGAGACCTGATTAAAAGCAAAATAGGAACCAGCCAAGATGTCTATCAACAGATGAGTGGATTACAAAACTGTGGGATATTTACACAATGGAATTTTACTCAGCCATAATGAAAAACACAATTACATAATTTACAGAGAAATTGATTGAACTGGAGGACATTATGCTAAGTGAGATTAGTCAGTCACAAAAATATAAGAAATCGGATCCTTTCCCTAATATGCAAAAGCTAGGGAGAAATGGGTAACAGGGAGAACGGTAAATGAAGAAGAAGATCCTATAGAAGATCCTATAGAGGAGCAAATAAGGTGTCTTAACTTACCAAATGGGGGCAGGAGAAAGAGGGAAACTCTAAAGCACATGATGTAATTAAAAACAAACATATCAAAGTCATTTACTAAGCCAAGCATGGGAAGGAGGTATGAGGAGGGAATGGGGTGGGGAATGGGTAAGGGCTAATTGCGTGATGTGTGCATGTATATTTGCACAAGCTGTTTTTTTAATCCCATTAAGATGTATGACTACAATGTACCAATAAAAGAAATTTAAAAAATAGAGCTGGGGATGTAGCTCTAGAATGAACCTGGGTTGAATATCCAGTACCTAAGAAAAGAAGAAAAAAGATAAAAAGAAGAAGTAGAATAAAAGAAAAAGAAGAAGAGAAGAAGAAGGAGGGGAAAAATGATGTAGACAAATCTGTAAAACAATGCTACTCTTTCTTTTATGGAATTTGAAGATATATATTTTTATTTTTAAAATAGTTTCTTCATAAAATTTATTATTACATATAGTGTTTATTGTATAGGCATATATATAAATATATATATGTATATATTATTTGTTACTATAGTAATTTAAAATGAATAAAAATATTCAACCATGTGGACATACTATTATTAACTTATATAAATAAATTGTTGTGATAATAATGTTATTTTATCAAAATTTTTATATTTTAAGGTTTCTCATTTCTTATTTTTAATATTAATACTAATACATACAACTATCATAAACAATAGCTTCTTGAAATACTTACTAATTTTTGAGTGTATAAAAGTATTCTCAGACTAAAAAGGTTGAAAAATGCTACTTTGTGCATTTTTGCTAGTAAATAAGAATTAAAATATATTTCAAAATGGAAAGAGGCACAATTCCTTCTAAAAGATTAATAATTGTCTTATAACAAATAAAATTGATTTTATTATTTAATAACTTAGTTTTGTAAACAAAAATCTCAATAGCTGTGATAGCAACAAAATACATAGATAGCATGCTTACCAAAATAAATTAGAATGCTCATTATGCAACATTAATTTTCTCTTGTCTTAATGTAGCATATTGTCCATTGAGTTCTCATGGATGGATAGAAGATATATAAAGATTTCTTAAGAGAGGTAAAATGGGATGTTCCTCAATAAATACAACAAATTTTATTTTTAAAATAAATAGTAGTACATATGGCATGTAATATAATCTGAATTTCTCATCTATTTTGCTTTTACACTGTGATCTTAGCAAGTAGCAATTTTCTTTTCTACAACTGCAAAACAACATTAACTGCTATTATAATAAAAGGTCCTGAGAATGAGTGAATGACAACAACATATTTATCATGGCCCGGGTAAAAAAAATGCAATTGTTAACAATTGTTTGTTATATTGCATACTAGTTACATTTGTATTAGCTTAGTGTGTGAAAATAAATATATCTTTACAGGAAATGAAAAGGAATTACTGTTATAGGATTTGGAAGAATGCTTTATTTTTATCTAGAAAAGTAAAACATAAATGAGGTGGTTGTTCAAAGCTCTATCTCAGCAACAACTTTTGAAGGCTGTTTCAGGAGCCTGTGAGTTCTTTTTACTGTGAGTACTTTTTACTGTTCTATCTTAGACACTCACACTTTCTTCTCCAGTTTCCTTTGCTTTTCATTAATATGATATCTAAATTATGTTCAAACAATGTCTCTTAGAACAGAGATTGACTTTTTTTTTATAAAAAGTCACATAGTAAATATATTTGTCTTTGCATACCAGTTATTCTTTCTGGTAACTCTTCAACTCTGCAATTTCATGATGAAAACAGTCACAGGCAATGAATAAATGAATGTGTGTGACTATGTTTCAATAAAACTTTATTTACAAAAAAGTGTTGGGAGGTTCAGGCTTGGCCCATAGGCTATGGTTTGTAGACCACAGTTTTAGAATACTATAACTGTCAATACTATCACTGCAGTAATCTAAAATGACTAACCACACAACTTAGAGAAAGATTAAATGGCTCACAGCTTTAGGAGATTTAGAGGTTAAGTCCATGTGAGGCTGAGTCTGTTGAGCTCAGAGCATGGTGGGAGAAAGCAGAATGAGGGAAAGAGCCGGGTATCTCGGGATCTTAAAAGAGGATCAAAATTCAACATAGAAATCATCTGGTCCTGTAGCTCTATTTCTGGCATCTGGGGCACATGGTGAAGATATGTGATCTACAAGGAGCCTGGGAAGTACCACCCCTATGGTTTGGTTGATTGCAATGGGTGGCATACTGGCTTTTCTAGCCTAGCTCCATGGCTTGCAGCTTGTATCCCTTGCTTATGGTCATTCTATGTCTGGCACTTCTAAAATCACAGGGGTTTTCCTTCAAGTTTTTGTTTCACCTTACTGTTTCACAAATTATTCCATTTGGGCTTCTTGCATATATTCTGACCCATATCTACAACATATTGCCTGACTTTCCAGGCATTACTTTGTAATATGGGGAAAAGAGTGCAGGATCCCCCTTTTTTTCCAGTAAAGCCAGCATTTTATGAGCACACAAACTGGCCACCATCCCCTTCAATCAGAGCTGCCACTGGGCCTGTCTTAATCCATGCTGCTCTTGGGCTTACTTCAATTCTGAATACTGCTAGGCCCTTTTAAATCCACCACTGGTATCTTGTTTTCATGATTCTACACTTGGGGTTGTAAAGTCTGAACAATATTTCTTTCTTTGTTCCTATACAAAAAATTCATTCCTCTTCAGCTTTCTTTCTTTTATTTTTCATTTTCTCTTTCTTTCTTCCCTTTTCTTTTTTCCACTATATGGCCTCAGATTTGCATATGCCTTTCTGACCAAATTGTGAATTTATAAAGTCTCTCTACTTTGCTTTGCTATGGAAATTTGCTGTATGCAGACATCAATATCCATGATGTAGTATGGATATTTTGCTCTTTTCATATTTTCTCTGCCAGTTTTAACAGTCCAACATCTTTAGATTAAGTCTTATACAATTTTTTCGGACATAGGCAAAACACCAATAAGTTATATGCCAGCATATAACACCTGTGGTCTCTACTTTTCTATAGATTTCTCTTTACCCTCCAAAATATTCTAGTCACAGTCTCTAACATCCACCTTTCCAGCCATATTCTGGCCCTTCCAACTTCCTCTTAAAAACCAGTTTCAAAGACTCACAGTTCACATAGCAAGATTTAGAAATAGCAATGACTCCATTTCTCTGATACCAATTTCTGTGTCAGTCTACATTCTAATCTAAAACAATAGACTTACATGACTATAGAATGATGATTTATTTACTTATAGGTTTTTTCTTTTTCTTTTTCTTTTTTTTTTTTTGAGATTTCCAGTTTAGTCCATGTGAAACTTGGTCAGCATAAGTCAGGGCATGGCAGTGAGAAATAGAGAGAGCGAGAAATCAAGGGTTCTAATCTCACATTAGAGAGACCAGAAGCATGAGAGAAAACAAGATAATTCAAGGAAAAAAAATATAGACTCTAACATCACATTCCAAAGAACCACCGTATACCAACTGCTTATGCTACTGCCCAGTAAATCTATTCAAATAGATTCATCTTCTAATGACATCACAACCCTCATAACTTAATTATATCAACGCCAAACAGGAGACATTCTACATTTAACCATAACAAATACTGTTTCCTGTTCTCTCCTATAAGTTAAATATGTGATATAATTAAGTTGTTATATGCTTCCACAGAAAAGTTGTTTCATTTAAAGTTATAGCATCTGGGTGTGGTAGTGCATGCCTGTTATCCCAATACTTGAGAGGCTGAGACAAAAAGATCTCAGGTTCTAGGACAATCTCAGCAATGTACAAAAAGTCTCAGCAAACTAGTAAGACTCTGCTTCAAAACAAAACAAAAATAAATAAAAAAGGCTGGAGGTGTAGATCAAAGGTAGAATACCCCTGGGTATTAAACCACCAGCAACAAACACACACACACACACACACACACACACACACACACACACGACAACAGCAAACTGCTATTAATATGCGTGCATCACTAAACATTTGTTAAACTTATTTGAAATTCTATGTCTCATTGAGCAACAAACTCTCCTACTCCCTCTTGAAATCTGTCCCAGAAATATAAAACTTTCCTTCTCACATATTTAAGCTGATTTGGATTTCATTTAGTTTAACCCTGCACTGACAGCAACAACCCAATTAATTAAGACTTTGTAAACTGGTCAAGGTTGAAAAGAATTTTTTTCTCATATTCTATTCTTGCTAAAGGTCACATATAAAAAATGGTATTTCACAGATCCTAATCCACCTTAAAGTATATCCTCTGGTAAGCAAATCCCACACAGTCATAAACACTGTTCTAGTGTTGCCATTTAGAAATATACTGCATTTTGCAGTCCAATGGCTCAGTAAAAGCAATTTTTATTTTTACCTCCTGTATCAACCTGTGTGAAAATCTTTCCATGTCAGAGAGGCAGTAGGAGGCAAACATTAAAGTGCTTTTTTATTTTACTGTTGGAAAAAATAAGGCTTCAAAACACTGTCTATCTCAAAATGTTGACAGCTGAAGAAGCAGTGGGAGGTAGCCTAGAGAGCATTTTACTACCTGCAATAAATGTTAACACATTAAAACATTCTTAATAGCAAACTAATAAAAACTGTTAATAAAACACCAGCTTTTCTTGCTTACTCAAATATGTTTTTTTTTCTGATTTGTCTCTTATCTTCTTTTAACCTTTTCAATTCCTGTTCTCCCATCTCAAGCTATTTAAACCAGCCACATTCTAGTTCTTAATCACACTCCCAGCCCTATTTTACTTTTTTTTTTTAAACAGGGTCTTACTAAATCACTACACATTGGACTCAAACCTATGGTCTTCCTGTCCCATTCTCTCAAGAACTGGAATTGCAGGTGTGTACTATTGCATCTGGCCATCTTCTTGTTTTTTCTACTGGACTCAGCTGATGAGGAGTCTCTCCAATTCAGGGCAAATTATCTCATTTTCACTGGGTTGGACAGATTCATCCAATTCTTCCTACTGGCTCTTTTGGCCAATAATCCTGCTCCTTTGAGACTCTCCTCGATTTTACCTAAGCTTGTCTAACCCATATCTGTATTTCATTTGACACCTGACATATTTCCTCTTTTAATTGTTTGTCAATTCATTGAAATTACTTTCCTCTCACCCCCACACCTTCTATGCTCTGAAATTTGACCTGGAAATGAAGCTATGATCTCTGTGTACCAAAGTCAGCAAATAGTTCAAAGACCTGAATTCACTGGGGACTCTTTTATATATATCTTGGCTTCTGTGCTTCTTGGGTGTCTTTTTCACCTCTTGCTTTCTGTCTTCTTAGCAGGGTCCTTCTGTTCTTGTATCATCAAATCTTGCCAAACCTCAGACCTTTCCCAAAGCACATCTACCTCAGGTTATTTCTTCCACTTCCCAAATTAACCCCACAGTGGTCTACAGTATCACCTTCCCAATACAAAGTATTCTTTCTCCTGGTTTTTCATGGTATTGTGAACTCTTGTATACTATTTACTGCAATAGCATTTTAATATCTTTATGTCTATCTTCATGAGAAAAGTTAAATATTTGTGTGGCAGATACTAGGGGAGGTTATCACTATTCATTCTGCAACACTTTTGACATAACAGTATTCAAAATTGACATGAATTTAAATTTTATAAAATCCTAGTGGTTTAGTGTATATTTTTAAAAAACCAAGCTTCACTTTAAACTACCAAGAAACAAGGTAATTACATTACATGTCATTGCAAATATTAAATACTCTCAAGTATACTCCCATGATGTTACCAGACAATAAAATGTGTTCACAGCAAGTTTTCTTCCTCAGAAAACTTAAAAATTATCCACCATATCCTTACTGACAAAAGGGAAGTTTAACATTTGTGAAATAATTTGCTTAAAGACTTATGCTTTAAGAACATATAAAGGAACTTCTTACAGTTTCTTTTGTATTTTTTTTTTTTTTTTTTTTTTGGTGGTACTGGGGTTCCTGGAGGCCCTTCTACCTCCGGACTACACTCCCAGACCTATTTTATATATATTTTTTAAATTTGGGAACAGGGTCTCTTAAGCCAGCAAGGCTAGCTCCGAACCAGCACGATCCTCCTGTCTCCACCTCCCAAGCGCAGGGATTACAAGCGTGCGCCACCACGCCAGGATCTTTTGTATTTTAAAGGCGAGAAAGAGAATTTGACTAAATGTCAATAAATGGCCACTTTTGACTGTAGGATACACACGGAATGAGTCAGAACACTTCAGCACTGTGCTTTTCAGGACAGTGTAAATAGGATTCACCCATAACTAAACAACTAAATCAGGTAAATAGGGTTCACCCATAACTAAACAATTTACTTCAGTACCAACTGAGACGTGCTCTTAAAAAATCTCATGGTATGGGAAATCTGTGATTTGGATCTGGAATACTACTGATCAAATTTCTATCCTAGTTTTTATTTATTTATTTTTTAGCCATGTGTCTTCAAGCAAATGCAACAACATTTTTGAAGTTTATATGCATTACAACAATAAAAACACCATTGTGATATTTGTTAGGATTAAGTAACAGTCCCATAAAAATTTTAAAATATAACACAATATTCAACTACTGGTTATTATTTATAATATCAATAATATTTGCATCATTGGATAATTTTTCTGTTTAGCCTTCTAAATCATCTTTTGAATCCAATTAGCACTTTCTTTCTTTCTTTCCTTCTTTCTTTCTTTCTTTCTTTCTTTCTTTCTTTCTTTCTTTCTTTCTTTCTTTTTTTTTTCAGTACTAGAGATGAAACCCAGGGGCATTCTACTCCAAGCTAACCTCAGTCCTATTTTTTATTCATTCTTTTGAAACAGGGTCTCACTGACTTGCAAAGGGCTTCACTAAGTAGTCAAGACTGTCCATGAACCGCAATCCTCTGTCTCATCTCCCAAATGCTGGGATTAACATTTTACAGTGAAGATTACTATTTAAATTTTCTTTATATTGTCTCTGATAATGTTACTAATTTAATAAGCAGTGTACTCTGTAATACCAACATTACAAAGAGTTTTATTGAGCAGTGAGTGCTCACTCTTCTAGGAGGCCCCATGTATTTATCATACTGGTGTATAATCTTGGTTTATTTTTCTATAATATCCCATGAACATCTCTGCACTTTAATTTTCTGTTTTTTTTTGTTGTTGTTTTAGTTATGAGCTCTTCAAGTGCAAGCCTTTTCTTATTCATCTTTAAAATCATTGCACCTAACCAGAGGTTTGAAGAAAACCAGGAAAGATTAAATGAATATATTAATAAATAAAACATAGTAACTGTGTAAAGGCAGTATTATTGCTATTGACTTTGAATCGCTCTTCTTATTGCCTTATTCATTCCACTTATCAAAATTATAAGTGAGGATATCATTGCAATGTTTTATAGACTTAAATAAAATATATTTGAATCTTTATCAGAAACTTCATCATAATTTGTATCCAGTAGTATGCTCACAAATCTTTAAGAGCCAACTCTCCAGAGTAACAAATAAAAATAAAAATAAAACAGTTTGATTTGTAGCATTTTCTGACTTTTGTGGCAGAGTAGTCCCAGCATGGCAAATTTTAAGCCACCAATACCATGATCCTGACACAGAGTAGAAGGAAATAAGCACAATTGACTCTCCTGAGTCTCCAGAACATCATTGGCTGCTCCTACACTGTGTCTTGTGTTACTCATTTCAGCTGGATTTGCTGAATTGCCTTCCACTTCCAGCTTCCAGTAGCTCCTCTCAGGGAATGAACTCTAAGCATAGAAGTAATAAATCAAGGCCATTAGTGTGCTACACTGCCAGATTCTTTAGAAATATTATCTGTAAATACAATCATTAGCATCACCAATAAACCACAAGAAAAACTGCATGTGCTTTTTTCAGAAAACATATTTTAGAACTTATAAAAAAATTGAAAGTGTGAAATGAATGACTTTAAAATCTGCTTTGATCTGTTTTAAATAAAGGTTGTGTTATAGTTAATTATTTCATTCTTTTAGGTGAAAAAATGGGTCAACCATTTATCTCCTCAAACCCTTTACTGCTTTTTGTTAACTACTTCCTTACTCATTTTTCAATTATTTTAAGCTTACATTGTCTGTGCTAGTAAAACCACAAAACTTTAAACATTTGTGGTAAACCACATGTTTAAATATTGATGCATTTTAGGTATCTTGGTTTCTGGCTCACATTTACTAGAATCAAAGAAGAAAAGACTAGCTCATCAGTTCTTTAAACATCCTACCAACTGAGGATTAAAATCCTAAAGGAAATCAAAAACACTTAGGGTTTCTTAAACCACAACCTGACTTCTAGTGATGAGTTGAGGTAAATGAACATATTGCCTTTACCATAAAGACTGAATGTACAAGTTTTATAAAATGTTATTACTTATCAAGTTCTGTAATTATTTTAAATCATTACAGTAGTCAATGTACAAGGGGAAAAAAGAGATTCTAGGTAGACATTTGCATATGTCTCTCATATTGTCAAAAAGTGAAGTTGTACTTTAAAATACTAAATCATGAAACACTTTCAACACTAAAAATGAAGCATGCTAGTGGAAATATGTTTCTAATCTTATTGATCACATGTAATCTTTAGAATTCAGTAAGCAGGATCATTTTCTTCCAAAATTCAAACTTTGGATATTTTCTCAAAGAGATAAGATAATTCATTGAATTAGAAGTGTTTATGTTAGTCTCAGAAGTTATAATTACTCCAAAGAAGGTGTAAATATAAATAAAAATTCTTAGCATGTATCATAGTTCACTCAGGTTACTACAAGAAAATACATTACATTGAGTAATTTATAAATAATACAAACTTACCACTCACAGTCCTAGAGTTTGAGAAGTATAAAGCCAAAAAATTAGAATCAAGAAAATATTGATATTTATATCACATTAACACAGGATATCACAAAGCTCTACTTTCCAAAATAAGCTGTTGCTTATTTACTACATGTAAATATAAGGTAAACAAGTAAAATTCACATGATCATATAAATAGATGTTGGAAAAATCCAAAATCCATTTGTTAAAAACATTTTAGAAAATTGGAATTGAATGAATGTATCTCAACATTATTAAGTCCATATACAATAAACCAAAAGCCAACATCATATTGAATGGGGAAAAATGCATGAATTTCCTTTAAAATCAGAAATAAGACGAGGATGCCACTATCACCACTCCTTTTCAATATAGTCCCTGAGACTCTTGCCAGAGCAATAAGACAAGAGAAGAATATGAAAAGAATTTAATAGAAAGATAATTAAAATTATCTTTTCTTGCAAATGACATGATCCTATGTCTAGAATACCCAAAAACCTCAACCAAAAGACTACTTAGAATTTATTAATCAATTCAGAAAAGTAGCTGGATACAAAACCAACTTAAATCAGTAGCTTTTCTACTTGCTAACTATGAATCCACAGAAAAATGAATATAGAAAATAATCCCATTCACAATAGGCTCAAAACCAATAAAATACCTAGGAATAAACCTAACCAAAGAGGTAAAAGACCTCTACAGTGAAAATTATAAAAAGCTAAAGAAAAAAAAAAACTGAAGAAGACCCTGGTTATTTGGAAAAATATCCCTTGCTCTTGGATTGGCAGAATAAATATCATCAAAATGGCCATTCTACCAAAAGTGATCTACAGAATCAATGTAATTCCTATCAAAATACCAATGTCTTTCTTCATAGACTTATAAAAGTCAGTCATAACTTCATATGGAGGAACAAAAGACCCATAATATCCAAAGCAATTCTCAGTAACAAGAACTATTCAGGAAGCATCACAATTTCTTTTTTTTTTTTTAATTTTATTTTATTGGTGCACTGTATTCATACATCATAGTGGGATACAAACTTTTGTAGACATACATGCACACATCGCCCAGTCAGCCCCCACCCGATCCCCACCCCATTCTCTCCCCATCCCTCCCTCCCATGCTTGGCTTAGTGGTTGACATCTAGTATTATAGCAATTTATCCAAAATTAAAAATGATAATCTCACATAACAGTTTCATTTGTCTGATACCAAGCTTTTGATGACTTAAAGATAACATTTCAATATTTCTTTTTGCTTTCTTTCTTACCAGAGAATATTTTTTTCTTTTTTTTAGGTGAAACTATCATATATTTATTTTTCAGAAAAAAATCTATCCTGATATGGAATATGGACTCTAGATACCCAAAACAATCTCGAAGCAAAAACAAAGCTAGAAGATGTATATTTTCTGATTTCAAACCATATAAAGCTACAATAATTGAAACAGTGTAGTACTGTTCTAAAGGCAGATATATAGACCATTGGAGTTAAATACAAGCCTAGAGCTAACTTCTTCCCTATATTGTCAAGTTATTTTTGACAAGGTTTCCACGAAGATTTGGTGGTGGAAATAATAATCTTTTAACTAAATATTGTTGAAAAATAATAATTACATGGAAAAGAATAAAATTGGACCCTTACCTAATCCCACATACAAGTATTAACTCAAACTAGATAAAAGACCTAAATATAAATCTTAAGACTATAAACTTTTAGGAGAAAATCTGGGTCATTAAACCTCACAACATTGAAATTGGCAGTGATTTCTTGGATATGATTTCAATGGCACAGGCAACAGAAGAGTATACAAACTCCCTAAAAAATAAAAGAAAATATTGTATATCCAAAGACAATGTAAACAGAGTTAAAAGTTACTAATAGAATTGGATAAAATATTTCCAAATGCTATATATGAAGGTATATTAATATTCCAACTAGAAATCCTAAAAATTAACAACAATAAAGGCAAACAATACAATTTAGAGATAGGTAAAAGACTAACATAAATAATGAATCTCCACAGATAACCAATCTTAGTTGTCTGTTGGATGGAAACTCTTGTTTCTCTGTTTCTGGTGAGTGTTACCTATTTCTTCTTTGTAGTTAATCTCTTTGAGTATTTTCTCTAGCGCTGGTTTTGAAGACATAAATTCCTTCAGTTTCTGTTTGTCATGGAAGCTTCTTATTTCTCCATCTAATTTGATAGAAAGTTTTGCTGGATAGGAAATTTTTGGCTGGAAGTTGTTTTCTTTCAGAGTTTGGAATATGTTACTCCAAGCCCTTCTGGCTCTCATGACTTGGTTTGGGAAGTCTGGAGTGATTCTAATTGGTTTGCCTCTGAATGTCACTTGGCCCTTTGTTTTTGTTGCCTTTAAGATTCTCTGCTTGGCTTCCACATTGGTCATTTTGACAATTATATGGTGTGGGGATCCTCTTCTCGCATCCTGTCTAAAGGGAGTTCTATAAGTTTCCTGGATCTGTGTATCAACCTCTTGCTCTATATTTGGAAAATTTTCTGCTATTACTTCCTTGAAGAGATTGTTGATCCCTTTGGTATCACTTTCTTTTCCCTCCTCTATTCCAATTATTCTTAGGTTAGCTCTCTTAAGATGGGCCCATATTTCTTCAATGTCAGATTCCTGCTGTTGGATATCTTTTTCTAGATTAGAAACTATGCATTCATTTTTGTACTGCTCATCTTCTAAGAGCGAGATTCTGTTCTCCATGTGGTCTAATCGGTTGTTTGTGCTTTGAATTGAGGCCTTTACTTCATTAATTGCATCCTTTATCTCTTTTTGGCTCTCTCTGAGTTCTTTTCGAAGCACCTCTATTATTTCTACAGTTATTTTCCTGATTTGATCTTCTAGAAATCTCTGATTTTCTGTTTTATCAGGTTCTGATGTTGTGGGGTTGTGCACATTCATTACTTCAGTGTTATTCCTCTTTCCCATGATTTCGGAGGTTTGTGCCTTCTCTGGGTTCTTCCCTTGGGTCACTATGGCTTCACTTAAGGTGCTCTGGATCTCGAGTCTGTATTATCTCAGACCCTACTACTCCTTTACTGGGTTGTATCACAGAGTCTCCGACCCAGGGAGTCGATAGAGGCTGCTTTAAACTATGGGGGGTGCCAGGTTGCACGCTCTCCTATGGTGTGATATCTCTGCCACCACCACTCCCTCACTGGGTCAAGTCCCAGGAGGCACAATACTGGGATTTCTCCTCTGTGGCCCGCAATTTGACTCACTGTTCTTGAGTACGTAGATGTAGCTGTACTGGACTCGGTGAATTCACTGCTGCTGCCGCCGCCGGTGGCAATATGGCGCCTCTGCCACGCCCTCGGCCGTGAGGCTGGCGTATTTTTTCTTCTCTGGTTTTGATTTCCACTCTGAATCCCTGCAGCATGTGCTGAGCTCAGCCACTGGGAGCTTTAAATGCTGTCTGCGCCGAAAGATCCCGCCTAGCTGTTCCGCATCGGCTCACCTCGGCTTGCTGTAGCTGTCCGCTGAGTTCGCCGCTGCCGCCGGCAGTATGGCGCTGCTGCCGCGTCCTCGGGCGCGTGTGTCTCCTCTGTGGCCCTGAGCTCTGTTCTCAGTCCGCTTTCTCTCTGGAGCCTGGTGGATTTTTTGTTTTTCTGGTGATGGTGTTTTCTGGCTATGAAAGGCGCTCTTTTTGTGGTAATGGAGATTGGTTGTTAGCGGGACTCTTAAGCCCCGCTTTTCTCGGTCGCCATCTTCCCGGAAGTCAAGCATCACAATTTCTGATTTCAAATTATACTACAGAGATGGACCTGGTGGAACATGTTTATAATCCCAGCATCTGGGAGTCTGAGACCAGAGGATCCTGGTTTGTGGACAGCCTCAGCTACTTAGTGAGGCTCTTTGCAATTCAGTGAGACCCTGTTTTAAAATAAAGAATAAAAAATAGGGCTGGGGGTGTAGCTGAGAGGCAAAATGCCCCTTAGTTCCATCCCTAGTATGTGTATGTGTGTGTGTGTACACACACATACACACACACACACACACACACACACACACAGAGAGAGAGAGAGAGAGAGAGAGAGAGAGAGAGAGAGAGAGCTATAGTAATCCAAACAGCATGGTATTGTTAAAAAAAAAAACAGGCACACAGATCAATGGAACAGAATAGAAGATACAGAAATTAACCCATGCACTTGTAGTCAATTGATCTTTGACAAAGGACCAAATACATACCCTGAGAAAAGACATCCTTTTCAATAAATGGTGCTGAATAAGCTGGCTATCTACTTATAGAAAAGTGGAACTAAATCCTTTTCTCTAACCCTGCACAGAAACCAACTCAAGGTGTATCAAAGACCTAGAAGTTAGACCAGAGTCTATGAAGCTGTTAGAGAAGGGCATAGATTCAACATTCCAACATATATGCACAGGTAGAAACTTACTCAACAAGACTTCCAAAGCTCAGAAAATTAAAATAAGAATTAATAAGTGGGATTGCATCAAACTAAAAATTACTGTTTATCATAGGAAATCTAAAAAAATAGCCTACAGAATGGGAAGTTTTTACCAGCTATTTCTATAACATAGGTCTAATACTTGGAATATACAAAGAACTTAAAAAACTTTACACTAGAAAATCAAATACCCCAATTAAAAAATGGGCAACTAAGTTGAATTGTTCACAAAAGTGCAATACAAATGGCAAATAGATACATTAAAAATGTTCAACACCATTAGGAATCAGGGAGATGCAAATGCAAACTACACTGAGATTCCATCTAGCCCCAGTCAGAATGGCAATCATAAAAAAGTCTAATAACAATAAATGTTGGCACGTTTGTGGGGAAATAGGCCCTCTTCTACATTGTTGGAGGGATTGCAAACTAATCCAGCCACTATGTATATCATTGTGGTGAATCTTTAGAAAACTGGGAATGGATCCACCATATGATCCAACTCTACCACTCACTACTGGGTGTCTTTCCAAGGAGGTTGAAAACAGATAACTACAGTAATATATGCATATCCATATTCATAGCAGCACAATTCACAATAGCCAAAATATGGGCTCAATCTATGTATCCATAAACAAATGAATGAATTACTAAATTATGGGAAATAAACACAATAGAATTCTACTCAGCCATAAAAAATAAAATTCCATCATTTGCAAGAAAATGAAAGAACCTGAAGAACATTATGTTAAGTGAGATTAGCCAATCACAAAGAGTAAAGGGTCATAGAAAAGAAATTCCAGATGATGAGGAGAAACCTCAGGGGAGCTAGCGAGGAGATATAAGGGTAGGGGTTGAGGAAGACTTAGATTTATTAATAGAACTACCGACATAAACTATGTGTATGCATGTCAACATATACCAACATCAATCTGGGTATTCTCTATTGAGAGGTAGGGACAGGGGGAGAGGGAGCCACCAAGAGCATGTGCATGTATGCCATTGTAACATGATTTACATTATAATGTGAGACAATGATGCACCAGTAAAAGCACAAAAATAAAAATAAAATGAATTGATTTGTTCCATATTATACAAAATAAGAAATCACTAATATCAGATGAGATGAATTTGATAATCAGAAAATCTTAGGGCTTTTAACATATGTAAGAGCTTGCTGACTTCTGTAACATGATGAATCAAGGATATGTAAGTTATGATCAACACTTCTGTTCATTAAACTTTATTGAGTTACACATTACATTATATAAGCAATTCTACAGCCATACATACACGTATATGGATGCACACATACAAATGATGTAAGATAAATTTTCACTAAAAAGCATTTTATAACCCATGATAAATATTAACCCAATTTTTGTTTTATGAAATCTAGAACTTGCCAATTTGTTTCAATTGAAATAAAAAAGCATGCATTTCACTTGCCTTACTTTCAAGATAAAAATTATTCCTTCATAATGTTTCTGTTCCTCATAACTGCTTGCTAGCATGTGAAAACGTTTTGAATCACGTATTTTAATGTGGGCACAGCTCTTAATTAAATGCAAGAGATTATCTGGACTTTTTAAAATTCTGCTACATCAAGACTTTAGTATTCCCTATTATTCCTATTCCCAAAATTACATATGTAATTTATTAACTAAATCAAATTATATGCAATTAAAATGGTACAGAACCTTCTTAATACATTTTAGAGTAACATACATAATAGAACTAGGGGGTAAATCTCTGAAAGTTAATGGGCAACAAATTTAGAAACCAAAATAGTTCCCCAAAAAATGATGTCTGTTTGGGGTTGTATTGTATAAATTAAATACCTTCTGAATAAAGAAATATAGAATTTTAGTGGAAGGAAAATGAAAATATAACACTGCTAAAGTTTATCAACTATTTTTGATACACCAAGATGCATTTTGCTAAGCAGCTTCCATGAGTTATTTTGGGTAATTCCTCACTTTTTAAATCAAAATGGATATTGATAAAATTTGCAATTCTAATTTTAGAATTTGAAGCACACAAGAGTTAATAGCTTGCCAGAAGTCATAAAGCTAGAAAAGTGCTGGGATTGGAATCAGATTCAGGTCGGAGATGCCAAAGATCAGCTTTCCAGAATAACATTGCTTACTTTTGACTTTTAGTTAAAATTTAAGCATATGTTTCTAAACACTCATGTTTGGGGTTAAGAAAACTATGGCCTGTTGGTCAAGCCCAGCCTTCTGACTGGTAAGATAAAGTTTCATGGAAACACAGTCACTTTTATGAGTTTGTACATTATCTAAGGGAATTTTATTAAAACAGAGACCACATGGCTTTCAAAGTTTAAAAATCTTTATTATCTTTATCAGAAAAATTTAGTTCCTTTGTGTTTTAAGTTTTTAATTTGAAATGTGACAAAATATTATGGCTTTATATATTTAATATGTTTTCTATTTATCTCAATTCAGAAACAGTGTATTTGAAGAATCATTATATATTTAATAAATACATCAGCATTATATGAGTAAAATCTTAAGTTCTAACAGTTGTTCTAATGAGAAAAAAATTGTTACCCTTTATCACAAAATTTGGTTCTTTTTCTAAATTTGTTGTTGCTGTTTGGTATTGGGGATTAAGCCCAGAGGTATATACCACTGCCCCCTTTATTATTTCTATTTTGAAATAGAGTCTTGCTAAGTTAATACACACTGGCCCTTAAATTGTGATATCCCTGCCCTCAGAAACTCAAGTGCTAGAATTAAATGTATGTATCACTGTACTCAGAAGAAATGTGTTATTTTATATATATAAAATATGTATTGCCATTATGGATCAACCTAAGAACTTTTCTGATACAAACTGACTAAAACATGGCCCTTCTGTTAGCTCCTTGACCTTGAATTTTCCCAGAAACCAAGACCATTGAGCAATAAATTTGTATTGTTTATAAATTACTAGTCTAAAATATTTTGATATAGTATACTGAATGGACTGAAATACAGGCTTTAAGATATTTACTTCTGCTCACACTTTAAACATAGCATAAAATAGCTAATGAACTCCAAAGAAATCAAAACAAAGCTTTGTTAAAATAGCATAAAATAATCTTTGATGTTGACATATTTTATTATTAAGTTGTTAGCTATTTATAAACAATTTATTAAAAAGACATTAGAAATGATAGTAGTTAGTATGTAGTACTCATAGAATTTTTGAAGATTTTTATATTCAAAATTACATTAATATTTCTCATTAATTACATTAATATTCCTCCTCCCCTTGCTTGGCTTAGTGATTGACTTTGATATGTTTAAGTACATCGTGTTCTTTAGAGAGTTTCTTTCCCTCTCCCATTCCTTCAGTCAGGTAGCCTTATTTGTTCCTCCATAGTATCTCTTTCTTCTCTAGAGTTTCTCCTGTTACCCATTTCTCCCTAGCTTTCACATCATAAAGGCAATCTACAATAAGCCCACAGACAACATCATATTAAATGGAGAAGAACTTTGAGAATGCCCCCTAAAAAGAGGAACAAGACAAGGATGTCCACTATCACCACTTCTCTTCAATATAGTACCTGAGACTCTAGCCATATAAATACGGCAAGAAAAGAAAATCAAAGGAGTACAAATAGAAAAAGAACTCAGACTTTCACTATTTGCAGATGACATGATACTATACTTAGAAGACCCAACAAAGTCAACCAAAAGGCTTATAGAACTAATCAACAAATTCAGCAATGTGTCTGGATACAAAATCAATCTTAAAAAATCAAAAGCTTTTCTCTTCTCCAACCATAAATCCACTGGAAAAGAAATTCAGAAAACATATTCACTCAGAATTTACCACTAAAAATAAAATACGTAGGAATAAACTTAATCAAGGAGGTAAAAGACCTCTACAAAGAAAATTATAAAACACTGAAAAAAGAAATTAAAGAATACAGATTCTACAGGTTCAACACAAAGCCTATTAAATTACCAAGATCATTCCTCTCAGAAATAGAAAAATCAGTCCGTAAATTCATTTGGAATAACAAAAAACCAGAGTAGCCAAAGTAGTTCTCAGCAACAAAAACCATGCAGGAGGAATCACAATACCTGAATTTAAATTATACTACAAAGCCATTGTAATAAAAACAGCATAGTATTGACACAAAAACAGATACATAGACCAATTGGGCAGAATAAAAGACCCAGAAACAAATGTACACACTTACAGCCAATTGATTTTTGACAAAGGGGCCAAAACCATAAACTGGAAAAAAGCCTGTTCAAGAATTTTTTTTCTAAATAAAGCTGCTTTTTACATTCAGTGTCATTATTTTCACACATCCATTACTTTGTAATAGTATATACTCTGAAACTACTGCTATGACTTTACTGATCGTCCAAACCACTGTCAAATAAAAAGAAGTATGGGGTTATTATTATTCCACCTCATAAATGCTTTGAGCATTTGATATTTTAAACCATCTTCAGGAACTTTTTTCTGGTTTTAATACCACTTTATTTTTTATTATCTAGTGCATCTCTTTTTCTTCATTTATCTTTCTTTTATTCTTTCAATATTTTTCTAAACTTCTTTAAAATTTTATTCTCCATTTAATGGAGATGATTAGAGAATTGAGCTTGTTTTACTGTGGTGTTTTTTTTTTATGGTAAGCTGGAAGAATCATACACGTGTGTGTCTTACATTTTTATTCTTCCTGGCAATTAACAGGTGAAGTGTAAGAAGATGACAAAATAAAATACTCTTGATACCAACTAGATGCCATCATTGCAGTGCCTTGGGCACAAGCACTAGACCTAAGTTACTCCATAGATGCTAGTGGTTCATATAACATAGCTCAGTTCCACACAATCCTGGTCATTCTGCTCTTTCTTATAGCTGCTCACCTAAATCTTATAAGAAAAAAGAATCTCCACTGTGGTCCAGCTTCTGTAAGGCTTCAGGTTTTTTCTCTCTAGGCATCCTCAGGTAACATCTTCTAATCACCTTCCTTGTTCTGAAGTACAACATTCTCTATTTTATAAGGGCAGAAATGCCTTAAATCATTACTAAAGATTGTGTTCTTTGTTCTGAAGAACAAGAAGAAGTAAAAACTTGCTTCTGTATTTATATGGTCTAAAAGTTTATATTTCTATTATATCACATTTGCTTTTATAAGTCTCATAAAATCTGTTTTTCTTCATTTAGTAGCAAAAACATTTAAATAATTTGTTAAATATTGCACAACTATTAAGTGTTGAACAGAGAGACAACTTCCAATATGCCTGCTAGTCAAATGCTTGTGAACATTAATTATTTTGACCATGTAGTCTTTCAAATAAGCAAGATAAAGCTATAAAACAGAAAGTTTATTTTGTTTTAATATATAAAAATTATTTCTTCATCATAAGAATATACTTTTGTAACTTATGAGGAGACTAAAAAAGAGGCATAATATAGCATCCCTTAGACAACTGTTGTTTGATTGTGTTGAGTACTCCATATAAACCACTCTGAGTCAAAGTTGATTAGTACCATTAAAAATGTTTTATCAGCCAGGCATGGTGGTGCATGCTTGTAATCCTAGCATTTTGGGAGCTGAGACAGGAAAATCTCAGTTCATGGACAGGCTCAGCTACTTAGTGAGGCCCTTTGCAACTCAGTGAGGCTCTGTTTCAAAATAAAGAATAAAAAATAGGGCTGGGTGTGTAGCTTCAAGGTAAAATGCACCAGAATTCCATCTCCAGTACCATAAAATTTTATCAACATACATAATTATTTTAATCTGGACTTTTCAAGGATTTTGTTTTCATATAACAGAATATCACTTTTTATCTGATAATAAGCATGAATCATTTCATTTCACCAGTTAATTAGATTGGTTACAAGCTACTGAAAATAGAAGCTTTGAAGTAAATTCAGGCTTATCTGAGTAGATGCATTCCAAAAAAAAAAATTGAAATGGAAATCACATCACAAGTCCCTGTATAAATTGCTGCTAAATGAGAGAGAGAGAGAGAGAGAGAGAGAGAGAGAGAGAGAGAGAGAGAGAGAGAGAGAGAGAGAGAGAGAATGAGAATGAATCATTCTTTCTCTATAATATACTGAATCAAGACTGTCTGGTTTAAAAAGTCACCAGAACTACCTGAGAAAAACAAGTAGCAATTTTTCTCCCTTAACCTAATGGCATAAATTTTTATTTGTGGTTTGTATGCAATGGTGTCAAATGGATGGTCTTTGTAGTACATTTTTAAAAAGTCATCTGGTAGCCTTTAATCCAATTATAATGTGATTACATCTCACTTTTTCTTAAGGATGGTACGATGAATAAAATATTTATTTCTTTTCCTGTGGTGGATTTCAGAAAAGGCTTCACACAAGAGATGACAGCAAAGCAGAATTTCTGAAAATGAATTGCAGTTAAGTAGGATCTTTATTACAAGGTGGGTGGGACTAAAAAAATAGATGTTTTCACAAACAACCTAATCAACCCACTCTCAATCCTCCCCACAACTATCTCCAGAAATAACCTGCTGAGTGCTGTGCACATCAGCACCCAAACAGAGCTAATCAATATCGTCTGATCTCTCCTTATTTACAGAGTAGGTGAGTGCTTAATATTCCTCAGAGGAAAAACATAAAATAGAACTTGAGCAAGAATCATGAATTCTTTTGAGTAAAATATCAAAACACAAGAAAAGTTATTTTATATGCCATTTTTCTTATCTGAGAATCTCTGTTAATTAGCTTTTTAATGTTCTTTAAAGCATCAATTTATTTCTATCAACCTCGAGGCACTTTAAATTACTTAAGTGTAGTCAGAGCCATCAAAAGATGTTAAATAATGTTAAGTAGAAGTATAACATTAACATACTTATTATATTTTGATTGCCTTGTAAAAACTATAAAAGCTACTTTTCTATTGCTGCTGTTGTTGAGATGCTATGGATCAAACTCAGGGCCTCCCTTCTGATAGAAGATATCGTTGTATGAACATAGAGCCACAGTTGAGTTGTGGGGTTTAGGACTGCTCCATATCACATGTGGCATACAGAAAGTCATTTTTCTGAGCCTAAAGTTTCTCATTTGTAAAATAAGGGAAATACTTTATATTATTGTTATATCTCTTCTTTATCCTTTAAAAATCCTAAAAGCTTCTATAATTGCATTATGGTCATGAGGGATTGCAAAATTATGCCATAAATTGTGGTTTTTCAGAACTAGTATTGTCTCTATCAGAAGTTACTTTTCAGAATTTATTCTATTCAAACAAGGCTGATTGTAGAATCATAAAGAGAACACAGTTTCCCTATAAAATCAGTGATATTTCAATAAAATTCACATAAGATTTATTAAATTTACAAAATGCTGATCCTAAAATCCACAAAGAAGGCAAAAAAGTAAAAAACGATAAGATTGATAGCTATTAAACTCTTACTATTTGTTAGGCATTATGTTTTACTTGAAAAAGCACATTTAAATTTTGAAAGGACACTATGTATAGGAACTATTCATTTCTTTATTTTGAAAATAAAACTGAGATACAGAGAGTCTATGTAACTTGCCAATGTCATAATAGTAAGGGAGAATAGAAAAGGTATTTGAACCCAGGTATTTCACTCCAGATATTACACAATAAACTCAACCATATAGAAAAATAAGAGCAGACTGGGAGAAACAAGACATAGAGGTGAGGGGGTGGCCCCCAAACCAGTATATCATATGGCAGCTCAGAATGTGTCCAAGGTAATGGTCCAACAATTATCTCTGGAGAGATATGGGTTATTATCCTTGAAATGTTGGTTATTCAAATGGGAAAAGACATGTTATTTGCATTGTAGGTGAATTCTTATTTTATATAATAAATATCTAACCTAAATAATAGTTACAGACCCCCAGGTAAAATAAATTTTTAAATCACACACACACACACACACACACACACACACACACACACACACACCAAATAAAAAACATAATTAGCTTTACTACATTAAATATTACTGCATGACATATATATGTATATATATACATATACATATCTTTAAAACATGAACCATAAACTGCAAAATTATATTTTCATTACCCATGTATCACTAGATGTAGAGTCTAAATGCATAAAACTTTCTATAACAGAAAGTTAGATGTGTAAAGTATTTAAACAGACACAATTACAGAAGAAAAATTTTAATTGCCAACAGGCATATTTATAAGCTTAATATTACTAGAAATTAAGAAATGTTGATTAAAGCAATAAAATACAAGTGTACATCCATCAAATTGGGAAAAATTATATATGTATATATATATCAGAATACACATGTGATAATACTAAATACGCATGAATTTGGAGATGCAAAACATTATCTAAATTGCTGATAGGCATATACACAATTGTTTTCACTTTGGAAAACAATTTTACCAAGTAGATCTAGGCACCCACATACATTAGGAATGAGCACTTCTGTACAGATGATAAACAAGTGAATTATTTTAATATTGAAAAATAAAACCTAAATTTTAAGTAATAGAGAAACAAATTAAAATAGATAACTATATTTTATATAATCCAGAAAATTGTATAATATATAGTTATTAAACACCATATCTACATGGGTTAACATAAGTAAACCTTAAAGATTTACTGAGTAAAAGAAAATTGAAAGAAAATATGTATAACATAATAGTCAAATTAATACCATGTTTGGGGGTAGATGACTATGGGTGTGAATTTTGCTCATGATAAAAGTTATTCACTTGTATAGTAATATTAATTCTTTTTAGAATAATTTGCTTTCCTTTTAAAAATGATGCTATATAATACCAAAGCATTTGTGAATTGTAGATGGTGGATAGAAAGTGCCTCCTTTTAAATATTTCACTATTTAAACAAATTAAAAACTTTAAGCTAATTGGAAGTAATATAATTTTATGGCTTTAACTTTCCTCTGGTCCATATGAAAGACAAAAACACATTTAGGAGTCAAACATTCCTAATATTAATTATATTTGGGGCTAATTGAAAGCCTAGTCAAGTAAATAATTGCTTAAGGTTACAGAGCATATTGGCAATAGAGGAAACTTTAGTAAAGACTAAAGTCCTCATTCTTAAAAGGTAGAGAATATTTTCTTTAAAACAAAGGAAATAGCTGGGCGTGGTGGCGCATGCTTGTAACCCCTGCGCTTGGGAGGTGGAGACCGGAGGATCAGGTTCGAAGCCAGCCTCACTGGCTTAAGAGACCCTGTTTCCAAATAAAATATAAAATAGGCTTGGGAGTGTAGCCCGGAGATAGAAGGGTTTCCAGGAACCCCAGTACCACCAAAAAATAAAATAAAATAAAGGAACTAGAGTGAATAATAATGCATATGCAGTAATGTATCAGAAAATATCATCCAAAATGTTTCTGTGAGTGCTTCAGTAGCCTCCCAAAGGATGTGCATGTCAGTCTCAAATGAGAGTTTCATTTAAAATTCAGAATAGTTTAATTGCAAGATTTAAAAAATATTGTTAAATTTACATTTCTCTACCAAATGACATAAAGATTTATGGATAATTTCAGAGGAAAGAGCCCTCACAATTGAGCGAATAAATTCATGCTGAAATGCTTGATTAAAGCGAGAAAAAAGACTGCTCATTCAGTTACTAGGTTCTCAAAAAAGCTTGGAATTGTCTGTAAATTATTCAAAATAGATTATAGTAGCTCAATTCTTATAGAAGACTTGGGGAGATATTTAATTTAGGAATAAATCTACCTCTATGCCATAATTTACTTTTATTTGTCTTTTCATATTTGTGTTAGAGCCTCTCATAGTCTTAATGTCTAGTTACTGTATTTTGTATGAAAGAAGCTATCAAAATAAAAATTTAATGATACTTCTTCAATAAAGAAAATTAAACTCCAACCAAATTAATATGTCAAGTCATAACAGATTCTCAGAGCTTAATCTGCAAACAGAAATGATTGAAAATGTTTCTTTGCAACATATCTTCCCTATGACTTGTTTGGGAAAACATTATTAGTCAAAGGTGAAACTAATTTTGTTTCAGTGAAATAAAAATAATTTTAGGCAGTGAACAGTTTAGCTCCATGCTCCTTCATAAAACTCTGTGATTTCTTTTCACTTTTGGCTCTTTATAAATTTCTACTAGGTAACTTCTGTAATTTGTGACTGAAAGTTACCAACTATGATTTAGATTATGCTGACACAATAACTTTTCTTCACTTTGCCTCATCATCTACCTCCAAATACACCCATCAAGTACCTTCTGGTGATGTCATCAAGCAATTTCTAGTACACAGTATCTGACTCATAACAATTGTATAAAAATGGCTCTTAGATGAAGGATTGAGTTTGTTTTCTCTCTGATTTCTGAAAAACTTAGTGTGAATATTTACACATTCTATTTATATTTATATAAGGAATATGTATTTTTATTTTGAAATGATGATAATTTTTTTTCTTATAATGCTGTGATATTCTCTTCTTACTGATTTCTTGAAAATTTTTAATGTTTTACTTTTGTCTTTCAGTGCTGGGGATTGTACTCAGGGCTACACATGCTAGGTAGGCACTGGACCACTGAGCTGAACTCATAACTGCTTAATTTGTTTTGACAAGTTGAAACCAGCTTTTTAGTTTTACTAAGGCATATTTCTAATTCTTTATATTGTTTAGAATGATTAACCCCTCCTTGTCACTTATTCTCTCTAGAGATTCTATGAGCATTCATTTTTATATATTTTCTGTCTTGAATCTTTCTTATTTGTTGAGAAGAAACTATGGTCAATTAGTATGAAATTAGGAATTATAAATTTAAATATCTTCATTGACCAGGCAAGTAACAGGGGACCAGCAGATATTCTACCTAGTTATTAAAACATGCTGAAGCAGTACTTAGTTGCAGCTGAGGCAGACATGATGAAAGGCATCCTCAACTCCTGCAGATGTTTTAGGTTATGAGGCAATGTCAGACATCATTTTTATTACTTGAAAGCTCCTAATTTTTTAATGCTGAATCAATGTTTCTTTCAAACTATTCACACCAAACTAATGTCTGCAGGCTAGAATTGGCTAATCACAAAATTGAACCAACTGATAATTTATAATTACATTTTATAGCAATTTTCTGTTAACACATAAAATGTTAAAGCTTAAAAATCCCCCCAAAGCTTTTTTGGCAATGTTGCAATGAAAAGAGATTTGTTAATGACCAATACATGCCAAGGGAAACATTTATGGCAACCTGGGGCTGAATGAAACGATCACAGTGTTTTTCAATTAAAGCTTGAGAACCCTAAAGTTCAATAAGATGTTAATAGATGTTAAAAATATACATTCTGAATAATAGGTTTGTATAGGCTGTTTAGTTAAGCATGAATTTTTACAGAATAGCATTCCAGATCCTTTAGCATGCCAATACTTGGATATTTCTTCCTGAATTTTCAAAGACATCTGAATTAAGATATCATTTGAAGAATATTTTGTTTCACTTTATATAAGTATAGCCAACTACATTGAGAATTACAAGATAAACAAGAAAGTTTCTCATACACCAATCAGAAAAATTAATTTTAAAAAGATCAAAATTGCTATAAGCATATCATCCCCTAAGCTCTCCCTCATCAATTTTTCTATATAATCAATTCTTATTTGGTTTATCTTGGGTTGAAGAGTAGTATACTCATGTGGTCTCATCTCCCTCTGGAATAAAGGTGCTGAAATCCTGGTGAGATTCCTCTGGACAGACAGATAGGTATGTTCTCATGGGAAATCTATACTCATGTGGATGTTATGTTTATAACTGGTGTCAAAATCAAATGACACGGTCCTTTATGGAGACTACCATTCCTCTGAACTAAATAGTTGGGTTAATTTACTACAATAATAAACAATATGGAAATGGAGGCTTATATAGAATTCTCCTTTGGTGTACTAAAATACTGAACTATTTAATAAATCTTTACTTACTGATTACCCTAAGGGTAAGAACATATTAAGAATTGTAGGGACACTGACAAATTTCTAGAACCTTCTACCTCATTAGTAATCTATGTGCCACAAATGCTATCAATCAATAGATCTATTTTTAAACCACTAGGCCATATACTCTATAATATCAACTTAATGACAGTCATTATGCCAGTCTTTGAAGATGAGTATGAGTAGATATCTATCTATCCTGCCAAATATATAACTGTTGGAGTGTATATATTCATTAGAGAACATTGTTACATTCATATAATAGTCATAGAAAATATTTAGATCTTTATTTGACTGAATTAGAGTGAGTTAGGTGAGTTGGAGTCTTTTAGAGAACAAAACCATTAAGATTGATAGATGATAAATAATAGATAGATGATAAATTGATATTATGAAGGATTGGCTCATCTAATCTTAGAGCCTGAGAAATCCCATGATAGGCCCCCTAAATTTGAAAGCCAAGGAAAGTTTCAGTGTAGTTCCAATCTGAGCCTAAATGCTTAAGAAATAAAGAAGCCAATGATTTTTAATCTCAACCCAAGTATAAGGGGTTACAAATTCAGGAGCACTGGTGCCCAAGGGCAGGAGAACATGGATACCGAGCTCCTGAAGAAGTCCAAATTTATGCTTTATCCCCCCTTTTTTTTCTATTCATGCCCTTGATAGATTGGATGATGACCTCTGAAAATGGTGAGGGGACTAATTGCTCCCAGATGCATCCAGAGAAAAATGTTTCATCAGCAAGTTGGGCATCCCTTAGTGCAATCAAGCAAAAACAAAAAATGAGCCATCACAACAAAACTTTCAATATTGTGACAGAATAAAAAGACAGAGCCAGGCAAGGCAGTGCAGGCTTGTAATCCCAGTCCTTGGGATTCAGAGACAAGAGGATCACAGGTTTGCATCCAGCCTCAGCAACTTAGTGATGCCCTCTGAAATTTATATTTGATTTTAGCCAAAAGGCAAAGAGGCAATGTCATCTGCAACAGTGAAGCCCTGTTTTGTTTTTTTTTTTTTTTTTTTTTTTTTTTTTTTTTTTTTTTGGTGTTGTTGTTTGTTTGTTTGGTGGTACTGGGGTTTCTGGAAGCCCTTCTACCTCCTGGCTACACTCCCAGACCAATTTTTTTTAAATATTTCTATTTGGAAACAGGGTATTTTAAACAAGCACGGCTGGCTTCGAACCTGTGCAATCCTCCTGTCTCTGCCTCCCAAGCATGGGGATTACAAGCCTGTGCCACCACGCCAAGCTTGTGAAGTCCTGTTTTAAAATAAAAAAAAGAAATAAAATAAAATAGAGTTAGAGGTATAACCCAGAGTAGGATATTCCTAGCACCACATATGCATGCACACAACAAATTAATTAAATTAAATTAAAATTTAAAAATAGTCATAACAGGCCGGGCGTGGTGGAGCACGCTTGTAATCCCCGCGCCTGGGAGGCTGAGACAGGAGGATCACACAGGTTCGAAGCCAGCCTCAGCTATTTAGTGAGGCTCTCAGCAACTTAGTGAGACTCTGTTTCCAAATAAAATATACAAAAAGGTCTGGGAGTATAGCCTGGAGGTAGAAAGCCTCTGGGTTCCACTCCCAGTACCACCACCAAAAAAAAAAAAAAAAAAAAAAAAAGTCATAACAGTAGTGAACTAATTACAATTGTAGAAAATACTAAACATTTCAGCTGAGCATGGTGGCACATACCTGTAATCCCTGTACTTGGGAGACTGAGAGAGGAAGATTGCAGATTCAAGGACAGCTTGTGCAAGTAGTAAAATCCATCAACCAAGAGAGGTCCTGTTTCCAAATAAGAAATAAAGTCAGGCTGGGGGTGTAGTTCAAAGGTAGAATGCCTCTGGATTCAATCACCAGTGTTACCAAAAATACTAAATATTTCTAATTAAACCTAGTCCTTCTTGCTTTTAAAAATGAAGAACTTATTGCCGCCCAATAGTCAAATATTAATCTCTAAATATAGTTTGTATGTAAAATTCAAACACTAGCATTCTTTTCAATTTGAAATAAGAAATAGATCATCTTTTTAGTAAATATATATTAAACATAGATATAGCAACAAGTAATCATTACTAAATTTTCTGACTCTTTTAGGAAGTGGAGAATTTTTGTCAAAGACAACATAAACCAAGTAGTAGCCTGTTGAGAAGTAAAAAATGCTCTAGTGTTGAACAGAATGTGTGCTGTCAGAACAGATAGTCACGAAATGCCTCTGTGCTACTGCCTGTTAACCCTATATAGAGAATAATTCTTTTCCAAATTATAGAGTTATCATTTTTATCACTCATCAATATTATTCAAGAGTAATATTTATATGTTTAAATGTACATGAAATGCCACACAAACACATATACAAATACTACCTCATTTTAGCTCCCACTTGTCTTCATTGAGGTTGTACAAAAAGTAAAATTATTTTATGTAAGTATAGATATACAAGTTAAAATCTTGCTAGTAACTTAGTTCACTTGTATTATATTTTAAGATGATTATAGTTATAGCCATCTTAATCATTAATAACCAACTCAATCTTATTTTAGTCCAAAGTTTTAAAGTCAGTGCATTATACTGAAATTATAACATGTCAAAAGGATGAAACAGTTACTGTTCAGATAAAATATTTTTTTAAATGACATTTCAAATTTTAATCAGTCAGTAAAATCACAGAAACATTTGAACTGAACCTTGCCTCGGGTTTACGAGTCCTTTAAAATACTTATTATAATTCAATTTATTTAAATCAATATGTTTAGCTAGGCATGGTTGCACTTGCTTGTAACCCCATTACCTAGGATGCTGAGACAGGAAGATTGAAAACTTGAGGCTAGCCTCAAAAATTTAGTGAGACCCTCAGCAACTTAGCACGACATTTTTTCAAAATAAAAGTTAAAAAATTCTAGGTGTGTACACAAAGTTAGAATGCCCCTGGTTCAATCACCAGTATCAAAAATAATAAATAAATAATAAGCAGACAAATAAATAAGCAATGTGTATATTTTTAGAAATTTAATAAGTTTGATTATTTACCTAGTAAAAGAGAAAAACTTTAAAGTCAAGAAAATGAATAAAAATGAACTCAAACATAAAAGAAAATGTTGCATTTACTTATTTTATATTTTGACAGGAAAAGATTACAGAAAGTTATTAGACCAGTATGTACATATTGTTTAGCTATTTACCATAATTAGTGCATGAATTTGGATTCTTATAATTCTTTCTGTATTTATTTTATAATGCATTATAATGTTCATTACTTTTTTGTGCCATTGTATGACTATTAGTTAGTTGCTCCTATTTCCCCTTTTTTGTTCATTTTCATGCATAATTAGCCAAAAGCAATTGTTTTTACAACTAAATTTTCTTCAATTGGAATTTTCTCTGGCTGAATTTTTTAAAGTGATTATTTTTCTTCTGTCTTTGAGAATTTTATGAGTTCCCTTATCTTATGTATATATATTAAAAATATATAAAATAGGTCTGGGAGTGTAGCCTGGAAAAGGCTTCCCAGGAACACCAGTACCACCAAAATAAATAAAAATAAATAAATATGAGCAATTATATGAATATATTAGTCTATTATAGAGAGAAATGAATTTATATAATTTTTTTTAGCCCAGACACTATTTTATATTATAAGATAAAAGAAGCAATATTAACAAACTCTTTGGCAGGTTAGCAGTAGTCTTTTTCTGAAGATATCAAGTGTGTGTGTGTGTATGTGTGTGTGTGTGTGTGTGTGTGTGTGTGTGTGTGTATGAGTGTGTGTTACTAGGGATGGAACCCAAGGTATTCCATCTTTGAACTACACTGTCAGCACATTTTAAAAATTTTTTTTGGAAAAAAAAGAGTGTAAGTTGCAGAGGGTCTCACAAGGTTGCTAAGGCTGGCCTCAAACTTATGATCCTCTTGTCTCAGCCTCCCAAATTACAAGTGTGTGTACCACATCTTTAAGTTCTTTTCTCAAAAGGAGTTTATGGTCAAAATATATTTCTGTTTTATGTCTACTGTTTCCATATCTCTTGTCAAATTGTGGGTCAAGCTATGTCTCAAATCTAAAATACAAAACTTTGCTTTTTCTCATCTTGACTTCACTTATTAGTGTATTTTTTTATAAATTACTCATTTTGTATGAAAGAAAAAAGCATCCAGTCAGTGTTTCATATATCTCAGCATCAATAATGAGAGATCATGAGTTTGCTCAATAAGACAGATGTAAAAGGAGATGAGCCCTGTCTAGAATCTGAGCGTTAAGATTTAAAACATGCATCGAAGCTGATGGATGCAGTTGTTATACATGGCAGGCATCGCTTGCTTTGATATCAGAAATTTCTCATTTTCAGTTCCTGCAAACCTAGTTTTAAATCTTTAAATACCTGCACATACTTCTTTCTTTTTGATAGTGCATCTGTCTTTTTTTAATTACCTATTTTGAATTGCATATCTCCCTAGTGTACAGATATGACAGATTTGTTTGCCAAATAAATCCCTTAGACAGACTCCCAGGGAAAATTGAACATAGATTCAAAGAAATGATTACAAATAAGTTATTCATTGTACTTGATAATGATTCTTTTATGAAGTACAAGGAGATATCTAATATCTAGTGATTCAGCCATGAGTCAAAAGTTAATACAGTCATACATGCATATGCAAACTTCTAAGAGAAAGCTAAAATACACAATTTGAGAATTGCTTTATAACCAGCTAAAAATAATATCAGTTATACAGTATAAGATATGGGCAACTTTTTCACTGTGCAGTCGAGACTGTGTAGTATCTTTGCAAAATGGCTGTACACATGATACAATCAGGAAAGGTATTTTAGGTTAAAGGAGTCTTATAAACACCCAACACAGGTAAAGATAGGCACCAACTTCTTTGACCTTGGCATTACCAGAAGGTACCAGCCAACCTTTAAAATAGACTTAACCTCAATTGACTTTAAACGAATCCATCTTAGCCACCAAATGAGCACGATTATAGCTCAATGTGAATAAAAATTTTATTAGTGCATGGAGACAGTAGCCTGTGTCACACTTAAAGCCAAGAAAGGCAAGTCTGGCAGATGGGGACCTGCAAAATATATGTATCAGGCAACACTATCTACTTAAAAGTATGTTGAATGTTTTCTGTGGGTATCTCACTATCTCTCTTTGTAAACTGTCAAAAATAAATATGCCACTGACAAACTTTTAAAAGTTCTATAAATGCAATTTTATTTAAAAGATAAAGCAAATAAAAATACAATGAGATTCCATCTCACCCAGTGAGAATGGCAGTCATCAAGAATACATTTAATAAATGATGGCAAGGAGGAAAAAATAACTCTCTTACACTGTTGGTGGGAATGTAAATGAGTACAAACACTATTGAAATTAGGATAGAATTTCCTCAAAAAACTAAGAGTAAGCCCGGCATAGCGGTGCATGCTTGTAATCCCAGCATTCGGGAGGTTGAGACAGGAGGATACCGGTTTGCAGAAAGTCTCAGCTACTTTGTGAGGCTATCTGCAAATCAGTAAGACCGTGTTTCAAATTAAAGAATCAAAAATAGGGCTAGGGGTGTAGCTCAGAGGTAGAATGCCCCGGGGTTCCATCTCCAGTCACCTTATTTGCTCATCTATAGTATCCCCTTCTTTGTCTAGAGTTCCTCCCAGCACCCATTTTCTCCCTATTAGGAAGAGCATTGATTTCTTATTTTTTGTAATGAACTAACCTCACTGAGCATAATGTTCTCCAGTTCCATCCATCTCCCTCTATATGATGTAATTGTATTTTTCTTTATGGCTGAGTAAAATTCCATTGTGTACATATTCCATAATATTGTAATCCATTCATTTGTTGATATACATGGTGACCGAGGGAAGCAGCAGTTAATATTTTTATTGTGGTAATGATTTTATCGATGCATAGGCATGTTAAAACTTATTAAATCAATCACCAGTTAAATTAATCACCAATTAAAGTATTAATTTAATCACCAATTAAATTATTAAATTAATCACCAATTAAATATGTGCAGCTTATTATATGTCAATAATTACTCAATAAAATTATTTTAGTGCCCTCAAAAATACTGAATGAAGTTCTCTACTTTAATAATTCCAGAATAAAGAAGACCCTACTTATTTGAATTATCATGAGATAGAAAAAATAACAGTTATTTATTCAATTTATAAGATGACAAAAGTTCTTGAGGACTGATCCACAATTTGAATGTATATAACATTTTTGAAACCCAGGGGCTTTTGAATTCTGAGCTACACCCTCTGCCCTATTTTTTCATTCTTTTTTTTTTTTTTTTGAGACAGGTTCTCACTAAATTAGGGAGGGTCTCACTAAGTAGCTGAGGCTGTCCTCGAACCGTGATCCTCCTGTCTCAGCCTCCTGAATGCTGGGATTACACATGTGTGCCACCACACCCGGTGAAGATATATAACATTTTAAACAGTATATTTAAAATGGTTAATGTAGTAAATTTTATGCTAGGTGTATTTTGCCACAATTTAAAAAAAAAACCACAATAGGTATTTTTACCATAAAATGGAGCATTTTGTTATTGTTTCTTTATTATTATGTATATACTATATAAAGTAAATGATCTGGTAATTATATCAGCTAATAATAAGTCCTTTGTAATTTGAACAAAACTAAGATTTTTGGTTTTATTTATTTACTTACTTACTTTTGCTGTATTGGGGATAAAACCAGAGGCATTCTACCTCTAAGCTACACACTCAGCCCTACTTTTTATATTTTGAAACAGGGTCTTATTAGGTTGCAGAGGGTCTCACTAAGTAGTTGACGCTGTCCAGGAAATGTGATCCTCGTGTCTCAGCCTCCCAAATGCTAGGATTACAAATGTGCGCCACCATGCTCAGCTAAGATTTTAAAGCATAAATAATTTTTAAATGCAACACTACTAAATAAGTAGATGCATAATTTTAGAAAATGGCACTCTTAGCCAGGCATGGGGGCACACACTTGTAATCTCTGTACTTGGGAAGCTGAGACAGAAGGATCACAAGTTCAAGGACAGCCTTTGTAATGCAGTGTGAGATTCTCAGCAACTTAGTGAAATTCTGTTTCCAAATAAAAAATAAAATAGGGCTGAGTGTGTAGCCTAGAGTTAGAAGGCCCCTGGATTTAATCACTAATACCACAAAAAAAGGAAAGAAAAGATACTCTTAAGCTAAAGAAAATTCACACTGCTGCTTATACTGAACATGAGTAAAAGTGAGATACAAGATTTCCATCCTGTGCACAGAAAGATTTGGGTGGTAATTTTTTTTTTGAAGTTAAAAAGAAAAACAAGTTGTATTTTGAATATTAACAGTCACCATAATTGATTTTGATCTTTATTTCCTCCACCTCCTCCTCCTCCTCCTCCTCCTCCTCCTCCTCCTCCTCCTCCTCCTCCTCCTCCTCCTCCTCCTCCTCTTCTTCATCTTCCTCTTCTTCTTCTTCTTCTTCTTCTTCTTCTTCTTCTTCTTCTTCTTCTTCTTCTTCTTCTTCTTCTTCTTCTTCTTCTTCTACTTCTTTTTTGGTGGTACTGGGGTTCCTGGAATCCCTTCTACTTCTGGGCTATGCTCCCAGACCTATTTTGTACTTTTTATTTGGAAACAGGGTCTCTTAAGCCAGCGCGGCTGGCTTTGAACCTGTGGGATCCTCCTGTCTCACCTCCCAAGTGTGGGGATTACAAGCGTGTGCCACCACACCTGGCTGATTTTGATCTTAATCAGAAATTAAACATGAGAAAGTTTGTTAATAAAAATTAAAACCCAGGTTGTCTTTCCTTTTTACATTCCTTCCTTGTTTGAATGTTACAATTCAACAGTTTATTTTCCTAAAAGTAAAATGCATCAGATTGGGTGATTTATAAAGAAAAAACTGTGTACAATACTCTGGTCCAAGATCAAGAAATTGCATCTGGTGATTGTTTGTTAGCCAAGTTCCAAGATAGTGTGGGGCCTCATGTGATGAAGAGGGGGAGAGCAAGAGCAACATTGATAACTTGGCTTTTATAGCAGATTCAACTTGAGATAATCCATTAACCAATTAGTCCATTAAATATATAAATGTTATTCCATTAATGAAAAGAGTTCCAGTCACCTCTTTAAGGTTCGATTCTGAATCTACCTCTTAATATGTTTTAATGGAGATTAAATTTCAACATGAGTTTCAGAGAAAATAAAACATATATGAACCAAAGCAGTTGTTTCAATAGTGAATGTCAAAACAAAAAAAAGTATTCATTGATTTTGGATTGCTAGTGGTTGTAGGAAGAGTGCTAGAATTAGTGCATACTTCAGGGGATGCAGACAGTAGTCTTTTTATCAAATACCTCAGTGATGGTAGTTTCCTCTGAGTTCACTGGCTTATTGGGTATATCACTTGACAGGCAGAACTGGCCTTACACGGTGGATGAGATAAACTGGGGTAAAATTAAAAGGCTGCTTCAAAGTCTATAGCTGAGACTGAGGTCTGCCTGACTGACTCTGGAAACATGAATGAGATTTTCTTCTGGCAAATCATTGAGTGGGCAGGGCTGCTCCTAGACCATACCTGGGAAGAGATGTAGCCAGACTTCAGACTGTTCCAAGACCCAAGCCAGGGCTAAAATCAGTGGGTCTGTCACCAGGGACACAGTGGGCACAACTTCTCCAGGCCCTTTGGTAAATGTTTTTGTAGCATTGTCAAAGCTAACTGGGATAAGCTCAAGTCAATGGGGCTTCGTGCCATTTCTGAGTCTGGATCCAGCACCATGGTCATCAAAGTTGCCCACTTAGCCCTGGGTCTACTCTATCAAAACAGCTTTCCTCAGTCTCAGACTCCACTAGGGCTTTTAAACCTCATACCTGGAACCAAAATTTTCTTAAAGACATTTTCATTCATAGTTAGCTGTGAACTTATTGTTGCTGTGGGAGATATGGGTGGGTAACTCCTATTCTGACATCTTTTTATGTCACTCAAACATAATTGATCTTAGCTTTCTCCTTAAACACTGTTATTTCTATTATTTGACTTAGTAGACTATTTCCCAATAGCATTTTTATATTTTCTCTATAAGCCTAATTCCCAAATATTAAAATAATAATGTTGTAATATGTAATTCACTCTAGGCATGGTGGTACATGCTTGTAATCTCGGTACTTTGGAAACGGAGACAGAAGAATTGCAGGTTTGCAGCCAGCTTTAGCTACTTAGTGAAGCTTTCTTCCACTTAGTGAGACCCTGTTTCAAAAAAATAAAAAAATAAGGCTGGGGGTGTAGGTCTTTGGTAGAATTCCCCTAGGTTCAATTCACAGTACTGCGAAAAGAAATGACTATATATATATATATATATATATAGTCTGATTATATATATATAATATATAATATAATATATATATAATATATAGTCTGATTATATATATAATATATAATATATAATCAGACTATATATGACTGTATATATATATACATACATATATATATATATATATATATATATATATATATATATATATATATATATCAGAGCTTCCTGGACACTGGCAAGATAAAGGAGAGTAAATCATGAGGACAACAGCCTGATGGGGTGTTCCATAATGGTTTTTTTGGGGCAGAAATAGTGCTACTGATGCTCTGAGGAGTAGTTAGTCCTTGGGGTCAGATTGAAGAAAGTATTGTTGGGAGTGTTATGTATAGTAGTCAATAAGGGGATGCTCAAGTTCTGAAAGAAATAGAAGCTACTTAATGTATAAAGAAACTGAGGTTCAGCAGGATTATTAATAATTTGTAGAAGGTGAGAAAAAGTTTTAGAAATGGGTTGAGAATGACATATATCCAACAATCTTGTAATGATTTCCTCCTATGCTATTGCTTGGGTTAAATTATAAGTGAAGTTACATGCCTAAAATGTTTCAGGGTTATGATTGCAACAAAGAACATAATTGAAACCCTTATGAAATAAGCAAAAAAATTATTAACCAATTCCAAATAGCTAGTAGTATTCCTAAGAGAACCACTATCTAAAAGAAGGGCAATTGAAGGGGAACCCTATCAATCATCAATCCTGAGTCTGTCTGTATATTCTTAGTTTTGGAAAAGGTGAGTAAATGACTGGGGCAGAAATGGTGTCTACTATCAGGCTAAGAAAATTAAAACTGCCAGTGTTTTATTTCTTATGGGAGGCATGGACAGGTAGTGAGTTGTGATGGATAAATAAAACAAGTAAAAGTAAAAAGAAGCAAATCTGTATAAGGGTATCATCTTGGAACATGCCCTGGAGCTATGCCTCTTAAAGTACATCTAAGATTTTCTCAGGTATGGAACATAAAGTGAGGTCTTGGGAAAAGTCTAGAAGGGACCTATAGAATTCTTGCAGAGAAAGGAACATACATATTACTCTGGCATGGTATATCCAGGAATCAATGACAAATACCTCAACAGCAGGAGGAGTAGAGAAAATAAAAAAATATATGTCCAATTTTTGTCTATAAATTTTATTAGCACTAGATTGCCTAGACAGAAAAAAGGCTTTTATTTTTCTGCTAGCACCCTTTGGAGTTCATATAAGGCTTATTAATAAGCAGCCAATCAGGTGACATAGTCTGCTAATATCTGGGACTCTGTATCTAAGACTGTGTCTTGAGACTAAAAGGACTCCCCATATAACTTTTCAGTGGTTGAGATATCATTAACCATGCATATCATGAATTTGTATTAAAACTATAAGGAACATTTGCCTCCAGGGGAACCTATACTTTTGAAGCCAATTGAAGGAGGTATTGTTAATATCCTGTAAACCAGGATACTACTTGTCCAGAGGAATGGGGATGCCAAGAGCAATGTAAATTGAAGACAATTCCCAAAGCCTAAGTAATTCCTTGGGTGACTTCAGATTATAAAGCTGTCTTGTTATCATTTGTAGTGAGCAGGGAACTCTGAAATAGAAGAAAATTTCTTTAAGTAGAACTTTTATTACCTCCTGTGATTTTTCTGATTTATAACTGAAGGCCTCTAATCATTCTTTACTCACTTTGTTGATAGAGTTATCTATCAATAATAACATCACCCTGTTTCTCTTACCTCTTGTCATGTGAATAAAATTAAGCTTCCAGTCCTCACCTAGGTTTGTACCTCTGTATTGTTTGCCTGGTAAACTTGAGATTATTTTTAAGATTAGTTCTGAGGCAAGTCTCACATCCCTGTACATTGTGACCCATCATTTTCTGTAACTGCTCTCCTATGAAGAGCCTGGTGGCTAGTTTTAAGGAATTACCTCTTTCCAGGTGATGCATATGATATAGTTTATAAGTATCTTCCACTGCAAATTTTTGGGTAGACAAATTTTGCTGACAGAAGTAACAAATCATATTTTACTGTCCATAGTCCACTCCTGTCATTTAGCCTTGGCATTCACCTCTGGAGAATACACAGGCCTAACATCAGGTTACAGTGACTCTTCCCACAAGATCAGACAGACAGCTGTTAGGCCTGCCTGAGTGGCAGCTTCACTGGCTGCCCTATCATCCAGTTTACCACCTTGAGTGACAAGGTCTGTCCCTTTTTTATGCCCTTTGCAGTGCATTATGACCACATGTTTGGTAGCAGAATGGCTGTTAACAAAATCATAATCTGGAACTTTTGTCTGATAGGGGATCGAGATTAAAATAAGTAGCCCATTTCCTTCCATATATGGCATGGGCATAAATAACTAGAATTACATATTTTGAATCTATGTAAATGTTAACCCTTTTTTCCTCACCCAAATTAAGACCCTTAGTTGCTGCTATTAGTTCAGCCAATTAAGCGCAACTGAAAGGTGGAAGAGGTCCTGCCTCTCACTTCATAGGGTATAGTGATGGCATAAGTGGCATAATGTAACCTCTATTTTACAAAGGAGCTGCCATCAGTGAATAATTCATCATCAGAATTAAGTAGAGGCTGATCAAATTAGTCTGGTCAGAAATCTCAGAGGTGTGTTAACATCTCATATGAGTGGACAGGGCCCTCCATATATCCAAACAAGAAAGTAAATAAATTGAGAGTCAGACATTTCTTTAAAGATATGTCTGATTTTTCCATAAAGCTAGCCTGATATTTAAGAATGCAGTTTTCTGAGAGCCATAGATGTACTTTGGTCATTAATAAACTCCAGAGATCATTAGAGGTTTGTATTGTAGAAAGTCAGCCTAATCTTAGTTTTTGGGCCTCAGGAATCAGGGTACCCACTGAGGCCATAGCCCTCAGACAAGCTGGCCATCCACAGGCCAAAGGGTCAAGCTCTTTTTTTTTAATTTATTTTTTATTGGTGCAATGTATTAATACATAATAGTGGTATAAAGAAAATACTTTTGTAGACATACATGCACATCTCACCCAGTTAGCCCCTACCACGATCCCCACCCCATTCCCTCCCCATCCCTCCTTCCTACGCTTGGCTTACTGGTTGACATCAAGTATTATAGCAATTTATACAATATTAACATTGATAATCTCACATAACAGTTTCATTTGTCTGGTACCAAACTTTTGATGACTTAAAGATAACATTTCAATATTTCTTTTTGCTTTCTTTCTTACCAGAGAATATTTTTTTCTTTTTTTTTTAGGTGAAACTATCATACATTTATTTATTTATTTTTCAGAAAAAATCTATCCTGATATGGAATATGGACTCTAGATACCCAAAACAGTCTCAAAGAAGAACAAAGCTAGAAGATGTATATTTTCTGATTTCAAACCATATAAAGCTACAATAATTGAAACAGTGTAGTACTGTTCTAAAGGCAGATATATAAACCATTGGAGCTAAATAAAAGCCTAGAGATAAATTCTTCCATACATTGTCAAGTTATTTTTGACAAGGTTTCCATGAACTTTTGGTGGAGGAAATACTAGTCTTTTAACTAAATATTGTTGAAAAATAATAATAAATGAAAAAGAATAAAGTTGGCCCCTTACCTAACACATATACAAATATTAACTCAAAATAGATAAAAGACCTAAATATAAATCTTAATACTATAAGCTTTTAGAAGAAAATCTGGGTCATAAAACCTCACAACATTGAAATTGGAAGTGATTTCTTGGATATGATTTCAATGGCACAGGCAACAAAAGAGTAAATAAACTCCCTAAAAAATAAAAAAAAATATTGTATATCCAAAGACAATGTAAACAGAGTTAAAAGTTACTGATCCTCTTCCACGAGTTCCTCCTATGACCCATTTCTCCCTAACTCTCACATATTAGGGAAAGCATCTGATTTCTTATTTTTTGTGCCTGACTAATCTCACTTAGCATAATGTCCTCCAGTTCTATCCATTTCCCTGAAAATGATGTAATTGAGTTTTTTTTGATGGCTGAGTAAAATTCCATTGTGTACATATCCCACAGTTTTGTAATCCATTCATCTGTTGATGGACATCTTGGCTGGTTCCATAGTTTGGCTATGGTGAATTGTGCAGCTATGAACATAGATACACATGCATTAGTTTAGTAGTTTGGTTTCTTTTCTTTTGGGTAGATACCCAACAGTGGTATTGCTGGATCAAATGGAAGATTTGTTCCCATTCTTCTAAGGATTCTCCATACTGTTTTCCAAAGTGGTTGCACTAATTTGCAATCCCACCAACAATGTCTTAGAGTTCCCACTTCTCCACATCCTCGCCAGCATCTGTTGTTGTTTGTGTTTTAAATGATGGCCATTCTAGTTGGAGTTAGGTGAAATCTCAGGGTAGTTTTGATTTGCATCTCTCTGATTGCCAGTGATGTTGAGCATTTTTTCATGCATTTATTGGCCATTTGAATTTATTCTTTTGTGAAGTGTCTATTTAGTTCAATTGCCCATTTTGTTATTGGATGCTTTGTTTTCTTAGTATTGAGTTTCTTGAGTTCTCGTTATATTCTAGATATTAGTCCTCTATCAGTGGTGTAGGTGGCAAAAATCTTCTCCCATTCTGTTGGCTCTCGATTGAGGTTCTTGATAGTTTCCTTTGCTGAAGAGAAGCTCTTCAGTTTCATGCAATCCCATTTATTGATTCTCCTTTTAATTTGTTGTGCCTTTGGGGTCTTGTTGAGGAAATGTTTGTCTGTGCCTATGTGTTGTAGTGTTGGACCTATGCCCTCTTCAAGTAGCTTCAAGGTCTCTGGTTTAATTTCCAAGTCTTTGATCCATCGTGAGTTGACTTTTGTACAGGGTGAAAAAGTGGGATTAACATCCAATTTTCTGCATATGGTTAACCAGTTTTGCCAACACCATTTGTTGAAGAGGCTATCTTTTTTCCAGTGTATGTTTTTGGCCTCTTTGTCAAAAATCAATTGGCTGAAAGTGTGTGGACTTGTTTCTGGGTCTTCTATTCTGCTCCATTGGTCTATATATCTGTTCTTTTGCCAGTACCATGCTGGTTTTTTTTACAATGGCTTTGTAGTATAGTTTAAAGTCAGGTATTGTGATTCCTCCTGCGTGGTTTTTGTTGCTGAGAACTACCTTGGCTATTCTGGGCTTTTTGTTATTCCAGATAAATTTAAGGACTGATTTTTCTATGTCTGTGAGGAATGATCTTGGTAGTTTAATGGGCATTGCATTAAATCTGTAGATCACTTTTGGGAGGATGGCCATTTTAATGATATTAATTCTGCTAATCCATGAACATGGAAGGTCTTTCCATCTTCTAAGATCTTCTTCGATTTCTTTTTTCAGTGTTTTGTAATTTTCTTTGTAGAGATCTTTTACTTCCTTGGTCAAGTTTATTCCTAGGTATTTTTTTTTTTTGTGGGAGATCCTGAGTGGAAGTGTTTTCTGAATTTCTTTTTCAGTGGATTTATGGTTGGTGTACAGGAAAGCTTCTGACTTTTTAAGATTGATTTTGTATCCAGATACCTTGCTGAATTTGTTGATCAGTTCTATAAGCCTTTTGGTTGAGTTTGTTGGGTTTTCTAAATATAGTATCATGTCATCTGCAAATAGTGAAAGCTTAAGTTCTTCTTTTCCTATTTGTACTCCTTTGATTTCCTTTTCTTGCCTTATTGCTCTGGCTAGAGTCTCTAGTACTATATTGAAGAGAAGTGGTGATAGTGGACATCCTTGTCTCGTTCCAGTTTTTAGGGGAAATTCTTGAAGTTTTTCCCCATTTAATATGATGTTGGCAGTGGGCTTACTGTAGATTGCCTTAATAATGTTGAGATATGTTCCTTCTATTCCAATTCTCTGCAGTGTTTTTATCATAAATGGATGTTGAATTTTATCAAATGCTTTTTCAGCATCTATTGAGATGATCATGTGGTTTTTGTCTTTGATTCTGTTTATATGATGAATTACATGGATTGTTTTTCGTATATTGAACCAGCCTTGCATCCCTGGGATGAACCCTACCTGGTCATGGTGAATGATTTTCTTGATGTGGTTTTGAATGCGTGTTGCTAGTATTTTGTTTAATAGTTTTGCATCCAAGTTCATCAGAGATATAGGCCTGTAGTTTTCCTTCCTTGAACTGTCTTTATTCGGTTTGGGTATTAGTATGATGTTGGCTTCATAGAATGTATTTGGGAGAGTCCCGGTTTTTTCTATTTCCCAAAATAGTTTGAGTAGTATTGGGATTAGTTCTCCTATAAAGGTTTTATAGAATTCACTTGGGAAACCATCTGGTCCTGCGCTTTTCTTTGATGGTAAGCTCTTTATTGCTATTTCAATCTCTTTGATTGTTATTGGTTGGTTTAAGTGTTCTATATCTTCTTGACTCAGTTTAGGAAGGTTGTATTTATCTAGGAAGTTGTCGATTTCCTCCAGATTTTCCATTTTGTTGGAGTATAGTTTTTCAAAGTAGTTTCTGATAATCCTCTGGATTTCTATGCTGTCAGTAGTAATGTCTCCTTTTTCATCCCTTATCTTCATAATTTGGGTTGATTCTCTCTTTTTTTTAGTTAGGTTGGCTAGTGGTTTATCAATCTTGTTAATTTTTTCCAGAAACCAGTTTTTGGTTTTGTTGATTTTCTGTATTGTTTTTTTATTCTCTATTTCGTTAATTTCTGCTCTAATTTTAATAATTTCCCGTCTTCTGCTGGCTTTGGGGTTCAATTGTTCCTGCTTTTCAAGGGCTTTGAGGTGTGTCATAAGGCTATTTATTTGAAGATTTTCTGTTTTTCTTATGTGAGCACTCAGTGCTATAAATTTTCCTCTTAATACTGCCTTCAAAGTGTCCCAGAGGTTTTGATATGTTGTTTCTTTATTTTCATTTGTTTCTAGAAATTTCTTGATTTCACCTCTTACATCTTCTATGACCCATTCTTCATTCAGAAGTGTGGTGTTCAGTCTCCACATGTTTATGTTGTTTCTCTGGGTCTTCTTATAGTTGATTTCTAGTTTCATTCCATTATGGTCTGAAATGACACAGGGAAGTATGTAACATTTTTTAAATTTGCTAGTGCTCATTTTGTGACCCAGTATGTGATCTATTTTGGAAAAGGTTCCATGAGCAGCTGAGAAAAATGTAAACTCTGCTGTAGTTGGGTGAAATATTCTATATGTGTCCAAAAGGTCCATTTGGTTAATGGTGTTCTTTAGTTCTGAGACATCTTTACTGACCCTATGTCTGGAAGATCGGTCTAGTATTGTGAGTGGTGTGTTGAAGTCTCCCAGTATTATTGTGTTGGGATTTATGTGTGGCTTCATGTCACAAAGTGTTTGATTTATGAAAGTAGCTGCCCCTATGTTTGGGGCATAGATGTTGATTATTGTTATTTCCTCTTGCTGGACTATTCCTTTTACCAGTAAAATGTGACCTTCTTTGTCTCTTCTAATAAGTTTGGGTTTGAAGTCTAACTTGTCTGATATCATATTTGCTACTCCTGCTTGTCTTCGAGTACCATTAGCATGGATTACCTTGCTCCAGCCCTTTACCTTGAGTTTGTTCCTATCTTTACTTGTGAGGTGTGTTTCTTGTAAGCAGCAGATGGATGGATTCTGGCTTTTAATCCATTTGGCCACTTTATGTCTTTTTATTGGGGAGTTGAGGCCATTTACATTCAGTGTGATTATAGAGAGATAATTTTTAATTCCCAACATGTTAAGATCTTATTTCTGTTTGAGATACTGTTTATTCTTCTTTGCTTAGTTGTCTGCTGGATGGGAATTCTTGTTTCTTTGGTTCTGGCGTGAATTACCCATTTCCTCTTTGCAGTTAATCTCCTTGAGTATTTTCTCTAGCGCTGGTTTTGAAGACATAAATTCCTTCAGTTGCTGTTTGTCATGGAAGCTTCTTATTTCCCCATCTAATTTGATGGATAGTTTTGCTGGGTAGGAAATTTTTGGCTGGAAGTTGTTTTCTTTCAGAGTTTGGAATATGTTACTCCAAGCCCTTTTGGCTTTCATAACTTGGTTTGGGAAGTCTGGAGTGATTCTAATTGGTTTGCCTCTGTATGTCACATGGCCTTTTGTTTTTGTTGCCTTTAAGATTCTCTCCTTGGCTTCCACATTAGTCATTTTGACAATTATGTGGCGTGGGGATCCTCTTCTCTGATCCTGTCTAAAGGGAGTTCTATAGGTTTCCTGGACCTGTGTATCGACCTCTTGCTCTATGTTTGGAAAATTTTCTGCTATTACTTCCTTGAAGAGATTGTTGATCCCTTTGGTTTCACCTTCTTTTCCCTCCTCTATTCCAATTATTCTTAGGTTAGCTCTCTTGAAATGTGCCCATATTTCTTCAATGTCAGATTCCTGCTGTCGGGTTTTTTTTTCTAAATTAGAAACTATGCGTTCATTTTTAGAATGATCATCTTCAAGAAGCGAGATTTTATTCTCCATGTGGTCTAATCTGTTGTTTATACTTTGGATTGAGGCCTTTACTTCATTAATTGCATCCTTTATCTCTTTTTGACTCTCTCTAAATTCTTTTCGAAAGTCCTCTATTATTTCTAAAGTTATTTTCCTAATTTGATCTTCTAGAGATCTTTGGGTGTCTGTGTTATCAGATTCTGATGTTGTGGTGTTGTTGGCATTCACTGCTCCATTGTTATTTCTCTTTCCCATGATTTTGGAAGTTTGTGCCTTCTCTGGGTTCTTCCCTGAGTCACTTCGAGTTCACTTAAGATGCTCTGGATCTCTAGTCTATGGTATCTCAGTCACCACTACTCCTTTACTGTGTTGTATCACAAAGTCTCAGACCCAGGGAGTCAATCAAGGCTGCTTAGACCATGGGGGGTGCCAAGTTGGGCGTTCTCCAGTGGGGAGTTCTGACTATGGTATGATATCTCAGCCACTGCCATTCCCCCACTGGGCTGCACTGCTAAAATCTCCGACCCAGGGAGACTTTCTGCGCAAGTCCCTGGGAGTGCAGTACTGGGATTTCTCCCCTAGGGGCCGCAATTTGACTTACGGTTGTTGAGTGCGCTGATGGAGCTGTAGTGAACTCGGTGGATTCGCTGCTGCCGCCACTGGCAATATGGCACCACTGCCACACCCTCGGCCGTGATGCGGCGTATTTCTTCTCTGGTTTTGATCTCTGCTCTGAGTCCTTGCCAGTTGTGCTGCGCCCAGCCCTTGGGAGCTTTAGATGTTCCCTGCACCAACAAAACTGCTGACTGCCGCCCGGCTGTTCAGCACCTGCTCACCTCGGCTCGCTGTCCACCCCTCCTCTCAGGCGCCTGGTGGCTGGTTGAGTGGGTTGGTCTAGGGCCGTCCGGTGAACTCGCCGCTGCCGCCAGCAGTAAGACGCTGCTTCTGCATCCTAGGCCGCGAGGCCAGAGTACCTCCTCTCTGGATATGAGCTCTGTTTTGAGTCTCCCTCCTCCCTGGAGCCTGGTGTTGCTAGGGGAGATGTAGGCCGCGCCGGCCGCTCTGCGCCGCGGCTCTGGCTGCTCCACACCACGGCTCTGGCCGCTCCGGCTGCTCCGGCCGCTCCGGCAGCTCTGCACCGCGGCTCTGGCTGCTCTGCACCGTGGGTCTGGCCACTCCGGCCGCTCCGGCCATTCCGCGACGTGGCTCTGGCTGCTCCGGCTGCTCTGGCCGCTCCGCTCAGCTGTTCTGGCCACTCTGCTCCCGCTGCTCCGGCCGCTCCATTCCACGGCTCCCGCCACTCCGCGCCGCCGCTCCAGCCAATCCGCGCTTCAGCTCTGACTGCTCTGGCTGTTCTGGCCGCTCCGCTCGGCTGCTCTGGCCGCTCTGCTCAGCTGCTCGGAACCGCGACTCCAGCTGCTCTGTACCGCAGGTCTGGCCACTCTGGCCGCTCCGGCCGTTCCGCGCCGCGGCTCTGGCTGCTTCGGCTGCTCAGGCCACTCGGCTCTGCGGCTCCCCCCAATCCGCGCTGCGGCTCTGGCCGCTACGGCTGCTCTGGCCGCTCCGCGCCACGCGGGCGCGGCACTTCGGGCTGGTTTTTTTCCGGTGACTTGTTTTTCCAGCCCTTTTTCTCTGTCCCTTGTATTTACCGTTTTTATTTCTTTGCTGTGGTGTTTTCTGGCTCTGAAAGGTGCTGGTTTTGAGGTAGTAGAGTTGGATTGTTAGCGGGACTTGTAAGTGCCGCTTTCCTCCGTCGCCATCTTCCCGGAAGTCTCCAGGGTCAAGCTCTTTGCTAAGATAGTGAGCAGATTGCAGTGTCCTTCCTTTATGTTGTATCAGCACTCCCAATTCTACCCCCTTTTTTTCCCTCATGTACATTGAGTAAACTTATCTTGTAAGGGTAACCCAAGAGCAGATGCTTTATTCAAAACCCGTTTTAACCTTTTATATACATTCTCTGATTCAGAGAGTCATTCTGGAAGTGTAGGGAATTATTGACACTCTTTAAGAAGTCTCTAAAAAGGTTGTGTAAGATCAGTATAGCCTGGGATCCATATGTAGCAATAGCCCTCAGCCCCGCCAAATCCTCCAATTAATCATGGGGTGCTGGGGAGAGGGAAGCTAAGTAAGTAGTGTTCTCTCTCTGGCTCCAGAGAATGAAAGTACCCATTAGTATGACTTCCAAATAAGTGACTTGAGCATCACAAAGTTTAAACTTTTTCTTTGATATCTTATATCAAAAAAAATTAAGGAGAAATCTTCTTGTCTCCTCACTATGCTTTATAGAGGAATTAGCCAAAAAAGGGTCTTGTACATATTAGAGAAGTGTGGTTTTGTGGCCAATTTCAATCTTATAAGTCTTTAGCCAATGCCTCCCCAAATATCTGCAGAATGTCTTTAAACTCCTAAGGCAGCACCATCCAAATTAACTGACATCCACCCCCTCTGTGGTCCAAAAAGGCAAAGAAAATATGGCTGTCTGGATGTAGAGGATAGTGAAAAAAGATATATTTAAAACCTAGCACTGAGTAACACTGACTTCTTTAGGAATCTGAGTTAGTAGGGTGTAAGGGTTTGGGACCATCAGATGGAGAGAGACTACTGCCTTATTAGTAAGCCTTGGATCTTGCTCCAGATGCCATTCATTTTTTCTCCTTCTTATGACTAGGATAGGGGTATTATAGGGGCTGGTACATTCTACCAGTGAATGTAGGTTTAATCGGTGATTTATAATGGGCAACAGTCCTTCCTTGACCTCAGGTCTAAGGGGATACTTCTGTTCAGGGAAGGTAAATAGGTTCTTTAGCTTAATAAGGTGGGTTTAGTAAAAAGAGCCCATCCCACTGTTCTTCAAAATACCCAAACTGCTGGAATGATGTCAATTTCTATTAAAGAGAAGCACCCTAATGGTTCTGAAGGGACAATTATTTCCACTCTGGCCTTTGACATTATATCTCTTTCCAGAAGTGGGGATGAAGTCTCTGGTATTACAAAAAAAAAAAAAAGAAAGAAAAAAAAACTAGAAGAAAAGGAGGTGACCCTAGGAGTAGACTAAATCCTGAGTAAAGAAATGTTCTGGGGGCTGGCCCACTATGCCCTCAACAGTCCCTTTACAAGAGGATCTCCTCCTACCCCTACAAGGAGAAATATTTCTTCTTTCCCTCTTGGTTTCTTATATGGGGGTGCATATTTGGTACCCTGGTAAGAGGGGGAAGTATCATGATATAAAGGGGACTAATTGAGGCAGAGTTCCCCAGATACTAAGGGGAGCTTTGTTGGTGCCATAGATCCTATAGCACTGTTATGTTGTTTATTTCTGAGGCCATGCAGTCTTTGGTTTTTACCTCAACTGCAACCAACAAAATTTTCTCAGTCTTGTAATTTTTAAATAAATCTGGATGATTTCAAGGGTAAAAGAAAAGCTAAATGTATGGTGCCTTATTTTATTTGCCCTCTTTCCTACAGAATAGGTCTAACTGTAAGATAATTCTTTATTTTAGGCTTTCCTGTGGAGGCCAGTTCTCCCCTTCACCCCATGAGTATTATGACCACACTTGAGTGCAGAAGAAAATGAGAGCTTTGATCTTTAGGATTTGAAGGTTGAATTTATGACAGGTTCCAGTGTGGCAGCCCCAAGAACTCCAGAAAAATAATCCAAGTGCTTGAAATTGGCCACAGAGCTCGAGCATCTTAAGTGGCAAGCAGGACGGATCATCTGCTCACCAAAGGTGGTACCTGCAGTGGCACAGCGAGCCCTAAAAGGCCAGAGCATGACCAGAAAATCATATGCTCCCAGAAAAGCCACAGGACCCGCAGCACAGTGAGCCCTCCAGAGACCCTGAGCAAGACCAGACAACCTTGTGCACCCAGAGAAGCTGCAAGACCCAGAGGCACAGCGAATACTCCATAAACCCAGCCAGGTAACCATGTGCACTCAGAGAACCAAAGGGACCTGCAGCAGGACCTTGCAGGCTACCCAGTTAGAATGTCCAGAGACACAGGAAAGATGCTCAAAGGACAGTACCTGTACAGGAGGTCAGGCCAAGTCTATATTAGATGCCCTCTGCACAAAGCTGGCAGAGGTGAGAGAGGGATTTAGCAGAGACTCGGTTAAAAATATGACAATAGGGTACAGAGAAAATAAGAGACATTGGAACATACTCCATAATCTACCACAGTGATCAGACATACATATATAATTTGTATGTTAGTAGGACTGTTTTATTTTGTTTCTTTTATTTAGTTTTTTTTTTGTTGTTGTTGCTTTGTTTGTTTTGCTTTGGTGTGTCACATTGTCGCTATTTATTTTTATTTTATTTTATTTTTGTCCTTTAAATTTTTTTATTTTTTCTCTTCTCTATTTCTTTTTTTCTTTCTTTGTTTTTTTTGAAGTGTTAGCTTTTGTATCTTTTTTTGTTACTTTATTCATGTTTTTTCTCTCCTTCCATTCCTTTTACAAACTTCTAGACACTAGCTTATCTATTCCCTTTTCCCAAAACTTTATTTCCCCTTACTGTATCTCTGAGTTTAATATTCAAGCTATTTTATATCTCCATACAACTATGGGACAATTAGAAACATCCTAATGTATGAATAAAAGGCATTGAAGAAGGAATAGAGGTACAGAACAAAGGCATTCATAATCTCTTCAGAGAAATAATTTTAGAGAATTTTCCAGACATATAAAGAGACCTGGATATACATGTTCAGGAGACATAAAGAACATCATCAAGACAAGATCAAAGAAGGAACTCCCCATGCCATGTAATAATCAAAATGACCAACATAGAGGCCAAGGAAAGAATCTTAAAAGCAGTGAGAACAAAAGAATAGGTGACATTTAGGGGCAAAACAATAAAAATCACCCCAGGCTATACTACCCAAGTCATGAATGCCAGGAGACACTAGTATGATGTGATCCAAATCTTGGAAGAAAACAAAGTCCAATCAAAACTGCTATATACAGCAAAATTGTTCTTCAAAATTGATGGAGTTAAAGAGTATTTCAAACTAAGCAAGATCTCAAGAAAATTCATGAATTCAAAGCCAACACTAGAGAACATACTTAAAGAAATAAACCATGAAGAAGAAAAAAGAGGAAATTTTCAGAACCAGAGAAGAGATGAAGTTGGTCCGCAGGGTATCTAAGTAAGGAAGAAATAATAGGATACCAAATAGAAGACAGAACACAAAATGACAGGAAGCAAAAATTATATTTTAATAATGCTGAATATCAAAGATATAACTCATTTATCAAAAGACATAGACTGGCAAAGTGTAATAAAAAACATTACCCAAATACATGCTGTTTGCAAGAAACTCACTTTATAGCCAAAGACATTCACAGACTGAAAGTGTAAGGACATAAAACGATATATCATGCTATTGGAGACCAAAAAAGGTCAGGGGTAGCAACCCTGATATCCAACAACACAGACTTTAAACTAAAACACATCAGAAGAGACTAAACAGGGCACTTTTTATTAAAAGGAATAATAGATAAAGAAGATATAATGATAGTAAATGTTTATGCCCCAAATGTGGGTACAGAAATATTTGTGATACAAACCCTTCTGGACATCAGATCTCAAATAGACTCAAATACAGTAATATTGGGAGACTTCAACACAGTTCTCACACTACTAGATCAATCATCAAGGCAAAAGATGAGTAAAGAGTCTTCAGAATTAATGAAAATGCTAAACAAAATGGACCTAATAGACATGTACAGAATATTTCAACCAAGAATAACAAAATACACATTCTTCTCAGCAGCGTATGAAGCCTTCTCCAAAATAGATCAAATCCTGGGCCACAAAGCAAGTACCAGAAAATTCAAAAGATGTAATATAATTCCTTGCATCTTTTCAGGCCATAATGGAATGAAAGTAGAAATAAAAAACAGGAACCCAAAAGAAAATATTTAAACTCATGAAGATTGAATGATACATTATTGAAAGACAAATGGGTAAGATTATAAATTAAGGAAAAAATAGACTGCAACAGTCTAATCCCAAAGCCAGCAGAAGGCAGAAAATTATTCAAATCAGAGCAGAAATAAAATAGAGGGAAAAATTCAAAGAATCAACAAATCAAAAAGCCGGTTCTTTGAAAAGATAAATAAAATTGACAGACTCTTGGCAAACCTAGCCTAAAGAAAGAGAATCAACTCAAAGTATTAAAATTAAAAATGAAAAAGGAGACATCACCACAGACAGTGGGAAAATTCAAAGAATTATCAGAAACTATTTTGAAAATTTATACTCCAATAGACTGAAAAACATGGAAGAAATCAATATATTTCTAAGCACCTATAATCTATCTAAACTGAACCAAGAGGGCATAGAAAACCTAAACCAACCAAAAGCAAGCAAAGAAACAGAAACAGCAATAAAAATTCTGCCATCAAAGAAAAGCAAAGGCCCTGATAGGTTTTAAGCTGAATTCTACAAAACTTTCAGTGAAGAACTAATTCTAGTACTTCACAAATTGTTCTGGGAAATTGAAAGAAATGGAATTCTCTCAAATTTCATCTATGATTCCAGTATCACATTAATCTCCAAACCAAATAAAGACACCTCGAGAAAGAATAATTACAGACCAATAACTTTGATGAGCATAGATGCAAAAATTCTAAACAAAAGAGTAGCTATATGCATTCAAAACCATATCAAGAGAGTTGTGCATCATTACCAAGTTGGTTTCATCCAAAAAAGCAAGGCTGGTTCAACAGATGCAAATCAATACATGTTAATAACCACATAAATAGAACTGTGAACAAAGAACACATGATCATAACAATAGTTGCTAAAAAAGCATTTGACAAAATCCAACATCCATTTATGTTAAAAACACTGCAAAAAATTGAAATAGAAAAAATATATTTCAGCATCATTAAGGCAATACACCATAAACCCCAAACCAACATAATTTTTATTGGGAAAAAACTGCAAGAATTTTTTCTAAAAACAGGAACAAGACAAGGATACCCTCTATCACCACTCCTTTCCAATAATGGTCTTCAAGACTCTTGTCACAGGAATGAGAAAAAAGAAGGAAATTAAAAGAATTAAAATAGGAAGAGAATAATTAAAACTATCATTATTTGCAGATGACATGATCCTTTATATAAAAGACCCAATGAACTCAACCAAAAGACTACTGGAGCTGATTAACCAATTCAGCAATGTTGCAGGACACAAAATCTATCTGAAAAATCAGTTGCTTTTGTTTTATGCCAACCATGAATCCACAATGAAAGAAATAAAGAAAACAATTCCATTCACTATAACATCAAAACTAAGAAAATACCTAGGAATAAACCTAGCCAAAGATGTAAAAGACCTCTACAATGAAAGCTATTTAACATTATAGAAAGAAACTGAAGAAGACCTTGGAAGATGGAAAGATCTCCCTTGCTCATGGGTAGGCAGAATAAATATTATAAAAATGGCCATTCTGCCAAAAGTAATCTATAGATTCAATTCAACTTCTATTAAAAATACCTATGACCTTCTCTGGGTGTGGTGGCACATGCTTGTTATAATCCCTGTGCTTGGGAGACTGAGACAGGAGGATCAAACAGGTTCGAAGCAAGCTTCAGCTACGTAGGGAGATTCCCATCAATTTAGTGAGACCCTGTTTCCAAATAAAATATAAAATAGGTCTTGGAGTATAGCCCAGAGGTAGAAAGTCTCTGGGTTCTACCTCCAGTACTACCAAAAAAAAATTGACATTCTTCATAGACCTTGAAAAATCTGTCATGAATTTTTATGGAGAAAAAAAATAGACCAAAAAATGGCCAAAGCAATCTTCAGCAATGAAAATCAGGCAGGAGGCATCACAACCCTGGACTTCCAATTATACTATAGAGCAATAGTAGTAAAAATAGTATGGTATTGCCAAATAAATAGCCAGACTGACCAGTGGAAAAGAATTGAAGATATTCTCTTTTAGATTCAAGTACTATAATTTTTATACCTAGACTACCATAAAATACTAAATTAAAGCATTCTTTTTTAACAAAATAAAATATTCATTCATCAGAATATATAATTTCCATACTAATATTCTAAACTTATTAATATGATTTTATTATTGGCAATAATTTTTATTGTGACATTGTACCTATACATTTTAGTGTAATCCAAAGTGATGCAAAATGATACATGCACATTACATCTTGGTACATTTTTTTATGCTCTCTACCCTCCCATGAATGCTGGTGCTATTGGTAATGATACATTCTTACATAAATATAATAATATTTGGTTGCTTTCTTCCTCTAGTCTCTACTTTTCCCTCCCTTCCTTCCAGTAAATAAAATTTTCTATTGTATTGATAAATAAATAATATACAAAGTAATAATAAATAAGTAAATCCACATTGTTCAAGTTGTAGCCACAGCCCACATATAGCCTACAGTCCCTACATATTGGGGACTGAAACATGACTAGTCTAAATAAAGATGTGTGCAAGTATAAAATATTAATATAAAAATAAATATAAAATATCTCAAGGAGAGAAGAATGGGGTACAAAGGAAAATGCCCTAAGAACTATGTGTTTATATGTTTTTATTACATTTTTATTCCAATATATAATTGCAATGTACTAATAAAATTATTAAAATTGCTATATTGAAATGAGAATAGTTTGAATATTCTATACTGATGTACTACTAAAACGATTTTTACCATTTTTCCAATTATTTTAATATACTGAATATTTAATTACATTTATGGCTCAGTTACATAGGTTGCTTCATGGGAGATAAATGGGTTAACTCCCAGTGATATCCATGCCAAATCCATGGACACTAGGAATATTTCATGTTATATTGCAAAGAAGACTTTGCAATTGTCACTAAGGCAGCAGACTGTAACACAGGAAACCATCCTATATTTTGCTGGCAGGCCATATCTAATAATATAAATCTTTAAAGGCAGATTACTTTCTTTGGTGGAGTCAAAGAGAGGAAGCTAAGTGAGAAGCTGGAGTCAGAAACTTTATTGCTAGTTTGTGTCAAAAGATTCACGCCCTGGGGGCACCAGCGGAGGCCACAGAAGTAGTAATAATCAGGAGTGTATGCCCCTCTCAGGTAGAGTGATACCACTGAGGTCAATGAGGAGTCAGATCCCATATTCGCCCACATCAATAGAGTTTAGGAGGGATTCTGGACTCCACATGGTAGAAGATGATTTTCCTGCCTGGCCCCTCACTGAAGTGCTCTCAGAGGCAACTAACTTAACATGGAATATTTAGAGAATATTAATACTATTCAACATAATGCTCAAAATGTCTAGGTTTCAATTTTTATAAATCCCTTATTATACTAAGAAACAGAAAAAGGTTAACAATAAAATACAACAAACAAATGCCAAAGCCAAGATGACATAAATGTGAAGGTTATATGTGAGAAAATTTTAAACAGCTACAATAAATATACTTAATGAGCAATTTTAAACATGCTTACCGTAATTTTTAAAAAAGTCTTTGTAGGGTAATGGAAAATTTAGAAGAGATAAAGTAAATTTTAAAAAAATATAGCAAGCAAAAAATGGTCTTAATTAATAAACTTAACAATTAAAAGGAGAATTCAGAAGAAAGAATGAGTGAACTTAAAGACAAAACAATATAAATTGTCCAATCAGAACAAGAGAAAGAAAATACAATGAAATAAAAAAGTTTTGGTAGAGCACCAGATGCCTCTGGAACTATAAAGAATATCTAACATTTATGTCATCAAACTATAGAAAATAAAGATGACAGAGTAGGGTCAAATAAATATTTTAATAGATAATTGATTAAATTATCTCAAATTGACAAAACACAAACCTGCAGATTTTGGAGACTGATTAAACTCCAACCAGGATAAGCCCAAAGAAATTGAAACCAAAATACATAGTATTCAAACTGCAGTACTGAGAATATTAGTGACAGAGAAAATCTGGATAACATAGAAAATTATCTATAGGGGATACCATTCAAGTGACAGAAAATTTCTCATCAAAATCTACAGGTACAGAAGAAAATGGCACATTTTTCAAGTACTGAAACAAAAGAGCTCAAAGTTCTATATATAGCTAAAATGTCTTTCAGAAATGAAGAGGAAATTAAGCCATTCTCAAATAAAAGAAAATTAAAGGAATTTATTACCAGAAAATCTACTCAAAAAGAATAGCTAACACAAGTTATTTAAATCAGTAAAGAATAAGTGTTGGAACATGAGAAAAGATGAGTGACAGAATAAAGTAAACCTATGGATAAGTATAAAAGACTTCTCTTTCTGAGTTTTCTAAATATTTAAAGGTTGAAACAACCTACTATTGTTTGGGTCTTAAATGTTTCCCAAAGGCCCCCATAACCTAAAATTATTCCACAGAGTGATGCTGTTGTGGGTGGCAGAACCTTTAAGAGGTAGGGACTAGTGTGAGGTCTCCAGGTCATTGTGTCATGCCCTTTAAGGGGAGAATGAGACCAGGCCATCTCCTTATTCTAACTTCTTGGACATAGAGTGAACAGTCATTTCACACAACTCCCAGCATGTTGAATAACTTACTCAAAGCAAAAAGGGCAACAAACATGGACTAAAATATCTAAATCTGCTATCCAAAATAAACTCCTATCTCTATACATTGATTATCTCAGGTATTTTATATAGTGAGGAAAGTTTATTAACACAACCAACTAAACATTTATTAAATACATAAATGTGAAAAGTAAATATAAAAGTATTTTAGAAGAAAATAGAAAACATCACAAGTATTGATTATTTAAGTCCTAAAAGTAAAAAAATAGAAAAAACTGTCTATTTAAATAATAAATGTGTGTACATTTAAGACTATCAAAGAGTAATGTAAACAAAAAATTAAAAGATAAGCTTTTGATTTGTATAATCTCTTTGCAAATGATCAAGTATTAACATTTAGAAATGATGATTTCATATACATTAATAGTTTAAAAAACTTAATAACTGCATAAAATGACATAGGATAAATTTAAGCAATCTTGAGAAGTTGGATGGCAAATTATATAATAAAATGTGCTAGATTTAGCTAGTAATCAGCAAAATTAAAACAGAAACATCACTGAAATTTCAAGATTAGAAAACACTAAAAATTTTCATATCAGTTGGTGATGTAAGTATAAAAATCTTTCATGCACTTCATATATATATATATATATATATATATATATATATATATATATATATTTGTGCATTTTTGAAAGCATTTAATAATACCCAAGATTGAAAATGTGCATTCTCTATGACCTAGCATTTATACCCTGAAAAGATAAAGGAAAACTTATCTAAAAACATTTTACACAATGCTTCAAATATATATATCTAAGAAAGTATATTGTGACAGAGACTATAATTAGAGAAGTAAAAATGGGGGTGTGAGATACTCTGACAAATCCTCTTTGTGTGGGGAGTACTAAGGATTGAACCCAGGGGCATTCTATCTTCAAGGTATACTCTAAACTCTTTTTAAATTTTGAAACAGGGTTTCAACAAGTCGAGACTGGCCACATAATTGTGATCCTCCTGTCTTAGTCTCCCAAATATTACAGGCATGTGCCATTGTACCTGGCAAAACTATTTGTAAAACAGAAATGAATAAGGATCCTGTCCTAAGTGAAGTATCCTGATTAAATTCACTTAATTGGTAAGGGACCCAAGAACAGAACCCTGCTTGGATTGACACTGGACCCTACATGATATACTAGAGAAGCTAATTCAATGATATATGATTTTACAAAGAGCCAAATTGTAGGATATAGGCACCTTGCAGAAATAAGAAGAAAACTGAAGACAGCAAAATATATAGCTAAAAGTCATTCTCTAAAACAGTAAGATTGAGTCACATGAAATTATTTGTTTTCTTTCTCTTCTGGCTGGCAACCCACTGACTCAGTACTAATGCCACAAATGCCTAAAATTCCTTGAACACAATCAAGTATGTCACATTCTGTGATACCTACTCCATTTTATCTCATCATGAGTTAATTAAATAAACTGTTCCCAATTAATGTGCATCCTCTGATAGGCAGCATAGCATATCTAACCTGAACAGCAATGCTGATGGTGGTACTTTCAGATATCATACCAAGTGACTTGAGGGTAGGAGATAGTGGGTTAGATACTTGGCCTGAAGAAGTTGCTATCATTCCTTAGATCATAGTTTAGAAGGACCCACACAGAACCAGAAGCTGTTGGATCATATTATTTTATATGGAAAAAACAGAATCAAATGTCCAAATGTTCTATGCATTTTTCCCATAGCTTTTGTTAAATCATCTATCTTCTATATATAAATTTACTTTATGTATTCCCTATTTTGGAATATATACCCATGAATATGTCATCTATTAGCTTAAAAACAATGACTAAATTCTTTACATTTTTCCACTGTGATAACTAAATTTTCAACTCTTTTTAATTAATACCAGATTAAGAAACCTATTCTATCTTAATTAATTTTCTAATATGAAAAATATCAAAGAGGTAACTCTTTGACATTCGTTGAATGTCTACCTATGTTAAAAATAACAAAATTGAGGAGGATTTTCTCTTTGATTAATGTTTTACTTAGATAACAACTTTATGGATATAATTCCCCAGTGTTATGATACAATTTTAATTTAAAAACAAATGACCATTATTTTACTGTAAGGCATTTTCCAGATTTATAGAGTCATAAACCTGATGGCATTTTAAAGATGTTCACAATAGAGAACAAGCAAGAGCATCAGTGTAATTGTAACAAACAGCAATGTTATCTTGCCTGACAATTGTTTTATGTTTTAATAATTTTAGGATTTTATACTTCATTAAATACACTGAAAGGAAAAATTATCATGAATATTCTGTACCTAAATAATAAGTAGTTTTTCATGATTAGATGAGCTCAAAATCTTGAACTGCATAGCCCTCAATCAAAATGTAAAATTATTCTTACTTGGTAGTGATTCTTGAAAGTCCTAAATTGTATTATTAAGTTCATATCATTTAAGAACAATACAAAGAAAAAGTCATGATACTTTTCACATTTAACCATCTTTTCTTTCTTCTGTGCTCAAATATTGAATGCTAAATTTAATAAGCAATCTGTCAGCAGAGTGTCATTGATTATAAAGGGGTAAATGAGTATAAATACATCTATCCCGGAGGAAGATATATCTAAGGATGATGAATGAATGATATAATCTCTTTAAAGCAAAATAGATTGTTGCTGTTTTATTACATCATCATCATCATTATTATTATTATTATTATTATTATTATTATTATTTTAAGCTATAAAGTAGTTTTATTCAGTCCAATATTTTTATATTTAAATCCTAAGGAGCTATATGAGCATATCCATGTATTAATGCACACCAGTTCTTTTACATTTGAAACACTCAGCTTTTCATTATTCATGAGAGTAGAGAAGTAGTATGGATAATTCATTAGCATGTCAATAATTTTTTTCTTTTATTAGGATTACATTATAATAATTTGTACAGCATATTTTATTTTCTAACTTTTGATTAAGCTAGCATGAATGGATTATTTTACTCCTCAGGGACATATATGTACATTAGATCGAGATATATAAAAAGAAAAAGTGTTGCAAAGGCCTACTAAGATAGTAATACTCAAATCCTACTTACAAGTTGCACATTGCGCATAATTTACTCAAAATTGATGTAGACTTAATTTAGTCTCTCTTCTGATGTGGTTTTTAATAATCATTTCCAAAATAGTCTTTTTTTTTTTAATGAGCAGCCCTCTGCTGGTTCTCTAAAATACTAAAAGAGGAACAAGTCTCAAAATTGAATATGGGCTAGATAAGGAGCTAAGATATCTATCTTACAGTTTTCTCTACTGTGACTTTACCACCAGCATACACACATATCCACTCTATAGTAATATTATAACTCTTTCAAAAACCTGTATTTCTTGTCTATTGTCCATTCCTGCTCCTCACTTAATAATCAGCCTTTTAGAGAGGTTGTTTAAGTATCCTTTGACTTGTATTTGAATTTTATTCTAGTGTTCCATCCACATTGCTAAAATCAGAGAATAGTTATTGTTTTTTCTTGTGGTACTGGAAATGGAAGACATAGGAGGGGAGCTCTACCACTGAGCTATCCCTCCAGGCATATTTTTAAATTTTGAAACAGGGTTGAAGTTACTGTGCACTGGCCAGGCACTTGGGTTGCAAGTGTGTACTACCATTTCTACCCAGAAGGCAACTTTCACTTGCTTATTCAAAGAAGCTTTTGACACACATACATTCTCTATAAGAAGATCAGTCCTTGATCACCCATTTCCACTCTATGCTCCTCTGTTCTTATTCACTCTTACAATATTGCTTAAACTTTCTTCTGGTTCTTTTCCTTATTTTTTAGATCAATCTGTTCATTTCTGTAGCCTACATGTACATTTTTATCCTAGTGACTCCCCAAACTTCAGCCAAGAGTTTTCTCTTAAGCCATTTATCCTTCCTGTTTACAATGTTAGTGGTAAAACTTATTGATTATTCAATCCTATTGAACTTGTTCTTCACTGCAAGATCTTCTCTGCTGTTAGTGTTTTCTAATATAAGCTGATGCCCCTCTCTAACATGGTGTTTAAATATGAATGATTCCTAACTACTTTTCACTTTTTTTGACACACATACATTCTATATTTATAAGATCAGATCTTGACTCACCCATTTCCACTCTATGCTCCTCTGTTCTTATTCACTCTTACAATATTGCTTAACTTTTCTTCTGGTTCTCTTCCTGGTTTCCCCACCTCCTATGTTTAATTAATCACTATGTCTCAAGGATTGGGGCTCATAACTTTTGGTCTGCCTTTTTCCCTCAGATACCATTTCTATAACTCTAGTCTAAGACATGCTCAACATTATAAAAGCTTGCAACTAGTATTCCTGTCTACAATATTGTATGGCTTTGACATGTTCTTCATATTTTTACCACAGTGTCCATATCATGCTTAAAGTATATCAACCACTGTCATTGTTTTCATGGTAATGTCCAAGATTTATAACATATTTTGAGATGAGAGTGAAAAATTACAGACTTGCAAACTATATTCAATCTTTAATATGAAATATTCTGGAAACAGAAAGAAAGATGACTTGGTCAGGTTGCCTTATAAGTATATTAGGGACAGTTCTTATGCATATTATTAGTATTTATTAATAGAAGGTCATACTACATAGAAGGACTTTAGCAGGATATACTAGTTTTTTACAGGCTTATTTATAGAAAACAAATACAGACTGATTTATGAAGCATGGCTTTAACAAAAATGCCAAATGACCTATGCAATGATTTGAAATATATAATAGACAAGTATCATGACCAAATGACTACTTTTTATGTCAACAAGACCCCATTCTTCATTTAAAGAGTTATTCTTTATATGAGAACATATTTTAAGGTGTCACAAAGCACCTGAGTCTCTCAAACCTCTGCCTATTTTGCGTAGGCCTTAATATTTTTCTTATCTCTGATGTTATTAGTGAAGCTTTTTGTTTGAGTCTGATTTGGCAAGATGACTTTGTGCTCAGTAAGTGGATCCATTTTAAATTCTTGAGAATTATATTTTCTCTGTATCCTACCTTATTCTGCAGCCTTACTGGACTCCTTGGACTTATTTTGTTTCTTTCTGTGTACTCTAGTTTTTATCCATCTCATTTTGAGTTTGGAATGTTTCTCCTCACCCACCTCAGCTCCTCTATTCTTTTTACCAACCACAGTTACCCACTTGTTTCTTAATCCTCTAGTTAGGCTTTAATTTCTAGTTTAATATAATTTCCTCAGTGAGGAATTTCTAACCCATATCCATGTTCCAGTAATATCCTTTAACACTCCTTCTGATGTGAAACTTTGTACAGGAGAAAGTCTTTTCCAAGTGCCCATTCTATACTTTTTATGTAACATATTTAGAAATATGTGTTGAACAAATCTGGCAATTTGGGGATACATTATAATTGTTGACCTAAAGTGGCTCATAACAATGGAATGTATTTTACAAAGCTCTAATTACATTTATAGCAGTATATAAACAAACCTGAATAAAACAAAATTTGAGAACATATAATTCTATTTTTTTCTTGTTTCGCAGTATCAGAAAGCAAATATTTTTTCTACTCAGTATGTGAAATGAGTAAAGTTTCGTGATAATTTAAAATTTTCACAATGGAGTGTAGTGATGAATTCATTTCAAAATTGCAGCCTATGAATTGTTTAAACCAATACAAATCATTAATTGTGTTATGATACTCATGCCATTCTCCTAAAACATTTTTTTTCTTTTCTGTGCTTCTTAATATACATTAACTGTATTTCAACCATCAATTTCTAGCAGGAATTAAACCTGATTTTGTACAAATCTGTCTTCTTTATACTTATTTCTTTTATTTTGCCACAGTATTCCAGAGATATATCTGTGTTTCGTTCTCTTAAACAATGCTGAAGGACCTCCAAATATGTTCCTATTAATACAGAAAATGCCTAGGAAGTACACTGAATGCAAAATATTAAAAACAATAATAAATATTTTCTACCCTTCAAGGCTCATTACTTTCATTTTAAAAAATGAGCCTTCATGTATTATAAATTTCTTCCTGCATTACCAAATTACTCTACCATCATATATACCCTTATCTACTTACCTAAATGTATAGAGTGGCCATCAGTCAATACTCCTGGAAAAATGCAATGCCTAGTGGGCTTTATGATTTTAGAAACAAGATAAAAGCCTTATGACTCAAAGAAAGCAATCAAATGCATTTTGTAGCCACAAGCATCATATTTACTTAAAGGATTGGGACTATAAAAGCAAATCTCTCTTACTGGAAGGCAGGACAAAAGCTGTCAGAGAATGGGGTAGTAAATAGCTTTGAAATTGTTTTCTCTGCTTCATTTCAAAAGCTTAGGGCTACCAATGTTTGACCTTTTACAAATGGAATAGTTTCCTGCAGGCCTTAGTGTTGCATGGAATGCTGATGATGGTGTGTGCTTGATGTAGTCATCAAGAATGGTAAATATGCTCAACACTAGGGCATTCTTCTGCATCAAAAACATTTTTCACTCAGTGACATTTGCTGGTGTCCTCTAAGAAAATAGGGAGTAATTCTATTATTATTATTTTTTTTTACCAAAAATTTTCCCCCTAGTGTCTCTTGACAAAGCAGAGCAAGGAAAATTGTGTAATTGTTCAAGATGACTCCATATAGCTGAGTAACCGAAAATAAATAAATAAATAAATAAATAAATAAATAATAAATAAATAAAGTCAAGTTGAACAAGAAGACATTTTACTGAAAACATCTGGGGTCAAGCTTTTAGCACTTTTGCTATTATATGATGGAGAACATTAAGATATATCTGAGGTTATTGAGATCCACTGCATTTCTTAGATTCTTTGCGTAGATTATGAATTAACTCTGTTCTCAGTTTTTGTGTTAGGATATTAGTCCTACATTTTAAAATTAACATACTATGATTTGAGGACAGTTTGTAAAGTTAAGTATCTATATGATATTTCTTTGAATACTAAAACACTCTAATTGAAAAAATAAAATCTTATACTTATTTATGCTTTATAAAATATAATACATTTAGCTTTTATAGTAATATTAAAGCATAATATATCTAACTCTTGAATGTTTGTTATGTGTAAGATTTTGTTTTTGGTAAATACCTCTGAGGTAGAATTCTTATTACCTTCACTTTATGAAATACACAATTCTCTAGGCCATATGAACCACTGAACAAACTGAAAATCAGATCAGACCTTTGTCTTTTTTATATAAAAATTTATGCCAGGATATATAAAATTGTATAAATTATGTGTGCAGGAACACTCTTAAAATAAGTTTTTTTCCCAATTTTATTTTATCAGTTCTAAAATAAAAGATTAATTAGAAAAGAATTGCTTTCACAAGTTAGTATCCCTCTCATCAGAGCCTCAGGAAACTTTCAGAGGAGACTGTTACAATGTTTTAAGATGCATGCGAAATGCCATTCATTCATTCATTCATTCAACAGGATACAAATACAGTCACTAATTTTTTTTATTTTGTGGTACTGGTGGTGGAACTCAGGGTCATTATAACTCTGAGCTACACCCCCAACTCTATTTTTTATTCTTTATTTTGAAACATGGTTTCACTGAGTTGCAAAGGGTCTCACTAAGTAGCAGAGGCTGTCTTTGAACCTTGATCCTCCTGTCTCAGCCTTCCCAAATGCTGGGATTACACGGGTGTACCACCGTACCTGTCTATACTCCCTAATTTATAGAAAGAGAGATTAATGAATCTCTCTTTTCTCTATTTCCCTTCCATTAATTTTTCCATATTTTTCTGCTTTGTCCAACACTCTGAAGAGTCTGGTCTCTAAGAGCTTCTTTTATCTTTGAGTTAGAATGTTGGAAAGAAAGGAGGAGATGGGATGTGTGGGTGAGAAGAGGTTAGGGTATGTACTTACCTTGCTAGGGCTCTGAAGTGGCTGCCTTCTTTTGAGGTGTAGCTCAAATCAATGGACCCACCTCCATGCCTCCAGCAGTATCTGAGATGTGGAAAGACCTTTCCTTCTCTTTCCTTTTCCGGTCAAATGTGAAAATATCTTCCAGCTGGCTTTTCATTACCCCTCCTCATTTCCTTAACTCTGCTCACTTTTGTTAGAGTCTCTTCAATTGTACAATTTAGAGAAGTCAATTGCTTACTGTTAGGACCTTGAGTGACATAAAAGTGTTAGGTTAATTGCTTTAGGTCAATTTAGGATTGGCTGAACTCAGTGAAGGCTCAGGTAGAGCTGCTTGTTAAACACAGGTCTTTTCCATGGCATTTTTTTCTATGAACTCTATGATTCAGCTTCACAGAATAATGTGAAGAACAAATTGTTTCTAAGTTACCAAAGACATTTTCATTTCTTTTTAGTGCCTATCCTTCATCTGAAAAAGGTGTATCTTCATTGAGGGAACCTGACTACATGCTGTCATTTAACTGAAACTTAAACATATTTAAGCAGAAAAATGTTGAGCAGGTAAACAAAACTCTTCACAGTTAATTTTATTCTGGTAGTTGTCAGAATTACTACTTCCAGGGACCTCTCCTATCTGCAATAACCACAAACCCAGGGGGCTCTATATTATTTCTACTTGATCTTAGACCCAGATGCTGCTCTAATAATTCATAAAATGCTACACCACAAAGTTTTAGTCATTCATCTCTTCAAAAAAGAGATTGAATTTTTACTATGGGATAGACATTGTGCTAAGTGCAAGGTATGTGAGGATGAATTAAAAAAGGTTTTTACTCAAAGAGAACAGAGTAGATATGGTGCTATAGTTCAGAGGTCAATGAAGAATTTTAATAGCTAGAATTGAAGCCTGTAGGTTGTTGTGAAAGCCCACAAGACTGAGTATACTTTTTTACTATTATTTTTCTGCTAGTATCATCCAGCTAAGACATTCAGTCATACTACTTTGCCTCCAGGGCCTAATGTTGAGAAACTGAGCCCTCAACTCTGAAACTCCAATTTTCCACATTGACTGTGACTCATATGGAATTATCAGCACATATTACATGCTGACTGCTAATTAACAGGACTCAACCTTTTCACATTTCAGAACCTCTCATAATGATTTGGTTTGAGTCATAATGAATAAATTATCTTTTTCATTTTCAGTTATGCACAATTGTTTAGATAATATATTATACATGCTTAATCTTAAGGCTACAACAGAAGATAAACATTCTAATTCCTCTTTTACTTGACTATAAATTTTTTCTGAACATCATTGTTTAAGACATTTCAATACAGACCAGTGTGGTGGTAAATACCTGTAACCCCAGTGCTTAGAGGCTGAAACAGGAAGACTGTAAGTTTAAGGCCAGCACATAGTAACTTAGTGAGACACTGTTTCAAAATAAAGAATAAGAAGGGCTGAGGTATAACTCAGTCATGGAATGCCCCTGAGTTCAATCCCTAGTGCCACAGAATATAAAAGAACAATAAAAACAAACATTTTAATTCTGCTTCATGGCTCTTTGTTTAAAAGCATAAGGACTGGATTTGACTTCATCAGACAGATTAAAAACAAAAACCTTATTTAAGTTAATGTGATTTGAGTTTCTTTAACCATAAGATAGAAATATTTAAAAATAACCAATCCTCTCTTCTCACATTCTCTTCTTTTTCTCTTCCAGTCGACCATTATAAATAAGTTGCAGGTGAGATTCAACAAAAACTGGTTACTAAAACTGGTGGATTAAATGTGATTAATAATCATAAGAAACATCTTTCAAAATACCAGTCAATTTAAAAGTTAAAAAAAATCATTAAAGTCTGATCTGAAAACATGGTAGATACCAACATAATCAGGTGAAAAAGATTAACATCCCTACTGATTGGAGGCTAAATGATGTACATGGGAAGCTAAGAAGTTTACAGCATAATTTTCTTGGTATTATTGCTAGAATTTCATGAACTTAATCCAGTCAGAAGGAAAGCACAGATTATCTACTCTCATACAGAATGTGTGCTAGCCATCCAACCTCATACAGAATGTAAGGCTTGTAAATCTTAAAGAATGCAAGGATATTAAAAGCAGTAACAATTTGAGAAACTGTTTCAGATTAAAGGAATCTGAAGAAAAATGACAACCAAATATAATGCATACTCCTGAATTAGGTCATAGATATAAAATAAAAAGAGAACATTGTTGGTGCTATTGTTTCCATTGTAAATATTATTATTTGGAATCACTAATATAATTGATAATTTTTTAAGATCCTCTATACAAGTATTTATTTCTAAAAAGAATTAAAATAGCAGAAAATTTTTCCTTTTATTGCATATCAATTATTTTTGAAAAACAAAAACCAATTATCTAACTTAATTATTACATTCTAAATACTCAATGTTTTGTGTTACTTCAATTTCTTAGTTTTCATCTTATAGGCTTCAGGAAGACTTGAGATTTATTGGTGCTTCTTTGGATCAAATAAAAAAGTGGAACTAAAGTATATTGAAGTCACTTGTAGACATCCAAACTACTCATATTTTATAAAGTACAGGTATGAAAGGCATGAACAGAGCCTCAGCGCCGAAAAATATATAGGAAGAGATGCAAAAGGAGAAATAAGTCAGAACTCAAATCATGAATAGGTTATTTCAAAATATTGACATATAGTCTATACTAACATAAATTCAGTTGCATAAAATTACCAAGAAGAAAGAGCAATATAAAGCTTATGCCCAAATCAACTGCTTCATAATAATATTCTACCTCATAATAATATTCTACTTCATCATTCTCAGAATTATGCCACAAATTATATATATATATATATATATATATATATATATATATATATATATAATTTGAATGGTACATTTAAATGAAACAATTCTTGACTCAAGTTGCTAAGGTTTTAGCCTTTATATTAAATGAAAAAAAACTTATTAGATTTTTTTCTGATATCCTGTAAATCAAAGAAACTGCAAGTATGTCTGTTTCAGTAAGAATGCAATTTGGTTATTAAGTAATAATTAAATTACATTTTATTTAAAAATAGACAACTTATTTTTTGAACATGATTAGAAGTATGGAATTGAGCAGTTCTTGAGATCAGTTTAGTTGTTTAATAAATTCCATCAAAATTTCAAGTCCTTCTTTTTATATCGGGGAAGTGGGGACCAAATAAGAAAAAACTCACCAACTGCTTTTTGCATTAATGTCACTGTCAGCATTTAATATAATTAGAGGCTACAAGACTATAATGCATCAAAAAAGTATAAAAATGATAATTTTGCAAAAGAATTATACTATAGTTCATGGCTATTGAGGATATGGGATAGGGGACTCTTCTACACAGTTGGTGGAAGTGTAAAATAATGTAAACACTAAAGAGATCAGTATGGAGGTTCCTTAAAAGACTAAAAATGGAGCTGCCATGTGACTCAGTTATATCAATCCTTCATATATTTCCAAAAGAATTAAAGTCAGAATAGCATAGTGATACACGTATATCCATATTTATAGCAGCACAGTTTTATTTCCATTGCTTTGAGTGTCTGTTTTGAGGAATAATATTTTAAATAAAGTAGCTTTATTCAGACCCTACTTCATTCCTTTTCCATTGTTTAATTGGTATAGAAAATCCAATTTGAATATCTCACTTATTGCCAACAGTAAATACCAGGGACCATATCTAATCTGTGTAACTTTTTTTATCCTAGCCCTTCCAAATGCATCTGACTTGGATCAACTAGTTTCCTTCTCCCAGGAATTTGAAACTTAGATGGAAGCAAAAAAATACTGAAAATCTTGAAATGATGTCAGAACCAATGTTCTAGAAAGAGAAGCCATAAATTTACGCTTCTTAACTTCTTTTATTTATTTTTTTTTGGGGGGTGCACTGTATTCATACATCATAGTGGGATACAAACTTTTGTAGACATACATGCACACATCGCCCAGTCAGCCCCCACCTGATCCCCACCCCATTTTCTCCCCATCCCTCCCTCCCATGCTTGGCTTAGTGGTTGACATCTAGTATTATAGCAAATTATCCAAACTTAAAAATGATAATCTCACATAACAGTTTCATTTGTCTGATACCAAGATTTTGATGACTTAAAGATAACATTTCAATATTTCTTTTTACTTTCTTTCTTACCAGAGAATATTTTTTTCTATTTTTTTTTTTTTTTTGGTGAAACAATCATATATTTATATATTTATTTTTCAGAAAAAAAAATCTATCCTAATATGGAATATGGACTCTAGATACCCACAACGATCTTGAAAAAGAACAAAACTAGAAGATATATATTTTCTGATTTCAAACCATATAAAGCTACAATAATTGAAACAGTGTAGTACTGTTCTAAAGGCAGATAAATAAACCATTGGAGTTAAATACAAGCCTAGAGCTAAACTCTTCCCTATATTGTCAAGTTATTTTTGTCAAGGTTTCCACGAACATTTGGTGGTGGAAAAAATAATCTTTTAACTAAATATTGTTGAAAAATAATAATTACATGGAAAAGAATAAAATTAGACCCTTACCTAATCCCAAATATTAACTCAAAATAGATAAAAGACCTAAATATAAATCTTAAGACTATAAACTTTTAGGAAAAAATCTAGGTCATAAAACCTCATAACATTGAAATTGGCAGTGATTTCTTGGATATGATTTCAATGGCACAAGCAATAGAAGAGTATACAAATGCCCTAAAAAATAAAAAAAAAAATTTTTGTATATCCAAAGACAATGTAAACAGAGTTAAAAGTTACTAATAGAATGGGATAAAATATTTCAAAATTCTATATCTGAAGGTATATTAATATTCCAACTAGAAATCCTAAAAATTAACAATAAAGGCAAACAATACAATTTAGAGATAGGTAAAAGACTAACATAAATAATGAATCTCCACAGATAACCAATCTTAGTTGTCTGTTGGATGGAAAATCTTGTTTCTCTGGTTCTGGTGTGTGTTACCTATTTCTTCTTTGTAGTTAATCTCTTTGAGTATTTTCTCTAGTGCTGGTTTTGAAGACATAAATTCCTTCAGTTTCTGTTTGTCATGGAAGCTTCTTATTTCTCCATCTAATTTGATAGAAAGTTTTGCTGGATAGGAAATTTTTGGCTGGAAGTTGTTTTCTTTCAGAGTTTGGAATATGTTACTCCAAGCCCTTCTGGCTCTCATAACTTGGTTTGGGAAGTCTGGAGTGATTCTAATTGGTTTGCCTCTGAATGTCACTTGGTCCTTTGTTTTTGTTGCCTTTAAGATTCTCTGCTTGGCTTCCACATTGGTCATTGTGACAATTATGTGGCGTGGGGATCCTCTTCTCCGATCTTGTTTAAAGGGAGTTCTATAAGTTTCCTGGACCTGTGTATCAACCTCTTGCTCTAATTTGGAAAATTTTCTGCTATTACTTCCTTGAAGAGATTGTTGATCCCTTTGGTTTCACTTTCTTTTCCCTCCTCTATTCCATTTATTCTTAGATTAGCTCTCTTAAAATGGGCCCATATTTCTTCAATATCAGATTCCTGCTGTCGGATATTTTTTTCTAGATTAGTAACCATGCGTTCATTTTTGGAATGATCATCTTCTAAGAGCGAGATTCTGTTCTCCATGTGTTCTAATCGGTTGTTTGTGCTTTGAATTGAGGCCTTTACTTCATTAATTGCATCCTTTATCTCTTTTTGGCTCTCTCTGAGTTCTTTTCGAAGCACCTCTATTATTTCTACATTTACTTTCCTGATTTGATCTTCTAGAAATCTCTGATTTTCTGTTTTATCGAGTTCTGATGTTGTGGGGTTGTGGGCATTCATTGCTCCAGTATTATTCCTCTTTCCCTTGATTTCGGAAGTTTGTGCCTTCTCTGGGTTCTTCCCTTGGGTCACTATGACTTCACTTAAGGTGCTCTGGATCTCGAGTCTGTAGTATCTCAGACTCCACTACTCCTCTACTGGGTTGTATCACAGAGTCTCAGACCCAGGGAGTCGATAGAGGCTGCTTTAGACTATGGGGGGTGCCAGGTTGCACGTTCTCCTATGGTGTGATATCTCTGCCACCGCCACTCCCCCACTGGGTCAAGTCCCAGGAGGCACAATACTGGGATTTCTCCTCTGTGGCCCGCAATTTGACTCACTGTTCTTGAGTACGCAGATGTAGCCGTACTGGACTTGGTGAATTTGCTGCTGCTGCCACCAGTGGCAATATGGCGCCGCTGCCACGCCCCCGGCCGTGAGGCTGGCATATTTCTTCTTGGTTTTGATTTCTACTCTGAATCCCTGCAGCGTGTGCTGAGCTCAGCCACTGGGATCTTTAGATGTTCCTTCGCTGAGAAATCCCGCCTGGCTGTTCCGCAGCGGCTCACCTCGGCTTGCTGTAGCCATCCGGTGAACTTGCCGCTGCCACCGGCAGTATGGCGCTGCTGGCGCATCCTCGGGTGTGAGGCCAGTGTATCTCCTCTGTGGCTCTGAGCTCTGTTCCCAGTCCACTTTCTCTCTGGAGCCTGGTGATTTTTTTGTTTCTCTGGTGATGGTGTTTTCTGGCTATGAAAGGCGCTGATTTTGTGGTAATGGAGATTGGTTGTTAGCGGGGCTCTTAAGCCCCACTTTTCTCGGTCGCCATCTTCCCGGAAGTCCGCTTCTTAACTTCTTGAATATTCATATAACTTTGCTGGGCATGGTGTTGCATGCCTGTATTCCCAGTACTTAGGAGGCTGAAGCAGGAGGATGGCAAGTTTAAGGCCAGCAGAATTCAGTAACCTAGAAAGAGCAGGTTATGAATTAATTAATTAATTAAAGGGTTAAAGTGTACCACAGTGGTAGAATGCTTGTGGGTTCAATTCCATACCAAAAAACAAAACAAAACAAAAAAAACAAAACAAAAAAAACTCCTTCTTTATTATCTTTCCAAAACATTTGCTCTTCTGCATAGGAAGCCAGATTGTCTCTGGACCTTTCTATTCTATCCATAAGCCTCATACGCCATGCATGTCTCACAACATATACATAGACCTTCAAGTGGGAGTCAGATACAACTGTTTAGAAAATACTGATACCCTCTATAGTGATAGTGAACTGCTTGTATTTTCTTGCATAGTTCATCCTATTCCCCTCCTCTACTCATTCTGACATCTCTGCCTTTCTTCTTTCCCATCGTATAGTACCTATTTATCCTTGAAAGCTCTGTTCAGTATGAATATTTCTCATTTATAATTACCAAAACAAACGTTTTCTTCTGAAATGAGTAAATGTAAGCTATGCTGTTTTCCAATATGTCAGCTTAGGCATACATAAGCTACAAGTAGAAATTGATAGATGGTGATGATAGATAGACAGACAAACAGACAAACCTATGATAGATAGATGCATGATAGATAGATGCATGATAGATAGATATCCTCATTTTCACATATTTCTGTTCTGAAATACCAATATCTACTGGCAGAAGATCTTAGCTTAGGAACCATGAATAGTAATTTCTCAGACCTGAGTTTTGTTCTTCCATGTCACCCTTAATAATATCCAACTTCCATGCTCTTCTGGGTGCTGTGCCAATTTGCACCCCTTCATTGCTCCTGAGATCTGGGTAGACACATCAGCTGCCAGGAAACGCATTTAGCTTTGTTGTCTGAAATTACCATAAGTTAAGAATTTAAAAAAATCTTAAAAGTAACTATCATTTTTATTGTTCCAATAATTTCTGTTCTGTCAGTGCAAATATATGTAGAAATGTGGAAAATCAAGTTTTTATAGTCAAGCACTTAATGTTTTCCTTTATAACTACCTACCCCTGTAGCATATTAAAAAGCATTTTCCTACTTCCAGGACTTCTATTAATATGTTAATATAGAATTTTCTGTTTTACATGAGAAAAAATCAGCCGGGTGTGGTGGAGCAGGCTTGTAATCCCCACATTTGGGAGGCGGAGACAGGAGGATTGCGCATGTTCGAAGCAAGCTATGCTGACTTAAGAGACCCTGTTTCCAAATAAAAATATAAAATAGTCCTGGGAGTATAGCCCAGAGTTAGAAGGGCTTCCAGAAACCCCAGTAGCACCAAAATAAATAAATAAATAAATAAATAAATAACAAAATAAAAATAAATAAATGAGAAAAAAACACAAAATTTTGTCTATTAGCTGCTTTATAAATTTTGCCTACAATAATTTTCTTTATCATATAGAGAAATGACCAAATGGTCTTCTTTCTGTAGTTGCATGTAGCCTTGTATAAAATAGCCCTTTTCTCCCTTCTTCATTTTATTTTTTTAAATAATTATCTGTATAATGCTATAACACTAACTCTATTTGTGAAACTAATTAAAACAAATGAAAGTATATATTCAAGAATAGTAAAAGTCAGGTATTGTAATGTCTCCTGCATCATTCTTGTTGCTGAGAACTACTTTGGCTATGCTGAGTTTTTTGTTGTTCCAAATGAATTTAAGGACAGATTTTTCTATGTTTATGAAAAATGGGCAATTTAATGGTATTGCTTTAAATCTGTAGGTCACATTTGGAAGAATGGCCATGTTGATGATATTTATTCTCTACTCAAGATCATAGAAGGTCTTTTCGTATTCTAAGATATTCTTCAATATTTTTTCAATGTTTTAAAATTTTCCTTGTAGAGGTCTTTCAATTTCTTGATTAGTTTTAATTATAAGTATTTTATTTTTCAGAGGATATTATGCATGAAAGTGTTTTTTAGATTTCTTTTTCAGTGGATTTATTGTTGGCACACAGAAAATCATCTCTTTTTTGCTTTTGTTTGTTTGTTTTTGTGGTACTGGGGTTCCTAGAAACCCTTCTACCTCTGGGCTATTTTTATTTAATTTTTTTATTTGGAAACAGGCTCTCTTAAGCCAGTGAGGCTGGCTTTAAACCTGTGCAATCTTCCTGTCTCTGCCTCCCAAGCACAGGGATTACAAGCGTGTGCCACCATGCCTGGCAAAAGCATCTGTTTTTTTTTTTAAAGATTTATTTTGTATCCACACACTGCTGAATTTGTTGATGAGTTCTGTAAGTCTCTTCATTAAGTGTTTGGGTCTTCTAAATATAATATCATGTCATCTGCAAATAAAGATAGTTTTAGTTCCTTTACTATTTTTACTCCTTTAATTTTCTTCTCTTGCTGCATCTATATCTATAGTTGCACAATTCAAAATGTATAAACTATGGAACCAGCCAAGATGTCCATCAACAGATAAATTAATTACAAAACTATACAATATGTACATAGTGGAATTTTACTCAGCAATATAGAATAATAAAATTGTGTAATTTGCAAGAAAATGGATAGAACTAGAGAACATTATACTAAGTCAGATTAGTCACAAAAATGTGAAAAGTCAGATGTTCTCCTTAATATGTGAAAGCTAGGGAGAAAACAGGACATAAGAGGTATTCTAGACAAAGAGAGAGAAATCTTTGATGAGTAAAAATAATGACTTAAGGAATATGGGAGGGGAGAAAAGGGAATCACATTAGAGTACATGTATATTTATAAACATATCAAAGTCAATCACTAAGCAAAGACAAGAAGGAAGGTGTGGGGAGGAAATGGGATGGGGAAAGGGCTAAATGAGTGATGTGTGCATGTATGCCCCTACCGTCCAGTAACTACTGATGATGTAATCATACAACATACCAATAATTTTATTAAAAGAATAGTAAAAGTCATCATTTTCAATTCAAACTCTACTCCAGTTTTGCTTAGTCTTGAAACAGAGAAAGATTCATGGTCTATTTTCTTCTGCATTCTCTTCATTTAACTTTCTGACTTTCTCGTACTTGTTCTCTAGGGTTGATGTCACCAGAAAGCAGGAGATAAGGCTTCTCCTGTACGACTTCTTTGGCAAGGTCACCACCCTCTTATGAAAATTACCCACTGCTCCAGCTACAGTGTGCATGATTTACTGAACATATGTGAAGCTACATTGGCTGGCATGATGAGGCCATCTCAAGACTCCCAGGCATTGAGGATTCTTTGTTTCTTTGTCCTCTGTGGGAAACCTTGAACTTGGAGTGCTGTCATTTGATGTACTCATCTCATTTTTTCAGTCTAGCATAAAGCCCCCACTCTTAATGCTCTCTACAAACTCAACTGTAGAGCCTGTGAAAGACCTAACTTCTGTCTTGCTCCACAGGGGGAAGGTGAAGAAAGTCATCCTTTTTTCTTCTCTGTTTAATCATATATCATCAAATATCTCCTCACCCATAAGCTCCTTACCCTTATTTGCATTAACATTGAGAAGGTAAATAAAATCATTGGCTGAACAGATGCCCAATTAAGAATGATATATCAGCCCCTTGTTTGTGCAGAAATTCTCTTTTCTGAGCTTCAAATGACCAATAAAGTGTCCCTCCACTCTACCTTCAACAATCTACCCTTACTTTTTTTATCTTTTAAATGAAATCAGAGAAACAGTGAAGCTTCTCTTACTACTGCTAAGAGAACAGTAATGGAATGCCAAGAGTGGTCCCATCTTTGAAATATTTTCTGGAGAATATGATTGTCTTCTCACGAGACTCTATTTTTATAATAACCTCTGTACCAGTAATTAATGATTTAGGGCAGTTAATTACCTCAGTCATATTTCCCAGCATGACACTACATAAGAGAATCCTAAGAATCCATATAGAAACATGGGAACTGAAAGAACATCACCTAACAAAGTTTACTATGTGGATAGGACTAGGAGAGATTAACTATGGAAGAGAATGACACCTGAGCAGAGTTTTAAAGAATGTGTATACATTATAAGATGGGAAAGAAAGATAGCAGAGAGGTCCAAATGAACAGAGAAAAGAGTAACTATGGGCCATGCAAGAAACTCCAAACAGTTCACTGTCAACATAGAGAATATAGGTGTTTTCCAAACAGTTGGATCTGACTCTTGTTTGAAAGCCCAATTACATGTTGTGAGGCAAGTAGTAGCATGATGCTTATGAATGGAACTGGAATGTCCCTCTCATAGTTTTATTTATTTATTTTATTAGTAAACTGTATTTATACATCTAAATGGAGTACAAGAACGGTAGAGGTATAGATACATGCACAAATCACTTGTTTAGCCCTTTCCCAACTTCCAATGCATTCCCTCCCTCTTCCCTCCTTCTCATGTTTGACTTAGTGATTGACTTTGATAGGTTGTGAATGTACATCATGTATATTAGGGAATTTCCCTCTTTACTCCTCTCATTCCTCTCAGTTTTACTATTTGCTCATCCATGTTTTGTTTTGTTTTGTTTTGTTTTCTTGTCTACAGTTTCTCCTATTACTCATTTTCTCCCTAGCTTCCCCATATCAGGGAGAGCATTTGATTTTTTTACTTTTTGTGACTGACTAATCTCACATAGCATAATGTTCTCCAGTTTTATCCATTTCCCTGTAATTGATGTCATTTTGTTCTTCTTTATGGCTGAGTAAAATTTTATTGTGTACATATCCTACAGTTTTGTCACAAAGATTTTGGCAGCATATAAATTAATTCTGGTTTTTAATCCATTTCACAACATATGTCTTTTTATTGAGGAGTTGTGTCCATTTTTATTCAGCATGATTATTGAGAAATATTTTATGTATTTATTTATATTTACAGTACTAGGGAATGAACTCTGCATTCTACCTCCAAGCTACACTTCCAGCCCTATTTTTTATTCTTTATTTTAAAACAAGGCCTCATTAAATTGTAAAAGGCCTCACTAATGAGTTGAGCCTGGATATGAACCTGCAATTTTCCTGTCTCAGCCTCCCAAGTACTGGGATTATGAGCATGTATGACCATGCCCAGCTAAGAGAGATGATTTTGAATTTCTAAACTTTTAGAGTTTTAACTTCTGTTTAAGATAGTGTTTGTTTTTCTTTTTCTTTGCTTAGTTGTTTGATGAATTATTACTTCTCTGGTTCTAGCATTTATTACATGTTTCTTCTTTGTAATTAATTTCTTTGAATTTATTCTCTAGTGCAGATTTGGGAGACATAAATTATTCAGCTTCTTTTTGTCCTGGAAGATTTTTATTTTTCATCAAAATTGAGAGATATTTTTCCTAGGTAGAAAATTTTGGGCTGTAATTGCTGTTTTCAGAGTTAAATATGTTGCTCTGGGCCCTCCTAGCTTTGACATTTCTCTAAATGCCACTTGGTCTTTTGCTTTTGTCACCTTTAAGATTCTCTCCTTGGCTTCTATGTTAGTCAGTTTTTACTATTTTATATCATGATGAACCTTTTCTCTGATCTTGCCTAAAGAAAGATCTATATGTTTCCTGTACCTGTGTATTGACCTCATTTTCTATGTTTGGAAAAATTTTCAGATATTACTGCTTTAAAAAAATTGTTGAGCCAGGCGTGGTGGCGCACGCTTGTAATCCCTGCGCTTGGGAGGCAGAAACAGGAGGATCGCGCAGATTCGAAGCCAGCCCCGCGCGCTGGCTTAGGAGACCCTGTTTCCAAATAAAAATGTAAAAATAGGTCTGGGAGTGTAGCCCGGAGGTAGAAGGGCTTCCAGGAACCCCAGTACCACCACCAAAAAAAAAAAAAAAAAAAAAAAAAAAATTGTTGAGCCAGTTTTACTGGAGCTGGATCTAATGTAAGCATGGGTCTCCATACTTTCAACAAACCATGACCTTGTGTCTTTTTCCATCTAAGTAGGTGGCTGATGCAGCAAGAACTAGATCCATTAGGAGTCTGCATTCTCAACAGATAGGGCTGGGTTGGTCACCAAGATTAGGTGGCCTGTGGAGACCCCCAGAGACCCTAGTAAGAAGGTGTACCCTGAAGATTGTAGGCCTTTTTGTCTGATTGGCCCAGGTGGCTGTCTGGTAATCTGTCCCTCTGCTGTGTTCAATAACAAACTTTACTCCCACTTTCACCAGGGAGAACCACAAAGTCTCAGTGTCTGCAGCCACACTGGGCAGTCTTCTTGGGGGATGGATGGTTTACTTAAGGGTCATTGAATACTTACCCGGATCATTGGAGGAAGCTGTGAGCTAAGCCATTACTCCTAACAGGTTGCAGCTGGGGTCCAGACAGTAGGATCTCTGTAGAGCATCAATAACTTACAATTACAATGAGCTACAGCTGCTTACTTCACTGCAAGTAATTGGATATTTTGTTGGAAGTCTCTGGAGGCCACAGTGTCAGCAGTCCAGTGTGGTGAGGCAAGATGGTGCCACTGTAGCCCCTGAGGCCATAGCCATTGGAGCCAAACAGGGTACTTTTTTGTCCTCTGTTTTCTAGCTTTGTCATTGCCACCTTTCAATTTTTTGTTGCTGTGTTAAATTTTTTGCTGCTTTTTTCCCCCTCTTTTCAAGATGCTGTTTTCACAGTGATAAAGATTGAGTGTCAACAGGACTGAGATGTGCTGCTTCCCTCAGTCACTATCTTCCTAGAAGTTCTCCAAAATTTATTTATTTTTACTAGATGTGTAACTTTTATTTTTATTTTTATTTGGTAATGCTAGGATTGAGCCCATAGGCATTCTACCTCTGAGCTACTCACCCAGATCTATTGTATTTTTTATTTTAAATTAAAATCTCAGTAAGTTACCATGTGGTACCTCAAACCTGCAATCCTCTGCCTCAGCCTCCCCTGGTATAGTTGGGTTATAGTCATGATCCATGGAGCCAGGCCAGATATATATCTTGAAAAGAATTTTAGCATCAAGTAAAGTAATTCTTCCTCTTAATTTGTGGTTACCAACTTGACAAAGATTAAGTCATACATATTTAAAGATTAAGTCATATTGATTTTAGTAACTTATATTAATATTTCAGCTTTTAGATAGAAGCCTAATTGTCACATTTCCCAAATATTATTTGTAGAAGCATTGCTATAGTCAATAAGCATATGTTTCTCTTAACCACATACTAAATTTCTATGCAGAAAAATATCAATTACCCATAGAAATGCCTTTGGAAGTTTTCAATATATAAAATAAGATAAGCTTCCATGCCAAAAGGTTTTAACAGTAATTAATGCAATTAATTTTGGAGAAACATGTTCATTGTAATTATAAATGTCACCCTTAATACTACTAAAGAAATTTTTTGCTTTTTGTTTTTTTGCTGCTCTTATTAAGAAATAAACACTATGACTGCACTTTCTAAAAAATTCCTATAGAATTTCACCTTCTCCCAAAATGTTATTTATCTTGTTCTAATTTTTCTTTTGTGTTAAGGAAAACATCTTAAAATTATCTGCCATAGCAATTGAAAATAAAAACAATAAAAACAAGAGAATACAAAAGTAAATACAGAAAAAAAGTTTGAAATATTGAAAATTACAAATAGCAAAAGTATTAGCCAAAAAGATTAAAATGCCCTATAATTTCTTGTGTTGTTAGTTTTAAATATAAGGTCAGTATTAGTTTTCTTGAAATTAGTTAGACTATAAATTATAAACCTTCACTTGTGTGTGTGTGTGTGTGTGTGTGTGTGTATGTATGTTCATTTTTAATTAAAAACATTGGAAGTATGATTTTTATAAAAGCTCTCAGAAACCTAAAATTTATCTAAACTTTGTAATATATTGTTCTTCAATATAAGAGTTATTACTTGAAAATTATATAAGGGACAAGCAAAATATATTGCACACAGTAGTAAAAATTTATAACAAAAATTCTTGACAAATGAAGATAAATATATATATATATATATATATATATATATATAATGAGTCACATAAATAGTAAAGTTGGATTTTAAAAACATATTTTCTAGAAGGGTTTTTTGTATATGAATTACATTACATTAGACAATGTCAACAAATAAAATATGATATAGTTTGTCATTGGGAAAAGGACAATCTTAAAATAAATTTACATTTTATTTAGTCATATTCTTAAATCACTCTTATTCTACCTCCTGCGGCTTATCTCCTGAACCATACTCTTCAATTAGAATTTAAAAACCATAAGCATTTTCAATAGTAGAATATTAAAGTCAGCTTGAACCATATAGCTGCCCAAATAATATTTTTAATTATTTGAATTTTTAAAGTCATTTGGGCAAGAAGTGAAAAAATTTTACTTTTTAATTTGTTATCTGAGAAACTAAGAGAAGAAATATTGAAACTTCACTTTGTTTGCAACAAGTTACCCTCCTGGGAGGTCCACCCCACGTTTTGGCTATCAATAATGTGGCAGGTATGCTTATCGATATTATATGAACATACCACTAGATTTTCATGAAGTAAGTGGCCCATATTCTTTGCTCCCTTAATCTCCTGAATTGTAACTTCACCTAATAGGTGAAGATAGGTAATATTAATATTGTAATATTTTAATATAGCATATAGGATTTTGTGCTGGTAATTACTTTCTTAAATTAGTTCATATTTTATGAAGTGTTATATTCCCCAAATTTAAAATACCTAACAAAATTAAAATTATGATTATATATATATATGTGTGTGTGTGTGTGTGTGTGTGTGTGTGTGTATATATATATATATATATATATATATATATATATATATAATGGGATTAGAAAGAATTTTTTCTAATATATTTTTATTTATTTTTTGTTGTTTTGAAATTTTTTTATTGGTGCAAATGTAGTCATACATCTTAATGCGATAAAAGATAGTGAGGATTTAAATTCAACTAATTTTTATCATCTTTTTGTAAAGGTAAGCTCAAATATTTGTACTTTTTACATTATTTTTTCATTTTACTCTGTAGAGATTGGGAAATCCATTTCATAGTATACTTTAGGAATTCTTAGTTTTGTGGCATTCCTCATATTAAAAAATTTAGAAGTGTTTTATTTTGAGCACAAAAATACAAAAATTTAGACCTCCTTGAAATTTACAAAGGTAATATTCAAAACAACTGTAGAAAAACAGGAAAGTACCAATGACTCTCTTCTGATATGACAGAGAAAATTCACATGCTTACAAAATTTAGCTTTTGACATTGTGATTTCCATGTTGTTTAGAGGTCAGAACACAGAAAAATAAAAATCTTTTCAATATTTGTTAGACCAAGAATTTCTAAAATATTGAGATTTTTTAAAGTATAATACTCCTTTCAAAGTGCATTATCATGGGTATATATATTGAACAAAGGAAAGAGAAATTAATAATAGTTATAAATTTTGACAAATATTTAAAGTTTACATAAGAGAATTAAATTTATATTCTTGGGAATATTCTCATTTTTATACTTAACAGAAAATTACTTAAATAAGTTAACAATGAAAAATATTTAAAAAATGAGAATACATCATTTATGTCTTAGATTCCTTTGATAATTATGCAAACTTGAAATTTTAAGATAAAGCTCTGAAATTTAGTGTTGTAAGAAAAAAATGTCTCTACATAGTTCAGCTTTACTTAAGAAATGTGGAAAAATAAATTAAATGTTAAGGATTTTATTTATTGAGTTTACTTAATAAAGAGCCTGCAGCAACTGAAAAAAGAGACAGTTCAAGTAATACTATGGAAATATATAAAATATATTTACTAATCTCACTAAGTCATGCATGGAGGGAGGATGGGCCCTCAGGTGAGATGTGGACAGAAATATACAAAAAATTGTGTGCAAGTATGATTTTATCACATGGAACCTCACTATGATACATAATGGGTATGCACCAATAATGTAATTGTTATAAATATTCAGGTAAGTAGTAAAGCAATTTTATTTTAAAAAGGGAGAACATTATAAAATAATCCAAACAGTATTTTTTATGAAATTTAAGAGTAAAGCTAGATGTGGTGGTACTAACCTGTAATCCCAGTATTTGGAGGGCTGAGACAGAAGAATTGCAGGTTTGATGACAACCTCACCAACTCAGCGAGGTTCTCAGCAACCTGAGCAATCCTGTGTGCAAATAAGAAATAAAATTATACTGGGGGTTGCCGGGCGTGGTGGTGCACGCTTGTAATCCCCGCGCTTGGGAGGCGGAGACAGGAGGATCGCGCAGGTTCGAAGCCAGCTTCACTGGCTTAGGAGAGACCCTGTTTCCAAAAGATAAAATAGGTCTGGGAGTGTAGCCCTGAGGTAGAAGGGCTTCCAGGAACCCCAGCACCACCAAAAAAAAAAAAAAAAAAAAAAAAAAAAAATTATACTGGGGGTGAAGTAGCTTAGAGACAAAATGCTCCAGGTTCAATCCTTAGCATCACAAAACAACAACAACAAAGTACACTGCATTAATATGTAATGGCCATGCCTTCATAGCTATAAAACATTTAGTGGGGATATAAAATATACTCATAAACTAATTACCTCAACGTAGGCAGAAAACAACCAATAGAATGCGACAAAAAGTCAGAATTCTAAATCATAAAGCCAGAAGACGAAATTTCCCAGAAGAAAAAAATATACTAAAAGGATATAATAAACATAAATAGGTATGGAGAATAAGTCAGTCATCTAAACTGTAAAAAGTAGCATTAACAAAATGATAAAAAGATTAGTCAGAGAAAATCGTGATTAAAAAACTACTAATAAACCACTTTAAAACCCAATTTTATTTCCTAAGCCAAACATGAGAAGGAGGAAGATGGGAGGAAATGGGATTGGAGTTGGGAAAGCACAAAATGAGTGCTATGTGCATGTACAAAAGCCCTACCATCCTGTACCTCATAATGATGTATGATTACAATGCACCAATAAATTTAAAAAACAAGAAAAATTGAGAAATTTTTAAATTATTTAAAATTTTAAATTATTTTAAAAAATACCTAATTACATAAAACAAAGTTTATTTTGTTATGTTCATAATTTTCTGAATTTGGAATTCAGAAAGAGCTTCTCTTTTCCCATAAATTTTGGTTCCTTGACTGTGGCAAATGAATAGTTAGGAATTGTTGGAGAGGCCTCCCTGGGACAATATGTCTGAGGCCTTTACTATTGGTGTTGTTATAGGGCTTCTCTTCTTCACATTGCATCTGTTGGGACATGAAGAAGAGAAGCCCTGTATATATAATTAAGAGTAATAAATGTTTATGCCCATTAAGTAAAAATATTTATCTTTGTGAATTAGAGTCAAAGTATATAAATTTTCAAAGAAAGCAGAAACATTTATAACAAAGCTATTTTTAAATTAAATTGAATGCTAAAAGTAAGAAAAAATAATATTTTTTTGAAAATCCTAATATATTGGATAAGCCTTTAGAAATTCTAATGAAGAAGCTGGGCGTGGTGGCGCATGCTTGTAATCCCAGCATTCGGGAGGCTGAGACTGGAGGATCATGGTTCGTGGAAAGCCTCAGCTACTTAATGAGGCCCTCTGCAACTCAGTGAGACCCAGTTTCAAAATAAAATAATAAAAAAATAGGGCAGAGGGTGTAGCTCGGAAATAGAATGCCCCTGGGTTCCATCCCCAGACACCCCCTCCTCAAAAACAAAAAAAGAAATTCTAAGGAAGGAGGATAAATGACCAAAAAAAAAAAAATGCATAACAAAAACAATTATAATTACTGGTACAAAATAAATTTTTATAATTAACATGTCCTATACTACTCTTTTTTTTCCTAAATTAAACTCCACTAAGTATTAAACATGTTTTAATAAATGTTAGATAACAAATCTATGTTTAATTTTTTGAGTGTATACATAATGCATGCTTTCTTATAAGAAATTTTTACTGATAAAATCTTGAAAAAGCAAAATGATCTAGAGACAAGTGTACTTTATTAGTCATAAATAAGAATATTATAAATAATTAAAAAGTTATAACCTATTGTATATTATTAGTCTATCATGCTCCAGGTAAAATTTTTGGAGAAATATAATTATGATTCTACATGAAATAATGTACTAATGTATATTTCATCATGATAATACAATAGAAGTAAAAATGTGCATAAAAATTTATGCATAGTAAAAATGCATTGTGTTAGAGACTTATTGTGACATTCCTTTTTATTCTTTGTCAACTATTTGTATATGAATAAAACTTAACTTCACCTGCCTCTGCTGCATCATCTATTTCTGTCTTTCTTCCTCTGGCTTCTCTCCTGCTACTGAATAGGAAGCCTAATTCTGACAAGTGCATAAAGGCAGAAGTGTAATGGAGATAACTCTTCATAGGCTGAACCTCTCCAAATTGGAAGTTCACAGAGACCCTTAAATAAGTACTTTCCTCCTCTTTCTCTGAGAAAAGCAATTGTAATGAAAATTTACACAATTCATCAGATGTTCCTCAAAAGAATTGATTGCTCAAGGTTTTGGTCTAGCTCAATATAAAATTATTTTTGCATAATATATATTACAGTGGCCCACTCCTATGCCTTGGAATCAGTATCCTTTGGATTTTGCTTTTGAGGAAGGATATTTTTAATGTTTATAATATTTTATGAGTGGATAAAATTATTGGAACTAATCTAATAAACATTGTAAATATTTACAAAACACTGTTAACATCACTCAAGTGATACATATGTAATAATACGGTGAGGTTACAAAAGGCTTGTTTGCAAGTTGAAATTACTGAGATATCCCAAAATGAACCCAACAGTTTATTGCTGAGTATGGCATCAATATGGTATGGAAGATCTATGAGCAAATGCTCCTTAATTTTGGCAACACAGCACTCCCTGCCATTTGTTTTTTGTGGCATTTACACTTACAGGGACCCAGAAGGACAAGCTAGGAGTTGAGATAATCACATAACCAAATTTTCTTTTATATTATTGACTGCTTTAAGGCAAAAACCAAAATGGTGACTTTGTGGGTGTTGTAGAAGTAAAAAAATCATACCTTAAAGAGAGTTCAAATTCACATGTATGGATTAGCTAACTTTGTATTGAGAAAAAAGATTCAGATTACATAGAAATGTCCTACAAGTACCTATAAGGCCATAGTGAACATTTAGCTATATGTTATGAATATAAAACCACATTTATTACTCATAATTCTATTTTTGGTAAATAATCAGTGTCTATTCAATTTATATCAATAGTTCAGTTTTCTCTGACATTCTGATTTTTAAATTCTTTACATTAATTTCTGACAACCTGATTTATTTAATTCTTTATCAGTATATCCTAAATTTACCCCTGATAGTGCATCTACTTAAAACTATATGTGATTAATCAGTCTTAAACATTCCTCAGCAAGATTAGATTAAGTTTAATTCTCAAAAATCATTCTATTTTGTAGTTTCAGTGCCAACTGATATAGTACTATATTCTCAAGTAATTTTTCTGAGACACATATGCCCTGAAAATAATATTGTCTATCATTAGAATTTAAATAAAGTATAATTTGTAAGATACATAAAAAAGTATTAAGGTATAAATATATGTTTCAGTTTATTCCAAGTCTTGAGATATAAATCCATCCATGGCCAGTTTTCAACAATGGAATAGAATATATGATATTGAACCAAATCTATACATTTACTGTTTATTTCTAACAAAGGAGTCAAAACGTGTGCTGGATAAAAAGCATACTGAAACAAATGGTGCTGAGAAAACTGGATGTTCATATGTAGAATAAAATACATATCTATATTTTATCTTGCAAAAAGTCAACTCAAAATGGATCAAATACATAGAAATTAGAAAAGAAAATATGCAGTTGTAAGGTAACAACATAGTACCAAATCTCTAACATATAGAAACTGGTAGAAACATCCAAAAGATCACCCCCCCAGCTCAAAAAATAAAACTGAGAATCAATTATAGAAATGGCATCAAGTTAAAAAGTTTCTGTGTGCAAAGAAAACCATCAAGAATCTAGAGAGTCAACAGAATGAAAGAACATCTTTGCCAGCTACTCCTCTGATAAAGGACTAATATCTGAAATATAAAAGAACTCAAAAAGCTTAACACTAGAAAATAAAATAACACAATATAAAATGAACAATTGAATTGCACAGATATTTCTTATAGGCAAAAATACAGTTGGCCAGTAAATATATAAAAAATGTTAAACATCACTAGCAATTGAGAAAGTGGTAATAAAATCTTCCCTGAGATTCCATCTAACTTCCATTAAATGGAAATCAAGAATACATACAATAACAAATGCTGGAGAGCATGTGGGGAACTATAACTCTTATAGAGAGTTATTTCTATAACTCTTATACACTGTTAGTAGGATTGTAAATTAGTACAACCATGATGGAGATCAGTTTTAATATTCTTCAAACAATTAAAGATGTGATCAGCAAATGATCTACTATACCATCTTCAGTACCTTTATAAAATAATTAAAGTCAGAATACTATAGTAATATTTACATATTCATGTTTATAGCAGCGCAATTTACAAGAGAAAAATTTTAGAACGGACCCAGATGTCATCAACAATAAATGAATAAATGCAGTACACGTGGAGATTCGTCTCCGGGACTTGGGAGAGGGAGACCTGAAATGGACATGCGAACAGCTGCCTGATGAGCAGCTGCCCTGAAATGAAAACAGACAATTTCATGATGGGCAACTGACAACTTTATTCTCTAGGACTAAGTTTTTATACCTTTTTTCAGCTATGCTAAAATCATGACTTCATGAGAAAGAAAACATCAAAGTACAATACAGAGTGATTGATATAGAACATACGTCATGTGCTTACAGAATACAATTATTAAAGGGAAATTACAAGAGCAAGGGGGAACAAAGAGACCTGGTTACAGATTATTAAAAGTGCGATTGCGGCCAATTCCTGCTCTCACTAGTGAGCCAGGGGCATAGAATTCCGGGAAGACCAGGAGTCACCCAGACTCTCGGAAACTTTGGCCTTTCGCCAAACCACCTTCACTCTCTCGGAACCTTTTGTTCCTCAGGCTTCATCCATGTCCTCCATAAAGTACATACACAATTTAATTCTACTCAGCCATAAAAAGTACAAATTAAATCATTTGTAGAAAAATGGATGAAACTAGGGAATCTTATGCTAAGTAATCTCAGCAAGTCTCGGAAGATCGACGGCTATATGTTTTACCTCATATGTGGAAGCTAGAGAGAAAAGAGGAAACAGGGGACTTTCAATAATGCAGATAAATGCAGAGTAGTGGAAGGGAATTTGGAGAGGAAGTTAGGGAGGACTGAAGAAGAAGACAGTTGAAACAATATGATAGTGAAATATTTAGGTATTAATACCAATTTCACTTACACATGTTGAAAGAAAAAAGAGCAGTGGGTGTGAGGTGAAGAAAAATTCAGCAAAAGCTGCATGCATGTATGTTTTTATACTATTGAACCTCACTAATATGTATAATTGCAACATACTAATAAAGTAATAAAAAATAACAGTTGAATTTAAATTAGCTAAATCTGGTTAAGCATCAGGCATGTTCTAATATATTTGTTCTATATCAGTAAAAATTCTGTTCTTTAGTTAGTATTTATTTTCTTTTTAGCAGTTTAAATCTGCATATGCCAAATATTAGCTTTTGAACTGTAATACCTTTCTATATATAATAAAGAAAACCATTTTATGCCATTCTTTAATCTCTTCACAAATAATACCATGTTAGCTACCATACTATTTTGATATGTAGATAAAAATTCATGGTTCAGTACTTATATTTGTAGTTGGCAAACAGATACATCATTACACAAATGAGTGACTGTCACAATGTTTAGCTACATTTTATTACAACAGAATTTAGCTCAAACTGTCCAATTCTAAATGCTTCACCAATTTTCTGATTTTGCAGTTTCCAGTCAATCTCACATTAGGTGATGATTCAGTCCTGTTTGCATCTGAATTTCATGTTTTCTTTTTTTTTCTTTTCTTTTTTTTTTTTTTTTTGGTGGTACTGGGGTTCCTGGAAGCCCTTCTACCTCCGGGCTACACTCCCAGACCTATTTTATATTTTTGAAACAGGGTCTCTTAAGCCAGCGCGGCTGGCTTCGAACCTGCGCGATCCTCCTGTCTCTGCCTCCCAAGCGCGGGGATTACGAGCGTGCGCCACCACGCCTGGCAAATTTCATGTTTTCTAAGGCACTAGTTTGTTAGTATTTCTATATCACAAGACTTGCAATTGCAATACAGGTTCCAGTTTCTCCTAAAATTTTCAGGCTATATTGACCTGTTCTTTACATAAAGAAAAAACCTAATCACAGCCCCTAATTTTTGTTTTGCATCAAAATTGCTAACAATATTTGATAGTAATGACCCACTGTGAATTTTCTTTGAAAAAATAAAGAACTATATGTCTGGGGAAAAATTTTGTTTTAGAAAATGGAAAACCAGACTTCCGGGAAGATGGCGACCGAGAAAAGCGGGGCTTAAGAGTCCCACTAACAACCAATCTCCATTACCACAAAAAGAGCGCCTTTCATAGCCAGAAAACACCATCACCAGAAAAACAAAAAAAAACCCACCAGGCTCCAGAGAGAAAGCAGACTGAGAACAGAGATCAGGGCCACAGAGGAGACACACACGCCCGAGGACGCGGCAGCAGCGCCATACTGCCGGCGGCAGCGGCGAACTCAGCGGACAGCTACAGCAAGCCGAGGTGAGCCAACGCGGAACAGCCAGGCGGGATCTTTCGGCGCAGACAGCATTTAAAGCTCCCAGTGGATGAGCTCAGCACACGCTGCAGGGATTCAGAGTGGAAATCAAAACCAGAGAAAAAAAAATACGCCAGCCTCATGGCCGAGGGCGTGGCAGAGGCGCCATATTGCCACCGGCGGCGGCAGCAGCAGTGAAATCACCGAGTCCAGTACAGCTACATCTACGTACTCAAGAACAGTGAGTCAAATTGCGGGCCATGGAGGAGAAATCCCAGTATTGTGCCTCCTGGGACTTGACCCAGTGAGGGAGTGGTGGTGGCAGAGATATCACACCATAGGAGAACGTGCAACCTGGCACCCCCCATAGTTTAAAGCAGCCTCTATCGACTCCCTGGGTCGGAGACTCTGTGATACAACCCAGTAAAGGAGTAGTGGGGTCTGAGATAATACAGACTCGAGATCCAGAGCACCTTAAGTGAAGCCATAGTGACCCAAGGGAAGAACCCAGAGAAGGCACAAACCTCCGAAATCATGGGAAAGAGGAATAACACTGGAGTAATGAATATGCACAACCCCACAACATCAGAACCCGATAAAACAGAAAATCAGAGATTTCTAGAAGATCAAATCAGGAAAATAACTGTAGAAATAATAGAGGTGCTTTGAAAAGAACTCAGAGAGAGCCAAAAAGAGATAAAGGATGCAATTAATGAAGTAAAGGCCTCAATTCAAAGCACAAACAACCGATTAGAACACATGGAGAACAGAATCTCTCTCTTAGAAGATGAGCAATCCAAAAATGAATGCATAGTTTCTAATCTAGAAAAAGATATCCAACAGCAGGAATCTGACATTGAAGAAATATGGGCCCATCTTAAGAGAGCTAACCTAAGAATAATTGGAATAGAGGAGGGAAAAGAAAGTGATACCAAAGGGATCAACAATCTCTTCAAGGAAGTAATAGCAGAAAATTTTCCAAATATAGAGCAAGAGGTTGATACACAGATCCAGGAAACTTATAGAACTCCCTTTAGACAGGATCCGAGAAGAGGATCCCCACGCCATATAATTGTCAAAATGACCAATGTGGAAGCCAAGCAGAGAATCTTAAAGGCAACAAAAACAAAGGGCCAAGTGACATTCAGAGGCAAACCAATTAGAATCACTCCAGACTTCCCAAACCAAGTCATGAGAGCCAGAAGGGCTTGGAGTAACATATTCCAAACTCTGAAAGAAAACAACTTCCATCCAAAAATTTCCTATCCAGCAAAACTTTCTATCAAATTAGATGGAGAAATAAGAAGCTTCCATGACAAACAGAAACTGAAGGAATTTATGTCTTCAAAACCAGCGCTAGAGAAAATACTCAAAGAGATTAACTACAAAGAAGAAATAGGTAACACTCACCAGAACCAGAGAAACAAGAGTTTCCATCCAACAGACAACTAAGATTGGTTATCTGTGGAGATTCATTATTTATGTTAGTCTTTTACCTATCTCTAAATGGTATTGTTTGCCTTTATTGTTGTTAATTTTTAGGATTTCTAGTTGGAATATTAATATACCTTCAGATATAGCATTTGGAAATATTTTATCCAATTCTATTAGTAACTTTTAACTCTGTTTACATTGTCTTTGGATATACAATATTTTCTTTTATTTTTTAGGGAGTTTGTATATTCTTCGGTTGCCTGTACCATTGAAATCATATCCAAGAAATCACTGCCAATTTCAATGTTGTGAGGTTTTATGACCCAGATTTTCTCCTAAAAGTTTATAATCTTAAGATTTATATTTAGGTCTTTTATCTAGTTTGAGTTAATACTTGTATGTGGGATTAGGTAAGGGTCCAATTTTATTCTTTTCCATGTAATTATTATTTTTCAACAATATTTAGTTAAAAGATTATTTTTTTCCGCCACCAAATGTTCGTGGAAACCTTGTCAAAAATAACTTGACAATATAGGGAAGAAGTGAGCTCTAGGCTTGTATTTAACTCCAATGGTCTATATATCTGCCTTTAGAACAGTACTACACTGTTTCAATTATTGTAGCTTTATATGGTTTGAAATCAGAAAATATACATCTTCTAGCTTTGTTTTTGCTTTGAGATTGTTTTGGGTATCTAGAGTCCATATTCCATATCAGGATAGATTTTTTTCTGAAAAATAAATATATGATAGTTTCACCTAAAAAAAAGAAAAAAATATTCTCTGGTAAGAAAGAAAGCAAAAAGAAATATCGAAATGTTATCTTTAAGTCATCAAAAGCTTGGTATCAGACAAATGAAACTGTTATGTGAGATTATCATTTTTAATTTTGGATAAATTGCTATAATACTAGATGTCAACCACTAAGCCAAGCATGGGAGGGAGGGATGGGGAGAGAATGGGGTGGGGATCGGGTGGGGGCTGACTGGGCGATGTGTGCATGTATGTCTACAAAAGTTTGTTTCCCACTATGATGTATGAATACAGTGACCAATAAAATAAAATTAAAAAAAAAAAGAAAATGAAAAACCATTTTCTTTGAGGCTATTCTGATGAATTGGAATTAAAGTAACTCACTAAAGCATATGCCCAGTTTAAAATCCACTCATTCTGTAATTGTATTAATATTATTCTCTTTCAGTTTAGCCCCTTCTCATAATAAAAAAATGAATCTCTACTAGAGGAAGAAACAATATTCATAGCCTAAAATATATTAGCTTATGTGAACAATGGTGGACATTCATTGATAAAAAGAAGCTTTGTATGGAAAAGATTGGGGAAGGAAGCCAGGCATAGTGATGTACCTGTAATTTTAAACACTTGGGAAGTTGAGACAGGAGGATTGAGGATTCAATACCAGACTCAGCAACTTAGCAACCTCCCAGCAATTTGGTAAGCTTCTGTTTCAAATAAAATAATAAAATAGAGCTGAAGTTATAACTCAGAGGTAGAACATCCCTGGATCCAGGTTCTGGTACCACATCACATACTATGTGCATACAGGCACACACACACACACACACACACACACACACACACACACACACAGATGCACACATTGTGAACATACAAACAGGAGAGAAAGAAAATACATTCAGCATAAATATAGAGATTCTAAATGAATATTGTTTTAAAAAGAGATTAATAGTAAAGTATGGATGAAAGTGCATAAAAATAATGTACACAAAAAGGCTTGACATCATAAATGCACAAATATACTTTAAGGTATTTTTAGTGTCTTAGAGGTCATAAAACATTAGTTAATTAGAAACACTCATTTTAATAATAAAGCTAATGAAGTAACCAATTAAAAGCTTACTTTTTTAAAAAAAAATTAAATAAACACAAAAATGCTATTTACAGAAGACACATTCTAAATATAACTGCAGAGAAATGTTAAAATGATACATAAGAATATACTATGACAAAAGTTTTTGATTTTGGTCTTGTTGGCTTCTTAACAAAGGCTTTAAGCTAAGAAAGGACAAATAAAGATAAGGTGGAAAAGTTTCTCCAGATGAAAGATTCAATCACTAAGACATTTTAGTCTTAAATTTGTTTTTACCTACTAATTTGACCTTAAAAAATAAATATTAGAAGGATAAGTATCATGAGACATGTCTGTAATCCTAATACCTGTAATGCTGAGACAGAAGGATCACAGATCTGCAATAAGCCCCAGCAACTTAGTGAGACAATTCTTCAAAATAAAAAGTCTCATAGGGCAGGGGTATAGGTCAGAGGCATAACGCCCCTGGGTTCAACATCTAATACAACAAATTTAATAAAGAAATAAGAAGTAAGGAAAGAAAGAAGAAAGAAAGGAAGAAAGGAAGAGAGGAAGGAAATAAGGAAGGCAGGAAGGAAAGAAGAAGAAAGAATAATAGAGATAAATTCACTTACATGTCAAATATTTGTCAATAGCTGAAAAAAAGAAATCTTTTCTAATGCATATGTATTTTTCTGTTACTCTTGTGTTTTCTCTTTGTTTTTCTTGTCTTCTTTTACTTTTTACCTTATTTTTATTTTTTATTTTTTATTTATTTTATTTAGTTTAGTTTTATTTTGTTTTTGTTTACATGTTTTTGTTTTGCTTGAGATTTTGTCTTTTGTAAATTATTCTTTTCTTTTATGTAAATATGTTCATTGGGGCTTAGTCTGCAGTCCTCATATGTGTTTTCACTTTTTTATACATCTTTTTTATCTTTTTATCTTCATTTTTAATTATTTTTTCATTTATAGTTTTATATTTTTTATTGGAGCATTGCATTTATACATCATAATGGGGGTAAAAAGACTTGTGTAGACTTAAATGCACACATCAACCAGTCAGCACCCACCCAGTCTCCACCTCACTCCCTCCCCTTCACTCTCACCCATGCTTGGTTTAGTGGTTAACTTCGAAATGAATAAGTACATTATGTGCTTTAAAGAGTTTCCTTCTCCCCCCCTTCCCATAGTTAGGTTGTCTTATTTGCTTCTCTATAGGATCTCCTTTTTCACCTGGAGCTTCTCCTATGACCCCTTTCACCCTAGCTTTCACATATTAGGGAAAGCATCTGATTCCTTACTTTTTGTGACTGACTAATCTAGCTTAGCATAATGTCCTCAAGATCCATCCGTTTCCCTGAAAATACCTAAATTGTATTTTTTTATGGCTGAGTAAAATTCCATTGTGTACATATCCTACAGTTTTGTAATCCATTGATCTGTTGATGGACATCTTGACTGGTTCCACAACTTTGGCTATGGTGAATTGTGCAGCTATGAACATAGATACACATACATTAGTTTCTTTTATAATTGATATTATCATAGTAATTTGTCCTTTTCCCATGTGATTTTTTTTTGTTTTAGATCATAATCATTCCCCTTCCTTCTTTCTCCTCCACCATGACAATAAAGAAATAACAGAAACTCTGAACTAGCTGAAAGAATGAATAAACAAGTCAATTGAAGCTATCACCAACAGACTAGACTATGTGGAAAACAGAGTCTCAGCCTTGGAAGATAGTACATTCTAAACTTATCAGTCCACAATATAGAATCAATGCAACAGCAGGACCAGAACATTCAAGAAATAAGATACAATGTCAAACATTCCAACTTGGGAATAATTGACAATGAGAAAGGTATACAGACATAAAACAAGAGAATTAAGAATTTTTCCATAGAAATAACAACAGAAGACTTCCCAAATGTGGTAATTATATGAAGTCTCCACACAGGAGATATTCAGCACTATAATTAGACAAGATTAAAGGATATCATTACCATACTACATTATAATCAAAATTGATAATGTAGAGGCTAAGGAGAGAATCCTAAGTACATTCAAAACAAAAGGCCAGGTGACATTTAGAGATAAACCAAGAAGAATTAGTCCAGATTTCTTGACCCAAATTCTGAAAGTCAGGATGGCATGAAGTGAAATACTTTAAGCCATTATTCAACATGTTTCAACCAAGATTGCTAAATCCAGAAAACTATTCTTCAAAATTGATGGAAAAATGAAACCTTCCAAACTAAGCAGAAGCTAAAAAAATTCATCATGACCAAACTGGCACTGGACACTTAAAAGAATGTCAATGGTTTCAACTTCCCAATTAAAGACAGACCGAAAAATTAGATTAAAACTCATAAGCTAACTATATGATGCCTTAAAAACATATCTAATGGGCAGAGAGATTCACAACCTGAAGATGAAAGGATGAAAAATATATTTCATGTAAATGAGAATGAAATCAAGTGATGGGGGGCTACTTTCATATACAACAAAGCAAACTAAGTTAAATATCCAGATTGGAATAAATCTAACCAAGGAGGTAAAAGACCTCTGCAATTCAAAATTATGAAACACTAAAGAAAGAAATTGAAGATTTTAGAAGATGGATAGATTCCCCCATGATCTCTGATAGGCAGAATTAATATAGACTACAAAAAACAATCTTCAGACTCAATGTGATCCCAATTAAAATATCATAGTTATTCTTTACAGGCCAACATAGATTAATCATAAAATTTATATGGAGAAAAAAAAGACAGAATGACCAAAGCAATTTTTAACAATATGAACCATGTTGTAGGTATCACAATATTTGATTTCAAATTATATTGCAAAACAGTAGTAATAAAAAAGCATGGTATTGGCACAAAACAGACACATAGGCCAATATAACAGAATGGAAGACTCAGAAACAAATCTTTGTATTCATAACCAGATAATTTTTAATAATGATTCAAAAAGTATAGAATGGAGAAAAGAAAGCCTTTTAAAAATGATTAAGAAAACTAGTTCTCTATTTGTAGAAGAATGAAATTAAACCCTAACCTCTCTGTACAAGAGTTAATTCAATATTGATCTAAGACCTAGAAATTAAACCAGAAATTCTAAAACTATTAGCCAAGCGTGTAGGACCTATACTCCAAAATTTAGATACTGGCAGAAACTTCCTTAATAAGACCCCAAAGCTCAGGAAATTAATATGAGAATTAATAAATGTCATGGTAATATGACAAAAAGCTTTTCTGCAGCAAAGCAAATTATCAAGTCTAAAGGGAGAGTCTACAGTATGGAAGAAGATTTTGCTAGCCACCCCTCTGATGGAGGACTAATATCTAGAATACAAAGACCATTAAAAAACTAAGACTGAAAATCAAATAATCCCATAAAAATTAGGCAGTTGAGCTATATAGATGTAGTAATGCAAAAAAAGAAGAAATACAAATGGTCAATAAATACATTAAAAATGTTCAGCATCATTAGTTATCAGGGAAATGCAAATCAAAACTGCACTGAGATTCCATATACTTCCAGTTAGAATGGCAATTAGCAAAACAAAAAAATTATGGAGAAGATGTGGGTAAATAAGAATTTTTATACACTGTTAATGGGAGGGCAAACTGATATAGCCAGTATGGAGATCAGTGTGGACATTCCCCAGAAGCTTGGGAATGAGACTACCATACAAACCAGGAATACTATTCTTGTGTGATTTCCCAAAGGAATTGAATCAGAATGTTACAGCAATACATGTATATCCAAGTTACAGCAGCACAATTCACAATAGCTCAATTATGGAACCAGCCTAAGTATCCATTGATAGATGAATGGATCACAAAACTGATATCTACACACAATAGAATTTTCCTCAACCATAAAGAAATACCAAATTATGTTATTTGCAGAAAATCTATGAAACTCAGGAATATTATGCCAAGTAACATTACCCAGTCTTAGATAATGAATATATGTTTCTCGCATATATAGAAGCTAGGTAAAAATTGGAAAACACAGGTAACATCAGATAGAAGAGTAGAAACTCCAGTGGAGTCATGGAGAGGGATTAGGAAAAGGAGTACAGGAAATAGAGAAATAAAACATGTAACCATTGAAATAATGTGATGAATGTGTATGTTAAACTACAAATTCTAATCTCAAAGACATAAACAGCAAAGGGGAGGTGTTTTAAATGTTGAAAATATTTATTTCACCCCCATTTTAGATAATATTTTCACTAAATATAGATATTTATAAACAGAGTTTTGTTTTCAAATATTTCTTTCAAGCCTGGCATGGTGGCACATGTGTGCAATCCCAGCATTTGAGAGACTGAGACAGGAGGATCGCGATTCTCAGACAGCCTCTGCTATTACTTAGTAAGGCCCTTTGAAACTTAGTGAGACCCTGTTTCAAAATAAAGAATAAAAAATGTCTTTGGGGATATAGCACAAAGGTAGAATGCCCCTGGGTCCCATTCCCAGTACCGACAAAAATAAAAATAAAATAAATAATAAATAATAAATATTTCTTTTATTGTTTCAAAGCGGCTTTCTGTTGTTTTCAGAAATTAGGCAGAGACAGGAGGATTGCACAGGTTCGAAGCCAGCCGTGCTGGCTTAAGAGATCCTGTTTCCAAAAATAAAATGTATAAAATAGGTATGGGAGTGTAGCCCAGAGCTAGAAGGGCTTCCAAGAACCCCAGTACCACCACCAAAAAAAAAAAAAAAAAAAGATTTAAATAGCTTATGAAAACAAAGCTCTCATTATTTTTATCTTTTCTCTTCTGCATACAATGTTTCTTTCTTCTTCTTGCAACTGTCAAGGTAGTTTCTTCATTTGGCTCTAGAAGTTTGATTATAACATACATAGTTATATTTCTGTGTGTGTTCATAATAATTGGATTATCTCTAAACATTTTGTATTAGCAATTATGTTTTTGTCTTTTGTTATTTTGCAAAAATTTTGGCCATTTTCTATTCAAATATTTTCTCATTATTCTCATATTTTATATGTGCTCAACTCCAATCATAAATATATTAGAGCATTTGGCATCATCCTGCTGGTGTGCCATACCCTATACTGTTTTGCTTCCCTCCCCCTTCCCACTCACACATTGAATATTTTAGTTTAGGTTATTTCTTTAATTTAATTCTAGGCTAGGTCAACTTTATTAAAATATCCCATATCAGGAGTTTTTTTTATCTCTCTGACATATTTTTATTTTGAACATTCATTTCAATGAGGTTTGTTTTTGGTGGTATTTTTAAATCTACCTAAATTTTCTGTTTATCTGTGCAGATTGACTACATTTTAGAATAGATTCTTTGATATATTAATCATGGTTACTTATTTGAAGCCAATGTTCTGTTTTCTGAAGAGTTTTGCTGTCTGGTCCTGAGTGAAGACAATATCTTGTTCTCCTTGATTTTACATTTTGCTTTGTTAGATATTTTTATAAAAATGGTGGAAAGATATAGTATTTAGACTCATAAATATATTTACCATTTTTATATTTTTTTCTGTTAGGCTATTAGTATGGGTGGTTAATCCAATCTAAGTGTTACTAGTAGTAGGGTATTTATATTGCTGTTACAGTTATCTTTAGCACAAAACAAAATTTATTTCTAGAGATGAGCACAGGTGCTCAGAGAATTTATTCATGTAAAAACTTTGTGTAGAGTCTTGGGTGCTGAAGAGATTTTCCAAAGGACCCTATTCTACCTACCATCCAAAGGCTTCCAATTGCACTTGTGCCTCCCACAGCCGACTGCTTTGGGTTTTTTGTCCACTGCAAGGCTTGTGGCAGAGTCAGAATGTGTTTTTAATTTACCCTAAGCTTAAGTGTATAAAGATTCCATGCACATGACCATTGAGGGCAGTGTTTTCTCAGCATTACTGCTCCTGCCTAAGTTGGTGCACAATTACTACCTTACATGGTGGGAGAGGGAGAGAGGTCTTGCATTAGGGAACTTTCTTTTTCTCTTTCATCAAGGAAAAGATTCTTTGCATCTGTGCAACATGTTGAGCATGAAGAAGTTGTTCACTTTTTTGCAGAGGAAAAGAGGTTTTGAAGTTTACTTTATACAATAACTTTACTTTTTATGACAGAGGGTTTGGCATGAGGACTATTTTGTGCTTCTCTCTAGTGACAGTAGATTACTGTTTTAATGCCTACTCTCATTAGATTAACCAAATAAAATATTCCACTTTCTATTGTATGTCTGTATGAACCCAAGGACACAATGTTTGCATGTATGTATGTATGTATGTATGTATTTTTTTTGCTGAAGATTTAAAGTTTATTAAAAGATAGAAATACAGAGGATAGGTACAGCTCCATACTAGACTGGCATGGAGGGATGACTCGAATGAGTACACCCTGTATTTTTATTTTTATTTTTATTTTATTTTTTATTTTTTTAATTGGTGCATTGTAGTCATATATCACATTGGAGTACAAGACTTGAGAGGATATACACACACACATCATCCAATTAGCAATCATCCAGCCCCCATCCCATTCCCTCCCCCTCCCTCGATCCCAAGCTTGTTTGGTGATTAACTTTGATACATTTGTTTATGTACCTCCTGTGTTTTAAAGAGGCTCCATCCTCCCCTATTCCATACTCTCTGATTGGTCACCTTAGTTGCTTCACTATAGGGCCCTTTCTATAGCTCGACCTCTTCCTGTTGCCCCTTTCCTCCTAGTTATTGCTGATTAGGGGAAGCATCTGGTTTTTATTTTCTGCAATATTTCCCTGTGCATGCCGTGTTACAAGTACCGATCCCACTTTTGATGGCCCCAGTAGTGGCCTGGCTACCCGGTGAACTGATCCAGACCTTGCTGGCTCAAGCAGCGGCCTTGCCTCTGTATTTTTATTTTGAAACAAGGCCTCACTTAGTTGCTGAGGCTGTCTGCAAACCTGCTATTCTCCTGTCTGAGCCTCCCAAGAACTGAGATTATAATTGAGCACCACCAGACAGGTTAAATATTCTGCTTTTGATTTGTTTTACTTAGTTTTAGTCACATTTTACTTATTGTTATCAAGACTCACAATTGTTCTTATTTTTTGTTAAAATATCTTAAATTTAACCATTTTTTCATTTTCATCTTTCTTGCTTCTATATGCAATCAGAACAAATACATTACCATTATTTCATTTTTCTCTTATCTCTAGTGTGACTAGATACCCCCAAACCTGCCATGCTGGTATTCCTTAAAATATTTATAAATTAGGTATAATTGATTGTAATTCTCAGTTAGTTGAATAACAGAAAACTTAACTAATTTCACAAACTATTTTCTCCATAAAATTTTTATTCAAGGTCAATTTTGTAAGACAATATTTCAAAGAATTCTATGTGTCATAGATGATGCAAACACTTATTTAAATAATATTTTATCCATATAGTAAGTTTCAAATTTAAATTCAAAGTTGTGTTTCTTCAGCTCTACAGTCAAATATCCATCATCTTCTTTCATTTGTGTTACTGTTAAAAAGTCTGATGTCACATTTACTTCCTCTTTCTTTTAAATGATATGCTTTCTTCTAACAGAAAATTTAGAATTTCCTTTTTCCTTGGAGGTAAGGTTTTATAAAACATGTGTAAATCTTTTTGCTTTTGTTTTCTCTTTGATCTCTCTATTCTCCTTGGCATAATTTCATTAAGTGCATGCAATTAATTTGTCTTAAAAGTTCTTGATCTTCATTTTTCATTATTTTCACTTTTATTACATAATTTTTCCTTTTCTAATGCTTTAATTGTACTGAAATTGTACTTCCTCTTTGTCATCCATATCTCTGAAACATTTTTGCATGTTTTGGTTTTATTTTTTATTTTTGGCCAATTTTAATTTTTCTGGAAGAGTCTATTGATGCCATACTGCAGCTCCTGAGTGTGAAGCAGCCAGTGAGGGCAATGATTCCAGGTTGTGAGAGGATGCCACCAGGACCCATCTCCCAGCAGTGGCACTCAGTCTTTGCCACTTCTTTCTTTTCCAAAGCCCTTTCTGCCTCCACAACACTTCTATGTTGTTTTGTTTTAGACAAGGTACATGCTGTTTCTATGGCATATCTAGACTGTGTTAAGTGAAGAAAGCCAGAAATACTTTCTATTTTACCATATTTCCCCCAACAATAGTTCTTCAAGCATCTATTTTCTTGACCATTGATTTTGCATTGAGTAGTTTTTCTTCTCTGAACAGCAAAATAAATCAAATTATAAATATCCTTATTTAATTTTAAATTGCCATATCTATGGTTTCAACTATCAACATAAATTTTAAACTCTCTGATTCTAGTTTATGGTGTTTCTCTTTTCTAAAAGAGCAGGAGAATTTTTATTAATTTATCTCAATACCCATAATTGGAGCCACTATATTCTTCACAGAGAACAGAGGTACTAAATGTCGATCCAAATCTTTTTTGACATAATTTTCTTTCAGCTCTATTCATAAAATGTCTCTTGATATATTTTTCTCCTGCTAGTAGTACCTTGGGAAACATTAATCTCAGAATAATTGAGAAACACTGGCTAAGCTGTTAATTTTAAATGACACATTAGCAACTATCATTTAAACTGATAGTTAGAGCTATCATTGAGAGTAATAGTAAAGTTGTAACTTCCTCATCATTGAATATTTAGTGATTATTAAATTGCCTATTTAATGTAATTTTAATCTTGTTGCTTATCATAAGAAAATAGAGGAATCTTATAAAATTGAAGGTAAATTATTTATTTAAATGAGGTTTTTTAAACTTTTTATAGAATAATAAATTTTCTTTTGTACTATTTTTAACCAAATTTGGAGACAAATGTCTTTCTCAAAAAAATCTTTAAAGCAATGTCAATTTTTCTGGAAACTATAGCTAGGGAATAATATTTCCTGGTAAAGGTGAAGAGAAAAAGTAATGAACGAATACATCAAAATATTCAGTTCCATCTGGGTATTTGTTATACACGTTCTGTATTTGTATGAAAAACCAATTGTGTGAGTAATTCAAGTCCTATGGAGAGGGGTATAATTATCACTTATTCATTTTTTAACTTGATAATATAATTATTTTACATAAAATAATCATATTAATATATTACTCTGGATGTTTCTTTCATCATGGTGTGGTAAAAATGATAGAAAATTTTCACTTACTGTGAGAGAATGTTATGAGTTACTTATTCCTTTAGCTCTTACTTTTGTTGCAAGATAGTACTAATAAAACCTATTCAACATACTTGCATTGAGATCATCATAACCATCAGCATTATATTATAACCATCAGCATTATATTATGGACATGCTTGCATATGTGTGGGGAAAAGTGTAAAAGAGAAACCAAAATGCTGGAAATTGTTTTTGTGGTACTGGGGGTGGAACCCAGGGGCATTGTACCTCTGAGCTACACCCGCAGACTCGTTTTTTTATTCTTTATTTTGAAATAGGATCTCACTGAGTTGCAAAGAGCCTAAGTAGCTGAGGCTTTCCATGAACCCAGATCCTCTGTCTCAGCTTCCCAAATGCTCAGATTACAAGCATTCGCCAGCTCAAAATATTGGAAATTTTTAAATTAACTGAGAAATGGTGCATGCTTGTAATCCCCATGCTTGGGAGGCAGAGACAGGAGGATCATTTAGGTTCGAAGTCAGCCTCGCTCATTTAAGAGACCCTTTTTCCAAATAAAAAGTATAAAATAGGTCTGGGAGTGTAACCGGAGGTAGAAGGGTTTCCAGGAGCCCCAGTACCACCAAAAAAAGAAAAAAAACAATTGTGTTAATTCTGGTGTTTTTACAGAACGATAAAATGTTTATTTTCAAAAACAAGAAAAAAGCCTATCTGCTTGCAGTTAGAGCATAATAAATGTATTTCTAAAATTTAAAAGAAATTTTTCAGTAAACAATGATCATTTTCTGAAACTGAACTTTGTCAATATTATGTAGATCATGATTTTGAATATATTCTCAAGACAATATATTGTGAACGTCTTTTTAGGAGAGACATCAGTAATGATTGCACAATTATTTTCTTGTGATTTTAGTAGCTCAGTACATTCTATATAATAACAATATTTAAATTATGAGATACTGGAGAGTGTTAATAATTTATAATATTGCAATATTTATTTGCACAACTGAAAGGGTCTAAGATAATTACTGAATTGCTTTCTCAATAAAAAGTAAATTTTATTGAAGCATTTTAATTTAAAGATAAAGTTTGCCTGAAATACTCCTTTCCACTTCTGTATTATTTTCATGCCAATATTTATTTTGTAATTTAATGAAAAGTTGTATGATGATTTGATTAATTTAAATGATCTCTAAAGTACAATCTTTCAGAAAATTTCTTTGATGAAATCAAACATATCTTTTTCTGCAATGCTATGTGAATATAAAATACACATAGCCCAGCATGGTGGCCTACACTTATAATGCCCACACTTGGGAGGCGGAGACAGGAGGATTGCGCAGGTTCGAAGCTAGCCTAGCTGGCTTAAAAGACACTGTTTCCAAATAAAAATATAAAATAGGTCTGGGAGTGTAGCCCGGAGATAGAAGGGTTTCCAGGAATGCCAGTACCAAAAAAAAAAAAAAAAACATAATTGTGCAGTTTTCCATCACCTTTACAATTACCTCACTTTGAATATATGTATAATTTGATTCAATAAACCATTTAAATTAAACATAAAGCACTATCCAAGCAGTGCAGTAGAAAATAAGGTGCATGTGATAGCACATGGCCGTGAGGGAAGCATCCCCCTGTGCTTCTCCAGACTGATCAGGTACTCTGCTCCACGTCACTTCCTCCCTAGCTCCCTCTCTTCCTTTCTCCCCTTCCTCCTTTTCTTCTTCATTGTCTCCCTTCTTTCTTTCATTATTTTACATTTGAAAATATAAACTCTAAACTAGGACAAAAATTATGGAGTATTTTTTGTGCAACAAAGAATAATATAAAATATATGCTGATTGTCATGATGATATCAGTGCAAGAATGTTGGGGAGGTATTATTAGTCTTATCTTACAACAAAAGTGAGAACTAAAGGAATAGGTAACTCATAATATTCTCTCACAGAAAATGAAATTTTCTATCACTTCACCACACCACGATGAAAGGACCATCCAAGGTAATATGTCATGTGGTTAATTAACTAATGACTTTAAGTGAAATAATAAAGCTCCATGCTTCTCAGTTTTTCCTAAATATCTATCATCAAATTTACAAATTTTGAGACATATAAATAGTTGGGACTATAAGTGATGTTCTGGGGTAAACACATTATGAATATTACATTTCTCTTTTAAAATGTAATAAATTTGCCAGGCAAGGTGGTGTATGCTTACAATCCCACCATTCGGGAGGTGGAGACCAGATGATCATGGTCAGCCTCAACTCCTTAGCGAGGCCCTTCCCAACTGAGTGAGACCCTGTTTCCAAAAATAAAAAGACTAAAAAAAATGGGGTTTGAGGTGCAGCTTGGAGGTACAATGCCCCTGGGTTTCATCCCCCATACTGCAAAAAATAAAAAATAATAAACATTTGAATTCAAAAAGATATTTAAGAATAAAGAAAATATAGGTAAGAATAATGGAATTTAGGTGTAAACTTGTGCATTTAATATGAATCTTCAGGACATATGTAGTTATCTATAAAAACATTTTGTAATAATTTTTTTTGATGGTACTGGGGTTTTTGGAAGCCCTTCTACCTCCAGGCTACACTCCCAGACCTATTTTATACTTTTTATTTTTGGAAACAGGGACTCTTAAGCCAGCACGGCTGGCTTCGAACCTGCCCGATCCTCCTGTCTCCGCCTCCCAAGCACGAGGATTACAAGCGTGCGCTAGCACGCTGTAATTATTTTACATAGTCTAAATCATGTTAGCTAAAAGTCATTTGTCTTGACAGTAAATATAATTCCCAAACTCCTTTGCAGCTAAATGGAGTCATGTAGTTGCCAGTAGAGTACTAAAAAATAAATGATAAAGGAAATCAATAATTTTACAGAGTAGGTCAGTGAAATGTATAAATATAGAGAGTAACATCAGAGACTTCTAAATGGCAGATCCATATGACACTTATCAATTTCATATTTGCAAGAAAAAACTTACAAACCTACAATAAAACTGGACAAAACAAACCCAGTCTATATTGGCAAGGCACAAGTAGGTATTAAGCATTATTTTTTTCTGGCACAACAATGTAAAATTGAAATAAAAAAAAAAAAACAAATGTAGAATTTGATGGCTTAGAGATGTGAGTGAAATATTTTCAGAGCTCTGAGAAGACTCTTTGAGGAATTGTACACCTGAACCAACACATTCAAATTCAAAAGATGTTTTTACAAGGCTAGGAGTAGGAATTTGATTTCATCCTATAAAAGAAAGCAGGTGAAATGGCAGGAAATTCTATGGATCTCCAGCAAATAGCAACAGAAGACTTTCAAAGCCTGTTTCTTGGAAAGCAAACAAATTCAATGCATGAAAGATCAGACTCCTACAGAGGCCAAAGTCATCATTTTAATAGAGTCTTGGTCCTCCCTGTGTAAACCTCAGTGAACTTTTGAAAGCAAGTAGAAATTTGAGTTATTATAGAACTCAGCTGTGGGAAGGACCTTTTAAAATAGATATATAGCATTTGATGATGAACTATGTGTGATGCTGGTGCCATTCTGATCGCTCAGTGCCTGAGCAGAACCAGTTTCTTTAATATTTTTGAAAGATGTCCTGTGTTAACATCATGAAATCTACTGGTAGTGATAGAAAGAATGCAGGAATATTTTTTTTAATATTTGGTACATTCATTTCTAAATCTCCCTATTTACCAAATACAGTATATTTTAACTCAATGATTTAACATAAAGTTTCATAGATGCAGAGTAAAAAATTTAGTGTTCTCAGATAACTGTTTCTAGAGTGAAAGAACACATGGTAGTGTTGTTCCTTAACAAACAACTGCCATCGGTTCTTAGTGGCTGCTTCAAAGTTCAGGCACCATATTTCTTCTTTTTAGAAATCGTGTTAGTGTATTGCCATCATTCATCATAGCAAGCTTCAGTGTGATACAAACACACATGCATAAAGCCCTTGTGGTATTTTCTTCCATATCCTACCCTTCAATATTTCCAGAGAATTAATCAGACTATGCAATCCTATTTCAAACTTAGTCAAGGAACAGCAGAAATGAAAGTTCTACACTTATTAATGACATTCTACCTCTGAGCTACACCTCCAGAACTATTTTCTTTTATTTTGAAATGTATTTTTATAATGTTGTGAGGCTCTTGCCAAGTTGCTGAGGATCTCACTATATTGATGAGACTTGAATTTATAAACCCCTTGTCTCCACATCCCAAGTACTGGGATTAACAGGTAGGTGCCAACACACCCAGAACTATTTCTTCTGACTATATATTTACATGTCATCTTTCAAATTTCTATAAATTGAAGATGACAATAAATTTTTATTTGAAAGAATAGAAAATAAATATGCACATAAGTAGGATGGCACCTTTGTATCCCTTGATTCTAACATAGGAAATGCTCCCATGATTGTTTCTATTAGATTTCCATAGAAACTGAAGTGCTGATCAGAAGTGATCTGACTCACCAACTCATTCTGTACACTAGGGAACTAAAACAGAGAGAAAGAAAGAAATTTAACTCAAGGTCAAACAATAAACCAGTGACAAAGCTAAAATAGAACTTTGATTATTTTTGCATTATAAAACACAGACTCTTGTGGTCTGATAATGAGCTGCACATAGATTTCTTGATGCAATGGAGGAATAGGAAAGTGTTCTCCCTGTGGCAATTATTTTCAAATAATATGGAAGGGTGAAAAACAATCACCAAGAATTTTATTTTAAATGCTATTTTGGTAACCAGTATGCTCAAAAAATTCCAAGTCAAAAAGTCTAGTGTAGAACCAAGGCACCGGTTCCAATTTCTATTTACAAAGCAGTGTATGATAAATAAATAATAACCTGTTACACTGCTTTTTCCATTTGTCCTTCAATAAATATTTGGAAAATCAGTCTTAAAATTTTAGCAATAGATTTGTTAATAGTAATTTGCATAATACAATGCATTATAAAATTTACCACCAAATTACAGACTCACATGGTTTTATTTACTTTTTTATTTATTTATTTTTGAAAGTCCTATTAATATTTATTTATTTATTTTCTCTTTTAATTGAAAATAAATGGTATACATTTAAACTGCGTTGGTACCCTCTCCCCCCACCCCTGTTTTCCCTTTCCCCCTCCCAACAAAGAGTGTCCAGAGTAACTATGTTATATTCATATGTTTATACATATTTGGATGTAGATCCTAAATTAATCAACTTCATTCTTTTTCTCCCATCCTTTCATTCTAGGTTTACTGAGATTTCTCTTCCATTATCTGGAGTATCCTCAATGCTCCCTAGTTTGAGCATATTAGAGAAAACATGTTCCTTCTCTTTCTGTGCTTGGCTGATCTCACTTAACATAATGTTCTCCAGGACTTTCCATCTTCTTGCAAATGTTATGGTTTTATCTTTAGAGCTGCATAGAATTCCATTGTGTCTATTTCCCATAATTTTGTAATCCATTAATCTATTGATGGAGATCTAGGTTGGTTCCATATTTTAGCTATTATGAATGAACATAGGTATGCATATTTTGCTGTAGTTCTCTGATTTCAACCCCTTTGGAAAAATACCCAGGAGTGGTAGAGCTGGATCGTAAGGTAGATCTATTTTCAGTTTTCTAAGGAATCTCCACACCAATATTCATATCAGCTGAACTACTTTGCACTCCCACCGACACTGTAAAAGAGTTCCTCTTTCCCCACATCCTCTCCAGCATTTGTTGTCGTTTGAGTTCTTTATGCTTGCCACTCTGACTGGGGTTAGGTAGAATCTCAGCATAGTTTTGATTTGCAGCTCCCTGATGGCTAATGATGTAGAACATCTTTGCATGTATCTATTGGCCATTGGTATCTCTTCTTTTGTGAAGTGTCTATTCAGTTCAGTTGCCCATGTCTTGGTTGGGTTGTTTGTTTTGCTAGGGTAGAGTCTTTTGAGCTCTTTGTATATTCTGGATATTAGCCCTCTATGTGAGTGGTGGGTGGTAAAGATCTTCTCCCATTCTGTAGGCTTCCTCTTTAGGTTCTTGATGGTTTTCTTTGATAAGAAGAAACGTTTTATTTTGATGCCATCCCACTTGTTAATTATTGCTTTAATTTCCTGAACTTTGGAGGTCTTGTTGAGAAAGTTACTGCCTGTGCCAATATGTTGGAGTGTTAAGCCTATGCCCTCCTCTAATAACTTCACAGTCTCTGGTCTAATTTCTAAGTCTTTGATCCATCTCGAGTTGATTCCTGTGCATGATGAGAGGTAAGGATTTAGTTCTATCTTTCTACAAATGGAACAAGTTCTCCCAGCACCATTTGTTGAAAAGCCTGTCTTTTCTCCAGCATATAATTTTTGTTAAAGATTTATTTATTATAGGTATGTGGGTTTATTACTGTATCTTCTATTCTGTTCCACTGATCAGTGTGCCTATTATTCTGCCAATACCATGCTGTTTTTACTACTATTGATCTATTGTATAATTTGAAGTTTGGGATTGTGATGCCTCCTGCATGGTTCTTATTGCTGAGAATTGCTTTGGCTATTCTGGGTCTTTTCTTTCTCCATATAAAATTTCTAACTGATTTATTTATTTATAATTATTATTTTTTGTATTCATACATCACTTTGGAATACAAGACTTGAGAGGATATACAGGCACATATCATCCAATAAGCCCTCATATAATCCCCATCCCATTCCCTCCCCCCCCTCGATCCCATGCTTAATTGATGATTATCTTTGACATAACTGTTTATGCACCTCATGAGTTTTAAAGAGATTCCACCCACCCATCCCCTCCCCTCTGATTGGTCACCTTAATTGCTTTTCAATAGGGCCCGTTCTATTACTTGACCTCCTCCTGTTACCTCTTTCCTCCTAGTTCTTGCTAATTAGGGGAAGCATCTGGATTTTATTTTCTGTGCTATTTCTCTGTGCATGTCGCATTTCAAGTTCCAATCCCACTCTTGATGGCCCCAGTAGTGGCCTGACCACCTGGGAAACTCTTATCCCGACCTCGCTGGCTCCAGCACCAACCTTGCCTCACGGGAGGCCCCGATCCTGGCCTCGCTGGCCCCTTCACCAAACTAACCTCTCAGCTGGCTCCTCTCCCGGCCTCAGAGGCCCCAGCACCAGCCTAGCCTCACAACATGCTCCGATCCCAGCCTCGCTGACCCTGGTATGGGCCTAACCACTCAGCAGGCTCCTATCTTGGGCTCGTTAGTCCCAGCTTCATCCTTGCCTCATGGCAGTTTTCAATCCTGGCCTTGCTGGCCCTGGCACCGGCCTTACACCTCAGCAGAGTCCAATCCCAGCCTCAAAGGTCCCAGCACCGGTCTTGCCTCACAGCAGGCTCTGAACCCGACCTCATTGGCCCCGGCACTGACCTCACCCCTCAGCAGGCTCTGATCCTGGCCTTGGAGGCCGTAGAACTGGCCATACTTTAAGGAAGGCTCTGATCCGGCCTCGCTGGCCCCGGCACCAGTCTAGCCCCTCGGCAGGCTCCTATCCAGGCCTCGGAGGCCCCAGCAACCAGCTTTGCCTCACAGCATGCTCCAATCTTGGCCTTGCTGGCCCCGGCACCAACCTAACCCCACAGCAGGCTCTGATCCCAGCCTTGGAGGCCCCATCACCTGCCTTGCCTCACGGCAGGCTCTGATCCGAGCCCCCTCTTCACCCAGTAGGTTGTCCCACATTCCCGAGGTGTGTGGTGGTAGTATTCTGCCTCTGAGGTAATTTCTTCAAAAGTTCCAGGTGTATTACATCAGAACTCTGCCTCCCCTGAGTACTTATCGCTGCCAATGCGACTGTCGCCACCACTTCAAATCTTTCCCACACTCTTTTCCCATACCACATAATGTCCAGTGTTCCTAAGCATGTGCGACAGTAGCATTTGACCTTTGGGGTAATTTATTCAGAGGATCAGGGTGGGTTGGATCAGATGTCTGCCTCTCCCAAAGACAAATCTCCACTGCCATCTCGGCCACTGCTGCCGCCACCACCTTCCTCCTAGGTCTCCGCTAGACTCTCTCTTTACAAGTGAAGTCCAGGACTCTTAAAGATGTAGAGAAGCCTCAGTCCTCCTTCGCGGGGAATTTTTCCAAAAGTTCCAGTTCAGATGTATATGTTTTGTCTGCATCTCCAATATACTTGCTGCCGCCTCGGCCATCTTAACTCCTCTCGAATATTTTTTTTTTCTTTTCCCCATTTTTTTTTAAAAATAAGAGAAGAGAGTATATGTGGTTTGGGGAGGATGTGGGATCAGGCACTCGGTAACAGTGAAAAATTTTTTTTCATTCCTGGTGTGTGGGGTGGGGGTCTCCTCAGGGTGCCCTGTCAGTGTCTGCTCATCCACCCAGGGTCGGGCCAGTGGCCTGGACCTCAGGGTCCTCCCGGGTGGGGAGGGGGTCTCTTAAGGGTGCCCCACCAGCGGCTGCCCATCCTCTCAGGGTCGGCCCGCGGCCTGGACCTCAGGGTCCTTCCGGGTGGGGAGGGGTCGCCTAAGGGTGCCCTGCCAGCACCTGCCCATCCGCCCAGGGTTGGGGCCTGCAGCCCAGACCTCCGGGTTCTTCCAGGTGGGAAGGGGGTCTCCTAAGGTGCCCCTCCAGTGCCTGCCCATCCACCCAGGGTTGGGCCTGTGGCCTGGACCTCAGGGTCCTGCCGGGTGGGAAGGGGGTCGCCTAAGGGTGCTCTGCCAGCGCCTGCCCATCCATCCAGGGTCGGGGCCATGCCATGGACCTCAGGGTCCTTCTGGGTGGGGAGGCAGTCGCCTAAGGTTGCCCCTCCAGCGCCTGCCCATCTGCCCAGGGTCAGGGCCAGTGGCCTGGACCTTCCGGGTGGGGAGGGGGTCACCTAAGGGTGTCCTGCCAATGCCTGCCCATCCGCCCAGGGTTGGGGCCCACAGCCTGGACCTCAGGGTCCTGCCGGGTGGGGAAGGGGTCGCCTAAGGGTGCCCGGCCAGCGCCTGCCCATCAGCCCAGGGTTGGGGCCATCGTCCTGGACCTCCCTAACTGATTTTTCTAACTCTATGAAGAATGTCATAGGTATTTTAATGGGAATTGCATTGAATCTATAAATCACTTTCGGCAGAACGATCATTTTGTGAACTTTATTCTGCCTATCCATGAGCAATGGAGATCTTTTCATCTTCCAAGGTCTTCTTCAGTTTCTTTCTATAATATTTTATATTTTTCTTTGTAGAGGTCTTTTACATCTTTGGTTAGGTTTATTCCTAGGTATTTTATTGGTTTTGAGGTTATAGTGAATGGAATTGTTTTCTTTATTTCTTTCATTGTGGATTCATTGTTGGCATAAAGAAAAGTAACTGATTTCTTTAGGTTAATTTTGTATCCTGAAACTTTGCTGAATTGTTTAATCAGCTCCAGAAGTCTTTTGGTTGAATCCTTTGGGTCTTCTAGATAAATGATCATGTCATCTGCAAATAAGGATAGTTTTAATTTTTGTCTTCCTATTTTAATTCCTTTGATTTTCTTCTCTTGTCTTATTGCTGCAGAAAGAGTCTCAAGGACCATATTGAAGAGGAGTGGTGATAGTGGGCATCCTTGTCTTGTTCCTGATTTTAGAGAAAATTCTTGCAGTTTTTCCCCATTCAATATGATGTTGGCTTTGGGTTTGTTGTATATTGCCTTAATGATGTTGAAATACATTTCTTCTTTTCAAATTTTCTGCAGTGTTTTTAACATAAATGGGTGTTAGATTTTGTCAAATGCTTTTCAGCATCTACTGATATGATCATGTGGTTTTTGTTCTCAGTTCTATTTATGTGGTGAATAATATGTTGATTTGCAAATTTGAACCAGCCTTACCTTTCTGGGATGGAACCAACTTGGTCATGGTGCACAATTCTCTTGATATGATTTTGAATGCATATAGCTAGTATTTTGTTTAGAATTTTTACATCTATGCTCATCAAGGATATTGGTCTGTTATTTTTCTTTCTTGTAGTATCTTTATTTGGTTTTGGGATTAATGTGATACTGGCCTCATAGAAGGGAGTTTGGGAGAATTCCATCTCTTTCAGTTTTCTGGAACAAGTTGTGAAGTATTGGTATTAGTTCTTCACTGAAGGTGTTGTAGAATTCAGGTACAAACCCATCAGGGCCTGGGCTTTTCTTTGATGGCAGAATTTTTATTGCCATTTCTATTTCTTTGCTTGCTATTGGTTGGTTTAGGCTTCCTATGTCCTCTTGGTTCAGTTTAGGTAGGTTATATGTGCTTAGAAATCTATTGATTTCTTCCATGTTTTCCAGTCTATTGGGGTATAAATTTTCAAAATAGTTTATGATAATCTTTGAATTTCTCCACTGTCTGTAGTGATGTCTCCTTTCTCATTTCTGATTTTAGTAATTTGCATTGATTCTTTCTTTTGGTTAGGTTGGCCAGGGGTTTATCAATCCTATTAATCTTTTCAAAGAAGCAGCTTTTTGATTGGTTGATTTTTGAATTTTTTTCTCCATTTTATTTATTTCTTCTCTGATTTTAGTAATTTCCTGTCTTCTGCTGGCTTTGGGATTAGATGTTGCAGTCTTTCTAGGTTCTTGAGTTCTGTCCTTGGGTTGTTTTTTTGGTTTTTCTTTGTCCTTCTTTTGTGGGCACTCAATGCTATAAACTTTCCTCTTAATACTGCCTTCAAAGTGTCCCATATATTTTGGAATGTTGTTCTCTATTTTCATTTATTTTCTGAAATTTCTTTATTTCTCCCCTAATTTTCAATCTAACCATTTATTGTTCAATAGTGTATCATTCACTCTCCATGAAATTATATAGTTTCTTTTGAGTTTCCTGTTCTTGACTTCTACTTTCATTCCATTATGATCTGAAAAGAAGCAAGGAATTATATTACGTCTTTTTAATTTGCTGGTGCTTGCTTTGTGACCCAGGATGCAATATATTTTGGTGAAGGTGTCATGGGCTGCTGAGAAGAATGTGTATTCTGTAGTTCCTGGTTGAAATATTTTGTATATGTCTATTAGGTCCATTTGGTTTATAGATTTCTTTTAGTTTTAAAGAGTGTTTACTCATCTTTTGCTTTGAAGATTGATCCAAGTGGTGTGAGAGCTGTGTTGAAGGCTCCCAAAATTATTGTATTTGGGTCTATTTGAGATCTGATGTCCAGGAGGGTTTGTTTTAAAAATGTAATTGCACCCACATTTGGGGCATAAACATTTATTATCATTCTATCTTCTTGGTAGATTGTTCCTTTTAATAAAAGGAAGCGCCATGCTTTGTCTCTTCTGATGTGTTTTAGCTTAAAGTCTGTTTCGTTAGGTATCACCATTGTTACCCCTGCCTGTTTTTGGTCTCCATTATCATGATATATCTTTTTCCATCCTTTCACTTTCAGTCTGTGAATGTCTTTGGCTGCAAGGTGAGTTTTGCCAACAGCATATATTTGGATTATGTTTTTAATTCACATTGCCAGTCTCTGTCATTTGATTTGTGAATTAAGCCCTTTGACATTCAGAGTTATTATTGAAACTGCAAACCACCATCATCAGATATTTATAAACTTTTTAAATTTTGTACAATATATGTAAATTTTATTGGTAGTTTTGTATTGATTAGTAATATAATTAATCTTATCATATCTCATATATTTTAGTTCTGAGGAAGGCAACTTCTTCACTGATAATACCAGTTACCTTTGCCACAGAAAATAAACCTATCATTTAATTCTCTCCATAAGGAATATTTCATTCAGTCACTCAAATAGCTAATTCAATCTCATGAATGTTCATTTGGAATGGCAGAATCTATGGTTATGTTCTCAAAGGCTAAAGTGATGACTTAAAATGTAAATACTGATGCAGCCATCCAAGTGTTTTAATTCTTCATCTAAATCTAGATTCACAAAAAGCATCTGAAAATATAAATGCCAGTATCTACATGCTATTTTTATTCAAATATTATAGTTTTTGAGGTTTCTGTGCATATTTTATTTTGTGGTAACAGGTATTATTTTAGCAGATAGTCTATATTATTCTAAATCAATAATATAGCTAGACATGATGGTGTACACTTATAATCTCAGTACTTGGAAGGCTGAGACAGGAGAATTGCAGGTTTGTAGCCAGCCTCATATACTTAGTGAGGCACTTCACAACTTAGTGAGACTTTGTTTCAAAATAAAGAATAAGAAATAGGGCTGGAGGTAGAATGTATCTAGATTCAACTCCCAGCACCAACAATAAATAAATAAATAAATAAATAAATAAATAAATATTAATAACCAACAATTTTCATGATTCATATGTGGAAGATAAAAACGTAATTTGGTTGTACCCAATGTGACTTAAGAGGTGTTTTACTATTTATTTGTCTTTAAATCTGTCTTTCTTCTTAAGTAAAATAAATACCCCTTCTCTAATTTAAAATAAAACCTCTTATACTACATAGCATATTTACAAAAAGCATTTTAAATCAGAACTATTACATTATAAAAGAGAAAAAATGATATAAAATTATATGAGACAATTAACATTTGAGGAAATAAAACACTCTAATCTTATATTTTCTCTTTTCCATGTATTTTGTTTAGAAAAATGAATATTTTAGTACTTGATATAGTAAATAGCTCTGAGAATAGAATTATATTATATTATATATTATTATATATTATATTATATATTATATATTATATATTATATATTATTATATTATATATTATATTATTTGACATGTCAACTGTTCTAAAATGGGTAGTATTATTTTAGACAGATTTCCACTTTCTATAATAAACTTTATACCATTATAAAATAATTTCATTAATGGTCAGTTTTTCTTTTTTATATTAAGGACCTAACACAGCTTTGTGACAAAATAAAGAAGCTCCACCTCCCCCTCCAGTCCTATTTATTTTATTATTCTTTTTTTTTTTTTAATTTTATTTTATTGGTGCACTGTATTCACACATCATAGTGGGATACAAACTTTTGTAGACATACATACACACATCGCCCAGTCAGCCCCCACCCGATCCCCACCCCATTCTCTCCCCATCCCTCCCTCCCATGCTTGGCTTAGTGGTTGACATCTAGTATTATAGCAATTTATCCAAAATTAAAAATGATAATCTCACATAACAGTTTCATTTGTCTGATACCAAGCTTTTGATGACTTAAAGATAACATTTCAATATTTCTTTTTGCTTTCTTTCTTACCAGAGAATATTTTTTTCTTTTTTTTAGGTGAAACTATCATATATTTATTTTCAGAAAAAAATCTATCCTGATATGGAATATGGACTCTAGATACCCAAAACAATCTCGAAGCAAAAACAAAGATAGAAGATGTATATTTTCTGATTTCAAACCATATAAAGCTACAATAATTGAAACAGTGTAGTACTGTTCTAAAGGCAGATATATAGACCATTGGAGTTAAATAAAAGCCTAGAGCTAACTTATTCCCTATATTGTCAAGTTATTTTTGTCAAGGTTTCCACGAAGATTTGGTGGTGGAAATAATAATCTTTTAACTAAATATTGTTGAAAAATAATAATTACATGGAAAAGAATAAAATTGGACCCTTACCTAATCCCACATAGAAGTATTAACTCAAACTAGATAAAAGACCTAAATATAAATCTTAAGACTATAAACTTTTAGGAGAAAATCTGGGTCATAAAACCTCACAACATTGAAATTGGCAGTGATTTCTTGGATATGATTTCAATGGCACAGGCAACAGAAGAATATACAAACTCCCTAAAAAATAAAAGAAAATATTGTATATCCAAAGACAATGTAAACAGAGTTAAAAGTTACTAATAGAATTGGATAAAATATTTCCAAATGCTATATCTGAAGGTATATTAATATTCCAACTAGAAATCCTAAAAATTAACAACAATAAAGGCAAACAATACAATTTAGAGATAGGTAAAAGACTAACATAATGAATCTCCACAGATAACCAATGTTAGTTGTCTGTTGGATGGAAACTCTTGTTTCTCTGTTTCTGGTGAGTGTTACCTATTTCTTCTTTGTAGTTAATCTCTTTGAGTATTTTCTCTAGCGCTGGTTTTGAAGACATAAATTCCTTCAGTTTCTGTTTGTCATGGAAGCTTCTTATTTCTCCATCTAATTTGATAGAAAGTTTTGCTGGATAGGAAATTTTTGGCTGGAAGTTGTTTTCTTTCAGAGTTTGGAATATGTTACTCCAAGCCCTTCTGGCTCTCATGACTTGGTTTGGGAAGTCTGGAGTGATTCTAATTGGTTTGCCTCTGAATGTCACTTGGCCCTTTGTTTTTGTTGCCTTTAAGATTCTCTGCTTGGCTTCCACATTGGTCATTTTGACAATTATATGGCGTGGGGATCCTCTTCTCGGATCCTGTCTAAAGGGAGTTCTATAAGTTTCCTGGATCTGTGTATCAACCTCTTGCTCTATATTTGGTAATTTTCTGCTATTACTTCCTTGAAGAGATTGTTGATCCCTTTGGTATCACTTTCTTTTCCCTCCTCTATTCCAATTATTCTTAGGTTAGCTCTCTTAAGATGGGCCCATATTTCTTCAATGTCAGATTCCTGCTGTTGGATATCTTTTTCTAGATTAGAAACTATGCATTCATTTTTGGATTGCTCATCTTCTAAGAGCGAGATTCTGTTCTCCATGTGGTCTAATCGGTTGTTTGTGCTTTGAATTGAGGCCTTTACTTCATTAATTGCATCCTTTATCTCTTTTTGGCTCTCTCTGAGTTCTTTTCGAAGCACCTCTATTATTTCTACAGTTATTTTCCTGATTTGATCTTCTAGAAATCTCTGATTTTCTGTTTTATCAGGTTCTGATGTTGTGGGGTTGTGCACATTCATTACTTCAGTGTCATTCCTCTTTCCCATGATTTCGGAGGTTTGTGCCTTCTCTGGGTTCTTCCCTTGGGTCACTATGGCTTCACTTAAGGTGCTCTGGATCTCGAGTCTGTATTATCTCAGACCCTACTACTCCTTTACTGGGTTGTATCACAGAGTCTCCGACCCAGGGAGTCGATAGAGGCTGCTTTAAACTATGGGGGGTGCCAGGTTGCACGCTCTCCTATGGTGTGATATCTCTGCCACCACCACTCCCCCACTGGGTCAAGTCCCAGGAGGCACAATACTGGGATTTCTCCTCTGTGGCCCGCAATTTGACTCACTGTTCTTGAGTACGCAGATGTAGCTGTACTGGACTCGGTGAATTCACTGCTGCTGCCGCCGCTGGTGGCAATATGGCGCCTCTGCCATGCCCTCGGCCATGAGGCTGGCGTATTTTTTCTTCTCTGGTTTTGATTTCCACTCTGAATCCCTGCAGCGTGTGCTGAGCTCAGCCACTGGGAGCTTTAAATGCTGTCTGCGCCGAAAGATCCCGCCTGGCTGTTCCGCATCGGCTCACCTCGGCTTGCTGTAGCCGTCCGCTGAGTTCGCCGCTGCCGCCGGCAGTATGGCGCTGCTGCCGCGTCCTCGGGCGCGTGTGTCTCCTCTGTGGCCCTGAGTTCTGTTCTCAGTCCGCTTTCTCTCTGGAGCCTGGTGGTTTTTTTGTTTTTCTGGTGATGGTGTTTTCTGGCTATGAAAGGCGCTCTTTTTGTGGTAATGGAGATTGGTTGTTAGCGGGACTCTTAAGCCCCGCTTTTCTCGGTCGCCATCTTCCCGGAAGTCCTTATTTTATTATTCTTTTGGAAGACCTCACTAAGTGATTGGGTCTAGCCCCAAACCTTTGATCCTCTTGTCTCAGCCTCCCAAAACCCGGGATTACAAGTGTGTGTCACCACACTCAGCTGATTTTTAAAATACTGTTTTGGTAACCTAATTTTCTTGTACTTTCAAGTGAGCTTTAGAATCAGCTTGTCAATTGCTGTCTGCAAAGAAAATTCATTTGAGATGTGAATAAGAATTGGCTTGAAACTGTAGATCAAATTTGAGAAGTATTATTAGTGTTTACTTGCAAAGAACAAACAGAATAAAATTTAAAAAATAATTCCATTATAATAGCATAAAAATACCCAGAAATATTTTTAAAAACTAGCCACAAAAACTTATAATATAATATAAAAGTTATTAAAATGTTAAAAGAAAATTTAAAAGACTGATTAAGGAAGTTATTTTCTATTCATGAAACAGACAAGTTAATATTGTTAGGATGGTAATATTTTTCAAATTAGTTCAAAAGACAATTTCTAAGAACAGAATTTTAGGTTGACATTTGTTTTGTCTCAGGAATTTGAAAATATTTCACTCTTTTCAAACATCTTTGGTTTTTATGAGAAAACTTTTATTAACTTAATATTCATTCCTTTGTTTATAAACACCTCTTCTTTATTTAATCTTAAACCACATATTTTGCTGTTTTTAGAGTTTCAACCCAGACTTTTGTTGTTGTGTTTTGCAGTTTGACTATGGTATTTCTCTATTTCTTTTTGTTTTTGTTTATCCTGTTTAGTATAAAATATGCATTTATATTTATGGGTTGTTATTTTAAGTTCTGGAAAATTCTTAGTACTAGAGTTATAAATGTTACCACCTTGTACTATTTATCCTACCATAGAAGACACTCATTAGACATATGTTAGATATTTAGCTATACTCCACATCTTTTCACCTTTAAAAATATTTTTTAACTCTTCTCAGGAAAGTATGTATTTTAAATAATTTTCCAGATCTTTCACTTGTCATTTTTAAATATCTTCTTACTTGATATTTAATCTGTCAATCTTGTTTTATATTTAGTTTCAAATATTACATTCTTATTTCTAAAGATTTCATGTGATTTTCTTTCAACTTTACTGAGTCATGTTTGATTGCCTCCAATGGTTCATTTCTGTAATCTCAACTTTCTGGATATATGTATATATATAAATATATATGATATATGTATGTATGTATATATAAATATATATGATGTATGTATGTATGTATATAAGTTTATTTCGAAATAAACTCTTAAAATACTCATAAAATTATTTTATATTCTGCTTTTGATATTACTGTCTGAAGTCTTGGGCAAGGTTGAATTCGTTTTTCCTCATGATTCTTGTTCACAGTGGAAATTTTCTCCTCTGCTTTGTGATCTTTGACTCTGTCTCAGATGTTGTTGGATTTCATCAACTGGGGCCTGAGGCCCTCACTTCACAGTGACTATGCAATTGCTTTTGTCAGGAACCTGGAGATTTTGCCAACCTTGGGCATGTTAATCCTTTTACAAGATTTCAAGCTTAAAGCAGGAATGGGTTCAGCGCTAACAACCTGCCCTTGGCCAGAACCTAGAGTCCAAATTATAGTATGGTTATTGGCATTTGCTCTCAGATCAAGCTGTTTTAGCATTTCTGAGAGCTCAAAGCTTTTTGCTCCAGCTTTGTTTATTTGCTTGTTTTAGCAGTAGAAACCTCTGAAATTTCCCTTAACTCTTCCAGCCCAGAAATGTTTTAAAAGTATATTCCATCCACACACAAGTTGTTTCACATAAGCGACCTTCTCATCATGTCTCATTTGCAAGCTAACAAAAGCATAAATGTCTTTATATTTTAAAACTATTTTAAATTATTAATTTTGTTTTAATTATTTATTGGTACATTGTAATTATATATTGTAGTGAGATTCATAGTGCTACATTCATACATGTGTACAATATCACTTGGACTATTTCCCTCCCTCCATCTCCCCTTCCCTACCTCTTCTTTCCTGCCTCCATAAACATGACCAGGAGAATCACTGGGAAATATTCATATATGCACATAACATTATTTGTAATTTTTCTTTCCCCAGACTTTCTTTTTTCCTCCTCTTTGATTTACCTCCTCTTTCAGTACTCTGCCATTCTCTTTCCTCATTTTCATAAGATTCTTTTCTTTCCTATTTTATTTCTAGATTATGCATATGAGATAAAACATGTGGTCCTTTAGTTTTTCAATGAATTTGAGATAGATACATTCATTCATAAAATAAAGACAATACAGTATCCACATATTATAAAGATTACTTGAGTTAGTGCTTGCTAGATAAATGTATTAAATAAATGGCAGATATTAGTATCAATATTAATAATACACATAATTCATCTTATGTGATACTTAAAATTACAATTCAGAACTTCTCTGATGAAATTCATTGTTACCAAGAGTTTGTTATTTTGGCTAATCCAATGCTCTGTAGATATTTTATTTGTATCACATCAAAATGTATTATGACACATTTTATTATTCAAAAATCTAATAAATTATAAAAGCATTTCAAAAATAAGACTTCTGAATTACTAATTGATCTATTTTAATAAAGTAGTTTATATTAAAGAAATATTTACATATATTATTATTTGGGAAAAGATCAGAAAAATTTTTCGTGATATGAACCATTGGTGGATGGTTTGAACATTGGTTCATGGTATGAACATTTATGTCCCTTGAGTCAATAATACTTTTAGGTATGATTCAGAAGAATTATGAAATAATGATAATCAAAAATGTGAAAATAAATACTTATGCCAAGCACTGTGAAAAGTTATTTTACCCATATGACCTAATTTAATACTTAGAAACCTCCCTCCAAAGTAAATTTTATTTTCATTGTTTTCTTTTCTGATTGGAAAATTTAAACCTAGAGATTAAATAGTTTCCAAGGTCAAAATATGAATTTAATCCTAATTCTCTCAAACTTTAGGGTTTATGCAACTGCTAAAATTTGTTTCCATGATTAAATCAGATGTAATAATTAAAACACATGGAATATGATCCCAGAATTCCCAATAGACAGCATCATCATTCTACTTTTGAGGAAAGCCTATGCTGGAAGTAGGTTTGAACTGGGTCTAGGAGAATGAGCAGTTAGACTGTGGAAAGATATTCCTGACAGAAAGGGCAGCTGAAAATCAGCACTGAAGCCCAAGGACAGGATGCTCTACTAAAAGGGCAGAGGGTCTGATTTGGCTGAAACTTTACTGAGTCCCAGCAGAGGAACAAGTAGGTCAGGAACTGTTTCTGCAGGCTGTGAAACCAAGTCAAGAAACTGGACTGGAGAGATACCGGCACTTTTGGCAAAATTACAAATGAGACCCAACTTAGATTTTAGTGAAATAAGCATAATAGCATCATAAAGGTAGAGAGCTAAGAATTTTATAGAGGTTAAACATTTAAAAGATTATTGGAATGATATAATCAGGAAAAGAAGAGGTTACTGATGTAGAAATGGAATTTTTCAGGTCATAAAAGTACAATAAATTTGAAGCTTATAATTCATCTCGACATTTCTATTTTCCTTTCTATCTAATTAAAATATAACTTCAATTAATTGGATAGTATTCCATATTTACTTCTTCAGTAGTATTTTTGTCTTTATAAAGAGTTATAAGGAGCCGGGACCTGGGTCGCGGGACCCTGGGCCCTGGGCCGGACCACACGTAGCACGCCAGACCCCTGAAGAAACCGGGCCCAGTAAGACTCTGGGTCCCGGGCAGGGGTAACGCGGGGCATGCTGGAATCCCGGAACAGCCGGGGCCCAGGTCGCAGGACCCTGGGCCCCGGGTCGGACTGCGCATAGCACTCCAGATCCCTGGAGACCCTGGGTCCCAGGCAAGGGTTGTGTGGGGAGCGCCGGAACCCTGGAACAGCCAGGGCCTGGGTCACTGGACCCTGGACCCTGGGCCGGACCGCATGTAGCACGCCAGATCCCTAGAGAAACAGGGCCCAGTAAGACTCTGGGTCCCGGGCAGAGGTCACGCGGGGCATGCCGGAACCCCGGAACAGCCAGGACCCAGGTCGCGGGACTCTGTGCCCCAGGTAGAGTAGTGCAGAGCATGCTGGACCCATCGGGAAACCAGGCCAGGTCACAGTGCTACTGAGTGCCTGATCCCACTACCTCCTCAAACCACACATACTGAAGAAAAAGAAAAAAGAAAAATATCGAAGATGGGTTAAGAAGGCCATGGCGGATGCCAGGATACTGGAGATGCAGAAAAAACTTATCCAAATGCACTAGAACTTATGGAAAAATTCCCTGTGAAGGAGGACTGCTGTTTCTCTATATTGTTAAGAATCTTGGACATCACCTGTAAGTAGAGAGTTTAGCGGAGACCAAGGAGAGAGGCGGTGTTGAAAGCGGTCTCCACGATGGCGGTGGAGACTTGTATTCAGGAGAAGCAGAAATCGAATCCTACCAACTTTATTATTTTTTTTGAGAAATTACACCAAATGTCGAATGCTACCGTCACACGTACTTAGGAACACTGGATAACATTCAGAGTGGAAAAGAGCTTGGGAAAGATTTGAAATGGTGGAGGCAGTGGCAATGGCAGTGGCCAGTACTTAGGGGAGGCAGAGATCTGATGCATTACACCTGGAACCTTTGGAATAATAACCCCAGAGGCAGAATGGTACCACCACACACCCTCGAGAATGTGGGACAATTGGTTGGGCGAAGAGGGTGCTCAGATTGGAGCCTGCCGAGGGGTGAGGCTGTCGATGAACACAGCAAAGCTGGGATTGGAGCCAGCCATGAGGCAAGGCCGTTGCTGGAGGCTCCAAGGCCGGGATCGGAGCCTGCCCAGGGGTTAGGCCGGTGCTAGGGCCATTGAGGCCAGGATCGGAGCCTGCCGTGAGGCAAGGCTGGCGCTGGGGCCTTCGAGGGCAGGATCGGAGCCTGCCAAGGGGTTAGGCTGGTGCCGGGGCCAGCAAGGCCGGGATCAGAGCCTGCCATGAGTCAAGGTCAGTGCTGGGGCCTTTGAGGCCAGGATCAGAGCCTGCTGAGGGGTTAGGCCGGTGCCAGGGCCAATGGCCAACATTGGCGCCTGCCGTGAGGCAAGGCCACCACTGGGGCCTCCGAGGCCGAGATCAGAGACTGCTGAGGGGTTAGGCCAATGGTGGGGCCAGTGAGGCAGGGATTGGAGGCTGCCATGAGGCAAGGCAGGTGCTGAGGTCTTCAAGGTCGGGATCAGAGCCTGCCGAGGGGTTAGGCCAGTGCCGGGTCAGAAAGGCCGGGATTGGAGCTCGTCATGAGGCAAGGTCGGTGCTGGGGCCTCCGAGGCCGGGATCGAAGCCTGCCGAGGGATTAGGCTGATGCTGGGGCCAGTAAGACCAGAATCTGGGCCTCCCATGAGGCTAGGCCACTGCTTGAGCCAGCGAGGTCTGGATCAGTCCACCACCGGGTAGCCAGGCCACTACTGGGGTTGTCAAGAGTGGGATCGGTACTTGCAACACGGCATGCACAGAGAAATATCGCAGAAAATAAAAATCAGATGCTTCCCCTAATCAGCAATAACTAGGAGGAAAGGGGCAACAGGAAGAGGTCGACAGGAAGGGCCCTATAAGGTGACGAATCAGAGGGTATGGAATAGGAGAGGATGGAGCCTCTTTAAAATGCAGGAGGTACATAAACAAATGTATCAAAGTTAATCACCAAACAAGCATGGGCTCAAGGGGGGGGGAGGGAATGGGATGGGGGCTAGATGAGGGCTAATTGGATGATGTGTGCTTGTATATCCTCTCAAGTTTTTTATTCCAATGTGATATATTATTACAATGCACCAATAAAAAATACATTAGAAAAAAGTTAAAAATATCTGAAGTGAATATATCATTTTTGGTTATTTTATAACTATTATAAATTTTATTCTTTAATATAGTCTATGTTATCCAGATATTACTTCTAACTTAATTGATGGTGAAAATAAAATATTTAAGCTTCTATTAATAAACATTCAGAAGCAGGAGACCACCAGTAGGTTCAGCTGTGCTACAGCCCAGGGCCACCACAAGAAATGAAATGACTCATGACCCATCATCAGAGCCACATAAAGATGATGTTCACAGAATAGTATATCTACCCTGCCAGCAAACCTACCAATAAATTATAAAATCTAGCAAAGTCTTTACATTATGTGCAGTTCAAATTTTCATTCTTGTTTTAAATATCAGTAAATAATAAATTTAATTGGAAACCAAGGATTTGGATCTTAATTGGTATTTTGTGTTTGGTAGTCTTTTCTGAGGATAATGTTGTAGGATAATGTTGTAATTGTACTGTCAACATTTCAGGGAAATATTGACTATTCTAACTGTATAAATTTACAAAGCAAGAGAATAATTAAAGAAGGCATCTGTTAATCAGTTTCATAAGTGATCATTTCAATATAAATTACAGGATGCATAACTTGATCTTCAAATATGTACCCCTAGAGTGAAGTACAAATTTATAAATGTAGAAAAATGTCAAAAGCATATAATAGTGTCCAAACACAGACAAGTAACAAATGCAGTAAAGACTGCCAGTACACCAAATCTTGTTTTCTCCTTTTTCGTCTTCTAATTGTCATTCTACTATACCTCAGAAGGAATATGAAAATATTCCTGAGACAGACTAAAGCCATAAAGGATACAAAGTAAAATAAGCATATCTAAGAAGATCAATTTATTACAGTACCAAATTTTCTATTCATGGCATTTAATCTAATTGCCTCAGTATAGAAATATATTATTTTTATGGTTTATAATGATACATGAATGTAATTACACTAGTGATTTGCACATATTAGCAAAGTAATGCCTGTCTTTTACAGTGAAACAGTGTTTGATTTCTTTAAAATATAGTTCATAAATGACATGCATTTTAAAATTACCATATACATTTAAGTAGGTTATATTATGACAAATATACATTATATATTTTATATAGTATTTTCTTCTTAAATATATGATATCCAGACTTATAAATAAATATACAGTTTGCATGGTTTTTATTAACAATTCTTGTTTCCAAGTACTTTTCTAGATTACTATTTAGTATTTCTTTTCCTTCTGTCCTAGCGCGACAATCATAGAAACTACCCCACAAGCAACAGAGCAATTGCCAATCAAAGTGGAAAACGCCACTCTTTTGTAAATAGCCTCTCAAATTACTACTGTCATTAACCATATTAGGGTGATGGAACTTTATAAAGATAATATGTTTTATTGTTATGGATTACTTAAGCAGTCTCTTCAGCTTTTAAAAATCATATTTTCTTGGTCACTGACCAGTATCAAGGGATTTACCAGCTAAACTATGAATTGGTGCATCAATCATTCTTAATTCTTTTTCCCTTTTGTATTCATTTAAAATTTCCTGAACACAATTCAGAAATTAAACTTTCAAGCCAGTCTTCTCATGCCCTCTGAAATACATCTCAAATAGACCATTCATTTTCACACACTCTTTTTGGTTGACCTTCTCCCACCTTTTGATTCTGCATCTACCTCTTATAAAAATCAAACTACCTCATTATATATAAATGGGAGTCTGAGTGCTGAAATACAAGTGCAGGTACTTGTTTTTGGACTGACACCCCGAGAAGTAGTCTCATTAGGAAAATTCACATGTGCAGTTAAAAGTTATCTCATGCTGTTATTCCAAGTCTATGGATTGCGTTGTCATGTATAATAGACACTGGGTCATCTATCACCTTGGTGTTAGCTTCTTTGCTTAGCCTAGAGGGGTTGTGATGCTACATAGAAGACCCTAATCCTTTTGTGCTAGGAATGGCATTTGCGGCCTTTCATCTTAATGGAGAAGTTAGCATTCCTTCAGTACAGCCTTGAAAGACGTGACTAGGATGCTCCAGGATTATTAAGCAGGATGAAAGGCAGTTAGGTGCAAGAGCGCTATGAAGTGAATCAATAATACAACATTCAGAATGTACTTCTGAATATACTTTTTTTCTCCACTTTTCTTCAGTAGTTTAGAAGTTAAACAATAAAATAAGACTCTAAAATCATGAATCAGTATTTGATCCTGCAGATCATAAGTTACCAGTGTTTTATTTATTATAAAGTGATAAACATTTTTCTAAATCATTCTGTTATTGTAATAATTTTAATTACATTAAGGTATTACATTTCTCTGCCTAAAGTAATTTTTGAATGGATAACCCATTCTTTGATGTAGTTATTAACCACCAGAAGGGAATCCCCTCTGGTGGTTAAAATAATGAGAGGACTTGTATTCATTTATTTATAAAATGCCAGAAAGAGCTTTATTTCTTTTTTCTTCTTCTCTTTTACTTTAAATCTATTTCTAGTTTTCCTTGTAATTCTGATGACCTCTTGACAAAATTTAAAAAATAAAACAAAAAAGAAAGCATATTGACAAAATACTTATAGAATTATGTTTGACATTACAAATAAAATGTAGTGAAGTGAGTCTATATTTTTATATTAACAAGTGAATATGGATATTGAGCATTTTCAAAAAATGTAGATGTCTCTAGGAGTTGCTTTAAATATTAAATGAGTTTAAATAATGGATGAAGGAGAAAATTAGGAAGGATAATAATATTCTACCTCAGCAGGAACAGGCTGGGGAATAATCAGATGATCTGGTAGTATATAGAGGGATTTAACTCAGTGATTTTATCAGCTAAAGTTATCATGGTATTGAAGAATTAAGAAAGAATGGAGGGGAAGATAAGAAAGACAAGGGATTCTTTAGTTGGTAGATACCTCTTGAATTTAAGTTATAGTATACAAAATCTCAGTACCATAATTTGGCTTTCTATACGTGTGTGTAGCTTCTGGGGTAAAAGACCATTTTTTAAAAATTTTGAACACTTAGGATTGCCAACTACTTAACCCAAGACAACATTGTCCAAGTAATAGTAAGGGCAAATATAATACTAGTTCTTATCATTTGAAGTCAAATAACTCCTCAGTCCTTTGTTCCCTGAAAGTTTAAAAAATATTTAGAAAATAAGAGTACTGTTAACAGATTTTTTTTAAAGTGCATAAGTGATAACCTACCATATATGTATATTTATAATGAACATTTGTTGAAAATTTTATTTAAATGAATAATGAATAAACTCAAGGTGTTACAAGCAGCTCAAAGAGGCATCCAAAGAACAAACACATAAATCCAGAATATTGAAAAGATTGGATGAATGTACACAGGGGAGAGAGAAGTTAGTTGAACCTCCACTTCATAGAATTCACGTATCTATAGGCTAAAAGTATTTTGTATTGCTATTAGGTATCTAAGGTTTGGAATATTATAAAATAACTTACAGAAATAACAATAGGCAACCTAGAAGCACATGCTCTAAATAGTAAATGTTATTCTGAAAAAGTACAATTTTTATTTTTATATTATATTTTTATATTATTTTTATAGTCTAATTTTATACAAACTATAGTTGTTTAACAACATAAATAGGCAAATATCCTTATTAATCAATAGATGAGAAGAGATAGAAAATAGAAAGAAATGAATAAATTAACAATAGTTTTTAATGAGAATCATTTCCATAACCTTTTATTACTCCCTAGTTTGTTTACAAATTTTCATATTACTTTTCCTCCATATGTTATCATTTTCTGACTTGATTACATCTACATATTTTTCTGTGAGCCTTTCACCTGATTTCACTCCTTTGTTTCCATTTCCCATTTTTGACCCCTTATTGCTCAAATTGCAGATCTTCCTGTGTCTATTTATTTATTTATTTATTGGACTTAAAACTTTTATTGGTGTATTGTATTTATACATCATAGTGTAATTAAAAAAAATGTGCAGACATACATGCACACATCGCCCAGTCAGCCCCCCTCTGATCTCTACCTCTTTCCCTCCCTATCCCTCCTCCCATGCTTATCTTAATGACTGATATCGATATGTTTGTCTAAATATATCATGTGCCTTAGAGAGTTTTTTTTTCTCACCTCCCATCCCCTCAGTTAGGTTGCCTTATTTGCCCTTCTATAGGATCTCCTTTTTCACCTGCAGCTCCTCCCATGACCCATTTCACTTTAGCTTTCACATATTAGTGAAAGCATCCTATTTCTTACTTTTTGCGACTGACTAATCTCGCTTAGCATAATGTCCTGCATTATTTCCCTGAAAATGATGTAATTGTATTTTTTTATGTCTGAGTAAAATTCCATTGTGTACATATCCCATAGTTTTGTAATACATTCATCTGTTGATGGGCATCTTGTTTGGTTCCATAGTTTGGCAATGGTGAATTGCACAGGTATGAACATTGATATACATGGATTAGTTTGGTAGTTTGGTTTGCCTTCTTTTGGATAGATACCCAGAAGTGGTATTGCTGGGTCAAATGGTAAATTAGTTCCCATTATTCTGAGGATCCTCCATACTGTTTTCCAAAGTGGTTGCACTAGTTTGCAATCCCACCAACAATGTTTTAGGGTTCCCACTTTTCCACATCCTTTCCAGCATTTGTTGTTTGTGTTTTGAATGATTGCCATTCTAGTTGGTAAGGTGAAATCTCAGGGTGGTTTTGATTTGCATCTCTCTGATTGCCAATTATGTTGAACATTTTTTATGCATTTATTGGCCATTTGAATTTATTCTTTTGTGAAGTGTCTATTAAGTTCACTTCCCCATTTTTTAAATTGGACTTTTTTTTTTGGTGTTGAGTTTCTTGAGTTCTCTGTATATTCTAGATATTAGTCCTCTATTTGAAGAATAGGTGGCAAAAATCTTTTCCCATTCTGTTGGCTCTCAATTGAGTTTCCTGACAGTTTCCTTTGCTGAACAGAAGCTCTTCAGTTTCATGCAGTCCCATGTATTGATTCACCTTTTAGTTTCTTGTGTCTTTGGGGTCTTGTTGAAAAGTTTTTATCTGTGCCAATGTGTTGCAGTGTTGAACCAATGCCCTCTTCAAGGAGCCTCAAGGTCTCTGGTCCAATTTCCAAGTCTTTGATCCATCTTGAATTGACTTTTGTGCAGGGTGATAAAGTGGGGTTTATTTCCATTTTTCTGCATATAGTTAACCAGTTTTGCCAACACTATTTGTTGAACAGGCTATCTTTTTCAGTTATGTTTTTGGCACCTTTGTAAAAAATCAATTGGCTATAAGTGTGCAGTTTGTTTCTGAGTCTTCTAGTCTGCTCCATTGGTCTATGTATCTGTTTTTTGTGCCAGTATCATGCTGTTTTTATTACTATAGCTTTGTAGTATAGTTTAAAGTCAGGTATTGTGATTTCTCCTACATGGTTTTTGTTGCTAAGAACTACTATGGCTATTCTGGTTTTGTTGTTGTTCCAAATAAATTTAAGGACTGATTTTTCTATGTCTGTAAAGAATGACCTTGTATTTCTTTGAATCTGTAGATAATTTTTGGAAATATAGCCATTTTTTATGACATTTATTCTCCCTATTCATGAACATGGATGATCTTTCCATCTTCTAAGGTCTTCTTGATTTCTTTTTTTAATATTTTATTTCCTTTGTAGAGGTTGTTTACCTCCTTGGTTAAGTTTAATCCTAAGTATTTATTATTTTTTGTGGGATATCCTCAGTGAAGTGTTTTCTGAATTTCTTTCTCAGTGTCTCTTCTTTATTTTTTTTTTTTTGAAGATTTAAAGAAGTTTATTAGAAAGATAGAAATACAGCCCCATGCCAGAGTGGCATGGAGGGGTAACTTGAATGAATACACCTTCTCTTGTTTAATTGAATATATTTTTTCACAATTTAAATAACCCAATTAGAATGACAATAATTACAAATACAAACAACAACAAATGCTGGTGAGAATGTGAAGTGGGAACACTAATACATTGTTGTTGGGAATGCAAATTAATGTAAACACTTTGGAAAACAATATGGAGGATCCTCAAAAGAATGGAAATGAACCTACCATATGATATAGCAATACTACTTCTGGGTATTACCCCAAAGAAAGGAAACCAAACTAGTGTATGTGTATCTATGTTTATAGCTATACAATTCACAATTGCCTAACTATGGAACCAGCCAAGATGTACATCAACAAATGAATGGATTAGAAAACTATGGAATATTTACAATATTATGTCATTTTCGGGGAAATTGATGAAACTAGAGAACATTATCCTAATTGAGATTAGTTAGTCACAAAAAGTAAAAAATTAGATGTTCTCCCTATATGCAGAAGCAAGGGAGAAAATAGGTTGTATAAAGGACTCTAAAAATAGCAAGAAAAACCTTAGATGAGTAAAGAAAGTGACCTGATTGAGGGAGATGAGAGGGGGGAAGAGGGAAACTTCCAAATGCACATTATGTACGTACACAAATATCAAACTCAGTCACTGAGCTGAACATGAGAAGGATGGAAGAAGAATAAAATAGAGTGGAAAGTAGGGAAATGCTAAATGAGTTATATGTGTATGTATGCCTTTATCATCTTGAACTTCATTAAGGTATATTTTTACAGTGCACCAATAAAAATAAACAAATACCTCTAAAACTTCCTTTTCACTTATTGCATATTAGATCAGAAGACCTACTTTTTAAATGTTTAATAACAACAAAAAAGAATTGAAATTTATTTAAGTGGCTTGTATTGGGTTACTTGTATTGAAGGATAGTAATAGAATTCAGCTGTTACAACTAAATTAATATAGGCATAGCATGTTGATAATTTTGTATTGCTCATGCTAAATTACATACATTTAATCTCACTGCAAGTCATTTTTGTATTTCAATATAAATGTGCAATTTCTATCTCTCAGTTAAAAACTTCATTTTTTGTAGTTTTGTGTGGTTTGCTCTCTTAAAGGAGTCAGAGGTCAGTCTTGACCCATTTTTTTCTGAGTTTCTTCATGGACTTGTAATTATAACAAGGGACATTTTTATCAGTGATAGCTTCGCAGATTCCTGTAAAGGACACAAAACATTTTAAATAAGGGATCTATCTGAGATAAGGAGTGGTAGATAGAAGGAGAATATATATTCAGTATAGTGCTATGTGATCAACACAGAAAAGGGACAGTAATCCCAGAGCAGACCTGGGAATCACCAGCATGGCCACCCCCAACCCCATCTCACATCCATAGCATACAGGCTCTGAAACAAGGCTTTCTGCATCTCAGTTTTAATGAACAAGGGCCCAGAAAAGATGTGTAGGTGCTATTCCAGAACACTGAGTGTGTGTATGGAGGGGGGGTGGTCACTTCCTAAGGCACAGAAGGGCAAAGGAGTATGCCTCAGAAGAGCCAACATGATGAGGCTGTTGTTCCAAAGGGCATAGAGGGCAGACCGTCTAACCACACAGGGTCACTCTTAAGCCTAAAGAACTAATGGAGTTTCTTGGATAAATTTTGGTCTTGCATGGAACCCATCAACCAGTCTATAATTCCTTCTTCTCCATTAGAAAGTAAAAATGTCTACCCTGTGCCACTCCCCCCCATTGAATTTTGGAAACACATAAATCATCTGTTTCCACAGGTTCAAAGCTGAAGATAAATTTTGCTTCAAAATGATAGTAGCTTGAGCGCCACATATATCTGATTTTACCTGCATCTTTATATTTTTTAAAATTCTTTCTTTTGTATATATTTTTATTTTTGTTAATACATGCAGATCTGGTTCACATTTTAATTTTACAAGTATATGTTAATCTAATATCCATTCTATTATATTTGGTTTCTATTTGTTTTCACTAACAAGGATAAGACTGAATGAAATACATTTGTACCATATCCTTTTTTGAGATGTGAGTGTGGTTTCTTTGGGGGTACAGAATTAGAAGTGGACATCTTGGGTCACAGTACACTTTTATATTATTGAATACTAGTACTGATGCTCACTTACTGAATATGAAAATATTTCTTCTCATCCTCATTACTAAATTTTAACTTCTTCAGAAAACAATAAACTGGATTTTTTAAAATGATGACTTTCCAATTTGATAAAGATATTTCTTCAGTTATAATTTTTAAGTAACTCTGATTTCCCATGTGAAATGTCTATCTAGTGTCTTCCACTGACCAAACAATGAGAGAGAACTCTAATATAATGTGTACATTTCCATTAAAGCCAAAACTGTTAAACTGATTATGTCTAAAACAACACTAAAGAGCTGGGCGTGGTGGCTCACGCTTGCAATCCCAGCATTCCAGAGGCTGCGACCAGAGGGTTGCGGTTCGCGGACAGCCTCTGCTACTTAGTGAGGCCCTCTGCAACTCAGTGAGACCCGATTTCAAAATAAAGAATAAAAAATAGGGGCAGGGGATGTAGCCCGGAGGTCGAATGCCCCCGGGTTCCATCCCCAGACCCGCAAATAAATAAATAAATAAATAAATAAATAAATAAACAAACAAACAAACACACACACACACACTAAAAATACCAGGAAAGGAGAAGAGACTTCAAGTTTTAAAAATTTAATCTAAGATGACTCTTTATAAATCTTTATTTCCTGAGTTTATAAAATGGGCTGTTCAAAAAATATATAGAGTCTCTCCTGTCAATAACCTGTCTTGGTTATCTCTGGTATCCATTGATTCCACTTCTCTCTGTAACAAATATGTGGCCATCTGCTACTCAGAGAATAGCATAAGAAAAAAAATGTATGTCCTCATTCAAAATAAATTTAAAAATAAAAATAAAGTATAACAAATCTCAGTGAAAAAATATTTATATTATTTAAACCAAGAAGAACGAATCATCTATTAAATGTCTGTATTTTATTTATTATTGTTTATCCCAAATGAAAGATGTCAGCATAAGTCAACAACAGCCATAAATTGTTTCTAGCAAAACACAATGGCTTTTTTTAAACTAGCAGAACTGAGAGTAGGCAGGTTAGAAAAAGATAACTTAAAAACACCATAAAAAATGATTTTATGGAAAGAAAAATTCTATACATTAGGATTTGAATAGTGTTTACAAAATTAATGAAAACAATACATGATATTTTGTAATTTAGCATGCATGATAACACAAATAATTACCATGGCTATATATGTCTTTCTAAATAAAAATAAAATCTAATGTATGTGAAATATTTACATAATTTATTTTTAAATCTACTTATATTTGTGCTAGCAATTCAATTCTTACTTTACCTGAGAGTAAATAAAGCTTATATGGTGTTCTACATAATTTAGAAAAAATATACTAATTTTCTTGTTATAAATTTGAGTTGTCTTTTACTGATAAGTTTCAGCTATTTATTCTTGAATTAAACAAAAAATTATCTGCTTGAAAGATTTTACAAGATATAATATTATGATTACATGTATGCAAAGATTTATGTAATCAATATATCTAATCATTTGTATGTGTGTGTTAATGGGGATTGAACACAGGGACATTTCATCTCTGAGCTACAACCCGGCCAATTTTATTTTTTTATGTTGAAATCGGGTCTCACTCTGTTGCCAAGGCTGGCTGGTCTCAAACCTGCTATCTTCCTGTTTCAGCCTTCCAAGTACTGGAATTACAAATGTGCACCACAACACCCAACTCATATCTAATAATTTAGTAAGTAAATATATTTATGTATTTAGACCAAGGGAGGATATTTAGGTTAAGCAATCATTCAACCTTCTGCCAAACTTTGTGGCATTACACCAAATATTTTTTATCTTCCTTTGTTTTATCATTCCAAAAATAATTGCTTAAGTTTTATATTTCCCTTTAGTGAGTTAAAGCTTGCAGGGACTATATTAGATTTTCTTTCATTTTAATAGTTCAGTTTCAACATAGTTCAATTTAAAGAAATTCTTAAAATGTACTTGTAGACAAAGAACTGCATTCTTAATAAAAATAAGACTTTATATTCATGTGTGAAATTACTCTAGGTTCTTTCCAAGTCTTCATAGTGATTGGAGTTCAGTGCACAGGAAGATACAGCCTCCATCTTTTTCTCTCTTAATGCTGGCAGCAAGGGCTGAGGACCTACCTGCAAGCTCCAGGATCCTGTGGGGTGACTGACAGATGAGCTCTGCCTCACAGGTTTCAAAGACAGAGGGCTAAGCTTCAGCTCAGAGAACAGAGAGGCCACACAAATGACAGAAAAACAAGTTTATGTTGACGTGGCTGTCTGTTAACATGTTTGGGGGCACTATATGTTACTAGCAAAGTAAATCAGCAGACAATATCCCTGATAGGTTTCTGTGCAAGGTCAGAGGAAGGGGAAAGGTTAGATCATAGAGAGTATAAGGGAAAGAGGGCTTTGAGGAGAGAGTGATGTATCCTTTTTTCCTCTCACAAAAAATATGGAATGTGTCCCTAAGTGGCTTTCTATCTGCCCACTCTCTCCTCTTTCACAGAAGCTATAAATAATGGTAGTGAATGATGTTCTTTTATTTCTTTTGCAGCTCCACATAAACGACTTTGTCCAACAGGACATGCACAAATATTTGACTTCCTGTTAACAGTAATTCTAGAATTCCTTTCACTTGAGTTTTTTTTTTTATAGGTGAACATTTATCCACCAAATATATAGGGAGGAAGTTCCATTCTCTTGTATTATGATTCTTCCTAAAAATAGTTCATTTATGTATGCGTAAAATTGGACTTTAGGGGACTGTCTTTTGGATGAAATGTAAACATTGTACAATAAAAAGACATCATAATAATTTTCCAATTGCATGTGCATTTAGTATTTAATATAAACCAGTAGTGCTTTAGTTTAAGATCCTGAAAACTACAGATAAAATAATTAATTGATGTAACTTTTCCATTATATTTGAAATATATAGATGGCATTGTATGGCTCCCTTTGGTGTTTAACATTTGAAAACATTAATTTGGTCAATGACAAGTAGGCAAGAAAGTAGTAGGTAAGGAACAAAATTATCTCTTTTGCAACAGATTTGAGGATAGATTAACTATGATATTTTTCCATTAATAAGGTTTTCATAATTGGGCTATATGAAGGTAGTAATTATTGAAGAATCTCTTGTTTTTCAGATACTATTAATAAGGCTCTTAACTTACACTGGGCATTTTTACCAATTGGTGCTGTGGAGAGCAAAATAGTCACTCAGCCAATGTTAGCCGCTGTCAAACTACAGTTGTCAAACTACAGTGTGAGTTGCCTCCTATATGCATTTAAAAAGAAGATAAAAGAGTTTTGAAGATTGCAAATTATGAAAGGGAAAAGAAAACAAGGAAAACTCTAGAAAGATTTCAAGAAATAATATAGGGCTTCCATAGAAAAAGTAGTCCTATCTTGATTTTCATTTGTTCATTAAAAATTAAATGTTGCAATATAGATCATAAAATTTACTTAGTGTTTATTAAAATGTGTGACTTTTATTTTTGCGGGTTTGGGGATGGAACCCAGGGGCATTTGACCTCCGAGCTACCCCCTCTGCTCTGTTTTTTTATTCTTTGTTTTGAAACAGGTTCTCACTAAATTGCGGAGGGCCTCACTAAGTAGCTGAGGCTGTCCGTGAACCGCGATCCTCTGGTCTCAGCCTCGGCCTCCTGAATGCTGGGATTACAAGTGTGCACCACCACACCTAGCTCAAAATGTGACTTTTTAATGTGCTTTTTTTTTTTTAATGAATTTAGGGCATATTTAGAATTAATTTTATACTTTTGCATTCTGTACTATGCATGAATGCATGTCTTCGTCTGTCTTGTAAGTTAAATATTAATCCCATTTTTTCAGATAAAGAAATCAAGTCTCACATAAGTTAAATATTTTTGCTATGTGAAAAGTTAATAAATTAAAATTGGTGCATATTTAATTCCAGTACTTATAATCTTGCTAACATACAACCCTTTCTCCTTTGAGTTTCCAAATTTATATATAAATTTTTTAGCAGTCATATTATGGTTACTAAGGAGTTTTTTATTACCAAAGTCTCTATTTTAAGTTACATAGTTCAGAAAAGCATCTGGTATCATTTTATTTGTATTTCATTGCACTTTTACATTCTGTTAATTTGTAAGCTGTCTCAACTTGCAACAAAATACAAAAGGGCCCATGATATTTCAAATGGGTATTTTATAAAATTTAATAAAACACACCAATAAAAAGGCTGTGCATTCATTTCATTCCATATATAAGCTAAGAAACTGAGAAGTGTCATATGCCTACGTAAGATCACAGAGTTTGTTCTATCCCAACTTCTTGATTGGACCCACTACCATTCTGTTCAACAGCTGGGTAGCTCCGTAAGTTACTACACCTTGAGAATTTCAGTTTCCTGGTTTTTAAACATAATGACAATAATACTATATTGTATACTTGTTTCCTGAGTTAAGTTACTTACTTGCAATAGGATCCGTAGATTAATAGCCTGAAATATGGAAAATCTGCATTCAAGTATTCATAGGAGAAATTGAGGCAAAACAATAATCTAAGTTACCAAGGGCACAGAGCCTAAGAAAGAGCTCAGCTGGGACTCGCCCCAAAGGATTCTGTGTTCAGAATGTGAATCTGAGTTATTATAAAGCCTCACTTCTTAGTAAGCTAATCATCACTTCAGAGACCCTCTCTGACTTGGTTAAAAGTATATCTGGATAAATAAAAACAATGGTTATTGAGCTGTTTTTTTTTTTTTCTCCCACCAAAGAGGTTCTTCATTTTCAAAATGGCTGTAATGAAATCTAGGTTGAAGCTGCAGATCTGCAAAGGTTTCTGGACATGTTTCCTACACTTCAGTAAGAGTTCTTTTAATACTTTCTCTTCCAATTCATATAGGTGATACACCATGGTAGGAAAACAAAGGATGAAGACTTCACATCAGATAATTCTGTTGAAAAAATTTTTAGAGCAGTAACAAGTTTGTAACAAATTTGTACACTGATTTTTAACATCTTTAGGCATGTTAGGGATCCCCTAGTCAGCCCATGGCTGATGGGTTTTGAGAAGGACTGTGGAGGATTTAAAATCTGATAATAAACTAAGATCATTTTTTCTGTCTAGTAAACAGAAAATGTGTGATATTTGTGGGTGGAATGTTTTTAAATGAATCCTGGACCTCTTATTATATCTGTTAACACCCAAGGCATTATTATGAAGTTAATTTTCACTCCCTCTTTTATATCAGTAGCAAATTTATCAATAGCAGTCTCTGGAATGTTTAAAAGGTAGAGGCACATAGGCTCCTGAATGCAGGTTTTAGAGATTATAAGCATTTGGATATACTGAAAAATATATCACAAGCCAATTTTTATAGCCCCATAGTTAGACTTTAGAGTGGGCTACAAGATATAAAGTTTATGAAAAAGGAACTTTTGCACCTATAATAAATGTTTTTCCCGGGCAAAGAAAATAATACAGCCCTGACTCTGTCTCACTGCTATTTTCCTTGATGAAGAGATTTGAAATTGTTATGTGAAAGAGACCTATATATTTTCCTTTGTCTTGCTTATTAATCTGAATCTAGACAATAGTGAACATGCTAACAAAAGTGTGCAGCCCAATGTAGGAAAATATTCTCACCTATATGCCTTATTAAGAGAGCACTTATATTTAGATAGTGCATCTGGGATAAAATATATGAGAAATTTCTATTTTATGATCCAAGAAATAATTCAAAAATAAACTTAGGGCTGTCTCAGTAACTTTGTGATAGTGTTGCAATCGTTACAATCATGTTTTAATTGAATGTTTCCTAATAGAAATCTGCTTCATTAAGCCACCTACAGATAGTTAACTGAGAGCTCATCAACTTATAAAACTAATTTAGCTAAATATGATGTAGTAGAGATCTTTAAATTTATATGGAAAAAAAGTTTTGAGCTTTCCCCATAAATGTTAAAAGAAAAGATTAAACCATGGAAAAATCTATATTATTTTTGCATATACAAGTCTAACTGTCATCTTAAGCATTTTTTGTAAAATATTATTAAGAATCACAGTGCTAGAACATTTGTGGTAGGCATATGTTTTGACAAAACAAATATTTCAAAAAGAAAGTGAATCTTATATCCTGATTATATATACTCTTAGGATAAAACACCCTCCCATAGCTTTTTCCCATTCATATTCAGAAATAGGTGTCAGTCACATTTCATTCATATCCTGAATATTTGCAGGGTAATGAGATCTAATGTTTGGGAAAGGTTTTGAAAGTTTAGCTATTTACTTTATGAAGGTTTATCTACCCACACACATATCTACTTTTTTTTTTTTTTTGGTGGTACTGGGGTTCCTGGAAGCCCGTCTATCTCCGGGCTACACTCCCAGACCTATTTTATTTTTGGAAACAGGGTCTCCTAAGCCAGCATGGCTGGCTTCGAACCTGCGCGATCCTCCTGTCTCTGCCTCCCAAGTGCGGGGATGGCAAGCGTGCGCCACTACGCCCGGCCACATATCTACTTTTTAAAAATAAATCTTAATATACTTTTATTGCTGCATTTTAGTCTCATATCATAGTGTAGATCGTATTGACAATGATGTACATGCACACAGATCTTGGTGCCCTCCTCCGTGGCTTTTACCCCCCTCCACTGAGATTGGCATTGGTATTTTTTTATGTGTACACAAAGCCAATAATAGTAATCCCTTCACTGATCCTCAGTCTTTCCTCTCCCCTTCCCCTACACTACATTTCTAGCTCAACTGAGGTTTCTCTTTCATTACATGGAGTCCCTCTTGCATCCCAATTCCTCCGTAGCTTCTGCATATTAGAGAGCACATATGACCCTTCACTTTCTGTGAGTAGTTAATCACATTTAACAAAATGTTCTCCAGGTTCTTCCATTTTCTTGGAAATGTCACCATTTTGTTTTCTTTATTCCTGAGTAGAACTCCATTTTGTGGATATCCCATAATTTTGTAACCCATTCATTAGTTGATGAAGACCTAGGTTGGCCCCCTAATTTGGCTATTGTGAATTGTGCTGCTATGAACATGAATATGCATATTTTATTGTAGTTTTCTGATTTCAGTTTCTTTGGAGAGCTATCAAGGAGCATGTAGCTGAATCATTCCAAGTTTTCTGAGAAATCTCCACACTGGTCTCCATAGTGGCTGCACTGATTTGCAATTCCACCAACAATGTAGAAGAGTTTCAATTTTCTCACATACTTACCAACATTGTTGTTTAATTTCTTGATGATTGCCATTCTGATTGCCATTAGATAAAATTTTAGTGTAGGTTTTATTTTCATCTCCCTGATTTCAAATTATGTTGAACAGTTTTTCATGTACTTAGTAGCTATTTGTATTTCTTCTTTTGTGAAACGTCTATTTAGTTCAATTGTCAAATTCTTGATTGGTTTATTTGATTTTTTGTTTAAGTCTTAATTGTTTTGTATATGCTAGATATTAGTTCACTGTCAGAAAGATAGCTGGCACAAATCGTCTCCCATTTTGTAGACTTTCTCTTTAGAATCTTAATGATTTTAATGAGCAGAAATGTTTCAGTTTGATGCCATCCCATTTATTATTACTTTAATTTCCTGAGCTTTGGGGGTCTTGTTGAGGAAGTTTCTACCTGTGCTTATGTGTTGGAATGTTGGACCCATTTCCTCCTCTAGAAGCTTCAGAGACTTTGGTCTATTTTTCAGGTCTTTGACCATCTCAAGATTATTCCCATATCAGGTGAGAGGTAAGGATTTAGTTACATTTTTCTACAACTGAATAACCAGTTATCCCAACACTATTGGTTGAAAAGGCTGTCTTTTTTCAAATATATGTGTTTTGCATCTTTGTCAAAAATCAATTGGCTAAAGTTTGTAGATTTGTTTCTGTAGCTCCTATTCTCTTCCATTGGTCTATGCATCTGTTTTGTGGCAGTACCAGGCTGCTATTATTACCGTAGCTCTGTAGTATAATTTGAAATCAGGAACTGTAATGTCTTCTGAATGTTTTCTTTGTTGTTAATTGATTTGGCTATTATAGGTCTTTTGTTCCTCAATATAAAATTTATGATTGATTTGTCTATGTTTGTGAAAAATGACATTTATAGTTTGATAGAGATTCTATTGACTTTTGGAGGAATACTTTTTCTACCTATCCAAGAGCAAGGAAGATCTTTGCATCTTTTAAGATCTTCAATTTCTTTTTTTTAGTGTTTTATAATTTTCATTGTAGAGATCTTTTACCTCCTTGTTTAGGTTTATTCCTAGGTATTTTATTGATTTTGAGGGTCTTGTGAAAGAAATTATTTTCTGCATTTCTTTCTCAGTGGATTCATGGTTGAGATATAGAAAACCTAGTGTTTTTGGTAGATTGATTTTGTGTACTGCTATGTTGCTGAATTTGTTCATCAGCTCTAGTAGTCTTGGTTGAGTTTTTGAAGGCTTCTAAATATAGGATTATGTCATCTGAAAATAAAGATTATTTTAATTCTTCTTTTCCTATTTGAATTCCTTTGATTTTTCTTTTCTTGTTTTATTGCTCTGGCAAGAGTCTTGAGGACTATACTGAAAAGGAGTGGTAATAGTGGGCATCCTTGTCTTGGTCCTAACATATTTCCTTTTCAAGTGCAGAGTAAATATACAATTCTGAAAAAACTTAGCCCTAATTTGTTTTAATCAACTATAAATAAAGAGAACCATTTCTAAATAGCAAAAGCCCTTATACAAGGTTAAACAAATTTGGCTTTTATGTAAGTAGTATTACTTACTCTGAATTTGTCTGTTTGAATTATGTATATATTATAGTGTCATACTTTTATGCTTCTCCCCAATGTCTCAATAAGCTGCTAAAGGTTGATTATCTATTATATACAGCAAGTTTTCCTTAACATAGAGAGCAAAGGTGGAACTGCGAAAACTGGCCATTTGCAGGAGTGTAGGACTCATGGCCGCAGAACCTCATGTATAGAGCAACAGTGAACTCTCTGGTTTAGACTTAGATAGGTAAGCAGTTGAATTCCTATTTCTTAACTTGCTATACACCTCTGTTAAATTATGTCATTGGCAGGAAACATTATGTTAATTGCAAATAGCCAGTCACAGGAAGTGAAGGGTATATGTTTTCTTTCATATGTAAAAGAGAAGTTGAGATACAAGAGGGACTTTAAATAATGGAGAAGAAACTTCAGTGGGGTGAAGCAGATGGTCCTGGGTAAGGAAGAGGGGAAGAGGAGAGATCAATAAAAAAAACACCTCCAATGGCATGGTCATATGTCAGAACACCAATGCTGATATCAGTATTTTGTATGCAGAAGGAAAAAGTGAGGACGGAACCCAGAGGAGGGGACTTACCAAGTGCGCTATGTATGTGTGTTCCTATCATTATGAAATACATTATGATGTGACACTATAATGCACCAATAAAAGTATAAAAATTTTAATTAATCTATTTTATTCTCAGCCTGTGTAATTAAAACAAGGGTAACAATGCCTATTACACACAGGATAATAAATAAATTATATATAAACTTAAAATTTAAATATCTGTAACTATAATCAGATAAATAAAAAAAAAACCTTTGTCAATTTTATGAGTTACAGAGCTTTGCATATCTGCAGGTGCCAGTTTTACTTCTAGGTTTCACTAAATGTTTATCTGATGCTTAGTATATCTTCTGCATTTTCTCTGGGCTGAGAGTGGAAAGAAAAAGAGATACATATCAGGTTATGGAGAGCTACCTAGTGATCAAGTGGTCACTGAATTTGTATAATTTAATTTTATAAAAATAAAAAATAATTTTTATTTAATTTTGCTTTTCATTTTGTGGTATTTTCCCTAATTCTTTGAGTTAGTCAGTAATGATTACTAAGACAGTCCCTTCTTTGGAGAATTGTTTGTTTTATGCTAAGCCAATTTAAACTTTTTTAATGTCTTGTGGAATCTAGATTCAAATCTATCTTTAATATGTATCTGTATTTCTGGTAATAAAAAACTTTACCAACCTCCCGGTGATTTATTGCACATTAAGTTAGATCTGATATTAAAAAAAACCTATATTATTTTTGTTTTAATTTTTCTTAAATTTCAATGTCTCTGTTTCTTACCTCATATTTTTCAGTCCACCAAAAATAGGTTGAGTAATTTAAAACTATATAGAAAGAATATTTGAGGAAATGCATATCCACCAACAAATGGATACAATATTTAAATTATTTTACAGACTTTAAAAGATTGGTATCTCCCCCATGTATATCCACACTTGCCCTTCCCTGTGTATTAGACAATTCTTTTAGTATAATTCTGCTATTAAAATCACTTCCAGTAGAAGAGAATTTGCTTAGCTTGAGTACCTAAAACTGGTAAATTACTATGCAATCATAATATATTAAAGTTACCTGTAATATCAGTACTTAGGAAGCGGAAACAAGAGAATTAAACATTCCAGGATGGCTGCAGCACCTTAGTGAGGCTTTCAGCAACTTGGAGAAAACATTATGAAATAAAAAATAAAAAGAGCTAGAAGTGTATCTCAGAGATAGAATGTTTCTGGGTTCAATCCTCAGTACTAAAAATAATAACAACTAAAATATATTAAATTGCTGTATTATATAGAAAATATGTATTACTTTCAAATAAAATTCTCAGAAATGAACCTTAGCTAGAAGAACAAAGAACTGTAAAAAACAGCTCCATGGTTTTCAGTCGTCTTGAAGCTGAAACTTCTATTTCATCTGAAGTATCTCATGTTATAAAACCAATGTGTAGAATTTTATTCTGTTCATGTTGTAATCTCATTCTTGGAAATATAAGTGAGTCCAAGAGTAAAGGCCACATTATACAGCATTAGATCAAATCAGAAATATATGTATATATATACACACATATGTATGGAGTGAGACAAAGGAGAATGCCATTTTTCTTTATATTTTTAGTCAACATATATCAAACTGTAAGTCCACAACCTTCTACAAAAAATAATTAAATTAAATTGATATTAAATGTCCTAAAGTTTAGGACATTCCTCCTAAACATCCAATTTCCTTCAATTTACAATTTATATTCTCCTCCAAATGCCAATATAATAAACACTGAAGTTCTTAGTGGAAGAGGCAAAAAAATACAAGTAGAATAATGATAAACTAGTATTTGACAGAGAGCAACATCACTCTTAAAGCACTCTGTGTCCTGCACTCCTCTCTTTTATCTTTCTGTGTAGCAAATGTGATATGACTTTGGAATCAAAAATCTGCATATGATTTTGGAAGAGCTCTCAGAGACACTAATTGAATGGTTTCTTCTAAATATTTGCACATATTTTCTTTTATAAAAGAAAAAGTTATACATGATACATTAAATGTCATTTAAGTTATGTCTGTAAAAGCTTATATATGAAAAGTTCTGTGTTTTAGTTAGACTGAGTGTGGAAGAAAGGAAAAGAGCAAGAAAAAGATACTGCCAAAAGTTAAATGCTAAAATTCTTTATTGTTCACTTTAAACTGTTTACTGAGCATGCATAAAAAGTTTGCATTGATAATCATAAAATTAGTGACAGGTGACCAATCTATATTTGAAGATAAAAAATTTGCCTACATTGAGAAAAATGACTTTTAAGTAATATTCCATTCTTCATTATGGTCTCAATTCTTCAAAATGGTACTGGTTATAAACAACTATCTGTCTTATTTTTGCTTCTTATTGTATATTAATGTTGCTTTCTAAAATTGTAAGAACTCCTAAGGATGATAGTTAAACCATGTGTTATATTAGTGTCAAGATTATTCTGCAGATAGTATCTCATGTGCAGTCCATTCTAGCCATTATATACATGCCACCTCCTGCTCAGAAAAGCAAACTCCATAGGATGATGGGATTGAACATCTAGTAAGCAAAAACAAACTAGATTCAGGAATAGAAACTTTTAGAACATATTTGCATAGCTTTATGATAACAGAACTTGAGTAAAGAAAAATTAAAGAATTATTGATTCATTAGGTCAAGATATTTTACTCAATTACTTTTGTTTCATAAGATGAAAAATATAAATTGATTCTACAATTTTTATGGTCATTTGAAAATATTTCTAGAATTTTAATAGTGCTTTGATTAAAATCATGGTATACATAATAATTGACATAAATTAAACTAAAATTTATTTTTTACTACCACTTTTTTGGTAGCTAAAAAAAGAAAAAAAAATAGGCAAGCCCAGTGCTCAGTAAGAAATAAGTGAAATAACTTGGACATATAACCTGAATACATTTTCAAGCCAAAAATATGATTCAAGTCACATATTTATTTAATATATTTTAAACTTTTAAGCACCATTATTAGTAAAATCAATTATGTTGGATTAAATCTTGCACTTCTAGAGACTTTCTGCTAAGACAAAGAATGAAAAATTGATCTTTTCCTGAATATATTGAATCAGGTCACAAAAGTTTTATAATATCCATTTACATGTGATAAATCATAAAAAATAACCTAAACAAGTTTAATATAACATTTAATTTTTATAGCACTTATTTTATAGACGTTTAATTCTAAGTGATGCATATTATAAAGGAAAGCACATATCAGCAATCTAGATGTGTATAGAAGAATGAACCTCTTAGGAATCACATTCCTGGAGTTTAATACATTATTCACAATATTCACCAGTATTATTTCAGTCCTTCATATGATATATATTAATTTTGTCAGTCACTGATCCACCAAAAAGGTACAAATCAATAAAAAAATCAATTTTCAAAAAATCAATAAAAATAAACAAAAAATGAGCCCCAAATAGACTGAAAACTAACTATTGTGAACCTAACTAAGGCTCATATGTGCTTTCAGTCACATCTTATATTTTTCAAATTATTTGAAACCATCTCAGGACCAACATGATCAAACAACAGCAAATCTAATCTCATTTTCATTTATGTGCTGTATAAATATGCTTTTTAATAACCCCAGTGAGATGGGGTTTCACACTGCCAAGGAAGACTGTCCTGGTGACTTTTCTTTTATAAGTAAAGAAAACCCACAATGCCATCCTTGGTCTTACCTTTGGTTGCCATTTATAGTGATTGTTTTGAGAGGTTTTTTTATATGTCTTTGGATATTACTGTCTTACCCAGTACAGCTGCCTTCCTATTTTCAACTAGCAACTCATTCCACTAATCACCTCTTAAATCAAGACATTATTAATTTATTATATAATTTTATTGAGGGATTTGGGGGCACTAGACATGTGTATAAATATACTACATATTTTACCTCACCTCACCTAAAATTTAGGATCAGTATGCTCTTCCCTTGAGCATTATCAGTAGTTTATTTAGCTGGATTCTATTAGTTTGTTAAGGCTGCCATAAGAAAACACCACAGACTTAGTTGCTTAAACAACATGAATTTATTTTTTTCATTATTCTGGATGTTAGAAATCCAAGCCAAAGTATTGGGAGGTTTACTTTCCAGCCGAGTCCTTACTCCTTGCCTTGCAAATGGCTGCCTTCCTGTGGGCCGCTACTTGTTTTTCAGTCTGTGTGATAATTTTCTTTTATAAATTCTCCAGATATTCTGGATTAGGGCCAAACCTAATGACACCATTTCAACTTAATTAGTACTTTAAAGACTTTATCTCCAGATACAAGTCATATTAAGTGGTAACAAAATAAAAGCTTCAGCATATGAATACACCTAAAGCCCTCGGGAATGAAACATGCACCCATCTGCTTCAGAGAGTTGAGTGGAATAACACAGGGATCATAGACAGGTGACTCAGTAACAGATGGCCCTCTGGCTAAAAAAACTTCTATTCCCAAGACCATATCAAGTAGAAAAGGCATCTCAAGAAGAGTGACTAATTAATGAATGGGTCTACACTGTGGATTTTTATTTTATTTTCAAAATATTAGATATGATGCTAAAAGCCAACTGCTGTTTGTCCCACATGGGGAGACAATTCTAAACAGCTATCCTAGCACTCAAGACCCACATAGAGTATTGAACCCCTTGTTCAATCTGTGCTAGGACCCAGCTTCTCTCTCTGACTAAACTTGCTAACTGCTATTTTCCACAAGTACTGATCTCATGATCATGGCACCCATGCTAAACAAACAAACAAACAGTCCTAAAAATATATAACAATCTGAAAGTTTTATTTTCATGGAATTTTTTTAACTATGAGTGTTATTCTTATACTTCTTATACTTTTATTTATGCATTATAATCTCACATGATAATGCAGCTGCTCATAGAGTGACATACATGTACACAGCACACAGCGGACTTTCACCCATGGAATTCATCATGGAACAAATGATGGTAAAATTTACAACTATAAGAGTAAAATATTACTTGGAGAAAAAGTATAAAAATATAGAAAAGAGTCTGGAATAAGGCAGAAAGAAAACTAATCAGACAAAAGTAGTAGGAGGACTTGGAAAGTGCCAAGTCTTGAAATATAAAACTAATACTTTGAAGAAATTTGATCAACAAGCATAAATGACTTAGAAATTAGTATCCATAAAGTTAGAGCTAAGGTAGAAACCCAGTATCATTAATTTGGAATAGGAGAAGTAACTGAATGGTAGCTAAAGAGGAGAGAAGATAATTTTAAACTTGTTTCTTTTTAGGAAAAAAAAGCACTAGAAATATTTTTAATGGTAGATAAAGAATGCATAAAGATAGAGTAAGTAGAATATGTTCCAGAGATTGTTATTGTATGTTTCAGAGTTTAGAAGAAATTCTAGATTAAACAACAGACTTAAGACATCTAGGAAATAAAGAAGTGAAAAAATCCTTAGTCTCACTTTTGCTTCAAGAGAAAAAGCTGAGTAAGGTAAAAATTCATGATGTTCTTGGAAATTTTTAGAAAGGAAAAATAAGGAAAAACAGCTAATTCAAAAGACTGGGAGACAAGTCCTACAGGAAGAGATGAGATGCTAACACTGCTTATTTGGAAGTGATGCCTCTGTCGAATGTTAAGACGACACTTCAAAAAGGAAGAATGCAGTCTGTGGGAAGACTATGAAGCCCTTGGAACCATACATAGGGACAGATTATATGCTTTTTCTCCAAGATCCTCTCCAAGTGCTCACAGGGAAACCTGAAAATAATCCTGAGAAATGTAACCTTGTAGATCATATCTGGCAGTGAAGAACAGGAGCAGCTTTGAGATAAACAGGAAATACTGTTTACATCTTTTCTCCTTTTCCCTCTGTGGGACAAACTTCTTACTCCATGATAGGAAAAGGCTCCACAAAATCTTGCCCTAGTGGAAAATTGAAAATTTACTGTGGCTGGAGAAAGGGAACAGGTAGAAGGAATCAGGTTAAAATTCACTATTGGGAAAGAGGTTTGGGTTATGTGCAGGGCCCCAGTCTTGGGGAGGAAGAATGGGAGTAGTTGTGAGGACCTTATACTTGAGATCCAAGAGTAAAACTTGAGTTAAATTATGAAATTAGAGCACATGTCCATGCTGCCCTCAAACACACAGTCATAGAGCAAAAGTAATGGATAAGTATTAGTGGGAGAGCTGCAAGACACAGATACTTCCTGAGATGCACCAAAGGAAGGTTCAAAAGCATAAGTGGATCAAACATTGAGAAAAGCTCTCTATCAAAAAGCCCTCATGCTAAATCTAGTATGTGCTGTGGATAATAATTGCTGCAGCAAAACCCAAAACCAAGTCCAAATTCTTACCATGTGAATACAAGCACTCACACATAGAAGAATGAAAGGTATGTTCATGTCTAATGATTATAATGGTTTTGTTTTATTTGCTCCAGTCCTGCATAATATGTATGTCTTCAACAAAAGCCTACTAAAAGACTAGAAACAATAAACATACTCTTAAGACAAGGCAATCAACAAAAATATACTTTAATCTTAGTATGACACAGATATAGGAACCACTGCATAGAAAATGTAAAGAAAATTAAAAATAAACTTTGTCATTACATTGTTATTCTAATGTCCATAATGAAAAAGTATATATTTATGTGCATGTGTGTATGTGTGTAGGCGTGTATGTATGTATGTATGTATGTATGTATGTATGTATAGGCAGGAATAATTATTTTAGCAGAAAAATAAGAAATATAAAAAAGAAACATAAACGCTAGATCCAAAATCATAAAGAAAAGCCAGGCATGGTGACGCATGCTTGTAATCCCAGCATTTGGGAGGCTGAGACAGGAGAATCTGGGTTTGCATACAGCCTTAGCTACTCAGTGAGGCCCTTTGCAACTCAATGAGACCCTGTTTCAAAATAAAGAATAAAAAATAGGGCTGGGGGTGTTGCTTGGAGGTAGAATGCCCCTGGGTTTCATCCCCAGTACTGAAAATAAATAAATAAAAATAAATTAAAAATAAAAACATAAACTAAAACTGCATTTGGAGTTTTTATTAGAAACAATAATAGAGAGCCAGATGTTTTGGTGCACACTTGTAATCCCAGTACTTGGGAGGCTGAGACAGAAGAATTGAGGCTTAAGGACAGCGTCAGCTACTTAATGAAGCCTTCTGCAACTTATGAGACCTTATTTCAAAATAAAAAATAAAAAAAAGAGTTGGGGATGTAGCTTGAAGGTAGAATGCTCCTGGGTTCCATCCCCAGTACAACAACAAAAAAAGAAAGAAAGAAAAAGAAAGAAAGAAAGAAAGAAAGAAAGAAAGAAAGAAAGAAAGAAAGAGAAAAGAAACAACAATAAAAGAATAAACCAATAAATATAAAGATAGGTCAATAGTAAACAACCAAAGCAAAACAAAAAGCATAGAAAAATAATCAAAAATAGTAAGCAAGATTTGTAAAGCATATCTGTTACTAGAATCTCAAGAAAAGAGAGAGTAAAGGACAGTACAAAAAATTACTAATACTGGCTTAAGAACTTTCCAGAAATGACAAACAACAAATAAAAATTATTAAGAGTCTCATAAATATCAAGGAGAATAAATAGAATTGTTCACATGCATATCCATACACGCACATCCATGTTCCGGTATAAAATACTTAAACTACATATTAAGATAAAATCCTAAAATGTTTCTAAAATAATTACACATCACAAGCAGAGGAAGAATAATAAGTAGTATAGCAGAGTTCTTTCTTATACCTGATAACATCTGAGTAAAATATTGAAAGAAAAATGTCTGTCAAATCAATTTGGAATACCCAGAAAAAATGGCATATAAAATACAAAAGAAATAGAGAATTTTGCAAACACAATAAAAATGTCATCACCAAAAGACATACATTGATGAAAATGTTAAAAGTTCTTCAAGAAAAATGCAAATACCAGACAGAAAACTAATCAACACAAGGCAATTGAGAGCTGTAAATGTAACAAATGAAAGAAAAATTATTTACTATCTTATTTAATTATTCTTTTAAAAACTGTTTAAAGCAAAAAGAGTAGCAATATATTGTGTTTATAGCATATGTAAAAATAAAGTATATAAAAATACTAGTACAAAGAAGTTAGAATGGACTGGGAATACAATTGTGTAAATCCTTACACAGCAGGAAAAAAAGTATTACAATATTTGAAGCTGTGCAGTGATGAATTAAAGATGGATATTATAAACTGGAGTGTAAACAAAACAATATAAATAATATGTTGAGTGAAGATTAATTTGTTAAATTTTATTGGTTCATTGTAACCATACATTTAGTGTTCAGAGTCGTCGATGCATTCATACACATAGTACTCATTTAGCCCTCCTCCAGTTCCCATACTATTCCTTCCCCCACCTCTCCTTCCTGTGTTCAACACAGTGATTGACTTTGATAAGTTTGTGTGTACATCATGCCCATGAAGGTGTTTCCCTCTCCCCCATCCCACCATTTCCTTCTGTTAGGCACCCTGCTTCAGTGAGCTAAGTTTTCCCCATTTGTCTGGAGTCATTTATGTCCCAATTCCTCCATAGCTTCTGCATATTAGAGAGAATATTCGACTTTTCACTTTTTGTGACTGACTAAACTCAAATAGCATAATGTAATTTAGTTTGACCTATTTCCCTGCAAATGACATAATTTTCTTCCACTTTATGGCTAAGTAGAATTCTATTGTGTATGTATCCCATAGTTTTGTTATTCATTCATCTGTTGATGGACATCTTGACTGGTTTCCTAATTTAGCAATTGTAAATTGTGTCATTATAAATGTAGATATTCATGCATTACTTTCATAGTTTGGTTTCCATTCTTTTGGGTAGATATGCAGGAGTTATATGATTGGGTCATTCAACAGGTTAATTCCCATTCTTCTGAGGATCCTCCACATTGCTTTCAGAGTGTTTGGGTTAATTTTTAATTCCACCAATAGTGTATCAGAGTTTCTATTTCTGCATATCCTTGCCAGCACTTGTTATTGTGTTTTTAATAATTGCCATTCTGATTTGGGTTAGGTGAAATCTCAAGGTGGTTTTGATTTGCATTTCTCTAATTGCTACTGATGTTGAACATATTTCATACACTTAATGGCCTTTTGTGTTTATTCTTTTGTGAAGTGTCTATTTAGTTTACTTGTCCATTTTTTGATTGGGATATTTGGGGGTTTTTTGGTAGTGAGTTTGAAGTCAGGTATTGTAATGCCTCCTGCATGGTTCCTATTGCTGAGAACTATTTTGGTTATTCTGGGTTTCTGTTTGTTCCAAATGAATTTAAGGGATGATTTTTCTATATCTGTGAATAATGATTGTGGTAACTTGATGGCTATTGCATTTAATCTGTAGATTAGTTTTTGAAGAATGGCCATTTTGATGATATTTATTCTGCCTACCCAAGATCAACAAAGGCCTTTTCATCATTTAAGATCTTCTTTGATTTCTTTTATTTAATGTTTTATAATTTTCCTTTTAGAGGTCTTTTACCTTCTTGGTTGGGTTTATTCCTAAGTATGTTATTATTTGAGGAGATATCATGAGTGGAAATGTGTTATAAGCTGTTTTAGAATATAGCACATTGAGATTACCATCTTTGATTGGCTCAGCTGTGTACACAGTACTGGCTAGGGGGAATTTATCTGCAAACAGATAAATTTCATAAAGACCTGATGGGATCAATAAAGAGTGAGGACTTTGATGTCCTCTTCATCTACCAGTAATGTTTAAACTTTCCTTTCTCTTGACTTATCCCATGACTGTCCTGCTGTCATTCCTTATCTTGACCTGGAAGAATTTGCTGGTTCTTGTGTTTAATAATTTTTATGATGCCTTGTTTACACATTCTATAAAAGAAAAGAGCTGGTTACAGGGGAAGAGAAAATTCATGCAACCTCCTCTTCCAGCTGCTCCAAATATTAAACATTAAACAATAATTTTTTCTACATTATCATTTGACTTCAAGTCATTATTTTGTGAGAGGCTTCTAGTCAGTGTCAGATTTCTGTGACAAGAACATGGAAAAAGTAGTGTCTTCTACAAGCTACATCGAATGTGAAGAAGGCAAACCTCCGAGTTTCAGTAAGTCTCTCATATCCCTTTAGCTACCAAGATCATGACCAGCTAGAAAGGGTAACTTTTCATGTTTCAGTAACAATGAGGAATGATTTGTCTGCTATGTCACCTCAATGTAATTTGCTTCCATATTTACTTAAGCTGGGGAGAATTTCTTTCAAGCAGCAGACTATTTAAAAATATTAAACTGAGCCAGGCATGGTGGTGCATGCTTATAATTTCAGCATTTGGGAGGCTGAGACCAGACCAGAGGGTAGTGGTTCACAGCCAGCCTCAGCTACTTAGTGAGGCAGATCTATTCCTGCATTCCCAGTGCAGTCGCTACTGAACTGAGTTATGTGATTGATTATCACTCACTGAGAATGCTTCTAATTGTTTGGCCACAGCCCAAAAGCATCCCATTTTTCTATTTTTCAAAAGAAGTTTGTCTTGATTATCCAAACTAGAATGACACTGATTTTCCCAATGCTTCCCCTTTTTATACTGAGGGCAAATTTTCTGGTTGATCAGATCAAGAGTTAACAGAAAGGAAGATAATAGGAGGGCATCACTTTAGAGTATTTCTTTTATTTTTTGCATTTGAAATAATGTATATTTTGCATTTGAAATAATAAACTTCAGACTTAGACAGAGTATGTTCTTTCAATATCTTACCCAAGGCTGCAGAAAATATGGATTGATTATGCTGCTTTCTTTTACATAAGTCAGTTCAGTAGCTACTGGGAGTGTAGGAATATATCTGTCAGTCAGTAGAGAAATCACTGTTGCTCCAGACATGAGTATTCAAAGAGTGCCAACTAGAAATTTTGACCCTATGCTTCCAGGAAAAATAAGCTTTATTATAGTGCAAAGTAGATAGACCACAAAGGGTGTCACTGTTTTTCCCAAAGTCATAGACTCTGGTTACACCAGATAAATCCAAATTACATTTAAAAAATAATAAACATGTAGTAAATAGAGGGAGAATGTATTGCTCAGCTTTTAATAATTCCTTATTTGCCTTCTGAGAAACAATCAGGGATAAATCACTATGGAGAAGAACAGGGCTTTGAAAATGCCTGTCACAAATGAATTTAAGTACTGATTTTTCTAGGTCTGTAAGAAATGGCCTTGGTAATTTAATGGGTATTGCATTGAATATGTAGATCACTTTTGAAAGTATGGCCATTTTTATGATATTTATTCTGCCTATCCATGCATATGGAAGATTTTTCCATATTCTAAGGTATTTTTTAATTTTTATTTCTTTTTTCAATGTTTTATCATTTTCTTTGTAGAAGTCCTTTACCTCCTTGGCCAAAGTTTATTCCTAAGTATTTTATTTTTTGTGGGATATCCTGAGTGAAAGTGTTTTATATATTTCTTTCTCAGTGGATTTATGGTTGGTATGCAAAAAAGCTTCTGATACTTTAAGATTTATTTTATATCCAGACATCATGCTGAATATGTTGATCACTTCTATAAGTGTTTTGGTTGAGTTTTGGGGTCTTCTAAGCTTCTAAGTATAGTATCATATCATCCGCAAATAGTGAAAGTTTGAGTTCTTTTCCTATTTGTACTTCTTTGATTTTCTTCTCTTGCATTATTTCTCTAGCTAGAGTCTTGAGTAATATATTAAAAAGAAGTGGTGATACTGGTCATTGTGGTGCATGTTTGTAATCCCCACGCTTGGGAGGCAGAGACAGGAGGACTGTGCAGGTTTGACGCCAGCCTTGCTGGCTTAAGAGACCTTGTTTCCAAATTTAAAAAAAAAAAGTATAAAATAGGTCTGGGGTTAAAAAATGTATAAAATAGCAGGGGGCTTTGAGAAACCCCAGTACCACCAGGGTAAAAAAAGTAAGAAATGGTAATAATGGAAATCCTTGTCTTGTTTCTATTTAATATGATGTTGGCTGTGGGCCTATTGTAGATTGCCTTTATGATGTTGAGGTATGTTCCTTTCATTCCAATTCTTTGCAATGCGTTTAGCATAAATGCATGTTGAATTTTGTCAAATGCTGTTTCCATGTCTATTGAGATGACCATATGATTTTATGATTTTTTCTTTGATTCTGTTTATGTGAGGAATTATATATATTGATATTTATATGTTATGCCAGTCTTGCATATTTGAGATGAACCTTACTTGGCCATACTGTATGATTTTATTGGTGTGGTTTTGAATGCATGTTGCTAGTATTTTGTTTAGCAGTTTTGTGTCCATGTTCATCAGTAATATAGGCCTGTACTTTTTCTTCCTTGAGTTGTCTTTATTTCATTTTGGTAGTAATATGATGATTGCTTCATACAATGTATTTATGAGAGTTCTGTTTCTACTTCATGAAATAGATTGAGAAGTATTGGGATTAGCTCTTCTGTAAATGTTTTATAAAATTCACTTGAAAAAACATCTGGTCCTGTGCTTTTCTTTGTTGGTAGGCCCTTTATGCTGCATCAATCACTTTTATTGCTATTGGTTAGTTCAAATTTTCTTTAACTTCTTGACTCACTTTAGAAAGGTTGTATTTATCTAAAAGTTGTCAATTTCTTCCAGATTCTCCATTTTGTTGAAGTATAATTTTTCAAAGTAGTTTTTAATTATCCTCTGCATTTCTCCATTATTGATGGTAATATTTACTTTTTTATTGTCTTCATAATTTGGGTTAATTCCCTTTTTTGGTTAAGTTGGCTAGTGGTTTATCTATTGTTATTTTTTTTTGAGAAACCATTTTCTCATTTTGCTGATATTCTATATTACTTTTTTATTCTACACTTTGTTGATTTCTGCTCTGATTTTTATAACTTTTTGTCTTTTACTGGCTTTTGAGGTTAGATAGTTCCTGTTTCTCGAGGGCTGTGTGGTGTATAATTAAGTTATTTATTGGTGATTTTATGTTCTTATGTGGGCTCTCAGTGCTATAAATTTTCCTCTTAATACTGCCTTTTAAGTATCCCAAAGCCTGGTGTGGTGCATGCTTGTAATCCCCATGGTTGCGAGGCAGAGACAGGAGGATCATGCAAGTTTGAAGCCAGCCTCGCTGGCTTAAGAGACCCTGTTTCCAAATAAAAAATATAAAATAGGTCTTGTAGTGTAGGGTGCAGGTAGAAGGGTTTCTAGGAATCCCAGTACCACCAAAAATAAATAAATGAATAAAGTGTTCCAGAGGTTTTGATATGTTTTATCTTTATTTTTGTTTGTTTCCAAAAATTTTGTGATTTCATTCCTTACTTCTTCTATGACCTATTCTTCATTCAGCAAAGTGGTGCTAGTTTTTTGCTGGATGGAAATTCTTGTTTCTCTCTTTCTGGTGTTTATTATTTCTTTCTTACTTGCAGTTAATCTCTTTGAGTATTTTTTCTAGTGCTGGTTTGGAAGAAATAAATTCTTTTAGCTTCTGTTTTGCAGGGAAGATCTTTATTTCCCCATGTAATTTGAGATAGTTTTATGGGTTGAAGTTGGGGGTTGCAAGTTGTTTTCTTTCAGAGTTTAGAATATGTGACTCCAGGCCCTTCTGGCTTTCATGACTTGATTTAGGAATTCTGACATGATACTAGTTTGTTTTCCTCTTAATGTCACTTGTCTTTTGTTTTTGTTGCCTTTAAGATTCTCTCCTTGACTTCTACCTTGGTCAGTTTGACTATTATGTGACATAGTGAAGCTTTTCTCTGATCTTGTCGAAAGGGGGTTCTATAAGTTTCCTGTACCTGTGTATCAACCAATAGCCAAAGGAGTTTTTAACAACAAAAAACATGCAGGAGGAATCACAGTGCCTCACTTTAAAGGATATCACAAAGCCATAGTAATAAAAACAGCATGGTTTTTATTAATAAATAAAAACAGATACATAGACCAAATGAAGCAGAATAGAAGACTAAGAACAAATCTGCACACTTGCAGTCAATTGATTGACAAAAGATACAGGAACATACACTGAAAGAAAGAGCCTTTTTAACAAACAGCATTGATAAAATGGGTTAACCAAATGGAGAAAAATGGAAATAAACCCCACTTTTTCACTATGCCCAAGAGTCAATTCAAGATGGATCAAAGACTTGTAAATTAGACAAGAGACCTTGAGGCTTTTTGAGAGGAAACAGGTCCAACTCTGCAACACATAGGCACAGATAACCCCTTTCTCAACAAGACCCAAAAGACACAAGAAACTAAAAGTCATATCAATACTTGAGATTGCCTTAAACTGAAGAGATTATGTACATCAAAGGAAATAAAATCAAGAACCTCAACAAGAGCCAACAGAATGAAAGAAAAATTTTGCCACCTACTCCTCTGATAGAGAACCAATATCTAGAATATACACAGAACTCAAGAAACTCAGCACTAAGAAAACAAATAACTCAATCAAAGAATGAGCAAGTGAACTAAACAGACACTTCCGAAAAGAATTCAAATGGCAAATAAATGTATAAAAAATGCTCAACATCATTACCAATCAGAGAGATTCAAATCAAAACAACCCTGAGATTTTACCTAACTCCAACTAGATTGGCAATCATTCAAAACCCAAACAACAAAAAATGCTGACAAGGATGTACATAAGTGGGAACTCTAAAATATTGTTGGTGGGACTGCAAATTAGTGCAACCACTTTGGAAAACAGTATTGAAGATCCTCAGAAGAATGGGAATGAACTTATCATATGATCCAGCAATACCACTTCTGGGTATCTACCCAAAAGAATGGAAACCAAACTACCAAATTAATACATTCATATCTATGTTCATAGCTGCAAAATTCACCATTGTCAACTATGGAACCAACTAAGATGTCCATCAACAAATGAATGGGTTACAAAACTATGGGATATATACACAATGGAATTTTACTCAGCCATAAAGAAAAATGCAATTACATCATTTACAGAGAAATAGATGGAACTGGAGAACATTATGCTAAATGAGATTAGTTAATCACAAAACAATAAGAAACCTATGTTCTCCCTAGTATGTGGAAGCTGGAGAAGATGGGTCATAGGAGGAACTATAGATGAAGAAGAAAATACTATAACTGAGCAAATAAGACAACCTAGCTGAAAGGATGAGAGGGTGAAAGAGGAAATTTTTTTAATGTTCAGGATGTACATTAACGTATCAATTTCAATCACTAATCCAAACATGAGAAGGTGGGAGGGGGAGAGAATGGGGCAGGATTTGTATAAGGACTAACTGGATAATGTGTGAGTGTATGCCTCCACCATCGTGTACTTTATTATATGTATAGCTACAATACACCAATAAAAAAGAACAGATTTTAAAAACAAAGAAACAAACAATAAAAAAATAAAATGCCAGCCACCAGGTCTTTAGGTCACAAAATGTAAAGAATTTAAAACCTATGCTCATGTTATTTTTAAAAAAAATAAGACTTTCTCAGGATTAATTGATACAGGAGCTGTCATAATATTTCTTATCTAATTGTCCTGAAAAATGGAATAAGTAACAAACAGAAACAAATATTACTGATCTTGACAATCCAGACATATATCAGAGCTCACAAATATTGACTGTAGAGATCATAAAGGGAATAGAGATTTTGTTACACTATATATCACTAAGATATTCCTCAATATGTCGGGAATGGATATACTCATTCAGTTACATATAAATATTAGCATTCCATCTACTATACTCCAACTTTCACAAATATTGGGAAAAATTGAACAAGGTATTAACGAGCCCATTGATATGCTATTTCAATAACTTGGCTTACAGGCAAACCTGTTTGGGTAACACACAGATAATTAAACATTTAATAAAAAATACATAATATTTAGCACAAAAACAATTAAACATTCTTTGTATGGAAAATTCTGATAGTTCATGAGACACTCCCACATCTACTATAACCAAAATTCTGGTAAATAGCAATTGTTGAAAGATATCTAAGAAGTCAATCAAATAATGAAGTCTATGGGACCATTGCAATCTGAGCTCTCTTTTCCATCTGCAATACCTTTAGATTGGCCTTTAGTGGTTTTAGACCTTCAGGATATTTTTACACCATACCTCTAGCTCCACAAGATAAGAAAAAGTTTGCATTTTTTATTTCTACAGTAAACAATAAAGAACATATAAAGAGATATCTGTGAGATTTCTTCCTTAAGGTATGTTGAATAGTACAATTATGTGCCAACATTACATGGCAAAAGTCATTCAACCCATCTAGAATCAGTTTTCTAACATATATTATCTACTATGTAGATGATATATTCATAGGTGGACTTTCATTTGAGAACTTCACTTAGGCTAAACACAATAAATTTTCTTTAAAAATGGGAATTGCAAATTTCATCAAAAAATATAAAGGGAAACTCTTTTTCAATACTTAGGACACATAGTTCAACAAAAATACTATTCAGCCTCAAACACCAAAATTTAATACAAAATCAATAAATACATTAAATGATTCACAAAATAATTTAGAACACATAAATTGTATCAGGTCTTATTTAAAAATAAATAGCAATAAATTAAATTCTTTATTTGATATTCTACAGGATAATCCTGATACCTCTTCATTATATTCAGTACCACTATGGCTCAACAATCTCTGCCTTTAACAGAAAATGTTTTCTTAATGTTACAGGTCTGTCACATAACCTATAACCTCCCTGTTCTTTTTTTTTTTTTGTATCTCCCATGCCTTTTCTTCTTATGGAACTAATTACACAATTGTCTCCTACCTTAGATATTACAGAATGGATACGTCTTTCATCTCTACCTATGAAAATACTTGTTATTTATACACAACATATATGTAATCTTATTAAGGATAGATCCCATGTACATCACCATCTCAGGTCTTTTGAAAAAATCCATTGGATAGGAAATGGAAAGGCCTTTCTCCAAAAATGACTCTTGACAGAGAATATACTTGTGTAAAAAATTATATTTGTGTTTTGATTTCAGGAAGAAATGTCAGACCATATCAAATAGATAACTCAGGAGATGGGGAAAAAAAAGTCAAAAGACTAAAATTAATCCCTTGGGGGTCAGCAGTCACTACAGCAGTGATGCTGAGGATGACTTCCACTCACCTAATCACTTGAGAGCAGACCAAGACCACCAGCCAGAGGCATAAATCAGAATTAGATATGTTGGGAGAAGGTAGAACTCCAGAAAATGTTTCTAATTATGGCGGCTATCATCAGTTCTCGGATGAGCATGGGCCAGGAAAAACCTGTACATTACTTAGGACATAATCACCAACTTGCCATTGCTCATGCAATTACTTGGCATGATATGTCATCCTACCATTTTCTTAAACAATACTGCATATTTGCCAGAACTGCTTCTTAGCAGAAGAGATAGTTCTCTTTATGAGTATAACTTTATAGGAATATCTAGGTGGGTTCCTTTATGTTTTTCATGGAATATTACAGAATTTTTTAGTTCCAGAATACAGTTTTGGCTAGTCTACATACCTAGAAATGAAACTCAAAAGGCACAATTAAAATAAATAAAAATAAAATAAATAAAAATAAAATAAAAGCCAATTTTTCTTACTGGTTTTTGTTTATGCCTGATAAGTTAATGCCATACAGTTAACTAACTAGCATTGTGTGGCCACTGGAGAGACTGGGATTCATCAGATGAGTTTTAAGATGGTCAGAGTGTGTAACAGCTCATCTTTGAAAGATGATCAGAGAGCACTTCCTGGGGGCGACTGAGAAAAGTGGGGCTCAAGAGCCCCGCTAACAACCAATCTCCATTACCACAAAATCAGCGCCTTTCATAGCCAGAAAACAATATCACCAGAGAAACAAAAAAATCACCAGGCTCCAGAGAGAAAGCGGACTGAGAACAGAGCTCAGAGCCACAGAGGAGATACACCGGCCTCACGCCCGAGGACGCGGCAGCAGCGCCATACTGCTGGCGGCAGCAGCGAATTCACCAGACGTCTACAGCAAGCCAAGGTGAGCCGCTGTGGAACAGACAGGTGGGATCTTTCGGTGCAGGGAGCATCTAAAGCTCCCAGTGGCTGAGCTCAGCACAAGCTGCAGGGATTCAGAGTGGAAATCAAAAACAGAGAAGAAAAAATACGCCAGCCTCACGGCCGAGGGTGTAGCAGCGGCGCTATATTGCCACCAGCGGCAGCAGCAGTGAATTCACTGAGTCCAGTACAGCTACATCTGCCTACTCAAGAACAGTGAGTCAAATTGCGGGCCACAGAGGAGAAATCCCAATACTGTACTCCCTGGGACTTGACCCAGTGAGGGAGTGGAGGTGGCAGAGATATCACACCATAGGAGAACGTGCAACCTGGCACCCCCCACAGTCTAAAGCAGCCTCTATCGACTCTCTGGGTCGGAGACTCTGTGATACAACCCAGTAAAGGAGTAGTGGGGTCTGAGATACTACTGACTCGAGATCCAGAACACCTTAAGTGAAGTCATAGTGACCCAAGGGAAGAACCCAGAGAAGGCACAGACATCCGAAATCATGGGAAAGAGGAATAATACTGGAGCAATGAATGCACACAACCCCACAACATCAGAACCCGATAAAACTGAAAATCAGAGATTTCTAGAAGATCAAATCAGGAAAATAACTGTAGAAATAATAGAGGTGCTTCGAAAAGAACTCAGAGAGCCAAAAAAGAGATAAAGGATGCAATTAATGAAGTAAAGGCCTCAATTCAAAGCACAAACAACCGATTAGACCACATGGAGAACAGAATCTCTCTCTTAGAAGATGATCAATCCAAAAATGAACTCATAGTTTCTAATCTAGAAAAAAATATCCAACAGCAGGAATCTGACATTGAAGAAATATGGGCCCATTTTAAGAGAGCTAACCTAAGAATAATTGGAATAGAGGAGGGAAAAGAAAGTGAAACCAAAGGGATCAACAATCTCTTCAAGGAAGTAATAGCAGAAAATTTTCCAAACATAGAGCAAGAGGTTGATACACAGATCCAGGAAACTTATAGAACTCCCTTTAGACAAGATCGGAGAAGAGGATCCCCACGCCACATAATTGTCAAAATAACCAATGTGGAAGCCAAGCAGAGAATCTTAAAGGCAACAAAAGCAAAGGGCCAACTGACATTCAGAGGCAAACCAATTAGAATCAATCCAGACTTCCCAAACCAATTCATGAGAGCCAGAAGGGCTTGGAGTAACATATTCCAAACTCTGAAAGAAAACAACTTCCAGCCAAAAATTTCCTACCCAGCAAAACTTTCTATCAAATTAGATGGAGAAATAAGAAGCTTCCATGACAAACAGAAACTGAAGGAATTTATGTCTTCAAAACCAGCGCTAGAGAAAATACTCAAAGAGATTAACTACAAAGAAGAAATAGGTAACACACACCAGAACTAGAGAAACAAGATTTTCCATCCAACAGACAACTAAGATTGGTTATCTGTGGAGATTCATTATTTATGTTAGTCTTTTACCTATCTCTAAAGGGTATTGTTTGCCTTTATTGTTGTTAATTTTTAGGATGTCTAGTTGGAATATTAATATACCTTCAGATATAGCATTTGGAAATATTTTATCCCATTCTATTAGTGACTTTTAACTATGTTTACATTGTCTTTGGATATACAATTTTTTTTTTATTTTTTAGGGAGTTTGTATACTCTTCTGTTGCTTGTGCCATTGAAATCATATCCAAGAAATCACTGCCAATTTCAATGTTGTGAGGTTTTATGAGCCAGATTTTCTTCTAAAATTTATAGTCTTAAGATTTATATTTAGGTCTTTTATCTATTTTGAGTTAATATTTGTATATGGGATTAGGTAAGGGTCCAATTTTATTCTTTTCCATGTAATTATTATGTTTCAACAATATTTAGTTAAAAGATTTTTATTCCCACCACCAAATGTTCGTGGAAACCTTGTCAAAAATAACTTGACAATATAGGGAAGAATTTAGCTCTAGGCTTTTATTTAACTCCAATGGTTTATATATCTGCCTTTAGAATAGTACTACACTGTTTCAATTATTGTAGCTTTATATGGTTTGAAATCAGAAAATATATATCTTCTAGCTTTGTTCTTTTTCAAGATCGTTTTGGGTACCTAGAGTCCATATTCCATATTAGGATAGATTTTTTTCTGAAAAATAAATATATAAATATATGATAGTTTCACCTAAAAAATAGAAAAAAATATTCTCTGGTAATAAAGAAAGCAAAAAGAAATATTGAGCCAGGCGTGGTGGCGCACGCTTGTAATCCCCGCGCTTGGGAGGCAGCAACAGGAGGATCACGCAGGTTCGAAGCCGGCCGCGCGCGCTGGCTTAGGAGACCCTGTTTCCAAATAAAAATGTAAAAATAGGTCTGGGAGTGTAGCCCGGAGGTAGAAGGGCTTCCAGGAACCCCAGTAGCACCAAAAAAAAAAAAAAGAAAGAAAAAAAGAAATATTGAAATGTTATCTTTAAGTCATCAAAAGCTTGGTATCAGACAAATGAAACTGTTATGTGAAATTATCATTTTTAATTTTGGATAAATTGCTATAATACTAGATGTCAACCACTAAGCCAAGCATGGGAAGGAGGGATGGGGAGAGAATGGGGTGGGGATTGGGTGGGGGCTGACCGGGCAATGTGTGCATGTATGTCTACAAAAGTTTGTATCCCACTAAGATGTATGAATACAGTGCACCAATTAAAAAAAAAAAGAAAGATGATCATAGCAGAGAAATAGTTATTGATTGGAGACTCCATGAAGTGCTTTTATATTGATTTAATCAAGCTGTATGTCTAGGTTTAAAGTACAGAGATATCTGGTATTATGCAGTGCAGTGTTTATTACTAAATTAAATAAAAAAGTGTAATGAGAGAGTCTGAGGAGGATTATCTCCACCTATGTTAAGAATGAGTCCTGGCTCATTACAAGAAAAAAATTAGGTTAATTAAGGAGTCCTTGAGAGTCTGGAGAACCAACTATTAATTAGATGCTGCAAATGAAACATTTACTGTACAGATCACATACAACATATTATACTTCAGGCTTGTAGCTAAATCCTTCTGTTTTTCTGGAAGTAAATATTACAGCACAATGAAATAAACTAGAAGCTCTACATAACATATCTTGCAAGGAATGTATTCTACAGCAATGCATTATTTGATACCATTTGGAATATGGAATAATATTACTGGTATTATTTTGTATTTTTTAATTTTTATGTGGATTATATTGCAATTTGCATATACTCACAAAGTATTTGGTGTCCTTCCCCCTTTCCCTTTCTTTCCCTCCCAACGAGTGTCCAGGTTGTCCATGATACATTCACACTTATATACATATTCAAATGTAGCTCCTCCAGTTAATCAACTTCAGCCTTCTTCCTCTCCTACCCTTACTTTCTAGCTTTTCTAAGGTTTCCCCTACATCATCTACAGTCCCTCTGGTATCTCTAATACTCCTTAGTTTGGGCATATTAGAGAAAACATATGTCCTTTCTCTTTCTGTGCTTGGCTGATCTCACTTAATATAATGTTCTCTAGGTCTTTCTCTCTTTTTGTGAATGACATGAGTTTGTTCGTTATTGTTAAGTAGAATTCCATTGTGTGTAGTTCCCATAATTTTGCAATACATTTAGCTGTTGATGGAGAATGTGGTTGGTTCTATATTTTGGCTATTACTAATTGTGCTGCTATAAACATGGGTATGCATATGTTACTGTAGTTCTCTGATTTCAAACCTTTTGGAAAGATACCCAGGAGTGTTATAGCCAGATCATATAATGGATTCATTCCCAGTTTTCTAAGGAATCTTCATACTGATCTCCATAGTGGCTGAACTAGTTTGCACTCCCACCAACAGTGTAAAAGAGTTTCTATTTCCCCACATCCTCACCAGCATTTGTTGTTATTTTACTTCTTTATGGTTGTCACTTTGATTGGGGTTAGATGGAATCTCAGCATAGTTTTTTATTTTATTTTATTGGTGCATTGTATTCATTCATCATATTGGGTAAAAAACTTGTGTGTACAGACATGCACACATCATAATTTAACCCCTACCCAATTCCCACCCCATTCCCTCCCCTTCCCTCCCTCTCTTGCTCAACATAGTTTTGATTTGCATCTCCCTGATGGTTGATGATATTGAACATTTTTTCATGTATCTATTGGCCATTTGTATTTCTTCTTTTGTGAAGGGTCTATTCAATTCAGTTGCCCATTTATTGATTAGGTTATTTGTTTTGCTTTGTATATTCTGTATATTAGCTCTATATCAGAGTTGTGGCTGGTAAAGATCTTTTCCCATTCTGTAGGCTTTCTCTTTAGGTTCTTGAAGGTTTTCTTTGATGAGCAGATCTTCTTAGTTTGGTGCCGTGCCACTTATTAATTTTGCTTTAATTACCTGTGCTTTGGAGGTCTTGTTGAGCTGATATTATTTTTAAAAAGACCTGTTGCAGTGTGGAAATCATTTAAACTTGAAAAACCCTGGCAGAAAATTTTCTCATTAGCCTTCATGCAGAAACTGTTATCACTCTTAAAGAAAAGAACAAAGAGATTTATCTTGTGGCTGATAAATGGGATAGTGATTCTGTAGTCACCATAGCTCTTTACCACTTGATCCAAAATGCTAAAATTTATAGGACTTTCAAAAGAATTATATAAAAACTTGTTAGACTTAGATTTAACTTGACTAAGAAATCCTTGGACAAATTAAACAGTTAAGAGGCTCTGTAATTTGTATTAGAGAATAGCTTCAAGACCTACAGTGCTCATATATATGTCATTATAATATTACTGAATATTGTGTAACTAATATTCCTCACAAGGATAATGATACCAAATTATCTCACATTAGACAGCATTTATTGGGACTCGATTCTTTTCTTAATGCTTCATTAAATGTACTAAAATTAGTGCTGATTTCATTTACTTATTTATTTATTTATTTACTTATTTATTTTGGTGCACTGTAGTCATACATCTTAATGGGATACAAGATGTTGGAGACATGCATGCACACATCACCCAATTACCCTTTACCCAATGTCTGCCCCATTTCTTCCACCTCCATCTTTCTCATGCTTGGGTTAGTGATTGACTTTGATATGTTTGTTAAAATACATCATGGGCATTAAAGGATTTCCCTCTTCCCATCTCCCATCCCCTCAGTTAGGTTGCCTTATTTGCTCATTGATAAAATCTTCTTCTTTTTCTAGAGTTCCTACTATAACCAATTTCTCCCTAGCTTTTGCATATTAGGGAGAGCATCCAATTTATTTATTTATTTATTTTTTGATTGACTACTCTCACTTAGCGTAATGTCCTCCAGTACCATCCATTTCCCTGTAATGATGTATTTGTTTTTTTTTTTTCTTTATGGCTGAGTAAAATTCCATTTTGTACATATCCCACAGTTTTGTAATCCATTCATCGGTTGATGGACATCTTGGCTGGTTCCATAGTTTGGCAATGGTGAATTGTGCAGCTATGAATATATATAGGCAAGTGAATTAAATATTCACTTAAATAAATGTTGAACAGGCTATCATTTTTCCAGTGTGTGTGTGTGTGTGTGTGTGTGTGTGTGTGTGTGTAGTGTGTGTGTGTGTGTGTATATATATATGCATTAGTTTGGTATATTGGCTTCCATTCTTTTGGGTAGAAATTTAGAAGTGGTATTGCTGGATCATATGATAAGATTGCTCCCATTTTTCTGAGGATTCTCCATACTGTTTTCCAAAGTGGTTGCACTAATTTTCAATCTCACCAACAATATTTTAAAGTTCCCACTTTTCCATATCCCTGCCAGCATTTGCTGTTTGTGTTTTGAATGACTGCCATTCTCGTTGAAATTAGGTAAAATCTAACAGATTGTTTTGATTTGCATCTCTTTGATAGCCAATAAAGTTGAGCATTTTATATGTATTTATTGGCCATTTGAATTTCTTCTTTTGTGAATTGTCATTTAATTCACTTGCCCATTTTTTTATTTAGTTATTTGTTTTCTTAGTGCTGAGTTTCTGGAGTTCTCTGTATGTTCTAGATATTAGTCCTCTATAGGAGGAGTAGGTGGTAAAAATCTTCTCCCATTCAGTTGGCTCTCGGTTGAGGTTCTTGATAGTTTCCTTTGCTCTACAGAAGCTCTTCAGTTTCATGCAATCCCACATATTGATTCACTTTTTACTTTGTTCTGCCTTTGGGATCTTGTTGAGAAAGTTTTTATCTGTGCCTGTGTGTTTCAGTGTTGGACCTATGCCCTCTTCAAGGAGCCCTAAGGTCTCTGGTTTAATTTCCAAGTGTTTGATCCATCTTGAATTGACTCTTGTGCAGTGTGAGAAAGTAGGAATTATTTCTATTTTTCTGCTTATGATTAATCAGTTTTGCCAACATCATTTGTTGAACAGGCTATCATTTTTTCAGTGTATATTTTTGACCTCTTTGTCAAAAAACGATTGGCTGTAAGTGTGTGGCATTGTTTCTGAGTCTTCTCTTCTGCTCCCTAAGTCTGTGTATCTGTTTTTGTGCCAGTACCATGATGTTTTTATTACTATGGCTTTGTACTATAATTTAAAGTGATTCCTTTTGTGGAGAACTGTTAGGTTTTTAGGCACAATAATAAAGGTGAGAGAGACTGGTGCGCCAAGAAAAAAAAGAATTTTAATGCGGTCTCCCCCGGGGATAGGAGCTGAACCGCTCCTGAAGACCTCCAAGCTCCTCCAATGCTGGAAGGGAAATGCCCTTTCTTTTAAAGTTTACGTCTTGTGGACAGAGTTACACATGGAAACTCCACCCCCTCACAATATCGCCTGTCTCACAATATCGCCCAGCAGTCTCCTCCTTTTCTAAGGTCCCGCCCCGCGGGACCCAACCTGTCATCCCAGCCTTTTGGTGATAATGGGCAGAGATTCAGATCTTAAACTACTTTCTGCTGTCAAGGGGCATCATAAGGGGGTCCCCTCGGCCGGGAGAGGTTGGGTCCTTCAGAAGTGGGCAGGTGGGAGTATGGCTGCAGTGTGAGTTGTAGGTTGCCCTGGACAACTTGGTGATGTGTGCTCGGGAAGACTTTAGCAGAGAAAAATGAAGCTTAGTAGGCCCCAACACCATGCAAGAGAATTTGTCATGGGACTGTTGTAATGGAGCCCTTTTTATCCAGATAAGATGATGCCAGTTGGGGTCCCCCAGCAGTTTGGTTGTGGTAGGTGTGGTGAGGATCACTGTGAAGGGCCCAGTCCACCATAGTTGGAGATGTTTTGGTTGAATCCACTTGAAGACTTGATCCCCTGGCTTAAGGGCCTTGACTGCCAGGTGTGGAGCTGCTTTTTCAGTCCCGGGTTGGTGAAGATACTAGTCAGCATGTTCCTTAAGAAGGTGCCTGAGAAATGACAAGTAAGGAGAATAGGAAGCCAAAGGAGGGATGTCTGAAGGGACAGAATGATTAAGCAGGTCAACCAAATCTATTGGAAGGGGAGGTTTGGCTTTCTGGTCATCAAGTGTAGCTGTAGCCATTAAACTTATATTAGAGGAAACAGAAGCTGTGGGGAAATTAAATGAGAGTTCAGCCCCAATTTTGGTTAAAAAGTCTTTACCTAAAAGGAGGGTACAACATGATGGGATAATCAGGAATGGATAGTTAGCCATAAATGTCTCTAAATGGCATAAAAGGGGGCCTGTAGTACGTGGGCAAGAAAGCATGCTGTCAATCCCCTGAACCTCGATTTGTGAAGGGAAACTAGGTCCTGAGAAGGAAGGGAGGACAGAGTAGGTAGCTTTTGTATCAATTATAAAGGATATTGGCTTACCTGCTACCTGGAGAGTTACCCTGGGCTCAGCTTGAAGGCATAGTATCATGTGATATTTCTCACCCCTGTCATTATAATTCCAGTGGGTATCCTCAGAAGGAACTTCAGCTGTTCCTATAGGGAGCTGTGGATTGGTTAGGTGAGCCTGATTGGCGCATTCTCTGGTAGCCTTAAGAATATGATCTCATTCATATGCAGTTAAAGAGGTTAAAATGACATGAAGATCCTGCCAAGTTAAATCATATGTTTGTATAATATGTTGGAATTCCTTAATAAAACCAGAGGGATTCGCAGGAAAAGAACCCAGTCTCTTTTGAAGTTGAGCAAGGTCAGGAAGGGAAAAAGGAGCATGAACCCGGACCACACCTTCTGTACCAGCTACACCTTCTGCACCAGCCACCTCACGAAGCGGGGCCAGGAGAGAAGGTGGGAGGTCTCTGGAACAGGTAGGATGACCTATGGGGGTAGGCAAGGGGAAGGTAAGGGTTGGTCCCTTAAGGGAGAAAGGTGGGGGAGAAAGGATTGGGTTAGAATGGGAGGCTGCCCCAGAATAAGATGATGACTGCGGTGGTAAGGAGAGGTCCTGTGGGTCAGAGTCATCAGGAAATGGGGCCTGAAACTTGGCCAGGTCAGACTCCGGCATCCATGTGTGGTCACAGAATAGGGACCTTGAGTTAGCAGAATAGCAGGCCCGTGATCCAGAAAGGCCACCACGTAATGCCTGAGTTGCTACATGGTGACCAAGATGGCAGCTGTGGCTGGTGGGAAGCCCCAGCCAACATGACTCAAGCATTAGAGTCAGGAGGAGTGGAACGGGAAAGCCAAGAATGCATACATAGAAAAGCCTGTATGTACAGAACTTCTGACCATTTACCTGCCTGTTTGAAAAAGTTACTGAGATCACTTAACATTTTCAGATCTAATGTATCCATCTCAGGCCACTGAGAACCATTACCCAACTCATAAGTAGTCCAGACTTTTGTGCAGAAAAATATGAGCCGCTCGGGGCACAGTTCCCCAGATAAACCTAGAGTCTGGAGATTAACCAGAACATGGCCTAGTGCGGATTGGGAGTCTATTTTAGATGACTGGCTTCCCCCCATGACTGATCAGAGGGTGAGAATGAAAACAGGAATTTGGTGTCCCAAGAACCTGCCTAATGTCCGGAAACGGTGTGGTTGTGTTAGAAAAGGACATCTCCATTCCCTTTACACAACCAAAGGGCAGTCTGGCTACCCTCGGAGAACTTGGACACCAAATATCTGGGTTTTGTAACAGTCGTGAGCCCAAGTCCGGAAAAGGCTAAAAGCTGGAACCCACTTGTCCAAAGAAGGGGAAGCTTACCAGAGTGTAGTGTTATCAGCCAGTGAAACTGAAGTGCTGAGAGGCTGCAGAGCCAGAAGGGCACGCTGTGGAGCTGTTGGGTAGAATCAGAGCTGGATGAGGTTTAAGATGGCCTTCTGGGCTTGGCAGGGCGGTGAGATGGCCACGGCTCTGAGCATGTGTCAGGAAAGCTGGCCAGGCCAGAAGGATGGCCACTGGCTCTCAGCAGAGTGCAGGGCCACCAGCTCTCAGCAGAGCCCATGGGCAGGAGAAGGAGGCTGCCGACTCTCCGGAGGAGAGCCAGTGGGTGGGAAAAGATGGCCGCCGGCTCTTCGAAAGAGAGCCCGTGGATGGGAGAAGATGGCCGCCGACTCTCCGGAGGGGAGCCCATGGACGTCAGGAAGATGGCCGCCGACTCTCCAAAGGAGATCCCGTGGGCGGAAGAAGATGGCCACCAACTCTCGGGAAGAGAACCCATGGGCAGCGGGAGAAGATGGCCACTGACTCTCTGGAGGAGAGCCCGTAGGCAGGAGAAGATGGCTGCCGACTCTCCAGAGGAGAGCCTGTGGGCGGCGGGAAGATCTACTTTGGCTATTCTGTTTGTCTGTTTGTTTGTTTGTTTTTCCAAATGTATTTAAGAACTGTCTGTGAGGGAGTACAAATAGGAAAAGAACTCAAACTTTCACTATTTTCAGATGACATAATACTACACTTAGAAGACCCAACAGTCTCAACCAAAAGGCTTATAGAACTGATCAACACATTTAGCAAAGTGTCTGGATGCAATATTAATCTTAAAAATTCTGAAGCTTAGCCGGGCATGGTGGGGCACGCTTGTAATCCCCGCGCTTGGGAGGCAGAGACAGGAGGATCGCGCAGGTTCGAAGCCAGCCGCATGCGCTGGCTTAGGAGACCCTGTTTCCAAATAAAATGTTTAAAAAAATAGGTCTGGGAGTGTAGCCTGGAGGTAGAAGGGCTTCCAGGAACCCCAGTACCACCAAAAAAAAAAAAAAAAAAAAAAAAAATCTGAAGTTTTTCTGTATACCAACCATAAATCCACTGAAAAAGAAATCCAGAAAATACGTCCACTCAGGATTTCCCACAAAAAATAAAATACTTAGGAATAAACTTAACCAAGGAGGTAAAAGACCTCTACAAAGAAAATTATAAAACATTTAAAAAAGAAATCAAAGAAGATAGAAAGATCTTCCATGTTCATGGATTGACAAAATAAATATCATCAAAAGGGTCATACTTTCAAAAGTGATCTATAGATTCAATACAATACCCACTAAATTTTAGTTTCAACTTCTAGCCATAGCTAATGCTAAGATTCCAACCTTTATAGAAACTGAAATATGTAAATGCCTGGGAGATGGTATTTCTAATCTTGGCCCTTTAAAATAAATTTTTTAAATGATTTTTAATTTAAAATAATTAAATAGTTAAAAATAATTTAAAATATTTTTCTCATGTATGGGGTTGCTTGGTTTTGGTATTCTGGTTGTAACAATACTTGATATTTTTTGCAGTTTGCACAATCAGAGGAAAAAATTGAAGTTTCACAAATGAGAAGTTTCAAACTTATATTACTATCTGTATCTACTAAATTGGAGGGAGAAGATGTTGAGAACCATCTTAAAACTACACACTGAAATTACCATCTTGGCCTGACACAGCTGTATACACACATAGTACCAGATGAGTGGAATTTGTCTGCAAATAGACAGACTTCCAAAGGACCTGATGGAATCAATGAGTGTGGACTTTAATTTCTTCTCCACCTACCAGTCATGCTTAACCTTCCTTTCTCTTGGCTTGTCCCATTACAGTCCTGCTTTTCTTATCTTGACCTGTGACAGTTTGCTGGCTTCTGTGTTTAATTACTATCTATGATGTTATTTAAGCATTCCATAAAAGAAAAATGCTAGATACAGGGGAACAGGAAATTCACACTATATCCTCTACCACATACCCCAAATATTAAATATTAGATATAATTTCTCTAAATTAACATTATAAGTTAGTTTTATAAAGAGACTTCTAATTAGTGACAGCATTTGGCAGCAGCTTTCCATGGTAAGAATACAGAATAAATAGTATCCAGTACAGAATGGTTTTCGGGATTTTTTTTTTCCTTGTGGATTTATGGTTGACATACAGAAAGTTTTCTGTTTTTTTTTTTTTTTTTTTTTTTTTAAGATTGATTTTATGCCCAATTTGCTGAATTTGTTGATCAGCTATAAAAGCCATTTGGTTAAGTTTATGAGTCTCCTAAGAATAATATCATGTCAGTGGCAAATAGAAATAGTTTTGAATCTTCTTTTTATTTTGTACTGGTTTGATTTTCTTCTCTTGCTTTATTGCTCTGGTAGAATCTCAAGTACTATACTGAAAAGGAGTAAAGATAGTGAACATCTTTGTCATGTTTCTGTTTTCAAGAGAACTTTCATAGTGTTTTTTTTTTTTTTCTATTCAATATGTTAGCTATGGCTATTTTGTTCTTCTGCAGTTTTTTTTTGGAATAAATGGATTTTGAATTTTTTAAAAGACTCTCCAGAGGAGAGCCCGTGGGTGGCGGGAAGATCTACTTTGGCTATTCTGTTTGTTTGTTTGTTTGTTTGTTTGTCCAAATGTATTTAAGAACATACTTTTAGAATATATTAAAATGATCATGTGATTCTTTTCTTCGTTTTGTTTATGTGGTAAATTACATGAATTGTATTTTGTAGGTTGATTTAACCTTACATCCCTGGTATGAACCCAACTTTGTTAATGTTTATAATTTTCTTGATATGGTTTTGAATGTGAATTTCTAGTATTTTGTTTATAAGTTTTACATCTAAGCTCATTAGTAAATATTGGCCTATTGTCTTTTTGAGTTGCCTTTATTCAGTTTTGGTATTAATGTGGTGTTGGCTTCACAGAATGTCTTTGGAAGAGTCTCATCTCTTTATATTTTATGAAATAGATTGAGAATCATTGGGATTATATCTTCTCTAAGAGTTTTATAAAATTCACTTGGGAAACCATCTATAGACCTGGGCTATTCTTTGGTGGCAGAATTTTTATTACTAGTTCAATCTCTTTAATTGCTATTGTTTTGTTTTAAAAAATGACCTGCTTTGTTTCTTCTGAAAAGTTGAGGCTATATTGTCTAATATGAGATTTGGCATCTCTGTTTGCGTTTCAGTTTCATTAGCATGAATTAACTTGCTCTAGACCTTCACTTTTAGTTTTTTATTATTTTTACTTGTAAGGTACATTTCTTGCAGACAGCATATAGATTAATTATGATTTTTAACCTTATGTCCTTTGATTGGGGAGTTGAGGCCATTGATACCCAGCAGAATTATTAAAGGATAGATTTTAATTCCTAAAATTTAGAGCTTTAATTTCTGTTTTAAGTCTTGGAAGCTACTCCAAAGCTGTGGTTAAAGCTGGCTCTCCTGACTGATCTGCCTTCTACTTTGCTAAGGAGGCACTTTAGAAATAAGGTAGAGGGAAGGGCTGGTCCATGCTGGTTTCTGGGGATTCTTCTAGGCTGAGGGTTGGAAGTGTGGCCTAGGATGTTTACCCAGCATCCACTAGTGCCCTGTGCCCAAAAGAAAAAAAAAAGAAAAAGAGAAAGGGTAGGGAAGAGAGAGAGAGAGAGAGAGAGAGAGAGAGAGAGAGAGAGAATGAAAAAATACACATCAAAGGTTAAAAAAAAAAACCCTACAAAGTCACAGGTATAGAACAGCAGCCAAAAATGAAATACACGGGACAAAAAGGTAAAAAACAAAAATAAATAATAAGAATAAGAATAAGAATAAGAATAAGAATAACAAACTCTTGTACTTGGCATCTGCTACCCTCTTGAGTCTGTGTGGATACTTTCAACAAATAATATCCACTTATTGCAGTATGTTCTCAAGCACATTCCAAGCATTCCCACTTGCTTTGAAACCTAGAACAAAGGTGTCAACAAGATCCTGAAATGGTGGCTCTCTGTCTACACAGGCACTGAGTGCTAGGCCTCAGGCAGAGGGTCTCTCCCAAGGCAAGTGCAAGATTCTGCAGTCTCCACAGAGAAGGCTGAGTTAGTCTGTAGCTTTAAAGCCTGGTATAATCCTCAGGATTTTGTGTTTGGCGTGCAGTCATACTCAGTGTATAGAGCCACCCATTTTTATGATCTCTTTTCAGTTACCCCATGAGGTGACTTCACTTCCTTCCTTGGAGCTCCTGCACTCACCTCTGCCATTTGGTGCAGGGTGAAATGGGATTAGAAGAAACAGGGATGTAGATATGGTTGTCCTTGTTTGTCCTGTCCTCAGTAGCTGTGTGATTTTGTAGCTGGTGATCTTGATGTTCATGCAGTGGATCTCATGTTACTGATTATAAGATTTTTTTTGATTCTTCCAAATTTCCTGCCAATCCATAATGCACACTATTGTTCTTCTGTCTCTGATTTTCTTTTTTTTTTTTTTTTCCTTTCATCCTGGTTTTTAAGGGTGGTCTTGTAGGTATTATAGAATTCATCTGTCTTTTGTTTCTACTTCCCATGAGGTGGTCTGGAATGTGGAATGCTGCTCTATTTGGAGTTCCCGGAGATGAGTCAGAGACAGGTTCATCTAAGGGTCCTAACTTCATCACCATCTTCCTCCCCCTCACAATAAACCTTAAAAAGCTTTTAAAGAGTCCAAATATTTCAAAGGAAAGAAAAAGAAACAGAGAGAGAGAGAGAGAAGCAAAATATAGGCAGTAAATTATTAGATTATATCTAAACATATTAATAGTCACTTAAACAGAATCTAAATGCATAAATTAAAAGTGTTTTAGTTAAAATAAACCATCAATATTCAACTATATACTATCTGCAAGAAACCTACTTTTAAAATTAAAGGCTTAATCTGGGTGTGGTGGCACACACCTATAATCTCACTACTTGGAAGGCTGAGACTGGAAGATCATAGGTTGGAGACCAGCCTCAGCAATTTAGCAAGAATCTCAGCAACCTATTCAGTTTTAAAATAAAATAGGACTGGAAATATAACTCAGAGATAGAATACTCGAATTCAATATACAACTTAACCCTGTTATGTTGGATAGAAACTAGAGTTAACAGTACAGATTTATGTTAGATAGATATATACCCATAAATGTGTGTAGGAGGGGGATGAATGTGCATGCATATATTTCTGAGCTTCATCCATTGAAAGTATCTGGAAGCAGAAATACTCCAGTAGTAACAAACATGTCTACTAGCCATAAGCTTGTTTAGTTTTAGATCCTGATTTCTAAATATTATACTACACAGAAAGGAATCAGATTCCCTTTATAAAGTGCTTAAGTTCAGGCATGGAAAAAGAAAAATATAAGAAGAATCTACCACATCTTTTGGTATAAGAACACAAGCACATTTACAATAAAGACTGAAAGCATCTTTAAAAAAGTTACAGAAGCTATCCTAAAAGAGCACCTCTTGGCTAAAATTAGAATAAGATCAACCACAAAATAAATGACAATTGTATTATATTAAACTCCATAAAACAAATAACTTTGAGGTTAAGTGATAGCAATAAATTTTCAAAAATATAAGTAAATTGAGATGAAGGGATAGATCTTTTTTTTTTTTCATAAGCATTCCAGTGGTTCAATCTTGAATGAGGAATGAGTGAGGGATATTAACTATCATTAGAAAAATCATCATTGTAATTTGTATAGGCAAGAGCCACCTGGTAATGATAAAATTTGCTGGTGAAATTTATTTTTTATTTTTTATATTTGATGGTACTGGGGTTCCTGGAAGCCCTTTTACCTCCAGGATACACTCCCATGGGCTACACTCCCAGACCTATTTTCTAACTTTTTTTTTTTTTTAATGTGGAAATAGGGTATCTTAAGCCAGCGAGGCTGGCTCCGAACCAGCGCGATCCTCCTGTCTCTGCCTCCCAAGCACGGGGATTACAAGCATGCGCCACCACACCCAGCTGCTGGTGAAAATTTAAAGGCAAGATGTTTGAGCAGTATTGAAGTCTCAAAATAATTATTAACTATGAAAGCAAATCTAGTAGCTTTGCAGTAGGAGTTCCCAGATGATACTATTTTAGCAAAGTGACCAAAGTCCGTATTACCCATGCAAAGATATATTTATGCTTGAAACAATATTTTTATGGTATGCAGGTTAAAAAATACAATCTAAATCCAATTGTGGAAAGACATATGACAAACCCAAATTGTGGATTTGTAAAATTCTACAAAATACTGACTAGTACCCTTCTTTTTTTTTTTTTTTTTTTTTGCACTGGGGTAAAACCCAGGGGCATTTTACCTCTGAGCTACATTCCATCCCTTTCTGTTACTTATTTTGAAACGATATCACTAAATTACTGAAATTTTCACTAAACTGTTGAGGCTGGTCTTGAACCTGTGATCCTTCTCTCTCAGCCTTCCACATACTGAGATTATTGGAATACACTGACACATCTCATTTTTTATGTTATTTAACTTTAACCCTTGAACAAATTTCTTGTGCTTACTCTGTTCACAAATGTCTTAATCTCTGTATTTTGTAGCCTCACTTGCACTGAAATTACTATCTTAAGTTTGAGTGAGGAATAAACTTCTTGAACCATATCTTCTTTTCTCCAGTACTTAGATTCCTCAATCTGCTGTTATATTTAATACCATGAGCCACTCTTCCTGTTTAAATTTGATCACGTTGTTCTTTGCTGACTTCTTATTTTAAGCACAACATGGAAGAATCTTGGCTTAACATAAATTTATGTGAAAAGCTTTTATTTGACACAAAGTCCATGAAGAATCAGTAGTATAAAATCATGAAAAAGTAGTCAAAATTTATATTGCACACATGCAAGTACCGAAAAGGAAAAGTAATACTTTCTTTGTAATCTAGAGACACTCCGTACCAAAACTGAAGCATTTAGGTCAAGTCATGCATTTTAAAATTTTATTTTGAAATACGAGTTTTTCATGCTTTCTTTGCTTCTCATATCTCTAAAGATTATTGGATGATGGTCACGGTAGTACATGCCTGTAATCCCAATACTAAGGAGGTTGAAACAGGATGATGGAAGTTTTGAGTTCAACTCTTTGTAACACACACCTCCTCATCAATAGTAAACTCCAATTTCTATTGAGAACCATGCAGATTCAAGAATAATCCTGATGAAAGAAATCTCATAAGATTTAGCTTGGCCTACAAACATATATTCATCTTCACAAGAACCATCTTGTCCTGTAAACTTTCCAAAATGTCAGCTCATTATTTCCTGCTCACCATTCCACAATCTTGACTTACTTCCATTGCTACTTTATGCACACTTCATTTTTCATCTGATGCCATGCCGACTCCAAATGCATGAGCATTGGCTTCAATTTGGCTTCTTTATTGCTTTTTCTCTGCCACTGGTCATCATGCACACAGAAGAACTTGAACTGAGAACAGAGCATCTAAGTTCATATCACTGAAAAACAGATGATAAGGTGATTTGGAAAGCTGAGAAAGTGAGATTTACTTTAAGTAATAATAATAATTTAGTTAAAGATAGTCCAGATTAAGGGAACAAGAACAAATGTATAGTTAATATATAAATATATATTTTAAAAAGAAAACTTGTGAACAATGAGATCTTCCTGGTACAAACTTTTTACTTAGGAGTATTTAGAAGACTAAAGACTTCCCAAAGGTCATACAGAAATTAGACTCCAGTTCTTCTAAATTCTAAGTTGCTGTTCCTCATACATGGCATAAATGATTATAGAGTAAGATAGCAAGAAGTAAATTAAAAATAGCTATTTTTTTTACTGTAGTCATTTTTATTTCCCAAAATAAAGTATACTTAGCAAGTTAAAATCATGTGGCCAGGATATTTTATAGCCAAAGTGGATAAGTCTACTCCACTAACAAGAAAAAAAAATTTATTGAGAGAGGAAAAAATACAAACTAAGTAAATAGCATAAGCAAAACCAAATAACCATAGGCACACTCTACAACACTTTCTGCTTGAGTAATGGTCAGTTTTAATTTATGATATGGGGACTTCTTAGCTTATTGTGACTCATATTTTCAGTTCCTTTTACCACATTTTTTATGCCATCAGGCTGTATTGCATATCTGTCCGTGAAACTCTTATGCACCCCCAACATACATATAAGTGCATTTGAGAGGCCTTTGTTCTCAATTTTCCTCCTAGGTTTTGCCAATATTTACAATGGTTTGGGACCAATACTCCATCCATGAAGCACTATTTCCAACCGTGCTCTGCTGTTTTCCCAGTTCACTTCCAGAAATGACCCAGGAAAACCTGGTGAAGTCTGAACTATCTCTGGAGACTGAGAGCATTCAGTGCCCTGCCATATCCCCCATTCTCACCCTTATATGCTTCTATCATGATTCCTGTCTTATTCCAGTGACCAATAGGACTCAACACCAAGTGGCCACTGTCAATGTTTCTTCACACAGTTGTTTAATATATGTTGAATATCTGATTGATAAACTGGGCTAAGAAATTAATTAGAAAAAATAAAAAATCCAGGTTGAGTGGACAGGTTCTGAGGCTGAGAGATACAGTGAAAATGAATGAATGAAATAGAGATGAAAGTTGATATTTATTCAGTGCCCCCCTCCCAAATTTGAAAAAGACATATTATTTTACTTTCTATAAATATACCTGGAAGTTCCCAAACCAATTCTAACCCATTTTTATTCCTGTTAAATTTTTCTAAATAAAAATGATGTTGCTAGGCTGGGTGTGGTGGTGCATGCTTGCAATCCCAGTACTTGTGAGGCTGAGACAGGATTGCACATTTGCAGCCAGACTACTTAGTAAGGCCCTCCACAACTCAGTGAGACCCTGCTTCAAAATAATGAATAAAAATAATGAATAAAAATAGGGCTGAGGATATAGCTCAGATGTAGGATGACCCTGGGTTTAATTCCCAGTACTGAAAAAAAAAAAAAAAAAAAGATGTTGCTGCTATGCTTATCACAGTCAGCAAACAGAACAAGATTACCTGGACTAGCATTTTCACTCTCGTTGGGAATAAATGCCATTCCTGGGGCCAGGAAGTGAGATTTTTATGGGATCCCACTGGGTAAAAAGTAGGCAAAAAGTCAAATAGTCATCTGTAATAGCCATAATCATGGTAGTATGAATAAGATGCCTGAGTCAGGCACTTACAGGACTTGGGCAACGGGGTCAGAGAAGGACCACAAAGCTTCCACATCTGAGCCCTCAACAGATAATCTAGTTCGAGAAACAGGCAGAAAATGTTTGCCTGGGTAGTCATTTATTATGCCAGCATGAGGTAGAAAGGAAGCAGGACAGGAATAGGAGGTGCAAGGAGCCTCCCTGACCCTCACTTGTCCCTGATGAGTGAAGGTTCCCCTTTGCTCTCTGAAGATGATGGAGCTCCAAAGATCCTGGCAAGGAGCCCTCTGTTGGAGCGGGCTTGGTCCTGGGCTGTAGCCAGGCGGGCCCTTGCTAGCCCTCCTCCTGGCTGTGCTGCCTTTCGGGCCCTCAATTTCTGTTCAGTGGGACTCTGAGCAAATGCCCAGGAGCTATCCCGGCGGGCAGCATCCCCATCAGCCGCAAGGAAGCGCTGTCCCAGATCCACAGTCTTCAGGTAGAAATCGATCTCCCTCTTGGCCTGGGCAGCCTTGGCTCTTAGGCTCTGTCCGTGCACGGACATTTTATTAACTATGAAGATTTTAAGTTAAGGCAATATTTTTCAAAGGGAATTGGTATCAAGCAGGAGGAAAAGTTAAAAATAATAAATGAAGTATAATATTTTTCTGAACACATTTAAAATAGATTACCACTGTGGTCATGAAAAACATTATAATAATTAATTAAGCAATTTTAGTCTACAGTCACAAACACACTAAAATATATCCAAATTAAAAACAGGAAAATACACTGTACTATTGTTGATTTTTAAAAGTTAGACAAACAAATCTTTCAATTTTCCAGCTTTTTGTGTCAAAATTTATGTGCATTAACTAACAGCACACTTGTTTTCAAGTAAATTTATTTATTTATTTATTTATTTATTTATTTATTTATTTATTTATTGGGGGTACTGGGGTTCCTGGAAGCCCTTCTACCTCCGGGCTATACTCCCAGATCTATTTTTTATATTTTGAAACAGGGTCTCTTAAGCCAGCACGGCTGGCTCTGAACATGCGCAATCCCCCTGTCTCCGCCTCCCAAGTGCAGGGATTACAAGTGTGCACCACCACGCCCGGCTGAGTAAATTATTTTTAAATGAACATAAAAATCAATATATTTAACAGTAGCCATGAATTTTACTTCCTCATACATGGCACACACAAAAATATTTTATTTCCAAATAATTACTAAATTAACAAATAGTAATTCCAGAAAATATCAGATAAAAACAAAATAAATATATTTGATAGGCTTAGCAAAAAGATAGCAATATCTATTTATTAACACTATTTTTCTTTAAACAAAATATAATTCTTCCTTGGAGAAAATCAATACTCAGAGCTTTTAACAAGCGACAAATAATTGATTTTTTTCTTTATTCATTAATTCATTTTCTTTATTCATTAAATTGAGTTGAAACTTATTTACATATTAACTCTTAAAATTCTCTAGTAATCAATAAATATTTATTAATATACCTTAAAATTACTTCTCTGTAATTTATTATGCCTAAGCATGTCTTTGAATGAGTTTGTAAAAATAGCTCTACTGCCCATGGCTTTCTAAAAAAGAGAACAGAATCTATTCTGCATTCAGAATAATACTATCACATTTGACTCCCTGCTAGCATCTTTTTCTGTTTGGTCCTGTCCTTACAAGCCTGTAATCATCAAATTTCTGGCAGCTAGTTCTTTAATGTGAAAAAGTGAAATAGGCTGAAAAGATTATTTCCAAGAGCAGGTAACACAGGATTGTGCCCTGCAGTGCCTTAGGACACAATTCAGAGAGAATTGTATTGCCACTTAAATTGTAGACATATGGAATGGGATCAAAATGGGCCAGCAGGCATTGTGGGAAAGCTGCCAAGGTCTTACAGCAAAGTGTTCCATTGTTACCTTCACTTCATGGAGATAAAAGCTTAACAAGGAGCAAGTGGTTCATTCTGTTGATGATTACAGAAAGGAAGATGAGCTTCGGGAGCAAAGCTATAAAAAGAGTAGGCTAGAAGTTTTAATGGACACATTGCTAATTTGGAGACTTTCATCCCTTTGAAATTTCATTAGTGATGGTGCTGCTATGAGAAATGTATTTGTACCAGAAGTTGTCGGTGATTGACTACAGAATGCTAGACACTCAATTACCATCTTTGTTAAGAGGGGCTGATCAGCTCATAGCCTTCCACAGAGAGGCACCAGCCTTGGTCATTTTTAATAATACTTGGGTGTCAGCATGTAGCCATGAAGTAGCCATGAAGGTATAAAAGGCCACATGCTGCCGGTAGCAGCAAAGTATGTTCAGAGCAGTTTCATTTAAAATAATTGTATACACACAAACTCCAGTACTTGTGTTCAATAAAACCTTTTTATCTGGCTTCTTTTGAAAAGTTTGCAACTTTGAGGGTTTTTTTTTTTTTTTTGTACTGGGAATTGAACCCAGATGTATTTTAGCTCTGAGCTACACTCCCAACCCTTTAAAAAAATAATATTTACAGAATCTCACTAAATTACTGAGGCTGGCCTCAAACCTGTGATTCTTCTATCCTCAGCCTCCCAACGACTGAGATTATAGCGGTGTGCTACTAGGCCAGATTGAGGAATCTTTTATATATGAATGTAAAGGTTAATTTTTTTTTCTTATTTGAAGAGAGGTTACAAAAATTGTCTGATTATAAAAGATAATTTAAGCCAGGCATGGTGGCGCATGCTTGTAATCCCTGCACTTGGGAGGCAGAGACAGGAGGATCGCACAGGTTCGAAGCCAGCCTCACTGGCTTAAGAGACCCTGTTTCCAAAAATATATATAAAATAGGTCTGGGAGTGTAGCCCGGAGGTAGAAGGGTTTCCAGAAACCCCAGTACCACCACAAAAAAGAAAAGATAATTTAAAATGTTAAAAATAAATAATACATAGAAATGGGGATAAATGAATGAAAACTTGCATTTTTAGATAATGCAGCAGAGAGAAAATGAATTCCAGAACTTTCTTTATCATTGCCAATAGCAAAGAGCAGAAAAGAAGACAGTATTGAGATCAGTGAGGAGGCTTCTCAAAATACTGGGAATGGAATTACCATATGACAGCCACAGCACTCCTGGGCATCTATACAAAGAAACTGAAATCAAAATTTTCATGTGTATCCATGTTTATTACAGTAAAATTTACAACATCCAAATTATATAACCAGCTTAGGTGCCCATCAACAGATGAATGGATCACAAAACTGGTATATACACACAATAAAATTTTGCTCAGACATAAAGAACAAAATTATGTCATTTGCAGGAAAATGGATGGAACTTGAGAATATAGTGCTAAATGAGATTAGCCAGTCTCAGAAAGTGAACAGTTTTATTTTTTCTCTTGTATGTGGAGAATAGAGAAATTGGAAAACAAGAGACCTCAGATAAAGGAGTAGAGACTCCAATGGAGTGACGGGGGATGTTTAAAGGAGGGAAGAGAGGATACAGAAATGTAATGAAGGTAACAGTTTTAATAATGCTATGTACATATATTAAACTATCAATACCCTCTCAAGGATATGTAAAAGGAAGAGAAAAGAAAGGGATGGGACCTGGAGGGAAATGCTCCAATACTGTGTGTATATACATTCCTATCACTCCATAATCAGAATGATGAATAATGACAATGCACCAATAAAAGTATGAAAAGAAAGAATCTTAACAATAATTTAGCAATTTATTAAAATTATTTAATAAATAAATTTATTATTTTAATACTAATTTCAGTAAAATGAACAAATGTTATCAACAAAATACTAGGAATGGTGAAAACCTAATTTATAGGCTATGATATGATTTAGAATTTATGAAATTAAAATGTCTGGAAGTAAATTTCTATAACTGCCCTACATATTAAAGCCCAGAAAACAAAGAGGAAAAAGGTAATCAATGAGAAAATTAAAGATTTTGAAAATTTAAGAAACATGTAACATACTTAAACAACAATTTATCACTCAATTAACTAGAAAATATCAGTGAAAGAAACAAAAAAAATCCTATAAAGTAAAAGTAGTAAGAACAGTTTGTTAGAGTTGATTAAAAATAACACAAATCAATAAATTGACTAGAAAATAATCATGAGGAGAAAGCACAAGCATATATTATTAAGAATGAGAAGAGCATACATGTATGTAAAATGAATATTGTTTGCATAAATTTAATTATTTTGTGTGGTACAGAATTTTATAATAATAAATTTAAATGTCTCATTGAGAAATACAGCTTTACTAAAATATTCATAAACATTATCTCATGAAAATTAGAAACACTTAGTAATTTAGAGAAGAAAAGGAAAATGCTGATAATGTATTTCTTTAAATAGAAGCATCAGTCCAAGTTGTAGAAGAGTGAGTCCTGCCAATCAATGTTTCACACACATATAAACTGTTCCTGAGGAAGAAAGAGGAGAAAGTATACCCAAATCAAGGCTTTCAACCCACATAAATACGGTTTTAAGAATGACACAGAAGCAAAAGATAGAAGAAATTTACACTTATGTACACAGACTAATTGAAATGAGACAGAACATATACATATTGAATCTAGCTGCACTATGTATACTGAAGAAAAAATATACCATGACCTGTGGATCTTATCTTAGAAATGCAATAGCACTGATAAAAAAACACACACCATTAATGTGATTATCAAGGATTTAAATAAAACCATTCAAAATGATTGATTAAAATAAAATACATTTTAAAACAAAAATAATAAAGACTAGTGAATAAAAAACTCTTTAACATGATAAATGTTAAATAATGGAAATGTGAGCAGACATTAAAATTAATGGTAAAAATTGATCTACTATTATATTCAGAATATTTTTCACTGTTGGTGGGATTGCAAATTAGTGCCATTTTCATGGAGATCAGTGTGGAGATTCCTCAGTAAACTGGGAAGAGATCCACCATATGATCCAGCTATACCACTGATGGGTATCTTTCCAAGTGAACTAAAATTATAACATTATAGTAATATATGCATATCCATGTTTATAGTTGGAAAATTCACAGTAAGCCAAATTATAGAACCAACCTAGGTGTCTATCAACAAGTGAATGAATCATGAATTATGGGATATACACACAATGGAATTCTATTCAGTAATCAAGAACAAAATTGTGTCATTTGCAGAAAAATGGATGGACCTAAAAAACATTATGTTGAGTGAGACGAGCCATTCACATAAAGTGGAGGGTCATATTTTTTCTCTCATATGCGGAATCTAGGGCATAATCAGAATACCAGAGGAACTTCAGGTAATGGGGGAAAAACTATAGTGGAGCCAGGGAAGTGGTTTTGAGGAGGGAGGGAGGAGGTAGAGGAAGAATTAATGAAGAAAACACCACTTCTAATGGCATTATGCACATATATAAGGATATTAATGCCAATATCAATATCTATATGGTGAATGGGAGAGTGGGGGGTGAGGCAGGGAAAAACTCACCAAATGCTGTGCATGGTATGTCAGTAACACTATGAACTGCATTATATTGTGATACTATAATGTACCAATAATTGCATTAAAAATCTTAAAGTAAAATATAAATGTGATTTTAAATAATTGCAGAGTAAAAATATCAATAATATACTGACATTAACATAGGCTGATTTTCTTTATGTTTATATAATTATTGGGCTACAGTCATTATATTTTGCTTATTTTAAAATATGGTCTACTAATATGACAAAACACCACTACTTAAAATAAGAATCATCAAGTAACATAATTTTAAAAATAGTCTTATTAAATTTTCATATACTTTAAAATCACAAAGTTGGAAATAAATGAGTCTAAGTTTATCAATAATAAATATTTTCTGAAAACTTATATGCTGATCTCAGGATAAAATAACAAATTAAAGAATATAAAGTACAGATAAAACACTGAGGAACAGATACAGAATACATAATGCATATGAAGATACCACATACACAAGTTTAATAAATGACCACTGAAAGTTATATGCTTCTTTTCAAAGGTATGTGTATTATATTATAGTAAGTATGTTTTATATTTTCTTTTAATACAAAGACAATATGCTTACTTATTTTCTAAATCCTTGGCTTATCTTTACTAAGACAACCCTTTAACCAAACATTGAATGTCCTAATACTCTTGTGGATTTTATGATACTTTTTTTTCATCTTACTCATTTCATCTTGACTGGTTGTTTTAATAGTAAAAGCCATCATAATTAATGTATAACTTCCTTTTCCTCAGTCAAGTAATTTTGGTTCTAATAAAGTATTCTGAAGTTTGAAGCTTTGAGTTTTCTGGTCTAAAGAATATAACTTTTTAATAGGAACTTAGAAACATAATGAGTCTTATTCTCCTGGGCTCCTGGCCCATTCTAAAAACAATGTTATAGTTTAATGTCTCTGCAAACCTTTTATTATATAGATGAGGATTTCTCTCTTCTCCCTTTATGAAAGCTAAGACACCAGGTGAATGTTCTTGGCCTATGAATCCTACAGGAGAGAGGGCCAATGAGCTATTGAGAGTCTTCTAATTCTTAAACAGTTGGCTTTTCTATTTTAGAGTATCCTTCTCCTAGGTCACAGCAGAAGAGTGAGTGTACAGCCAGCCTCAGTCACAGTGTCCAGGCAGCTAGAGGTGGAGGAAGGCTATTTTCCATGAGACTTGTGGCCATTGATTTTTCTGAGAGAAAATAAGCTGGGTTTTCATCTCTTCAAGATTAAAGCTGACTTTCTTTGTTTCTCTGTTAACAATTCTATTGCCATTAGCAATCTGAGGCTCTTTTAATATAGTGACTACAGACATGATTCATTTTTTTCCACCCACCTAACCTAGAGACCATTACCAAAATGCTTATTGATTGGAAATCTAACCAATTTTTTTTTACTTATTACTATTTACAACTAAAGAGCTAAAAAAGTTAAAATTTATAATCCACAATTTATTTTTCTCAATGGCTCAAAATGATTAAAAAGTAATTCTCTTACCCATTTGTCACTGTTTCATCTATCACTGTTTATTTCTCAGTGAAATGAGGCATTTAGGAACCAGAAGAGTTTTTAAGCGCAGGTTTGCTCTATACTTCCTTTATGCATCTACATGCAAAAAGATGCGATTTATAGTTTCTTAGTAAGAATGGAAAAATCAAGCTGGCTTTCTACTTAGTCTATTTCTATGGACAGAAAACTTGTATATTGTCATCCTTCTATTTATGAACTTCTGTATTAAGGAGACAATACAGTGACTTAAAATGTGAACACTGAAGTGTGTTCTCTGCTGCTAGGATACACATCCATTTATAACTCCTACTGTATTATTTCCTCATCTCTCTGAACACTTGTGGGCTGCCTTCCTATAGCATCCAATATAAAATATAATTTAGCTTAATTGGCCTAAGTGAAACATAACTGAGAATGCTAATCTACTAAAAATATTATATAATTAATTTAAAAGCCTTCAAACATTTAGCCTTATCATTGTCTAGTTAATTAAATGTTTCTGTCAGAATTCAATTGTATGACATATAAATCTATATTGAGTTGATGGTAGAACCTAATTTTCAAACAGATTCCGAGCTACATGATAGAACAAAAAATATATTTAACATTTTAGGCTCAGTAGTATAAGAAGACATGATAGAAGGAAGTTACTGTAGACACTGAGAACCAATTAATCTGCCATGCTCCACAATTCAAACCCCTCTAAGTCTAGTTTTCAATACCATCTGCAATGTTGCCTCAATTCATCTTTTGCCATTTCATCTTCTGCTCATCATATGTATTGTGTAAATACAATTTACACAACAGATAAAATGACTTTATTAGGTTTTCAAAGTGTCCTTTTTTTGCATTTGATTAACATTTTTTATTTTCTCTGATCAAAATTTTTTATTATAAAATTCACTTTTTTGTTGCTATGTTGGTCTTATATTCTCTAGACCATTCACTTTTAAAAATAAAGTCCCTTTCTCGTGTTCTTAGTCTTCCTTACTATGATATTAGCACATTGTTATAAAACAAAAACAGTAAATATTTTAAAAATGCAATAGAAGAAATCTGACAAAATTACAGCACTAATTTCTTTCACAGTTACTTTATGGGATGTGAACTTCTTTATTAATAAACAAATGCAACTCTTATGAAATTAATTTTCAAAGTTTCTTTTGATTCAGAACATTTTATTCAAACTGACGATGTACCTAGATGATAGGCTTAAATAATTTTGAGACTTGTATCAGATGGGGTCTATGTAGTCCCAATGGGTACCTATTCTCAATCCCCCCAACACACACATTCTGATGGAAACTTTCAAACCTACTCAAAGCACAAATTAAAAATTGCATTCTAGCCGGGCGTGGTGGCGCACGCTTGTAATCCCCGCGCTTGGGAAGCTGAGACAGGAGGATCGCACAGGTTCGAAGCCAGCCTCAGATACTCAGTAAGGCTTCCAGCAACTTATTGAGACCCTGTTTACAAATAAAATTTTAAAATTGCATTCTAGTCATACACATTGGAACACACCTGTAATCCCAGTACTAGGGTGGCTCAAACAGGAGGATTTTAGGTTCAAAGCCAGTACATGCTAACTTAGTGAGACACTATTTTAATACTAACATCACACAAAAGTTAATTCAAGATGGATAAAAAACCTGGAAATTAGATCAGAGACCATACAGCTGCTTGAAAGGAGCATAGGAACAAAATTACAACACATAGACATGTGTAAAAAATTTTTCAAAAGACTCCAAAGACACAAGAAATTAAGTGAAGGTCAATACATGGGGTTTCATTGAACTAAAGAGCTTTTGTTCAGCCAAAGAAATTATTAAGAACCTCCAGGGGGGGGAAAAAAACAGAATGGGAGAAGATTTTTTTCTAGGTATTCCTCTGATAAAGGACTAATACCTAGAATATACAGAGAACTCAAGAAACTCACTGCCAAACAACAACAACAACAAATAACCCAATTAAAACAGCAAGTGAAAAAAATAGAAATTTTACAATAAACGAAATACAAATGGCAAATAAAAATGTGGAAAAATGCTCAACATTATTAGCAATCAGAGGGTTGCAAATCAAAATTATCCTGAGTTTTAATTCCAATTAGAATGGTAATAATTAAAAACACAAGCAATAACAAATGCTGGCAAGGAGAAGTAGGGACTCTGAAACATTGTTGGGATGATTGTAAATTAGCGCAAACACTTTAGAAAACAATGTGGAGTATCCTCAGAAGAATGTGAATGAGCCTACCATATGATCCAGCTTTACCACTTCTGGGCATCTACCAAAAAAAAAAAAAAAAATGAAAATCTAACTACCAGGGAAAAGTATGTGTATTTATGTTTATAGATGTACAATTCACATGCCAAACCATGAAACCAGCCAAAATGTACATTAACAGATGAATGGATTACAAAACTATGGGATATATCCACAGTGAAATTTTACTCATCTATAAAGAACAAAGTTACATCATTTGCGGGCAAATTTATGAAATATAATGCTAAGTGAGATTAGTCACAAAAAGTGAAAAGTAGGATATTCTAGCATATGCAGAAGCTAGGGAGAAAATGAGACATAGGAGTAACCCCACTTAAATGAGTAAAGAAGGTAAAATAACTGAGTGGAATTAAGGGGATTAAAACACCCCAATGGACATGATGTACATTCATAAACTTATCCAAGTCAACCACTGTGCTGAGTATGGGAAGAAAGGAAGAGAAGGAAATAGGGTAGAAATTGGGGGAGAGCTAAATGTGTGCTGTCTGCATGTATGCTTTTATTACCCTGAACTTTATCAAGATGTATGATTACATGCACCAATAAAGAAATAAGAGGGACTTCCAGGAAGATGGCGACTGAGGGAAGCAGCAATATCAGTTTTGCTGACACTTAATCTCTCTTGCCGTGAAAACAGCATTCTGACAAAAAAAAAACCCAAAACAAACAAAACAAACAAAAACAAAACCTAGCATAAAGTTAAAAAGAGCACTAGAAATAAAGGCAGTAGGAAAAATAAAAAAGAAGATCAGAGAGCATAAAAGGACCCCATCTGCCTCCAATGTGCTGCACCATCTTACCTCACCACACAGGACTGCCAGAGACCCATAGGAGAAAAACCCAATGACTTGAAACAAAGTAAGCAACTACAGCTCATCAGAATTATAAACCATCAGTTCCTTCTGCACAAATGCTGGAGTATACCATGCCCTCTAGAGATCCAGAGCAGTGCTCAACAACATGTTAAGTGAACCCATTGTCCCTGCAGGAGAATGCCCAGTGTGACTGCAGGGACTTGCACAGCCAGCAATAAACTCACAGGGTCTGAGACTTTGTGGATCAACCTTTAGAAGATAGGGGTGGATTCTGTTATTGAACATAGCAGAGGTTTGGATTAGCAGAGAGCACTCAAGGAAAAATCAGGCAAAGAGGCCTATAGTCTCCAGGGCTTAGAGCCCAAGTAGAACTGAGATCAACAGTTACCACCCAATCCTGGTGAATAAGAAGAAGTCAGACCAATCCAGCCCTATCTGTGGAGAACAGGGACTCTTACATATAAACTAGATTTGGTCACAGATGCACCCACCACCTACTCAGGCTCCACATTGGAGCAAACTACACTTAACACTAGAACCAGCATCAATAATACCAGCCATCTGCATAGACTGTGAGTGACTCAGAGAATAGGCTTTCAGCAGGAAAGGTATCAGTGGCACTCTGAATTTACATAGAGAGAAACTTCAAAGGCCAAGTCTGCTGAGTGTTCCTATATTTGTAGGGTTCCATTATTTTTGTTGTTTTGCTATGTTTTCTTTCTTTTATTGTGTATATTTGTTCATTTGCTCTCTTTTCCACCACTTTCACAAGCCTCTCCTCTTGTAGATATCTACTCTCTTGTCTAGAACCATTTTTTTTGTCTTGCATTAAATCTACTTCATATCACTAAACTAAATACATTGGTTATGAGAATCCTGCTACATATTCCCTATCTCTAATCTACTATATATTACCTTACTAAACTCAGACTTTTAATCTATGTCATGCTATATTGGTTTACCCCATTCTTTTTTTTTTTTTTTTTTTTGCAGGTCTGGGGATGGAAACCAGGGGCATTCGACCTCTGAGCTACACCCCCTGCCCTATTGTTTATTTATTTTGAAACCAGGTCTCACTGAGTTGCAAGGGGCCTCGCTAAGTAGCTGAGGCTGTCCCTGAACCACGATCCTCAGGTCTCATCCTCCTGAATGCTGGGATTACAAGCATGTGCCACCACGCCTGGCAGCTTTACCCCATTCTTGTATTTACAACTTCACTTTTCTCCTTACTCAACCTTTCCCATTGAACATAATTTACCCTTAGACATTCAGGCTGGCACTTACAAGTTTCCAAACTAGCATGGGAGAAAATACCCAAAAAGATTAACTATAAAGAAGAAATAAATAATAAACACCAGAACCAGAGAAACAAAAATTTCTATCAAAAAACTAAGCAAAGAAGAACAAACATTATCTCAAATAGAAATTAAAACTCAAAATGTTTAGAATTAGAAAGTCATCTCCCAATAATCATGTTGAACATAATGGCCTCAACTCCCCAGTAAAAAGACATAAGGTGGCAAAATAGATTAAAACCCAGAATTCACCTATCTGCTGCCTGCAAGAAAAACACCTTACAAGTAGATAATAATAAACTAAAGGTATAGGGTTGAGTCAAGGTAATTCATGCCAACAGAACTCAAAGACAAGCAGAAGTAGTAATTATAATATCAGACAAGTTAGTCTTCAAGCTCAATCTTATTAAAAGAGACAAAACAGCTCATTTTTACTATTAATGGAATAATCTAGCAAGAGGAAATAATGATAATCAACATCTATGCCCCAAACATAGGTGTATCTACTTTCATAACACAAATTCTTTGTTACATTAAGTCACACATAAGTCCCAATTCAATAATACTGGGAAACTTCAACACCCCTCTTACACAACTAGACCAATGTTCCAGAAAAAAGATCAGTAAATATGCCTTAGACCTAAAGAACACCATCAACCAAATTAGACACATACAGAATATTCCACCAACTACAGCAGAGTTAACATTTTTCTCAGATGCTCATGGAACCTTCTCCAAAATATATCACATCCTAAGCCACAAAATGAGCATGAGCAACTTCAAAAAATGTGACATACTACCCAGTGTCTTTACAGACCACAATGGAAGGAAACTAGAAATCAACTATAAGAAGACCCAGAGTAACAACGTAAACATGGGGAGATTGAACACCACAATGCTGAACAAAAAATGCATCATAAAAAAAGTAAGAGGTAAAATCAAGAAATTCTTAGAAACAAACAAAAACAGAGATGCAACATATCAAAAACTCTGGGACACCTTGAAAGGAGTATTCAGAGGAAAATTTATAGCACTGAATGTCCACATAAAAAGAACAAAAAATCACCAAATAATTAATGTAATGGACACACCTCAAAGCCCTTGTAAAACAGGAACAGTCTAACCTCAAAGCCAGTAGAGGACAGGAAATTATTAAAATCAGAGCAGAAATCAATGAAGTAGAAAGTAAAAAAAAATACAGAAAATCAACAAAACCAAAATCATTCCTAACTGATCATTTATTTTACTGAATGATAGTATATATGTTCAGATATATAGATCTTCAGTATCTTAGAACCAATGATTATCAGAGGACTATAATCCAAAAATCTGGATTTGTTTTCAGAAAAAAAAAATACATACTCAACTTCTGAATTCATTCTAGAAAAAAAAGCAGACACTCATGTATGCACACACATACACATACACACACACACACACACACACACACACACACACATCAGTTTCAAGATACTCATAAACATACTGAAGCTGTACTATAAGAATTCAATTCAATGCAAAAAGCTTTATTGCTTTGCAGGTGATATCAAATACTTTCTGCCCACTTATTTTTTCTTATCAAATGATATCTAGTAGAGTAAAAGCACTGATCTCTTAACCTGCTCCTTTGTTTGTCCTTGATCCATGGGTGAAAAAAAGTGGCCTGATTTGTGAAATCCATTGGATCTTGATTCTTGCTAAAAATTTTCAAGTAGAAGTTGGCAGAAGTTCAGCACTTTCTTGCTTTCTCTTCCCTCGTCTCCATAGCTTCTATGAGGCAGTAATGCAAGACACCTGCAGCTTGTGGACAAATTTATTTTTTTTTAATCTCAAGTGTATTATGTCAATGAGTAACATAGGGTAAGGTGGTCAGTGTTTCAGAAAGGACAGGATAAAATCAGTCTGGCCACAGATCAATAATAATCATTTTTACACATGAGAATGTACAGAGGTATGGTAATTATTAACACCCCTGGTATTTAATATTTACTGTATACAGTTACATAGTTATATCTACATGGAAAAAAGTAAAAAAAATATTAAAACAAGTTATAAAAAATCATAGGATTTTTGAAAAGATAAAATAAAAGTTTTTAGATTTTTTTTCTATCAGTTTTTCACAAAATTAATTTTAAAATTCAAGGAAATACCTTAAAATGTATCCACATTATGAAATCTATTACAAGTAGTAAAAATATGACTATAAATATAAACATGCTTATAATTATAAATCATATGGATAGAAATTATAGTCCTAATACTAAAGTCTAATGCATCTTATTTTCTGCACATTGCCTTTGTCTGGGGAGTTAATGGAGAATGAATCCAGGGACCCTCTACTTCAGCATTATACTCCATTTCATTTTGCAAAATTATTTTATTTTATTTTTTGAGACAAGATTTTACTAAGTTGCTGAAGGTCTCACTAAGTTTCTGAGGCTGAACCTGTGATTCTCCTGTCTCAGCCTCCCAAGTTCAGTATTACAGGTGTATGCCACTGTGTATGATTTTTAATTGCTTTTTAAAATGTAATAATGTGGAGAAGAAACTCATGTTTTATAACTATATCTGTCTTAGTTTGGAAGACCAAACAGTGACCTAAACAGGACAGTTTTTCTTATAATTTGAGAGGCTGGACCATCTAAGATCAAAGTGCAGGAGGTCCCTTCCTGGCTTCTAGGTGATTGTCTTCCAGGATGGCCTCCACTTACAAGGGCACCAATCCCACTATGGGTTCCTTTCTTTTAATTTCATGTAACCTAATTGCCCCCCAAAATCCCTATCTCCAAACACCATCCCATTGGAATATAGGGCTTCAACATGTGGACTCTAGGAGGACACAAACATTCAATATATAACAATTACCAATCAAATTGGGTGTGTGTGGGGGGGTATTTGTGTGGGGGGTATATACATCTATAGACAAAAACTTATTTTTTTAATTTTTGATGTGTCACAACTAAGATTTATATGAATATAACTCATACTCATATATAGAAAGTTGAGATTGGATGGTCACATTATCAAAGCTAATCTCTGCAATTTAGCTATACTGTTTCAAAACAAAACAAAAGATAAATAAATAAAAGAAAGGCTGAGAGTATAACTTGGAACCAGAATATCCCTGGATTCAATTCCCACTACAAAGAAGGAAGGAGGGAATGAAGGAACAAAGGAAGGAAGTCTACAGAGTCATATAAAATCAGTATTCACATATGCTTGGCAGATTAAATAATAAAGTTCTAAACATCTATCTCCTGACCCATAATTGAACTTTCTTTCCTGTTTTATTTTTACAACTAGCCTTCTGGGTATAACACCTAAAATATTCAATAAAATGAACTATATAGGATGAGTGCTTTGGATCTGTATAGTAAAAGTGCTTCTGTTGTTTCTATTTTATTAGTCCTCATGTAGCAGCACAATGAAAGAAGCTAGTTCACTATCTCCACATGTTCTGAAATATGGTTTCTTTTAGCATTTGTTACATCAAGCCAGAAAGACATTTTATTGTATCGGTACTGTCTGTCTCTAGGTCTAAATTTCTTCCCAAACCAAAATTGGTGGCAATCATGATTCTATAGATATGAAGGATTATTTTTTCTATTAACAAATACCTTACTCATATATCTATTGTTCCTCTTCTATATTCTAAATAAGTTTTTACTTCTCTTAAAGATTATAAAATTTCCTAGGTACACTGAAGGAGCTACAGTCGTATTTCTCTAAGTGTTGCTCTTACTTTTTCACTTGAAATTAATTATTTAGCATAAATTTATGTAGATAAAAAATGAAATAGGATGCCGAGCATGGTGGCGCACGCTTGTAATCCCCGCGCTTGAGAGGCAGAGACAGGAGGATCGCGCAGGTTCGAAGCCAACCGCGCCCGCTGGTTTAGGAGACCCTGTTTCCAAATAAAAATATAAAAATAGGTCTGGGAGTGTAGCCTGGAGGTAGAAGGGCTTCCAGGAACCCCAGTACCAAAAAAAAAAAAAAAAGTAAGAAATAGGGAGCAATGTGATCAGGTCAATTGTTTGACCAAGTGATGCATTTTCTTTATGTGTCAATCAAATTGCAATGGTAATCACAGTGCTTTCTGAGTTGGTCAAACTTCCCATCTTCTATGTACCCATTAACTACAAACTTATTTCCTGAATCTGAAGAAGTTGACCAAATCAGTTTGACTATTTACCTTCAGTTTGAATAGCCTTTTTAGAATGTCAAAATTAATCATGTTACTCACCCAAGTAACTCTCCTTTCTTTACAGAATAGTCTTTTTAAAAACGAACTTTTTATTACCTCAATGCATTTAACATACAAATGTGTACACACAAAAACATGTGATTTTAGAACTAGAGTGATTTTTTACTATTTAAAATATGAAACAAGCCAGGCATGGTGATGTATACTTGTAATCCCAGCACTTGGGAGACTGAGACAAGAGGATTGCACAGGTTTGAAGCCAGCCTCAGCTACTTAATGAGGCTCTCAGCAACTTAGTGAGACCCTATTTCCAAATAAAGTTTAAAGTAGGTCTGAGGATGTAGCCTGGAGGTAGAAAAGCCCCTGGGTTCTACCCCCAGTACCACCCCCACCCCCACCCCAACAAAAATTATATATATATATATATATATATATATATATATATATATATATATAATGTTAACAAACAAAATGTTACTTATTTTATCCCTAAGAGAGGACTACTCTACTTTCTGAATCCTGTCAATGTTGATTTGAGCAGTCAATAAATTGAGCAGTCAATAAATTGCCATTCTTAGCTGGGCATGGGGATGCATGCTTGTAATTTAGGAGACTGAGACAGGAGAATCATAGTTCACAGCCAGCCTCAGCTACTTAGTGAGGCCCTTTACAACTCAGTGAGACCTTGTTTCAAAATAAAGAATAAAAAATAGGGCTGGGGGTGTAGCTCGGAGGTAGAATGCCCATGGGTTCCATCCCCAGTACCATACACACACAATAAAAGCCATTCTGCTGTATTTAAGTAGGGCATGTTCTAGAATGCATCTTCACTCTTTGATCAAATTAATATAAAATCTTCTAACATCAATCAAAGATTCAAATGAAATGAGAATATCATTTTAAAAGGACAACATTGAGTGTAAACACATCTTTTTCCACATTAAAAATATAATTTATAAATCATAGATTACTACCATAAAATCAATGCTAATTTTTTCAATTTGTGTGTGTGTTTTTTTTTGGAGAGGTTGGATGTCTTCTCAATTGCTCACCTATTTCTCACATTCTTCATCTCCTATGGTACATTTTTTTTTTTACAAACAATCATATGTGGTGATCCACCACTATTAACTTGATATTTATTACAAGCCATTTAGAAGTTGCTGAAAATTAAAAATATTTACTTTGGAGTCTAAAAGTACATTTATATTTGTCTTTCTAACTCAACCAACATAAACTCTTGACTATGAACCATAATGCTAAATGTCTTTAACCTTTTTTATCCTACAATAGAGCCCATACTTTTATTTATCTTATCATGTTATCCTACACTAAGAACAAATCATCCCAGAGTTTTGAAGGCTTCTAAAACGTAATGTGCTATTTTACAAATGAAAAGGTTTTTCTGTTGAAATATTAGGCTTCCATTTATGTTTAAATGGGGTGTGTAGAGACAGATTAGGAAATAGATGGTTGATGAATACATATTACTTTATTCAAGACACTTTACTTACTGTATTCTACTCACTGTAGCAATAGGATGACTATGACTTGAGAAAATGACCTTTCAAGGTATAATTGCCTGTCTTCAGCTTTCTTACTGTTCTACTTCCTCTGATCTTCTCTTTTTCCATCTTGATGTTCGTGAGCTTCCGGTGTGTGTACTTTCCCAACAAATTCACTTTTATTTGTGTGTACATTTTTTCAGATATTAACTTTGAATTAGCAAATCTGCTTTTATCCTCTGATTTATTTAGGCTGAAGATGGTAGCACACGTTTATTTTTCAGGCTAACTAGCTTTTCAAGCTACACTAAATCACAAGGCTTCAAAAGAACTTTTTTTGCAAATGAATGCATTTAGTTGCTCTTATTCTCCAAAGATATTGCCATTTTTTGTTTAACAAACTCTTGTATACAATTTTACATTTCTAAATGGAGGCTGCAGTGTGGCTAGTGTCCCCTGTGTATGATTTCTTTTTTTTAGAGGAGATGACCAGCAGGAGGGTTATATAAATTTGAAGTTATAAGTGATTTGTGAGTGTAATTTGCTTTCAAAACTGGTTTCACTTTTTTCTCTTGTTTAGTTTCCTCCATCTTTTCTGCAATATATCATATATATTATGGTTAACTTTGTTTTTTATTACCTTATTTTTACCACTTTTTTACTGCTATTTAGTTCATTTGCTTTCTCCTTATCTCATCACTTTTCCTTGATATTGTCCAACAGAGATTTTTTTATTTATGTACAAAATTTATACCAGGATGTGTTTGGCTTTCAAACAGATCTAAATAGTACCTACACAATAGTAAGTTCTGTAGATAAAGTGACAAAATCTTATGAGTGTTTAGGACAAATTCAGAATTGTTCAATTTTCATATTTTTACCTATTCATAAAATGCTTTTTTTGTTTTGATTTTTGACTCATAAAATGTTTAACTCTTAATCTCATCTCTCTCACAGATAACTTCAGTCAAGAAGGAAAAAGAGACACTTTTATTCTCCTGTGTCTTTTCCAAAATGTTGACACCCTTTCCAGAAATCCATCTACAGACTTCCTTTTAAGTCTGATGGCCACAGTTGAATGAAATGTACATTCTTCAACTAACTACTAGATAGAATAAAGGCATTACCACAATGGTCTCTGAATATTAAGTCTTATTTTCTTGTGATTATGAGAGTACGACAGGAGGCTACCTAATACCTGGGTAGGGGTGGGGGAATATTCTATATGCAAAGCGTATGAGAAGTGCATTTGAATAGGCAATGAGTGAAAAATTTCTACCATACATTATAAGCTCTATGAAGACAAAATCATTCAGTACATTACTTATTTAGTACAGTATCTCAAGGCTTAACAAAATGCCTGATGTACAGCAGTTACTCATGAAGTATCTGTGAACTTAACTTATGGAGAATGCAAATATTGATATTGATAAGAATACTAATGTATGGTCTTTGAGGGACCAAGCAGGAGGCATGCCAGCACAATGCCAAAAAGATCATAACAATAGAACAAAGACTTTGTCACTGTGGCTCTGAAAAGCTAGGTATTCTAGAGTTTTGTTTTAAAGTCACCTATGGTCTTTAGGTTGCTGAATCTCATATTCAGTTTCCAGTCCCATTACTTAAATCATGAACAGTGTAAGACACTGGTGACCATTCTTTCCTCTGTCACACTTTCAGGATATTAAGCTCTTTTGTTGACTTCTTCCTTCAGTGGGTACTTATTTCCAAATTACTCTAAGATTACTCTTTTCTTGCACCTCTTACTGTGGGAGTATTACAGGGCATAGTCCTTGTTGATTTCTCTCCTCTACTCGTATTCACTCCCTTTGTGATTTTTCCTGTCTTGTCTGCTATGTTAACAAAATATGTAATAAAACCCAAAATTTGCTAGTACTTTTCCACAGTTTTGCTTTATTCTAGTTTTTAATTTGTACCTTTTTTGTATTTCTTATTGTATTTCTTTAGACCAAAATAGAAACAAACAAGAAGTTCAAGTAAAGTTTCTGCTGACTGCAGAATTCCTCATAGCAATTTTGAAGAAACAAGCTCACTGGAGAAGTGATGCAACTCAATCGAACAAATATCTGCATAGCACCTATTATATGAGTAACTCAAAGGTAAGAAGCCAAATAAGAAACAGGCCCATTCTCAAGATGCTTACAACCGAGCACAAAAAATGTCAGTACACAGGTAACTATAACCACCAAGGAGCAAAATAATTGCTGGCTCCTTTTCTTTGCCTCTCTACACTAAATTCAAAAGTAAACAAATTAACAAACCAGATAGAATAAAGCATTTTTTTCTATAGGAATTACTACCTTTTGTGCTTTTTTTCTTCTTTTTTTATACTGGAGATTAAATTTAAGGATATTTTACCTCCGATCTACACTCCAAGCTTTATTTTATTTTTTACTTTGAAAAACAATTTTACTAAATTACTGAGGGTTTCACTAAATTTTTGAGGTTCCTAAATGCTGAGATTACAGGTGTATACCACCACACCTGACTCCTTTTATGCTTTTTTATTTTAAAACCCCAAACAAATTTTGTATACTTACTCCACTTATTTCTTAATTTCGGTTATTCTATAAATTATTTTCACTGAAGTTACTCTCTTAAGGTTAAGTACATACTGAACTCCATGGGCCACATTTCTTTCTCTTCCGTTCTCATCTTTTTCAATGTCCTCCTATATTTAATACCATGGGCCACTCTTCCTTCTTTAAATTCTATGGGATTGTTTTTTGCTCTCTCTTTTCTCACTTTTTTATTTCAAGCACATGGTTTAACATTCATTTATGTGAAAGGTTTTTATTTGGCACAAAACACACAAATAATCAGTAGTACAAAATCATGAAAAAAATAGTGAAAGTTTATTATATTGCACAAATACAAGTACCCAAATGAGAAAATGGTAGTTCTTTTGTTATCTAAAGCCATTTCTTACAAATACCAAGGTATTAGGTTGAGACATAAATTCCATGTTAAAAACATACTAATTGAAATATGGTCCCCCAAAATAATTAAGATATGAAGGAATCTATAAAACAGGTCATACAGTGACTAGATCATGATACGTGACATATTTGGCTTGTGCAAGAAGCATATGAGAGTACACTATTGTTGACTTTATGCATTGGAAGAACTGTTCTATATAAGGCAAGAGTAGAACATATGAGCAGAAAATTCAAGAGAAATCTTAAAATTTCTAAAAATTTGAGATCTCTATTGTTGGAAAGGATTGTCTAGTAAAACACCTAAATGATAATATATTTGAAATGTATGGGAAAAGATTCTTACTTTAAATAGGAGCTTGGACTATGTTAAAAGCTTTTTGAAATGTATAAATTTTATGATTAATAAAATTACTATATGTATATCATTAATTTAAGATTTGAATTTATGACCTGGATATCTTCTATTTTATGTTTCCATATCAGTGTTTTAGACCTGGGAAGGATGTAATGAGAGATGGTTGTGCTATGAATGATTAGTAAATTCTGAGTCTGATGAGAAATTTTGCTTAAGAAATGTTGACATTCAAAGTATAAAGTATGTGCTTTACACAACAAACATATTTTGAAAAAATTGGCAAAATAGTACTACAATAATTAAAATATATTTTATTGTAATTTTGGCTAAAAATCACTATTTACATACAAATTCTAACTAAAATATTTTATTTAGTTTCAATGGTAAAAGAATAAAGATATAAATGAAAGAATATTAGCAATAAACAATTACATTATTATACCCTTTTAATAAAATTCTCTTTCAAAAATGGCACAGGTTAAAAAAAACTCATTTATTTTAGAATAAATTTTTTTTGTACCTTGAACTGTTTAATATACATGTATATGCATGTGTGAATGTTGGTATCTTTCTTTCTATATATTTATCTAAATGTATACATATGTACATCTATATATAAATCTTATATACATCCATAGAAATATGAGCCTGCATGTGAAAATACATAGATATACTCCACCATTAAAGGAGTAAATTATAACTGGAAGGTAACTACTTTTGACAGGCCCTCCTTCTTAATATAATTTTGAGTTTGAAGTTAATTTTAAGTAACAGATTTTTTGCTTTAATTAGATTTTTATTGAGGTGTCTTAAACTATGAAGAATACTGTGTATAAATTTTGATTTTAGTATAATTCTAAATATTTATTGTATGTACTAAGATGGAAAGTTGAAATATTAAGGATAGATGCAACAGTCAATACTTTTAATACAGCAGTCTTTATAAATCAAATACCGCATGTAATCTATGAAATAAGAATTATTATAAAATAAATAAGTCAACTCCTAATTAAAAAGTGAATGATAACAATTTAAAAAATCTAATTTCTTAGTAACAGTTATTCTTGCTGAGGAGGATTATCATCTTTAACAAAACAAATGACTGTCATTTGGCTGGTGTAGGTATCTACTAAGCATTGCTAATATCAAATTATGTATTTAAAGAATGATGATTATCTCACAGTTACAAATCCTACTGCTTATATTATATTAAGATACAATTCAACTTAGAAATGACAAATTATCACAATTTTGCAAGTCCTTCAATGTCATAATTCAATTTAACATTCCTTACATCATGTCTATTTTTGCCAATATATATGTCAATGTTTGCACTTAAGCTGTAGATTAATAAGAATGATTGATAACTGTTGTTAGATACACACCATAAAATCATAATTGGGCAGAGTCATGTTAAAAAAAAATAGTGTAGCCATGGAACCAGAGGTAGGATTCTAATACTATAAAGAGATAGCAAAATTCTATCAGCCCTACTTAGACTTAAGCTATTGTCTAATCCTGATGCAGAATCACATGATAGATTACAAGTTTCCTGAAGACAGATGTGGACAAGTTTCCTGAAACAGATGTGAAGGAATTCAGATCCTTGAATTTTTCTCAGTGCCTAATTCAAGATTTGGTGAAGATAATATCATTAAGGAATCACTATTCTGATTTATAAAGGTGTGAACTAAGCTAATTTTATATTTTTCCTAGATTAAGGCATTTCTGTTCTTTTATTGAATATCCAAAATTGTGTGGAAATATACAAAATTGCACTGCAAAAATAGAAAAGGTATGTGATATTAGTGAATGATCCATAAGGACACTGAGGCTACAGATTATAATGAGGTCATAGAGCACAAGAGAGCATTTAAACACTCTTTCATCATAGCACTCTCATTTCAAACTCTCAGAATACAAAACAAAGATTTTCAGGAAGATAGAGTAAAATTTTAGTACCTTTCCAGACATTTCACCTAATAATCAAATATCTGGAATCAAATAATTGATCATGAAAAAATCCTTCAAGTCAGAGAAATATATTAATTTTTCCACAAATTTTATGACCAGGACCACCATACACTTTGAAAGTTATAAACACAACTTACTATATCTAAGAGTTGTAAATTTTGCCTTATAATGATGGTTATTTGTAACTAAGTTCTTTCATTAGAATTGCTTATTTGCTATTAGTTAGAGGTTTATAGTGAGTATTAAATGAGTTCATGTATATGCAGGAGATAGCATAATACCTGACACATAGTAAGTATTCATATAACTATAAAGACAGTGATAATGATAATCACCATCACTGTCTTAACCAACTCAGGCACTCATGGTACACAACATCTGGGTACAGATGGTATTCATTTGCCTCTTCCATGTACTCTTTTCTCATTTGTTTTTTTTTTTAAATGACTTCACTAGTGCATTATAATTATACACTATAGTGAAGTTCAATATGAAACAAACATACATGCACACAGCTCTCAGTGTATTTTCTTGCACATCCCACCTACACTCTCCTCTTTTTTTCTCCCTGTAAATGTTAGTGATATTAGTAGTAATATCTTCATATATTACCATAGTATTATTTGAACTCTTTTCTTCTTCAGTACTTCTTTTTTCCCTCCTTAATTCCTCCTCCAATAACCTTCTGCTAATCTACATATCCTTTTTACTTTTAGGTACTGGGTATTGAACTCAGGAAATTCTACCTCCATGATACACTCCTAGCACTTTCTATGTTTTGTTTTAAAAGAGGATCTCAAGAGGTTGCCAAGAGTCTTGCTACCTTACTAAAGCTGACCTTAAACCTGCACATCTTCCTTTCTCAACCTCAAAAGTTCTGGAGTTACAGGTATGCATCACCACATCCAGCTTACATTTACTTTTAATATTAAATAACCAATTAATGTATTCATTAATTCTGTAGTACTGAGATTAAACCCAGAGGTACTCGACCTCTAAGATACACCCCAGCCCTTTTTATTTTGAAACAGGGTTTTCCTAGATTTATTCATACTATCCCCAAAGTTGAAATCCTCCTATATCAGCCTCCCAAATATTGAGATTAAACTCTTATGCCACTGTACCTGGACATAATTATTTATTTTCAGTTGCATAATGCGATAAGTTGAGATCTCATGCAAGTAAGTGTGTGTGTGTGTGTGTGTGTGTGTGTGTGTGTGTGTGTGTGTGTGTGTTTTACTGGGAATTGAACCCAGAGACATTTAATAGTTTAATATCCATGCTGCATTTTGATATTTTTGTTTTGTTTTACTTTGAAGTAGGGTCTCACTAAAAATTGCTGGGAGTCTCATTATGTTTTGAGGCTGTCCTTGAACCTTGAGCTTCCCAGGTACTAGGTGTTTGCCACCATGCCCAGTGCAAATAATATTTTAAAACACTTTCTGGTAGTCTTATAATTATACCTTTCTTTAATTTAGATTATCTTTGCTGAAAATGTTTTAATATTTGTTAATAATTCTCAAAACAAGGGACTAATATGCCTTTGTAGTTCCATTCAGGAAAAAATTCAAATCATGCTACTCTGTCTCCCCCTCAATTGATTCCTTGAATCAATGTAATAAAGTTAAAGTTGTAAATGTGCTGTAGAAGTTAGTGATAAGTATTCATAATAGATAAAACTGGGGGACAATGTTCTAAGCCAAAGTACACTAATATAAAAGTTTGGGTATCTATGTGCTGGCTAGCTGATGCCAGGGCTGGTATCTCTCAATAGCTAACTACAAAAAAGTCAACTGTCTGTGGGTTAAAATAACTCATCCAACCATGCTGCGTGCTTAGAAGGCTATAAACTCATCCCTGCCATAATCCCAAACACCAAGGCTGGAGGCCAACTAAGTTATCACTTGGTCTCAGCTTTCCATAGCAGCAACAATGTTTCTAAGGCTAAATAACTGAGCCACCCAAGCCTCAGGCTCACAGCAATAAAATCTTTCCCTGCTGGAGCTTGGACACTGAAAGCATGGAAGCTATGGGCCAGAAGGGATTCAAGTAATTGCATCCACAGTCCAAAAATGCAACACTCTTCAGCATCAGACTTTGTGCCTGGCTCTGATACATGCTAGTAGGTTATATTGCTTTATGTGATCACAACCAGCAGATTAGTGGTGGTATTTCTGGGCTATCAAGGCTCAACCAGCAAGACCACAAGTTCAGAACATAGGTAAATTCAGATCCAGGAACCATAAAAACCAGAGGTCAGTGCTCTACAAGCCACAAACTCTGAATGAAACATCAGACTCTCTGACTTTGCTGAGTCTAGACCTAAAGATCATGGTGGCTTTCAGCTAATTAGAGACTCAAAGAAACCCAAATCCAATAATATTGGGAGACTTCAAGGCACAACCCAGATGAATAGATCAATCTTCCAGGCAAAGATGAGTAAAGACTCTTCAGACCTATGCATACAAAATATTCCAACCAATACCTGAAAACACATTTTTTTTTCAGCTGCTCATGAAATCTCAAAAATAGATCACATCTGGGCCACAAAGTGAATAGCAGCAAATTAAAAAGAGGTAAAATCTTTCATATTTTTAGATTATAATAGTTGAGTAAAAATCAACAACAGAAAGACCAAATAAAATTACATAAATACAGGTTTACTTAATAATATACTATCAATTGAGAACTAGATCATAGATAAATAAGAGAAGAAATTTAAAAATCCTGGAATTAAATGAAAACAGGGATACAACATATCATAATCTATGGGATGCTGTAGGTGTTAAGAGAAAAAATTATTGCATTGAGTTTTGTATGAGTAAAACAGAAAACTATCAAATAAACAAGCTAATGACATACCTCATCGACCTAAAAAAAAAAAAAGAGGAACAGACTAAACCCAAAGCCAGCAGTGTAATGTTGAAATTGAGCTTGAGGAGTCACAAACAAGGTAAATACCAACCAGGTTATCAAAAACTGCTGCTTTAATCAAACCTGACAACTTCAGGCAAGGTCTGCTCCCCATGGGGAAAAGGTCCAATGACCAAGCAGCAGACCATGCAGTCAAGCAGGGTCACGGTTGGTTGGCAGAGTCATGCAGCAGAGAGGAAATCAGGGTATTTTGTAGGAATGCCGATTCTCTCCCAACATCTGTAATCCTGCAACCTCTGGAGTCTGCCTCTCAATACTTGGAGTCTCAAGGCACCTGTATTCTCACAATATCTCCACTTCTGGCTTCTGTGGTTCCACCTTCTGTCCCTGCTGAGAGATCCCATGGGGAAAGGGAGGGACCTGACTTATCATCCTGGCCTTTTGGTGATATTCAGTGAAGACCAAGTCCATACAACTTCCTGCTAACAGGAAGTATAGTTCCCCTGTGTTGAGGCACCTGGGGCTCACTGTTTTCCCAAGGGTACTGTTCCAGTGGCCCTCTTGGCTACACACCAGACATGGTCTGATTGGTGGGTGTGGCCTTGCTGCACTTGAGGCAGGCTCCTGGAGGTAGTTGTCCTTGCTGTCTTCCACCCCTATGTGGTGCTCCAGAGGCTGAGCCACCAGAGCTCGGGCCTGCAAATCTGCCTTCTGGTACAGTTGGAGTATATGCTCCATCTACACCTGTTCATTTATGGAATTAAAGACTTTAAATGCCATGTTCACTGAATCCCAGATAGGGTGTTGAAGACTGTCCTCAGCCTTTTTAAAATTTTTCCTATCATCAGGGGCTGATTTACCAATGAAATGGGTTGCCAACACCAGAAGTAGATGGATCTAAGTGTGTAGAAGGTAAAAGCCTCTTGCAGTCCAGAGAGGAGGCAAGAAGCCAAATGCCACTGACCAAGGGAAGGGGAGGGACTTACCCTGTTTGAAAGACCTTTGTGTGGTGCAAGAGCACTGAGCTGGAATAGCAGAAGCGGGTGCATGGCTCTGGGGCTGAGCAGCTGTGGGGCATGCAATGGTGCCCAAAGACCTGCAGGAGCGATGCACCCGGGAGCTGGAGTGGCAGTACCAGAGTGTGGTGGCAGCAAGTGGAGCCAAAGCTGCAGGGCCCAAGCAGAGTTGCTGGTGGTGGCTACGCCCAACAACCCCAGTGTGGTACCTCATGGGTGAGGAGCTGGTGGGTGTGCTCCACCCAACAAGCCTGGTGAGGGACCTTGCGGGCGAGTGGTAGTGGGTCAGAGTCCAGGGCTCAAAAACGAGGGGAAAAAAAAGGAAAAAAATACAAAAATCCTCTCAGGTTTTGTGTACCAAATTGAAATTGAAATTGAGCTTGAGAAGTAGCAAAAGAGGTAAATACCAGTCAGGTTATCAAAAACTGCTTTAATCAAACCCGGTGCCTACGGGTGAGGTCTGCCACCATGGGGGAAGGGACCAGTGATCCAGCAGCAGAGCCACGTGGTTAAGCAGGGTCACAGTCAGTCTACAGAGTCATGTGGTGAAGAAATCGGTATTTTATTTTTTTATATAAAAAATTATATTAATAAATGGGAATACTGTGGGGAATACTGTGGGGAAAATCAAAGAATCTAATACTTCTTCGGAGATACAAAATAAAGTTCTCTTGTCTTTCTCTTAATTTCAAATGGCATCCTTGAAAATTTTTTCCAAAATAAATCAACTTACAACTGGATGGTAGTCAGTTATTCAAAGTTCATCAGTTGGGTGGAGCATAAAGTAAACAAAATTCACATACAATCACTGTTCTACAAAATGTATTGTAGTTTATGTTGTGACTGCACTTATTTAATAATAAACATTGTCTTCTAAAATATACTAATGTACCCCAAAATAACTTTATAGACAATTGAACCATATGAAATTGTCTTTTTTAAACATTTTACCCTAAGACATAGAAATTTCAAATGTTTTAATCTAATATTTTAATAGAAAATGTTTAAAATTAAATTATACTGTTAGATTTGAGCTATCTAAAATATTGTCTAGTTTTCATAGAAATATGCATATCACAATAGGTATTTAAAGCAAAAGAATACCCTTGGATTTTCAGAAAATAATTGGATAGGTAGAGTAAGTTAGTCTGAAAGTTTGATTGGTCTAGAATTTAGAATAATATTAGAATAATAATGTGATAAATTACCAGTAGAACATTTTTTATAACTCTAATGTTTAATTAAGAAAAATTAGAGTCAACATGTGTAAAATATTAACATTTGTACTCACTCATACCTGAAATGTCACAATCTTCCAATTATTAATTGATTCATTTTCATTAATTTATAATATATAGTTTTATATATGGAATAACATAAGGCATTTTTTAAAGTTTAAAACAATAAGAAAATATTATCTCTATCTTTTAACATGTTTCAATGAACTGTTTTTTCAAAAATAATGGGCTTAAATAAAAGAGATGATTTTATATATAACTGTGAAAAATAATTTTTGGACAAACTTCTCTCACAATCCATAATATTCCTTCTTTTTCTTTTAATTTATTTTTATTGGTGCATTGTAATCATATATCACATTGGAATACAAAACCTGAGAGGATATACAAGCACAAATCATCCAATTAGCCCTCATCCAGTCCCCATCCCATTCCCTCCCCTTCCCTGGATCCCATGCTTGTTTGGTGATTAACTTTGATACATTTGTTTATGTACCTCCTGCGTTTTATTTTATTTATTTTTTTATTAATTTATTTTTTAAATTGGTGCATTGTAGTCATATATCAATCACATTGGAGTACAAGACTTGAGAGGATATACAAGCACACATCATCCAATTAGCCCTCCTCCAGCCCCCATCCCATTCCCTCCCCCTCCCTCCATCCCACGCTTCTTTGGTGATTTACTTTGATACATTTGTTTATGTACCTCCTGCATTTTAAAGAGGCTCCGTCCTCCAGTATTACATACCCTCTGATTGGTCACATTAGTTGCTTCACTATAGGGCCCTTTCTATAGCTCAACCTCTTCCTGTTGCCCTTTTCCTCCTAGTTATTGCTGATTAAGAGAAGCGTCTGATTTATATTTTCTGCGATATTTCTCTGTGCATGCTGCGTTGCAAGTACCGATCCCACTCTTGATGGTCCCAGTAGTGGCCTGGCTACTCAGTGGACTGATCCAGACCTCGCTGGCTCAAGCAGCGGCCTTGCCTCATGGGAGGCCCCAGTTCTGGTCTTGCTGGCCCCTGCACCGGTCTAACCCCTAAGCTGGCTTTGGTCCCGGCCTTGGAGGCTGCAGGAGTGAACTTGCCTCACGCCAGGCTCCGATGCTGGCCATTGGCCCCTGCACCGGCCTAATCCCTTGGCAGGAATCCAATCCCGGCCTCGGAGGCCCCAGCACCAGCCTAGCCTCACGGCAGGCTCTAATGCCGGCCTCATTGGCCCCAGCACCGGCCTAACCCCTCGGCAGGTTCCGTTCCCGGGTTAGGAGGCCCCAGCACTGGACATGTCTAACGGCAGGCTCCAATGCTGGCCTCGCCTCACGGCAGGCTCCGATGCTGGCCTTGCTGGCCCCAGCACCGGTCTAGCCCTTCAGCAGGTTGTTATCCTGGCCTCGGAAGCCCCAGTACCGGCCTTGCCTCACGGCAGGCTCTGATGCCAGCCTCGCTGGCCCCAGCTCCGGCCTAACCGCTCAACAGGCTCTTATCCCGGCCTCGGGGGTCCCAGTACTGGCCTTGCCTCACGGCAGGCTCCGATGCCGGCCTCACTCGTCCCAGCACCGGCCTAACCCCTCGGCAGGCTCTTATCCTGACCTCAGAGGCCCCAGTACTGGCCTTGCCTCAAGGCAGGCTCCAATCCCGGCCTGGGAGGCCTCAGCACCGGCCTTGCCTCACGGGAGGCTCCAATGCCAGCCTCGCTGGCCCCAGCATCGGCCTCACCCCTCGGCAGGCTCCAATACCGGGCTCGGAGGCCCCAGTATCGGCCATGCCTCATGGCAGGCTCCAGTGCCAGCCTCGCTGGCCCCAGCACCAGCCTAACCCCTCGGCCGGCTCCGATACTGGCCTCGGAGGTCCCAGCACCGGCCATGCCTCATGGCAGGCTCTTATCCTGGCCTAGGAGGCCCCAGTTATGGCCTTGCTTCACGGCAGGCTCCAATGCCGGCCTCGCTGGCCCCAGCACCGACCTAACCCCTCGGCAGGCTCTTCTCCTGGCCTCGGAGGCCCCAGTACCGGCCTTGCCTCAAGGCAGGCTCCGATGCCAGCCTCACTGGCCCCAGCACCGGCCTAACCCCTCAGCAGGCTCTGATCCCGGCCTTGGAGGCCCCAGCACTGGTCATGCCTCAAGGCAGGCTCTGATGCCACCCTCGCTGGCCCCAGCACCGGCCTAACCCCTCGGCAGGCTCTTATCCTGACCTCGGAGGCCCCAGTACCAGCCTTGCCTCATGGCAGGCTCTGATGCCAGCCTCGCTGGCCCCAGCACCGGCCTAACCCCTTGGCAGGCTCTTATCCTGGCCTCGGATGCCCCAGCACCGGCCTTGCCTCACGGCAGGCTCCTATACCGGCCTTGCTGGCCCCAGCACCGGCCTAACCCCTCAGCAGGCTCTTATCCCGGCCTCGGATGCCCCAGTACCGGCCTTGACTCAAGGCAGGCTGATGCTGGCCTCAAGGCCCCAGCACTGGCCTTGCCTTATGGCAGGCTCCGATGCCGGCCTCGCTGGCCCAGCACCGGCCTAACCTCTCAGCAGGCTCTTATCCTGGCCTCGGAGGCCCCAGTACCGGCCTTGCCTCAAGGCAGTCTCCGATGCTGGCCTCGCTGGCCCCAACACCGGCCTAACCCCTCAACAGGCTCCGATCCCGGCCTTGGAGGCCCCAGCACTGGTCATACCTCGTGGCAAGCTCCGATGCCGGACTCGCTGGCCCCAGCACCGGCCTAACCCCTCGGCAGGCTCTTATCCTGGCCTTGGAGGCCCTAGTACCGGCCTTGCCTCAAGGCAGGCTCTGATGCCGGCCTCACTGGACCCAGCACCGGCCTAACCCCTCAGCAGGCTCCGATCCCAGCCTCGGAGGCCCCAGCACTGGTCATGCCTCATGGCAGGCTCCAATGCCAGCCTTGCTGGCCCCAGCACCGGCCTAACCCCTCGGCAGGCTCTTATCCCGGCCTCGGATTCCCCAGTACCGGCCTTGCCTCAAGGAAGGCTGATGCCGGCCTCGGAGGCCCCAGCACCAGCCTTGCCTTACGGCAGGCTCCAATGCCGGCCTCGCTGGCCCCAACACTGGCCTAACCCCTCAACAGGCTCCGATCCCAGCCTTGGAGGCCCCAGCACTGGTCATGCCTCGTGGCAGGCTCCGATGCCGGCCTCGCTGGCCCCAACACCGGCCTAACCCCTCAACAGGATCCGATCCCGGCCTTGGAGGGCCCAGCACTGGTCATGCCTCGTGGCAGGCTCCGATGCCGGCCTCGCTGGCCCCAGCACCGGCCTAACCCCTCGGCAGGCTCTTATCCTGGCCTCGGAGGCCCCAGTACCAGCCTTGCCTCAGGCCAGGCTCCAATCCCGGCCTCGGAGGCCCCAGCACCGGCCTTGCCTCACAGCAGGCTCCGATGCCAGCCTCGCTGGCCCCAGCACCAGCCTAACCCTTCGGCAGGCTCTTATCCTGGCCTTGGAGGCCCCAGTACCAGCCTTGCCTCACAGCAGGCTCCGATGCCAGCCTCTCTGGCCCCAGCACCAGCCTAACCCTTCGGCAGGCTCTGATCCTGGCCTCGGAGGCCCCAGTACCGGCCTTGCCTCAAGGCAGGCTCCGATCCCGGACTCGGAGGCCCCAGCACCGGCCTTGCCTCACGGCAGGGTCCAATGCCGGCCTCGCTGCCCCCCCCCACCAGCCTAACCCCTCAGCAGGCTCTTATCCCGGCCTCGGAGACCCCAGCACCGGCCTTGCCTAATGGCAGGCTCCAATGCCGGCCATGCTGGCCCCAGCACCGCCCTAACCCCTCGGCAGGCTCTTATCCTGACCTCGGAGGCCCCAGTATCGGCCTTACCTCATGGCAGGCTCTGATGCCAGCCTCGCTGGCCCCAGCACCTGCCTAACCCCTCAGCAGGTTCCGGTCCCATCCTCGGGGGCCCCAGCACTGGCCTTGCCTCACAGCAGGCTCCGATGCCTGCCTCGCTGACCCCAGCACCTGCCTAACCCCTCAGCAAGTTCCGGACCCGACCTCGGAGGCCCTAGCACAAGCCTTGCCTCATGGCAGGCTCCAATGCCGGCCTCGCTGGCCCCAGCATTGGTCTAACCCCTATGCAGGTTCCAATCCTGGCCACGGAGGCCTCAGTAGTGGCCTTGCCTCACAGCAAGCTCCGATGTCGGCCACTGGCCCCGGCGCCCGCCTAACCCCTCAGCAGGTTCTGATCACTGTCTCTGTGGTTATTATTTCAAAGGTTCCAGGTGTAATGTATCAGATCTCTGCCTCCCCTGAGTATTGCCACTGGCATTGCCACTGCCTCCACCGTTTCAAATCCTTCCCAGGCTCTTTTTCCACTCTGAATGTTGTCCAGTGTTCCTAAGCATGCGTGATGGTAGCATTCGACATTTGGTGTAATTTCTCCAAAAAAATAAAGTTGGTAAGATCCGGTTTCTGCTTCTCCTGAATACAAGTTTCCACCACCATCGCGGAGAACTCTTTCAACACCGCATTTCTCCTTGGTCTCCGCTAAACTCTCTCCTTATATGTGATGTCTGAGATTCTTAACAATATAAAGAAATAGCAGTCCTCTTTCACGGCGAATTTTTCCATAAGTTCCAGTGCATTTAGATAAGTTTTGTCTGCATCTCCAGTGTCCTGGCATCCATATCGGCTTTCTTACCTCCTCTCTGATATTTTTCTTTATCTTTTTCTGTTCTGGGCCAGGTTTCTCCAGGGGTCTGGCGTGCTACTCGCAGTTCGGCCCAGGGCCCAGAGTCCTGCGACCCGGGCCCCAGCTGGCGTGCCCCGCGCGCAACCCCCACCCAGAACCCAGCATCTTACTGGGCGTGGTTTCTCCAGGGGTCTGGCGTGCTACGCGCAGTTCGGCCAGGGCCCAGAGTCCCGCGACCCGGGCCCCAACTTCCTCCTGCGTTTTAAAGAGGCTCCATCCTCCCCTATTCCATACCCTCTGATTGGTCACGTTAGTTGCTTCACTATAGGGCCCTTTCTATAGCTCGACCTCTTCCTGTTGGCCCTTTCCTCCTAGTTATTGCTGATTAGGGGAAGCATCTGATTTTTATTTTCTGCGATATTTCTCTGTGCATGCCGCGTTACAAGTACTGGTCTCACTCTTGATGGCCCCAGTAGTGGCCTGGCTACTCGGTGGACTGATCCAAACCTCGCTGGCTCAAGCAGCGGCCTTGTCTCATGGGAGGCCCCAATTCTGGTCTCGCTCACCCTGACACCGGCCTAACCCCTCAGCTGGCTCCGATCCTGGCCTTGTTGGCCCCGGCACCGGCCTAGCCTCAAGGCAGGCTCTGATCCCGGCTTCAGAGGCCTCAGTAGCAGCCATGCCTCATGGAAGGCTCCGATGTCTGCCGCTGGCCCTGGCTCTGGCCTAACCCCTCGGCAGGCTCCAATCCCGGCCTCAAAGGCCCCAGCACTGGCCTTGCTTCACCGCAGGATCCAATCCCAGCTTTGCTCTGTCCATCGCCGGCCTCACCCCTCAGCAGGCTCCAATCTGAGCACCCTCTTTGCCCAAACAATTGTCCCACCTTCTCAAGGGTGCGTGGTAGTAGTATTCTGCCTCTAGGGTTATTACTTCAAAGGTTCCAGCTGTAATGCATCAGATCTCTGCCTCCCCTGAGTACTGGCCACTGCCATTGCCACTGCCTCCACCATTTCAAATCTTTCCCAAGCTCTTTTTCCACTCTAAATGTTGTCCAGTGTTCCTAAGCATGCGTGACAGTAGCATTCAACGTTTGGTGTAATTTCTCCAAAAAAAATAAAGTTGGTAGGATCCTATTTCTGCTTCTCCTGAATACAAGTCTCCACCGCCATCGCAGAGACCGCTTTCAAAACCGCCTTTCTTCTAGGTCTCTGCTAAACTCTCTCCTTACAGGTGATGTCCAAGATTCTTAACAATGTATAGAAGAAGCAGTCCTCCTTTGCAGGGAACTTTTCCAAAAGTTCCAGTGCATTTGGATTTGTTTTGTCTGCATCTCCAATATCCTGGAATTCGCCTAGGCCTTCTTTCCCTTCTCCGATATTTTTCTTTTTTCCTTTTTTCTTTTTCTTTTCCTTTTTTTTTTTAATAAGAGAAGAGAGTATGTGTGGTTTGAGGAGGTTGTGGGATCAGGCACTCAGTAGCACTGTGGCCCGGGCCCAGTTTCCCCAGGGGTCCATCATGCTCTGCTTGTCTCTGCCTGGGGCCCAGAGTCCTGAGGCCTGTGCCCCGGCTGTTCCAGGGGGCCAGCTGGAACACGCCTGACCCCCACCAGGAGCCCAGGGCCTTGTGACTGGGCCCTGGTTTCTCCAGGGGTCCAGTGTGCTCCACGTGATCCTGCCCAGGGCCCAGAGTCCTGTGACCCGGGGCCTCAGCTCTTCTGGGGTCCGGCGTGCCATGCCTGACCCCTGCCTGGGACTCAGGGTCTTACGACTGGGCCCGGTTTCTCCAGGGGTCTGGCGTGCTCTGCGCAGTCCAACCTGGGGCCCAGAGTCCTGCGACACAGGCCCTGGCTCTTCCAGGGTCTGGCGTACCCCGGAAGTTGGTATTTTATAGGAATATCAATTCTCTGGCGACATCTGTAGTGTTGCAACCTCTGGAGTCGCCTCTAGATGCCTGGAGTCTTGAAGCATCTGGATTCTCACAATATCTCTGCTTATGGCTTTGAGGGTTCTGCCTCCTGTCACCGCTGTGGGGTTCTGTGGGGAAAGGGAGGGAACCAACCAATCAAGTAGAAGGCAGAAAATAATTAATCAGTGCAGAAATAAATGAAAAAATAACAGAATTTAAATAAAAATTAAAAACAACAAAAGAAAGAGCTGGTCTTTAAAATGATTAATAAAACTGATAAATCCTTAGCCAACCTAATAAAAAAATCAACCCAAATTTTTAAAATCAGAAATAAGAAAGAAGACATCAAGGCAAAGAGTGCTGAAATCCAGACAATCATTAAAAATTATGTTGAAATTTTATGTTTTAATAAACTGAAGAAATAGAAGAAACTGATAACTCAATGCACACAACACCTACCTGAATAAAACCAAGATCACAGAGAAAACATAAAACATAAAAAAGAAGAAAAAGGATGAAAACAGCAATAAAAATTCTTCAATAAAAAAAAAAAGCCCAGGTTCAGATGAATTCTCAGCTAAATTCTACTAAACCTTTATCAAAGAGCTAATCCCAATATTTCACAAGTTATTCCATGAAATTGAAAGAGATCCTTTGAAACTCTTTTTATGAGGCCAGTATCACCTTAATACCGAAGTGAATACAGGTACCTCAAAAAAATTAAAGATCAGCTGGGCATGGTGGCACATGCTTGTAATCCCTGAGCTTGGGAGGCAGAGACAGGAGGATCATGCAGGTTCGAAGCCAGCTGCGCTGGCTTAGGAGACCCTGTTTCCAAATAAAAATATATAAAAATAGGTCTGGGAGTGTAGCCCGGAGAAGGGTTTCCAGGAACCCCAGTACCACCAAAAAAAAAAAAGTTAAATAAATAAATAAATAAATATCAATATTCTTAATAGACATAAAATTTTTAAACAAAAGACATGACATTCATTTAAAACCATATCAAAAAAAATTGTACACCATGACCAAGATGGTATTATCGCAGGGATGCAAGGCTGGACCAATACACACAAATGGATACATGTTATTCACCACATAAATGAAACTAAGTACAAATATCACATGTCATCTAAATAGATACTGGAAAAGCATTTGAGAAAATTCAACACTAATTCATGTTAAAAACTGCATAAAATCAGAATAGAAAGAACTTACCTCAACATCATTAAGATAATATACAACAAACACAAAGTCAACATCATATTGAATGAAGAAAAACTGTGGGAATTTACTTTAAAATCAGGAACAACAGCAGTATATTTACTATCACCACTCTATTTTAATATAATACGTGAGATTCTTGCCAGAGCAATAAAGCAAGAGAAAAATATCAAAAAATTCAAATAGAAAAATAATTGAATCGGGCATGGTGGCACACATTTGTAATCCCCTCGCTTGGGAGGCGGAGACTGGAGGATCATGCAGGTTTGAAGCCAGTCACACTGGCTTAAGAGACCCTGTTTCCAAATAAAAAGTATAAAATAGGTCTGGGAGTGTATCCCAAGGTAGAAGGGTTTCCAGGAACCCCAGTACAACCAAAAAATAAAATTAAATTTAGAAAATAACTAAAATCTTTTCTATTTGCAGATGGCATGTTTTTATACTTAGAAGACCACAAAAATTCAACCAAAAGATTTTTAGACATGACTAACAAAGAAAATTAGAGGAATACAAAATAAATTTTTTAGAAAATATGTAGTTTTTTTTTATACCAACTATGAATCCACAAAAAATAAATTCAGAAAACAATTCCATTCTTTTTCTAAATATTTGATTGGTGCATTGTATTCATACATCTTAATGAAATACAAGATGATGGATACATATGTGCACACATCACACAATTAAATTAGCCCTTACCCAATTCCCATACCATTCCCACCATTCCCTCTTTCTCATGTTTGTCTTAGTGATTAATATTGATATGTTTGTTAAAGTACATGATGTGCATTAGAGAATTTTCCTCTTCCCACCTCCCATCTCCTCAGTTAGGTTGCCTTATTTGCTCATCTATAGTATATCCTTTAAAATTTCTCCGTAGCTTCTGCATATAAGGGAAAACATTCAATTTCTTATTTTTTGTGACTGACTAATCTCACTTAGCATAATATCCTCCACATGCTTACAGACAACTGATTTTTGACAAATAGGACAAAAGCTTACACTGGAAAAAAGATAGTCTGGCTTGGTGTGGTGGCGCACACTTGTAATCTCTGTGTTTGGGAGGTGGAGACAGGAGGATCACACAGGTTTGAAGCCAGCCTCGCTGGCTTAAGAGACCCTGTTTCCAAATAAAAATATAAAAAATAGGTCTGGGAATGTAGCCCAGAAGAGCTTCCAGGAACCCCAGAACCACCACCACCACAAAAAAAAAAAAAAAAAAAAAGATAGCCTATTCAACAAATGGTGTTGGCAAAACTGTTTAACCATATGCAGAAAAATGGAAATAAATCCCACTTTCTCACCCTGCACAAGACTCAATTCAAGATGAATCAAAACTTGGAAATTAGACCAAAGACCTTGAGGCTCCTTTAAGAGGGTATAGGTCAAACACTGCAACATACAGGCACAAAAAAACTTTCTCAAGAAAATAATTCTTTTCACAATAACCTCAAAACACTAAAATGCCTAGTAATAATTCCAACCAAGGAGATAAAAGATTTCTACAATAAAAACTATAAAACATTAAAAAAGAAATTAAAGGTCTTAGAAAATTATAAGATTTTCCATAGTCTTGGTAGGTGGAGTATGATATCAAAATGTCTATTTTAACAAAAGTAATCTATATAGTCAATGTAATCCAATTTCATTCTTCACAGATCTAGAAAAATTTACTCATAAATTTTATATAAATAAAAGATCAAGAATATCCAAAGCAATTATCAGCAATAAGAACCATGCAGGAGGCATTACTATCCCAGACTTGAAATTATAATACAGAACTATAAATAATACAAACAGCATAGTATGGACACAAAAACAGATACATATGCAAATAAAACAGAAGATACAGAAATAAAATGACATGATTAAAGCCAATTGATTTTTTATAAACATGACAAACAGATATATTAGATAAAAGATAGCCTCTTTAATTAATGTTGTTGGTAAAACTGATTATCCAGTTGTAGAAAAACAAAACTAATGCCCTGTAAAAGAGTCAACTTGAGATGGATCAGACACCTGGAGATAAGACAAGAGACTTTGAAGTTGCTAGAGGAGGGCATAGGTTTTACACTCCAACATATAAACACAGGTAGAAAGTCCTTCAAGAATACTCCTTCAAAGGTCAGAAAAATAAAACAAGAATTAAGAAAGGGAATAACACTATCCAGCACATGCTTGTAATTCCAGCATTTGGGAAGCTGAGACAGGAGAATTGCAGATTTGCAGCCAGCCCCAGCAACTTGTGATACCCTCTGCAACATAGTGAGACTCTGTTTCAAAATAATGAATAAAAAAATAGGGCTAAGATATATCTTAGAGGTAGAATACTCCTGAGTTTAATTACCAGTACTACAAAAACTTAAAAAAATATAAACTTCCTGTTCATCAAAGGAAAGCATTGTAAGTCTAAATCAGATGATAGAATGGGAGAAGATCTTTGCAAGATAGTCCTCTGATGCAGGACTAATATCTAGATTAAACAAAGTATTGAAAAGAGTTAAAACTTAAAATAACCAAATTAAGTAATGGGCAATTGAACTAAAGAAACACTTTACAAAGGAAGAAATACAAATGTTCAATAAAAACATTTTAAAAATTCAACATAATTAAAAGTCAGTGAGATTCAAATAAAAACTTCACTGAGACTCCAACTAATTCAAATTAGAATGGGAACCATCAAGAAGTCAATGAACAAAATAAAATCTGGTGACCAAGGGAAGCAGCATGAACCAGTCCTGCTGATATCCAGTCTCTAATGCCTTAAAAACAGCATTCTGACAAAAGCTAGAAAACACCATACCTTTAAAAAGAACACAATAAATAAAAGGCAGCAGAAAAAAGCTAGAAGACTGATTAGAGAGAAGAAATAAAACTCACATGCCTTGTAGCCATGGGCACCATGGAGGTCTTGCCTCACTGCACCCAACTCCAGAGAATCACAGGTAAACAACCAAGGACCTGAAGTAAGCAGCTGCAGATCATTAGAATTGTAAGCCATCAGTTCCTTCTGCACAAACACTGGCTACAACTTGCAGCAGTGGTGGCCAAGCTCACCTTGCTCTCCAGAGATCCAGAGTGGAGCTCAACAATACCTTACGTGAACCCACTATCACTGGAGAGAATTCCCAGCTCAGCATCTGTAGGGATTCATGCACTGCAATAAACTCCCTGGGTCTGAGACTTTGTGGTTCAACCTGGTGACGGTGGGAGTAGAGTTTGCTGTTGGATATAATAGAGACTCAGACAGACTCAGGCTATGCATCAATGGAAAGCAGGGAGGGAGACCTAAGCTTAATACTAGCTCCACCTAGTAGAATCACCAGGATTGTCATAGACCACCCAATTGTGGTGAATGGGGAGAAGACACACCAGCCCAGACCTAGCTGTGCAGAAAAGAGACTATTTGGTCCCAGTGGCACCCACCACCTATGCAGGTGGGGAGAGATATGGGCTTCACATCTCTGGAAAGCATGGAGGGTGACTTATGCTTAACACTATACCCAGCCCCATTGACAATGGCTGTCTGAATAAACTAAGAAAGACTCAGAGAACCAGGCTTTTACTAGGAAAGATGCTGGTGGCATTATGTTTCTGCACAGAGAAAGACTGCAGAGGCCCAGTCAGCTGAGCATTCATATATTTTAAGGGTTGCATTAACTTGTTGTTTTCATCAAGAAAACAACTAGGCAAAGAAGAACAAACACTACCTCAAACAGAATTTAAAACTTAATATGTTAGGAAATAAAAATCACTTCTCAATAATCACACTAAACATAAATAGCCTCAATTCACCAATAAAAAGACATAAGGTGGAAAAATGGATTTAAACCCAGAATCTCTCTATCTGCTACCTGCAAAAAAACACACCTTACCAGTAAAGATAGTCATAAACTAAAGGTACAACGCTGGAGCAAGGTAATTCATGCTAACAGAACTGGAAGATAAGCAGGAGTAGCAAGTATGATATCAGAAAAGTTAGACTTCAAGCCCTAACCTACTAGAAAAGACAAAGCAGTGCTTTGTTTTTACTGGTACAAGGAACAATCCAGCAAAAGCATATAATAATAGTAAACATTTATGGCCAAATATAGGTCAGCTACTTTCATAAAACAAATTGTGACATTAAGTCACACATAAGTCTCAATATAATAATACTGAGAGACTTTAACACCTCTCTTACACTGTTTGACTGTTCATCTAGATAAAATGTCAGTGAACATGCCTCTGACCTAAAGAACACCATAAATAAAATGGACCTATTAGACACATACAGAATATTTCACCCAACTACCACAGAATTTACATTTTTCTCAGCTGCTCATGAAACCTTCTTCAAAATAGATCACATCCTGAGCCACAAATGAGCACTAGCAAATTCAAAAAATGTAAAATATTCCCTGTGTCTTTTCAGACCATAATAGAATGAATCTAGAAATCAATATTATTTTAAATAATTCAAATTATACCAAAATGATGAGTAATTCTATTCAGCATAGACTTTGTCCTACTAGTAATTTTACATCAGCAAGAACTTAATTTTTATCGTGTCCTTTACTTAATGACAAAAAATAAACTTAAAATGCAATAGATTTGTCTTCCTTGCCAAAATGTGTGAGAAAAGTTTAATTTATTATTTCTTTAATATAAAATGCATACTGAGATTAGGGTGCTGGTCTAGTAAGTTTTACTCTGGCCAGGGCATAAATCTTGTTAGTCACTCTCAACTGAACACAGTTCAATAAGCAGCAGCATTGAACTACAAAAGTTGATTTTGTAAAGAAAATAACCACACTATCCAATTAATAGACTGGTTAAAAAAGTGTAAAGCTAACATACAAAAAGTATTGGTGTACTCAGGCAGTAAAATTTGAAAAATATTATCTAAAATATTTATATAAGTACCAATTTAGAAATAAACTGTGGACAAAAGTAAAATTTGAAGTATTTATTTATATTAAAAAGTCTTTATTTAAGAGGTTGGTAGCTTGCAATCAGTGAAGAGATAGTAAAATAAATTATTTGTGCTACAAATATACAGGTTGTGCTGGTTTTTATTTGAAAGAGGACTGCAACCAGTGGTTAGGACTTGAGTAGCAGGTGGGACTGAAGAGACTATTGATAAAACAAGAGGCCTTTCTTTTCAATAATCTTAGGAAAAATGTAGCAGTCAAAGGCATTTTTATCTTGTTTCAACACAAATTCCATTCTGCATGCCCAATCCTGACCCCCACTGTCTGTCCACATTTCTTAAAGTACCTGTTGATGTGCTATAAGATGCTCTTACAATCTCCATCTTTCTTCTTGTCACCCTGTCATAAATCTTCACAGAACGAATAAAAAGCTTCATGGATCTTACTTTGCCATACATTGTGATTCAAATAATACTTCTGTATTATAAAAATTGAGGGGGATACTCTATTCAGGGGATTTCTACTCTCCCATGTTTCTAGGCAAGGTATCTGCAAATAAGAGTCTGATTAAAATATTTGTGTGTTTTGGGAATAGCCTTATTGTGACCCTGCAAAAGAGAAAACTGGAGGCACCATGTTGATCAGGAATAAATTGTGTGTGTGTGTGTGTGTGTGTGTGTGTGTGTGTGTGTGTGTGTGTGGTACTGGAGATAGAACACTGGGGCTTTCACCTCCAGGCTATACCCTCAGACCTAATTTTATATTTTATTTGGAAACAGGGTCTCACTAAGTTGCTGAGAGCCTCACTAAGTAACTGAGTCTGGCTTCAAACCTGTGCGATCCTCCTGTCTCTGCCAAGTATTGGGATTACAAGCATGCCTCACCACGCCCAGCTAGGACTCATATTTTCAATAAACTATGTCTGCTTCTTTACACAAAACCATGAAGTATAGTCAATCTTTGGTTTGGGGCAAGATGACTGATTTGGACTAACTTAAAATAGTGTGTCAAAAAAGATCTATGTTATACATCCTTGAGTGCATAAATGTTAGCTGTTTTCAAAGCAATTTAAGCTATTTTAATACATTCTAGATCATTTATAGTATCTTTTTTTAGTTTAAGCCTAAACTACCCCCATTTAATGTTGTATTGATCCATGAATGAAACAAAGTAAAAATTATCTATGACAGTCCTTAAACTTTTGAAATTATATTTTCTTGGAATTGTCTCTTTCACAGAATAACTCTTTCTATCCTCCATAGAAAGAGAGAAGAGGAAAATTTTCTAATGTACATGATGTACATTCCCAAATATATCAAATTCAACCATGCCCTTACCACTTTGCTTGCTCTGAGCTTTCCAGGAGCCCATATCACAAGACTGAGTACTTCTGAACCTTGGCTGCACAGTAGAATCATTCTGAAGACCTTTGAAAATCCTCAGACGTCAGATTCTATTCTGAACTAACTAAATAAAAAATTTATTGGGATGAAATCAAAACATTGGTATTTTAAAGTCTCACTGGTTATTTTCGCATTCAACTGAGGTTAAAAACTTCTGTCCTACATGTGGTTTGGTTTGAAAATTTTACTTTTGGTGTTTTTTTTCCTTTGAATCTGGGGACTGAATATAGGACCTTGTACATAATAGGCAACACTATTTTTTAAAATCTAGAATTCTAAATTGCCATAACAATGCACTCTTAACCTGAATTGAAAAATAAAAATTCTTTGTAGAATTCAAATCAGGAAATAGAGTTCGTTAAAAGGGAACACTTCCGTATCTTACTTCTTTGATAGTTTAGCTAGCCTTCTTTTTTCCCTTTATAGCCACTTTCCCTGGGGAATCTTATTTGCTCCTATGAATTCATGTCCCTTCTACCAACAAATTTCTGACATCCAAACTCTATTATCCAATCCAAATATATGTTGTATTGAAGGATTTCGGGGTGGGGGATGGGAGGTAAGAAAAGGGAAATTCCCTAATGTATGTGATGTACATTCACAAACATATCAAAGTCAATCACTAAGCCAAATAGGAGAAGGAGGTAGAGGGGAGGAAATTGAGAAAGGGCTAAATGAGTGATGCATGTATGTATGTCCCTCCCTTAAGATGTATAACTATAATGCACCAATAAAAATATTTTTAAATGAACGATAACTTTCAAAAAAAGCAAAATTGTGCCTCTCAAACAGTTTTAACCAATGAACCCACATTAAAAGTTTTACTTCACTGATGAGAAAAGTCAAAACTTTTCTCATCAGTGAAATAAGAAGATAGATATTATACCAATTCAAAAAATATGCACAAGTTTATATAGCATAAAACACATGGAAATAAATGAAAATCGAAGAATATAATGATTTTTTAGAGAGTTAGGGGAGCTAGGAGTGGTAATCCATTTAAATTTCTACTAGAGAACTAGAGAAGACACAATGTGCTGCTACCAATGACTTACAAAGATGAAAGTTATTTTATAGACAGCAAAAAAACTAGAATCACATAATCTAAAGTTTGTGCTCCATGTGGTCAATGTGTACTATTTTACACATATACATATCTATTCCAACAATTGAAATATCAACTTATAAAGAGGTGAATTCATCATTACATCATCATCAAGTGCTTTAAGCCTCCTTTTAAAGACAGGCATAGGTAAGGTATTGAATATGTGTTTGTATGAAATAGTACACAATACAACTTCAAAAATGAGGGGCATGTGAATAGAAAATGTACTATAAACATATACACAGAGTGATTTATAGTAACATTCCACTTTCTTTCACCTAGCCTTTTTGTCCAGATAAAATGTACTAAAGAAACCATTTATGCTCTCAAAATTGATAATAATAGACTGTTTGAATTTAAAAAGTGAGTTTTTCTAACACTTATTTTTTAAAAAAGCTGATTTTTTTATACCAGACAGGTTTTTTAAAGTAAGACTTGAATAGAAAGAGTGGAAGGTTAAAATTCTGTCATAGTGGAATTTCCTGGGCATCTTATAAACAAGTTCTTTTTATATTAAATTTTTAAATTTATACCTGGGTCAAGTGGCACATGCCTATAATCCCATTACTTGGGAGGCTGAGACAGAAAAATTGCAGATTTGAAGCCAGCCTTGGCAATTTTATGAGACCATGTTTTAAAATTAAAAAATAAAATAGGACACACACACACACACACACACACACACACACACACACACACAATTGAAACTTGCACAGTCATGTTACTCCAGAACCTACAGTTAGAGAAACATTACAAAGATTAAGAAAGTCAAAGTTTATATGTTTTTCCTTATATGTGGAAGCTGGAGGAAATATGCCAAGTGCTGTGTACAGGTGTGTTTTATATTAGTTTGAACTTCACTATGATTTTGTCAAAAGACAAAAGTATAGAAAAAAAGCTATCAATTTAGTGATTAACAGAAGCCCCTATCATCAATTTGTCCTTTAAAATAGAAATTTTTGAGAAAGAAATTTGTTTTCACATGATCTAAATAATATGATCTCACTTATTATCTTAAAATAACTTTCAAGCAAAATCAATTATTCTTTCTTTAAACTGTGAATAAATATCTACTACTATTTATATTGTGTGGTACACTATTAACTCTTTGTTAAAACTATAGATAAACTTTATTTTTAAATAATTCTAATTAACATTTAGATAGAATATTGAGATAAACATGATTACATGTTTTTATTATGACTGTAAAAATATAAGCCCAGTAAAGCTGAAAGTCAATTTGTAAAAAAAAAAAAAAAAACAGTTAATATTTTAAATCTGGAAATTATAAATAATACTTAACATATATGTTTACATGGTAAAGTATTTAATCCCTGTATTTATATAAATGAATTATAATAAAAGTATTAGTATTTAAATAATATTAATGGCACTAGAAGAATCTAGGTTCTGATAAATAGACTACAGAAAGAACACAATTTATTTTCTCATATTGTCTATCTCAATAAAATCCCTAAATTATTATTATACATTTAATAGCATTTTTCTATAATAAGTACTTAAATATAATTCACAGATTATATTTAAGATAACTTGTTGATATTCAGATAATGTTTCTGTTGGCACTAAATGGATATTAGTGGATAATGTTAATAAAATAAAGCATTCTAAGTTTGCTACTAATTATTATAGTAAATATGTTGGAAGAAACATTTGTTAAAAATATGTTGGAAGTATAACATTGCCTTTTTACTCAACAGTATAACCATTAGATTTGCAGGTAAATAATTTACAGGCAAATATTTGTCATGAGCATTTATAATTTAAGGTTTAATTTTGACATTAAATGTGAGTAGTGCCCCCTAGTGAAAATATGCCAAAATAAAAGTTTTAATATATAATTATAGTTTTCCATAAAAATTACAGCCTTAAAAGTTTTATACCTGCACTATCAACATAATAAACCCTATTCACATCATTAAAATTAATTAGTATTATGTAGGCATATGCAAAGTAGTCCATGAATCCTTATTCAGTAGCAACATTCCTCAATGACAGCCATGTCTGAATACAGTCGCATTGTTTTTTACACTTTAAAATTAAGTTACTAAGTGGGGGGGAGCTGGGGTGATGGGTATAGGAGTTGTTGGCTGCAAATCTTGATCTTCCTGTCTCAGCCACCCAAATGTTAGAATTACAAGCCTGTACCACCACGCTTGGCTTTTTCTTGTTGTTGTTGTTGTTGTTGTTGTTTTTATTGATATTAAACTAAACCTTCAACCCTATTTTTTTTTCAACAGGGTTTTCTAGTTTATCATTTACTGGCTCAGTGTGCTAGCTTCTTGTCTCAGCCTTCCAAGCACTGACATTATAGGCATGCATTACTGTTCCTGAAGCAAAATGGCATTTATATACTAGATGCTGCTCAATTTTTTCTGGATATTAATTAATTTACAAATACAAGCATAATTGCTAGAATGATTTGTTAGACATAAATTAATACTAGTGAGTATTCTATAGTCTTTAGCAATATTAAAAAAGTATTCAAAATACAAATGAAGTATATAGAAACTTGTATAATTTTGACATTGGCAATAGCTGAATAAGTGACATGAAACACAATTTAAAATAATAAATGTAAAATATTTTGCCTTATGATTTAAAGCATATTACCCTGAGATTATATCACTAAATCATCTGTATAGCAAACTATTTCATTACTTCTAAGATTCATTTGTGTTGTCAATGACCATAAAAGCCATGATGACTAAACATTAGAAATTAAACTATGGACTAGAATTTTGAAAAGTTCCCAGGATGAATAAAAAAAACTAAAATTTATGTTTTTTATTTTAAATTACAATTGCTCTTTTTGCTTTAAATTGTAGAGTCACTGGAAACCTTCAAAAATTAATGTTTTGTGTATTTGATTGTTCCTATGTAAACATCAATTGGTGAAAAATCAGTAGTATGAAATATTGAGACTATTATTTATATTATGTTATCTATAATCCTTTGTGGTATATATGCATCAAAATTAATTTTTTTCAAAATTGCCTATCATAAAAATTTTATACATTAAAATGTTTTAAACTCTTAAACTTTACTATAAAATATTCAATATAGAAAAAAGTAAATTTTTATATGTGAAATCTGTTTTGAGGAAGAAACCATTGCATATTATTTTTAAGAAGGAAGTATTTAAAAAGCAGATTTTTGGGAGACTTCCAGGAAGATGGTGACCGAGAAAAGCGGGGCTTAAGAGCCCCGCTAACAACCAATCTCCATTACCACAAAATCAGCGCCTTTCCTAGCCAGAAAACACCATCACCAGTGAAACAAAAAATCACCAGGCTCCAGAGAGAAAGCGGACTGAGAACAGAGCCACAGAGGAGATAACCAGCCTCACGCCCGAGGATGCAGCAGACGCGGCAGCAGCGCCATACTGCCGGCGGCACCGGCAAATTCACGGGACGGCTACAGCAAGCTGAGGTGAGCCACTGCGGAACAGCCAGGTGGGATTTCTTTGCGCAGAGAGCATCTAAAGCTCCCAGTGGCCGAGCTCAGCACACGCTGCAGGGATTCAGAGTGGAAATCAAAACCAAAAAGAAAAACACCAGCCCCACAGCCGAGGGCGTAGCAGCAGCGCCATATTGCAACCGGCGGCAGCAGCACCAAATTCAGCGAGGCCAGTACAGCTACATCTGCGTACTCAAGAACAGTGAGTCAAATTGCGGGCCACAGAGGAGAAATCCCAGTATTGTACTCCCTGGGACTTGACCCAGTGGGGGAGGGGCGGTGGCAGAGATATCACACCATAGGAGAATGTGCAACCTGGCACCCCACACAGTCTAAAGCAGCCTCTATTTACTCTCTGGGTCGGAGACTCTGTGATACAACCCAGTAAAGGAGTAGTGGGGTCTGAGATACTACAGACTCTAGATCCAGAACACCTTAAGTGAAGCCATAGTGACCCAAGGGAAGAACCCAGAGAAGGCACAAACTTCCGAAATCATGGGAAAGAGGAATAAAAATGGAGCAATGAATGCCCACAACCCCACAACATCAGAACCCGATAAAACAGAAAATCAGAGATTTCTAGAAGATCAAATCAGGAAAATAACTGTAGAAATAATAGAGGTGCTTCGAAAAGAATTCAGAGAGAGCCAAAAAGAGATAAAGAATGCAATTAATGAAGTAAAGGCCTCAATTCAAAGCACAAACAACCGATTAGACCACATGGAGAACAGAATCTCGCTCTTAGAAGATGAGCAATCCAAAAATGAACGCATAGTTTCTAATCTAGAAAAAAATATTCGACAGCAGGAATCTGATATTGAAGAAATATGGGCCCATTTTAAGAGAGCTAACCTAAGAATAATTGGAATAGAGGAGGGAAAAGAAAGTGAAACCAAAGGGATCAACAATCTCTTCAAGGAAGTAATAGCAGAAAATTTTCCAGACATAGAGCAAGAGGTTGATACACAGGTCCAGGAAACTTATAGAACTCCCTTTAGACAGGATCGGAGAAGAGGATCCCCACACCACATAAGTGTCAAAATGACCAATGTGGAAGCCAAGCAGAGAATCTTAAAGGCAACAAAAGCAAAGGGCCAAGTGACATTCAGAGGCAAACCAATTAGAATCACTCCAGACTTCCCAAACCAAGTTATGAGAGCCAGAAGAGCTTGGAGTAACATATTCCCAATTCTGAAAGAAAACAACTTCCAACCAAAAATTTCCTACCCAGCAAAACTTTCTATCAAATTAGATGGAGAAATAAGAAGCTTCCATGACAAACAGAAACTGAAGGAATTTATGTCTTCAAGACCAGCACTAGAGAAAATACTCAAAGAGATTAACTACAAAGAAAAAATAGGTAACACACTCCAGAACTAGAGAAACATGATTTTCCATTCAACAGACAACTAAGATTGGTTATCTGTGGAGATTCATTATTTATGTTAGTCTTTTACCTATTTCTAAAGGGTATTGTTTGCCTTTATTGTTGTTAATTTCTAGGATTTCTAGTTGGAATATTAATATACCTTCAGATATAGCATTTGGAAATATTTTATCCCATTCTATTAGTAACTGTTAACTCTGTTTACATTGTCTTTGGATATACAATTTTTTTTTTATTTTTTAGGGAGTTTGTATACTCCTCTGTTGCTTCTGCCTTTGAAATCATATCCAAGAAATCACTGCCAATTTCAATGTTGTGAGGTTTAATGACCCAGATTTTCTCCTAAAAGTTTATAGTCTTAAGATTTATATTTAGGTCTATTATCTATTTTGAGTTAATATTTGTATATGGGATTAGGTAAGGGTCCAATTTTATTCTTTTCCATGTAATTATTATTTTTTAACAATATTTAGTTAAAAGATTAATATTTCCACCACCAAATGTTCGTGGAAACCTTGTCAAAAATAACTTGACAATATAGGGAAGAATTTAGCTCTAGGCTTTTATTTAACTCCAATGGTTTATATATCTGCCTTTAGAATAGTACTACACTGTTTCAATTATTGTAGCTTTATATGGTTTGAAATCAGAAAATATATATCTTCTAGTTTTGTTCTTTTTCAAGATCGTTTTGGGTACCTAGAGTCCATATTCCATATTAGGATAGATTTTTTTCTGAAAAATAAATATATAAATATATGATAGTTTCACCTAAAAAATAGAAAAAAAATATTCTCTGGTAAGAAAGAAAGCAAAAAGAAATATTGAAATGTTATCTTTAAGTCATCAAAAGCTTGGTATCAGACAAATTAAACTGTTATGTGAGATTATCATTTTTAATTTTAGATAAATTGCCATAATACTAGATGTCAACTACTAAGCCAAGCATGGGAGGGAGGGATAGGGAGAGAATGGGGTGGGGATTGGGTGGGGGCTGACTGGGAAAAGTGTGCATGTATGTCTACAAAAGTATGTATCCTACTTTGATGTATGAATACAGTGCACCAATAAAAATAAATAAATTAATTTAAAAAAAGATAAAAAGCAGATTTTTGCATTTTTATAGGACTTGAATATGTATGCATGGGAAAATGTTTACACAGTGTGAATTTAACAACTTTATTCTACTGTTCTGATTATATATATATATATATATATATATATATATATATAACTATTTGAAAGTCTGATAAATTCGGTTACTATGTTTTTAAGTGCTTATTTCATATTCAGTTTAAACAACTTAAAAATAATGCATTGATATGAGTGCTAAATTCTTTTGAGTAACTCAAAAAACATAGAAAAATGAATATCATGACAACAAGGTGGATATTTACAAAAAAAGTAAAATTAAACATGTCTAAACACTTAAATTCTTATGGAATATTTGTAATTACCTCATTATTTTATAAAAAGGAACATTCCCAATAGAGTGGAGTGAGAAATACTAGACTACATTTCACTAAACATGCACACACACACACACACACACACACACACACACACACATATACACACCCCTCATAAATCAAAATAACCCAGAGAGGGCTCAAGGGCTCATTAAAAAATTTGCATACAATTGGAGAATCTACCAACATAAAAAATACCATTTGAAATTGTCAGGCAAGAAATGCCAAGAGATGGCTAAGAGCAAACAAAAAATCATTTACCAGATATTGGGAGTAGGAATGTAAAGAAGGTGGTCTAGTGAGTATCACACTAAGGTCTGTGTGCATGTATGCTTGCATTATGAGGAACAATTACAACACACCAATTAAAGTTTATTTTTAAAAAGTTCTATAAAAATCATTTTTGTTATTGGTATCAGTCACACAGCAGAAACCTCTGTGGTCCTCAGTGACTTTCTTCCCACTGGACACTATCATTTCATGCCACTGAGATAACCAATGGCCTTTTCCACTAGGAAAAAAAGAGGGAGAAAAGGTTTCATACTCCTTTCCTAACTAACAAGTAACCACTATTGAGTTGGTTCAGAAAATGAAGTACCACCTCTCTCAATATGACATCCCTGACCACAAAGACATGGCCCCTCTGAGAGTACTCACACTGTGACCTGGGCGAATTGACTGTAGTAGGCTCGCTCACACCTTAGACGCTGAGTGAACACTATAATTAAATAGTTTACAATTAGGACTACAGAGCCAAACTTCTGCAGTAAAAGTTCATAGAGCCAAATATGAATTGACTGAACCAAAATCCACTAAAGCTAATACATTAATATGGTAGAATCCCAGATCCAAAACTACTGCTCAGATCTAAATCTCAAACAATAGAGCTACTTCCAAAATGACCTGATTCACACTTCAAGCCAAGAAACACATTCATGTGTCATGTATCAATTCCCTAATATTTCATGGCCCCTATTCATCAGACATTATTGTCATCACACTTCCAAGCAATACCCAGTGTCACAAGCCAGACTTAACTCATTTAACTAACTTACACATTCAATGCACCCCACTCATCAAGTATTCTCCCCTCTCCATATGAGAAAAGTCTTACCAGAGCAAATCTAGCCTGTAAAAGTCTACAAGAGGCAACTTCTTCATAAAATGCACAAATATCAACATAAAGCAACAAAAAAAGAGGAAAAAAATAAATATGTCATGGAACTACCACAAGAATACAACAGCCTCCAAGTAGCTGACCTTAAATAAATGGTGACATATAAACTGTCTGACAAAAAAAAAAATCAAAATAATTGTTTTCTTTTTTTTTTTTCAGGTCTGGGGATGGAACCCGGGGGCATTTGACCTCCAAGCTACACCCCCTGCCCTATTTTTTATTCTTTATTTTGAAACCAGGTCTCACTGAGTTGCAGAGGGCCTCACTAAGTACCTGAGGCTGTCCGCGAACCACGATCCTCCAGGTCTCAGCCTCCTGAATGCTGGGATTACAAGTGTGTGCCACCATGCCCAGATTAAAATGATTGTTTTCAAGGAACTCAAGTAACTTCGAAAAATACAGAGAAAAAAATCAATGCAATCAAGAAAACAATAAACTAAAATAATAAGAAAATTAACATCTAGATTAAAATAATACACTAAACAGTTCTAAAGCTGAAAATTCTAAAGTGGAAAAATGAATAAAATAAAATTTTATTCAATTGATCAATTGATATGATCAATAACAAATCAATAAAGCAGAAGAAAGAATCTGAGAACTTAAAGGTATTTTATTTGACATGATAATCTAAGGAGAAAAGTAATGAACAAAGATGTTGGGTTTATAAAACAGTATAAAAAGCAAACATTTGATTTACAGGTCTCAAGAAAGGGAGGCAGAAAAAAAAACTCTCTGATTGTTAATGATTTTGAATATTTTTTCAGACATTTATTGGCCATTTAAATTTCTTCTTCTGTAAAGTATTCATTTAGTTCACTTGCCCATTTTTTGATTGGGTTACTTGTTGAGAAAGATTTTACCTGTGCCTATGTGTTGAAGTGTTGGTACTATGTTCTCTTCAAGGAGCTACAAGGTCTCTGCTCTGATTTCCAAGTCTTTAATCCATCTTGAATTGATTCTTGTGCAGAGTTGGGGGGGGGGGTATTTCTATTTTTCTGCATATGGTTAACCAGTTTTGCCAACACCATTTATTGAAGAGCCTGTCTATTTTTTTTAGTGAATGTATTTGACCTTTTTGTTGAAAGTCAATTGGCTGTAAGTGTACGGATTTATTTCTGTGTCTTCTATTCTGCTCCATTTGTCCATGTGTCTGTTTTTTTGCCAATACTATGCTATTTTTACTATTATGACTTTGTAATATAATTTGAAAACAAGTATTTTGATGCCTCCTACATAGCTCTTATTGCTGAAAATTACTTTGTTTTTTTGGGTTTTTGTTGTTCCAAATAAATTAAAGGACTGATTTTTCTATGCTTGTGAGAAATTATCTTGAAAATTTTATGGATATTGCATTGAATCTATAGATTATTTTGGGCAGTATAGCCATTTTGATATTTAGTCTACCTATCCAAGAGTGTGGAAGATCTTTACATATCCTAAGGTCTTCTTTGATTTCTTTTTTCAATATTTTATAATTTTTTTTTGTAGAGATCTTTTACCTTCTTGGTTAGGTTTATTTCTAAGTATTTTATTTTCATGTGGAGTATCCTGAGTGGAAGTGTTTTCTGAATTTCTTTTTAAGTGGATTTATGGTTGGCACATAGAAAAGCTTTTAATTTTTTAAGATTGATTTTTTATACAGATACTTTGCTTTATTTGTTGATCAGTTCTATAACCTTTTAATTGAGTTTGTTGAGTCCTCTTAGTATTGTGTAATTTGCAAATAGAAAAAGTTTATATTTTTCTTATTTATACTCCTTTGATTGGCTTCTCTTTTCTTGTTGTTCTGGCTAGAGTCTCAAGTAATACATTGAAAAGAAGTGATGATAATGAACATTCTTTTTTTGTTTCTGTTTTTTTTTTTTTGGAAACTCTCACAGTTTTTTTGCATTTAATGTGATGTTGGCTATGGGCCTATTTTATATTGCCTTTATTATATTCATGTATGTTTCTTCTATTTTAATTCCCTGCAGTGCTTTTAACATAAATGAGTACTGAATTTTGTTGAATGCTTTTTACCATTAAAATGATTATGTGATATTTGTCTTTGGTTCTTTTTATGTGATAAATCACATAGATTATTTTTTGTATGTTGAACCAGTCTTGCATTCCTGTGATGAAGCCCAGTTTGTCATAGTTTATGATTTTTAATGTTCATTTGCATGTGTATTTGATAGTATTTTGTTTAGCAGTTTTGCACCTAAGTTCATCAACAATATTTGATTGAACTTTTATTGCTATTGATTAGTTTAAATTTTTTATATCTTCTTGACTCCGTTTAAGAAGATCACATGTAACTTAAAATTTGTCAATTTCTTATATTTTTTCATTTTATTGGAGTATAGTTTTTCAAAGTAGTTTCTGATAATCCTCTGGGTTTCCATGATGTAGGTGGTAGTATATTTTTTCATCTCTATTTTATATATTTGGGTTAGTTTTCTTTTTCTTATAGTTATGTTGGCTAGTAGTTCATCTATTTTGATTTTTAAAAACAGATTTTGGTTTTGTTGAATTTTTGCATTGTCTTATTATTCTCCACTTCATTGATTTTTGTTCTGATTTTAATAATTTTCTGTCTTCTACTGTCATTGGGGTTAGTCTATTTCTGTTTTTTAAGGGCTTTGGGCTGAGTCATTAGGTTATTTTTTTTGGTGGTATTCTATTTTTTTAAACTATTGTTCATAATTTAATCAGTTCTTTTTTAAATAATTTTTATTGGTGAATTGTAGTCATACATCTTAATTGGGTAAGAAACTTGTGGATATATATATATATATATATATATATATATATATATATATATATACACACACACACACACACACACACATTACCCAATTAGCCCCTACCCCATCCCTATCCCCTTCCTTTCCCCTCCCTCCTTCCCATGCTTGGTCTCATGATTGGCTTTGTTGTGTCTAAGTACATCATGTGCTTTAAAGAGTTTCCCTCTTCCACCCTCCCATACCCTCAAATAGGTCACTTTAATTGCTCCACTATAGGATTCCTTCTTCATCTAGAGTTCCTCCTGTTATCCATTTCTCCCTAGTTTTTGAATATTAGGAAAAGAATCTGATTTCTTATTTTTTGTGACATTTCCCTGTAAATGCCACAATCTTGTTCTCCTTTATGGCTGGGTAACATTCTATTACATACATATTCCATACTTTTGTAATCCACTCATCTGTTGAAGGACATCTTGGCTGGTTTCATAGTTTGGCAATGGTGAATTGTGCAGCTATGAACATAGTTACTCATGCACTAGTTTGGTATTTTGGATTTTATTCTTTGGGGTAGATACCCAGAAGTGGTATTGCTGGATCATATGGTAAGTTTGTTATCATTCTTCTGAGGATCTTACATACTGTTTTGCAAAGTGGTTGCATTAATTTGCAATTCCACCAATAATGTATCAGTTTCTATTTCTTCACATCCAATCAATTACAGTTTTTTTCTTCCTTGGAAGTCCTTCTTTTATTTTCCACACTGATTCCGATTTACTGAAATCCTGAAAGCCAGAACGTGAGTCACTTTGATGAGATGATCCACTCACAACCAGTTGTTTTAATAGAGGTCACTTGGATCTGGGAATCTGCTGAGAGATAAGATGGAGCAAGACAGCTTCAAGTGCTTCCTGACCACAGTTGCAGGGACCCACTGGTCCTTTACGTGAGCACTCAGTCCTATGAATTTTACTCTTATTACTATCTTCAAGTTGTCTCAGAGGTTTTAATATTTTGTGTCTATTTTTGTTTATTTCTAGGGATTTCTTAATTTCATCCCTTCTTCTATGATCCATTTCTCATTTAGCAGTATGGTGTTCAGTCTCTATGTGTTTATGTGGTTACTCTGAGTCTTATAATAGTTGACTTTTAGTTTCATTCCATTGTGGTCAGAATATATGTATAGTATATAATTTATTTCTTTTTTATTTTTATGTGGGTCATATTGAAAATGTCATACATTCAGACTGTGCTTAGTGCCCTCTCTGACACCCCACTTCCCCTTTCCCCCTGTTAACAATGAGTGTCCAGGTTAACTATGCTACATTCATACTTTTACACATATTTGAATGTGCTTCCTCCATTAATCAACCTCAGCCTTCTTTGTTTCCTACCCTTCCATTTCAGCTTTGCTGAGGTTTCCCCTCCATTATCTCATCCCTCTGGTATTCCTAACATTCCCTAGTTTGGGCATATTAGAGAAAACATATGCCCCTGCTCTTTCTGTGCTTGGCTGATCTCACTTCACATAATGTTCTCCAGGTCTTTTCATCTTCTTGTGAATTACATAATTTTGTTCTTCTTTATAGCTGTGTAGAATTCCATTGTGTGTATATTTCTCATAATTTTGCTATCCATTCATCTTTAATGGATATCTAGGTTGGTTCCATATTTTGGCTATTATAAATTTTGCTGCTATGAACATGGGTATGCATATGTTATTGTAGTTCTCTAATTTCAACCCTTTTGAAAAATTCCCAGGAGTGGTACAGCCAGATCATATGGTGGATCCATTCCCAATATAGTATATAACTTAGAAAAAAAAATTGACAGTATGAATTAGACATTAAAGAGAGACGGGCCAATTTTAAAAGAACTAACCTAAAATTGTAGGCATAAAAGGGAAAAAAGAAGGTAAAACCAAATGGATGAACAGTCTTCTCAAAGAAGTAGTATCAGAAAAATTTTCATACATAGAAAAAGAGGTCCACACACAGGTAAAGAAAACATATAGAACCCCCTTTAGATAAGATCAGAGAAAAGGTTTACCACCACACATAATAGTCAAACTGACTAATGTAGAGGCCAAGAAGATAATCTTTAGAATCAACAAAAGCAAAAGACCAAGTGACATTCAGAGAATGTCTCCAGAATCACTTCAGACTTTTCAAACTAAGTCATGAAAGTCAGGAGGGCCTGAAGCAACATATTAAAACTCTAAACAAACAAACAAACAAAAAAACAAACAAAACTTGAAGCCCCAAATTTCCTATCCAACAAAAATACTCCCAAAATTGAACATGGAAATAAAAATCCTTGTCAAACAGAAGCTGAAAGAATTTATGTCTTTTAAACAGAGCTGGAGAAAATACTCAAAGAGATAAATTACAAAAACCAAATAATTAATAACTATCATAATCATAGAAGCAATAATTTCCATCAAACAAACAACTAAAAAAAGAACAAGCACTACCTCAAACAGAAGTTAATACTCAAAATATTAGGAATTAAAAAATCATCCCTCAATAATCATGCTAAATATAAATGGTCTCAACTCCCCAATAACAAGACATGAGGTGGCAAAATGAATTCAAACAAAATCCATTTACATGCTGATTGCAAGAAACATATCTTAAGCCAGGTGTGGTGGACCCTGTTTAAAAATAGAAAATAAAAAATGGGGTTAGGGATGTAGCTCAGAGGTAAAAATGCCCCTGGGTTCCATCCCCAGTAGAGCAGAAAAAAGAAAGAAGGAATAAAGGAAATAAAGAAAGAAAGATTACAATTAAAGGTACTCATAAACAAAGGTGCAAAATTGAAGCAAGGTAATCCATGCCAATGGAACTTGAAGACAAGCAGGAGTAGCAACTATGATATCTGACAAATTAGACTTCAAGTCCAAGATTATCAAAAGAGAAAAAGCAGGTCAATTTTTACTGGTAAAAAGGAGCAATCCTTTTATGCCCCAAATATAGGTATAGCCACATTCAGAAAAACAAATTCTTTGTGACATTAAGTCACATATATATCCCAATACAATAATACTGGGAAACTTCAACACTCCTCTTACACAGCTAACTGATCTTCTAGACAAAATGTCAGTAAGATGCCTCAGACCTAAAGAACACCATAAACCAAATGGACCAATTAGACATATACAGAATATCCCACCCAACTACAGCAGAGTTAATATTTTTCTCATCTGCTCATGGAACTTTCTCCAAATTAGACCACATCATTGGCCACAAAGTAAGTACTACAAACTCAAAAATTGTACATATGTACATTTCAATTATTTTACAGCATTATTCATAATAGCCAAGATGAATTAACCTAAGCGCTCACCTGCAAATAAGTTAGTAAGGAATTTCAGTCAAATTTACACAATAGGATACTCTTCCACCTTTTTACTTTAAAAATAGAAAATTTTGCCAGGTGTGGTGGCGCAGGCTTGTAATCCCCACAGTTGGGAGGCAGAGACAGGAGCATTGCACAGGTTTGAAGCCAGCCACTCTGGTTTAAGGGATTAAGAGAGCCTGTTTCCAATTTTTTTTAAAGTATAAAAATAGGTCTGGGAGTGTAGCCCAGAAGTAGAAGGGTTTCCAGGAACCCCAGTACCACCAAAAAAAAATTTTTTTTTGCATTTGAAATTAAATAAACCTAGAGAACATTATTTTAAGTGATATAAACAAGACACAGGAAAAAGAGTCACATGCTATCAATTATATGTGGATTGTAAAAGAGTCAAATTTATAGAAAAAGAGAAAATGATGGTTTCAAAGATGAAAGGTAGTAGTAATGTGAAGATGTTGTTAAAGGACATAAAACTTTATTGTGACAGTAAGAATAAGCTCAAGAGATTCAGTGCTCATCCTGCTGACTGCAGTTAATAATGTATCATATTCTAGAAAATCCAAAAAAGAGCATCTATCATTTATGATGCATATACATGCTGTTGCACACATGTGTGTTAGCACACACACATGCACATGCACACATATACAATGCAGACTCATTGAGACCTTTGAAATAATAAAAACATTTCAAGAAAAATTTTAATATTAAATAACTGAAAGCTGGGTATGGTGGCTCACACTTGTAATGCCAGATCTTGAGAGGCTGAGACAGGAGGATCGCACAGGTTTGAAGCCAGCCTCAGCTATTTAGTGAGGCTCTCAGAAACTTAGTGAGACCATGTTTCCAAATAAAATATAAATATATGTTGGGGTGTAGCCCAGAGGTAGAGGCCCCTGTGTTCCATCCCCAGGACCACACACACACACACACACACACACACACACACACATAAATAAAATAAAATATCTTATACTTTACTCCTAAAATAGTTTCTTTTGAGAGGAATTAAAGAAAATATTACTTAAACATTATGATTGTATCTTTCTTTATTTAATGTCAAATAAAGTTAGAATATACTAAAAATTATTAAGGGGAATGAATCTCATATACACCATTACATTTTAAATTACCTAAAAGTTTTGGACTACATACATTATTTTTTATTAGAAAGATCCACTTGAAGTGAATGGGATTCTAGTAAAACTCAATATTTCATTGTAAAAGATCCAGTTGTGAAGTATTATAAATATTTTATTTTTTCACTACCTTTGCAAAAATGTCACAATCAATTAAAGTTTATGGTCAAACCACTTACTCTAGATAGGTTCTTATTAGTTGTGGCTCAAAGTAAAAAAATTATAACAATGCCTCTAAATTAACATCATCTACTCTGGACTCTATTATAATACCTTTTCATGTTCTGAAGCAGGTTGATTGGTAGTCAGAACATTTTTATTCAGTATGTAGGGCCAATAAATAAAGTTGCAAAAGAAGTTGCTATTCCTTATTATTTTTTTTAACTGGTGCATTGTAGTCATATATCAATCACATTGGAGTACAAGACTTGAGAGGATATACAAGCACACATCATCCAATTAGCCCTCATCCAGCCCCCATCCCATTCCCTCCTCCTCCCTAGATCCCATGCTTGTTTGGTGATTAACTTTGATACCTTTGTTTATGTACCTCCTGTGTTTTAAAGAGGCTCCAACCTCCCCTATTCCATACCCTCTGATTGGTCACCTTAGTTGCTTCACTATAGAGCCCTTTCTATAGCTCGACCTCTTCCTGTTGTCCCTTTCCTCCTAGTTATTGCTGATTAGGGGAAGCATCTGATTTATATTTTCTGCGATATTTCTCTGTGCATGCCGCGTTACAAGTACCGATCCCAATCTTGACGGCCCCAGTAGTGGCTGGGTACCCGGTGGTGGACTGATCCAGACCTCGCTGGCTCAAGCTGCCGCCTAGCCTCATGGGAGGCCCCGATTCTGGTCTCGCTGGCCCTGACACCAGCCTAACCCCTCAGCTGGCTCCAATCCCAGTCTCAGAGGCCCCAGTAGTGGCCTTGCCTCCTGTCAGGCTCCGATGCCAGCCTTTGGCCTAAGCATCAGCCTAACCCCTCGGCAGTTTCCAATCCCTGCCTCGGAGGCCCCAGCACCAGCCTTGCCTCATGGTGAGCTCCGATCCCGGCTTTGCTGGCCCCTGCTCCGGCCGAACCCCTCGGCAGTCTCCAATCTCGGCCTTGGAGGCCCCAGCACTGGCCTTGCCTCATGGCAGGCTCTGATGACGGCCTCGCTGGCCCCAGCCCCGGTCTAACCCCTTGGCAGGTTCCAATACCAGCATTGGAGGCCTCAGTAGCGGCCTTGCCTCATGGAAGGCTCCGATGCTGGCCTCGCTGGCCCCGGCACCGGCCTAACGCCTCGGCAGGCTCCGATCCCGGCCTCGGATGCCTCAGTACCGGCCTTGCCTCACAGAAGTCTCCGATGCTGGCCATTGGCCCCAGAACCAGCCTAACCCCTCAGCAGGCTCTTATCCCGGCCTCGGAGGCCCCAGCACTGGCCTTGCCTCATGGCAGGCTCCAATGCCAGCTTCACTGGCCCCAGCACCGGCCTAACCCCTCGGCAGGTTCCAATCCTGGCCTCGGAGGCCCCAGCACCCGCCTTGCGTCACAACAGACTCCGATGCCAGCCATTGGCCCTGGCACCAGCCTAACCCCTCAGCAGGCTCTTATCCCGGCCTCGGAGGCCCCAGCACTGGCCTTGCCTCACAGCAGGCTCCGATGCTGGCCTCACTGGCCCCAGCACCAGTCTAACCCCTCGGCAGGCTCCAATCCTGGCCTCGGAGGCCTCAGTAGGGGCCTTGCCTCACAGAAGGCTCCGATGCCGGCCATTGGCCCCGGCACCAGCCTAACCCCTTGGCAGGCTCTTAATCTGGCCTCGGAGGTCCCAGCACCAGCCTTGCCTCACGGCGGGCTCCGCTGCAGGCTGCTGGCCCCAGCATCGGCCTAACCCCTTGGCAGGCTCCGATCCCAGCCTCGGAGGTTCCAGTAGTGGCCTTGCCTCTCACGGCAGGCTCCAATGCTGGCCATTGGCCTCGGCACTGGCCTAACCCCTTGGCAGGCTCCGATCCCAGTAGCAGCCTTGCCTCATGGCAAACTCTGATGCTGGCCTCGGAGGCCTCAGTAGCAGCTTTGCCTCACGGCAGGCTCCAATGTCGGTCGCTGGCCCTGGCACCGGTCTAACCCCTCATCAGGCTCCGATCACTCTCTCGAAGCTCCAGCACTGGCCTTGCCTCACGGCAGGCTCTGATCCCGACCTCACTGGCCCCAGCATCGGCCTAACCCATCAGCAGGCTCTCATCCTGGCCTCAACGGCCCCAGCATTGGCCTTGCCTCACAGCAGGCTCCAATCCCAGCTTTGCCGTGTTCGTTGCCGGCCTCACCCCTCGGCAGGCTCCATTCCAAGCACCCTCTTCGCCCAACCAATTATCCCACATTCTTGAGGGTGCATGGTGGTAACATTCTGCATCTGGGGTTATTATTTCAAAGGTTCCAGGTGTAATGCATCAGATCTCTGCCTCCCCTGAGTACTGGCCACTGCCATTGCCACTGCCTCCACCATTTCAAATCTTTCCCAGGCTCTTTTTCCACTCTGAATGTTGTCCAGTGTTCCTAAGCATGTGTGACAGTAGCATTCAACATTTGGTGTAATTTCTCCAAAAAAATAAGGTTGGTAGGATCCTATTTCTGCTTCTCTTGAATACAAGTCTTCACTGCCATCGTGGAGACCGCTTTCAACACCGCCTTTCTCCTTGGTCTCCGCTAAACAGGTGATGTCCAAGATTCTTAACAATATAGAGAAACAGCAGTCCTCCTTCACAGGGAATTTTTCCATAAGTTCCAGTGCATTTGGATAAGTTTTGTCTGCATCTCCAGTGCCCTGGCATCCGCCACGGCTTTCTTAACTCCTCTCTGATATATTTTCTTTTTCTTTTCCTTTTTTTTTTTTTAATAAGAGAAGACAGTAAGTGTATATGGCTTGAGGAGGTAGTGGGATCAGGCACTCAGTAGCACTGTGACCCGGTCGGTTTTCCCATGGGTCCAGCATGCTCCACACTACTTGCCCTGGGGCCCAGAGTCCCGTGACCCGGGCCCCGGCTGGCATGCCCCGCCTGACTCCCGCCCGGGACCCAGGGTACTGGGACTGGTTTCTCCAGGGGTCTGGCATGCTACGCGCGGTTAGAAGTTGCTATTCTGATTTATGATAAAAAAATATTTGGCCAAGCAGCTATCCTGAAAGATAAAATTGGTAATTATAAACTTTAAATTTATTTCAAACCTAAAAGAAAAACATTTCTACAATTGAGAGAAATATTAAAAATAAGTAAAACCTAAATTTTATCCTCAAACATTAACTTCTTGAGGTATCTGATTCAGAAAACTGGAAGAGATCTTCTTTAAAAGAAACAAAAAAACTTACCACGAATGAATCACAACATACTGACAAAATGAAAGCAGAAGCATATGACCATTAATAGATGCATAAAAAGCATTTGAAAAAATTAACATTTTTTTCCTTTTGTGCTCACTGAGAATTTAACACAAAGTTGTTCTACCTCTTTGCCACATCCCATACCTATTTTAATTTTTATTTTAAAATAGGGTCTTTCTAAGTTACTTAGGGCCTAATTTGCTGACCTTGAACCTGCATTCTCCCAAGTACTACAATTATAGGTTATGTACCATCATTCCCATCACCTAAATCCTTTTTTGATAAAAAAAAATGCAGAACAAAGAAGTTATAAAAGTAATATATTTCAGCATAAAAATAGCCATATATTACTCCAAAAACTAACATTGTTCTAAATAGAGAAAACCTGAAAGCTTACTCTTTAGAATCTGAAGAAAATAAGGATACCCACTTTTACCACTTTTATTCTAACTATAATTAAAGTACTAGGCAGAGCCGGATGTGGTGGCTCAAAATCCCAGCATTTGGGAGACTGAGATAGGAGGATTTCAGTTCTTGGACAGCTCAGTTACTTAGTGAGGTTCTTTGCAACTCAGTGAGACCTGTTTCAAAATAAAGAATAAAAAATAGGACTGGGGGTGTAGCTTGGAGATAGAGTGTGTCTGGGTTTCATCACCAGTACCACAAACAAACAAACAAAAAATGTACTAGGCAGAATAATCAGGCAAAAGAAATTAAAAAAGAGAATCCAAATCAGAAAAAATAAAATTATTATATTTTCCAGATGACATGATGTCATATGTAGAAATTTCAAGGATTTTACAAAAATATAACTAATAAACAAATTTAGCAGAGTTTCAGGATATAACATGAACAAATAAGCATTAGTAGTGTTACTATAACACAATAGTGGATAACCTGAAATAGAAACTAAGAAAGACAATCATATTTATAATAGCTCCAAAAATAATAAAAATTTAAGGGATCAATTTTTACTAAATATTTGAAAGATCTCTACAATAAAAACTACAAAATATTGATGAAAGAAACTGAATAGGAAATGACAAAATGAAAATATATTCCATGTTTATGAAGTAGATGAACCAATATTATTAAGGTGTCCATACAATCCAGTATAGAAAATATCCAATGTAATCCCTATTAAAATGCCAAAAATTCTTTACAGAACCAGAAAAAAATATATCCTAAACTTTGTGTGATGAGAAATCCCAACTGCTAAAGCAATTTTAAGCTAAAGGAACAAAACAAGAGACACTGTACTACCAAGCTTCAAAATAAGCTACAGAACTACAATAATCAATCAGCATGGCATTGGCATAAAAGAGACACATACACCGACTAAACAGAAAGAGAACGTTGGAGTAAACACACAAACTACAGCCAACTGATTTTGACAAAGGTTCCAAGAACACTCATTGGAGAAAACAAGCTTTTCGATAAATGGTACTGGTAAAATTAGATACCTACATACATAAGGATATCTCTTACCATTTACAAAAATCATCTGAAAATAGATTAAAGACTTAACTATAAGATATAAAACTATGAGATTACTAGAAAAAATGAACCGGAAAATTTCAGGAAGTAGTACATACCTGCAATCCTAGCTACTGGTGAAGCTGATAATCACAAGTTTCAGGCCAGGCTAGTGTCCTCAACTTAGCAAACTCATTCTCAAAATAAAAAATACTGAAAAGGGCTGGATTTATAGCCAGTGATAATTAATTTGCTTCCATTATGCAAATTTGGCAAGATGTCCCTTTTTTTTTTTTTTTTTCAGTACTCTGGCTTTAACCTAGGGGCATTCTACCTCCAAGATCTACAAACCTGTGTTCCTCCTGCCTTAGCCTCTCAACTATTGGGATTACAAGCATGTACAACCATGCCCGGGTTTGTCGTATTCTTAATTCTAAATTTTTTCTAAATAACTGACGAAGATGAGCCAGGCGTGGTGGCGCATGCTTGTAATCCCCGCACTTGGGAGGTAGAGACAGGAGGATCGAGCAGGTTCGAAGCCAGCCTCGCTGGCTTAGGAGACCCTGTTTCCAAATTTATTTATTTATTTTATTTTTTATTTATTTATTTATTTTTGTGGTACTGGGGTTCCTGGAAGCCCTTCTACCTCCGGGCTACACTCCCAGACCTATTTTATATTTTTGAAACAGGGTCTCTTACACCAGCGCAGCTGGCTTTGAACCTGCGCGATCCTCCGGTCTCGGCCTCCCAAGCGCGGGGATTACAAGTGTGTGCCACTGCGCCCGGCCCTGTTTAAAAAAAAAAAAATGGGTCTGGGAGTGTAGCCCAGAGATAGAAGCGCTTCCAGGAACCCCAGTACCACCAAAATAAATAAATAAATAAATAAATAAATAAATAAATAAATAAATAAAATGAAAACCTTTGATGAAAAGAAAAAGCATCTCAAAAAATTAAATACAGAGCCGGGTGTGATGGCACACACTTGTAATCCCAGCATTCTGGAGGCTAAGACAGGAGGATCACAGTTTGCAAACAGCCTCAGCCACTTAATGAGGCCCTTTGCAACTCAGTGAGACCCTGTTTCAAAATAAAGAAAAATAGGGCTGAAAGTGTAGCTTGGAGATAGACTGCCTCTGGGTTCCATCCTTAGTACTGCAAAACAAATTAAATGTGAATTTTAAGACATGTATGACATGTTTTATGATATCTCTAAATTGAGATACTTCCACATAAAAGGCTAAGTAATAATATTAGCATTGATGATTTGTAGTTCAATGGACATTTTTACATAAAACTTGTAAATATTAAATATATTAATGTACCTACTGATAAAATTTTTTAAAACAACTTGGTTTTAGAAGAAAGACAATTATTACAGTGAAGATAGAATATTATTATTAACATATTATCTATGATATCATTATACCTTTTCTAAAAGTGATTTGAATAGATTCTCAGATTTTTATCCCCTAATAAATGTGTCTGAATTCTTAAAATACTTTAAAATATTATATTTAAAATTATATTTGCATAGCTATGTTTCTAATTAAGTCATAAATTTTGCATCGTAGATCATTTCATTTAGAATACAATATAAAACAAAATTTGATTTATGACTGTTCTATCAATGTTGTTATCAAGTCAGTGTGGATTTTATGGGTAATGGGTCATTTTTCCAATGACCTATGATAATCTTTAACTTTTCCCCTTTTCTTATATAAATTCAAAATGAACTAGAGTCTATCAAATACCTTTCTGTGGAGTTAACATCGTATAAGTTCCTCCACTTGCTAAAAATAGTTATTTGACCCTGCTTAAGAAGGCATGGAGCCTACTCTAAATAACTTGTTATTAAGGATAGAGCTTTATGGTCGATTAGCCTAGCTCAATGCAAAATATAGATTTATTTGAAGAAGCTTCAATAAAAGATTTTTAAAAAGAGCTTACCATCAGATGTTTTTTCACTTGACCTGATGAGACAGATGAAGCCTGTGATGGTGATTTAATGGTGCAATCAGCAATTTGTCCCACCTGATTGATGTGTTCCTTCAGAGTCTGGCAGGGGACTCAATCTCCAAAGTCTCCCAGACAAATTTTGCCCCAAAACCCTCTGACTAACCATATCCAAAAAGATTCTTTTAGTCAGTTGTCTTTTATTTTGTCCTTGAAGTAAAATGATTTTTTTGTTCAGCCCCTCTGCTTTGAATTGAATCGCACACAAGTGACCTCAAGTTGTTATTTATGATAGAGAGCTACACTTACCTTTCAAAATATCAAATGTGTAGTCAAGTGGCAAAAAGTGATTTCTCTGTGGAGACTTAAGTAAGAAAGTAATAAATGTAATTTTCACAAAACACCAGTTTTAATAGCTAGTGGTGTGTTATAAACACAATGAAATTTACAATTGGTACTGAGTCAGCGCTCGATTACCTTCTCTCCTTAGCTCTCACCTCCATGAATTTAGACTTGCTGCTGAGGAAGCACAGTGCACCTTACCAGTACACACATCAGCTGACTTTTATTGTAATTCATGGGTGAATTGAATAATACAACCTCAAAAAATGATGCCTTTTCTCCACATCTATAAATTTTGGAAAGTTTTACTAAAAGTTTTCCATGTTTCAAGAACATTTGTGTGATGTAACATGCCCTGCCTTGAAATGCCTTCAAATGTGAAAGAGGGAGTGAGATGTAGATTGTAGTGTCTGAGAAGTTATAGGAAAGGATGTGTGGTTCATTTAAGTCTTTCTTCAAAGCATGAGCCACAGATACACAACACTGACATTGCCTTTGACCTTGCTACAATTGTATAATCTCAGTTCCATCATAAAAGTCCTGCTTCAGACATATTATTTTTAGTAAGATCTTCAAGCTAACTGTATGAACTTTAAAAAATAGAAAAACACTAACTTAAAAAGATTACTGGATTTTAATAATGCACATCAATGGCTGCTATACTCACTAGTCACACAGTGTTCATCACTTAACCTTTCTGAGCCTCAGGCTCCACATTAATTCAATAATTAATACATAACCCATGTAGACACGAAATGCAATAGTTACAAAGATCATATCATGACAAGAGCATGGTACTTAATCTTAGATGAGCTTATTAATTATCATTACCCCTATTAATTTTTCTAATAAAAAGCAGACAAATATGTATTTTTCATTACTTTATGTAAATATGTCATCTTGTTTTGTTTTGTTTCTGTGATACTATAGTAAAAATTTTTTTCTAATGTTTATTCATATCTGCATCATCTTTTCTGCCAGGCATATGGAAAGATTTTCCTTCACTGCCTTCAACTCTTTGTTTTGGAGAGTCATTTTCAGATGAGAACATCTGTTTCCTGTATAAGACTGCCATGGTGGCTTCTCTCTTTAGCTTGGCTCTTTCAACTGGTGGGTCAACTTGAATCCTGAATGTTGAAGATGAAAGCAAAGATTCCTGCCACACATGCAAACATATATGCTGAATAAGAAATAAACTTTTCTTAATTAATGCATCATCATATACCATGCATTAATATACAATAAAAAACCTGTCATGACTGATAGATACATGTCCTTTTCTATAGCAACTTTTAAGGCTGTAGGCTTGTTTTTGATACTTAGGTGGAATTAGTTGTCCAGGCAGAATAGTAAAAAATTACATATCATAAAATAACAAAAAAGGTATACAGAATTTGGCTTATTTAACAGCCTTTTAGTCTCTCTGATTTAGTCTCTCTTGCCTTTACAAGCTTCCATATGTTGCCTACTAAACAATCTTCTTGAAATACTTTGCATTTGCAACATGAAATTCTTGAGTTCCTAGTTCTAACTACAATAGCTAGCTTAGTATTAAAGATATTTATGTGTTTCTCAATATACAAAGACTAAAGTAAAATAGTGGTGTAATAATGTATGTATTTATGAGTTCTGTGTGTAAAATGTTATTTTAACACTTACTGTAAACAATCCTTTTCATGAAAGCAATAACTTGCTATTCATCTGATGTGGAGAATGTGACTGCCAGAGAAAGGTTAACATTTGCCTTGGAAGTGTCCTGGAAAGCTATGACTGGACTGATTGTTGAACTTGCTGAAAGCAGCCAGTCTCTCGTAGGTAAATACTTCTGTGTTTCTTGCTAGTATCATTTCCCAAATACTCCATTTGTCAAACATTGTCTCAAAGATCCTCTGTACGTCCTCAGTGGTTTTACTGCTGACTGCTATCTCAAGGACTTTCTGCAGTTGTTCTGCAGTTTGCCCAGTTAACCATTACTCAAGGACTCTTCCTAACATTTACCTGTTAGAAATCACCTCTAGGTCTTCTCGAAATTTTACTAATTAAAAATTACCTTCTAAACTTTCTGAACACATACAGCAACATCCAGACCTCAACTTCCTCACTTCAGAATGACAATAAAATCTGTGGACAAGTGTCCAGCAGGACCTTTGCCTAAGAATGAACTCCCTGTCCTTCCCTTTGCAAGCTACATGCCATGTCTGGGTCATTCTTTTTCTCTCAGGTACAATGAATGTTACCAATAGTTTAATTTTTTTGAAACTTTTACATATTGATATTTCTCAATAGCCAATCTACAGAATAAATACATTTCTCAGCTAGTCATAATTTTAAAAATTAACAAAGATACCTCCAATTAGTTTAATTATGTTTTATGTATTAAGTTTCAATTACATAAAAGCTCTCTCAAGATCAGAGTTTTAATATATTGTCATCTATGACATAAGAAACCCTGAACACAATGCTTAAGCTTTAAAATAGACTGAGAGACTAGAACCAAAGAATTCTGAGCTATTGCTTACTGAAGTAATTAGAATTATAAATTGTGCTTTTGAGTAAAAATAAATGTGAACCTCTTTTGTTTTTTATTATTATAATTGTTCTTGGTACATTTTGGACAAATATTTCCTTCCTGACAGTAGCATTATATTGTTGTAAGAATACAGCAAGTCAGGAATATGAAAGAGATGCATGCACTGCATATTGATATAAAATCAAATCTTTGCTGTTATTGTGAATAATAATTTTTTAAATACCTGTTTTTAAAATTTTCCAGATTAGAAATGTGTACAGTTCAAAGAAGTTGTCCTAACAGTAAAAATTATGTAAGAAACGGTTCATTTTTTCTATTTTCTTTATAAACATATTTATTTGGTGTCTTTTTCTTGTCTCTATGTTTTATTTCAGTTGGTAATGTTGCTAAGACCCAAAAAGGAGACAGATAATATGTATGCTTATGTGTGTGTGTGTGTGTGTGTGTGTGTGTGTGCGCGCGCTTATTTTTGTATATGTATGGGTATATAAAATGATTAGAACTAAGGAGGGTTGATAAGATTACTAACTTTTTAATTCATTGAAGTTAATCAGTTTGCTATTAGCTATTGAGCATCTTATTCAAATGGAGTTTATAATTATTACCAAATATAAAAATATAATTATAAATTTTTATAAATTTATACTTAATATTCAAGAAGTATAGCATTTTGGTCAGAAATGATCAATCATGTTTTATTCATAGGGTAGTAATATTTGGAACCTAATAATTATATTCATTTGGCTATTCAGCATGAAAACCATGGGATAGGACCCAAAACAGAAGTAGTATGATCAATTTATTCCACAGAAGCAACTTCAGTTATTTTAAATAGTAAACAAATGTCTAGCCTCAGAATTATTTCAGAAAGTAATTATTCGTAATGCATTCACATTAATATGGATTTCATTACTGAGAGTATATGGACATAACTAGATAAGAGAAAATTTTCAGGTAATTCATAGTTACAATTAACAATATGTGAAATGGAAGACTGCTACTTTTGAAATGTGACAGTTTTCTACCAAATTCATTTTACTTTATTAAAATGTATTCAATACAATTCCCAAAACAAAATCAATTCTACCAGTCAATTTCTGATATAACATTAAAATGTATTACTTATAAAAGTAATTTACCAGAATTGTGGGCTAAACTGAGTTATTATAAGATTTATGCTGACTTTTAAAACCAAATCACTCATTGAAATAATCAACCTTTTTTCATCTTATAGGTCCAAATAATATATTACAGGTATTCTAAGAGCAAAGCAGAGTCCCAGAAAGGTGATTTCCAAAAATTATCTTAAAAACATTGCTAGATTTTCTCAGATTACTTCATTATTTTTGAATAACTTAAAATCATGCTTTAATAATTCAAAGTTACTTTTTAAATTTCATTGAATAATAGCATAGGAACAAAAGAGTATATAAACCACAGAAGAGTTGAATCATTTGCTACAAAGTTACCAATGTAATAAGAAAACTTATAAGTCAATAGATAGAACAAGAAGAGACCCAGCATCAGCCTTTGTGATCCCTCTAAATCTAAATTCAACTTTTCTCTGACTTCTAACACCTTTAAAAGAATATATTTTAATCTGAGACTGTGTGATAAATTATTGCTTTATCTTAAGTTCATTTTGTTAAAGTTTTGAGGTTATGTGGTTACATGTAGTAGTTCATTCTCTTTCATTGGTGCATAATATGGTACCATAAGAATATTGTTTATCTTTCTGTTCAATTGATTTATCCACTCATCTTTTGATGGATATATTGATTTTAAATGGTTCTATTTGAATTCTATTTTGTGTATTCTAATTGTGTGTAACAAGGAACTGAGTCTCTGAGTTATTGACCACAGATATAGTTAACTATATAAAATGATGCCAAACAGCCTCATAACTGCACCGAACATTACACTACCAAGAGCGTCTAGAAAATTCTCTATTACTACTACCTTCACATATTGGATATTATAATACTATATTTCTTATCTATGTTGAAGGCTATATAATGATAGTATATTATGAACTTAATTAGCTTTTGCCTAATGACCAATGAAGCTAATATTTTCTTCTTGTTTATGTTGGCCTTTTGATATTTTTACCTTTGTAGTACTGTTCAAGTGTTTTGCACATTTTTTTACTTAAGAGTTTCTTTTCTTTTTTTTTTTTTTTGCGGGTCTGGGGGTGGAACCCAGGGTCATTCGACCTCTGAGCTATACCCCCTGCCCTATTTTTTATTCTTTATTTTGAAACCGGGTCTCACTGAGTTGCAGAGGGCCTCACTAGGTAGCTGAGGTTGTCCTTGAACTGCGATCCTCCAGTCTCACCCACCCGAATGCTGGGATTACAAGCATGCACCACCACGCCTTGCTAAGAGTTTCTTTTTTATTTATTTGAATTTTAAAATATTTTTGGACATGTCTTTACTTTATATCGTAATTTGCTCTATCTTGTTTGTCTTAATATAGCCCAATCTATTATCTGGAATGTAAAAGAGTTTTAACTGGCTGCCTACTTCCAAAATAAATCTGCCATATTCTATTTTGCCCACTACTTTCAAGACAACTGTTCAAGATGACAAAAACCAAACAAACAAAAAAATACTCTTGCCAGGTGTGGTGGCACACACTTGTAATCTCAGCATTCGGGAGGCTGAGACCGGAGGATCACAGTTTGTGGACAGCCTCAGCTACTTAGTGAGGCCCTCTGCAAATCAGTGAGACCCTGTTTAAAAATAAAAATACAAATATAGGGCAGGGGGTGTAGCTCAGAAGTCAAATGTCTCCGGTTTCCATCCCAAGTCCCACAAAAAGTAAAAATTAAAAAAACCATACTCTCTATGCAGTTCACTATGGTAAAAAAGAAATTAAGTTTGAATTCAATGGATGAAATAATACTGGAGAAAAGGAAGGTTAATACATCAGAGGAATACAACAATTTTCAATTTGTATGCACCTAATTTGTGTACTTTCATATATATGAAACAAAAAAGTGATATCACTATAAGGAAAAAGATAACCCAAAATTATAGTGAGAGAGTTTAACACTTCTATCAGTAGCTGATAGAACAAACAGGTAAGAATATGTAAGAGAATGGAAAATTAAAATGGGAGTAAGAAATTTAAACTAAAAAGGATCTTCTAACAAAGTACAACAAACTAACTAGATATCTTAAACAACAAAAATGCATTCTGTCACAGTTTTGGAGACTATAACTCTGAGACCAAGACATTGCTAGAGCCTTGATATAATATTGATTAAAATTTTGGATGAGCATAGATGACACAACCATAAGTCATCGACTGTTCTGGTGCTACAAATCTCACTCACTTCTTTTTGTGTATGTGTTTATTTTAAATATATTTAATTTTTGCCGGGCGTGGTGGCGCACGCTTGTCATCCCTGCACTTGGGAGGCAGAGACAGGAGGATCGCGCAGGTTCGAAGCCAGCCGCGCGCTGGCTTAGGAGACCCTGTTTCCAAAATTTAAAAATGTAAAAATAGGTCTGGGAGTAAAATAGGTCTGGGAGTATAGCCCGGAGGTAGAAGGGCTTCCAGGAACCCCAGTACCACCAAAAAAAAAAAAAAAAAAAAAAAAAAATTATATATATATATATATATATATATATATATATATATATAATTTTTTTAATACTGAAAGAAGTTTTAATTGATGTATTTTTTTAATTTTTATTTTTTGGTGGTACTGGGGTTTCTGGAAACCCTTCTACCTCTGGGCTACACTCCCAGACTTATTTTATATTTTTATTTGGAAACAGGGTCTCTTAAGCTAGCAAGGCTGGCTCCGAGCCAGCGCTATCCTCCTGTCTCCACCTCCCAAGCACAGGAATTACAAGCGTGCGCTACCACACTCGGCTTAATTGATGTATTCTAATTATGCATCATGACGAACTCAGATACAGGCATACATGCACACAGCACTCATTGAGCCCTCTCTTAGTTCCCACCCCACTCTTTCACCTTCCCTTGTGCACATCATTAATGGCATTGACAAATATGTGTATGTACATTATGTCCCTTGAAGTGTTTAACTCCACTAAAACGTCTCTTTTTTTTTTTTCTGGAGCACCTCTTATGTCCCAATTTCTCTCTAGCTTCCACATATGAGAGGAAACATCCAACTTTTTTTGTGACTCTCTAATCTCACTTAGCATAATATTCTTCAGTTTCATCCATTACCCTGCAAATGACATAATTTTGTTCTTTATGGCTGAGTAGAATTCCATTGTGTGTATATCCCATAATTTTGTCATCCATTCATCTGTTGATTGACACACTGGTTCCATAGTTTGGCAACTATAAATTGTGCTGCTATAAGCATAAATATGCATGCATTACTATGGTAGTCTCATTTCAATTCTTTGGGATAGATACCCCAGAGTATAGCTAGGTTATATTGTAGATTCATTCCCATTCTTTTGAGGACTCTCCACAACCACACTGATTTCCAAAGTGGTTGCACTAATTTGCAATTACACCAACAGTGTATCAGAATTCCCACTTTACATTTTCATCATAATTTATTATTATTTGTCTATTTAATTATTATATTCTAATTGGCACTCCCAGACCTATTTTTTAATATTATTTTTATTTGGAAACAGGGTCTCTTAAGCCAGTGAGGCTGGCTTCAAACCTGCTTGATCCTCCTATCTCCACCTCCCAAGCACGGGGATTACAAGCGTGCACCACCACACCTGGGTTATTGGGTTGTTTTTTGAGAGATAAATTTCTTGAGTTTTTTGTATATTTTAGATATTAGTCTTCTATTAGAGGAGCAGCTGATCTCATTCTTTCATTCAGCCCTGAGATTTCACCTAACTCCAACTAGATGGCAATCTATTAAGGAACTTGTTAGTTTACTTTTCTGTACAGAAGCTTCTCAGTTTAATGCAATCTTATGCATTAATTCTCATTTTAATTTTTTGTGCATTGGGGAATTTATAGAAGATTTTACCTATGTTATGTGTCAAAATTGGTCCTATGTCCTCTTCAAGTAGCTGCAAAGCCTCTGATCTAATTTCCAGGTCTTTGATCCAGCTTGAGTTGATTGTTGGTAAGAGAAAGAGGGCTGGATTTATTTCTAGTCTATTTCCAGGTACTTCCAGGTATATCCAGCCTATTTCCAGGTATTGTGATAATTTCTGAATAGTTCCTGTTGCTGAGAACCATTTGAATATTCTATGTCTTCCATTGTTCCATATGAATTTTAGGGCTGATTTTTCTATATCTGTAAATAATAACCATGATATTTTATTCTACTTCAATTATTTATGCTCTGAGTTTATTTCTTATCTTCTGCCTTTGTGATTAGACTGTTCATGCTTTTCAAGGTCTTTGAGGTCTATCATCTATTTAGTAACTTTTTCTTCTCTTTATGTGAGTGATCATTGCTATGAATTTTCTTAATACTGCTCTCAAAGTGTCCCACAGATTTTGGTATGTTATGTCTCTATTTTCATTTGATTTTAAATTTTTTTATTTCTTTCCTTATTTTTTCTATGATACATTCCTATCTCAGAAGTGTGACATTTATCCTACATGTATTTATTTAATTTACTGGATCTTATTGTTGATTTCTACTATGATTCCATTATAATACAAAAAGTTTTAAGGAATTAGGTTACATTTTTTAATTTGCTAGTACTCACTTTGTGTCCAAGAATTAAAAGAAAGGTATATTCAGTTGTAATTGATGAAATATTTTATATATGTGTAGTAGATTCATTTAGTTTATTATTTTCTTTACATCTGTTGATCTGTTGTGGGGAAGATCAATTTACTGAGTGGGAAGAGTGTTGAATTCTTCCAATATTAATGTACTGGGTTCTAGGTGAGACTTAATGCTTCAGAGATTGTTTTATAAATGAGGCTGCACCTATATTTGGAGCGTAAAGGTTGACTATCACTATATCCTCTTGTTAGATTGTTCATTTTTTCATTAAAATAAAATGACATGTTTTGTTTCTTCTCATAAGTTTCAGCTTGAAGTCTATTTTGTCTGGTACGAGATTTGCTGCTCTTGTCTTACAGTTTCATTTGCATGGATTATCTTCTGGCCCTTTGCCTTTAGTATATGAATATCTTTACCTGTAAAGTGCATTAATTACAAACAGAATATAAATGCACTATGTTCTTTAATCCATTTTGCTATTTTAAAAATTGATCAATCAGCTCAGTGATGGAGATTTGTTTCATGTATAGAGAAATACAACCATAGAATGAACTTAATTTTTCTTTATTATTAATTCTGATCCTCTCAAGAATAAATAAAATTAATATTTTATGAAGCATAAAATGGTCTATGTTAGCAAATGCAAGAAAGTGCTTAAACAATCTAATTTTTGTATAATTCAATGACTTTGATATAATCAACACAAATATAAAGGAATGACTTCTATATATGGTGGAAAATGGGTAACATATTATAAAACAGTATATTTTCAAATAAGTGTCACCCATATTATTCCATTCCATTTTCAAAATGTTTTTTTATTTCAGCTGGGCATAAATTATTAATCCAATTTTACAAAGAAAAAATCAATACTTGAGATTTATAAATGGCATAATACTTGAGATTTATAAATGAGCTAATTGTGGCAATCCAAGAAATCCCTCAAAATAGATGTTTTTCCAGCTTTATTTTTTGGATTTTGTTTTTAAGCTCTTCTTAGAAGATATGTTTTTAGATATTAGGGGTCAACAGATCTCATAGTACTTCTTCCAAAATTTCTAAGTAATATTAAAATCTTTGTTTTAGAGAATCACCCAGCTGTATATTCTAGACTCCCAGTAAAGGCAAGTGGATATGTATCCAAATATTTTCCAGATAGAGCTGTTAAACTTTTGCCATTTTTATTAGATGTTAGGAACATTAATAATGTAATTATGCCCCCCTCTCTTTTTTTCCTGACTTTACGCCCCTGATAGCACCATAACAATATGTAAAAAAGAATAAATAGAGGTGCTTATGTAGTAGTTATTCTTCCTACATCAGATGAATGGATGGTAGTGTTAACTGATTGACATGTGGTCACAAAATAAATAAAAGATCTCAGAATTGATTGATTCCGGAAAGATAGGTTTACTTCTGACATTGTTTTTTGTATAGTATTTTACCAAAATAGTCACTATGAAAAATGAATGTCTTAATAGGTCATCTGAATTAGTTTTATGAACATCAAAATAATCTGTATGAAACTGAATGTCTATAAACAGAAGTAAGAAACAGCAACAAGACCTTAAACATTATGTTGCTTAAGGTGTTTTTGCATTCTCTTTCTATTAATAAAATATAATCCTTGGGCCAAGAAAAAAAAATCACTTACTAGGCTATATGACAGCACTATGATGGATAACTCTACCAACATCCCATCAGTTACGGACATTTTATGACATTTTACATGGCTGACTATATTAAGAGATAAAATCTTTCTTTGACTAAAAGTAACTCTTTTCATTATGATGACAAGTGGCTCATTAAAACTGGCCACCATCCTTGAAAGCCTTGTAAGTGGTGGAAAAGGACAAATATTTGCCCTCCTTCTCTGCAGTGCAGTGGATATGTGTGAAATCCAGTCCCGCCTTCTCAGCATTTGTATATAAGGCTTCCTATGTTTAACTTAGGCAATCTGCATACATTATTTCCCTTTTAATCTAACCATCTGTTATGTAGGTTTGAAGCTTTATATCATATGTCATAGATCAGACACTATGAAACCATAATCATTCATACTGTGTCAGCATTCAGGATACAAGCAACTATTTTCTTCTCCATTTTTTCATTCATCTCTTTTTATTTCTGTTCAGAGTAACTGTAAAATTCTTAAGTCATTCTCATCAGACTCAAGTCACTTCTTTAAACTGGTATTGTTCATATAAACTATATTTTTATAAAAATCATCCTTTTAAGATCAAGCCTTGCATCTTATTCCTGAATTTTATTACTTTCCCAAATTTTGTGGTTTGTTCTTTCACAAGAATTTTTTTTCTATTTTCTTACACAGGGAACTATAAGTTTCAACCAGAAAAGAATAAGAATCAGTAAGTTATTTCTGATACATATACCAAATGGCATCAGTTTACCCAATTTAATATGCACTTATTCTCATATATTCAAATGCATATATTAAGTGCTTGCTTAGTCTTCTCTCAAGGACATTTTTCATAAGAAAAATTAAACATAAAATAAAATTTTAATATAACAATATTAACAAAAATACATAAAAATTTTCTTGTAGAATAGTAGCAGACATGATTAACCAAAGATAATAAATAAAATGATTAATAGAGGAGATGTGAGTTTATTACTAAAAATTCATTTTAGTAGAATATAGAAGTCATAGAAAGTAGAACAAACATATTGCAGGCAAAGGTAAGAGTATGGTTTATTAGTTGCCACATAACAAAATGCAGTACAAAGTTAGTGACTTAAAAACACCTATACTCATTATCTCATCATTTTCATGTATCACTTAATTTAAGCATGCTAACTGAGTATTGTATTCCAGGTTTCATATGGCTATAGTCATCATGTTGGCCTGGTCTGCTGGGTTGACTAGGGAAAAATTAGCTTCCCAGCCCATTCAGTTATTTGAGAGAAATGATTTCTTTGTAATTGTGTGGCTGATATTCTGGTTTGTTTCTCACTGCTGACAGAGACAACTAGAAGCCATTTACAGATTCCTTCCACAAGCCTCTGACCATGATCATAAGTGTTTGATTCTAGATGAGAAACTTTTAAGGGCTTTCAGCTGATTAGCTCATGCCTAACTGAAATAATCTCCCTTTCTATTATTTCAGAATTAACTGATAATAAGTTTTGTCTTATTACTTTCAGCATATATTTTTATATAGAAAAAAATCACAGGCTTTTTTCACACTTAGGGGGAAAAGTATGCTCAAAGGTATGGCGACCTGTGACTGAGAATTATTGAGATAACCTTTGGGTCTACCAAAGTGCATCCATTATATTACTATATGTATTGTAAAAATGAAAATAATATAGTTCTATTGAGTAAAAATTAAAATGCAAAATATGAATTAAGTAGATAAAAAATCAGAATGTATAGACTGGATGTTATATGAAAGAGTTTAGACTCTACAATGAATGCAATGATAAAGCACTGCAGAATATTCTCAGAGTAGAGCTTAGGGACAATTGTCTCAGAAGCAGTGAAAAATATGCAATAGGAAAAAGTTTGTTTGGAAGTAAGGAAGTTTTATGTTTTGGAATAAGAATGTCCTCTTATTTTATGTGTTAGTCAGCATTCTCACTATTGTGACCTAAAAAACTGACAACAATAACTTAGAGAAAGGAAGACTGTTTTGCTCATAGTTCTGGAGATTTTAGGATTTTCAGACCATATTTGGCTAGTTGAAATTTCTGGAGCTCAGGGTATGGTGCAAGGAGCAGATTGAGAGAGTGCACACAAGAGCTCTGCTGTCACATCATGGAAGCTTAAGCAAGAGAGTTAGCAAAGAGAGGAAGGACTATATATTGTCCCCAAGGCCACACCCCCAGGGACATCTCCTCAGGTGTGGTGAGCCGCCATTGAAAGATGGCGCCGGCTTCCTGCCTCTGAGCTTGATTAGGCACATGGCTGTGCAGGAAGCAACTCCATATTTGGAGGCTAGGGTTGCGTAACACATGACGTGGTGGTGACCTGACGAGCATGAGCCAGTGAGTGAGTGAGATGTGGCAAGAAGTGATTGGGGGAGTTAATGTTTATAATGCCCTGCGCGAGGCAGATCTTCGCCATTCCGTTATTACGAGTATCCTGAATAAACGGCTTGCAAGAAGAGCTTCGTGTCATGTCTTAATCGCTGGTCGAGGGACGCGACAACTGGTGGCCCGTACGGGAAAAAATCAGCTCCTGTGCGTGAAGCTCAGAACTTGCTGTCGTCAGGGAAGGTGCACCGGTAAGTCCCCTGGTAAGTTGGGGGGTCCGCGAAAAATGCGGGTAACCGCTCTCACCTGTGGATAAGGGGAGAGCAAATCCAGTAGAGCTGCGATCAAAGCAGACGGGAAAGTGACAGTAGAGCTGCGATCAAAGCAGACGGGAAAGTGACAGTAGAGCTGCGATCAAAGCAGACGGGAAAGTGACAGTAGAGCTGCGATCAAAGCAGACGCGGGAAAGTGACAGTAGAGCTGCGATCAAAGCAGTCGCGGGAAAGTGGAAGTAGAGCGCGGTCAAGCAGACGCGGGAAAGTGAAAGTGGAGTTGCAGTCAAAGCAGACGCAGGAACGAAGGTAAAGCCACGATCAAGGCGGACCATTTTTGAATTTCATTTTGAGCTTAGTTTTGGGATGGGGGCTTCGCAGTCTCATCCAATTTTTTTGGCTCTCCAGGAGCTACTTTATTCTAGAAGTTTAGAATTTAGAGAGTCTACTTTAGAGAAATTTTTAAATGATTGTGACAGAGCCGCTCCATGGTTTGCTGTCTCAGGTAACCTGACAGTTCCTAGTTGGGAAAAGCTTGGTCGAGATCTTGAATATGCCAAGCAACAGGGAAGCCTTAATCCCTGTGTTCTACCAATTTGGAAATTGGTCAGAGGTTGTTTAGAAGATCAAAAATATGATGATGCTATTAAGGAAGGGCAAACCGCCCTCGAGTTACTCAAAGAACAGAAATCTGAAAAGCATAAGTCAGAACGGGCAGTTAGTGAAGCAAAGGAACCTGTCCGTTCCTCACTCTATCCGAATTTGTCTGAATTTAAAGGGCCAGACTCCTCTTCTGATTCTTCTGATGAAGAAAAGGGTTCGTTAAAGAAACAAATGGCCTGTGTGTCAATTCATTCAGCCTCGAAAAAATCTCGTTTGCCTAAATTAGATCCGGACTTTCCTATGCCCTCAGGTTTACAAGAAATTCCTCCCCCATGTTATCCTCCTCCTGGGCCACCGCCATCCTTACCATCTTCCGCTCAGGGATCTCATAATTCCTTTTGCCCTCAAGTTTGGTCACGTGTTAGAACTGAGCTCCCGTTGGCCTTTCCTATTTTTCAAGATACACAGGGTGCTTGTTTTTATGAACCCCTTGATTTTAAGGTCATTAAGGCATTAGAAGAATCAGTTCGCATGTATGGGGTCACAGCTTCCTTTACATTAGCCCAAGTGGAAGCTCTGGCTAGAAACTGCATGATGCCAGGGAACTGGAATGGATTAACACGAGCGTGCCTCACCCCTGGACAATTTTTAGAATAGAAGGCCTTTAACATAGAATATGCCTCTGATCAGGCTGCTACTAATGCTCTTGCTGGAAATCCTCAATGGGATCGAGATATGATTTTAGGACAAGGGCTACATGCCCAAAACCAAACCTGACTTCCTTTGGAAGTTTATAATCAAATAAATTTTTGTGCTATTAGAGCATGGAAATCCCTTAAAAGCTCAGGGGAATCTGCTGGTAATCTAACCAAAATTAAGAACAAGTTGAGGTATTATGGCAGCTTGCTCAGCTTGGATGTGAATGGAGATATCCTGGTCTCTGTGTTACCAGCGTTCAATATGCAAATTTTACAAAAGCCGCTAACCTGTCTCGGGAGTTGTCAATTTATCTTTTAGGCAACTGGACGGGAGAATTTGAAACCCAACTAGAGAGATTACGCACTGCCGTGGTCACAGTCAACTCGACTCGTGTGGACATCAGTTTGGCCGAAGGACTGTCATCTTGGATAACTTATGCCATGAATCATCTAAAGGAATGGGCTGGATTGGGGGCCTTGATGGGATTATTGGTTGTGGCTGTGTTGTTTTGTGTCTGGTGCATTGCTCGTCTTCGCCAAAGTTTTAATCATAATACAGCCATGTTTATACAGGCCTGTGTGGCTATCGAGGCAGGACAATCACCCCAAGCCTGGCTCGCGGCAGCTAAGGCATAGTGGCTCAGGTTGCAAGGCAAAGCACTGCAGCTGAGGGCACAAGTTTGGTCCTCAGGAAGAGTACGCTTGACTGCACACGGGTTAGGCACCCAAGTACCCGTCCCTAGAAAAAGGTGCCAGTGATTAATAGGGGTCAAACCTCTGCTCTTACCTGTTGCCTATAAAAACAAAAAGGGGGAATTGTGGTGAGCCGCCATTGAAAGATGGTGCCGGCTTCCTGCCTCTGAGCTTGATTAGGCACATGGCTGTTCAGGAAGCAACTCCATATTTGGAGGCTAGGGTTGCGTAACACATGACGTGGTGGTGACCTGACGAGCATGAGCCAGTGAGTGAGTGAGATGTGGCAAGAAGTGATTGGGGGAGTTAATGTTTATAATGCCCTGCGCGAGGCAGATCTTCGCCATTCCGTTATTACGAGTATCCTGAATAAACGGCTTGCAAGAAGAGCTTCGTGTCGTGTCTTAATCGCTGGTCGAGGGACGCGACACTCAGGAACCAAGCCTAACCTACAATATGGCTACCTTGTCTGTGTGAAAACTAGGGGGACTTTCTTAATCTAAATGATAACAGGAAGCCAGTTAGTAATCAATCCCTTGAACTTCATCCAGGTATATAATTACAATGTACCAATAAAATTAAAAGAAAAGAAGAGAAGAGAAAAATATCTTGCAATAATCCACACAGGACAGGATGGGACTTTAGTAAGACCAGTGTGATAGAGAAAAATTTAAATCAGATTAAAAAATATTTTAGAAAAGGATTACTGTGAGCATTATACTAGTGAAGAGGGAGAAGAAGAGGATGACTTTTTTAAAAGATAAAATATTTATTGCCTGAAATCCCAGTACTTGGGAGGCTGAGACAGGAAGATCACAGATTTAAGGTCAGTGAGCAATAACTTAATGAGACTCTGCTTCAAAATTAAAAAAATAAAATAGGAATGGGGGTGTAGCTCAGAGGTAGAACACTCCTGAATTTAACCCACAGTAACATATAAACGTATTTACATGTTTTATTTTTATCTCTTGGTATAGACTGAATATAAAAATACTATCTTTTTCATATTTGAAGAACCTCATGGAACAACTTATTTGATGAGTTCTAATTTTCTAAGAGCTTTTTTTTCTTTATGAGGATACTTTACCTCAAGAACTCATATGTGAAAATGCCTCTATAATACTTGTTGCATTTTAAGTTCTCCAAAATATATCTGTAGTAATAGGTTTTGCCATAAGAATTAAAGACATTCTACTCTTATCTAAAACAAAATGATAACATTACCAAAATTAGAAATTATGTACCTAATGTACCTTAATGACAATTTCAAATGTGTCAAATGTTATTTAATTTTTATTCATGCATTTTTATTTTACACAATTATGGGATTCATTATGTCCTAATGAATAACATTAGGACAAATAAGAAATAACATACTTGATAATATCCATCTTCATCTTTACTCTCCCTTTCCTTTCCCTTGATCACCCATATTTTCTCTAACATTATCCCAGTTACTTTCTTTTTTGTTTTATTGGTGTATTGTAGTCATACATCTTAATAGGATACAGATAGTAAAGAAATACATGCACACATCACTCATTTAGCCTTTCCCTATTTCCTACCCCATTTCTTCCCCCCTCCTCATGTTTAGCTTAATGATTGACTTTGATGTTTGTGAATGTATGTTATGTACATTAGGTAATTTTCTTGTTACTTCCAAGCTGACTTTTTTCCCTTTAAATTCCACATATGAAAGAAAACACAAAATACTTGTCTGAGCCTGACTTATTTTTCTTAACATTAATGACATCCACTTCCATCTATTTTCCTGAAAATGACATTTTCTTTATCCACTCATCTTTTGATGGGTACCTAAGCTGATTCCATGACTTGACTATTGTGAATCATACTGCAATAAACATAAGTGTGCAGGTCTCTCTGTAAATGACTTTAATTTCTTATGGTAATACCCAGAAGTGGTTAGCTGGATCATGGTAGTGCTACTTTTAGTTTTTTGAGTAATACCCATACTAATGTCAAGAGCAGCTCTACTCATTTACATTTCTATCAACAGTGGAGGGTGACTTACTTTTGTCTACTCTAGGATCCCACTGTGATCTCAGGCTCAGGGGCATCCCAACTTGGAGTTGAATATAGGAGTTGAATATCATTGTATAGGAAATATCGACTGAAGATATATTTTACACAAAGCATTCTATTAGATGTTTTATGGGACTCAAATGTTTACTAAATATATTATCCACCTCAAGAAGTATATGTGAGCCGGGCATGGTCACTCATGCTTGTAATCCGAGCATTTTCTCTGGTTTAGAATCTCCTTTATTAAAGTCTCACTTTCACCTTAGTGTTTAGCTTTCTCTAAACATATGTTAGTATGTCATAAAATCAAGTTATATGACCTAATAAGTAAAAGAGGCAGCATAAAGGCTGCAAAACTTTTCTTCACTCACTCATTAGATATATGATCATCCAAAACAAATATATCCAACAATACATGAGCTAGAGATACTGACAATGTAAGCCTGGCGTGGTGGCGCACGCTTGTAATCCCAGCATTTGGGAGGCTGAGCCCGGAGGATCGCGGTTCAAGGACAGCCTCAGCTTCTACTTAGTGAGGCCCTTTGCAACTCAGTGAGACTCTGTTTCAAAATAAAGAATAAAAAAAATAGGGCAGGGGGTATAGCTCGGAGGTTGAATGCCCCTGGGTTCCATCCCCAGACCTGCAAAATAATAATAATAATAATAATAATAATAATAATAATAATAATAATGTAAAGATAAAGACAGGATATTCTCTCTCTCTCTCTCTCTCTCTCTCTCTCTCTCTCTCTCTCTCTCTCTCTCTCTCTCTCCCTCTCTCTCTCTCTCTCTCCCTCTCTTCCACTCCTTGTCTCCAGACTTTGAACTTTATTTGTGATTAGAGGAAAGTGACTCCAATTTCCAGATCTGTTTATTTTCTCATTAGATAATGGAAGTGATCAAGAAAGATAGCTGACATCATGAGTCTAAATTTCATGTTGGTGATTCAACTAGTGCAAAGACTCACTACTGAGTATAGAACAGAAACTCAGAAAGAGTACGCTTTCCTACAGACAGCACACTAAGCACACTTATTATTATACAAAGATTGTTCTGATTGCTTGTTGAAGAATGTTTCCTTATACTAGTTAGAAAATATTTAAAATAACCCAGGGGTAGTGCCACACGCTTGTAATCCCAGCGCTTGGAAGGCTGAGACAGGAGGATTGCACAGGCTTGAAGCCAGCCTCAGCTACTCAATTAGGCTCTCAGCAACTTAGACCATGTTTCTAAATAAAGTACGAGATAGGTCTGGGAATATAGCCCAGAGGTAGAAAAGCCCCTGGGTTCCACCCCCAGTACCACAAATAAAATAAAATATTTAAAATACAATACAATTGACTACCATGCTCAAGGCCCTGGGTTCAATCCCCAGCACTGCAAAAAATAAAACTAAAAATTCAAACAATAAAAAATAAAGAAGAAATATCTATTGAGGCATTAATTTACTACCCATGCAAAAGTGAATTTATTTAATAAGCCAGGGTATTTTTATAAGACTATGAAAAAATGGCTTCAGTAAAATGAACTGCTTCACATTTTTGTAATTAATGTGTCAAGTTTGCTACTCTCTTGCTCATTATTTAGAAGAGTAGATTTATCATTATATCTTTTTATTAGATAGTAATGCTTAATTTTGAAAACCATGTACTAGTTCATTTAACTTCTTTTTTGTTTCAAGAAGGAAATAATTTTATCATTGGCCTAAATAATAAAACATATTTTACACTCATATATAGTATAAAAATAGACACAAAAAATGCAGACTGACATGGTAACAGTTCAGCAGATAATATTAAGTAGTCTTTATTCTCCTGAGTGAAATAAAACTTTCCATAATGTAGAAAAACTTAACAGTCCTGTTAGTTAACATTCTTCTCTATCAGCATGAGCATTAATAAATAAATAGTAAAATTCATCCATGTACCAGAAGACATTTTTTGAACTGCCACAATTAACAAGATCTTTCTAGACATAGTAAATATAGCAAGAAGTAATGTGGGGTTTTTTTCCCCTTTTTTGTGTGATACTGAGGCTTGAACCCAGGGTTGCTCTACAACTAAGGTTCAACCCCCATTATTTATTTTGTTTTGTTTTGAGACAGGGTCTTGGTAAGTTGTTCAGTCTGATGTCAAACCTGTGATCCTTTTCTCTTAGCTGACTAGGTACTGGGATTACATCATGTGCCACCACACCAAGTTATAAATCAACATTATTTTTAGGAAAAGAAATAGATTATCAACATATAAACAAATGAATGCAAATTATTTTTGAAGGTATTATGGGGCAGTCGGTAGAATGGAAAATAAAATGTGGGCAGGTTAAGTCACCGGAGGTGTCCCATGATAACATGTAGTGAGCCTGTGGATGGCAGGTGAAATGGCATCCAATGCAGAAGACACAGCCTGGGCCCATGCTCAGCATGTGTGAGGAATTGTCAGTAGAGTAATGCATCTCCAATGAGCCCACAGCTGTAGGACACACAAGATCACTTTGGAATAATAGGAAAGCACAAAATTAGCTGGCTGGGACAGGCTAGAAAAAAATAAGACATCTTCACTTAAAAATGCTATAAAGAGCCTTGATCTGTGTGTAGGCCACTTACACTATTTCATTAATAAATGAGGCATCTGTGAAATCATTTTCATGTTTGAATATGTGTTACCAGCCTAAAACATGATGCCTTTTTCTACCATTCATTGCATATTGTTTTTTTTTTTTTTTTGCTGGTTTTGCAGAGATTCTGCATGTATAACCTTTAAAACATAAATTATCACCTATGTTTCAAAGAATTTCTCAATGAATTTTGAGATAATCACGCAGCATATGTAAATGTAGGGTACTGTTAATCAATCTTCAAGCAAAACAGTAGTGGTAACAAATATAAACTATATTGATACAAATTTTATTCTCTATGATTGTTTTGGTATTAATATTTATCTGGGTACTTTTTACAAGTCTACTACTTTTCATGATTAGAGGTTATATTGACATTTAAATTAATTTCATTTGATTCATGCCCATAATTTTGCAGTAAGAATTATCTTTATAAATGAAATTTATTTTTAAATGAGTTTCCCTGTGAATTATTTAAGTGAGTTATTTACTAAAGTACTGAAACAAAAAATTCCTCATCAGTAGACCATATGTCAATATAAAAGCTCTTTAGTACACCTGAGTATAGACTTCACCTCATAACACATTAAGATCTGGTGTCATTCTATGTTTGGGTTATTGGAACACTTATCATAATACACTGCAAACAAGTGAAAATTATAAATTAAATGTGATAAACATCAAAACAATGAAGCAGTCACATTTTCCCTTCAGTGTAGTTGTCAAGAACATTAATGTTTACAAATCTGACTTTTAGATGTAGTCATTTATTTTAAATCAAGAAGCACACCATGTCTCGTTTACCTGATATTTAAAGCTATTTCAGTGCTGCATTTTTCCATATCAGGAAATTTTATCTATTTTAAGCAATCAACTTAAAGTGAGTTTGATTACCTAAGAAACTAAAAAATTTAGTTTCAGTGACTCTTGTGAATTTATATGATTTCAAGCAGTTTTTCTTATGGGCACCATGTGTTTGAAAATTAATTTTTACCATCTCCAGTTTTTAGGATATCTTTGTTTGATAGATTTCATATGTGTGCACAAAATAGTTCTTTTTCCTGAATGTAATACTTAAATTAAGATGATTCTGTTTTGTTTTCAGGCCTGATAAAATATCTCTGCATTTTAAAGTTGCTTTGAAAAGTAAAATACTGTAATTATTAAAGATCCATAGGCAGTTGTTTACCTTCTATAGGTGTGCTACAATGCTTGACAGAAACTGAAAGATTCTTAGTAACTATTAGCATTTATTTTAAACATTTTCAGAATGCTTTTATATTTTTTCTGTTTTTAAATTTTTTATTGGTGCATTGTAGTCATACATCTTAATGAGATAAAAGATGGAGGAGACATATATATACACATCACCCAATTACCCCTTACCCAATTACTGCCCCATTCCCTTCCCAACCCTCCTTCCCATGCTTGGCTTAGTGATTGACTTTGATATGTTTTTTAAGTACATCATGTGCTTTAGAGAGTTTCCCTCTTCTCCCCTCCCCTCAGTTAGGTCGTCTTATTTGCTCATCTATAGAATCTCCTTCTTTATCTAGAGTTCTTCCTGTTACCCATTTCTCCCTAGCTTTTTCATATTAGGAATAGCATCTGATTGCTTTTTTGTGAGTGTGTGACTGACTAATATCATTTAGCATAATGTCCTCCAGTTACATTCATTTCCCTATAAATGATATAACTGTGTTTTCTTCATGGCTGAGTAAAATTCCACTGTGTAGATATCCCACAGTTTTGTAATCCATTCATCTGTTGATGGACATCTTCAGAAAAATGGGAACAAACTTACCATTTGATCCAGCAATACCACTTCTATGTATTTACCCAAAAGAAAGCAAACCAAACTACCAAGCTAATGCATGTGTGTCTATGTTCATAGCTCACAGCTGAACAATTCACTATTGCCAAACTATGAAACCAGCCAAGATGCTTTTATGTTTGAATGGAGCATATATGGTAGGAGTCCAAGTATGGGTTCTGGATATCACTTTTCAAAGCAGAGTTTTCTGCCCCATTTGTTTGTTTCTACTCTTCCACCATTCATTTTCTCTGTAATGCGTGCTCTGTGTCTAAGAATGCATACATAATAGGAGATGATTTGGAAGGCACTTAGGAAACTAATCCTTACAGTGTGGCATGTTACTTTGGGTATCTTAAATCATGCCATTAAAGTTCTTTTCTTTTTAACTCTTTATAATTCTCACATTTTCTCTTCTCTAGTAAATGCTTCATTAGCTTTATCTCAAGTGAACTTTGTTACATGAATATTTGTGTGCATTGTTAAGGAAGACTAGTTTTCCAAGTGACACTGTATTGCCAATGTGCTATTTTGATATCGGTTCCTAAAAAAAGGTTCATTTAAAAATCAAAACACAAGTTGTGTGCTTACTTATAAATGCTCTTGGATTAACATCTTCTGAAGCAGTGTTCTCATGTAAGATCTTCTTGGTCCTCCCACATTTGGGTTAGATCAAGATTTATGTTTGCAGCAAAATGATTGATTCTCTGCTCTGTGGTGCACAGTGTGTGCTCATGACCCTCATATCAAATGTTCATTTGACCTTATGTGTTTTTCTGTGAGTTTCCTCACTTTGGGAGTGTCTGGGACCTAGTTTGTACGGGAGGTATAAGCCAGATGTGCTATTGAAAAAAGGATAGCTCAGATTTTACCTAGAGGTTATATTCCTGTGGTGAACAGTTTTTTAACCCAAAACTTGATACAAATTGGCTGGCAAGTATGAATAAACTTGTGAGCTCAAAGAAAAGAAATATTTTAAAATGGAACAATCTCAAAAATGAGTTTAGATACACACACAATGGTGAAAAGCACAGTTGCTACATTCTTTCTCAGTAGAAACTACCACTGACCAATGGGAATTGACCAGGTTCTTTCAAAATAGAGCTATTAATGCATTGTTTGTATCTTCCATTTTAACCAAATTAATTTGAAAGTTTTTGATTCATCTGACAAATAAGTTAAATTTTAGAATTTTTTAAATTAATTCAATGAATCTAAATATTTTTATATGTAGGCTATTAAATTTACAATAGAAATTTCAAGATATTCTCTATTAAGATTTCACATTTTTAAATTTCAAAACACATTATATGCAGAGTCTCTGGTATTGTATTTTATTCAACAAGAGAGTTAAAACCTTTATAAATGCAAGGTATATAAGATAGATTGTATAGTTAGTATATGTTTAATATGTATTAAACATAAAAGTAATCATCACAATAGGTTACATATATAGGTAATTAGTCCCTGGTCTCATTCTAATACTGTATTTTCTTTAAATACTATATAAGTGTTCACAACCCCTACTCAGGCACATGCATATATATTTATATAATTTATGTATATTTAAAAACTATAGAACAAATATGAGGGATTTTTATTGCCTCTCAAGAAATAGATATTTCCAAATGAACTAGAGATAAATTGTTACAATCAAGGCAAAGATTTTATAGATTAATTGACAAAAAAAATATTTCAAACAATTTATGTTTTGTTGTATAAAGGCTTTTGTTTTTCATCATTTCTATTGCTTTTTTTAGACTTTTATTAATGCATTATAATCTCTCATTATAACCTAATTTGTTTAAAATTTTAAGGGTTTTTTGGACAGCTGCAAGTTATCTTGGAGAATCTATAATGAAGTTCCTCTTATGAGACTTATTCTCTCCCATATGGAACAAAATAATACAGCTCTGACAGTGATGTATGCAATGTGCTCTTAAAATGACATTTACACAATGCTGTTCTTGCCAGTAAAAAGTAACGGTCCATTTTGTCTTTCAAAAGAACTTTTTCTATATTATTGCTACAAAATGACTAAATAAAAACCTAATGTTCCAACATATTTTCTTTCTCTACTTATTCATTGATGATAACAGGTGATTGTTATCATGATAGAATTTTTTTAATAATGCAGTATATATGGAACCATTTTTCCTGAAAAAATTTAGCATACAAATTATCCAATGTGATTTTATAACAGAAACAAAAAGATAAAGTTTATACAATTCTTACAGGCTTTTTTATTCTAAGAAATGAGCACAGTCGTGTGTGCACACATCATGTGTCTGAATGACAGAACAGGAACTCTACATAACCTGTGTCTGAGTCAATTCAAGCCAATATAAAAAGAATGCCATACACTGGGTGGCTTAAACAAAAGATATTTATTTCTCAAGGTTCTGGGGATGAAGTACAAAACTTAAATATTTGATACCAAATTCAGCCATTTCCTGATCTATATAGTTTATTTGACATTAAAAAGAAATTTTTTCAAAATTAATTTAGTGCTCTTCCTTGAGAAAAATTTCCAGTAGAGTAGGACAGGCCCTCACGAGTCAGTTACATATTGAAGTCTGTGGAAGTCCATGTGCAATTAGATTCTCTTCTTTCTCTTACTCGCCACTGTCCCTACTGATAAATAGACTGTACGTTTATGTCATTCTGTACTCATAAAAATATAAAAATATATTTAAGTTAAAATTTTAGTGTGTTCTGAGTAACAGAATACAAATCCATATAATTTCTGGATTGGAAGAGAAAAAAATAGCCTTCTTTCCTAAAATGTAAAATTAATAGTGAGAGTGTTTTTTAATTTAAAGATTATTCTCAGCATTTACCTAAATAAATGTTAGCAACCTTATCTTTGGATGGGAATATAATGTGAAAGAGATATTGAATTATATATGATCCTCTTAACATTCTATGTTAGCTATTTCCCCATTTGTCAAACTAAGATTCTGAGCAATTATGCTGAATCACATATGAACTAAGTCACAAATGTGTTCATCATGCACATTAAGATAAGGAAATACATTTTAACGATTGAGTTATATAATCCCATGGGTTTATCTTCACTTTAAAAACATATCTTCTAATTAAGCTTTCATATTTTTTACACTAATGTGCATTAGGAAAGTATCTAAAATTTAGACACAGCAGAGTCCTAAGGGCTCAATTCAAGGTGATGATGATGGTTCGTGTTCACTTGAATTGGGACAGGAATTGCATTATAGTTACAGTAATTGGCATATTTTTATGGATTCATTTTCTAATTTGGCACCCACTCAGCTCTGCTGCTCATGCTACAGAAGTGGCATGATGGATTACCATGGGCTCTTTTCATTATTATTAAATTTAATTATTTCTTGCTCTTGTACCCAGATGTGAACAGTGCTCAGTTTCTAATCTAATAATACAGACTGTTTGGGAAATATGTGCTGTAAATTAGAGGCATTTTATAATAGAAATAATAAAAAGAATCATTAATGAAAAGTAGTTTGCCTCTCAATGTTCTTGGCACTAGTTAATCAAAGGTACTTTGAAATTGAAGTCATTAATAAGCTGTTCTTGCTTTTACACCAATGAAGTGTGTGAGACTTCCTTGTGAAATTGGAAATATATTATAACAAGAATGGATGAATGGATTTTGCTTTTCCAAAAATGGTGTCCTTCACTCCAAACATAAAATAATAAGAAAAAACAACAAAGAAAACTATTTTTTAATTTTTAGCCAAAAAGTCATTGTAATTTAATATTTCTGTAAAGATTAGCTGTGATATTTTTCTTGTTTTTCTCCATTTATTTCTTTATCAGTCTTTAAAATTCTTTCACTGTGCCTTTCTTTTACTCCATATAATATCTGAAGCCCCTTAGCCTCTGACTTTGACTGATTTGGGGCAACAAGGTAATATCGGGCAACTGAAGGTTAGAAGCAGAGAAATTTCAATATGTTTTTCTTTCTTCAGTCCTCCTTCTCTGCATCTGTCCATTTACAGGTTTTTTTTTTTAACTAAACTCTAGTAAATATTCAGCCTATCCTATAAATGGTAATAGTTTCTTAGTTTTCTTAAGTTCACTTAAGCCATTTCTATAGATTCTGTTTTCTAGGAAACATCATCTCATAGCATAGTTAATGCATAACTAGTTTCTTCTGAATCATGGACTAAGAATTTCTATATCATTATCAATATCATTCCATGAGAAAAGGTAGGTTTATATCTTTATATCTATACATAAAGATAAAATTCACCATATTAAGAATTTTATATACTATGAAGTTTTTCTTTTCTCATTTGTATTGGTGCATTATAGTCATTCTATCTTAATGGGTACAAGATGATAGAGGCACGCATGTACTAGCCCTTCCCCAATTTCCACCCTATTGCATCCCCCTTCCATTTGTAGTGACTGACTTCGATATATTTATGAATGCACATCATATGCATTAGGGAATTATCTTCTTCGCCCTCCTCCCACTCTCTTCAGTTAGGTTGCCTTATTTGCTCATGTATGGTTTCTTCTTCCTTGTCTAGAGTTTCTCCTGTGATCTTTTTTTATCACTAGCTTTAGGATATTAGGGAAAACACAATTTCTTACTTTTTGACTGACTAATCTCACTTAGTATAATGTTCTTATTCCATCCATTTCTCTGCAAATGACATAATTTTGTTCTTCTTTATGAATGAATGCAATTCCATTGTGTACATACACCATAGTTTTATAATTCATTAATCTGTTGATGCACACCTTGGCTGCTTCCATGGTTTGACAGTTATGAATTGTGTGGCTATGAACATAGATGCACAGGTTTTAGTTTGGTCATCTGGTTTTCATTATTTTGTGTACATACCCAGAAGTAATATTGCTGGATCATATAGTAGGTTCATTCCTATTCTTCTGAGAATCCTGTGTACTGTTTTTCAAAGTAGTTGCACTAATTTTCAGTCCCACTCACAATGTATTAAAATTCCCACTTCTTCACATCCTCTCCAACATTTATTGTTGTTTGTGTTTTGAATGACTTTCTCATCCATTTATTGGCCATTTAAATTTCTTCTTTTTGTGTGAAGTGTCCATTTAGTTCACTTGCCCATTTTTTTTATTGGATTATTGTTTTTTTTACCTATGAGTTTTTTGAGTTCTCTGTATGTAGATATTAGTCCTATATTAGAGAAATAGTTGGCAATTTTTTTTCCATTCTCTCAGCTCTCTTTTGAGCTTCTTGATAATTTTTTTTACTGTACAAGAACTCTTTAGTTTTATACAACCCCACATATTGATAATCCTTTTAATTTCTTGTGCTTTTGGGGTCTTTTTGATAAAGTTTTTACCTGTGCCTATGTGTTATGGTGTTGGACATATGACCTCTTCAAGAAACCGCAAGGTCTCTGGTCTGATTTCCAAGTCTGTGATCCATCTTGAATTGAATTGTGTACACAGTGAGAAAGTGAGGTTTATTTGAATTTTTTCTGTATATTGTTAACCAGATTTGCCAACACCATTTGTTAAAGAGGCCACATTTTTTCCAATGTATGTTTTTGACCCCTTTGTCAAAAATTAATTGAATGTAAGTATGCAGATTTGTTTCTGAATCTTCTGCTCCATTGTTCTTTGTGTCTCTTTTTGTACCAAGTGAACCTATTAGACACATACAAAATATTTCACCCAAATACAGCAGAATTCACATTTTTCTCAGATGCTCATGGAACTGTCTCCAAAATAGACCATATCCTGGGCCACAAAGTGAGCAGTAGCAAATTTTTTAAAAATGTGACATACTCTCCTGTGTTTTTTCAAAGCACAATGGAATGAAACTAGAATTCAACTATGAGAAGACATAAACACATGGTGACTGAACACCAAACTGCTATTCAATAAGTTAGGGGAGACATTAAGAAATTCCTATAAACAAACAAAAATAGAGACAGAACCTATCAAAACCTCTGAGACAACTTGAGGGCAGTAATAGGAGTAAAATTCATAGCATTGAGTGCCCACACAAGAACAAAAGAATATCACCAAATAAATAACCTAATAACACTTCAAAGCCCTTGAAAAACATGAGCAATCTAACCCCAAAGCCAGTAGAAGACAGGAAAGTATTAAAACTAGAGCATAAATCAATGAAGTAGAGAGTAAAAGAAAAATACAGAAAATCAACAAAACCAAAAGCTGATTTCTCAAAAGAAAATAAACAAAATAAATAATCCACTAGCCTACCTAACCAAAAAGAAAAAAGAGTAAATCAATCCAAATTACTAAAATAAGAGATGAAAGGGAAGTTTTGTGAAGTTTTACTTAAGGTAAAATTTCCTCACCTACAAACCTTCAAGGAAAACATCTTTTCTTTACCAGTTGTATATAATGGACTGAAAAAAAACTGCATATAAATTTTAAAGTAGATTTAATTCTATCTCAAGATAATATGGTGACATTAAAGAAATGACATACCTGAATCTTTCCCTATGTAAAGTCAATATTACTATTCATGTGCATCAAAATCATTAAACTTAGTGATAGAAGGGATTCAAAATGGCGACTGAGGGACACAGCACTTCTCAGAAGCTGAAACAAATAAAGTTCAACTACTTAGAAAGCAGTGTCTTAATCAACAAAATAAATACATCCCAGGAACCAAAACAGATCCAGGTACCTCAGCGGAAACCCTGAACTCAAAAAAAAAAAAGAAGAACAAAGATCGGGCACCAGACCTGCTGCAGATACAATTGGGATGCCCGCCGGTGGGCTGCCTGCACAGGCTGCCTGACTGACCAATCTGCACTCCTGAGCCCTGACTGAAATCAACACGGCAAGATAATCCGAGACTGAAAATGGACATAGAGCCTCATCTTAAGCAGCGAGCAGCACCCACGTCAGAATTCTGTGTGCTCACCAGTGACTGGATCACAACAGTACAGGGACTCGCACGGACGCCTGAACCAAGGAACCCAGGTACCTGAGTACATCCAGGGAAAGTGCGGGTCCTAGCGTGCACCCCAGGCCCAGCACTGGCCCAGGGCATCTGTCCCATGCCTCAGAACCCAGCACTGTCCTCGCGCACCCTGTCTGCACCCCAGACCCCCACTAGTAGTCAGTGCCTGCACCACCCTCCCCTAAAATCAGCGCTTACCTTGTGTGCCTAGTCCCTGTCCCCAACTGGAGCGCAGGCACCCACCTTGCCGGAGGCCTACTTTCCAGGCGGCGAAAGCTCTGTGCACCCATGAGATCTCCTTGTGTCCCCAGCTTCTATGCCCCGCAGGAGGCAGAGATTATTGCTGGACACTGTGCAGCACCTGTGCCCCCAGAAACTTGTGCACCTATCCCACACCTCTGGCCCACCTCTGGGAGTTCCCACCTGCCCAGCAGCCTCCTTTGACTGGTTTTTCCTTTCTTTTTCTTGGATTACATAATAGTCTTGGGACCTTGTGTGAATTTTTTTATGTTTGTCTGCTCCTTCCATCACCCCTCTTACAAACTTCCCCACACTAACCTATATACTCTTTTCCCCCAAAACTTTTCCCATAATATACCTCCTTGTTTAATACTCAAAGTATTTCATATCTCCATACTTACTCTACTAACTACAAGAGTCCTACCAGTTAACTCTCTCTCATTCTCAGCAAGATATTACATTATCATACTTAAAGTCTTTCTCAACCTAAACATATCCTCCACCTAATCTGACTCCTTTACCCAGCTCCTCCAACATCACCCACCCTCAACATTGGAAAAGCTCTGCTGACTTGCTGATATCTCTAAACTCCTAATATTAAGATTGGACTAAGCATAATACTCACAAACAATGGGTAGAAATCAGAAAAACAGGACAGAGAACACTATAAATATGAGAACTAGAAATAATGAAGAGACAGCAGAAATCACAAATACTGACCTACTAGAAATGCCAGAAGGGGAGTTCAGAATCTTGATATACAATATGATGAAAGGATTTAAAACAAGTCTAGAGGAGGTGAAAGGTGAGTTAGAAACACTAAGAAAGAATCAGAAAGAGGTCTGGAATGAAATGAAAGAGGCAATAAGTGAAATGAAGACAGCAATAGAAATTCTGGAAGATTAGATGAAATGGAAAACAGAATATCAATATTAGAAGACAGTACATCCAAAACCAAAAACACAGTCAGCGATATACAGAAATCTCTACAGCAACAAAACCTAAACATCCAGCAAATGTGGAATAATATGAAGTGTCCTAACTTACAGATAATCGGCATTGAAGAAGGCATAGAGGTACAGACCAAGGACATCTGTAATCTCTTCAAGGAAATAATCTCAGAGAATTTTCCAAATTTGGAAATAGACTTGGACCTTCATGTCCAAGAGGCATATAGAACTCCACTGAGACAGGACCAAAGAAAGACCATTCCACGCCACATAATAACCAAAATGACCAACATAGAGGCCAAGGAAGGAATCTTAAAAGCAGTGAGAACAAAAGGAAGGGTGACATATAAAGACAAAACAATAAGAATCACCCCAGACTATACAACCCAGTTCCCTGGAAGAAAATAACTTCCAACCAAAGCTTATTTATGCAGCAAAACTACTATTCAAGATCAATGGTGAAACCAAAGTCTTTCAGGATAAACAGAATCTTAAAAAAAACCATGAATTGAAAGTCAACACTAGAGAAAATTCTTAAAGAAATAAACCATAAGGAAGAAAAAAGAAGCAGACTTCAGAAGCAGAGAAGAGAGGAAGTTAATAAATGGACCATTTAAGTAAAGAAAAAAGATCAAACCACCCAAGAGTAGACAGAACACAAAATGGCAGAAAACAAAAATCATATTTCAATAATATCTCTTAATGTCAAAGGACTTAACTCACCAATCAAAAGACATAGACTGGCAATGTGGATTAGGAAACATAATCCAAATATATGCTGTCTGCAAGAAACTCACCTTACAGCCAAAGACATTCACAGAATAAAAGTGAAAGGATGGAAAAAGATATACCATGCCAATGGTGACCAAAAAACAGCAGGGGTAGCAACCCTGATAGCCAACAAAACAGACTTTAAACTAAAACACATCAAAAGAGACAAATCAGGGCACTTCCTTTTATTAAAAGGAACAATACACCAAGAAGATATAATGATAGTAAATATTTATGCCCCAAATGTGGGTGCAACCACATTTGTAAAACAAACCCTTTTGGACATAAGATCCCAAGTAGACCCAAATACAATAATTCTGGGAGACTTTAATATGCCTCTCACACCACTGGATCGATCTTCAATGCAAAAGATGAGTAAAGACGCTTTAGAACTAAAGGAAACCATAAACCAAATGGACCTAATAGACATTTTCAGATTATTTCAACCAGGAACTACAGAATACACATTCTTCTCAGCAGCCCATGAAACCTTCTCCAAAATAGACCACATCCTGGGACACAAAGTAAATATCACCAAATTCAAAAGATGTAATATAATTCCTTGCATCTTATCAGACCAAAATGGAATAAAGGTAGAAATCAACAACAGGAAACTTGAAAGAAAGTATTCAAATTCATGGAGATTGAATGATACACTATTGAATGATGAATGGGTAAGAGCAGAAATTAGGGAAGAAATAAAGAAATTTATGGAAACAAATGAAAATATAGACACAACCTACCAAAATCTATGGGACACCATGAAGGCAGAATTAAGAGGAAAGTTTACTGCATTGAGTACACACAAAAGAAGGACAGAGATCCACCAAGTAAAGAACCTAATGACACAACTCAAGGACCTAGAAATTCTGCAACACTCTATTCCCAAAGCCAGCAGAAGGCAAGAAATCATCAAAATTAGAGCAGAAATAAATGAAATAGAGAACAAAAAAAACAATTCAGAGAATCAATAAAACAAAAAGTTGGTTCTTTGAAAAGATTAATAGAATTGATAAACCCCTGGCCAACCTAAACAAAAGAAAAAGAGAATCAACTCAAATTATCAAAATTAGAAATGAAAAAGGAGATATCACCACAGATAGTGAAGAAATTCAAAATATTATCAGAAACTACTTTAAAAATTTATACTCCAATAGACTTGAAAACCTGGAAGAAATTGATAGATTTCTAAACACAGTTAACCTTCCTACACTCAGCCAAGAGGATATAGCAAGCCTAAACCAACCAATAACAACCAAAGAAATAGAAACAGCAATAAAAATTCTTCCACCAAAGAAGAGGCTAGGCTCAGAAGGGTTTCCAGCTGAATTCTACAAAACCTTCAGTGAACAACTAATACCAATACTTCAGAACTTGTTCCAGGAAATTGAAAGAGATGGAACTCTCCCAAATTCCTTCTATGAGGCCAGTATCACATTAATCCCCAAACCAAATAAAGATACCTCAAGAAAGGAAAACTACAGACCAATATCCTTAATAAACATACATGCAAAAATCCTAAACAAAATACTAGCTATACACATTCAAAACTATATCAAGAGAATAATACATCATGACCAAGTCGGTTTCATCCCAGAAAAACAAGGATGGTTCAACATACATGAATCAATACATGTTATTCACCACATAAATAGAATCAAGAACAAAAACCACATCATCATAGAAATAGATGCTAAAAAAGCATTCGACAAAATCCAACACCCATTAATGTTAAAAGCACTGCAAAAAATTGGGATAGAAGGAAAGTATTTCAACATCATTAAGGCAATATACTGTAAACCCCAAGCCAACATTATATTGAATTGGGAAAAACTGCAAGAATTTCTGCTAAAGTCAGGAACAAGACAAGGATGCCCACTATCACCACTCCTTTTCAATATAGTCCTTGAGACTCTTGCTGTAGCAATAAGACAAGAAAATCAAAAGAATTCACATAGAAAGAGAGGAATTAAAATTATTCTTATTTGCAGATGACATGATCCTTTATCTGAAAGACCCAAAGAACTCAACCAAAAGACTTCTGGAGCTGATTGACAAATTCAGCAAAGTCTCAGGATACAAAATCAACCTAAAGAAATCAGTGACTTTTCTTTATGCCAACAACGAATCCACAATGAAAGAAACAAGAAACCAATTCAATTCACTATAACCTCAAAACCAATAAAATACCTAGGAATAAACCTAACCCAAGTTGTAAAAGACCTCTACAACAAAAACTATAAAACATTAAAGAAAGAAATTGAAGAGCCTGCCGAGGGGTTAGGCCAGTGCTGGGGCCAGCGTGGCCGGCATCGGAGCCTGCTGTGAGGCAAGGCCGGTGCTGGGGCCTCCAAGGCCGGGATAAGAGCCTGCCTAGGGGTTAGGCCAGTGCTGGGGCCAGCGAGGCCAGCATCGGAGCCTGCCGTGAGGCAAGGCCGGTACTAGGGCCTCCTAGGCCGGGATCGGAGCCTGCCTTGAGGCAAGGCTGGTACTGGGGCCTCCAAGGCCAGGATAAGAGCCTGCCGAAGGGTTAGGCTGGTGCTGGGGCCAGCGAGGCCGGCATCGGAGCCTGCCATGAGGCAAGGCCGGTGCTGGGGCCTCCGAGGCCAGGATTGGAGCCTGCCTTGAGGCAAGGCCGGTACTGGGGCCTCCGAGGCCAGGATAAGAGCCTGCCGAGGGGTTAGGCCGGTGCTGGGGCCAGCGAGGCCGGCATCGGAGCCTGCCATGAGGCATGACCAGTGCTGGGGCCTCCAAGGCCAGGATTGGAGCCGGCTGAGGGTTAGGCCGGTGTTGGGGCCAGCGAGGCTGGCATCGGAGCCTGCCTTGAGGCAAGGCCGGTACTGGGGCCTCCGAGGCCAGGATAAGAGCCTGCTGAGTGGTTAGGCCGGTGCTGGGGCCAGTGAGGCAGGCATCGGAGCCTGCCATGAGGCAGGGCCGATACTGGGGCCTCCGCGGTCAGGATAAGAGCCTGCCGAGGGTTTAGGCCAGTGCTGAGGCCAGTGAGGCCGGCATCGCAGCCTGCCGTGAGGCATGGCCGGTGCTGGGGACTCCGAGGCCAGGAAAAGAGCCTGCTGAGGGTTTAGGCCGGTGCTGGGGCCAGCGAGGCCGGCATCGGAGCCTACTGTAAGGCAAGGGCAGTGCTGGGGCCTCTGAGGCCAGGATCGGAGCCTGCCTTGAGGCGAGGCCAGTACTGGGGCATCCGAGGCTGGGATAAGAGCCTGCCGAGGAGTTAGGCCGGTGCTGGGGCCAGCGAGGTCGGCATCGGAGCCTGCCATATGGCAATGCCAGTGCTGGGGCCTCCGAGGTCGGCATCAGAGCCTGCCTTGAGGCAAGGCCAGTACTGGGGCATCCGAGGCAGGGATAAGAGCCTGTCGAGGGGTTAGGCCAGTGCTGGGGCCAGCGAGGCCGGCATCAGAGCCTGCCGTGAGGCAAGGCTGGTACTGGGGCCTCCGAGGCCAGGATAAGAGCCTGCCGAGGGGTTAGGCCAGTGCTGGGGCCAGCGAGGCTGGCCTTCTGTGAGGCAAGGCTGGTACTGGGGCCTTCAAGGCCAGGATAAGAGCCTGTCGAGGGGTTAGGCCAGTGCTGGGGCCAGCGAGGCCAGCATCAGAGCCTGCTGTGAGGCATGACCAGTGCTGGGGCCTCCAAGTCCAGGATCGGAGCCTGCCAAGGGGTTAGGCCGGTGCTGGGGCCAGAGAGGCCGGCATCGGAGCCTGCCTTGAGGCAAGGCCGGTACTGGGGCCTCTGAGGCCAGGATAAGAGCCTGCCGAGTGGTTAGGCCAGTGCTAGAGCCAGTGAGGCCAGCATCTCAGCCTGCGTGAGGCATGACCGGTGCTGGGACCTCCGAGGCCAGTATCGGAGCCGGCCGAGGGGTTAGGCTGGTGCTGGGGCCAGCAAGGCCAGCATTGGAGCCTGCCATAAGGCAAGGCCGGTACTGAGGCCTCCGAGGCCAGGATAAGAGCCTGCCGAGGGGTTAGGCCAGTGCTGGGGCCAGCGAGGCTGGCATCAGAGCCTTCCATGAGGCATGGCCGGTGCTGGGGTCTCCGAGGCCAGGATTGGAGCCTGCTGAGGGGTTAGGCTGGTGTTGGGGCCAGCAAGGCCGGCACCGAAGCCTGCCATGAGGCAAGGCCAGTACTGGGGCCTCCGAGGCCGGGATAAGAGCCTGCCGAGGGGTGAGGCCAATGCTGGGGCCAGCGAGGCCGGCATTAGAGCCTGCTGTGAGGCAAGGCCAGTGCTGAGGCCTCCGAGGCCGGGATTGGAGCCTGCCTTGAGGCAAGGCCGGTACTGGGGCCTCCGACGCCAGGATAAGAGCCTGCCGAGGGGTTAGGCTGGGGCTGGGGCCAGCAAGGCCTGCATCGGAGCCTGCCGTGAGACATGGCCAGCACTGGGGCCTCCTAGGCCGGGCACGGAACCTGCCAAGGGGTTAGGCCGGTGCTGGGGCCCATGGCCAGCATCGGAGCCTGGCGTGAGGCAAGTTCACTCCTGCGGCCTCCAAGGCCGGGCCAAAGCCAGCTTAGGGGTGAGACCGGTGCAGGGGCCAGAGAGACCAGAACTGGGGCCACCCATGAGGCAAGGCCACTACTTGAGCCAGCAAGGTCTGGATCAGTCCACTGAGTAGCCAGGCCACTACTGGGACCATCAAGAGTGGGATCGGTACTTGCAACGCAGCATGCACAGAGAAATATCACAGAAGATATAAATCAGACTCTTTTCTTAATCAGCAATAACTAGGAGGAAAAGGGCAACAGGAAGAGGTTGAGCTATAGAAAGGGCCCTATAGTGAAGCAACTAACGTGACCAATCAGAGGGTATGTAATACTGGAGGACGGAGCCTCTTTAAAACGCAGGAGGTACATAAACAAATGTATCAAAGTAAATCACCAAATAAGTGTGGGATGGAGGGAGGGGGAAGGAATGGGATGGGGGCTGGAGGAGGGCTTATTGGATGATGTGTGCTTGTATATCCTCTCAAGTCTTGTACTCCAATGTGATTGATATATGACTACAATGTACCAATTTAAAAAATAAATTAATAAAAAATTAAAATAAATAAAAAAATAAAGAAAGAAATTAAAGAAGACCTTGGAAGATGGAAAGATCTCCTGTGCTCATGGATAGGCAGAATAAATATCATCAAAATGGCCATTCTGCCAAAACTGATCTATAGACTCAATGCAATTCCCATTAAAATATCAGCAACATTCTTCAGAGACCTAGAAAAATCAATCATGAACTTTATATGGAGAAAGAAAAGACCCAGAATTGCCAAAGCAATTCTCAGCAATAAGAAACATGCAGGAGGCATTACAATCCCAGACTTCAAACTATACTATAGAGCAATAGTAGTAAAAACAGCATGGTACTGGCACAATAACATATATACTGACCAGTGGATTAGAATAGAAGATACAGAAAAAAACCCACACATCCTTAGTCAATTAATCTTTGACAAAGGTGCCAAACACATACGCTGGCTGGGAGAACTGGCTAACCATTTGTAAAAATATGAATCTAAACCCCTATATCTCACCAAACACAGGAATCAACTCAAGATGCATCAAAGACGTAGAAATTAGACCTGAGAGTGTGAAGTTTGTAGAGGAGAGCATAGGTTCAACACTACAACATATTGGCACAGGCAGTAACTTTCTACAAAACCTCCAAAGCTCAGGAAATTAAAGCAAGAATAAACAAGTGGGATAGTATCAAACTAAAAAGTTTCTTCTCATCAAAGGAAACTATCAATAACCTAAAGAGGAAGCCTACAGAATGGGAAAAGATCTTTACCAACCACCATTCTGATAGGGGGCTAATATCCAGAATATACAAAGAGCTCAAAAGACTCTACACTAGCAAAACAAACAACCCAATCAAGAAATGGGCAAATGAACTAAATAGACACTTCACAAAAGAGATACAAAGGGCCAATAGATACATGAAAAGATGTTCTTCATCACTGGCCATCAGGGAGATGCAAATCAAAACTACACTGAGATTCCATCTAACACCAGTCAGAGTGGCAAGCTTAAAGAAATCAAACAACAACAAATGCTGGCGAGGATGTGGGGAAAGAGGAACTCTTTTATACTGTTGGTGGGAATGCAAACTAGTTCAAATACTATGGAGATCTGTGTGGAGATTCCTAAGAAAGGTGGGAATAGATCCACCATATGATCCAGCTATACCACTCCTGGGTATTTTTCCAAAGGTGTTGAAGTCAGAGAAATACAGCAACATATGCATACCTATGTTCATAGCAGCACAATTTGTAATAGCCAAAATATGGAACCAACCCAGATCTCCATCAACAGATGAATGGATAGCAAAACTTTGGGAAATACACACAATGGAATTCTATTCAGCCATAAAGAAGAACAAAATTATATCATTTGCAAGAAGATGGAAAGCCCTGGAGAACATTATGTTAAGTGAGATCAGCCAAGCACAGAAGGAGAAGGTATATATGTTTCCTCTAATATGCCCAAACTAGGAAACACAGAGGATACCAGTGGGACTCCAGATAATGGAGGGGAAATATCAGCAAAGTTTGAATGGAAAGATAGGCGAGGAGGAAGGCTTATCTTGATTAATGAGGGTCTACATCTGAATATGTGTAGAATTATGAATATGACATGGTTAACCTGGACAACCATTGATGGGGGGGGGAGGGAAAATGGGGGCAGGGGAGGAGAGGGCACCAAATATAGTTTAAATGTATACTATTTATGTTCAATAAAAAAATTGTTAAAAGAAAAAAATATAAATAAATAAATAAATAAATAAATAAATAAATAAAATTTGCTGCCAATTTCTTAAAAAAAAGTGATTTTCATCAATGAAAAAACCTTATGATTTTAGATATATTAATTTTCATTCTAAAAGATTACAAGAGTTATTTGAACTTATCTTAATGTTTCTACTTAATATATTCTCCATTTGCATTACTTATGGTAATTTCAATGTTAAATCAATATTTCATGTTGAAGGAAAGTCAATAAAATTTAAGAAAACCATTATTATCTTCCTTGGAATGCACTATTGTTATTAAGAAATTTTCTTTGGTAATTTTTACAATGAAAGAAATGAATCAGTTAAGTGCCAATGAGTACAGTAGTATTTTTGATAAATTTATGGGAACTAAAAATAAGTCATTTCTAATATTAATATTTAGTAAAAGCCATCAATGTGTTATATGTTTAAAATGTGCAAAACTATAAGAAATTATTTTAGATATATAACATCTTTTACAAACAATGTGAGCATCTCAAGGACAGAGTTTGCTTCTCAGAGAAATTTATCCCTTCTGACTGATATATAGCCTAAATGTTTATTGTATCACCTGGAATATAGTGATAATTAATGTTTTAATTAATTAATTAATTCTAGCTCAAAAAAATCTTCAAATCAATGACTAACCTAAAATGATTAAAAGTTAAAATTTTTTTAGAAATAAAAGTTATAATTTGTTAGAAAAAAATAACATTCTCTTTAAGAATATACTACTAAAGACAATTCAGTTTTCATGTGATATACTCTGCATTTTGCTTCAGCATTTATTTACTCCCCTTGATTTCAACTTATGTGATTAACAGTTGCATTGTTGGGCATATTTACATAGAATGCAATATGATTATGGGAAAAATACTTTTATTTCAGCCTTCTGAAATGTGTTTTTTCTGAAAGATTTTTGTTCAAATGATGTTTTTCTGCATTAAATGTTATGACTTCCCCTTTTGTGGTCATTCAATATAACTTGACAGTCATGCAGCACCCATCAAAAATATAATTCAATGTTTATTAATTCATATTTTCTTTCACTTTTGTTTATTTGAGTTAATTTGAAGGCATTTGCTGAATAGCATCTTTGCCCTTTCAAATATATTTATTTTCCTCTTCTACTCAGTCTCTAGAATATCACATTTTCCTTTCTTCTTTTTTATCTTTTTTTTCTTTCTTTCGATTGGTGCACTGTAATCATACATTGTATTGTAATGAAATTCAGGGTGATAGAGGCATACTGCACATAGCACTCATTTTATCAACTAAATCTCCTAAACTCCTTTCTCTCTGACTTTTGAACTGTGGGCAATGGAAAACAGGAGAGCTTCTCAATGCCGGATAATGAGGTGGAACTCCTTCCCCAGTTCACTGCCTGCAGGGATGCTGACCTTAAAAGAAAGACTTCAGGCTGGCTGGGCATGGTGGGCACACTCTTGTAATTCACACGCTTGGGAGGCACAGACAGGAGGATAGCACCGGTTCCAAGCCCCTCACTGACTTGAGACCCTGTTTCCAAATAAAAATATAAAATAGGTCTGGGAGCATAGCCTGGAGGTAGAAAGTTTCCATGCCCAGAACCACCAAAAAATAAATAAAAAAGAAAGACTCCCTTTCTGGTGTCTCACCTCTGGCACCACAGCCCCATCTCTGGTCTTCAGTGCCAATTGCTCCTTTCTTTGATCCTTCAGGCCTAAGAATGGAATAGCAGCCTGCTCCCCAGATCTGGGCTGCACCACAGTCCCTTACCAGCATTCAAATCCCATTTCACATTCTTGTGACCAGTCCTTTCTTTAAATCCTCTTTAACTCCTATAAGAGATACACTTTTCTTCCGTTGGGACCATGATGGTAAGTACATTTATTTATTAAGCAATTTCCGTCTTTAAGCACTTTTTAATTTTTCCAGGTGATTGATTTGGAGATATTATTTATTTATTCTCTCCCAAAAAGATGCATTCTCATTGAAATGGTTTGTTTATTAAAAATACACAGTTTACATGGAGAACTTGATATTATCAACTATCTTAATTATGTAAATCTTTCTGATCACGTAGATGGAACTGCTTAGTTGAGTCTTTGCTTCTGTAATGAAGGTGTATCTCCTTCTGGATGGAGGCAGTGCCCACACCTTTCCAGATACTGCGACAGGCAGGCAGCCCCCACCCCACAGTAATCTTTTGCAATTGAAATATTATTCAGTCATAAAGAAGAATAAAATTCTATTCTTTTTCAGAGAAACAGATGAAAGTGGAAGGCATTATGTTAACTGAAATAAGCCAAAGACAAAAAGACAAATAGTGCATGCTCTCTCTAACACTTGCAAGATAAACTAAGTCAACTTTAATGTGAAAGAGTGATTACTAGATATGAAAAGGGGAAGGGAGGAGTAGAAAAGGGTGGTTAGATTTGATCATTACACATATAGTGTGCATGTATTGAAATATCACACTGAACCCCAGCAATGTGTACATTAATATCAATAAAAAATAAAAACATGCAGACATCTTCAGAGAGGCAACGGGACTCAGAGGAGTACACTTCTCAGAGTCTGGAAAATATACAAGAGAAAAGGACTTTGCAGCCCATATTGACAAGAAACATGGCAAGAAGTACCACCCCACTGCCCTGCACTAGGCAGAGGAACTTTAATAAATATGTGACACATAAAACCAAACACTTCATCAACTTCCAGCTCTGCCAATTGGTCATTCTTCTGTTAGAGCATGGCTAAAGGCCACACACCCAGTGATTCATTCAAAACCGAAGACTGCAGCCTAAATTCCAAATATCAAAGACTGAAATCATCAGCTTTGCTAAGGAAACACCTCCATCTCTGTGCTTTGTGCAGAACTTTCTCTGGACTAGGATTATGAAACGATTAGCAAAACAGCTTACATTTATGTTTATTTTCTACCCCACACTTGACCCCATGTTTGTCTCTCAAAATCCATTCTTTTAAAAAATAAACTTGTTAGAGATAAAAAATAAATTTTTTGTTACATTTCTATGTGGAAATAAGGAGAAAATTTTCAAATTTATTAAGAAAATTTGTATCATCATGTGAAAATACAATAAAAATTTTATATGTAGAAACCAGTCAATAACCTACTTTTAATATTAGATTAATTTGCAAATGCATACATGTGCAAAATTACAAATATATTTGACAAATATATAAATGGTAAATATATATACAAACATATAAGTATAAAGTAGTATGAATAGCTCTAGTATTTTACATAATAAAATGTATTAGCATTTCTAAAGACAATCATTAATTATGTTTACCAAGATATTATGATCCATTTTTCCCTTAATTTTTCACATGTTGCCTACTATTAAAATGCCATGTTGAATTGGATTTTGTCAGTATATTACATTACCAATCTCACTGGTTTTGATTTCATAATTAAAAGGCAGAGTAGGACAGACATTCCTTTTCCAAATGACCCCTTTAATACTATTTTAACAGTGCTTTCTATACTATATTATAAAAAGAAGCAAATTTTCAAATATATTACATTTATTAATAACTGTTTGAATAAATATCTATAGAGAACATAATTCAGATTGTTGACACCAAGTATATTAAAGAAAGAAATAGAGTAGTGAATGAAATCGGGACAGAAATATGAGTAACTAACATGCATGGATAGCCAGCTGCTGACAGTGCTATACAAAGAAATAAAAGGGAAGGAGATAAGGATTTTAGGAGTGAGAATGAGTTTAATTGGTATATTAACCTGTTGTCACACACTGCAAGGTGCCAGAATAATTTATCTCCTGTCACCCTCCTCATGACTTCTGGGTTATTGTTGTTATTTTTTCCTTTTATATATACTTTAAATCCTAGAAATTATTGTTATTGTTCTCTTATACAATAAATATTTATGTATATTTCACTAATAAGTTTAATGCCTTTCATTTATTTTTGCATTATTGGTTTCCACTTGGGATGTTTTTTATTATAAATAATCTTTTGTGTTTATTTTATGTAGTCTTGAAATAAAATCATGACTCTTTAAAATTGGTGCACTAAAATTGTTTTTGTTATTAATCTTTAAGGAAAATTTAATCCTTAGAAACCTTCCTGGGTTGAGTGTTCTAGATGGCATTTATTTTATTTTGGCACCTTGAAGATATTATTTCTTTGTCTTCTACCTTTGACTAATTCTGCAGCAGTCATAGCTCAGTTAATTCTTTCTTCAACTGTTAAAATTACCCAATGGCTTCCAAATATTATGTTATTTTCAATAACATAATAGAACTTCCACTTGATTTTAGAGCTTCCAATTCTCTTCTAAGTATCTGATCTAATCTTTTATCTTCTTTAATCTTGGTTATTTTTAAGTCTATGTTTGATAAGGTTTTAGTCAAAATTCAACAAGTATGTTACTATCATTTTTTTCTTTATTTTTACTCTGTCTTCTTAATTACTTCTGTTCTTGTTATTTTTTTTATTGGTGCACTGTATTCATACATCATAGTGGGATACAAACTTTTGTAGACATACATGCACACATCGCCCAGTCAGCCCCCACCCGATCCCCACCCCATTATCTCCCCATCCCTCCCTCCCATGCTTGGCTTAGTTATCCAATTTATCCAAAATTTTAAAAAAAAGTTAGCAATTTATCCAAAATTAAAAATGATAATCTCACATAACAGTTTCATTTGTCTGATACCAAGCTTTTGATGACTTAAAGATAACATTTCAATATTTCTTTTTACTTTCTTTCTTACCAGAGAATTTTTTTTTCTATTTTTTGGGTGAAACTATCATATATTTATATATTTATTTTTCAGAAAAAAAAATCTATCCTAATATGTAATATGGACTCTAGATACCCAAAACAATCTTGAAAAAGAACAAAGCTAGAAGATATATATTTTCTGATTTCAAACCATATAAAGCTACAATAATTGAAACAGTGTAGTACTGTTCTAAAGGCAGATATATAAACCATTGAAGTTAAATACAAGCCTAGAGCTAAACTCTTCCCTATATTGTCAAGTTATTTTTGTCAAGGTTTCCACGAACATTTGGTGGTGGAAAAAATAATCTTTTAACTAAATATTGTTGAAAAATAATAATTACATGGAAAAGAATAAAATTAGACCCTTACCTAATCCCAAATATTAACTCAAAATAGATAAAAGACCTAAATATAAATCTTAAGACTATAAACTTTTAGGAGAAAATCTAGGTCATAAAACCTCATTACATTGAAATTGGCAGTGATTTCTTGGATATGATTTCAATGGCACAAGCAACAGAAGAGTATACAAATGCCCTAAAAAAAAAAAAAAAAAAATTTTGTATATCCAAAGACAATGTAAACAGAGTTAAAAGTTACTAATAGAATTGGATAAAATATTTCCAAATGCTATATCTGAAGGTATATTAATATTCCAACTAGAAATCCTAAAAATTAACAACAATAAAGGCAAACAATACAATTTAGAGATAGGTAAAAGACTAACATAAATAATGAATCTCCACAGATAACCAATCTTAGTTGTCTGTTGGATGGAAAATCTTGTTTCTCTGGTTCTGGTGTGTGTTACCTATTTCTTCTTTGTAGTTAATTTCTTTGAGTATTTTCTCTAGTGCTGGTTTTGAAGACATAAATTCCTTCAGTTTCTGTTTGTCATGGAAGCTTCTTATTTCTCCATCTAATTTGATAGAAAGTTTTGCTGGGTAGAAAATTTTTGGCTGGAAGTTGTTTTCTTTCAGAGTTTGGAATATGTTACTCCAAGCCCTTCTGGCTCTCATGACTTGGTTTGGGAAGTCTGGAGTGATTCTAATTGGTTTGCCTCTGAATGTCACTTGGCCCATTGTTTTTGTTGCCTTTAAGATTCTCTGCTTGGCTTCCACATTGGTCATTTTGAAATTATGTGGTGTGGGGATCCTCTTCTTCGATCCTGTCTAAAGGGAGTTCTATAAGTTTCCTGGACCTGTGTATCAACCTCTTGCTCTATGTTTGGGAAATGTTCTGCTATTACTTCCTTGAAGAGATTGTTGATCCCTTTGGTTTCACTTTCTTTTCCCTCCTCTATTCCAATTATTCTTAGGTTAGCTCTCTTGAAATGGGCCCATATTTCTTCAATATCAGATTCCTGCTGTCGGATATTTTTTTCTAGATTAGAAACTATGCGTTCATTTTTGGAATGATCATCTTCTAAGAGCGAGATTCTGTTCTCCATGTGGTCTAATCGGTTGTTCGTGCTTTGAATTGAGGCCTTTACTTTATTAAGTGCATCCTTTATCTCTTTTTGGCTCTCTCTGAGTTCTTTTCAAAGCACCTCTATTATTTCTACAGTTATTTTCCTTATTTGATCTTCTAGAAATCTCTGATTTTCTGTTTTATTGGATCTGATGTTGTGGGGTTGTGGGCATTCATTGCTCCAGTATTATTCCTCTTTCCCATGATTTGGGAAGTTTGTGCCTTCTCTGGGTTCTTCCCTTGGGTCACTATGACTTCACTTAAGGTGTTCTGGATCTCGAGTCTGTGGTATCTCAGACCCCACTACTCCTTTACTGGGTTGTATCACAGAGTCTCCGGCCCAGGGAGTCGATAGAGGCTGCTTTAGACTGTGGGGGGTGCCGGGTTGCACGTTCTCCTATGGTGTGATATCTCTGCCACCACCCCTCCCCCACTGGGTCAAGTCCCAGGGAGTACAGTACTGGGATTTCTCCTCTGTGGCCGCAATTTGACTCACTGTTCTTGAGTACGCAGATGTAGCCGTACTGGACTTGGTGAATTCGCTGCTGCTGCCGCCGGTGGCAATATGGCGCCGCTGTCACACCCTCGGCCGTGAGGCTGGCGTATTTCTTTTTGGTTTTGATTTCCACTCTGAATCCCTGCAGCGTGTACTGAGCTCAGCCACTGGGAACTTTAGATGTTCCTTCGTGGAGAAATCCTGCCTGGCTGTTCCGCAGCGGCTCACCTCGGCTTGCTGTAGCCGTCCGGTGAAGTCGCCACTGCCGCCGGCAGTATGGCGCTGCTGCCACTTCCTCGGGCGTGAGGCCGGTGTATCTCCTCTGTGGCTCTGAGCTCTGTTCTCAGTCCGCTTTCTCTCTGGAGCCTGGTGATTTTTTTGTTTCTCTGGTGATGGTGTTTTCTGGCTAGGAAAGGCGCTGATTTTGTGGTAATGGAGATTGGTTGTTAGCGGGGCTCTTAAGCCCCGCTTTTCTCAGTCACCATCTTCCTGGAAGTCCTGTTCTTGTTATTTTTAAAAAGGCATGAATAAATTATAAATCTAAAATTATACAAGTAATATGTCACATCAAATAATGATATAATCCTCAAGAGAATATTCATATTTACTTCTGGTAAACTGCTAAAGATACTAGAATTCTGGGAGGATCTTCATTCAGTGTGAGAGCTTGATGTGATTTGAAACTGGTTTGCACATTCTGGAAAAGAGTATGGAGGATCCTCAGAAGATTGGGAACAAATTTACCATTTGACCCAGCAATATCACTTCTGAGTATCTATCCAAAAGAAAGCAAACCAAACTACCAAACTAATGCATTTGTATCTATGTTTATAGCTGCACAATTCACCGTAGCCAAACTATGGAAGCAGTCAAGATGTCCATCAACAGGTGACTGGATTACAAAACTGTGGGATATGTACACAATGGAATTTTACTCGGCCATTAAAAAAAACACAGTTACATCATTTTCAGGGAAATGAATGGAACTGGATGACATTATACTAAGTGAGATTAGTCAGTTGCAAAAAATAAGAAATTGATGCTTTCCCTAGTATGTGAAAGCTAAGGAAAAAATGGATCATAGGAGGAACTCCAGGTGAAAAAGGAGATCCTGTAGAGAAGCAAATAAGGCAACCTAACTGAGGGGATGGGATGGGGGAAGAAGGAAACTTTCTAAAGCAAATGATGTACTTAAACATATCGCGGAATGGGGAGGGAATGGGGTGGGGACTGGGTAGGGGCTAACTGGGCAATGTGTACATACATGTATGTCCCCATAAGTTTTTTTTTATCCCATTATGATGTATGAATACAATGCACCACCAAAAAAAAAAAAAAACTGGTTTGCAATCTGTTCAAGGGTAGCTTACTTCCACTGCACTCTTCCTCTAAGATAGCAACTCTTCAAGACCCCAACTTAAATACAGATTTAATTGGCCCGCTTTTAGAATGAACTGAACTTGTTTTTGTTATCCCTCCAATTTCATAAGATTTTTAAAGGTACTTTTGGCTTTTTAGCTACTGTGTCATCTGCTATGAAATCTAAAGGAACCCTTAAGGAAAAAGCATTCCTATTGGCATTTTATGCATCTTGGTAAATATCCCTCATTTCTCACTTTTTCAGCAGGAAGACTGGTCAAAGTTTCTAATCTGTGAAAACTGGAAGCATACATTAACCCATAAATGTATTACTAAAGATGTAAAATAACATATTCTAATAAAACAATCCACAAGGATTGGAAAAATGAAACAATGTGCAGATATTTTGCAATTTGAAAAAGTGAACCTTCAGATTATACATGCAGACTCTGAAGAAGACGAATATTCCAATGAAAATAATTGTGCTTGAGTGGGCTCAAAATGATTCATTTTCATCTTATATATACCATCAAGCTGTGAAAGTGACAGCTATAAATTATATGAAATGAAGTTTTTGCAAGGGCTTAAAACTCAGGTGCATGAAAATTAGAAAAGAAAGAATTAGCGTAATTTACAGTATTTAAGTTTTTATGTTCACATATAAAATTTATTTTACTTTGTAGACAAGAATATATTTACTGATATGAATTTTATGATTTAAACTTTATCTAAATTTTAAAAATACGTCCTCACCTTTTCTCTATCACCTTAAAAATAAAATATAAACTATAATCATAAGTAAATTTCTGAACAAAAATAATCTATAATATCAACACTCTATCAAATAATTTGTCTTTATATTTTGAAATCTTTTAGTACTTTCCCATAAGCATTTAAATTTTTATATAGGTAAAATCAAGCACATAATAATTGCATTCTTTTAAAAAATAAAAGATTTCTCCAAATTTTGACTTGTTTTATAATAATTATTTAAATGTTTATATTATAATTACAATACTTCAGGCCTGGGTTGGTGGTGCACATTTGTAATCCCCGCTCTTGGGAGGCGGAGACAGGAGGATCTTGCAGGTTTGAAGCCAGCCACGCTGGCTTAAGAGACCCTGTTTCCAAATAAAAATATGAAAAAAATAGGTCTGGGAGTGTAACCCAGAATTAGAAGTGTTTCCAGGAACCCCAGTGCCACCAATATATATACTTCATTGCCTCATAATTGATTTGATCCTTGAAACCTTATTTTAGGATAATCCATAATATAGATTGTAGAACTGTAATATAGTTTATTATTCAAAACATAATTTGGAAATAAATTTGAATTTGAACAAGAATTCTTATACTTACTACAACAGAATTTATATCCCTTAATTTGAGTTCCTGCAACTATAAAATGGGATAATATAATGATTAGCACTATATTTGGAAACATTAAACATTTTCTGGCATACAGTAAGTACTTAATAAATTAAAAGCAGCTTAACATTCTCATCTAATCACTGCTAATAATAACCTTTGAACTAAAATATTATCTACATACTAACCAATTAGCAGAGAGTGCCAGTTTTGAAATTTGGAAAATGAGTCTAAGTCTTGACCACATCAATTACTGATGGGATGGTTGAAAAATTGCACAATTTTTTCAACCCCTAGTTGTTCTTTCAAACTTCAAAAAATAATAATTAACACCGGGCGTGGTGGCGTATGCTTCTAATCTCTGCGCTTGGGAGGCAGAGACAGGAGGATCTTGCAGGTTCGAAGCCAGCTGCGCTGGTTTAAGAGACCCTGTTTCCAAATAAAAAGTATAAAAATAGGTAGGTCTGGGAGTGTAGCCCAGAGGTAGAAGGGCTTCCAGGAACCCCAGTAACACCAAAATAATAATAATAATAATAATAATAATAATAATAATAGTTATTATTATTATTATTATTATAGTAAATAATCAAGTCTATGAAAACCACTAATACAGTGCATAATATAGAGAAACTCAGTTATATTTTATATTAGTTTTCTTTTATTATATTCATAAAGTACGATTTTACTCAGTGAACATTTTTCTTTCTCCTCAATCCTTTTCCATTATCTAAGCAGAGAGAATAGAAACTCTTCTCTTGATAAATGTACCTTCTAAACTACATTTGGACTATTTTTATGTGAACGGGTTGGGTACAAAGTTTCTAAGATGAAGGGACTATGTAAATTTAGATGATGTTTTTTTCTTCTGTGATGGTCATAACCTTATATTATAAAAGTGAAATAGAGGATACTTCCTTCTTTCCTGAGGCATTGAAAGTTTTTGGAAAATGTAAAATAAGCATTTATTTTGGGTTCATCCACAAGTGAATAGTATCTCCAATGTCTGTCCATTTGTACAAATGTGGTCAAGACCCAAGGGATACAGCACAGTGAAATGGGAAGGTCACAGATTCTACACTCAGAAAACCAGATTTCAATTCCTGGCTGGGCAAATTAACAGTAACTGAGCGAACTTAATCTCACCCCTTTTTTCATTTATAAAATGAAAGCTTCATCTATGCTCGGTGTGAAAACATTGAATACTTTATCATCACTATATGGCAGGAAAGCATAGCTTCCATGCTTCAAGGAGAGCTCCTTTGACCTGTCTCTTACAACATCTTTTCTCCCTACAGCACTCTTTCTTTCCTCTATTACATCTCTCATTGTTCTCCATAGCACATCTCACCATCTGGTGTACTACTTGTTGTTGTTGTTGTTGTTGTTGTTGTTGTTGTTGTTGTTGTTGTACTGGGGTTCCTGGAAGCCCTTCTATCTCCAGGCTACACTCCCAGACCTATTTTTATACTTTTTTATTTGGAAACAGGATCTCAAGACTCCCAAGCACAGGGATTACAAGCGTGCACCACCAAGCCCGGCTCTCTGGTGTACTATTTAACAAGTAGTTTAAACTATAGTTTACTATCTATATAACCACACTAGAAAGAAATCTCCTTGAGAACAGGGATTTTCATTTATTTCCTTTCTGTTTCTCCAAAATCTAGAAAAATATACTCAACAAGCATTTATTGGATGAATAAACTAGGATGCTATGCTCAACTTAAGTTTCTCTTAACATTTTCACTGCTAATTATAAATTCTTTAAAAGTTACTTTAATGGTCAAAAAATTATTCTAAGTGGTATGAAAACCTATTTTTCCATTTGTTATTTAGTTGGAAAAGTAGAGAACATTTTTTACTAGAAAAATATTAACAATATGCTAGAATTTCTCTCACACATTTTCAAAATACTATCTTTTTAAACTAGAATGTTGAAGCTATTATTTTCAATTTATTTTATTTTATTTTTAAATTTTTTATTGGTGCATTGTATTCATACATCTTAATGGATGCAAAATGGTGGAGACATACATGCATACATCATACAATTAGCCCTTACCAAATTTATACCCCATTCCTTCTCCTCTTTTCTTCTCATGTTTGGCTTAGTATGATCCAGCAATAGCACTTCTGGGTATCTACCCCCCCAAAAGAAAACCAAACTACCCAACTAATGCATGTGTATTTATGTTCATAGTTGCACAATTCACTATTGCCAAACTATGGAACCAGCCATAATGTCCATCAACAGTTGAGTGGATTACAAAACTATGGGATATGTGCACAATGGAATTTTATTCAGCCATAAAGAAAAACACACACAATTTACAGGGAAATAGATGGACTAAGTGAGATTAGTCATTCACAAAGAGTAAGAAATTGGACGCTCTCCCTAATAGGTAAAAAAGGATAGGGAGAAATAGGTCATAGGAGGAACTCTAAACAAAGAAGGAGATTCTATAGATGAACAAATAACTGACATAACTGAAAGGACTGAGAGGGAAAGAGGGAAATTCTCTAATGCACATGAGGCATTGAATTTTAATGAAAGGAGACAGGACTTTGTTATAGATAGAGCCAAGTTTGGATTTGAAATGTTTACTCTAGTTACTTGCATGAGTTTAGAAAGTTATTTAACTAAACTGAGCCTAAGTTTCTCTCTCTGTAAAAGTGGAATTATAATATCTGCCTTTGATATTTACTTTATTTTATTTTATTTTTTATTTTTATTTATTTGTGTGTGTGTGTGTGTGTGTGTGTGTGTGTGTGTGTGTGGTACTGGGGTTTCTGGAATCCCTTCTACCTCCGGGCTACACTCCCAGACCTATTTTATTTTTGGAAACAGAGTCTTTTAAGCCAGCATGGCTGGCTTCAAACCTGCACGATCCTCCTGTCTCCGCCTCCCACGCGCTGGAATTACAAGTGTGAGCCACCACACCCCGCGATTGCCTTTGAAATTTAGAGAGGGCTAACCTGAATTACTGCATGTAAGGTAAGTACTTATCTCCAAAGTGCACAAGAAAAATTAGTCTGGTTTTCTGACAAATAATTAAATGATCATGACCAAACTATTTTGGTTTCATTAAGACATTTTATGTGAACAAAGCTATAACTAGAAACTCAGGCTAGAAAAAAATATCCAAATAGTTCTATTAATTAGGGACCACGGCTAAAGCTAAAAGTGCTTGCCTGATTAGGGTGAGTTTTTCATGCCAACATTAATTCATTTGGGCATTTCCTTGACATTAAAATTATTTCTACCTCTCAGTTCCAAAAGCACAGGAAAATCCTCATCTTGTAAATTGCATAGCATCTGAGATATTTGCTTTATTGTATGTTTGTGTTGAAAATATCATTTGCACATAGAAATGCAATACCATAGCACACAGGAAAAGAATTTCAATTGATATGGTCTCCACATCAACAACACATAATGAACAAATTTGGCACTTCATTCATTACAGTGATATTCGAATGTCCCAGAAAGATATACCAATGGTTGTTGGGTCTGAGAGATTGCAAAGATATTTTAACATTTAAATAAGAAAAATGCTACTTTTACTGCAACCAAGGGAAATAATAAAAATTATGCAATGATATCACAAATTTTCATCTTTTCAGTCAAAATCTACAGAATAAAATTGTTACTTCCTATTCATATAGAACTTATTATTATATTTTAAAAAGATAAACATACTTGTTTTTTACTTTTTAGCTTTTCATTTCTTTCGTGTGTGTGTGTGTGTGTGTGTGTGTGTGTGTGTGTGTGTGATACTGAGGATGGAACCCAGGGGCATTCTACCTCAAAGTTACACCCCAACTAGAAGAATTTCCCCAAGAAGAATGGTTTCCAGGAAGAAAAATAAATTATAAAAGCCTGTATATATGTATTTAAAATTAATACATTCTCACTCTAACAAAAACTTTTGTGTTTTTGCCCTTTTAATTCATTCATTAAATGTTAAATTAACCAAGAAAGTAAAATACCTCTATAATGAAAACTACAGAACACTAAATAAAAAAATAGAAGACTTCAGAAGATGAAAAGCTTTCCCATGTTCCTGTATAGGCAGAATAAACATCATCAAAATGGCCATAGTACCAAAAGTAATATACAGATCCAATGATATTCTTATGAAAATACTAACATCTTTCTTCACCAAAATAGAAAAATTACTCCTAAATTTCATATGAAAAAATAAAGACCCAAAATAGCCAAAGCAATTCTTAGCAACAAATTGCATATGGAAGCATCAATATACCTACTTTCAAACTATATTACAAAGTTATAGTAATAAAAACAGAAGGGCATTGGCACAAAAACAGACACATATATCAATGGATCAGAATAGAAGACACAGAAAAAAAAAAAAAACCCTCATACCTATAGCATATTCATCTTCAACAAACGGGCCAAAACTAGATGCTGGAGAAAAGACAGCCATTTCAACAAATGGTGCTAAGAAAACTAATTAACCATAATAAAAAATGGAATTAAACCCCAATTTCTCTAAATAATATCCTCTAAACCCAGAAAATTTAAAAAATTTTTAAATAAATGAGATAGCATAAGATTTAAAAAGGGTTATATGTAGCAAAGGGGATTATTAAAAGCCTAAAGAGAAAGCCTAGAGAATGGGAGAAAATCTTTTCCAGTTATTCTTGTAATAAAGAATTAGTATCTAAAATACATGAAGAACTTAAAAAATGAATATGAAAACAATAAAAAAACAAAATTAAAAATAGGCATTGGATATTAATAAATACTCCAAAAAAAGAAATACAAATGGTTGATACATGTATGAAAGGGTCTTCTATAACCATTTCATCCTGATTGCACTTAATCTCATTTGAAAAAAATTTCAACATCATTAGCAATCAGGGAAAGGCAAATCATAATCACACTGAGTCCATCTAAGCCCAGTTGGAATGGCAATCATCAAGAATAAAAACAACAATAAATGCTGGTGAGGATATTGCTAAATAGGAACTCTTATACACTTTTGGTAGGATTGTAAATTAGCACAGCCATTGTGGAGATCAGTATGGAGGTTCCTTTAAAAGACTGGTAATGTAGCTGGGCGTGGTGGCGCATGCTTGTAATCCCAGCATTTGGGAGGCTGAGACCAGAGGATCACGGTTCGTGGATAGCCTCAGCTACTTAGTGAGGCTCTTTACAACTCAGCGAGACCCTGTTTCAAAATAAAGAATAAAAAATTTGGCAGGGTGTGTAGCTCAGAGGTCAAATGCCTCTGGGTTCCATCCCCAGACCCACAAAAAAAATCAATAAATAAAAAATAAAATAAAAGACTGGTAATGTAGCCACCATATGTCCTAGCTATATCAATTTTGGGGTTCTTCCCAAAGAGATTGAAATCAGATTAATTTAGGGATATATGCAGTTCCATGATCATAGCAGCACAATTCATAAATTCAAACTATGTGACAAGCCTAGCCTAGGTGTCCATCAACAGACAAATTATCATGAAATTATGGTATTGACACACAATGGAATTCTACTCAGACATAAATACAAGTATTTCACTTGTGTTCCATAGATTGAATTTGAGAATATTATACTTAATGAAATTAGGCACAGAAAGTGAAGGGCCACATGTTTTCATTCATATGTGGAAACTGGAGAGAAACTGGGAAACAAAGATGAGCTCGGATATATGAGGGGAAACACATGAGGAATGTGGAGGGGGTTCAAAGAGAGATTTGGGGAGGAGGGAAAAGGGAATATCTGATTATGTTATCTATTGAAATAATACTCTATTCACACATGAAGTCACTTGTTTTGATGTAAAGATTATCTATGAAGAGGAGAGTGAGAAATGAGGTGCAAATGCTGTGTAAATGTATATATTTATTACTCTGAACCTCCCTATGATGTAAAATTACAATTCACCAACAAAAAAATCTTGAAATTTTTCATTAAAAAAAATCTTTGATTGATTAGAACTGTCAAACATGGACAAGATAAAATGTAATAGAGATTCATAAAACGTTCTTCATTTAAACTCTAAATAACATTTGAAATTATGAGTAAGGACAATTGTTTATTCAAACATTTAGAGTATTTTAAAAGTATGTTTTGTAGCAGGAATGTAAATTGTTTAAACTAATATGACTTTTCTAGCAACTGAAGCCATCAGAAAGAATCTTTGACTTTGTGAATTAGTCATTACTGCAACTTTCAAAAAATGATATAAATGACTACCTATTATGGTTTCATTGCTTCATATGTGGTTTGTTTACACAGAGTATAATCACCAACCTCAAAGATTCCCTTTCCAGGTAGATCCTTATTAAAAGATGGCATTGGGGATTGTTGGTTCAGAAAGGACAACAGGAGAATCCATTAGTCTCTAGCAACAGCAATGCCACACCTGGAGTTTTGCCCTTGCTTTCATTATTGCAGGATGCTGAGATCACTGTTTTCTGCTACTACCAGAGTGGAATGTCTCCTGGAATTTTCTACTTTCATATTACTAATCCATTTATGGGAGTGATCCTGCCCTGCAAGCTTTCCCTAGCATTTCAACTCTATATCCTGTATGCAGTCCCTCAAATTCTCTGTATTTAATCTTAACCTACTTAAAATACCTACATTTCCTTCCATTTTATTTGACAGCTACAAGACTGAATAATAGAAGCTAGAGCACAGAAGTTACAAACACACTAAGAAACCGACGTAGTGGCGCATGCTTGTAATCCTCGCACTTGGGAAGCAGAGACAGAAGGATCGAAGCCAGCTACTCGCGCTGGCTTAGGAGACCCTGTTTCCAAATAAAAATGTAAAAATAGGTCTGGGAGTGTAGCCCGGAGGTAGAAGGGCATCCAGGAACCCCAGTACCACCAAAACACACACACACACACACACACACACACACACACACACGAAGATTGCTAAAAATACATACATATACATGTATATATGCTAATATATACATGTATTCACATGTATATATACATGTATTAACATATAACATGTGCATATGTCTATATGAATTATCCATACGGTATACATAAAACATATAGAGAAAATAATTGGTCGAAGAAGCAAAAGTACATGTGTGTTTATATATTTCTTTATGTAATGAACAAATATGACATTGTACATTGTTTTACAAAACTCTTTGAATTTATAATAGTCACCTGTGATTAATACCTTGCCTTGGAGATGCAAATATTACACATAATTACTGATTATTCTTGCAAAGAAAAATACTGAATTCTTTTGAACTCCTACTGTTAAATAGTCACTAGTTTCTAAAAACTATTAGGTTATATTCAAAGTAAAATTTTCTCTTTAAAGTTTTATTTCATTGTTGAGTTTTATTTTCACTCTGAATTAAGAAATAAAGGTAAAAGTAGGCATATGTTGAGACAGTCTTGAAACTTCATAGTCGCAAATGGGTATGCCTATCTAAACATGAAGCTATGGGAGGAATCCACTTTCTTGATTAACTCTGGGAGTTGATTTTCGGGGCATTGAACTTCAGAATTACTTGTAAACTTATGAGAGAACATGTTAACCATAGATTAAAGACCTGAAAAAGATCCAAAATCCTCAGTTATTAGAATGAATGCGGAGAATTTGGTAGCTGGTCCTCTGATTTGCAGAGATAGAACTGTATTATATATAAGCAAAAGATGTAACCCAAATCAAAGGAAGAGGCTTGTGGTTCAGGGAGAAGCTAGAATGTGGCATGTAGAGCAATAAAAGACCCTTAAAGAGTTTAGAGGATGGAAAGATCAGAGACAAGGTAAACATAGAGAGAAAAAAGAACTACTTATAGCAAAATAGGGAAGAAAAATTAAGAGAAGGAAAGTTGCATCTTGAGGCTGGTAATAGCTAAAATAAATTTCTCACTGCAAGCTAGGTCACTTGTGACCCCAGTATCTCAAGGGCTGAAACAGGATAATTGCAGGTTTGAGATTAGCCCCAGCAATTTAACAAGACCTCATTTCCAAAAAAAGAATAAAAAGGGCTGGTGTGGAGGTCAACATAGCTTGGAGGTAGAATGTCTCTTGGTCCAATCCTCAAGACCAAAAAAAAAAAAAATTTCACTACACAAATACATACACACACAAGAGGCATACAGTATTATTGTGTCAAATGTAAAATGTTATTTTCTGAATGTATTCTCTGAATGTCATTTGTGATTTTACTGTTTTTCATAATTTTAAACAATTTCAACTTTCTCTGTGTGCCTTATCTTTCTTACCTTTGGAGGATAGAACATACACTTGTGTAAAATTAAGAAATTATTGGCTAATTCTACCAGTTCTTTATTTGTTTTCATCTTCTCCCCAGTGATTAAAACAATTTGTCCTTCAATAATTCATCTTACTTGCTCTTTGGATTTAACTCACAAGATCTCTTAACAAGTATTTTCCATAAGAATCTTTATTCTGACTTTACCATACATTTAATATGGCTTGGAAGTTTTTAAGGTATGAAGATTTGTATACAATTATAGTTAAGAGTATAATTCCTTTGGGCATTAAAGCTAAATAGTAAATTGAATAGCCACCTCTAATACTTAAAAATTTATTATGATTGGCACATGTTTATAATCCCAGTACCTGGGAGTCTGAGACAGAAGGATTTTAGGTTCAAGACCAACCTAAGCAACTTAGTGTGGCCCTCAGCAATTTAGTGAAACCCTATTTCAAAATAAAGAATGAAATAGGGCTGGGATGTAGCTAAGGTAGAATTCCCTTGGGTTCAATTCCCAGTACTACAACAATACTTATGATATTATGATAATGACTATTCTAGAGAATATGCTAGTAAGACTAATGAAGGTAGCATATATAAATCACTAAGCATGGTGATTTCTTACATCCAAATAGTAGTAATCCTTTCATCTTCTTGAGGCAAGTTTTTAAATTTCTCAGAGATACAAAACCCCAAATTCCTCTGACCTATGTTCATGTTTATCAAATTCATAGTTTTCAATGTGTCCAAAAATCACCTGCATCTATCTGCAGATTCATGAGCTCCAATTCTGGAACAGTGTTTCCAGAATAAGTACAGAAATCTACATTTTAACAAGCCCCTGCACATTATGTATGCACCTAGATGGCAATTAATTTAGATGTCCCATAATAGTTGACTACTAAAATAGTCCTCTTCAAATACAATATATAAAAAAGATGAAAAATAAATGTTTTTAAAAGTTTACAAAATAATCATGAGGGTTAATTTAAAAAAGGGGGGTGCTAGACTGATCCAGAGGTAAACATGACGCTTGACATATCTTGGAGTTTGAGGAAGAGACTAAAATATATGCTTAGTAAAACTGCATATTAAATGGATTTAGTGGTTTCTGCATATTCCAAGCAATGTAATAACCACCTTGCATGCAGCATGTCACTTTTATTTTTCATCATCTTAATAGCCTAAGATTCATCTATCAAGCCATATTCAATTTCCAGCCTCCAGTGTTTTCAGTATATTTTCTCCACAAGTGTCTGCTTGAAAATTCACTAAACTGCAGAGGTACAGGGAAATAGCATTGTTAATCTCATTATACAAAATTTTCAACTTCCATCCTGTCTTCAATAATATTTAAAAAATTTCATAGGTGATTCTAAAGTGAGATGAATCTCATGTTTAGCAAATCAGTATGTTTTAATATTGGACAAAATGGAGAGAACTTGAGTCTTTATGTATGTTTATAGGCCTAGTTTTAGAAATTTGGATAGAATGACTCACTAAAAATATTCTAAATTTATTTTTCTTACTTCCAGTGTATTACATTTGTTCAAGTTAATAATTAGTTATATTCTTCTGTAATTTAATTATTTATTACATTATTGTAATATTCACAAGAAGCAATTATGTCACAAAATGTTGGCAATGAGTGAGTTTTCTCTTCTCAAATAATCCAAAAAGAAAAAATGATCATTCTCCTAAATCCACTAGGACACATTCAGGTGTCATGTTTGCTTCTTTATTTCTTCCTTCGTTTTTCCTTTCTTTTTTTATTTAGAGAAAATTTGATTCATGCAACATAAAATAATATATTATTACTTATAATTCTATTTAAGAATTGAAACAATGTTCTGAGTTTGCTGATGCACACTTGTGACTTGGGAGGCTGAGACAGGAGGGTCACAAGTTTAGTTTGAGGCCAGTGTATTTAACTTAGCAAGACCCTGTTATGAAATAAAAAATAAAGTAGAGCTGGAGGTATAGCTTAAAGGTAGAGTGTCCCTGGGTTCAATCCCAGTACCATAAAAATAAAAATATAAATAATTAATAAAATAAATAAATGAAGTCTTCCATAGGCAAATGCTGTAACTAATGCTGGGAAAATAGAATATCTAAGGACATGTGACAGTCATAAAGTAATGGGCTGAAACCCATATTCACAGGAATTCAAGATTTCTGGTTCTTTTAGAGTCAAGAGGTTCTTCAACCTAGCTTCACCAGTAGCAAATGCCTTTTTATTACCTTATATTTTCAAGTCATGACTAAGAGTACTTTTATCTAAAAAGTTTGAAAACCACTGACTCCAGGAAACATAGACACCAAATAGACTATATTTTTTAAAAAAAGCTAGTAATGGTTTATGATTGGATATAATGAATATTGTTAATAAATTTTTTTAATTTAGAAGATTATTGTTACCTTGTAAAAAAACTCCTAATAACCAAATAACAAAGTTCCTTGATGGGGTTGAGAAAAATAAAATTTGTCTACTTGAAATTACTGATAATACAATTATATATGAAATAAAAATATTTGATTCAATTTACATATAAATCACAGCTCAATTTATTGAGAGACAGCCAAGAAGATGTGTGTGTGTGTGTGTGTGTGTGTATGTCCATGTATAGAAAAGAAAAAAATACAGAGACACAAAAAGAAGTAATTTTGATTTGTTTAAAATTTTATGAAATAATGGATTTGGAGGAGGAAATTAATTGTATTATAATAATTTCTTTTCCCAATTGCAGTTTCTGTTCTCAAAAATCTCAGTAAATTGAAATAACAATTTCTGCTTTATATTCTTTCTGTACTGTGTATGAGAGTATTGATGCTTTCATATTACTTTTGTATCTCAAAGGCCTGACACAATACTGGGTTCATAATGAGAACTCAATGAATATTTTGCATATTAAAAAGAGAATGAATCATATTCCCAGCTTTCCAAGAAAATTAGAAAATATTTTGAAATGCTTTCTTTTCTAACATATTCATTGCTTATACTTGGCATTCAGTATCAGAGAATATAAAATAAAATATTTTATTGTTGCTACTGAGATGGTTAAAGAAGTAAAAATTTTGTAGAAAAGGAAAAAATTGCAATGAATAAATTGAAGTAGAAAATTAAGTTGTAAATATCCTAGTAAAAGAAGCACTTAAGCTATGTGTAGTGGTCATGTACAACTATAATTTCAGTACTTAGAAGGCTGAGACAGAAGGATCACAGGTTCCAGCCCAGTTCCAGAAACTTACTGAGGCCCTATTTCAAAATAAAATAGAGCTGGGGCTCTATCTCAATGTTAAAATGCCCCTGAGTTAAAACTCCAGCACCACACAAGAAAAAAAAAATTAGCATTTAAAAGTGAATATATTTGTTCAAAATGCAAACCATGTACATTGAAAGTTTCCTGTAGCTTTTTAATGAAATTAGGAAAAGTACATGATGTTGCTCTTGTATTAATTGTAATTTTTCATCATAAAAGAATCACTGTCATGAGCATTCCTGTGATGGATTTCAATGTATATATAAATAAGTTAATTTAATATGCATTGCCATATAGATCACTCATATAGAGTTAATTTAAACTTCTAATAGTGTCATCTGGCAAACTCAGTCCAAGTGATCATTTAGTGGTATAACTACATTTTCAAGAACTTTATTTTAAAGGCAGAATAAAACACCAAGCCCAGGAAACCTGGTTTGCCAAGAACAGACATCAGTCACATTGTGCCCACCACAGCACACCTTCCTATATGACTCACAGGTTTCACATTCAGCCAAGGTCAAGCTCTATTTTCACATCACCTTTGGAGACTGTAACAAGGCTTGCTGCAAATTTACCCTTACTTTATGAACAGGTAATTTATCATTCTTCTTAGGAAAAAGAAAATGGGTTTTGGAAATGTGATTATATGATGTGAAACATTTTTAACCTTTACTGGAACCTCACCAAGCACAGTGCCATTTGCGAAGAAGTAAATATTCGTGTAATTTGCACACCATAGCTCCTATCATTGGGCATTAAATTATCATACCCAGAAGCAGATGCTGAAGGCAATTTTTTTTGTGTGTGTGTGATACTGGGGGTGGAACTTTCTACCTCCGGACTATACTCCCAGACCTATTTTATATTTTATTTGGAAACTGGGTCTAAGTTCCTGAGAGCTTCACTAAGTAGCTGAGGCTGGCTTCGAACTTGTGTGATCGATCCTCCTGTCTCAGCCTCCCAAGCACGGGGATTACAAGCATCCACCATGCCTGGCTGAAGGCAATTTATAGTACAAAGAAAATAATAAAAGCAAGAGGGACAAAGGAAGAAAAAGAAGGGAGAGAAGAATTTTAAAAATGGAACCAAAAAAGGATTCGGAGGTTATAGTTATTTGGATGTATGGGCTAAATCATGCCTCTCCCAATTCACATGTTCCAGTAATTCACAATATAACTGTATTTGTTGATATGGTCTTTAAGGGCATAAATAAGTTAAAATGAGGTCATTAAGGTAGGCCCTACACTGAAATTGTCTTCCTAAAGAGGTTAATACACAGATAGTTTGGAGGAAGAGCTTGAGGAAAGGAAGGGAGTGCATGGCCACCTACAATCCCAGGAAAGGAGCCTCAGGAGAAATCAAGTCTATAACACCTTACTCTCAGACTTCTAGGGTCCAGAACTGAGAAAAAATGCATTTCTTTTGTTGAATCACACCTAGTCTGTATTATTTTATACCCAGAACAATAAAAAGTATATAGAACATCAATTCAACAGTTGCTTTTAATTATAATGCTTTAGTAGATAATCTTTATTAAATTTATTGAGAACATGAAATTAAAAAGGCAAATAGTTGGACTTGCTAGATATTTTGCTAAGCTGGGTATTAGCTCATTGTAATAAATTATAGGGTGTACTCATTCAAGTCATCTCTCCATGCCAGTCTAGTATGGAGCTGTACCTATCCTCTATATTTCTATCTTTTAATAAACTTATTTAAATCTTCAAAAAAATAAATAAATTATATTAACATATGCATCACAATTTTTCATTCATAAAGTATTGGCATCGCCAGGCGTTGTGGCAAACGCTTGTAATCCCTGTGCTTGGGAGGTTGAGACAGGAGGATCGCATGGGTTCGAAGCCAGCCTCAGCTACTTAGTGAGGCTTTCAGCAACTTAGTGAGACCCTGTTTCCAAATAAAATATAAAAAAGGTCTGGGAGTATAGCCTGGAGGTAGAAAGCCTCTGGGTTCCACCCCCAGTACCACCAAAAAAAAATTAATTAATTAAAAAATAAAAGTATTGGCATCTGCCTTATAGAAAACAATGAATGACTGTCATTCAAAATCAAGTATATACACAAAATGGCATCTCTGAACAAATTTATTAACAGCATTTTATACCTAATATTGAATATCATTCCCCCAAATATGAAACCTATCTTGAGGGAGGTCTTTCTTACTGAAGAACTGAATGGTGTCTTATCAAATCTTAGTTGCACTTCACCTGAAAGCATCTGAAGATCTTTTACAGTTTGATAGTTTTTAAAATATATAATGACAAATAATATGACACTGAGAAGATAAAATCTTTACACAATAGAGAATTATTTTATCAGGTTGAGTTCTTGATGTTTTCAATATCAACATCTAACTGAAAATGCCTACAAAGTCAAGAGGAGTTATTAGTTTGTGTACTGAGATGTCCACAGAAGAGAGAACTCAGCTATAGTTTAGTCCTGAGTTTTTCTGGGTCATCAGAAGAACAGCTTGAGTTCACAGACATTCTCTGGGATCTGCTCTCCTTCACCTGCCTAACAAGTACTCCTAAGGCTTTCTGCATGCCAAGAAAAGTAGTTATCACAGTTACAGGTTTTACATTCAGATAAAATACTGCCATTACACTCAGGTAGCTGATCAAAGTGTGGCCCATGAAACAGCAGTAGCAGCAGCATCTAGGAGCTGGTTAAAAATATAAATTCTAGGTAATTTGACATAGAATTAACCACTAACATTAATTACCAGATAATTAACGGGTAATCCAAAAGCCAGGTGTGGTGGCACACACTTGTAATCCCAGCATTTTGGAAGCTGAGACCTAAAGATTATGACTCGTGGACAGCCTTAACTACATAGTGAGGCCCTCCACAACTTAGTGAGACCCTGTTTCAAAATAAGGAATAAAAAAATAGGGCAGGAGGTGTAGCTCAGAGGTCGAATCCCCCTGGTTTCCATCCCCAGACCCACGAAGAAAAAAAAAGACAAAAAATAAAACAGGCAATTGAAACTCTGAATAAGAATTTCTGAGATGATGCTAAGAATCTGCATCACTTCTACATGATTTTTATGAACATGAATTTTAGAGAACCCCTGTTCTATAGCACTGATTTTAAATTTGATTACATATTGATGTCACCTGAGGGAGATACATGATCACAGCCTGAGTTCTGTCTCAGAGATTTCGATTGTTTTGGTTTGAAGTGGGAATGAGGCAGGGCTGTTACAGGAAGTCCTTGCTCTACATGATTCCCATACACTGATTTTATTTGTCATGGTTAAGTAAAATAACACCAGGTCTCCAATATCACGGAAACTTCAGTTACAATGCTAACCCGGAGCAATTGCATAAAGTGCAAACTACACTGTTAGTTCCTCAGCACACCAATAATCTATGTAGATAACAGATGCTCATCAAGATTAGTGACCAGTTACATCACTTTAAAGCATGGCTGTGATTGGTTAGTAGTGCACATGTGTTATTCAGTGAACTTATAACAAAATGTGTCTTCCAGTGATAAACCCACATGACATATTATATGCATGAATAATCAAAAAAGTAAATTGGCCAACAAAGATAAAAGGGCAACAAAGGACAGAAAAATAATCGTGCTGGAAGTGAAATAAAAATCAAATATATGTGGAATTACAAAAGAAATAGCTGACCATCAGAATATTGACACACGACTATTCAACCTGATCAGCTCTAGGTACACAGCAGATAAAGTTAGTGAAGGTGAAGTTATCAGCATAAATGAGGACAGTTGTGAAGAAAAGGATAAACATGTCCAGAGGAAGTGGCATCAGCAAATAAAAAAAAAATCACATTAAAGAACTTTGAGCTATTTCATGACAGTGAAAGCACAAAGGATAAAATGTAGGAAGCTGATGATATAAACTTTTAAAGGAGTATGACATTTGTCTCAACCTAGAAAATTGCTCACTCAGTATCCTAAATTACACAGGAAGGCAAGTGCTCTTTAAATTGCTTTTGGTTAGTTTTCTACAAAGTATAATAGTATTAATGTTTTTAATTATGGTATAATAATTGTTAGTTTAGCTTTTAAAATTTTACACTAACAAGAAAATAAGAGAATGTTTAATATTTTGGCAAATGTATAAAGGTCAGGGAGCAATGTTACATTTCTTAACAATTGGTCACTGAGATCACTACCATGCTTGGTCTCAGGTTGCATGGTCATTTCCACAATCCTGTACTAGCACATGAAACTTAACCTGCCTTGATGTTCAGCCTTCTATGTGCATGGGCTCCCCATCCATGAATTCAACAAATGGGTAAAAATAAATTTTAAAAATTGCATATGTATATGACATGTGCATATTTTTAATCATTAGTTCTGAAATAATAGTATATAATAACAATTACATAGCATTTATATTGTATTAGGTCTTCTAAGTATGATTTAGAGTATATAGGAGTGCATCTATTAAAATTATTCTTATAATGAACATACTATACCATTTTATACAAAGGACTTGAGCCAAAGCAGATTTTGCTCTCCCAAGGGGTCCTGACACCAATCCCTGGCATATTGGACATGGATACATATAAATTTCACAGGTATCTCAAAGTTGATGACAGAATTAAAAACAAAAAAATCAGACCACCAGTTCTAAAAATCTAGTCCTGAGACTTGTTAGTATCAACATCAACAACATAGTTTATTAGATAATTAATATCTGGTTCCACACATTTGGGGGTGGTATCCCATATTTTGTGTTTTTTAGCAAGCTATTTGTGATTCTAATGCTTTCTAGAAACTCACTGATCTAGAAAATGTAAAACTTCTTCAAGCTTCAGTAAAGTAAGCCTTTCTCAGAACTTTGAGGTGGTCATCTTATCTGATCTTAGTCTCAACTAAACATCCAACAATTGCTGATTCAACTTCATTGTTAAGAAGTGAAGCAGAAGTGAGACACAATGGTGATGTCTACAATGCCAGTACTTAGGAGGCTGAGACAGGAGGTCAGAGGTTCAAGACCAATCTCAGCAAATTAGTGAGACTCTCAGCAACCTAGGGAGACCCTGCTCCAAAATAAAAAGGGTGGTGGTATAGCTTGGAGGTAGAATGCCCCTGGGTTCAACCCTCATTCCATAGCCCTAGTCTCAAAAAAAAAAAAAAAGTGAAGAAGGAAACTGGCTGCTAGGAAGATCTCAAAGCCTTTACTATACAACCTCTTCTTTTTTATTAAATTTCCTTTATTTTTAAATTTTTATTGGTGCATTGGAGTCATACAGCTTAATGAGATAAAATACTTGTGTAGACATACATGCATACATCACCCAATCAGCCCCTACCCAATTCCACCCCATTCCCTTCCCATCCCAATTTCCCATGCTTGGCTTACTGACTGACTTTGATAGGTTTAAGCACATTATGTGCTTTAGAGAGTTTCCTTCTTCCCCCTTCCCATCCCCTCAGTTAGGATGCCTTATTTGCTCCTCTATAGGATCTCCTTCTTCATCTACAGTTCCTCCTGTTATTCATTTCTCCTTAGCTTTTTTTATATTAGGGAAAGCATCCAATTTCTTCTGTTTTGTGATTGACTGATCTCACTTAGCATAATGTCCTCCAGTTCCATCCATTTCCCTGTAAATAACATCATTTTGTTCTTTTTTATGGCTGAGTAAAATGTCATTGTGTACATAGCCCAGAGTTTTGTAATCCATTCATCTGTTGATTGACAACTTGTCTGGTTCCATAGTTTAGCAATGGTGAATTGTGCAGTTATGAACATAGATATGCTTGCATTAGTTTGGTAGTTTGGTTGCCTTTCATTTGGGTAAATACCGAGAAGTAGAATTGCTGGTTTCACAAACCTTAAAAGGGACAGTTTGGTAACATGTTTTAAAATAAAAGTTGGGATAAAGGATGGCTTTTTGAGGAGTAATGCAAGTCATTGAAGTTGAATAAATTCTTGATGAAATTTTTCTGGAAAGTTTAATGTATATGCACAAAAATACTCATTTCAAACTAATTTAATATATTTTAAAATTTTTACAACATGAATGAGAGAAATTTTATTGATTTCAAGACACTAATCCATACAGAAAGTTCAAGGACTTTGCATATGATTCATGTTATATCCACTGAAGATGGTATAATTATTACTTACTGCTTTGACCAGAATTTACAAATAGAATCTCTTATGAGAATATCAGCACAGGACTTTCAAGGTTGTTTCTTAAGCTATGATCATAAAACTTGCATAAGCTCAAGAACTGTGTTTGAATATTCAAGTAGAAAATTGTTTATGCAAAGTGGGTAATTTTTCTCACACACACCTTGACATCAGTTTGTATTATTGCTTCCTTCATCTGGTTTGCCTAGAAATAAAATAGTTTCTGAAGCACCTCTTGAACTCCTGTGTTAAGTTGCTCATGTCAAGACCAAGAAGAGCTTAAGAACATATTAATGGCCAATTAATAAATATCTTATAATTGGGGAAATTCTTGATATAATATTCAAGATACTCAGAATCTCATCAAATTATACCTGCTGAGCATATTTTTTGCTTTGAATTAAAAGTTTAATTGCCTTGCCTTGATTCTTAATGGATAGAATGTAGATAGAAAGTTTACTTCAATAATTTGCATAGAGTACTGCTCATTTGATTCAGTTTTTAGAAATTAGTAAACAATAACATTTAAATTTAAGCCATAATTCAGTTGTTTTTTATTCATTGTGTACATATAATAAAGCAAAGGTTTGATTTTTCATTCAAGACAGAATAAAGATAGGACTTTATTCTCAACCTGAAATAGCTAAACAGCACAAATACAAAATATACATAATAATGATTTTCTGCTCTGTAAACACAGCTATTCAGGACAGTATTCTTTATGAAAATATAGAAAAGAGCTCAATGATTTTCCAGTGACAAAGATTCTCTCCTTAACCAAATTCCGACCAGCTCCTCTCTTCCTATTCTCATTAAGATCCTAACATTGGATCTTTCAGATTTGTATCTGCATGATCTGGCTTTAACAAGCATCCTAAGTAAGATTCATTAGAATCTTCCCTGCTTAATATCTGACTGTGTTGCTCATCCTCCATCATCCTCTAAGTGATACCTGATAAGTCTGGCCTGCCTTCAATAAGAATCCTGTTAGGTTGGTTTAGACAGAATACCCCTCATCCTGATATTTATTTCTGTTTACTTTTCATCCACTGACCCCTACTTTGCTTTTCACTTTTCCTTATTATATTCAGAGTTGAGAGAAATCTCTGTCTCCTTTTGAAAAACTCTATATGATAATTCCTATACCTACTGTAACAGTTCTGAAATAAAATCTGAAATAAATCCTTTAAAATGTCATGAGTCCTTCTTTCTCTTCCTTCCTTCCATCCTTCTTTCCTTTCTTCCTTCTTTTCTTTCTTCTTCTTCTTCTTCTTCTTCTTCTTCTTCTTCTTCTTCTTCTTCTTCTTCTTCTTCTTCTTCTCTCTCTTTCTCTCTCTCTCTCTCTCTCTCTCTCTCTCTCTCTCTCTCTCTCTCTCTCTCTCTCTCCTCTTCTCTCTTCCTTTCCCTATTTCTTTCATACCAATTCACTGCCTGGAGGGAGTTTCCAGCTGCAATGCAGATACTGAAACTCATGTGGAGCCCAGCAGCCTCTATAATTTGACAAGATGAATCCTGAAGTCCAGGGTGTCTCAGACAGCTAACAATTCTCAGTGCAGAGTACCAGAGAAGAGAGTGAGCACTGGAAAATACCTTAATACCTCAACTGGTTTCTTATTTCATTTTTCATTGTTATTACAAAATGTCCAGAACTGGGTAATGTATGAAACAAGGTTTGTTTATCTTACAGTTTCAGAGGATGAAATTCCATGAGGTAGCTCCATATGTTCAGCTCTGGGGAGAGCCCCATGCCAGATGGCATCCTGATAAGACTGAGTATAAGAAGAATCCCATGATGATACAGGAAGACAGGGATTAACTCAGAATCCAGGCTTGCATTTCTTTAGGAATCTGTCTTATAAGATCTAGCAGAAGTACCATAATAACTATATTAATTCCTTCTGATCTCATGCCCCCAATGACCTAATCGCCCTCCACTAGGCTTTTCTTCTTAAAAAGCCCACTACCTAAAACACTGCCATACTGAGAACCACACTCTAATGAATTGGGGGTGACAATGTCTAAACCATACCAGCTGGCTACTGATTAATCAGCATATGTATGAGAATAAAATATATAAATCTGGGGAAAGAACCACTTGAAAGCTTTTCTCAGAGCTTACCCAGACCAGACCAAAAGAAAAAACAACAAAAAAAATAAAAATAAAAATAACATAAATCTAGGGGCATTCTTTTGAGTACTCCAAAGATATTGCCTCATTACTAAGAGGAAATCAGTTCCAGTTTAAAGGCTGTACTAGTCTCTTTTATTTTTTATTTTATTTTTTATTGGTTCATTGTAGTCATACATCTTAATACAGTCCAAAATGGTGGAGACATACATGAACACATCCTAATTAGCCCTTACCCAAATTCTGCCCATTTCCTCCCCGTTTCTTCTTCTCATGTTTGGCTTAGTGATGGACATTGATGTGTTTGTTAAAGTACATCATGTACATTAGAGAATTTCCCTCTCTCCCCCTTCGATCACCTCAGTTAGGTTGTCTTATTTGCTCATCTATAGTATCTCCTTCTTTGTCTAGAGTTTCTCTTATGACCCATTTTCTTTCTATCTTCTGCATATTACAGAGAACATTCAATTTCTTCTTTTTTGTGACTGACTAATCTCACTGACCATAATGTCCTCCAGTTCTATCCATTTCCCTGTAAATTTATTTCCATTTTTCTGCATATTATTAACCAGTTTTGCCAACACCATTTGTTGAATGGGTTATCTTTTTTCAGTGTATGTTTCTGTTCCTTTTGACAAAAATAATTGGCAGTAAGTGTGAAGACTTTTTTTTTTCTGAGACTTCTATTATGCTCCATTGAACTATGTATCTCTTTTTGTGCCAGTACCTTGCTGTTTTTATTACTATGGCATTGTAGTATACTTTTAAAGTCAGGTACTGTGATTCCTCCTGGATGTTTTTTGTTGCTGAGAACTACATTGGCTATTCTGAGTATTTTGTTGTTCCAAATTAATTTAAGAACCAATTTTACTATTCCTGTGAGGGATGACCTTGATAATTTAATGAGTATTGAATTATATCTGTAGATCACTTGGAAGTATGGCCATTTTCATTATATGTATTCTACCTGTCCATGAACATGGAAGATCTTTCCATCTTCTAAATTTGTCTTTGATTTATTTTTCAAAATTTTATAAATATTTTTGTAGAGGCCTTTTACCACCTTGGTTAAGTTTATTCCTAAGTATTTTATTTTTTGTGCAATATCCTGAGTAAAAGGGTGTTGGGGTCTGCACAACCACCTGACAGAATTTCCGATGGATCAGCAACATGTAGCGCCGAGTGGATATGGAGGGCATAACTACTTCCCTTGCCCCCGCTATCCCAATTTAGTAATGTTGAGCCTTATTGGCTCATATAATGCTTCCATGCTCATGAACCCCTCGTGCATTGGATAATAAATGGCTACAAGTTGCCACCGCCCCCTCAGCATATACGAGCATGACAAACACTTGTATCAATCAGCAAGGTCCAAGGAGGCCAAGCCCCAAGGAAGAAGATGTCATCTCTGGCAGAAATACTCCCTGCTCTTAGATTTCTACACTAATAAGCTCCGATGATCTAAAACAGGATCCCAAAACAGGATCCCAAGAATTAGGACTGTGGAAGAAATTGAGTTCATGAAAAATAAATTTTCTAGTAAAGGGCAGCCAGAATTCAGGGGCTGCAAAATTCCTTTCGGGTTTTTCCCCCCCGCAGGCAGGTCCTTTGAGCTCCCAGCACCTCTCTGCCAGCAGGGGAAGCTGCAAACCCACCTCTTGCCTCATTTCCCAAAGAGATGTAAAATTGTCTCTGGAACCTGGGCCATTAGTTTTTACTCTTAAGAGATGCTAATAAGCTCTTATCTGGCCTTAACAAGCCTATCATTAGAACTCAGCAGCAGGACAGTAAAAAACTCAAAAGTCTGCCTCAAAATCATTCATTAAAGAACAATTATAGAAATCCAATCACCTGTGTTATAATGTTTTTGCCCTGTTTTACTAACTGTAATATAAGTATTGCCTTATAGGGGATGGCAGAGCAGACAGGACCAGACAAATCTGCAACAGAGCCCATGGATCTAGATAAAGGAGGGCCTGGACTAAGCCCTAGAGACAAAAAGATTCTGGAAGGATCAAAGGAGATCCTAAAAGACTGAATTTCCCCAAAATGGACTTTGGGTGTGAACCCCCACCTTTACGGATGCCTGCCTGTCCCGAATGCCTTTCCAGACTCCAGACCTTGCCCCCTAAGGCTCACCTGAGGACAGAAATCTGATTCCAATGACAAAGACAAAGGGGGCTGACTTTAATCACCTAGTCTCAGATGAATCTTAAACTGTGACACCATGGATCTTCTTTTATCCTGTTTATTTTGTTTACACTTAATGCCTCACTATTGTCCTTTGGTGCTTACATGGGGTATAGGGTGATGGAAATTAAAACATTGTCAATTGCACAGAAGGCAGTTGTCCATGTCAATTGTTATTCCAGGTTTTTTCCCGGAGAGGAATCTCCACTTTTAGCGCCATGAACAGGAACTTAAAGGAGTTTATTTTATAAACAGAAAAAAATCGCTGCAGATAAGTGGCTGCAAAACTGCAACCGACCTTTTTCCATCTTTCTGAGGATCTCGGTCCCAAATGGACTCAGTGTCAGATTTATTGCCCCCAGAACTGAGCAAGTTTGTTTCAGCAACAAGTTATGTGCTTTGCGCATGCAAGAGTGACCTTTACCTTGATAGGTTAGAATAGTTTCCTGTTGGAAATCCCCCTTGCGGTTATTTGCTTTAAATTGGGTTTCCTGAGAAAAACAAACAAGATCCTGCTTGACTCAACTCCAAGTTCATGTGCTTCTGTTCGGGCCATTGGCACTCTCCTTCCTACTCAGCCCCACCACTGACGGGCTGGACCCATCAGTCTGGTTCCCCGTGTGAGGAACTCTTTCTCAGCAAAATGCTGACAGGCTAATTGGTCTGCGGTGAGTCCCCTCATAAGATATGGGGAAGTCCAGTTCTAAACCTGACCCTACCCTAGAATCCCTTCAACTCTTTCTCAAGAGCCGAGAACTTAATCTCACTGATAACCAAGCCACCCAGGCCTGGGAGTACCTTTTAAAATCTTCCCCATGGCTCCCTGAAAGTAATATTTTTGATTAGGATACCTGGGATCAAGTTGAGAGACTGGTTAGGCAAGTCCAGACAGAGTAAGGGGAGATCCCCCACTGGGGGTTCTCCCACCATCTCCATGCTTAAAAGTTGTTTTCCCCCACTACCCCTGAAGAAACTAGCTGACCATGGCCCCATGCCAGAAGAAAAAGGGGCCTACAAGCATACACCCCCCTCTGGTCCCAAAGCCCCCAAGAACCCTCCCAATCTCTCTGATTCCTTTGGGGATGCTAAGGGCTCCTCACAGCCCATTTTCCTGGCCAATTCATTCTCCATACCCTCAGCTCCACCACCATATGCCGGCGAAGGGGGAGCCGAAGAAACTGTGGGCCTCTTTCCTGTCAATGTCAACCCAGGAGGAAACTGCCCTGCAGCCTGGTACCCCTGGGAACCACAAGACCTAAAAGAACTTAGAAAGTCTGTGGCAGAGGACGGACCTAACTCACCCTGGGCAGACACCCTTATGGAGGGATTGGTTCATCAGGCACTTGTCCCACGTGACTGGAGAGATCTAACTAAGGCTGTGCTCCCTGGGGCTCTTTTTCTTAAGTGGACAGCATATTTTCAGGAGGAGTGTAAAATCCAGGGTGAATGGAATCAAGCTGCTCAGCCTGTTATACCTCTAAATTATGACATGCTCTCTGATACAGGCGATCAGTTCACCACTGGGCTCCAACAGTTGGCCTTACCTCACCACCACCACCAAGACCAGGTACAGACATCTGCTTTGACAACGTGGAGGAAATTAGATGAAGGGCAACTAAAGCCCCTATCGCTGGAATAACCCAAACAAGCAAAAATACAAAAGTCAATTAATGAGACATCCTTAAGGTGATTTAATCCCATGCTGCCTTTAATTTTATATGTTTTTATGGGAAGCACCCTATGCTGGCTCTTTTGGCCCAGATGGGAGAGCTCATTCATTGGATACACCTCTCCATAGGAGGAGCACTCCGGGTATATTCCATAATTGATCAAGTAGCAGATTGCATTGTTAAAGGAAGAGACATAGCAAATCAGCTTTTTTAGAATGGACCCTCAAGATATAATTATCCCCTAAAGATTATCTGATTTCACCTGGTTCCAAAAAAATAATAAAAGAGTGGTAATAGCATTAGAGGGATTTTTGGGTAATGTTTATTGTCATTATGGTCCCTATAAGTGGATAAGCTCTTTTACTAGATTGGAGTAGAGGCCCCAAAAAAAATTTATCCAAGAGCCCAATCCAAATTTCCTGACGGTGTTTACCGATGGGGGGTCATATGGGGGCAGCCATGGTTATATATCCTTCATTTGTCAATGGAAAGACCCACAGCCAATTCAAACAATATCCCACCCAATAGAAGGCTCCCCCCACCCCAGTTCAAAGAATTATTTGTAGTAGTATTAGTGTTAAATGCCATTCATGAACCCATCAATTTATTTTCAGATAGCCAATATGTGGCTAATCTGTTACCTTTATTGATGAAGGCCCATATTAAACTAGATTCCAATCCTATTACCCCTCTAATGATTCAAACACAAACAATTTTAAAACAATAAATACATTCTATATTTTTACAACATTTGCAAGTCCACCAAAATCTACTGGGCCTCCTCTCTAAAGGCAATCAAACTGCAGACAAATTAGCCTCCTCTATATTCTCTGTAACAGGCCACCAAATTCCATCAACTCATTCACATCAATTGGATGGGCTTAAAACATAAATACCCACAGGCATCGACAACTGATTTAAAAAAGATTGTGCGTGCCTGTCGATCCTGCCAACGCTTCCTTCAAATACCCCCCCTACAAATCTCAGAGAGCAACCCTTGAGGATTATGCCCCAATAATATTTGGCAAATTGATATAACTCATTATTCCCCCTTTGGTAAATTAAAATAAATTTTTGTATCAGTCAATACCTACTCCCAAGCATGCTGGGCCTCAGCCCACATGAGAGAAAAATCCAAACATGCTATTAGTCATATGCTACAATGTTTTGCCACCCTCAGTTTGCCCGACCAGATAAAAATAGGATGACAAACCATGTTTTATGGGAAAGGCCTTTGCTGTCTTCCTCCAAACCTGGAATATCTCCCATACTATAGGCATTCCATATAATCCTAGAGGACAGGCCATTATAGAAATATTTAATCATACCTTAAAGGTTAAATTACAAAAACAAAGGGGCGACTCATTACCCCCAAATGATCAGCTTAAAATATTAAATTTTTCAAAATACAGCCCAGAACTTTCACCATTCCAGAAACATTGGTCATCCTCAATCACATATATATCTGTCTTGGTAAAATGAAAAGGCCCACTCACAGGCATATGGAGAGGGCCATCCCCATTGATTATGGCTGGAAGGGGATTTGGGCGCGTCTTCCCTCCAGATGAAAAAAGACTGCTGTGGGTTCCAGCAAGGGACATTAAATATCTTCTGCCATGTGCTAATAATTGTGATTCCTGGGAAAAAGAGATCTATGAGATTAGCTCTCTCTTCTTAATTGCAAAAAAAAAAAGAGATACAAAATGGAGATGAAAATCCTCATCGGTCTGATCCTATTAGCACAAGTAACGTATAGTATACAAGGATTTGGAGACCCAGGTAAGGCAAGAGAGATCCTTAATAAAAGGATGGTATGGCCCTGTGATTGTGGAGGGGGTACCTTCCCAGTACTCCCAGTAGATGGACAGACTGTCCAAAGTAATCCATTTTACAAAGCCACCTTTAGACTCCCTTGCAGATGTAGCATTACAAAACTGAAAAGAATTAGACTTGTTAACAGCCAAAAAGGGAAGCATATGCTTGTTTTTACAGGAAAAATGCTGTTTTTTTGCCAATAAATCAGGCTTAGTCCAGAACAAGATAAAGCAACCCCAAGAAGACCTTAAAAAATGCTGACAAGATCTATAAGACAACCCATTATGGACAAGCTTCAATGGGCTTTTGCCTTATTTTTTCCCTCTTTTGGGCCCCCTTGTGTCTCTCCTGATTGTTTGTAAGCTGGGCCCTGTATCCTCACTAGATTAGTTCAGTTTGTAGGCAGTTAAAATACATCAAGTAGAGATGCAATATCAAAAGCTTACTGAGAGAGAGCCCAGTCAGTATGGCTGGCATTCTGTATGAACATCCCTCCTCTGCTCCCCATGTACCCAATGATGGGTAAGATTCTCAGAGGAGGACAACCTAAGATAGAGGCTGGAGTGGCTTATGAGTGGCTATCAAGCATGAATACCCAGTGACGGGTAAGTTTCTCAAAAGAGGACAACCTAAGACAGGGACCATGTATTTCGCCCTCATATATAAAAAGGAAGGGGCAGATGTTGGGGTCTGCACAACCGCCAGACAAAACTTCCAATGGATCAGCAACATGTAGTTCCAAGTGGATATGGAGGGTGTAACTACTCCCCTTGCCCCCACTACCCCAGTTTGGTAATGTTGAGCCTTATTGGCTCATATAATGCTTCCGTACTCATGAAACCCTCGTGCATTGGATAATAAATGGCTACAAGTTAATGTGCTTTGCGCATGCAACAGTGACCTTTACCTTGATAAGTTAGAATAGTTTCCTGTTGGAAATATCCCTTGCAGTTATTTGCTTTAAATTGGGTTTCCTGAGAAAAATAAACGAGATCCTGCTTGATTGACTCCCAGCTTGTGTGCTTTTGTTCGGGCCATCAGCACTCTCCTTCCTTCTCAGCCCCACTGCTGACGGGCTGAACCCATCAAATGAGTTGTATGGATTTTTTTTCCAGTGGATTTATAGTTGATATACAGAAAAGCTTCCAATTTTTTAAGACTGATTTTGTATCCAGACACTTTGCTGAATTTGGTTGAGTTTGTAGGGTATTCTTAGTATCATATCATCTGCAAATAGTGAAAGTTTTAGTTTTTCTTTTCCTGTTTGTACTCCTTTGATTTAATTTTCTTGCTTTATTGCTCTGGCTAGAGTCTCAAGTACTATATTGAAAAGAAGTGGTGATAATGGACATTCTTGTCCCTGTTTTAAGGAGGAATTCTCACAGTTTTTTTTTTTCATTTAATATGATGTTGGCTGGGGGGCCCTATTGTAGATTGGCTTTATGATGTTGTTGTATGTTTCTTCTATTCTGATTTTCTGCAGTGCTTTTAAAATAAATAAATTTTGGATTTTATCAAATGATTTTTCAGTTTCTAATAAAATGAACATGTGATTTTTTTTATTTGGTTCTGTTTATTTGATGAATTACATAGATTGATTTTGTATGTTGAACCAGCCTTGCATCCCTGGGTTGAACCCTACCTGGTCATTGTGTATGATTTTCTTGATGTGATTTTGAGTCCATGTTGCTAGTATTTTGTTTAGCAGTTTTGCATCCAAGTTCATCAATGATATAGGTCTGTAGTTTTTCTTCCTTGAGCCGGATTTATTTGGTTTTGATATTAGTGTGATATTGGCTTCATAGAATGTATTTTGGAAGCCAGGCATGGTGGTGCATGCTTGTAATCCCCCCACTTGGGAGGTGGAGACAAGAGGATCAGGCAGGTTCAAAGCGAGATGCGCTGGCTTAAGAGACTCTGTTTCCAAATAAAAATATAAAATAGTTCTGGGAGTGTATCCCAGAGGTAGAAGGGTTTCCGGGAACCCCAGTACCACCAAAAAATATATATATTTTGGAGAATACCATTTTTTTCTATTTCATGAAATAGATTGAAGAGTATCAGGATCAGCTCTTCTATAAAGGTTTTATAAATTCCACTTGAGAAATCTTGTCCTGAGCTTTTTTGATGGTAGGCTCTTTATTGTCATTCCGATCTCTTTTATTTCTATTGGTTGGTTTAAATTTTCTATATCTTCTTGACTCAGTTTAGGAAGGTTGTATTTATCTAGATAGTTGTCGATTAATTCCAGATTTTCCATTTTGTTGGAGTATAGTTTTTCAAAGTAGTTTCTGATAAGCCTTTGGATTTTACAATCAGTGGTAATATCTCCTTTTTCATCTCTTCTCTTTATAATATTTATTTTTTTGTTAATTTCTATATTTTTGTTAAATTGGATAGTAGTTTGTTCCTGTTTTTCTAGGGCTTTGAGGTGTGTCATTAGATTATTTATTTGGTAATTTTCTGTTCTTATGTGAGCCCTGAGTGCCATGAATTTTCCTCTTAATATTGCCTTAAAACTAAATTTGATCAAACTATGTTTTAGCAACTTTAACTAAATATCAAAAAAATTTCAAGACCATTTACAAAAATTTAAAAATAACTACCAAATAACAGGATGAAATTCACAATATTTGGCATCTTATAAAAAGTTATCAGCCACATAGGGAAGCAAATATTTTTTCTATAAGAAGACTATATCAAAAACCAATAGAAGCAAATGCTGAAATGACATAGGTGACAGATTACTAGTCAGGGACATTTCAAAAGCTATTATAACTATATTTCATATGTTTTAAAATGTAATAGACAGAAATATGAATAGATATGTAAGATATTTAAAAACCCAAATTGAATTCTTGAGAAAAATACATTTCTATTAAATATATTTAAGGTGTTGCTAACAGTATTTCAAATTAACAGAAGGTAATATCAATTTACCTGAAAATGTACCTATATAAATTATCTGAAAACAAAATAAAAAGAGATTAAATGAACAATTAAAAGAACATCAATAAGCTTAGAAATATAATTGAGGACAGGCTGGAGAAAATAGTTTGAAAAGATAGTGGCAGTTTTTTTTCCAAATTTTATGAAAACTAAAACTTCATAAATCCAAGAAGTCCAACAAAACTCATGTAAAAATTAATGACGAAAACAATACTAAGGCTTCATATAATAAAATGGCTCAAAATTAATGATGAAGAAAATAATCTTAAGAACATCTAGAGAATCTAATTTTATATAGGAACAAAACACAGAGTCAATGGATATTTCACAGAGAACCCTGCCACAATGATTATAAGAAATGTTAAGGAAGTCTTTAAGGGAAAGGGAAATGAGACCAAATGAAAATCTTCACCTGATAAAAAAAATATGAAAATAATAAAATGACTAAAATATGGGCATATTCTTCTCCATATCACTTTAAAATAAAATTAATTGAATTAGAAGTAACAATGCATTATGATTTGTAAAAAAAATGTAAGAATGACAAAATAGTAAAAAGGTATTCATAGGAGAAATGCAAGTATAATAACGAAAGATTTCATATGTTTAGGATATAATTAGATACTTGAGAGTATGCTGAAACAAATTAAAAATGTATATTATCAACTCTAATGTAACCACTCAAAATCACAACAAAGATTAATAGCCAAAAGCCAAAAAATAAGACAAAAAATTTAAAAACTTGTTTATTAATATGAAAGAATAAAATAAATAGTTAAAACTAATAAAAATAGCAAGAGTATAGCTTTAAATTTACATGATATAAATACTCTAAATTTTAAAGGATATTATAGATTGGACAAGAACATATGCTTCCTATTAAAAATATTTTAATATAAAAATAGCTTAAAAGCAAAACAACATATTTACAAATATACTAACACTGAAGATTATATTAGCATCAGACAAAGGAGATTTCAACCCAATGAATATTACCAGAATTTAAATGAAACTTTATATAACAATTCAGAGATGAATTTATCAAAACATAACAATATTAACTCTACACCTAAAAAAGCTTCAAAATACAGAAAGAAAAAAATTAATGAAAATTAAAAAGAAACCTTGAAATCTGAAAATTTAGACTTATATTTTAACTTTTTTCTCTGACAATAATTGATAAAATATGTAGCGAGAATGTAAGAATGTTAAAAATTGAAAATAATTAAAACCAACTTCTCTACTTGACATTTATTAACCACTTTACACACAAAAGAGAAATATACATATTGTATATGAAACATGTATCAAAACCTACATATTTGGGTTCTAGAACAGGCCCCCAAATATATAACAGTTTTAAATTTATACAAATTGTTTTCTCTTATAACATCAAAATATAATTAGAAAAAAAAACAGAAGAAGACGTGAAATATTTGGAAACAAAGTGTCTATGTGTCAAAAAACTCAAAGGAAAAGTTAGGAACTATTTTGTATCAAATAAAAAAATCACAGAAAAATTGGTGAGAGGAAGCTAAAGTGGCATTTAATGTGATATTAATAAAACTACATGCTTTTATTTATTTATTTATTTATTATTTATTTATTTATTTTTGGTGGTACTAGGGTTCCTGGAAACCCTTCTACCTCCGGCCTACACTCCCAGACCTATTTTTATGCTTTTTTATTTGGAAACAGAATCTCTTAAACCAGCGCAGCTGGCTTCAAACCTGCGCGATCCACCTGTCTTCGCCTCCCAAGCGCGGGGATTACAAACATGCACCACCACGCCTGGCTACATTCTTATATTTAAAAAGAAGAAATATCACAAGTCAAAAACTATTTTTCCATCTTAAGAAAATGTAAAAAGAAGAGCAAATCAAATTCACAGTATACATGAAAGGAGAAATAATGCCTATAAGAGCAGATACCAATGCATTAGGAAACAGATAATATAATAAATTAATGAAATAAAAGGCTATATTTCTGATAAAACTGATAAAAATAATAGCCTTTAGCTTAACCACACAGCAAAAAGGAAAAAAATTAATAGTATCAAGAATGAGAACAATAATATAAACACCAATTCCCCAGATATAAAAAATAATAAAGGAACATTAATAACAATTTGATAAAAATTTAATTTAAATAAAACTAATAAACTTTTTGAGACAAATTTTAAAAACTAACCTCTAAAACACATGATGTGAATAATTTTCTCCTTATTTTAAAAATAAATGTTGAGTTCAGCAAAAAGAAAATTTCAGAAGCAGATAGTTTCAATGGTAACATTTCTATAGAAGGAGAAGTAACATCAATTGTTCAAAATTCTTCCAGAAAAATTATAGAGAATAGCATACTTCTCAGCTCATTTTATAAACCAATATTAAACTAGTGTCGAAACTACATAATAACATTAAAAAAGAAAGCTGCAGACCAACATTTCTCATAAAGATATATAAAAATCAATTTTAACATAGTTTTAGAAAATCAATGGAAGAATATATATAAACAGTAATAATACAACATAGCCAAGTGGGAGATTATCCAAGAAATACAACATTCAACACGGAACCAATGCTAATACTGTAATAACAGACTGAAAAACACAACAAATGGCCATCGCAATAAAGATGGAAAAAGCATTTGACAAAGTTCAACATCTATTTCTGATAAACACTTATCAGCAAACTAGAATAAAAAATAATGCCCTCAATTTCACAAAGTTCATCTTGAAACCCATGTATTAGACATCATATTTAATTACAAAAGCTTCTCTCACTCACATCAGAATCAAATGGTACTTACAACACTTTCACTCAGTATTACACTGAAGAACTTGTCACATAATAAGGGGCAAAAAAGCAATATAAAATTATGAAATGTAGCTGGGTATGGTGGCATACAACTTTAATACCAGTACTGGAAGCCTGTTACAGAATAGTCACAGATTCAAGGCCAGCCTGAGAAACTTAGTGAGACTCTCAGCAACCTAGCAAGACACAATTTCAAAATTTAAAAAAACTAGGAGGGAGGAAGAAAATGGTGACAGTGGGACACAGCATGTCTCAGTAGCTATAACACATAAAAATCAACTAACTGAGAATGCAGCTCTTTGACAAGAAAAACAAAATGGCAAATATATTTACAAAAAAAACAAAAATGCAAAAAAGAGAAACATGGCTGAAGAATCTCCAATACTCAGATCGCTAGAGCTATAGCAAAGAGCCCAAGCATGCTACTGACCTGGTGTGGTGGCCAGCACCATCTCAGGCCACCAGTTCCAACTGTGACTGCCAGCTTTGCAGCCTCAAGAAAATACAGCAAGTAAACCAAGAACTTGAAGTGCAGAAAGTGGCAGCAGAGTTTTAACATCTTAAGTAACCAGTGCCACACTTCAAGGATGAAGAAAGAGATCAAAAAGCCTCTGCACTCACCACAAGTTGTGCCTTCCAGAGACTGGGCCCACAGGACAGTAAGTTAACTGCGTTTCTCAGGAGACGACGACCCAGAGCAGCCACAGGGGCCCTGGTGGATTAAGATCTGGTGGCCATCCCCTAAGGTGGTTTGATTAGATCCTACAGAGACATAAGAAAGGTCCATAGTGCCTAGGGCACAGCACCCACACAGGATCAAAGGGGATGACTCCAAGGTTACACTGGACACCCTTCACCTGTGTGGGTAGGGAGGTGCAGGCCCAGGGCCAAAAGGCACAAAGACAAGGGCCTGAAAGCACAGATCCCAGGTCCAGAAAGTGCAGAGCTGAGGGCCTACAAGTGCAGATCACAGGGGCTGGAGTTAGCAGAGCTCAGGGAAGAGAGTGCACAGCCCAAGGCTGGAGAGCCCAGAGCCAGAGATTGCATAGCATAGATACGAAAGCACCAGAGTCCAGGGCCAGAGGGTACAGAGCCTAGGGCCAGAGAGTACAGAGCCTAGGACCAGAGAGTGCAACGCCCAAAGCTAGAAAGCACAAGCCCAGGGTGGGAAAACATAGAACCCTGTGCTTACATAAAACTCATTTACAGTGATATCTACCACCCTGACACCTAAGCACAAAGCAGTCAGAGGCAAGAGAGTGGTGTGAACACTCATAAAGCGGGTCCAAAAACCTGACAACAGGTCACAGAGCAAATGAAAGCTATTGGAACACATTCCAGAATCTACTACAGTGAACAGACACTATATGGGAACTATATGTGTTAATTAGCAGTACTACTTTTATTTTTTTCTTTCTTACTGCTGCTACATTTTTGGTTTTATGTTTTGTTTTATTTTGTTTTGTCTTTGATTTAGTCTTATAATTGTTAGGTTTTGTTGCTTTTTTTTTTTTTTTGATTCTTTTTGTGGGTCTGGAGATGGAACCCAGGGACATTCTAACTCTGAGCTACATCCCTTGCTCTATTTTGTATTCTTTATTTTCCAACAGGTTCCCACTAAGTTGCAGAGGGCCTCACTAAGTAGCTGAGGCTGTCTGATAACCATGATTCTCCAGTATCAGCTTCCCAAATGCTGGGATTACAAGTATGTGCCACCATGCCTGACTTTTTGATATTTTATGCATGTTTTTTGCTCCCTCCTCAACTCCTTTTACAAGCTTCCTTCCTCCATCCTGTCTACTATCTTCACACAAAATGCTATTCCTTACTGTATCTTCTTTCATATTCAAGATATTTCATATTTCTGTACCTAAATACTCTATACTAATTACAAGATTCTTATTATATCACCATATCTCATTCTCAACCAGATATTACTTTATTATATTTAAATTATTACACAACTTAATCATATCCTCTACTTTATTCTACTCCTGTATCCATCAACCCAGCTCCTTTGCCCTCACCTAACCTTCACCATTGAAAAAAAACACTACTTACCCATACATAAACCTGCTGACACCTATAAATCCCTACTGCTAAGATTGGATCCAACAGGTTACCCACAGACTCACACACAAAAACAAAGAAGCTGCTAAGACAATAAAAACACAAACCCAAGAATTCTAAAAATATTAGAATGATGAACAGTGAGGAAATAAGAGAAATCACAAATACTTACCTACAAGAAATGCAAGAAAAAGAATTCCAAATCCTGATCTTCAAAATGATGAATGGCCTCACAGTAAGTGTACAAGAAATGAAAGAGAAAATTGTGACATTAATAATCAAAAGGAGGCCTAGAATGATGAAAGAGTCAATAAATAAAGTGAAGAGAGCAATAAAAAAAATTCTGGAAGATTAGATGAAATGGAAAACAGAATATCACAGAAGACAGTTCATTCAAAAACCAAAAGCACAGTCAACAGTATACTGAAGCCATTACAACAATAAAACCTAAACATCCAACAAATATGGGATGCTATTAAACATCCTAAATTATGGATAAAATGCATTGAAGAAGGATAGGGGCACAGACCAAGGATATCTTTAATCTATTCAGAAAAATAATTTTAGAGAATTTTTCAAATATGAAAAAAGATTTGGACATCCACAGGAGACATACAAAGCACTGTTAAGACAAGATCAAAGAAAGACCTCCCTGTGCCAAGTAATAATCAAAATGACCAACATAGAGGCTAAGGAAAGAATCTTAAAAGAAGAGAGAACAAAAGAATAGGTGACATTTAGTGGCAAAGCAATAAAAATCACTTCAGACTTTACAACCCAAGTCAAAAATTCCAGGAGAGAATAGTATGATGTAATCCAAACCCTGGAAGAAAACAACTTCAAACCAAAACTGCTATCTCCAGAAAGGTTATTATTCAAAATTGATGGATAAATAAAAGCTTGTTTCAAAATAAGCATAATCTCAAAAAATTCATGAATACTAAGCCAGCACTAGACAAAATACTTAAAGAAATAAGTAATAAAGAATAAAAGACACATTTCAGAATCAGATATGAGATTAATTCAATCAGTAGGTCAACTAAGCAAAAAAAAATAATATTATATCAAACAGAATATAGAACACAAAATGACAGAAAACAAAAATTATATATTAATAATAACACTGAACATCAAAGGACTTAACTCACCATTTAAAAGACAGATTGAATATGTGAATTTAAAAAATCATAATCCAAATATATGCTGCTTTCAAGAAACTTACCTTACAGCCAAAGATATTTATAGGACAAATGTGAAAGGATGAAAAAAGATATATCATTCTAATGGAGACCAAAAATGAACAGGGGTAGAAATGCTGATATCCAATAAAACAATATTTAAGCTAAAATACATCACAAGAGACAAGTAAGGGCACTTCTTTTTATGAAACGAAACAATTCACCAAGAAAATATAATGATAATAAATGTTTATGCCCCAAATGTGCCAAATGTGGGTGCACCCACATATGTAAAGCAAACCCTTCAGGATATCAGATCTCAAGTAGACCAAAACTCAATAATATTGAGAGACTTTAACACACCATTCATGTCACTATTTTGATCTTCAAGGCAAAAGATGAGTAAACACTCTTCAGAACTAAAGAAAACTATAAAACAAATAGACCTAATAAACATATACAGAATATTTTAACCAGGAACATCAGAGTACACATTTCTCTCAGCCACCCATGGAAGCTTCTCCAAAGTTTATCACATCCTGGGCCACAAAGCAAGCAACAGAAAATTCAAAAGATATAATTTCCTGCAACTTTTTAGATCACAATGGAATGAAAATAGAAATCAACAAGAGGAAAACCAAAAGAAATGATTTAAATACATGTAGACTGAATGATACACTATGGAATGATGAATGGGTAAGATCAGAAATAAGGGTAGAAATAAATAAATTCTTGGAATCAAATGAAACAAAATTTATGGGACACTTTGAAGGTGGTGTTAAGAGGAAAGTTTATAGCACTGAGTGCCCACATAAGGTAACAGAGAGTTACCAAGTAAACAAGCTAATGACACATCTCAAGGACCTAGAAAAATGGCAACTCCAAAGCCTACAGAAGGCAGGAAATAATTAAAATCGTTGCATAAATAAATGTACTAGAGAATTTGTGTGTGTGTGTGTGTGTGTGTGTGTGTGTGTGTGTGTGGTACTGGGGTTCCTGGAAGCCCTTCTACCTTCAGGCTACACTCCCAGACTATTTTTATATTTTATTTGGAAACAGGGTCTCCTAAGCCAGCACACGTGGCTGGCTTTGAACCTGCATGATCCTCCTGTCTCTGCCTCCCAAGCGCGGGGATTACAAGCATGCACCACCACACCCAGCTTACTAGAAAATTTTTTTTAAATGAAAAGGATCAACAAAACAAAAAGCTATTTTTTGAAAAATTAATAAGAATGAAAAACACTGGCCAACCTAACCAAAAGATAAAGAGAATCAACTCAAATCACTAAAATAAGAAATGAAAAAGGGAACATCACCACAGACAATGGGAAAATTAAAGGATTATCAAAAAACATTTTGAAGCCGGGCATGGTGGCACATGCTTGTAATCCCAGCATTTGGGAGGCTGAGGCTGGAGGATCGCGGTTCGCGGACAGCCTCAGCTACTTAGTGAGGCCCTCTGCAACTTAGTGAGACCCTGTTTCAAAATAAATAATACAAAATAGGGCAGGGGGTGTAGCTCAGAGGTCAAATGCCCCTGGGTTTCATCCCCAAACTCCACAAAAAAAAAATTTTTTTTGAAAATTTACACTCCAACACTGAAAAGCATGGAATAAATTGATAGATTTCTAAGCACATATAACTTATTTAAATTGAACCAAGAGGACATAGCAAGCTTAATCGAACCAATAGAAACCAAAGAAATATAAAAAGAAATAAAAAATCTGCCCTCAAAGAAAAACCCAGGCTCTGATGGGTTTCTAGCAGAATTCTACAAAACTTTCAAAGAGGAACTAATTCCAATATTTCACAACTTGTTCTGGGAAATTGAAAGAGATCAAATTCTTCCAAACTCCTTCTTCATGCTCAGTATCACATTAATAACCAAACCAAATAAAGATAACTCAAGAAAATAAAATTACAGACTGATATCTTTGATGAACATAGATGCAAAAATTCTAAACAAAATACCAGCTTTATGCATTCAAAACATATCAAGAGAATTGTAATTGGATGCTTTGTTTTCTTAGTGTTGAGTTTCTTGAATTCTCTGTATATTCTAGATATTAGTCCTCTATCGGAGGGGTAGGTGGCAAAAATCTTCTCCCATTCTGTTGGCTCTCGATTGAGGTTCTTGATAGTTTCCTTTGCTGAACAGAAGCTCTTCAGTTTCATGCAATCCCATGTATTGATTCTCCTTTTAATTTGTTGTGCCTTTGGGGTCTTATTGAGGAAATGTTTGTCTGTGCCTATGTGTTGTAGTGTTGGACCTATGCCCTCTTCAAGGAGCTTCAAAGTCTCTGGTTTAATTTCCAAGTCTTTGATCCATCGTGAGTTGACTTTTGTACAGGGTGAAAAAGTGGGATTAACATCCAATTTTCTGCATATGGTTAACCAGTTTTGCCAACACCATTTGTTGAAGAGGCTATCTTTTTTCCAGTGCTTCCAATAACAAAATGGGCAAATGAACTAAATAGACACTTCACAAAAGAAGAAATTCAAATGGCCAATAAATGCATGAAAAAATGCTCAACATCACTGGTAATCAGAGAGATGCAAATCAAAACTACCCTGAGATTTCACCTAACTCCAACTAGAATGGCAATCATTCAAAACACAAACAACAACAGATGCTGGCGAGGACGTGGAGAAGTGGGAACTCTAAGACATTGTTGGTGGGATTGCAAATTAGTGCAACCACTTAGGAAAACAGTATGGAGAATCCTCAGAAGAATGGGAACAAATCTACCATTTGATCCAGCAATACCACTGTTGGGTATCTACCCAAAAGAAAAGAAACCAAACTACCAAACTAATGCATGTGTATCTATGTTCATAGCTGCACAATTCACCATAGCCAAACTATGGAACCAGCCAAGATGTCCATCAACAGATGAATGGATTACAAAACTGTGGGATATGTACACAATGGAATTTTACTCAGCCATCAAAAAAAACTCAATTACATCATTTTCAGGGAAATGGATGGAACTGGAGGACATTATGCTAAGTGAGATTAGTCAGTCACAAAAAATAAGAAATCAGATGCTTTCCCTAATATGTGAGAGTTAGGGAGAAAAGAGGAGCAAACAAGATAACCTAAAGGAAGAGAAAGGAGGGGGAAGAGAAAAATCTCTAAAGCACACAATGTACTTAAACATATCAAAGTCAATCACTAAGCCAAGCAAGGAAGGGAGGGACGGGGAGGGAATGGGGTGGTATTTGGGTAGGGGTTAAACCAGCGATGAGTACATGTTTATACACACAAGTTTTTTACCCCAATAAGTTGTATGAATATAATGCACCAATAAAAAAATAAATTAAAAAAAGAGAGAATTGTACACCATGACCAAGTTGGTTTCATCCCAGAAAAGCAAGACTGTTTCAGCATATGTAATTCAATACATGTCATTCACCACATAAATGGAACTGAGAACAAAAACCTTATGACCATATCAATAGATGCTAAAAATCACTTGACAAAATTCAACAGCCATCTGTGTTATAAACACTTAAAAAATTGAAATAGATGGAATTGAAATAGATGAAATAGATGTTGAATCTCAACATCATTAAAGCAATATACAATATACCCAAAGCCAACATCTTATTGGATATGGGAAAACTGCAAGAATTCCCTCTAAAATAAAGAACAAGACAAGGATGCCCACGATCACCACTCATTTTCAATATAGACCTCAAGAATCTTGCCACAGCAATAAGACAAAAGAAGGATATCAGAGGAATTTAAATAGAAAAATAAGAATTAAAATTATCCTTGTTTGCAGACAACATGATCCTATTTCTAGAAAACCCAAAGAATTCAACCAAAAGACTACTGGAACTGATTAACCAATTCATCAAAGTTGATGAATCTAAAGAAATCAGTTGTTTTTCTATATTCCAATGAAGAGTCCATGAAGAAAGAAATCAAGAAGACAATTCCATTTACAATAACCTCAAAACTAATAAAATATCTAGGAAAAACCTAACCAAAGACCTAAAAGACTTCTACAATGAAAACTATAAAACATTAAAGAAAGAAACTGAAGAAGAGCTTGGAAGATGGAAAGATCTCCCTTTCTCATAGATAGGCAGAATAAATATAATCAAAATGGCCATTCTGCCCAAAGTGATGTATGTATTCAACACAATTTCTATCATAATACAAATGGCATTCTTCATAGACCTAGAAAAATCAAACATAAATTTTACATGAAGAAAGAAAAGACTCAGAATAGCCAAAGAAATTCTCAATAATAAGAACCATGCAGGAAGCATCACAATCTCTGGCTTCAAATTATACTAGAGACATAGTAGTTAAAACAGCATGGTATTGGTACAATAACAGGCACACAGACCAATGGAACAGAATAGAAGATACAGAAACAAACCCACATAGTTATAGTCAGTTGGACTTCAACAAAGGGGCCAAATTCATATGCTGGAAAAATGACAGCCTTTTCAACAAGTGATGCTGGGAGAATTGGCTATCCATTTGTAGAAAGATGGAACTAAATCCTTACCTCTCATCATGCACAGGAATTAAATTGAGATGGATCAAAGACCTGGAAATCAGACGAGAGACTGTAGCTGTTAGAAGAGGGTTTAGGTCCATCATTCCAGCATATAGGCACAGGAAGTAACTTCCTCAACAAGACCTTAAAAGCACAAAAAATTAAAAAATGAATTAACAAGTGGGCTAGCATAAAACTAAAGTTTCTTCACATTGAAGGAAACCATCAAGAATCTAAAGAGAAAGCCTACAGAACAGGAGGAGATCTTTACCAGCTACCACTCTGATAGAGGACTAATAGCCAGAATATACAAAGAGCTCAAAAGTTTCTACACTAGCAAAACAAACAACCCAATTGAGAAATGGACTACTGAGCCAGGTATGTTGGCACACACTTGTAATCTTAGCATTTGGGAGGTGGAGACTGGAGAATTGTGGTTCATGGACAGCCTCAACTACATAGTAAGGCACTTCACAATTCAGTGAGACCCTGTTTTAAAAATAAGAAGACTAAAAATGCGGCTGGAAGTGTAGCCCTTAGGTACAATGCCCCTGGGTTCCATCCCAAATACTGCAAAAAAAGGGGGGGGGCAAATTAATTGAATAGATACTTCACAAAAAAGATATATAAATGGCCAATAAATACATAAAAATATTCAACATCATTAGCCATTAGGAAGATGCAAATTAAAGCTCCACTGAGATTTCATCTAATTTCAATAAGAGTGGCAAGCATAAAGAATTCAAATAACAAATGTTGGTAAGAATGTGGGGAAATAGAAACTATTCTACATTGTTGATAGGAGTGCAAACTAGTTTAGCTGCTATGGAGATCAGTGTGGAGATTTCTTAGACAACTAGGAATGTATCCACCATACAATCTGGTTATACCACTCCTGGGTGTCTTTCCAAAGAGGTTGAAATCATAGAACTACAGTAACATATGCATACTCATGTTCATAGCAGTACAATTCATAATAGCCAAAATTTGGAAGCAACCTAGATCTCCATTAACAGATAAGTGGATTGCAAAATTATGGGAAATACACACAATGGAAATCTACTCAGCAATAAAGAAAAAAACCATATCATTCGCAAGAAGATGGAAAGACCTGGAGAACATTATGTTAAGTGAGATCAGCCAAGCACAGAAAGAGAAAGGAAATATGTTTTCTTTAATATGCTCAAGCTAGAGAGTAATAGGGATATTAGAGGGACCCCGGAAAATAGAGGGTAAACCTCAGCAAAGCCAGAAAGGAAGGGTAGGGAAGGGAAAAGGTTGAGGTTAATTAATGGAAAAGATCCATTCTAATATGTGCATGCATGTTAATATAACATTGTTAACACCTGGACATTCAGTATTGCAAGGGAGGGAAAAGGGAAAGTGGGTCGGGGTTGGGGAGGCACCAAGTATGTGTGAATATATGCCATTATCAGCATGATTCACATTATGATGTGAGACTATAGTGCACCAATAAAAAAATAAAAATAAATAAATAAAAGGGCTGGGGTGTAGATTGCCTCTGGGTGCAGTCCCCAATAAAACACACACACACACACACACACACACACACACACACACACAGAGTCATTTGAATACATATACTGTTTAGGTAAATATTTAACAAAAATATATACATTTTAATACTGGAAATTACAAACTAATTTTTGAAAGAAAATAAAAAAGATTTAAATAAATGTAGAAATATTCCATACTCATTGTGTTAGCTCTCCCTCAAATTGTTCTATAGATTCAACACAATACCTCTGAAAATCTCTGTGGAATTTTTTATTGAAACATACATTTTCTTTCTAATATTTACATAAAAAACAAAAAGACCTAGAAAAGCCAAAAAGCTTTGAAAAATAATAACAAAGTTGAAGAATTTAAACTACCTCATTTCAAGGATTACTATAAAGTTATATTAATCAAGATTCTAGGGTATTGATGCAGAGATTCACAATGAGATAAATGGCCGGGCGTGGTGGCGCACGCTTGTATTCCCCGTGCTTGGGAGGTAGAGACAGGAAAATCGTGCAGGTTTGAAGCCAGTCTCGCTGGCTTAAAAGACCCTGTTTCCAAATTAAAACAAACAAACAAAAAAAGTATAAAAATAAATAGGTCTGGGAGTGTAGCCCGAAGGTAGAAGGGTTTCCAGGAACTCCAGTACCACCAAAATGAGATAAATGAAATAGAAACGGGAATGCAGAAAAAGACCCACACATATATGAATAAGTGATTTTTAATGGGTGACTTTCAATGGTTTCAAAATAATTGAATAGCCATATAAAAATTCAAAAGTTGAAGATAAGCATGATGATGCATGCTTGAATTCCAATACTTGAGAGACTGAACAAAGAGGATTTCAGGATCGAAGACAGCGTCAACAAGTAGTGAGATTCTCATCAACCTAGCAAGATCCTGTTTAATAATAAAATAAAGCTAGAGGTATAGCTCAGAGGTACAATTCCCCTGGATTCCATCCCCAGTATCACATATGAAAAAAATCCAAAAGTTGAATATTACTTTACACTAGACAAAAAAAAAGATATTTATTCCTAAATGTAAAACCCAGCACTGTCACATTTCTCAAAGAAAACATAGAAGAAATATTTAGTATCACTGAGTTTAAAAAATATATTTTAGCTGCAACATGAAAGATATGGTTCATCAAATAAAATTAGATAAATTGGAGTGTGTGTGTGTGTGTGTGTGTGTGTGTGTGTGTGTTACTGGAAATTGAGCCCAGGGACAGTCTACCTTTGAGCTACAACTCCAGACCTTTTTATTTTTATTTATGTTTGTTTATTTTCTCACAAGATTACTGAAAACTTCACTCTATTGCTGAGGCTGTACTAGAACTAGAATTACAAGAGTACACCACCATGTCTAGCTAAACTGGACTTTTTTTTAAAAAAATTAAGAACTTGTCTCTCTTTTTTTTTTTTTTTTTTTGGTGGTACTGGGGTTCCTGGAAGCCCTTCTACCTCCGGGCTACACTCCCAGACCTATATATATATATTTTTTTTTATTTTTAGAAACAGAGTCTCTTAAGCCAGAATGGCTGGCTTTGAACCTGCAGGATCCTCCTGTCTCCTCCTCCCAAGCGTGGGGACTACAAGGTATGCCACCACACCCAGCTTGAATTTGTCTTTTAAAAGACATTCAGAGCTGGGCATTGTTGCACACGTTTGTAATCCCAGCATTTGGGAGACTGAGACAGAATGATTGCAGTTTGCGAACAACTACAGCTACTTAGTGAAGCCCCTGCAACTTAGTGAGACCCCGTTTCAAAATAAAAGAATAAAAAGTAGGGCTAGGAGTCTAGCTTGAAGCTAAAATTCCCCTGGGTTCAATCCCCAGTACCTCAAAAAAAAAAAAAAAAGACACTCAGGATGAAAAGATAAGTCTCTAAACTTTGTAAATTGTCCACTTTAACTACATAGTTTAACCTGTTGTGGTGGCACACATCAATATAATCCTAGTACTTGGAAAGCTAAGACAAGAAGATCACAGGTTGCAGACCATCCTCAGCAGCTAGCAAGATCCTGTTTCAAAAAAATAAAAGGGCTGGAGGTGTATCTCAGAGGCAAAATACCCCTGGGTTCAATCCTCAGTACTACTACTATGACTACTACTACTAAACTAATAATAATAACAACTCTTAAGTACAATAATGATAACATCTTTAGTTTGCTTCTTGTATGTTGATATATTTAAAATAATTAGTAAGTCAAACATAACTTCCAAAGTAAAGAATTAACATTTTAATGAACATTATCATCTCTTGTACAGTTTCAGAAATACATGAAGAAAATGAGAAATTATGTATTTAGGTGAGAATAAATTACACAAAATTATATTACATGTCTAATTTATTCTTAGTGAAAATATAAATCAATATATACTTAGTGGTATATTTTATATTAGTGCAATTTTTTCATTTTTAAAAAGAGCACCAAATAAGCTATATAATATATTGATTTTTATACTTTTTCATATAAACAAACAAATAACTAAATTTCAAGAAACAGAAGTTCCCAAATTCCATCTTTGCAAAATAAGAAGTGTAAAGAAGAAAAGGAAGGAAACTGGCCAACATTGAACACTCTTTATTTGCTGAACCATGTTAGGGTCTTCACCTATGCTTTTTCATCTAATCAATACAATCAACCCAGTGCTGACACAACAATTTACACTGATGAAACTTTAGTCTGGAACATTAGTCATGTTAAGACCAAGTGATAAGTCAGGCATACTTATAATCCCAATACTTGAGAATCTGAAGCAGAAGGACTGCAGGTTTGAGGCTGTCCTCAAGAATTTAGTGAGATACTATTTCAAAATAAAAAGGGGTGATGATGTAGCTTTAAATAAAAAATAAATAAATAAGTGACTCAATAACAAAAAAGTATATGTTGTTTCTTTCTGCTGTACTTTCAGTGCCTACCAGATTTACAGAGATGCTCAATAATATTTTCTTCAATAAATCCATTTATTGTCAATATTTTCTGATATTTTATTTCCCACTAATAAAAATAGAGTGAGAGACAGATTATTTATGTTTACAGAATATTACATTTAAGAGAAAAAGGAATTCTAAATGCATAGTTACCTGACTACAGAGAAAAAATTTGAAAATCAGAACTGTGGAAAATGTCCCATGTTCTAGCTTCTCGTTGTCAAATTTCTAAACATAGGTGGTTATTTTTAGAATATCCATATGTGTGGATCTAATATATATGTATCAGACTCAGTGACAACCTCACATTAATCAAGCTTGTGAAAAACTAACCTATAAAACAGATTGCTTGTGGGGAGCCATTAAGGTTTTCCCCTTTAAGAATACTTCTGACTGTCCTTTGCCCAGAGCCAATAAGGTTTGGGGTCATGGAAAGTTCAACGTCTGAGAGAAGCTCAGGTGGAATTGATTGGTTTGACCATTAAGCGCACAGGTGGTGACGGCACAGGGTTGACTGGTTTGACCATTACACACATAGGTGGTGACGTCACGAGGGTTGGTTGAACGGGAGCAGTATAAATAGGACAAGAGCAATAAAACCGGGATCGGTCAGTACAGATATCAACCCGGGAGTGTACTGCCGATCCTTCCATGAGAGAATGAAGTATTCTATGAATAAAATTCATTGAATAAAATTATTTTCATCCTCACTCCTCTCTTTGGAACCCGTACTTTTGCCGGCAGGCTCCAGCAATTGCTAATGTACGAATTTAAATAAAATAGAGCTCTCAAAGGTCAAGAGTATTTTGTCAGCTGCTCAGAACATCCTCACTGCAGTAATAAAGTCTTTCTGGAAGGCAGGTGTCATCAGAATATTGCTTGATGAGCAAGGGCAATTAGGAAGATTATCATAATGGTTAGAGTTATCAGGTATGATAGTCTGAGGCAGCCATCAGACATATGTCCTTCTCTCTGGATGGTCCTAAAATTATTTTGTGCATTCTTGCTTTTTTATTGTCTTTTCAGTGGACTCCATTCTAAAAATCTGCTTTCATTTAACATATTTTCATTTCTTTCAAAATGCTAAAACAACAGGAATTAGGATATGTCTTTGTCAAATATTAATTTTATTATAATGAAAACTCCTGAAGTTTATACCCTAAATTTTTTGAATAAATTTCAGTCATATTTTTTCATTCTTATTTCACTCAGGTAGTGTTTTCTCACGTCTTACATGCCCTGAAGTTTGGGGGTCCTTATTTTTTCAGATAGCTGACTTTATATGTCATAGGCTTAATTTCAATTATCCTAAATTATCATGCAGTTATGACATACAATTGATCACAAACCAGTATATGGTTCTATGCATGTAGAATGTTTTAATAAAGCAAAATGGTACAAAATGTACAAAAATGGGTAAAATCATGCAGAATATTTCATGTGTTGTGCTATATTTTTCAACAAATACTGTGTGTGTGTGTGTGTGTGTGTGTGTGTGTGTGTGTGCACGCTTGGTATGTAGAATAAAGAAATGAGATATCTATCATGATTTTAAATATTTCTACTAAACACCTTGATAGTATGCAGACCTGGTAGTTTTTAATGCAAAAAAAACCAAAATATTCCCATAGTTATTTATTTTGATGTTTAAAACTTTTACTAACAGACATTAACTACTAAAGATGGTAGCCTCTGATGAGTGTCAGTTTTACTGCCTTTAAGATTATATTTACTTAGAAATGTTGAGTCTGTCAGCAAAATACCACTGTCTTCCTTTATCTCTCAAACCAAAACGCTAACAAATTTTGATTGGATAAAAGATATTTTTCTCACTAATTGCTTTTCATAGATTACACAATGGATAGCAATGAGATTATATATATATATATATATATATATATATAATTTATAAATAAATGATTTATTTATAAATAAAATAGCAAAAGAATTCCTATGAATAATTTTATTAAATCATTTTATTTATTTATATATATATGAATTATTTTATTTATTTTGTATGAATATATTGGTAATGTATAAGAACACAGAGAATTTATTGATAGTAAGGCACTCTCCTTTACTGTGACTCAGAATTTTGTAAAGGGCACCAGGAGCTCATTCTACTATGAGGCACATTATAGACTGACTTGTTTCTCATTCAAATTCATTAGTTTCAAACTCTAATCCCCAATATAACTTATAGACAGAGTATAGAGGGGTGATTAAGGTTAAATGATGGTGAGGTACTCTGGAAGGGCTCATGTCCTTCTAAGAAGAAGATAAGATTCATTCTCTCTCTCTCTCTCTCTCTCTCTCTCTCTCTCTCTCTCTCTCTCTCTCTCTCTCATCTATCTTTGCATGTACAGAAAAAGGCCATGTGAGGACATTAAAAAGAATTTCTTCTATATTTCTCTGATTAAGTCATCTAGTGTAGCTCGTATATGGAGTACTCCTGCCAAAGAATCATGTATTGAAGGCTTGGTCCTCAGTGCAGAAATGTTCAGATATGGGGCACTCAGGAATGGACTGGATCATGAGGGTTCTGACCTCATCAGTGAAACACTGATGGCATAATACTGCAATGGCTTTAAGCAGAGGGATTGGAAGCTTTGGAATGTACAGCCAAGTTGGAAAGCCCTGAAGCATGTCTTGGAAGTGAACTTCTGCCCCAGCACCTGCTCTTTCTTTCTGCATCCTGGTGGTAATGAACTGAGCAATTTTCTTCTACCACCCTCTTCTATCATGATGTGCCGCTTCATTGAAGAAGGAATGAACTGTGCTCCTGGGTTTTTTGTTTTGTTTTGTTTTTGTTTTTGTTTTGTTTTAATTTTATTTATTTATTTATTTTATTTTATTTTATTTATTTATTTATTTATTTTATTTTATTTTTATTTTATTTTTTTTTTTGCGGGTCTGGGGATGGAACCCAGGGGCACTTGACCGCCAAACTATATCTTATGCCCTTTTTTTTTTTTTTTTTTTTTTTTTTTTTTACTTTGAAACAGGATCTCACTAAATTGCAGAGGGCCTCACTAAGTAGCTGAGGCTGAACACGAACCGCGGTCCCCCAGTCTCAGCCTCCCAAATGCTGGGATTACAAGTGTGTGGCACCATGCCCGGCTGTGCTTCTGGTTTTGAGCCAGAAAATATGGACCCTAAATCTGTTCTATGACATGTGAAGATTGTATCAAATACTTATATTTTATCAGCTTCATGTTGTATATACGTTGTATTAGATGAGTTTTCAAACCACTTGCTTCCTTTAAAGAAAATCACACATAGAAATTCTAAAAGTAAACTAGACAAAGAACTATTTTGAGAGAGCAGGAAGAGACCCAGAGTCCCATCCACTCTAGCCTGCTACCCTTTTCCCCTCACTAGTATCTCTAAAGTAGTACTTAGAAACTTACTTTTGGAATTCCTAGAGTTCGATGGAGAACATTATGTTAAATGAGATCAGCCAAGCACAGAAAAAGAAAGGACATATGTTTTCTCTAATATGCCCAAACTAGGGTGTATGAGGAATACCAGTGGGACTCAAGATAATGGAGAAGAAACCTCAGAAAAGCTAGAACAGAAAGATAGGAGAGGAAGAAAGCTGAGGTTGATTAATGGAGGAGCTACGTTCAAATATGTGTAAAAGTATAAATGTAGGATGGTTAACCTAGACACTCATTGTTGGGAGGAGAGGAAGGGAAGTGGGGGGAAGGCAGCAAGCACAGTCTGAATGTATGCCATTTTTAATATGATCCACATAAAAATAAAAATAGCAAAAGAATTCCTAGGCTTTTATTTGAACACTGGTAGATTATGTAATCAATATGTTTTATCTAAACTCCATGATTTTTAAAAGAGGTATAATACTATTTTCTTGGAAATAATTTTTAAAAATGACTACTTCATTTCACACATAGATTATATAATCTTTGAAATTGTGATTCAAAAGTAAGCATTCTATGGTTTTATTCTTTTTTCTTTTTGCTTAAGTATTAGTAGTTTGTTTCATCATGTGAAATATATTATTATAAAATTTCTAAAGAAAACATAATTCTAGAGTCAGGAATTGATCAGAGAAGCAGACCAGTAGGAAATGTATAATGATGTTAATTATAAGTAATTAGCTTTTGCCATTGTAAGAGTTGGCTAAGCAAGCTTAAAAAAAAAAAAACATAAGCAGTCAAAAAGGAAAAAAAACAAAAGAAGAGTGGAGCTTCTCAGGCATAGACTATAGCTCTTCAAAGGTAGCAAAGACCTGGTGTTTCTATTTCTCTTTCTCTTTAACAAAATTTCTATTTAAAATATTCAACTATTTCAATCATACTCACCAAAACTATACAGAATAATCTCCTTATAGCTTCCTAACTTTAGTCAACTAATAACTAATAATTAGTTATTTAAATAATATCCGCAAGCTGGACATGATGGCACATGCCTATAATCCTAGTATTTGGGAGATTGAGACAGGAGGATTTCAGGTTCAAGGCCAACTTCAGTAAATTAATGAAGCTCTCAGCAACCTAGAAAAATCCTATTTCAAATTTGAAAAATAAAAATGTCTAGAGCTGTAGCTCAGAGATAAAATGCCCCTGGATTCATTACCCAGTACCATACAAAAAAATTATATCTGCATAATCCTGTCAGATAAATGCTTAATTTTTTATCTAGTAGCTGCAAGCTATAAACTAGACAAGCTAACACATCAAATTAGCCATCACAGTAAATATAATTTATCTTTCAAAATGAATAAAATTTAAACCTAAAAAGTACACTTAACTTAAACCAGGCAGGGTGATGCACACTTGCAATCCCAGTACTTGGAAGGCTGAAACAGGAAGATCACGGGTTCACAGACAGCCTCAGCTACTTATGAGGATCTCTAAAACTTATGGAGACGCTAGAATAAAAAATAGAGCTGAGGGTGCAGCTCAGAGGTAGAATTCCTCTGAGTTCAATCCCCAGTACTGCAAAAAAAAAAAAAAGTTAAATTGCATGCCAAGGTAATATTAATATTTCTCTTAAATGTTTTACAGGTTCACAACCTTTGCTAGAATAGATAATCTAAACCACATTTTCTGTCATACTGTTAACATAAAACTATGTTAACATAGTTAAGATAGACTTTGAAAGTCTAAAAGGAATTTGGAAGGGAATGTGTAGGTCAATGGAATACAAGATAGTGTATTTACAGAGAGCTGAAGTTCCCGATGATAGAGCCTTTCCTGGCGTAGTCAGTAGATAGCAGATTTCAGAATATAAGAAAAAAGCAAACTTCTTTTTAAAATCATTTACTAAGGATTATACTTAGGGGAAACTTTGGATTAATATATAATACTGCATCTTCTACAGTATTAAAAACATTGTGAAAGATATGCCAGACCTACCTATAAAAAATTCCAGGTCAGAATTGGACAGATAGACAATATATAATCTACACTTTTCATTTCTGGAAGCAAGCAATGAATATTATCAGTTTTTTTAGAGCACATTTCCATAAACATTCCATTGCATACCTTCCCAAGTACTTAAATACATACTAACAAAAATGGGACAGGAGAGATCTCACTGCCAACTGTAGTATGACCTGGATATGAATATTAGAACTCTCTATATAGAAAGGAAAATTAGCTTCTGGTCATAATAATGAAGTTAATGCAAAAGACAGACTCACACAATTCTTGAAATGATTATATTTTTAGTCAAAATAACAGTGTGAAGATAAATCACAAACTCTTCCTCTCAGTCATTTGATGGAATTGAAAGAGAGTAAAAAGAAAAAAACAAAAATATGTTCAGTTTTTCAGGCCAGGCATGGTGATTCATGCTTGTAATCCCAGTACTTGGGAGGTTGAGACAGAAAGATCACACAGGTTTGAAGCCAGCCTCAGCTACTTAGTGAGGCTCTCAGCAACTTAGTGAGATTCTGTTTACAAATAAAATATAAAATAGGTCTGAGACTATAGCCCGGAGGTAGAAAGCCCATGAGCTCCATCCCCAGTACTACATAAAAAGTTCAATTTTTCTGCAATAAATAGATATGAAACTTCACCAAAACCCAAAAAACAGAGGTTAAAAAATAAACAAAGTGCATAGGCTCTTAAACCTAACATACTTCCAAGGAAGGAGAAAAAATTTCCTGAAAATGTTATCTTATATCTCTAAAATGACATTTTAGAATCTCAAGAAGAAAGAGAAAAAAAAGAAGAAAGAAGAAAAGAAGAAAGAAAGAAGGAAAGAAAGAAAGAACAAAAGAAAGAAAGAAAGAAAGAAAGAAAGAAAGAAAGAAAGAAAGAAAGAAAGAAAGAAAGACACTAAGACACTATTTTCATAGATAATTGTCAATTTGGATGTATAGCACCTAACTAACTTTCTGAGTTGAAGAAAATCTTAGATGGGTAGGATCTGTTCATCATCTCCCCTGAAGGTTATAAAGATTTAGTTGTTCCCTTGCCCCATTCCTGACAGCTGGACCAAGAACATGTGCAGAAAGTGTGGCCAAAGCGCTCATTTCTGCAATTGTGAGTATTGAGTATGATGTGCATAGGAAAAGTTAGATATTATCACAGATACTGAGATAGAGAGAGATACTATTGTGTGGCAATAAATTTCCACAAGCATGAAAATAAATATTCAGGGCTATTAAAGTCTACCAACATTGTAATCCATGACTCATCATGTCAATGAGCAAAGCAATAGCAGGTGTCCTATCAGCAAATGGTCACGTGCAAGGGGACTTGAATACATTAGCATCTTCACCTGTCTTGCCCTCTTTGATTCCTGCTTGAATCTGGCTCTTCAACCATACAGTAAATTATCTGAATCACTGAAAACCTTTGGAATAACTTCATTCTCTCCCATGTTAGTCAGTTTTTATATTTGCTTTCAAGAAATCCCAACACTGCAACAAAATTCAGTCAACCAAGTCATAAATCAACATTAAAATGAAAGTTTTCAGAAGCTAGGTTGTGTGTGATTCAACTATTCTTTTAATTTTAAATTAATTGACTTTTCACATTAAATTCAAATCAAATTGAAATATAGTTACTAACTTAATTTTTAAATACAGGTTAAATATCTACTAATATATATAAGTGCTATAATATTTATGTAAAACAATTTCCGTGCATGCTACTATTAAGTTTGTGTATGTATTTATTTTTAGAAAAGTATCTGGAAGGATATCAATATTCTGTTAATGGTCACTTTGGAGTATAGACTTTCAGTTGATTGAAGGACCATTTTTATAGTTTTCTAAATTGCTTGAATATTATATAATGCATTTATAATTTTGCATTACTAATAATCATTCTTTTAAGAAGATAGAAAGTAATATTTATGGTTCATACAATAAATAATATTTATAAGTTCTATTTTCCTCTGAAAGTGTTACATATTGGCTAAAAAAGCATTTAAAAACATTTAAAAACATTCAAAAACATTTAAAGCATTTAAAAACATTTAAAAACATTTAAAAACATCCATAACTTATTAAGATCTTCTATATTTTTCTTTGAAATATTGGTTACCTTTATTAACTATATTGTTATGTTTAAAATATAACCTGAGTAAACAATATCTTAGTGTGTGATCTTTTTAGCCTCTTGCACAATAAGTTTTATGAATAATTAACATATTGTTTTCTGTACACTGAGTCTAACATTTGATTAGTAGGTTCTTGATAACTTAAATCCTCTGAGGTATGGGGGCTATCACTCTCTTATTTCTTTGCCAAGTTCTTTGGGAGTTTTATAGACACAGCCCCTTAATTTGCAAAAAAGAAGACATATAAAACTTAACATAGCATTTACTATTACAGTGAAGCTTTAAGCACCTTAACATATTTTCACTCATTTAATCTTTGTAACATTATCATTTCTATAAATAGGAAAATTGTTCAAGATCATATAGTTACTAAGTTATGGGCCACAAATTCAAAGTGAGGCACCCAGCCTCCTAATGATTTTCTTCTCTACTTAACAGAATACCTGTATGCTAATAGCCAGTATTTTCTTCACATCACTAGTATTGATCATTCATGTGTTAGACACTAGAGATTGTAGGATTTTTATTTCCCAACTCCTATTTCCAGTTGCTTGAAGCACATTGCTTATTTCCTTTTTGGTTTTCAAGTTTGCAGTTGTTTGTACCTCATCAAAGTGTCATTTTCATTTGTTCAGTGTAAGGGTTCATGTGCTTGGATTGGAAAATGTTCATGTTGAGGGCATGGGGATATCTAGTAGATAAAAATGTAAATTCTTCAACTGCTTCAGTTTATTTTATTAATATTAGTTGAATTAACAGGCAATTATGTACATTAAATTTTACAATGTGGTATTTCAATGTATATACACAATATGAAATGATTAAGTCAAAGTGATTTACATATCCATCTCCTCACTTATTTTTCTACAGTGAAACATTTGAAATTTACTTTCTTATCTATTTGAAATATATAGTAATTACTGACTTCTTCAAATCTTAAAATTATTTTATTCTGCTCTACAGCACATACAATTGACTACCTATATTAAAATGATCTATTATTTCAACAAATATGTATGAGCTACTAAGTACTTTATAAACTTTATATATCAAATTTGATTAGCTATTAAGAATGCTGTTTTCTAAATTAAAGTCTCATGTATGTAGATAGATAGATAGATAGATAGATGATAGATAGATACATAGATAGATACATAGATAGATAGATGGATATATATTACCATAATATTCATTTTTAAAGCCTGAAGCTTTTATATTTAGACATCAACTTAATTATAAAATACTGATTAAGTAATTAAATCTTTAAAAGCTAATTAAAAGTTGTTCCTTTTATTTTATTATAAACATTATTTTATACACATCTTTATATTAATTAATACCCACACACCAGGTAAGAGGCTAACCAAAAGTCCTTACTGGCCCAGTCAGAGAATACAGTGTCAGCATGCCTTTGTAAAGATCACTCACTAGACTACTGAGATATCAGCTATTGAGATATCATTTATTTTCTATTGTTTTATTACTCATTGAAAAACAAATAGAAGCATTATAAGATTAAATATCTGTTCCTCCTCAGTTCACTCTCCAGAGTCTGTATACTTGAAAATTTGTTTTCAATTATTCATAGATTAATTCATTAAAATGCTTCTATCTACAGTTTTGTCATTAATTATGACAACACTTGCCATGCAAAATTAACCCTTGAATTGTACAAGTGCAGTTGATCCCTCACTAGTTTAAAAAAAATAAGATAACCTTTTAAAAAAATATAGACTAAAAGATATATTAAGTAGGCATTGCTTTTTATAATTATGTAATAGAGGGGAAATGCAGGAGTTAGAAGTTACAGGATTTGTTTCCCGTAGTTACAATAGTTCTACCTCCATGAACTAGCCTAGCATTGTAAAGACCAAAAAGTATCCTTAGGTAAGACTACTTGTAAGAAGTGATAGTTTTTGTAGAAATAGCAAGTGCCTCAATTACAATGAGCATTAGCTACTCATTTGAATTCCTGAATGTATTCCCTCTGTCATGAAAACAGTGTTATCAATGGTGGACTGTTTCTCAGGCTAGCTCTCAGATTTTATAGGAGAAGTCTACGCTCAGTGCCATTTACCCCTCAAACCTCTCTAAAGTCATTTAAAAGTCACAAATATAAAAAGAATGTAAGAGGCAAAATAATGGGGAAAAAAGACATTAGATGGACAGACAAGAGAAAGCAGAAACCTGTAATGACAGAAAAAGAAGCCCAGGAAAGGCCATGTTTCAAAATGAAAACAAACAAAAACTTAGGAAATAGGGTCATCAGTCCTTTCAGAATATAAGTATGGATTCCTGGTTTCCTATATTACTTACATTATTTGTTATAATTATCATTATTTTATGCTAAAATATATCAATTATTGCCAGATGGAGCCTTATGCCTTTTTAACATGTTCCTGTAATTCTACACTACTAAATTTTATTTGTTTTTATGATGACCATTTTTTTTCTTTTGGTGGTAGAGATTGAACCCAGAAGGATTCTTTCTCTGACGTATATCTCCAGACTTTTTATGTCTTATTTTGAAACAGGGTATGACTAAATTGCTGAGAGTATCTCATTAAGTTGTTGAAGCTAGCCTCAAACCTGCAGTTTTTTTGTCTCAGCCTTGGAAGTGCTGGGATTATAGTACCACTATGCTGGGTTACTTCATTTGTTTTTGACATACAAAATGTGCATCTTCGCTCTCTGCTCCAGCATAGAAATAAATCATTTTTTTAATAGTTATTGGTTCATCTTTGTGGAAAATAATATGGAGAGACTATGATATACAGCCAAGTGTGCCCATTGTTAGTGGAGTGTCATTGCTCCTGGCATCTCTCAGTGAGCAGAGCTCATGAACATGTGTATGTGTAAGCAGATGTGTGTCTCACATGCATACAAATCTTTGTTTCCATATCTCTATCAACTGATAGAGTTGTTATTTCATTCCAGTGTTTTTAATTACAGTCCAACACCATAGATCTCACTCTAGTTTTCTTCCTTTCCATATTTGCTACTCCCTTTTGCAACTCTTGTTTCTCTAGTTAAAAAAGAAGTGAGCACCAATTTTCATAATATACTTGTGGTAACTTGATCAATATTGCTGTGTGTAGCCTATCTTCCATTGCACTCTTGCCTTGCCCCACCTGGTGTGGATGCTCTTTACTCACCCAGTTTACTGATGCCCTACTCAGGGCTGTCTCCTTGTATGGCTCACCCTGATCACATTCTAATACCCACCTGAGTCTGACTTTGCAAAGGCCATCCTCATGTCACCTAAACTCCAGCACCCACTCCAGACTTTTCTACTTAAGAAACCCTTCTCAATCATCCCAGGCTCCATCATTGATGTCTGGCAGCTTTCCTGTACTGATGGTATCTTTTCTTTACCCTGTACAGGTTAAGACATTCTGTGCCATATTGCCTTTTCCATGAGAATTCTGATGCCGTACTCCACCCCATTCTTTCTCAGGCTCTCCTCCTCTGCAAAGCTGTCCTCACCTAAGAGCTTCATAACCAGGCCACTCCTAACCACAGAAAAAACAACAAAGAAAAGCTTCTAAAAGAATTAAGGTTGTCAATACTAAAATTAAGGTGTTAAGTATTAAACTAAGGTATTAAGATTTTTAAGTATTATGATTCTTTCGATAACTTCTGAGATACAACAGATATATATATTTTCAATTTTTGGCAAACTAAATCACAAATACTTTAGGCATTTATTTGTCTTGGTAGTTGAAATTCTTGAAAATAGAAAAGCTTAATATGATGTTACTAGATATCTGTTTATGTTATTATGCTCCAATAGCATCAGAATATTTCTCAATTTCAAATTATACTTGAAGCTATTATACATGGATTTAAAAGTTTACATTTAGCTGGATGTGGTGGTGCATGCTTGTAATCCCCATGCTTGGGAGGCTGAGACAAGAGGATCACATGGGTTCAAAGCCAGCCTCAGCTACTTAGTGTGGCTTTCAGCAACTTAGTGAGACCCTGTTTCCAAATAAAATATAAAAAAGGTCTGGAAGTATAGCCCAGAGGTAGAAAGCTTCTGGGTTTCACCCCCAGTACCACCCCCCCCCAAAAAAGTGTGCATTTTTAAAGACACTGATGAATGTCAGATGTCAAGTCTTCCTCCTCTAGTTCTCACCAATTATCAGATCTTGTATTTGTAGAATCACTCTCACCATAGTCTGAGAGCTGGTCCTGATCATACCTAGACATGTGTTATGAATTATTAAGAGGGTGTGAGAGTGAAATGTATTCCTGTAGCCTCTCAGCTCTCAGCCACTCTTTTTTTTCTAATGCTACAAGTATATGCTATCAATGATAGATTGTTGATGTTTGTAGGCTAAGTTGTCCGGCATCAGTCTAGTTTTCTAGTTGAGGGTATGAGACTCTATTCTGAATTTCAGTTGCTTGAATTATGTTTAGACACACTATCTGGGTTTTATGAGGCATTTACACATCTTAACTCTCCAGCCCAAAACTAAGGTAATGATTTATTTATATATACCTTGAGATTTTTTATTTGAAGATCCTATTAGATGAGAATCCACACCATTGACTGGTCCTGACTGATCTACTGATGAAAGAGTCAACTTTTCAGCTGGATGCACACTGGTAATCCCAGCATTTGGGAGGCTGAGACAGAAAGATCGTGGCCAGCCTCAGGTACTTAGTGAGGCACTTTGCAATTCAGTGAGACCCTTTTTCAAAATGAAAAATAAAGAATAGGGCTGAGGGTTTAGTTCGGAGATAGAATGCCCATAGGTTTCATCCCCAGTACCACACTCACGAAACCATTTCTAACCGCTATGGCACTACAGTATAATAGAAACAGAACCATGAATCTTTTTCCAAATTCTCTTAAATAGATAAGTCACTTATGTATACCAACATTTATATGCATATTTTCTTCCTCCCATCTCCCTGGAGATAGACTTACAGCAGAGGTTCCTAAAGGATAGGACTACTGCTTGGTATGTGTTAGCCAATTATAGAAAATAGTTAAGCTACCTGTTTCCTTCCCACAACCCTCAGTCATAGAACTGAGACATTCTTAATAATTGAACAACACAGGCTTCTGAAGGCAACTTCCTGAGTTGATGTGCAATGAGTTATTCTTGGGCTGAGCCAGCCATGGCCTGGCCTTCTTCCAGAAGACAAATCTAGTAGCAGAATAAGACCCTAGCTTGTCCTTTGAGATGCCCTAAAGGTATTCGCCTCAGAGATGTTTCCTGCCTTTTGTGGCCCTGGCTTTTTGCCTTCAGTCACAAATTACTGAGTGGATTTGTCTTTTGCTATGCATTTTCAAAATTTTATATGTTCCTCATATTTTTCAAACAATTCTCTTTATTTTCAATACTTTTTGCCAAGATATCTGAACTGTCTTTGATCACAGCCACACATAAAAGAGAGCTGCCTCATCTAGTGGTCCAGCCAAAAAAAAAAAAATAGACAAATATACTATTTCCTTTGAATGCTTGAATAATGTATCACATTACTAGCATTTACTTATATTTAAAATCCCTTAAGTTGGAAAAACTTTAAATGTTGTTTTAGTTATCTGTTGCTGCATAAAAGTTATTCTAAAACTATTAGTGACTTAAAATGCTAAACATTTATCATCTCACAGTCTTATCCACAGATTAGCTGTGTATTTTGAACAGGAAACTCTCACAGGTGCCATCAAGGTGCCAGCCAGGACTGAAAAAGGATCCACCCCATGCTCACTCCTGGGGCTGTTGATAGGCATCAGGTCCTCCCTGGCTGTTTGCCAAAGACATCCCATCTTTGACAGCAGGCCTTTACCTAGGGCTACTCACAGCATGGCAACTTCTTTCCCCTGGAGTAAAAGCAGAGAGAAAAAGAGAGAGAGAAGAGAGAGAGAGAGAGAGAGAGAGAGAGAGAGAGAGAGAGAGAGACAGGCCTAATCTTGGAATTTTCATCATTATTGGCAATTTCATTTATTAGATGCCAGCCAATAGATTCAGCCTACAAACAAGGGTGAAAAACTGGAGAAGTGCAAAAGTACCAGGAAACTCAATCAATGGGATTTCAGGTGTCACAGGACAGTTGCTTAGTTTTTCTTTAATTTTATTTCACTCATTCATTGAACAGTTCCTAAAGACCAACTATATGCCCTACTTTGTCACTAAGGAGATAAAGTGAATGGGTCAGATATACCCTTTCCATAAGGGAGTTTCAAGTAGAAAAGAAGAATAGAGTATTTTACAAATACACTTAAAATAATTACATTTTAACTAAGAAGATATTTTAAATGTATCCTGACATATATCCCTTCTTGTTAAACCAGTTTATTTCTCCTTTAAGGGGCACATAGGGAGAGAAGGAAAACATCACTAGACACAAAAGATGATTCTTTGTTTCCGAAGGACTCAGGAGAAGGAGTCAGACAGGAATTAATGTCTCAGACCTATACACTCTTCCTCCTCATTCTAAGCTGAAGTTGGAATGTGGTGAGAGAATATAGGAGATAAATGAGTGTGTTTAGAAGTCTGGAGAGGAGAGTTTATTTCTGCATTTGTGCAGCATAGATTAGGAAAATATCAAGGTACTTGAGCAAAGCACTAGGCCCAATATGATGTCAATCAGACAGTAGTCTAGAAATACAGAATGATAGAGCAATTGACAGTGCATACATCATCCTTAGTTTCCAAAGAGCAAGTTTTTATGGTAGTCATAGAAAAAAAGTTGGAATATAAATAATATCATAAGAGCCAGGCGTGGTGGCGCATGCTTGTAATCCCCGCGCTTGGGAGGCAGAGACAGGAGGATCACACAGGTTCGAAGCCAGCCGAATGCGCTGGCTTAGGAGACCCTGTTTCCAAATAAAAATGTAAAAATAGGTCTGGGAGTGTAGCCCGGAGGTAGAAGGGCTTCCAGGAACCCCAGTACCACCAAAAAAATAAATAAATAAATAAAATAAAAATAAATAAATAAATAAATAATATCATAAGAAGGTTCTTAGAAGATATTAGAGCACAGAATACCTCATGAACCAAGCAATCATCAGTGAAGGGACAGTAGGAAAAAGATCTAACTCAGAGATGTGGCTTTGACCACTTGCTGAGTGCAGGCAATATTGTGTAGTGACTCAATTCTAAAGGACCCTTACTGCCAGAAGACTATAGGGAGGAGATCATTGGACAACCCAGAGACCAACAAAACTACCAAGCAAGAGAGGTAGCAGCTGAGAACATAAAGTCAGAGGTCATTCCATGCAAGGTCACCATCAGGAGCAGCAAAGTTTCATCATCAGTTTTCGACTTCAATAATGTGTGTCTTCTGGAAGATGCAGGGATCTATACTCTAGGACTATGATGAGAAAGAGACACAAGTGTTGAAGGATCTACCAGATAGTTGCTTTAAAAAAAAAAAACATACTTTTATTGAACCATTTTAGTGGCATAAAGAAGTTCAGAGGTTCTGAGTGATAAGAATATACATGCACATAACACTTGGTATGCTTCCCTCCGGATTCCACCCCACTCCTTCAACTTCCCTATGCATTTTATTGAGAATAGTATTGATAATTCCATGTAGGTACACAGTAGTATTCAAACTTGCCTCCAATTCTCCTTTCTTTCCCCCTAATCCTCTCCATCACTCCAATGGAGTTTCTCCTCCTTTATCTGAAGTCCCTTCAGAAATTGTTACCCAATTTCTCTTTACCTTCCACATCTAAGAGATGTCATACAATCATTTGATCTCTGGAACTGGCTAGTCTCAGTATAATATTCTTTAGTTCTTTGCATTTTCCTGCAAAGAACATAATCTTGTTCTTCATAGGTGAGTGAAATTTTGTTGTGTGTATATATCACAGTTTTGGAATCTATTCTAGTCTATTCATATGCTGATGGATACCTAGGCTGGTTCCATAATTTGGCTATTGTGAATTGTGGTGCTAGTAACTTGGATATGCATATATCAATATAATAGAACTGCTCCTTTTACAAGTAGAATATGATACTCTTATTCTACAAGCCACTATATTTACACAAGTTTTTAACTTCAGCTAGACCTTTCAGGCTTCTGGAAGTTGCCAACCAACTGAGTTACATTAAAATTTAAGAAGAGAATGATTCAGTAACATTGATACTGCATAGCCAAATGGTATGATCAGTTAACAACAAGCTAGAATCAAAGACAGAAAAATATTTATTTTTATTTTTATTTTTTTGGTGCACTGTAGTAATACATCTTAATGGGATATGAGATGGTGTAGACATTACCCAATTAGCACTTACCCAATTTCTGCCGCATTCCTTCCTTCTTTCTCCTTCTCATGTTTGGTGATTGATTTTGATATGTTTGTGAATGTACAACATGTGCATTAGAGAATTTTCCTCTTCACCTTTGCCACCTTTTCATTTAGGTCACCTTATTTGCTCAAGTTTTGGTAAAATGAATAAGAAATATATTCCAGATAGAAATATACGTTTTCTTCTGCTGCCTCTGTGGTAGATTTAAATAAAAGGGAGTAAAAATATTTTGTATTTTATTTTTTATTTTAATAACTACAAACTCAGTATCTATAATTTGCATTTAGGTTAAAAATATTCTGATTTCATTATATTTTTTCTACAAAAAATTGACAGCTGTCTTGATAAAATATGACAGATGGTTTATAGAGAAAGAAGCATCATCAATTTATATGTACAGTTTAAAAATTACACAAAACATCTGTAGACTAGTAATGAGTCTATTTTTTCAGTTTGTGCACAATAGTGTTCAAAATACATAATTAAATGTACATTTTGTTAATGAAATCTTCTGACTCAGTCTGATTCAGTCATTAAAATAAACTTTTTTCATTTCCAAAATGCAACACTCACATTTGTTAATCTGCTGTTCTATTTATCTGTTTTCAAGATATAATTATCCTATATTGATCCACTTGACATACAAATGGCTTCTTTGAGGAATTGTCATCAACTAGCTAGTATTTTCAGCTTCCCACCAGAAAAACTGCTTTTTTAATAGACAGATAACATTATATATTATATTTTGTACAGCATGATGTTTTGAACTACATATACATTGTAGAATCATTAAATCTAATTCACAGATGTATTATTCTATATAGTTGTAATTTTTTCTGCTAAAAGCAGAGAGCATCCACTTCCTGATTTTAAAGAATACAATGTATCATTGGCTATTGTCACCCTGCTGTACCATAGATCTCATAAGATGTATGCATGCTATCTACCTATAGTTGAACACAATCTGACCATTGTGACCCCATTCTTCCCTCTTCCCAAACCACTCCACTTTCTGGTAAACATTCTTATTTTATCTACTTTTATGAGATCAACATTTATATCTACATATATTTTATATATGCATATGAATAAGATTATAATTTATCAAATGAAGACATTTGAATGACAAACAGGTATTAAAAATGCATATCACTAATAATGAAAGAAATGTAAATCAAAACCACAATAAGCTATCATACCTTACTCCAGTAATAATGGCCACAATAAAAAATATGAAAGATATCAAAATATCTGATGAGGGGAGATTCAAAATGGCGACTGCGAGACACAGCACTTCTCAGTGGCTGAAATAAATAAATTTCAACTACCAAGAAGGCAGCGTCCTAAACAACAAAATAAATATATTTCAAGAACCAAAACAAATCCAGGAACTTCGGCACAAGGAATCCAGAAACCCTGAACTGCCAGATTCACCACAAAAAAAAAGAATTTGAGCACTGGACATGCTGCAGACACAGCCCAGCTGCTGGTGTCAACATGGCTTACCAGCCCAAACCGCAATCCCTGGACCTGACTGACACCAACTGGCAAAATAACCCAAGAGGAAAAGTCGTTCAGGGAACCAGGGAGCCAGGGAGCCCAACCGCCACAGCGCCTGCTGCCAGTAAGTCACCTGGGGCCTGAGGAGGCTTGGGCTCCCCCCACCCAGCTACTTCCCAGCTGCTGCCACCTCTTGCCCGAGTCTGTGCCCAAGCCTGTGCCTGCGCATTCCCACCCAGGCGGCCTGAGGCCAGGCCACGAGAGAGAGCGCCCAGTTTACTACCCAAAACAGACTTGCGAATATGGCGAAAGAAATCCAGTAACTCTGACCTGTGATATTCACCGCAAAACACACACAAAAAAAGCACAATCGAGCTGCAGATGCAGCAGCCACCGGCACCATATCGAGCCACTGGCCCAAAAAGGATTTTAGGGGCACCGCAGTCCTGGCAAGCCATATAGCTCTAACATCTTAAACTGTGAGTTCACTGGAGCACTTGAGGAGCACAGTTTGCCCACTAGGGGAGGCACCTTCAAAGACACTGGGAGACCTTCAGGGACAGACTAGACTTGCTGTGTCCCTGAAGAATCAGCATTATATGGAAGAGCTGCCAGCACATCAGACCCCAAGATTGGGCTGCCAGGTAACAGCGTGAGCTCAGATGAGCCATAGGAGCCAGTGCACAGAGTGCCACCAGACACAGCGATAACTGAGGGTGCCAGTGTGCACCTAGGGGGGCACCTTCAACTCCATTGACACAACAAGGGCTCTTAAGGCGTGATACTTGCACAGGGCCACAAGGGGTCGCTCCAAGTAAAACCGAGACATTGGCATATACACCCTGTATTAGTAAAATAGTAGGACTTTTTTTTTTTTCTTTTTCACTGATTTTTGTTTTATTTTGTTTTTTTTGGTCTTTGGGGTTTTTTTGCTGTTCGATTTTTTGGGGGAATTATTATTTTTTAACTTTTATTTGGGTTTCTTGTTTGGTTCCTACACTTCATATCATAGGGTTGTTAGTTCTTTTTATTTTATTGTATGTTTATCCTGTTTATTCTCTTAACCCTTTTTGTTCTTTCTTGGCAGTCCATTTTTGTTTTGTCGATGTTGTTGTTTATATTTGATGTATAATAGTCTTTCTACCATATTTTGTTACTTTCTCTGTTTGTGTTTGCCCTTTCCCCCCACTTCTTTACAAAAGTCTACAATTTAGACTATCAACTATCTTTCCTCAAAACTTTATCTCTGTCCCCTAACTGTATCCTTTTTTTAACACACAAAGTTTCTCACATCTCCATACTTAAATATTGTAATAAATACAACAATCCTACTATCTAACCGTCTCCCATTCTTAACCTGATTCAACCTTATCATATTTAAGTCTTTCCACAACCTAATTATATCCTCTACTTTACCTTATTCCTGTACCCATCACCCTAGCTACTCCACCATCACCCAACCCTCACCACTTGAAAAAGTACTGCTTAATTCTTGACTCTTCTAAATTCCTACTACTAAGACTGGACTAAACATAATACCCACAAACAATGAGAAGACATCAGAAAAACAGGCCTAAGAACTTTGAAAATATGAGAACCAGGAATAGTGGAGAAATGACAGAAGTCATGAATACTGACCTACAAGAAATGCAAGAAGGGGAGTTCTGAATCTTGATCTACAATATGATGAAAAGATTTAAAACAAGTCTAGAGGAGATGAAAAATGAGTTAGAAACACTAAGAAAGATCATAAAGAGGTCTGGAATGAAATGAAAGATTCAATAAATGAAATGAAGACAGCAATAGAAAGAAATTCTGGAAGAATAGATGAAATGGAAAGTAGAATTTTACTTTCACTTTCAATTTAGAAGACGGTTCATCCAAAACCAAAAACACAGTCAGCAGTATACAGAAGTCATTAGAGCAACAAAACCTAAACATACAACAAATATGGGACAACATGAAGTGACCTAACTTATGGATAAAAGGCATTGAAGAAGGGATAGAGGTACAGACCAAGGGTATCCATAATCTCTTCAGAGAAATAATTTCAGAGAATTTTCCAAAAATAGAAAGAGACTTGGATCATCATGTCCAGGAGACATACAGAACACCATTAAGATAAGATCAAAGAAGGACCTCCCCATGCCACATAACAGTCAAAATGACCAGCAAAGAGGCCAAGGAAGGAATCTTAAAAGCAGTGAGAACAAAAGGACATGTGACATGTAGAGGCAAAACAATAAGAATCATCCCAGACTATACAACCCAGGTCATGAATGCTAGTAGAGACTGGTACAACATGATTCAGACCCTGGAAGAAAATAATTTCCAACCAAACCTACTATATGCAGCAAAACTACTATTCAAAATTGATAGAGAAACAAAAGTGTTTCAAGAAAAACTGACTCAAAAAATTCATGAATTCAAAGCCACCACTAGAGATGATTCTCAATGAAATAAACCATAATAAAGAAAAGAGAAGCAGACTTCAGAACCAGAGTAGAGAGGAAATTGATAAGGAGACATTTAAGTAAAGAAAAAAGACCAAACTACCAAACACAAGACAGAACACAAAATGACCAAAAATAAAAATCATATTTCGATAATATCTTTTAACTTCAAAGGACTTAACTCACCAACAAAAAGACATAGACTGGCAATGTTGATTAAAAATTGTAATCCACATATATGCTGTCTGCAAGAGACTCACCTTACAGCCAAAGACATTCACAGACTGAAAGTAAAAGGATGGAAAAAGATATACTATGCTACTGGAGACCAAATAAAAGTAGGGGTAGCAACCCTGATATCCAACAAAACAGACTTTAAACTACAACACATCAAAAGAGACAAAACAGGGCACTTCTTTTATTAAAAGGAACAATACACCAAGAAGATATAATGATAGTAAATATTTATGCCCCAAATGTGGGTGCAACCACATTCATAAAACAAACCCTTCTGGATATCAGATCTCAAATAGACCCAAATACAGTAATTATGGAAGGCTTTAATATGCCTCTCACACCACTAAATCAATTTTCAAGGCAAAAGATTAGTAAAGACACTTTAGAACTAAAGGAAAACTATAAACCAAATGAACCTAATAGACATTTACAGACTATTTCAGCCAGGAACTACAAAATACACATTCTTCTCAACAGCCTATGGAACTTTCTCCAAAATAGATTAAATCTTGGGACACAAAGAAAGTACCAGCACATTCAAAAGATATAATAGAATTCCTTGCATCTTTTCAGACCATAATGGAATAAAAGCAGAAATCAACAACATGAAACTCAAAAGAAACTATTCAAATACATGGAGATTGAATGATACACTATTGAATGATAAATGGATAAGAGTGGAAATTAGGGAAGAAATAAAGAAAATTATGGAAACAAATGAAAACAGAGACACATCTTACCAAAATCTATGGGACCCTATGAAGGCAGTAATAAGAGGAATGTTTATTGTATTGAGTACCCACATAAGAAGGACAGAGAATCACCAAGTAAAGAACCTAATGACATAACTCAACGATCTAGAAAGACTGCAACCATGTAATCCCAAAGCCAGCAGAAGGCAGGAAATTATTAAAATCAGAGAAGAAATAAATGAATAGAGAACAACAACAACAACAACAAATTCAAAGAATCAACAAAACAAAAAGCTGGTTCTTTGAAAAGATTAATACAATTGATAAACCCCTGGCAAACATAACCAAAAGAAAAAGAGAATCAACTCAAATGATGAAAATTAGAAATGTAAAAGGAGACATTATCACAGATAGTGGAGAAATTCAAAGAATCATCAGAAACTACTTTAAAAATTAATACCCCAATAGACTAGAGAACAGGGAAGAAATTGATAGATATTTAAGCACAGTTAACCTACCTAAACTGAACCAAGAGGACATAGCAAGCCTTAACCAACCAATTGCTAACAAAGAAAACAGAAATGGTGATAAAAATTCTTCCATCAAAGAAAAGCCCAGGCCCAGATGGGCTTCCAGCTGAATTCTACAAAACCTTCAGTGAAGAACTAATGCCACTTCTTCATAACTTGCTCCAGGAAATTTAAAGAGATAGAACTCTCCAAAATTATTTCTATGAGGCCAGTATAACATTAATCCCCCAACCAAATAAAGATACCTCGAGAAAGGAAAACTACAGAACAATATCCTTAATGAACATAGATGTAAAAATTCTATACAAAATACTAGCCATATGCATTCAAAACCATATCAAGAGAATAATACACTATGACCAAATTGGTTTTATCCCAGAAAAACAAAGATGTTTCAACATACATGAATCAATTCATGTTATTCACCACATAAATAGAACCAGGAACAAAAACCACATTGTCATAGCAATAGATGCTGGAAAAGCATTTGACAAAATCCAACACCCATTCATGTTTAAAAAAAAAAAAACACTGCAGAAAATTGGAATAGAAGGAATATACTTCAACATCATTAAGGCAGTATATTGTAAACCCAATGCCAACATTTTATTTCTCAACAAAATGTCCAAAGCTCAGGAAATTAAAGCAAGAATTAACAAGTGGGATGGCATCAAACTAAAAAGTTTCTTCTCATCAAAGGAAATCATCAATAACCAAAAGAGTAAGCCTACAGAATTGGAGAAGATCTTTACCAGCTACCGCACTTATAGAGGGCTAATATCCAGAATATACAAAGAGCTCAAAAGATTCTACACTGGCAAAACAAACAACCCAATCAAGAAATGGGCAATTGAACTGAAGAGACACTTTACAGAAGAAGAGATACAAATGGTCAATAGATACAATGAAAGATGCTCTACATCATTATCCATCAAGGAAATGCAAATCAAAACTGCACTGAGATTCCACCTAACCCCAATCAGGGTGGCAATCATAGAGAAATCAAATAACAACCAACGCTGGTGAGGATGTGGGGAAAGAGGAACCCTTTTACACTGTTAGTGGGAATAGAAACTAGTTCAGCTACTTTTGAGATCTGTGTGGAGATTCCTTAGAAAACTGGGAATAGATCCACAATATGATTCAGCTCTACCACTCTTGGGTATTTTTCCAAAGGGGTTGAAATCAGAGAACCACTGCAACATATGCGTACCTATGTTCATAGCAGCACAATTTGTAATAGCCAAAATATGAAACCAACTCAGGTCCCCATCAACAGATGAATGGATTGCAAAACTATGGGAAATAAACACAATGGAATTCTATTCAGCTATAAAGAAGAACAAAATCATGTCCTGGAGAGCATTATTTTAAGTGAGATCAGCCAAGCACAGAAAGAGAAGGGACATAACTTTCCTCTAATATGCCCAAACTAGGGAGCTTAGAGGATACCAGAGGGACTCCAAATAATGGAAAGGCAATCTCAGCAGAGTTTGAATGGAAAGAGAGGAGAGGAAGAAAGCTAAACTTGATTAATGAGGTTCTACATCCGTATATGTGTAAAAGTATGAATATAGCATAGTTATCCTGGACAATCATCGGTGAAAGGTGGGGAAGGGAAATGGGGGTGGGGTGGAGAGGGCACCAAGTACAGTTTAAATGTATACTATTTATTTTCAATAAAAATGTATTAAGAAAAGCTGATGAGGATGTGAAGAAATGAGGACCTTGCGTTGTGTGTGTGTGTGTGTGTGTGTGTGTGTGTGTGTGTGTGTGTTACTGGGGATTGAACCTGGGGGCATTTTACTCCTTAGCTACACCCCCAGGCCTTTTTATGTTTCTATTTTGAAACAGGATATTGCTAGGTTGCTGAGAGTCTCCCTGCATTGCTGAGGCTCTCCTCAAATTTGTGATCCTCCTGTCTCAGACTCACAGGTACTAGTATTACAGATGTGCATCATCACGACTAATTTCTTGAATACTATTGATGGGAAAGTAAATTAGTATACCCATTATAAGTAATAGTATGGAGGTTCCTCAAAATAGTTAAAAATAGAAATATTATATGACCTATCAGTCCCACTACTGAGTATCGATCAAAGGAAAATGGAATCTATGTCCAATCTATGTCCAAGAGAAATCTATATCTTCAATTCACAGTAGCATTATTCACAATAGCCAAGCTATAGACTCAATACAATTGGCCATCAGTGAATGAATGGGTAACAAAAATGTGATCACACACACACACACACACACACACACACACACACACACACACACATATATATGCATACACACACACACACACACATATGCATACACACACACAAACACACATACTTACACTTACATACACACAGTGGACTACTACTCAGTGGAATAATACTCAGTTTTTGAAAAAGAAATATTGTCACTTTTAAAAATATGCATGCCACACCCTGGGCCCCGGGCCGAACTGCGCGTAGCACGCCAGACCCCTGGAGAAACCAGGCCCAGTAAGACTTTGGGTTCTGGGCGGGGGTCGCGGGCTGGGCACGCCTAATGGGGCCCGGGTGGCGGGACTCTGGGCCCCTGCCGAACTGCGCGTAGCACGCCAGACCCCTGGAGAAACCGGACCCAGTAAGACGCTGGGTTCTGGGCGGGGGTCGCGGGCTGGGCACGCCAGATGGGGCCCGGGTCGCGGGACTCTGGGCCCCTGCCGAACTGCGCGTAGCACGCCAGACCCCTGGAGAAACCAGACCCAGTAAGACGCTGGGTTCTGGGCAGGGGTCGCGGGCTGGGCACGCCAGATGGGGCCCGGGTCGCGGGACTCTGGGCCCCTGCCGAACTGCGCGTAGCACGCCAGACCCCTGGAGAAACCAGACCCAGTAAGACGCTGGGTTCTGGGCAGGGGTCGCGGGCTGGGCACGCCAGATGGGGCCCGGGTCGCGGGACTCTGGGCCCCAGGCCTAACTGCGAGTAGCACGCCAGACCCCTGGAGAAACAAGGCCCAGTAAGACAGACGCTGGGTTCTGGGCGGGGGTCGAGCACAGGGCACGCCAGCTGGGGCCTGAATCGCGGGACTCTGGGTCCCGGCCGAACTGCGAGTAGCACGCCAGACCCCTGGAGAAACCGGGCCCAGAACAGAAAAAGATAAAGAAAAATATCGGAGAGGTGGTAAGAAAGCCGTTATGGATGCCAGGACACTGGAGATGCAGACAAAACTTATCTAAATGCACTGGAACTTATGGAAAAATTCGCCATGAAAGAGGACTGCTATTTCTCTATATTGTTAAGAATCTCAGACATCACATATAAGGAGAGAGTTTAGCGGAGACCAAGGAGAAATGCGGTGTTGAAAGAGTTCTTCGAGATGGTGGTAGAGACTTGTATACAGGAGAAGCAGAAACCGGATCTTACCAACTTTATTTTTTTGGAGAAATTACACCAAATGTCGAATGCTACCATCACGCATGCTTAGGAACACTGGACAACATTCAGAGTGGAAAAAGAGCCTGGGAAGGATTTGAAACGGTGGAGGCAGTGGCAATGCCAGTGGCCAATATTCGGGGGAGGCAGAGATCTGATACATTACAACTGGAACCTTTGAAATACTAACCACAGAGACAGTGATCGGAACCTGCTGAGGGGTTAGGCGGGCGCCGGGGCCAGTGGCCGACATCGGAGCTTGCTGTGAGGCAGGGCCACTACTGAGGCCTCCGTGGCCGGGATTGGAACCTGCAGAGGGGTTAGACCGATGCTGGGGCCAGCGAGGCCGGCATTGGAGCCTGCCATGATGCAAGGCTTGTGCTAGGGCCTCCGAGGTCGGGTCCGGAACTTGCTGAGGGGTTAGGCCGGTGCTGGGGTCAGCGAGGCCGGCATCGGAGCCTGCCGTGAGGCAAGGCCAGTGTTGGGGCCCCCGAGGATGGGACCGGAGCCTGCTGAGGGGTTAGGCCGGTGCTGGGGCCAGCGAGGCTGGCATCAGAGCCTGCCATGAGGCAAGGCCGGTACTTGGGCCTCCGAGGCCAGGATAAGAGCCTGCCGAGGGGTTAGGCCGGTGCTGGGGCCTCCGAGGCCAGGATAAGAGCCTGCTGAGGGGTTAGGCCGGTGCTGGGGCCAGCGAGGCCGGCATCGGAGCCTGCCTTGAGGCAAGGCCGGTACTGGGGCCTCCGAGGCCAGGACAAGAGCCTGCCGAGGGGTTAGGCCGGTGCTGGGGCCAGCGAGGCCGGCATCGGAGCCTGCCTTGAGGCATGACCAGTGCTGGGGCCTCCGAGGCCGGGATCGAAGCCTGCCGAGGGGTTAGGCCGCTGCTGGGGCCAGCGAGGCCGGCATCGGAGCCTGCCTTGAGGCAAGGCCGGTACTGGGGCCTCTGAGGCTGGGATCGGAGCCTGCCGAGGGGTTAGGCCGCTGCTGGGGCCAGTGAGGCCGGCATCGGAGCCTGCCGTGAGGCAAGGCCGGTACTGGGGCCTCCGAGGCCAGGATAAGAGCCTGCCGAGGGGTTAGGCCGGTGCTGGGGCCAACGAGGCCGGCAGCGGAGCCTGCCGTGAGGCATGACCAGTGCTGGGGCCTCCGAGGCCGGGATCGGAGCATGCCGAGGGGTTAGGCCGGTGCTGGGGCCAGCGAGGCCGGCATCGGAGCCTGCCGTGAGGCAAGGCCAGTACTGGGGCCTCCGAGGCCAGGATAAGAGCCTGCCAAGGGGTTAGGCCGGTGCTGGGGCCAGCGAGGCCGGCATCGGAGCCTGCCTTGAGGCATGACCAGTGCTGGGGCCTCTGAGGCCGGGATCGGAGCCTGCCGAGGGGTTAGGCCGCTGCTGGGGCCAGCGAGGCCGGCATCGGAGCCTGCCGTGAGGCAAGGCCGGTACTGGGGCCTCCGAGGCCAGGATAAGAGCCTGCCAAGGGGTTAGGCCGGTGCTGGGGCCAGCGAGGCCGGCATCGGAACCTGCCTTGAGGCAAGGCCGGTACTGGGGCCTCTGAGGCCGGGATCGGAGCCTGCCGAGGGGTTAGGCCGCTGCTGGAGCCAGTGAGGCCGGCATCGGAGCCTGCCATGAGGCAAGGCCGGTACTGGGGCCTCCGAGGCCAGGATAAGAGCCTGCTGAGGGGTTAGGCCGGTGCTGGGGCCAGCGAGGCCGGCATCGGAGCCTGCCTTGAGGCAAGGCCGGTACTGGGGCCTTGAGGCCAGGATAAGAGCCTGCCGAGGGGTTAGGCCGGTGCTGGGGCCAGCAAGGCCGGCATCGGAGCCTGCCGTGAGGCAAGGCTGGTACTGGGGCCTCCGAGGCCAGGATAAGAGCTTGCCGAGAGGTTAGGCCGGTGCTGGGGCCAACGAGGCCGGCAGCGGAGCCTGCCGTGAGGCATGACCAGTCCTGGGGCCTCCGAGGCCGGGATCGGAGCATGCCGAGGGGTTAGGCCGGTGCTGGGGCCAGCGAGGCCGGCATCGGAGCCTGCCGTGAGGCAAGGCCGGTACTGGGGCCTCCGAGGCCAGGATAAGAGCCTGCCAAGGGGCTAGGCCGGTGCTGGGGCCAGCGAGGCCGGCATCGGAGCCTGCCTTGAGGCATGACCAGTGCTGGGGCCTCCGAGGCCGGGATCGGAGCCTGCCGAGGGGTTAGGCCGCTGCTGGGGCCAGCGAGGCCGGCATCGGAGACTGCCGTGAGGCAAGGCCGGTACTGGGGCCTCCGAGGCCAGGATAAGAGCCTGCCGAGGGGTTAGGCCGGTGCTGGGGCCAACGAGGCCGGCATCGGAGCCTGCCGTGAGGCAAGGCCGGTACTGGGGCCTCTGAGGCCAGGATAAGAGCCTGTCAAGGGGTTAGGCCGGTGCTGGGGCCAGTGAGGCCGGCATCGGAGCCTGCCGTGAGGCATTACCAGTGTTGGGGCCTCCGAGGTCGGGATTGGAATCCTGCCAAGGGGTTAGACCGGTGCAGGGGCCAATGGCCAGCATCGGAGCCTGGCGTGAGGCAAGTTCACTCCTGCGGCCTCCAAGGTCGGGACCAAAGCCAGCTTAGGGGTTTGACCGGTTCAGGGGCCAGCGAGACCAGAACTGGGTCCTCCCATGAGGCAAGGCCGCTGCGTGAGCCAGCGAGGTCTGGATCAGTCCACTGAGTAGCCAGGCCACTACTGGGACCATCAAGAGTGGGATTGGTACTTGCAACGCAGCATGCACAGAGAAATATCGCAGAAAATATAAATCAGACGCTTCTCTTAATCAGCAATAACTAGGAGGAAAAGGGCAACAGGAAGAGGTTGAGCTATAGAAAGGGCCCTATAGTGAAGCAACTAATGTGATCAATCAGAGGGTATGTAATACTGGAGGACGGAGCCTCTTTAAAATGCAGGAGGTACATAAACAAATGTATCAAAGTAAATCACCAAAGAAGTGTGGGATGGAGGGAGGGGGAGGGAATGGGACGGGGGCTGGAGGAGGGCTAATTGGATGATGTGTGCTTGTATATCCTCTCAAGTCTTGTACTCCAATGTGATTGATATATGACTACAATGCACCAATTTAAAAAATAAATTAATTAAAAAAAAAAATATGCATGCCAGGCATTGTGGAGCATGCTTGTAATTCCCACGCTTGGGAGGTGGAGACAGGAGAATCATGCGGGTTCAAAGCCAGCCACACTGGCTTAAGAGACCCTGTCTCCAAAAATAAAAAAATAGGTCTGGGAGTGTAGCCCGGATATAGACGGGCTTCCAGGAACCCCGGTACTACCAAAATTAAATAAATAAAAAATAAAAAATAAAAATATGGGTGATTATACAACATTTCAAGTATAGTTAAAACAATTTATTGGATACTTGAAATTTATGACAATACCTTTTATTTTTTAATTCATATTTTGTTTTATTTTTATCTTATTTTTATATTTTTATTAATGCGTTATAGTCTTACATCATAATGTAGTTCACAGTGATATTGATATATGTGTACATAGCACTTGGTGTGCTTTTCTCTGGCCCCTTTTCCTCTGCCTCCTTCACTCCTCCTTCCCTCACATGGGTTATCAAGATTGACACTGGTATTCTAACATATGGTAATTTGCTTTATGTACATCTGTAAATCCTTCACTGATCCTCCCTCTCTCCCTCCCCTTCTCCTAGGCCTCCTCCCTGGCTCCACTGAAGTTTCTTCTCCATTATCTGGAGTCCCTTTTGTATCCCAATTACTTTCTAACTTCCACATATGAGAGAAAACATGTCTCTTCACTCCTGTAATTGGCTAATCTAACATTATAATCTCCAGGTCCATCCAGTTTCCTCAGCATGACCTAAATTTTTTCTTCTTGATTGATGAGTAGAATTTCATTGTGTATATATCCATCCCATGATTTTTTAATCCAGTCATCTATTGATGGACAGCTAGATTGGTTTCATAATTTGGCTACTGTGAATAGTGCTGTTATAAACATAGATATGCATATATTACTATTATATTCTGTTTTTAGTTCTTTTGGAAATATACCCAAGAGTGGTATAGCTGTATCATTTAGTGAATCCATTCCCAATTTTCTGAGGAATCTCCACACTGATCTCCATTGCAGCTGCACTAATTTGCAATTCCACCAATAATTGAGAAGACTTATTTCCTCACTTCCGCACCAGCATTTATCATTGTTTGACTTCTTGATAATCATCATTCTAATTGGAGTTAGATGAAATCTCAGTGTAATTTTGATTTACATCTCCCTGATTGCTAATGATTTTGAACATGTTTTCATGTATTTATTGGTATTTGTATTTTTCCTTTGTGAAATGTTTATTTAGTTTAATGGCCCATTTCTTGATTCGGTTACTTTTTTTTAGTGTTAAATTTTTTAAGTTCTTTGTATATTCTAGTATTAGTCCTCTATCAGAGAGATAGCTGGAAAATATCTTCCATTCTTTAGGCTCTCTCTTTAGACTATTTATTTATTTATTTATGGTACAATGAGGATGGAACCTAGGGGCATTCTACCTCTGACTTACACCCCTAGCACTAATTTTTAATTATTTATTTTGAAACATGTTCTCACTCAGTTGCAAATGGCCAAACTAAGTACCTGAGGCTGGCTGTGAATTGTAATCCTTCTGTCTCTGCCTTCCAAATGCTGGGATTACAAGCATGTGCCACCATCCCAACTCTCTTTAGACTCTTGATGGTTTCTTTGATGAGCAGATTTTTTTAGTTTAATACCATCCCATTTATTAAAATCTTATTTTAATTTCCTGAGATTTGTGGATCTTATTTATGAAGACTAGACTAGATGTATATTTATATCTATAAAACAATATACTTATTAAATTTTCAGCAATTTGGCTGTTTAAATAATATTACTTGGAGAACATTATGTTATGTGAGATTAGCCAGACATAGAAAGTAAAGGGTTATATGCTTGCTCTAATACACAGAAATTAAAAACAGCTGGAATATCAGATAATGGAGGATAAATTTCAGTGAGCCAGGGATATGGCCTAGGAGAAGAGGGGTGGAGAGAGAGAGGATTAATGAAGAAATTACTTCTATTGACATCATATACATGTACCAATCTCAATATCAATCTCAATCTCAATAACAATCTCAATGGGGAAGGGGGAAGTGGGAGAGAGAGTTGGGGAAAGTTCACCAAGTCCAGTGTGCATGTATGTCCCTCTGATTATGAACTACATTATGAAGTGAAACTATAATGCATCAATAAAAGTATAAAAAACAAAAAGAAATTAGTTTAATAAAAACAATATTATAGTACAAAATTTTAATTTATCTAATATATCACATGGCACCCTAGTACTCAAATATTCTAGAAATATTGTAAGTTGCATATTTTTCTACACAATATATATACTGATAATTTTGCTATACAAATCATTAATTTTAAATAGCATTTATATATTATATCAAGGTTACTATGTTTGGATATTTTTTCTGTGTCTGTGTGTGTGTGTGTGTGTGTGTGTGTGTGTGTTTGTGTGTGTGTGTGTTCTTGGAGATTTAATCTAGGGACATTCTATTTAAAATCTACACTGCTTTCCCTATTTTTTATTTTGAAACAAAGTCTCACTAAGTTTCTGAGCCTGGCCTGGAACCTGTAATCCTTCTGTCTTGGCCTCCATAGAACTGAAATTACAGGCATGTGCCACTGTACCCAGCTAGGTGTATTAAAATATAGTTATCTGAATTTTATTCAAAATTACTTGAACCATAGTTTTAGCATAGCCATTTATCTCTGGTGTATTTGTTTGATTGATTGGTTTGTAGTTTCTAAAACATTTACTTTTTCAGATAGCATGGTATTCTATTCTTGTTTGTGGTACTGAATATTAAACCCAAAGGCATCTACCTCCAAGCTACATCTCCAGCCCCATTTTATTTCTTATTTGAAAAAAAGTTCTCACTAGGCTCATTAAGTTGCCAAGACTGACTTTGAAATTATGATCCTCCTGTTTCAGCCTCCCACATACTTGGACCACAACTTGAGCCACCATGCCCAGCTATGGCATTCTTTTTTTTTAATGGACTGAAATATATATCATACACCCAGCAGGAGCCTAGAATACAGGCCATTAGTGGGTGATAGTAAGAAGCAGAGAGAACTAAAGGTCAAGAAGCCACACACATGCTCGCTTTCTCTCTCTCTCTCTCTCTCTCTCTCTCTCTCTCTCTCTCTCTCTCTCTCTCTGTCTCTCTTTCTCTCTCTCTTTCTCTCTCTCTCTCTCTCTCTCTCTCTCTCTCTCTCTCTTTCTCTCGCAAACACACACACACACACACACACACACCATCATCCATGGCTGCAAGGACCCACATCAGAGTATAGCTACTTCCAGAGCATGAAGTTCAGGGGACATTTTATATCCAAATTATAACATAGAATAAAAGGAAGTGATAATTATTAATCTAGACTAATCTGAATCAGCAGTTATTGTCAGAGCTAAACCTGAATATGTTTCTATCCTATATTCAATAGCTCTTTGCAATAATGTTGAAATAAATGTCTCTGTAGTACGTGATTCATTGTGAAATGAATTTTAAAATTGACAATTACTCTAGAAAGTTGGAGGAGGAAGAAGAAGAGGTACTACTACTTAATGTTGGATGGCTAGTGAAGGCTGTAACTGGAGGTGTAATTGAACTGCATTTGGAAGTATGATCTAAATAAGTAGATAAGAACCAGTGAATTTAGCAATATGAGAGCGTATGAGTATCTTCAGGAATTGACCAATTGATTTTGATTATTTACCTTGTAATAAAACTTGTAAAAATTATTGATAATTGACAAAGAAAAAATAAGTGATCAATACCATCTCTTTATAGCTCAGCTCATAGCAATCCCAAATTCTCCAAACATCAACCTGGAAGTGCTGGCAGCTAAACACCTCCTTTCCTTCCTTCGTTTCTTCCTTCCTTCCTTCCTTCCTTCCTTCCTTCCTCATTTTCTTTCTCTCTTTTTATCTCTTTATTTCTCCCATTTCCCTCCTTTCTTTTTTATTTTTTTATTTTTATTGGTGCATTGTATTCATGCATCTTATTGGGGTAAAAATTTAAATTTTTATTGGTGCATTGTATTCATACATCATATTGGGGTAAAAAAAAACTTGTGGGGACATACATGTATGCATCATCCATTTAGCCCCTACCCAATTCCCACCCCAATCCCTCCCCATTCCTCCTTCCCTTGATTGGCTTAGTGGGTAACTTCAACATGTTTAAGTACATGGTGCGTTTTAGAGAATTTCCTTCTTCCCCCCTTCCCATCCCCTCATTTAGGTTGTCTTGTTTGCTCCTCTATAGGATTTCCTTTTTCATCTAGAGTTCCTTCCATGACCCATTTCTCTTTAGCTTTCATATATTAGGGAAAGCATCCAATTTCTTATTTTTTATGACTGAATAATTATGCTTAGCATACTGTCCTCCAGTTTCATACATTTCCCTGAAAATGATGTAATTGAGATTTTTTAATGGATGAGTAAAATTCCATTGTGTATATATCCTACAGTTTTGTAATCCAGTCACTTGTTGATGGACATCTTGACTGGTTCCATAGTTTGGCTATGGTGAATTGTGTACCTATGAACATAGATACACATGCATTAGTTTGGTAGTTTGTTTTCCTTTCTTTTGGGTAGATACCCAGAAGTGGTATTGCTGGATCAAATGGTAGATTTGTTCGCATTTTTCTGAGGATTGTCCATCTGTTTTCCAAAGTGGTTGCACTAATTTGCAATCCCACCAAAAATGTTTTAGAGTTCCCACTTCTCTACATCCTCATGAGCATTTGTTGTGTTTGTATTTTGAATGATTGCCATTCTAGTTGGACTTAGGTGAAATCTCAGGGTAGTTTTGATTTACACCTCTCTGATTGCCAATGATGTTGAGCATTTTTTCATGCATTTGTTGGCCATTTGAATTTCTTCTTTTGTGAAGTGTCTAATTAGCTCTATTGCCCACTTAGTTATTGGATTATTTGTTTTCTTAGTGTTGAGTTTCTTGAGTTCTCTGTATATTCTAGATATTAGTCCTCTATCGGAGGTGTAGGTGGCAAAAATCTTCTCCCATTCTGTTGGCTCTCAATTGAGGTTCTTGATAGTTTCCTTTGCTGCAAAGAAGCTCTTCAGTTTCATGCAATCCTACATATTGATTTGCCTTTTAATTTGTTATGACTTTGGGGTCTTGTTAAGAGAGTGTTTATCTGTGCCTATGTGTTGCAGTGTTGGACCTATGCCCTCTTCAAGGAGCTTCAAGGTCTCTGGTTTGATTTCCAAGTCTTTGATCCATCTGGAATTGACTCTTGTACAGGGTGAGAAAGTGGGATTAATTTCTAATTTTCTGCATATGGTTAACCAGTTTGCAAACAACATTTGTTGAACAGGCTATCTTTTTTTTCCAAGGTTTGTTTTTGGCCCCTTTGTCAAAAATCAATTGGCTGAAGGTGTGTGGACTTGTTTCTGCATCTTCTATTCTTCTCCATTGCTCTTTTTATCTGTTTTTGTGCCAGTACCATGCTGTTTTTATTAGAATGGCTTTGTAGGATAGTTTAAAGTCAGATATTGTGATTCCTTCTGCATGTTTTTTGTTGCTGAGAATTACTTTGGCTATTCTGGGCTTTTTTAAATTCCAAATAAATTTAAAGACTGATTTTTCTTTGTCTGTGAGAAATGATCTTGGTAGTTTAATGGGCATCGCGTTGAATCTGTAGATCACCTTTGGAAGGATGGCCATTGTAATGATACTTATTCTGCCTATCCATGAAAAAGGAAAATCTTTACATCTTCTAAAATCTTTTATTTCTTTTTACAGTGTTTTATAATTTTATTTGTAGAGATCTTTTACCTCCTTGGTTCAGTTTATTGCTAAATATTTTATTTTATTTTTTGTGAGAGATCCTAAGTGGAAGTGTTTTTTAAATTTCTTTTGCAGTGGATTTATGCTTGATGTACAGAAAACCTTCTGATATTTTAAGATTGATTTTTTATCTAGACACTTTGCTGAATTTGTTGATCAGTTCTATGAGCCTTTTGGTTAAGTTTGTTTGGTTTTCTAAATATTGTATCATGTCATCTGCAAATAGTGAAAGTTTGAGTTCTTCTTTTCCTATTTTGTACTCCTTTGATTTTCTTTTCTTGCCTTATTTCTCTGTGTAGAGTCTCTAGTATTATATTGAAGATAAGTGTTGATAATGGATACACAAATCTTGTTTCTGTTTTTAGGGGGAATTCTTGAAGTTTTTCCCATTTAATATGATGATGGCTGTGGGCCCATTGTAGATTGCCTTTATAATGTTGAGGTATGTTCCTTATATTCCGATTCTCTTCAGTGCTATCACCATTAAATGGATGTTGGATTTTATCAAATGGTTTTTCAGCATCTATTGAAATAATCATGTGATTTTTGTCTTTAATTCTGTTTATATGATGAATTACATGGATTTATTTTCATATATTGAACCAGCCTTGAATCCCTGGGATATACCCTACCTGCTCATGGTGTATGATTTCTTGATATGATTTTGAAAGCATGTTGCTAGTATTTTGTTTAGTATTTTTGCATTCAAGTTCATAAAAGATATAGGCCTGTAGTTCTCCTTCCTTGAACTGTCTTTATTCGGTTTTGGTATTAGTGTGATGTTGACTTCACAGAATATATTTAGGAGAGTCCCGTTTTTTTCTATTTCATGAAATAGTTTGAATAGTATTGGGGTTAGCTATTCTATAAAAGTTTTATAGAACTCACTTGGAAAACCGTCTGGTCCTGGGCTTTTCTTGGATGGTAAGCATTTTATTGCTGTTTCAAACTCTTTAAATTTTCTATATCTTCTTGACTCAGTTTAGGTAGGTTGTATTTGTCAATTTCCTCCAGATTTTCCATTTTGTTGGAATTCTCTGGATTTCTACACTGTCCATAAAAATGTCTCTTTTTTTCATCTCTTATCTTCATAATTTGAGTTGATTCTCTTTTTTTTTGTTATATTTGCTAGTGGTTTGTCTATCTTGTTAATTTTTTTTTTTTTTGAGAAACCAGTTTTTGGATTTGTTGATTTTTTTGTATTGCTTTTTTTTTATTCTTTACTTCATTAATTTCTGCTCTAATTTTAATAATTTCCTGTCTTCTACTGGCTTTGGAGTTAGATTGTTCCTGTTTTTCAAGGTGTGGTGTTAGGTTATTTATTTGAAGATTTTCTGTTTTTCTATGTGAGCATTTAGTGCTATAAAATTTCCTCTTAATACTACCTTCAAAGTGTCCCAGAGGTTTTGATATGTTGTATTTTTATTTTCATTTGTTTCTAGAAATTTCTTGATTTCATCTCTTACATCTTCTATGACCCATTCTTCATTCAGAATTGTGGTGTTCATTCTCCACATGTTTATGTTGTTTTTCTCGGTCTTCTAATAGTTGATTTCTAGTTAATTTCTAGTCATGGTCTGGAATGACACAGGAATTATGTAACATTTTTTGAATTTGCTAGTGCTCATTTTGTGTTCCAGGATGTGATCTATTTTGGAGAATGTTCCGTGAGCAGCTGAGAAAAATGTAAACTCCACTGTAATTGGGTGAAATAGTCTATATGTGTCCAACAAGTCCATTTGATTAATGGTGCTCTTTAGTTCTGAGGCATCTTTGCTGACATCTTTGCTGACCTTTTGTCTGGTGTGCTAAAGTCTCCCAGTATTGGGGTTTATGTATAAATTCATGTCACAAAGAGTTTGTTTTATGAAAGTAGCTGCACCTATGTTTGGGGCATAGATGTTGATTGTTGTTATTTCTTCTTGCTGGATTATTCATTTTACCAGTAAAATATGACCTTCTTTGTCTCTTCTAAAAAGTTTGCGTTTGAAGTCTAACTTGTCTGATATCATAGTTGCTACTCCTGATTGCCTTTGAGTTCCATTAGCATGGATTACCTTTTACCTTGGTCTAGCCTTTTACCTTGAGTTTGTTACTATATTTACTTGTAAGGTGTTTTTCTTGTAAGCAGCAGATGGATGAATTCTGGTTTTTAACCCATTTTACTACTTTTTGTCTTTTTATTGGGGAATTGAGGCCATTTACATTCAGTGTGATTATTGAGAGATAACTTTTAATTCCTAATACGTTAACATTTTATTTTTGTTTGAAATATGGTTTATTCTTCTTTGCTTAGTTTTCTGCTGGACAGAAAATCTTGTTTCTCTGGTTCTGGTGTGTATTACCTATTTCTTCTTTGTAGTTAATCTCTTTGAGTATTTTCTCTAGCACTGGTTTTGAAGACATAAATTCCTTCAGTTCCTGTTTGACATGGAAGCTACTTATTTCCCATTCTAATTTGATAGATAGTTTTGCTGGGTAGAAAATTTTTGGCTTGAAGTTGTTTTCTTTCAGTTTGGAATATGTTACTCCAATATGTTCCTTGGTTTGTGAAGTCTGGAGTGATTTTAATTGTTTTGCCTCTTAATGTCACTTGGCCTTTTGTTTTTGTTGCCTTTAAGATTCTCTCCTTGGCTTCTACATTAGTCATTTTGACAATTATGTAGCATGGGGAACCTTTTCTCTGATCCTGTCTAAAGGGAGTTCTATAAGAATCCTGCACCTGTGTATAGACCTCTTGCTCTGTGTTTGAAAACTTTTCTGCTATTACTTCTTTGAAGAGATTATTGATCCCTTTGGTTTCACCTTCTTTTCCCTCCTCTATTCCAATTATTCTTAGGTTATCTCTCTTAAATTGAGCCCATATTTTCAATGTCAAATTTTTGCTGTCGCCTTTTTTTTACGTTATAAAGTATGTGTTTGTTTTTGGAGTAATCATCTTCTAGGAGCAAGATTCTGTTCTCCATGTCATCTATTGTTTCTACTTTGAATTGATGCCTTTGCTTCAATGCTTGGATCCTTTATTTCTTTTAGACTTTCTCTAAATTCTTTTCAAAGGTTCTGTATTTTTTGTACAATCATATTCCTGATTTGATTCTGGAGATCTCTGAATTTCTGTGTGATTAGGTTCTGATGTTGTGCAGTGGTGGGTGTTCATTGCTCCATTGTTGTTCCTCTTTCCTATGATTTCAGAACTTTGTGTCTTCTCTGGGTTCTTCCCTGGGTCACCACAACTACACTTGTTCTGGATCTTGAGTTTGTGGTAATCTCAGCAGCCACTACTCCTTTACTGGGTTGTATTACAAAGTCTCATACCCAGGGAGTTAATCGAGGTTGCGCAAAACTGTAGAGGTCCCAGACTGGGCATTTTTTCACATGGAGCTGCAATTAGGTTGTGGTATCTCTGCCACCACTACTCATTCACTGGGTTGGCCTGTAAAATCTCAGACTCAGGGATTATCAAAGCTGCACAAGGCCCTTGGGGGGCAGTGCTGGAATTTCTCCTTTAGGAGCCACAATTTCACTTACAGTTGTTGTGCACATTGATCTGGAGCTGTTGCAGGCATGGTGAACTTGCCACTGCTGCTGGCAATATGGCACCCTTGTTACACCCTTGGCTGTGAGGCTGGCACATTTGTTTTCTGGTTTTGAGCTCTATTCTGAGTCTCTGGAGGGTGTGATGAGCTTGGCCACTGGGAGTTTTAAACATTCTTTGTGCTGAAAGAACTGCTGAATTATACCCGAATGATCCACAGCTACTTGCTTCAGCTCCTTGTTTACCTTTCTTGGTTTTTTGGATTTGCTTTTTGTTTTTTTCCTTCTTGGTTCACTATGATGTTGGAAAAATCAAAACATTAGGCATCAAAAGTTATATTTGAACATATAATTAATCCAATGCCAAAAAGAATAAATAAAATATATTTTCATTTAGGAGCAGCTCCCAAAAACAATTTTTTCCAAACCTTCAGTTATATCATTTTATATTTCATATATGACTTGGCTCTATTATATTCAACTCTAATCAAGAATAAAATGGCAAAAAATGTCACAAAGCACTACCTGAAATCTCATATGCAAATTATTATATTTGAGAGTTTACAAAACCATAACATATTCAAATTGATTATTCAACTTCATGATTCTGTAGTAAAATAACAAACCTGTATTTTTATGATAAATAGGATATCTATGTTCATAGTCTTCCAATTGCCAAATTATTGAGTAAGCCAAGTTGTCCATCAACAGATAAATGGATTACAAAACTATGGGATGTATAAACACAATGAAATTTTACTCAGTCATAAATAAGAAATAATTATGTTATTTGTGGGGAAATGGGTGAAACTGGAGAAAATTATGTTGAGATTAGTCAGTCACAAAAAGTAAAAAATCAGAGGCTCTCCCTAATATTCCGAGGCTGAGGAGGAACAGGGTCATAGTAGGAGCTCTAGATGAAGAAGGAGAGATCATGAATAAAAAAAATAAGGTGACCTAACTGAGAGGGATGGGAAGAGAAGAGGGAAGTTCCCTGATATACATGAAGTACATTTATAAACATATCAAAGTCAATCACTAAGCCAAACATGAGGAAAGATGGGGGGGAGGAAATGGGGTGGGAATTAAAAAAGGCCTAAATGAGTGATGTGTGCATGTATGCCTCTACCTTCTTGTATCCATTAAGATAAATGACTACAATGCACAAATAAAAGTATTTTAAAAATTTTGCAGAGTTCAGAAAAATATTAGCACATAGGTTATATTTGTGTATATTCTATCACTGTAATATTGATGTCTTTGAATTATTCAAAATAGATTACAAATATAGACATTTTTGTAGTTTTTGTTACATATGTGAATAATCTATATGGCTATTTTCTTCATAAATTATCAAACATATTTATTGTTAATATTAATAACTATAATTTAGATGATAATATCTTTAAATGTAATGATTCAGAGAATCATCTCAACTTATTCATTTTAACAAACACATGGGATATTTTAAAATTATTTTAAAAATGAGAAATTAAGCTAGGGATGTAACACAGTGGTAGAGCACTTGGCTATCATGCAAGTCCCTGGGTTAAATTCCCAATACATGAAAAAAATTGAAAAAGTGAGAAATTTGTAAGAACAAAGCACATATCAAATGAGGTTATACATAATAATAAACTTATAATTAATAAACAAAAAAGGATTTTAACTTTTTTAATGCTTCAGACTATTATACTACTTATACATAATATTTAGTGATCATTCTCATCAGTAATAAAAATTCTCAAGGGGATGTGTGTGCATGTGTGTATGTACTGGAGATTGAATCAAGGAAGCTTCTATCATTGGAATATACCTGCAGTGAAAAATTGAGGATGAATGTGATCAGGGGTTAAAAAGGTAAATCACTTACATCAGGTGGTGATTTAATCTGCAGATATGATTATTTTAACTAGTAACTTTCAGGATTTCAAATCTTCAGATACAAGAATTTAAGCATACTCGGATCACCAAGAATTAAGAGGATTGAATGCTATTAAAAGGTCCAGAAAGAATTTTTAAGCATCTATTGAAATTAGTGACTTAAAGACTTAGCAAATTATTTTTTCTATATCATGACAGAGTTAAAAATTATTAAATTAGACTAATTCAAAAGGCAAATATTTAAGCTGGGCATTGTGGCACCTGCTTGTAATCCCAGCTCTTGGGAGGCTGAGACAGGAGGATCACACATGTTTGAAGCCAGCCTAAGCTACTGAGTGAAGCTCTCAGCAACTTAGTGAGAACCTGTTTCCAAATAAAGTATAAAAAGGTCTCCAAGTATAGCCCAGAGGTAGAAAAGCCTCTGGGTTCCACCCCCAGTACCACAAAAACAAAAAAGAAAAAAAAAGGACAAATATTTAAAAAGAGATGCAAACTTGGAAATAGTACCTAATTTTGAAGAGAAAATCTAACTGGCTAGGAAATTAATGTGGGAGTATTATTTTTCACCATTTACTTTTTGCACCTTTTGAAATATGTTCCCATATCTTCTATTAAAAATAGGTCAGTATAGCCAGGCATGGTGGCACACGCTTTTAATCCCTGCACTTGGGAGGCAAAGACAGGAGGATCCCGCAGGCTGGCTTAAGAGACCCTGTTTCCAAATAAAAAAGTATAAAATAGATCTGGGAGTGTAGCCCAGAGGTAGAAGGGTTTCCAGGAATCCCAGTACTACCAAAAAAAAAATAGGTAAGTATAGAAATTGAGGCAAATGGTAACAATATAGAAATGTTTTCTTTTAATAAATTTCCAATTTCTCAAACTGATGAATTAATGGAGCAAGCAGCTGTTCCTTAAATGTGAGCATTAATGCTCACTGTTATATATAGACTTGGAAAAAATCTGCTATGAATAATTCAATATTGTGAGAAATGTTCATTGACTTTCTTTTTGCTTTTTTTACACTTTGGACAGAAATTCGTTATATCCTAGCCTCCATGAGCTCATTATAGATTTGTGGCTACACATGATCATACTGAACCTACAATAATTTTGCAACAAGTCAATGTGATAAATGATAGATTTGCTTGGGTCAGATAATTTTAATAGGGTATAAATGTATGATGCTTTACATTGACAATAACTCCTGTCCTCATTCTACTTGCTATTGGATTATTGTGGTAGGTGTAATAAGTGTTATCTGCCTTCTGAGGAATCATATGCACAATGATAGCATTCATGCTGCCAAACAACCCCATCCCTCAAGCATGCATACTTTCCATCTTGGTTCTAAAGCTCTGATGGAAATACTCTGGAAGAAAGAGCAACATCTGTATCCAGACTCTGCTCCTCTGCTGTACAATCCCCTTACCAGCTGCTGATGCCTCCACTCCTTGGCCTGGGGCTAGCAATTCATTCTCTAGTGTGCAAAACTCCTATATTAGATACTTCAGAAACATTTTTTAAAAGTCTGAGTTTTCATTCCCAGGTTAAAGTGAGTCTCTCTGAGACTTGTATCTTCTGTCTCTATAGCTCTTCACTCTCAGGTAATATCCTGGTTCATGTAAAGGAAGCATCAACTTTCTCAAAAGCCAGAAAACTTTTCTCCAGAGATCTACAATTTTCTTACTCCAGGTTAAATAATCACAAACTTATTCTTTAAAATTATGGCTAGTAAAAACAAAATCTCCACTTTTAAAACTACTAATTTTTCTGTTCTGGGTATTAAGAATTATATTTGAAATCAAACAACCCATATTGGCTCTGCTTCTTTTCTCTGGCTATGCTTTTCTTTTGCAAAACAAAGAATTCCTCAGCTTTAATGAACAGAGTTAAAGAGCAATATACATTACTGGGATTTTTATTTAAGAATGCAATATTTCTTCAATGCCTTTTATCTGTAGGTTAGGACACTTCATATTGCCCCCATAGTTGCTGGATGCTTAGGTTTTGTTGCTGTACTGACTTCTGTATGCTGTTGACTGTGTTTTTGGTTTTGAATAAACTGTCTTCTAACAGTGATATTCTACTTTCCATTTCATCTAATCTTCCAGAATTTCTTTCTATTGCTGTCTTCATTTCATCTATTGACTCTTTCATTTCATTCCAGACCTCTTTCTGATTCTTAGTGTTTCAATTTCCTCTTTCATTTTCTGTAGACTTGTTTTAAAACCTTTCATCATATTGTAGATCAAGATTCTGAACTTCTTGCATTTCTTGTAGATCATTATTCATGGTTGCTGTTGTCTCTTCATTATTCCTGGTTCTCATCATTCTCAGTCCTGTTTTTCTGATTTCTACCCATCGCTTGTGAGTATTATGTTTAATGAAAACATCATGGTATTGACACAGCAATAGGCAGACTGACCAATGGAAGAGAATAGAAGATACAGAAACAAACCCACACATCTATAGTCAACTGATCTTTGACAAAGGGTCCAAACTCATATGCTGGAGAAAAGACAGCCTTTTCAACAAATGGTGCTGGGAGAACTTGGAATCCATTTGTAGAAAGTTGGATCTGAATCCTTACTTCTCACCATGCACAGGAATCAAATCAAGATGGATCAAAGACTTAGAAATTAGACCAGAGACTGTGAAGTTATTAGAGAAAGGCACAGGATCTACACTCCAACATATAGGTACAGGGAGTAACTTTCTCAATAAGACTTCCAAAGTGCAGGAAATTAAAGCAAGAATTAATAAGTGGGATCTCTTCAAACTAAAAAGTTTCTTCTCATCAAAGGAAACCATCAAGAACCTAAAGAGGAAGCCTACAGAATGGGAGAAGATCTTTACCAGCCACCACTCTTTTAGAGGTTTAATATCCGGAATATACAAAAAGCTCAAAAGACTCTACACTAGCAAAACAAACAACTCAATCAAGAAATGGGCAACTGAAATGAATAGACATTTCACAAAAGAAGAGGGACAAATGGCCAATAGATACATGAAAAGATGTTCAACATCACTAGCCATCAAGAAGATGCAAATCAAAACTACACTGAGATTCCATCTAACCCCAATCAGAGTGGCAAACAAAGAAATCAAAAAACAACAATTGCTGGTGAGGATGTGGGGAAAGAGAAACTCTTTTACACTGTTGGTGGGAGTGCAAAGTAGTTCAGCCACAATGGAGATCAGTATGGAGATTCCTTAGAAAAGTGGGAATAGATTCACCATTTGATCTGGCTATACCACTCCAGGGTATCTTTCCAAAGGGGTTGAAATCAGAGAACTACGTTAACATATGCTTACCTATGTTCATAGCAGCACAGTTGATAATAGCCAAAATATGGAACCAACCTAGATCTCATCAACAGATGAATGGATTGCAAAATTATGGGAAACACACACAATGGAATTCTATTCAGCTATAAAGAAAAATAAAATAATAGCATTTGCAAGATGGAAGGAACTGGATAACATTATGTTAAGTGAGATTAGTCAAGCACAGAAACAGAAGGGACATATGTTTTTGTTGGGGTCTGCTCAAACTTCCTGACAGAACTTCCGATGAATTAGCTACATGTAGCGCCAAGCATGTTGAGGTCTGCACAACCGCCTGACAGAACTTCTGATGAATCAGCTACATGTAGCGTCAAGCACAGGTCGGCACAACCGCCTGAACTTCCGATGAATGAATCTGCAACATGTAGCGCCGAGTGGATGTGGAGGGCGTAACTACTCTCCTTGCCCCCACTAGCCCAATTTGGTAATGTTGAGCCTTATTGGCTCAAATAATGCTTCCATGCTCGTGAACCCCTCATGCATTGGATAATGATTGACTGCAAGTTATGTACTTTACACATGCAAGAGTGACCTTTAGTTTGATAGGTTAGAATAGTTTCCTGTTGAAAATTCACCTTGCGGTTTTTTGCTTTAAATTGGGTTGCCTGAGAAAAAGAAATGAGATCCTGCTTGACACATCTCTCAGCTTGTGTGGTTCTGTTCGGGCCATCAGCACTCAACCTTCTTGCTCAGCCCCATTGCTGACAGGCTGGACCCGTCAGTCTGGTGCCCTGTGTGAGGGCCCTCTGCTTCTTGCTCTAAAGAAAATGCTGACAGGTAATCAGTCCGCAGGTAAGTGTTCCCCATAAATTATGGGGAAGTCCAGTTCTAAACCTGACCCTGCCCTAGAACCCCTTCAGCTCTTTCTCAAGAGCTGAGGACTTAATCTCACTGATAACCAAGCCACCCAGACCTGGGGGTACCTTTTAAAAACTGCCCCATGGCTCCCCAAAAGTAATCTTTATTTTTGGGATGCCTGGGATCGAGTTCAGAAGCTAGTTAGGCTAGCCCAGACAGAGCAAGGGGAGATCCTCCCCTGGGGGTTTTCCCCACCATCTTTGTGCTTAAAAGTTGTTTTCCTCCATTACCCCCAAAAAACCTCGCTGACCATGGCCCCAAGCCAGTGGAAAAAGGGGCCACCAAGCATACACCCTCTTCTGGTCCCAAAGCCCCTAAGAAACCTCCCGATCCCTTCAATCCCTTTGGGGATGCTAAGGGCTCTCCATAACCCCTTTCCACAGCCAATTCCTTCTCCATACCCTCCACTCCGCAGCTATATGCAGGTGAACTGGGAGCTGGAGGAACTGCAGGCTTCTCTCCTGTCAATGTCAATCCAGGAGAAAACCACCCTGCAGTCTGATACCTAAAAGAACTTAAAAAGGCTGTGGCAGAGGACGGGCCTAACCTACCTTGGGCAGACAACCTTATAAAAAGATTAGCCCACCAGGCGCTTGTCCCGCATAACTGGAGAGAACTCACTAAGGCTTTACTCCCTGGGATTCTTTTTCTTAAGTGGACAGTGTATTTTCAAAAAAAAGTGTAAAATACAGGGTAAACAAAATCAAACTGCTCAGCCTGTTATACCTCTAAATTATGGCATTCTCTCTGATATAAGCCATCAGTTCACCACTGGCCTCCAAATGGCAGCCTTACCCTCCCCCTACCAAGACCAGGTTTGGACAGCCGCTTTGACAGTGTGGAGGAAATTAGATAAGGGGCCTACTGAAGCCGCTATCGCTGGGATAACCCAAAAAGCAAAAATGCAAAAATTGATTAATGAGGCATCCTTAAGGTGATTTAATCCCACGCTACCTTTAATTTTATGTGTTTTCATGGGAAGCACCCTATGCTTGGCTCTTTTGGTCCAGATGAAAGAGCCCATTCATTGGATTCATCTTGCTATAGGAGGAATGCCCAGGGTATATTCCATAATTGATCAGTAGCAGATTGCATTACTAATGGAAGAGACATAGCAAATCGGCTTTTTAGAATGGACCCTGAAGATATAATTATCCCCTACCAATTATCTGATTTCACCTGGTTCCAAGAAAATAATAAAAGAGTGGTAATAGCATTAGAAGGATTTTTGGGGTAATGTTGATTATCATTATGGTCCCTATAAGTGGATGAGCTCTTTTACTAGATTGGAGTGGAGGCCCCCAAAAATCTTTATCCAACAGCCTAATTCAAATTTCCTGACGATGTTTACCGATGGGGGGCGTATGGTTGTAGCCGTGCTTATATATCCTTCATTTGTCAACAGACAAGCCCCACAGCCAATTCAAACAATATCCCAGCCAATAAAAGGCTCCCCCCAGTTCAAAAAATTATTTGCAGTAGTATTAGTGTTAAATGCCATTCATAAACCCATCAATTTATTTTCAGATAGCCAATATGTGGCTAATCTGTTACCTTTATTGATGGAGGCCCATATTAAACTAGATTCCAATCCTATTACCCCTCTAATGATTCAAACACAAACAAATTTCAAACAACAAATAAATTCTATATTTTTACAACATTTGTGAGGCCACCAAAATCTACCAGGCCTCCTCTCTAAAGGCAATCAAACTGCAGACAAATTAGTCTCCTCTTTTTTCTCCATAATGGAGGCCAGCAAATTCCATCAACTTTTGTCAATTGGAGGGGCTTAAAACATAAATACCCACAGACATTGACAACTGATTTAAAAAAGATTGTGCGTGCCTGTTGATTCTGCCAATGCTTCCTTCAAATACCCGCCCTACAAATCTCAGGCAACAACCCTCGAGGATTGTGCCCCAATAATCCTTGGCAAATTGGTGTTACCCATTATTCCCCCTTTGGCAGACTAAAATATATCTTTGTTTCAGTTGATACCTTCTCCTGGGCATGTTGGGCATCAGCCCATGCTGAGAAAAAGACCAAACATGCTATTAGTCATATGCTACAGTGTTTTGCCACCCTCGGGTTGCCCGACCAGATAAAAATGGATAACAGACCATGTTTTACTGGCAAGGCCTTTGCTGTTTTCCTCCAAACCTGGAATATCTCCCATACTATGGGCATTCCATATAATCCTAGAGGACAGGCCATTATAGAAAGATTTAATCATACCTTAAAGGTTGAATTACAAAAACAAAGGGGGGACTCATTACCCCCACATGATCAGCTTAGAATATTAAATTTTTTGAAATACAGCCCAGAACTTTCACCATCCCAGGAACATTGGTCATCCTCAATCACATATACATCTGTCTTGGTGAAATGGAAAGACTCACTCAAGGGCATATGGAAAGGGCCAGACCCATTAATTATGGCTGGAAGGGGATTTAGATGCATCTTCACTCCAGATTAAAAAAAAGACCCCTGTGGGTACCAGCAAGGAACATTAAATATCTTCTGCAATGCACTAATAATTGTGATTCCAGGAAAAAAGAGATCTCTGAGATTAGCCCTCTCTTCTTAATTGCAAAAAGAGAGATGAAAATCCTCATCAGTCTGATCCTATTAGCACAAATAAGGTATGGTATACAAGAATTTGGAGACCCAGGTAAGGCAGGAGAGATCCTTAATAAAAGGATGGGCAGCCCTATAATTGTGGAGGGGGTACCTTCCCAGTACTCCCAGTAGATGGACAGGCTATCCAAAGTAATCCATTTTACAAGCCACCTTTAGACTCCCTTGCAGACGTAGCGTTACAAAACCAAAAAGAATTAGACTTGTTAATGGCCAAAAAGGGAGGCATATGCTTGTTTTTACAGGAAAAATGCTGTTTTTGTGAAATCGGGCTTAGTCCAGGACAAGATAAAGCAACTCCAACAAGACCTTAAAAAACGCCGGCAAGATCTACAAAAATTTTTCCCTCTACTGGGCCCCCTTGTGTATCTCCTGATTGTTTGTACCCTGGGTTCCTGTATCCTCAATAGATTAGTTCAGGTTTTAGGAAAATACATCAAGTAGAGATCCAATATCAAAGCTTACTGAGAGAGAGCCCAATCAGTATGACTGGTGTTCTGACTATGAACATACCTCCTCTGCTCCCCATGTACCCAATGACAGGTAAGATTCTTAGAGGAGGACAACCTAAGACAGGGGCTGGGGTAGCTTATGAGCGGCTATCAAGCATGAGTAGCTAATGACGGGTAAGATTCTCAAAAGAGGACAACCTAAGACAGGGACCATGCATTTAGCCCTCATATATAAAAAAGAAAAAGGTGTAGATGTTGGGGTCTGCTCAAACTGCCTGACAGAACTTCCAATGAATTAGCTACATGTAGCGCCAAGTATGTTGAGGTCTGCACAACCGCCTGACAGAACTTCTGATGAATCAGCTACATGTAGCGTCAAGCACAGGTCGGCACAACCGCCTGAACTTCCGATGAATGAATCTGCAACATGTAGCACCTAGCAGATATGGAGGGCGTAACTACTCTCTTTGCCCCCGCTAGCCCAATTTGGTAATGTTGAGCCTTATTGGCTCAAATAATGCTTCCGTGCTTGTGAACCCCTTGTGCATTGGATAATGATTGGCTGAAAGTTATGTACTTTATACATGCAAGAGTGACCTTTAGCTTGATAGGTTAGAATAGTTTCCTGTTGGAAATCCCCCTTGCAGTTTTTGGCTTTAAATTGGGTTGCACCCTCTACAGCTAACCTGTAGAGGATATAACTTCAAAGGCTCTGACACTAAAATGAAAGCTCTCAAAATCTCAGTAGAGAAGTGGAGTTAATGGATATTCCTTTTGTTATTGCGTTGAATTTGTAGATCACTTTTGGAAGTATAGCCATTTTGATGATATTTATTCTGCCTATCTATGAACATGAAAAATATTTCCATCCAGGTCTTCAATTTATTTTTTCAATGTTTTATAATTTTCTTTGTAGAGATATTTACTCTCGTGGTTAAGTTTATTCCTAAGTATTTTATTTTCTTTTGGGAATCCTGAATTTTTCAGTGGATATAGCATGAAGAATATGCAATTTATTTGTTCTGTAGATAATTTAGAATCCATCCCTGAAATAGGTAGATCATCAGAGAGCCATATACCTAAGTCCCATTTCTTTTGATCTCTTCTTCCAGTGTGTCATTGTGCTTTGGAATCATACCACCAACATGTATTTAAAAATTCCCCTAAAAAGCATGTCACTTAGCTTATGGTAAAACTTGAATGTTTTACCATAAGATTCATCATATATCACTTTAGAAGATTCATCATATATCACTTTAGAAAGGAGCTTTATTTTTAAATTCTGTGTTTTATACAAACACTACACACACACACACACACACACACACACACACACACACACCTCTGCTGGAAAGTTTAAAGTCACATTTCTGTTTTACTTCCAGCAAATATCATATGTACTAATCTAAATAACAAGATGCTTACATGTTTTTATACACAATTTTTACTTTGCCTTTATTTTCTACATTTATTTTTATCTTCAATTTGATTCCTCTTTGTAAGATATTTTAAATCTTTGGCTATAAAGCAAGAACATTTAAATATACCTGTTTTAATTTTAAACTTACATTTTACAATTTATAGTGTCTCACATCAGCTTCTCTCCATGCTACAGAATCTGCCTTTGCTGTCAGATATAAGAATTAACATCTTCAAAACTCATGAAAGTGAAAACTTATTTTTATTAATAAATTATATACAAACATCCATAGGCTTATCAACATTGGAAGTTTTTATTTCTCCTATAAAATATGAGAGAAATATATGTGCTACATATCAGTTTTTTCAGTATTTTTATTATTCTTACCTTATTATACGAGTTGGAGGTGTTGTAGATATTCTGAATTATTTTGATTTTCTCTTTGTTGTTGCTATATTTTAGATAGGGCTAGTCCAAAGCAATTATGCAGCTGTAAAAAGCTGGCTTGTGTAATCCCTTTTATTTACCTATTAAATAACTTCTTTAAAATTATTGTAGTGAATAATGATTTGTTTGCATCCCTCTTTCCTTCATTAGTATATAACATTTTGGAAAGAATAGTGCTACTCATTTTTGAAGTCTTGGTGACAGTACAGAATGTAGAATACAATAGGTATTTCATGAACACTGTTGAATAAATTTTAATGAATAAAGTAAATCGTGGGGTGTTTTTTGCCAATATACAAATATCATGTTATAAAATGTGATAATCAATAGACGATTCTTTTTTATTCAGTACCTTTAATTTTCAATTTATTCTACCTTGAAGTTCTGTTCTCCCAATAAATTTCTCCTACATGTAATATTTAAGTTTCTAGCCAGTCGTGGTGGTGCATGCTTATAATCACAGCATTTGGGAGGCTAAGACAGAAGGCATGTGGTTCACAGACAGCCTCAGCTACTTAGTGAGGCTATTTACAACTCCATAAGACCCTATTTCAAAATAAAGAATAAAAAATAGGGATAGGGGTATGGCTTGGAGGTAGAATCCCCATGGGTTTCATTGCTAGTACCACAAGAAAAAATAATAAATAAATAAATAAATAAATAAATAAATAAATAAGATTCTAACCAAACAATAGCCTAATATTTCTCCTAAATTATGATCTATAGAGATTGCACACTTATTCAATATCCAAAATATTTTGGTAGCTTTTCATTTATTTATTTACTTGTATTTGAAATGATGGTCTGTTGCCCAGGCTTATCTAGAACCCCGGGAACAATCAATTATTTTGCCTCAGCATAAGAGCTACTAGGATTACACGTGCTTTCCAGCACTATCACTCAATTATTTAAAGTATCTTGGTAATTAAAATGTGTTTTAATTATCATAATAAATCATAATTAACAATCTGATTATAAAAATAAAATTTTAAAAAATCTTATCCAAATGGTTATGGTTGAATAAGAGAAGCCACTGTGTGTATATTTTTTAATAAAATGACTGCCGGTAGATATTAAATATTTCTTGAATGTTCTTTCTTAATCTATTATCAAGTTCAAACCATTTCAGTTAGTTACTTTTTGCTGTGCACAAACTTCTTGTGCCTGATAAAACTCTTTCCTTTAATTATTTCCATAGAAAGTTTCCCTTGACAGGTTAATCTAGACAGCTGGTACCTAAGTTTATGCTTCACACCCATATGGTCATCAGGCCCCACTCCATAGCTCTGTAATCACCGAATCCCTCAGCCTCTACCACTTCTTACAGAAAATTCTGCCTTCTTAAGAATGGGCCATTGCTTACTTAGTGGTTGTTAAATGAAAGGATTATACAGTCCAGAACTCAAGAAATTTCACTCCATGTTCTTAACCAGTGATAAATGAGAAATAAGAAAAATAAAGGTATTTGTTCTCCTTTTCTCCCTTCATACTATTCTCTGAAATATAATTTTTCCAAAGAAAGCCCCACATGAAAAAAATATATAAATATATATGTCTGCTAAACAAATCCTTATTTTACTTTGCTAATTGTAAATGACACTTCAATTTATTTCATTATTATTTTACACCCTCAACACATTGGGCTTGTTCTTTTTTTTAATTTTTATTTATTTTTTAAAATTTTTTAAATTTATTTTTTTATTGGTGCACTGTATTCATACATCATAGTGGGATAAAAACTTTTGTAGACATACATGCACACATCGCCCAGTCAGCCCCCACCCGATCCCCACCCCATTCCCTCCCCAACACTCCTTTCCATGCTTGGCTTAGTGGTTCACATCTAGTATTATAGCAATTTATCCAAAATTAAAAATGATAATCTCACATAACAGTTTCATTTGCCTGATACCAAGCTTTTGATGACTTAAAGATAACATTTCAATATTTCTTTTTGCTTTCTTTCTTACCAGAAAATTTTTTTTCTATTTTTTTAGGTGAAACTATCATATATTTATATATTTATTTTTCAGAAAAAAATCTATCCTAATATGGAATATGGATTCTAGGTACCCAAAATGATCTTGAAAAAGAACAAAGCTAGAAGATATATATTTTCTGATTTCAAACCATATAAAGCTACAATAATTGAAACAGTGTAGTACTATTCTAAAGGCAGATATATAAACCACTGGAGTTAAATATAAGCCTAGAGCTAAATTCTTTCCTATATTATCAAGTTATTTTTGACAAGGTTTCCACGAACATTTGGTGGTAGAAATAATAATCTTTTAACTAAATATTGTTGAAAAATAATAATTACATAGAAAAGAATAAAATTGGACCCTTACCTAATCCCATATACAAGTATTAACTCAAAATAGATAAAAGACCTAAATATAAATCTTAAGACTATAAACTTTTAGAAGAAAATCTGAGTCATAAAACCTCACAACATTGAAATTGGCAGTGATTTCTTGGATATGATTTCAATGGCACAGGCAACAGAAGAGTATACAAACTCCCTAAAAAATAAAAAACATATTGTATATCCAAAGACAATGTAAACAGAGTTAAAAGTTACTAATATAATGGGATAAAATATTTCCAAATGCTATATCTGAAGGTATATTAATATTCCAACTAGAAATCCTAAAAATTAACAACAATAAAGGCAAACAATACAATTTAGAGATAGGTAAAAGACTAACATAAATAATGAATCTCCACAGATAACCAATCTTAGTTGTCTGTTGGATGGAAAATCTTGTTTCTCTGATTCTGGTGTGTGTTACTTATTTCTTCTTTGTAGTTAATCTCTTTGAGTATTTTCTCTAGTGCTGGTTTTGAAGACATAAATTCCTTCAGTTTCTGTTTGTCATGGAAGCTTCTTATTTTTCCATCTAATTTGATAGAAAGCTTTGCTGGGTAGGAAATTTTTGGCTGGAAGTTGTTTTCTTTCAGAGTTTGGAATATGTTACTCCAAGCCCTTCTGGCTCTCATGACTTGGTTTGGGAAGTCTGGAGTGATTCTAATTGGTTTGCCTCTGAATGTCACTTAGCTCTTTGTTTTTGTTGCCTTGAAGATTCTCTGCTTGGCTTCCACATTGGTCATTTTGACAATTATGTGGCGTGGGGATTCTCTTCTCCGATCCTGTCTAAAGGGAGTTCTATAAGTTTCCTGGACCTGTGTATCAACCTCTTGCTCTATGTTTGGGAAATTTTCTGCTATTACTTCCTTGAAGAGATTGTTGATCCCTTTGGTTTCACTTTCGTTTCCCTCCTCTATTCCAATTATTCTTAGGTTAGCTCTCTTAAAATGGGCCCATATTTCTTCAATATCAGATTCCTGCTCTCAAATATTTTTTTCTCGATTAGAAACTATGCGTTCATATTTGGAATGATCATCTTCTAAGAGCGAGATTCTGTTCTCCATGTGGTCTAATCAGTTGTTTGTGCTTTGAATTGAGGCCTTTACTTCATTAATTGCATCCTTTATCTCTTTTTGGCTCTCTCTGAATTCTTTTCGAAGCACCTCTATTATTTCTACAGTTATTTTCCTGATTTGATCTTCTAGAAATCTCTGAATTTCTGTTTTATTGGGTTCTGATGTTGTGGGGTTGTGGGCATTCATTGCTCCAATATTATTCCTCTTTCCCATGATTTGGGAAGTTTGTGCCTTCTCTGGGTTCTTCCCTTGGGTCACTATGACTTCACTTAAGGTGTTCTGGATCTCGAGTCAGTAGTAACTCAGACCCCACTACTCCTTTACTGGGTTGTATCACAGAGTCTCTGACCCAGAGAGTCAATAGAGGCTGCTTTACACTGTGGGGGGTGCCAGGTTGCACGTTCTCCTATGGTGTGATATCTCTGCCACCGCCACTCCACCACTGGGTCAAGTCCCAGGAAGTACAGTACTGGGATTTCTCCTCTGTGGCCCGCAATTTGACTCACTGTTCTTGAGTTCGCAGATGTAGCTGTACTGGACTCGGTGAATTCACTGCTGCTGCCACCAGTGGCAACATGGCACCGCTGCTATGCCCTCGGCCGTGAGGCTGGCTTATTTCTTCTTGGTTTTGAATTCCACTCTGAGTCCTTGCAGCGTGTGCTGAGCTCAGCCACTGGGAGCTTTAGATGTTCCCTGCGCTGAAAAATCCCGCCTGGCTGTTCCGCAGTGGCTCACCTCGGCTTGCTGTAGCCGTCAGGTGAATTCGCCGCAGCCGCCAGCAATATGGTGCTGCTGCCGCGTCCTCGGGCATGAGGCCGGTGTATCTCCTCTATGGCTCTGAGCTCTGTTCTCAGTCCGCTTTCTCTCTGGAGCCTGGTGATTTTTTTGTTTCTCTGGTGATGGTGTTTTCTGGCTATGAAAGGCGCTGATTTTGTGGTAATGGAGATTGGTTGTTAGCGGGGCTCTTAAGCCCCGCTTTTCTCAGTCACCATCTTCCCAGAAGTTCCCCACACACTAATTCGGGCTTGTTCTTCTCAAAGAAATACTTAGCCACAATCCAATTCTTGCCTCAAGCATAGATTTCTTTCTTTTTTTTCTCTATTTTTAAATTTTTTTTATTGGTGCACTGTAATCACACATCTTAATGAAGTATAGAATGGTACCTCATTTATTTAGTCTTTCCCCAATTCCCACCCAATTTTCTACCCTCTTCCTCCTTCTTGTGTTTGTATTAGTGATTGACTTTGATATGTTTGTTACTCTACATCATGTGCATTAGGGAATTTTCCTCTCCCATCAACCAGATCACCTTCATTACTCATCTACAGTTTTTATTTCTTTGTCTAGAGTCTCTCCTATGTCCCATTTTCTCTAGCTTCTGCATATTAGAGATAACTTTCCACTTTTTGTTGACTGACTAATCTCACTTAGCACAATGTTCTTCAGTTTTATCCATTTACCTGCAAATGATAATTTTGTTCTTTTTTTATGGCTGAGTAAATTTTTCTGTATAAAAATCTCATAGTTTTGTATTCCATTTTTCTGTTCATGGATATCTTGGCTGGCTCCATAGTTTGGCAAATGTGAATTGTGCAGCTATAAATATATATATATATATATGTATGCATTATTCTCATAGTTTGGTTGCTAGTAGGGCATACCCTCAGAAGAATGTAATGAACCTACCATACAACTCAGTCTTTGATATCTAAAGATTCAAATCTAAGATAGCATATAGTTATAAATTAAACAATAGTATTTGTATTCTTATTCAGACTTTTTACCTTCATGAAATTATGAACTTAGATAAAATTTGTAAAAAAAAATCTAAACTGTTTTACTGTAATTTTTAGGACATGGTCTCTTATTTAAACTTGATATTAAGATATTCATTGAAGGTAAGTTTTGTTTTATTTTTGTTTTGTCTTAGAAAGAATAAAGAATAAAAAATTTCACTGTTACCAGTGAAACATAAAAAAATAAAATGGTTTGGTTATAGTTCAGAGGGAGAATGACCCTGGGTTTAATTCCAAGTACTACCAGAAAAAAAGATAAAAAAGAAAGAAAGAGAGAGAGAGAGAGAGAGAGAGAGAGAGAGAGAGAGAGAGATGGAGAGAAAATTTTAAATTCTAAGTGATAACATTGGTTGTTGGTTTCTTAAAATGACAAAGAAGGCAGTTTTCTTGAGTATAAATGTATATATACAGTAAGTTTAATATATTATAAATATATATATATATATATACACACACATTACTAATACAGTCAAGAAAATATATTGGTTTGGAATTATTTTGAAGAAACATTAGAGCTGACTAAGCTTTTGACTGCAATTTTTATGATAAAAAAATGATGAAAATTTTTAAAAACAGTAATTTGAAACTAGTTAAAAAGAAGTCAATCTTCAAATAGTCAAAGTGTATTTACTACCTTCCCATGGAGGTCAGCAGCATACAGGCTACAGGTTGAATATTTGATAAAGAATAGTTAATTTTATTACCACCTATAAATATTTTCAGCCTAGAACAATGATAAGTTCAATAAAACACTATATTTAAGACGCAAACCATTTACCTACATGAGTCAGACACAGTTTTTCTTTAGCTTATTTATTTTGCATTTAATTGCTTTGTCTTTTATGTATTAGGGTTATTTTTAAGCATAAAAACACTTATAGATATCAAGTGTAGTTCATTATAGAACATGAGGGAAACTCAACATTAAAAACACTTTTTTATCTATAACTTGAATATTAACTACTTTTCATATAAAAATAGATTTTTTTGGACTAAAGATAAAAGCCAGGGGTGCTCTACCTCTGAGCTATACCTCTAGGCCAATTTTATTTTTGTTTTTCTGAAACAAGTTCTTGGTAGGTTGCTGAGATTTTAAGTTGTCAAGGCAGGTCTCAAACTTGTTATACTTCTCTCTCAAATTCCCAAGTACCAGAATTACAAGGGTATGCCACCACACTCAGCTAATGGAATTACTTTTAAACACAGATGTCAGTAAACTACCTGAGTTGTGAGGTTAGTTGTATCGACAAAGAAAGTTAAACTCTACTACATGACTCTGCTTTTATACTTCATTAAAGTGATGTCATCTCACAGTTATCTTCAAGGTACTTGTCTTATATCAATGAAATGAGGAGAGAATATATTTACACCAATTTTCTACAGAAAAAAATTGTTCTTTATTTTTAAAAGTAAATATAAATGTAAAGAGTAATCAGAATATGGCATTCAAAAATGTGTCATTAGACAAATTAAACTCATAAAAAGAGCTTAGATGATGAAACCAAAGAGCATACTATATACATCTGCCTCCCTTTCAGGTTGTTTTTTCTCTCTCATCAACTGTCTTTCTGTTTCTTTGTAGTAAAGACTGTACAATAATTAGCTTCTGGCTACATTTGATCAACAGGAAAACTCAAAGCCAGTTAGAAGAAGGAAAGAGAGAAAGATAAATTTATTATTTATTCTCCTAGCTTTTTCATACATATGAAGTTAGATAATTGCCTATCAAAGGAAAAAGTCAGAAAACCTATTGTATACAAGATAGGCACCCACTATCTGTGTTTCCCTTACTCAGTCAGCATGACCATCAGCCTCCTCAGTCATAAAGTAAGATGTATAGATTATAGGAGCTCTGCATTGACAACTAGAACCACATCCAGAAAAAATTTATTTTCTAATCTAAATAAAATACACCTTAGTGTATTTTATGTACACACTCAAAAATTCTTCAAATGCCTACTTTAGCTCAGTGGTCTACAAGTGTTTCTAATCAGCAAACAAACAAACAAAAAAACTGAAGAGGGGAAAAGGGGACTCTTGATTTATATAACAAAATAATATTTAAAGATTTTAATTTTAAACTCACCCCCTTTTCCATCTCTGGTTTTTCTTACCATTGCAAAAGCACGTCATTTTTTGAGCCTAAAAATAGCAGTATTACAGCTGGAATAATGAAAGACTATGACTTTCTTTAACCAGAACATATAGAAACATCTGAATCCAATTCAATTTATATTTTTCAATAGTTCAAAGTCAAAAAAAATTTTTTTGACAATTTCAAATATCTCCCCCAGAAGTGTAAGTGTAGATATATTTTGCTGTTACTTTCTCTTATGTTTCAAATTAATTTTTGCACAAATTTTTGTTATAATCTTTATGGCTTTTTATGTACAGAATTAAATACTGTGTAGGTCCTTGATAATACCTATCTTCTGACTTAGAAAATAAAGGCCACTGGCTCCACCAGTAGAGAAAATACTGAAACCAGAAGAAAAATTTTATGAGAGAAAAATCCTTTTGACAATTTCAAATACTTCCTTTAGAAAAGCTAAATTTTAGATCTATTTTGGTGTGATTTCCCTTTATTTTTTTTTGCATAGTGGTAGGAATATGATAGACACTCAATATATATGATTCAAAAATATTGAATGAATAAGTAGGCCTCATAATGTAGATATTCTTCACTTTTGTGGTAATCTGAATGGTAAAGTATATCAAGCTAAGATTATCAGGGAGTTCCAAAAGTTGGAGTTTTCTAATAATGTAATACTTTGTGTTCGATCTTCATTGAACTTTGCCATTCACAGTTTTAAATATAATTTCTCTTGTCATCCTCACATTGGTTTGAAGTTATCATATCTTGTAAGTTACTAACCAAAATCAAGAAATAATTTTCAAATAAAATAAAATATTCAAATAAAATCTTTGTCTTGTATTAAATCCACTTCATATAACTGTACTAAATAATTTACATTGGTTACTAGAAGCCTACTACATATTCTTTATTTCTAATCTCTATTATTTATTCTTTTACTGAACTCAAACTCTCATTTTATTTAAACCTATCTGCTACTTTACCCTATTTTTGCAGATACTACTTCATAACCTTCCTCCTCACTCAACCTTCACTATTAAATACAACACAACTTTCCCTGTTTTATATTATTGACACCAACAGAGTGAGAGAAAGCTAAAAAAGAACAAAGTTATAAATGTAAGAAAACTTAAATCATGAGAAAGAGAAATAGCAAGGAAGTAATGAGCTCCCATAATCCCACAATAACAAAACCTGAAAACAGGATTTCAGAAATCTCCAGAAGAACAAATCAGAATGATAGTAGATATACAGAATTTCCCAAAAGAATTCAGAAAGTGTCTGAAAGAAATAAAGAATTAAATAAACAAAGAATCCAACACCTGGAACAGGAGTCAGAAAGAATCTCTAAAGGAAGTGAAGGATGCAATCACTGAAGTAAAGGCATCAATACAAACTATCAACAATAGAGCACATGAAAAATAGAATCTCCCTCTTAGAAGATGATTACTCAAAAATAAACATATAGTATTAATTTAGAAAAAACAATTTGACAGAAAGAATTGAACATCAAAGAGATAGAGGTTCAACATAAAAGAGCTAGCCTAAAAATAATTGGCATTGAAGAGGAAATGGAAGGTGTAAACAAAAGAATCAACAATCTTTTCAAAGAAGTAATATCAGAAAATTATCCAAACATAAAAATGAGGCTGATACACAGGTATAGAAAACTTATAGAACCTCCTTTAGAAAATGTTAGAGAAAATATTTAACACAACACATAATAGTAAAAATGATTAATGTAGAAGCCAAGAAGAGAATCTTAAAGGCAACAAAATAAAAAGACCAAGTGACATTTAGAGATAAACCAGTTAGAATCATGGCAGACTTCTCAAACCAAGTCATAAGAACCAGTAAGGCCTGGAGAAACATATACCAAACTCTGAAAGAAGACAACCTACAGCCAAAAATTTTCTACCCAGAAAAAAACTATCTCTCAAATTCAACAGGAAAATAAAAACCTTCCACAACAAACAGAAGCTGAAAGAATTTATGTCTTCCAAAAAAGCACTAGAGAAAATACTAAAAAAGATTAACTGTAAAGAAGAAATAAGTAATAAACACAAACACTACCTCAAACAGAAGTTAAAACACATCTCTCAATAATCACATTGAACATAAATGGCATCAACTTCCCAATAAAAATACATACGGTAGAAAAATGAATTTAAAACCAAAATTCATCTTTAAACTTCTTATAAGAAATACACTTTAAAAATAAAGACAGTCACAAACCAAAGATGAAGGGCTGGAGCAAAGTAATCCATGCCAACAGAACTTGAAGACAAGCTAGAGTAGCAACTATGATATTAGACAAATTAGACTTCAAGTCCAAGCTTACCAAAAGAGACAAAGCAAATTCTTTTGTACTTGTAAAAGGAACAGTTCAGCAAGAAAAAATAATGATAGTCAACATTTATGCCCAAAGATAGGTGCAGCTACTTTCATTAAACAAACTTTTTGAGGCCACAAACTTAGCACTGGAAAATTCAAAAAGTGTGACATACTCCACAGCATCTTTATAGACCACAATGGAATGAGACTATAAATCAGTTATAGAAGTAACCACATTAATACATAGAGACTAAACACCAAATTGCTTAATGAGGAATGGTCTTAGTGAAACTAAGAGTTCTCTAAGAACAAATGAAAATAGAGATTCAACATATCAAAACCTCAAAGACTCATTGAAAACAGTATTAAGAGGAAATTTATAGCACCTAGTGACCACAAAATAAAAGAAAATGATTAAATAATTAACCTAATGACAAACTTCAAAGCCCTTGAAAATTAAATACAGTCTAACCCCTAACCCCAAAGCCAGTAGAAGACAAGAAATTATTAAAGTTAGAGCATAAATTAATGAAGTAAAGAACAAAGAAAATACAAAACATAAACAAAACCAAAAGCTAATTTCTTGAAAAATAAACTAGATAACCCACTAGGCAAATTAACCAAAAGAAAGAAAAAACCAATCCAAATTACTAAAATAAGTGATAAAAAAGATTTTAACACCAACAGCATTAAAATCCAAAAGATTATCATAAATTACTTTAAAACACTATACTCCAAAAAAATTTAAAAATGTAGAAGAAATTAACAATTTTTAAACACCTACAACCGTCCTATATTTAACCAAAATTATAGAAAATTTAAACAAACTAGAAACATTCAAAAAGATTGAGGCATCAATAAATAACCTACCATCATACAAAATCCCAGGAGCAAATGGTTTCCCAAGTGAATTTAATAAAATCTTTATAGAAGAGGTAATCCCAATACTTCTTAATCTATTTCATGAAAAAGAAAGAAATGAGACTCTAATAGATTCTATAAATCAACATCACATTATTACTGAAACCAAATAAAACCAGCTCAAACAAATATATATATTTGCCAATATCCCTGATGAACTTAGAACCCAAACTGCTAAACAAAATACTGGCAAAACACATTCAAAACTACATTAAGAAAATTATACACCATAACTAAGAAGGGTTCATCCCAGGGATATAAGGATGGTTAAACATACAAAAATAATTCATGTAATTCATCAGATAAACAGAACCAAACACAAATTAATTATTTCAATATATGAAAAATTATTCGACAAAATCCAACACCCATTTATATTAAAAGCACTGCAGAGAATCAGAATAAAAAGAAAGTACCTCAATATTGTAAAGGAAATATATAATAGGCCCACAGCAAACATCATATTCAATAGAAAAAAACTGAAAGAATTTTTTCTAAAAGCAGAAACAAGACAAAGATGTCAATTATCACCACTTCTTGTCAATATAGTGCTTGAGATACTAGCCAGAGTAAAAAGGCATGAAGACGAAATCAAAGAAATTTAAATAGGAAAAAATAACTATCTCTATCTGCATGTTACATGATACTGTACTTAAAATACCCAATAAACACAACCAAAAAGCATATAGAACTGATCAACAAATTCAGCAAAGTGTCTGGATACATAATCAATCTTAAAAAATTAGAAGCTATTTTCTATGCCAACCATATCCACTGGAAAAATTCTATAAATTAATTCTGCTCAGGATATCCCACAAAATAATAAGATACTTAGAAATCAAAGTAACCAAGAAGGTAAAAGACTTCTACAAAGGAAATTATAAAACATTAAAAAAATAAATCAAAGGCTTTTGGAGATGGAAAGATGTTCCATCTTTTTGGATAGGCAGAAAAAAATATCACCAAAATGGCCATTCTTCCAAAAGTGATCTACAAATTCAATGAAAACCCCATTAAATTACCAAGATTATTTCTCACAGACATAGAAAAATCAGTTCTTAAATTCATTTGGAACAACAAAAAACTCAGAATAGCTAAAGTAGTTCTCAGCAACAAGAACTATGCAACACAATACCTAACTTCAAACTATACTACAAAGCCATAGTTATAAAAAAAAAAAACACAGCATGATAATTGCACAAAAACAGAAAGACCAACAGAGCAGAATAGAAGACTCAAAAACAAATCTGCACGCTTATAGCCAACTGATTTTTTACAAAGAAACCAAAAACATACACTGGGTGGAAAAATCTTCAACAAATGTTGTTGGCAAAACTTGTTAACCATATGCTGAAAAAATGGAAATAAACCCCACATTCTGGCCATGCACAAGAGCCAATTCAAGATGAATCAAAGATTTGAAAATGAGACCATAGACCTTGCAGCTTCTTTAAGAGGGTCCAACACTTTAACATATAGGCAAAGGTAAAAACTTTCTCAGCAAGACACCAAAGGCACAAGAAATTAAAAGGAGGATTTATATATGGAATTACTTTAAACTGAAGAGTTTCAGTACAACAACAACAACAATAAAACTATCAAGAACCTTAACAGTGAGCTGACAGAATGGGACAAATATTTTGCCAACTATTCCTGCAACAGCCTACAAACATCTAGACTATACAGAGAACTCAAGAAACTCGCTACTAAGAAAACAAATAGTCCAACTTAAAAAAATGAGCAATGGACAAGTGAATTAAATAGAAACTTCACAAAAAAATTCCAGTGGCCAATAAATGTATGAAAAATGTTCAGCATCATGAGCAATCAAAAAGATGTGAGTCAAAATTACCCTGAGATTTCACCTAACTCCAATTAGAATGGAAATCATTCATAACACACACAAAAAAACAACAAATGCTGTAAAGTATGTGAAGAAATGGAAACCCACACATTTCTGGTGGAATTACCAACTAGTGCAACCACTTTTGAAAACAGTATAGAGGATTTCAGAAGAATAGGAACAAATCTACCATATGACCCAAAAGAATGAACAGCAAACTACCAAACTAATGCATGCATATGTATGTTCATAGCAACACAATTCATAATTGCCAAACCATGAAACCAGCCAAGATGTTCATCAACAAATGAATAGATTACAAAACTATGGGATATGTACACAGTAAAATTTACTCAACCATAAAGAAGAACAAAATTATATCATTTATGGGTAAATGAGTGGAACTAGAGAACATTATGCTAAGTGAGATTACTCAGTCACAAAATTAAAAAACTCAATGTTCTCCCTAATATGTAGAAACTAAAGAGAAAAAGGATCAAGGAGAAATTCTGGAAAGGGAAGATGAAAACATAGATAAGCAAATAAGGTGACATGAAGAGGATTGGAGGGGCAAAGAGATTTTCTAATGTACATGATATACATTCAAAACATATCAAAGTCAATCAATAACCACAATATGAGAAGGAGAGAAGTGTAAGGGAATCAGATAGAAATTGGGGAAGGACTAAATGAGTGATGGGTGCATGAATGCTTCTAACATCTTGTACTCCAATATGACACACAATTCACCAATAAAAAAAATGCAACAATCATTATGTGGATCTTTTAGCTCTATACTGCTATTCAGGTTCACTCTGTATTATTGATTCCCACACTCAGTTACTACCATTCCCTTTACAAAAACATTATGAATGATTCCCAGGACCAGCGTTGAAGAACTCCAAAGGTCAGCTGAAGAACAGGAGCATTATTTGCAAATGTTTCCTGAGTATATTTTGCCTTCCTTTGTTTGCTATTGTGGAATTAGATGTGACTTTTGTTTTTCCTTTTTTAATGTAAACACATCAATATTCCTAGTAACTGTGAATAAATTCTTGTTCACCTAAGAAAATCAAGTACTCAATATCTAATAAAGTGAAACAGATTTAGTATTGAACTTATTTTGGCAAAAAGATAACAAATTTTATTTAAGAAAAAATGTGTATTTTCTAATATATCTTAAATATAATTTCAACCTAAAACAACAATGAATACAAATCTGTTTTAAAATAACTGATTTTATATACTTGTGTTTGCTTTTATTTCACAGGAAATAATAGCTACAAATTTAGAAACAGATTCTTACTTTTTCAAATAAGTACTTTGAAGTTTTATTTGCATTAGGTGCTGCATTAGAGTAAATTGTAGGTGGGTTGGTTTTGTTTGTTTGTTTCACAATTATTTGTGAATCACCAAGAAATAAAAATAAATATAATAATTGCACAATTTTAAGAGTCATTTAAATATGTATTTGGTGAATATTTTATCTATTATTTAGGTATAATAGTACAGTATAGCTATTTGTGTTCTAACAATAATGATAATTCTGTGAAATGCAGTTTGGCAGTGTCATTGGGTAAGCATCATAAAGGGTACTTACACAAACTAAGCTGGCTACAGAGCTATTTGTGGTGTTATTTCATGTTCCACCATCCTATATTTTTATTAATAAAAACATCACATAGAATATTATTATTATATTTAATATAATTGCAAATATATATAGCTAGATCTCAGTTTTGTGACCACTGTCAGTTACTCAGTGAGGCCCTCCACAACTTAGTGAGAACCTGTTTCAAAATAAAAAAATAAAAAATAGAGCCAGAGAACATCCTGAAAGTGGCAACCAAGGGAAGCAACACTTACCAGTCCTTCTGACAACCAATATCCATTCTCTCAAAAACAGCATTCTACAAAGACAGAAAATACTATCAGTAGAGGAATAAAAACAATAAATACAAGGAACAGAGAAAAAGAAGATTAGAAGACCCACCAGAGAGCAGAAGAGAAATCTGCTTGCCTTCCAGCAGTGGGAGCCACAACACCATCTTTCCTCACAGCACCAGACTCCAAATACAAAAAATAAAAATAAAAAACCCCACAAGAACCTGAAGCGAACAATTGCAGATCAATGAGATTGTAAGACAACAGTTCTTCCTGCATGAACACCAGCTACAACTCCCAGAAGCCAAGTTTGCCATGCCCTCAAGTGATCAAGAGCAGAGCTCACAATCAAAAAGAAACCTGCCTGCCTCATTGTCAAAGATGCCACAGAAGCCCCATCTTGCCAGCACCAGCAGCAGCTGAGCTCCATGCCCTCCAGAGATTCAGACCAGCTTGCACCAAAATCATAAGTGAAACTGAGGTCCCCACACAACACTTCCAGCACTGTGCCCCCAGGGACTCATGCAGCTGTAATAAACTCCCTGAGTCTAAGACTTTGCAGTTCAACCCAGCAAAGGAATAGTGGCAGCTGAGATTTCCACACCCACCAGAGATCCAGAGCTGCATTCAATAACACCATAAGTGAAGTCATGGTCCTGGCAGTAAAATGCCCAACCTAGCACCCATAAGGATTTGCACAACCCTGATAAACTCGCCTGGGTCTGAGACTTTGCTGTTCAACCCAGAGAAGGTGGGAGTTGGGTCTGCTGTTGGACAGAGCAGAGGCTCAGCGAGACTTGGGCTCTGATCAGTTGAAAGTGTGGGAGAAGACCTACACTTAACACTAAACCCAAATAGTAGAATCTCCAGGATCACTACAGATTAGCAATCATGGTGAATGGGGAGAAGTCAGACCAACCCAGCTCTAGCTGTGGAGAACAGAGATTCCTACATTTAGTGTGGTTTCAGAGGAATATGCCACCAACAGTGGCAGGAAGAGACTGATATTTTAAATCTGTGGAATACATGGAGGGTGACATGCACTTAACACTAAATCCAGCCTCATTGATACATACTATTTGCATACACTGAGAAAGACTCAGAGAACCAGATTTACAACAGGAAAGGTGCCAGTGACACTTAGTATCTACACAGAGAGAGACTGCAGAGGCCCTATCTGCTGAATTTATTTGTAGAGTTGCATTAATTTTATGTTGGGGTTGTTTCAATTTTTTGTTCATTTTTGTGTGAGTATGTATGCCTGGTTTTTTTTAAAAAAAAAAGCCTTCTTCCCTTGCACATAACTACTCTCTTCTCTCTATCCCTTTTCTGTTTTTTTCTTCTTTTACTCTCCCCCTTGTTTTGTATTAAATTCACTTCATATAACTATACCAGAAATTCTACATTGGTTACTAGAATACTACTACATTTTTACTATATCTAATCTCTAGTATATACTACATTATTAAACTCATACTCCCATTCTAATCAACACTATCTGAGGCTTTCCCCTATTCTTCCATTTACAACTTGACTTCCCTTTTAAGTCAACCTTCACTGTTAAATATAATAAAATTTGCCCTTGTATATACCAGGTGACACCTAGAGACTAAGGTAAACCTATCAAAAACAACAGATACAAACTTCTAAAATCAAGAGAAGGAGGAATAATAACAAAGCAATGAACTCCCACAACCCCACAATAACAGAACCTGAAAACACAAAATTGCAATCTCCAGGAGGTCAAATCAGGAATGTAACTGTAGAAATCATACAAGACTTCTAAAAAGAATTTAGAGAGAGTCTGAAAGAAATAAATGATGGATTAATTGAAGTGAAATCATCAATTCAAACTATAAACAATCAATTAGAACACACAGAGTATAAAATCTCACTCCTAGAAAATTATCACTCCAAAAAATGAATGGATATTATATAACTTATTTATATAACTTTTTGAAAAAACAATTTGAGCTTTCTCTGCTCACGCTCATGGTGGAGGCAGCTGGTCTGGTCTCAACATGCAGAACGACACTGGCGAGTTCGTGGACCTATATGTGCCGCGCAAATGCTCTGCCAGCAACCGTATCATCGGTGCCAAAGACCACGCATCCATCCAGATGAATGTGGTTGATAAAGCCACAGGCAGGTTTAATGGTCAGTTTAAGACCTACGCTATCTGTGGGGCCATTTGTAGGATGGGTGAGTCAGATGACTCCATTCTTCGGATGGCCAAGGCAGATGGCATTGTCTCAAAGAACTTTTAACTGGAGGAAGTTATGATGCAGAGTATTTGTCATAAATAAACCGTGGAAAACCAAAAAAAAAATTTTTTTGACAGCATTAATTTGATATTGAAGAAATATAGTCCCATCTTAAAAGAGCTAACCTAAGAACAATTGGCATAGAGGAGGTAAAAGAAGGTGAAACCAAAAGGATCAACAATCTTTTCAAAGAAGTAATAGAAGAAAAATTTCCAGACATAGAGTAAGATATCAATACACAGGTACAGAAAGCTTATAGAACCCCTAAAGGGGGGGGGGTTCTTATCTAAAGACAAGATCACAGAAAAGGGTCTCCATGCCATATAATAGTCAAACTGACCAATGTAGAAGCCAAGGAGAGAATTTTAAGGCAACAAAAACAAAGTATCAGATGACCTTCAGAGGTAAACAAATTAGAATCACTCCAGACTTCCAAACCAAGTATAGAAATCCAGGGGGCCTAGAGTAACATACATCAAACTCTGAAAGAAAACAATATGCAGCCAAACATTTTCTGCCCAGAAAAACTATCTCTCACTCCAGGTGTGGTGGCACACGCTTGTAATCCCCACGCTTGGGAGGCGGAGACAGGAGGATCGCGCTGGTTCTGAGCCAGCCTCGCTGGCTTAAGAGACTCTGTTTCCAAATAAAAAATATAAAATAGTTCTGGGAGTGTAGCCCAGAGATAGAAGGGCTTCTAGGAACCCCAGTACCACCTTCAAAACCAGCATGAGAGAAAATAATCAAATAAATTAACAGCAAAGAAAAAATAAGTAATATATGCCAGAACCAGAGAAACAAGAATTTCTATCCAGCAAATAACTAAGCAAAGAAGAATAAACAGTATTTAAAACTCAAATAAAATCTTAACATGTTAGGAATTAAAGAGCATCTCTCAATAATCACACTGAATAGAAATGACCTCAACTCCCCAATAAAAAGACATAAAGTGGAAAAATGAATTAAAAACCAGAATCTATTGATATCCCGCCTGCAAGAAACACACCTTATAAGTAAAATTAGTAACAAACTTAAGGAAAAGGGCTGAAGCAAGGTAATCCATGACAATGGAACTCAAAGACAACCATGAGTAGCAGCTATCGTATCAGACAAGTTAGACTTCAAGCCCAAGCTTATTAGAAGAGACAAAGACAGTTATTTTTTATTGCTAAAAGGATCAATCCAGCAAGATCAAATAATGATAATCAACATTTACACCCCAAATATGGGTGCAGCTACTTTCATAAAACAAACTTTGTGACATTAAGTCACACATAAATTCCAATACAATAATACTGGAAGACTACAACACCACTCTCACACCACTTCACCAGTCTTCTAGACACCAGGTCAGTAAAGATGCCTCAGACCTAGAAAATACCATTAATCAAATGGACCAATTAGACACATATAGAATATTCCACCCAACTACAGCAGAATTCACATTTTTCTCAGCTGCTCACGGAACCTTCTTCAAAATATATCACATCCTGGGTAACAAAATGAGAACTAGCAAATTCAAAAAATATGGCATACTTCCCTGTGTCTTTTCACACCATAATGGAATGAAACTAGAAATCAATCATAAGAAGACCCAGAGAAACCACATAAATATGTGGAGAATGAACATCACACTGCTAAATGAAGAATGGATCATAGAAGAAGTAAGAAGTAAAATAAAAAAAATTTTCTAGAAACAAACAAAAATAGAGATACATTTCAAAACATCTGGGACACATTGAAGGAAGTATTAAAAGAAAAATTCATAGCACTGAGTTCTCACATAAGAAAAACAGAAAATCATCAAATAAATAACCTAAGGACACACCTTAAAGCTCTTCAAAAACAGGAACAATCTAACCCCAAAGCCAGTAGAAGAAAGAAAATTATTTAAAACAGAGCAGAAATCAATGAAGTAAAGAATAAAAAACAATACAGAAAATCAACAAAACCAAAAGCTGGTTTTTCAAAAAAAATTAACAAGATAGGTAAACCACTAATAAGACTAACAAAAAGAGAGAGAGAAAGAGAGAGAGATAACCAACCCAAATTATGAAGATAAGAGATAAAAAAGGAGCTATCACTAATGACAATGCAGAAATCCAGAGGATTATTTATTTATTTATTTATTATTTTGGTGGTACTGGGGTTCCTGGAAACCCTTCTACCTCCAGGCTACACTCCCAGACCTATTTTATATTTTTTTTTTAAATTTGGAAACAGGGTCTCTTAAGCCAGCGAGGCTGGCTTCAAACCTATGTGATCCTCCTGTCTCTGCCTCCCAAGTGCAGCCATTACAGGCATGCATCACCACACCTGACATTCCAGAGGATTATTATAAATTACTTTGAAAAACTATACTCTAACAAAATGGAAAGTCTGGAGGAAATTGACAATTTTCTATATAAATACAACCTACCTAAACTGAGTCAAGAAGATATAAAAAATTTTAACCAACCAATATCAATCAAAGGAATTAAAACAGCAATAAAGAGCTGACCATCAAAGAAAATCCCAGGATCTAATGGTTTCCCAAGGGAATTTTATAAAACCATTATAGAAGAGCTAATCCAGATACTTCTCAATCTATTTCGTGAAATAAAAGAAAACAGAACTCTCCCAAATACATTCTATGAAGCCAACATCACATTAACACCAAAAACAAAGACATCTCAAAGAAGGAAAAATACAGACCTATATCTTTGATGAACTGGATGCAAAACTGCTAAACAAAATACTAGCAACATGCATCCAAAACCACTTCAATAAAATCATAAACCATGACCAGGTAGTTTTCATCCAAGGGATGCAAAGTTAGTTTAACATATGAAAACCAATCCTTGTAATTCATTATATAAACAGAACCAAAGACAAAAATCACATAATCATTTCCATAGATGCTGAAAATGCATTTGATAAAATTTAAAATACATTTATGGTAAAAACACTATAGAGAATCAGAATAGAAGGAACATACCTCAATATCATAAAGGCAATCTAAAATGAGCCCACAGACAATATTATATTAAATGGGGAAAAAAATCCAAGAATTCCCCCTAAAAACAGGAACAGAACAAGGATGTCCATCATTACCATTTTTCTTTAATATATAGTATTTGATACTCTAGCCAGAGCAACAAGGAAAGAAAAAAAATCAAAGGAGTACAATTCGGAAAAAAGAACTCAAATTTTCAGTATTTGCAGACATGATACTATACTTAGAAGACCCAACAAGCTCAACCATAGAACTCATCAACAAATTCAGCAAAGTGTCTGGATACAAAATCCATCTTAAGAAATTAGAAGCTTTTCAGAAAGCTTGGAAAATGGTGATGAAGAGTAGCATATAGCAGTAGCTGAAACAAATTAAGTTCAACTACTGAGAAGGCAGAACCTTAATAAACAAAATTAACTTCAGCTTACAACCAAAAACAGACTCAGGGACTACGACATGAGAAATCCAGTAAGTCTGGCCTTCGAAATTCACCACAACAATAAAAAAATAGCACAAGCAAGCTATAGACGCTAGTGGCTGCAGGCGCCATAAGGGGCCACTGGCCCAAACAGGGCACTCTGAAGAATTGCATGATAAAAAGCCCAGAAGTCTAAAAGTGGCCATAGAACTCCAACATCTTAAGCTGCAAGCTCACCTGAGCACCTGACCAGCACCGTTTGCTCACCAAAGGTGGCACCCGCAGAGGCGTTGGGCAACCTTCCAGGACCTGGAATTGGACCTGCTAACCTGACCTGCTAACCATGTGCACAGAGACTCAGCAGGAAAAAGGAAGAGCAGCCAGCCCTTCAGAGCCCCAGACTGGGCTTACAGGTAACAGTGTGAGCTCAGATGAGCCACGGGACCCAGCAGGCAAACAGTGAGTGCAACCAGACACAGTGATAACTGTGGACACCAGTGTGCACCAAGGGGGGAAAGTTCAACCCCAGTGTCACAGGAAGAGTGCTTAAGGCGCAATACCTGCACAGGGCCACAAGGGGTTGCTCCAAACAAACAAGAGACGTTGGAATATACTCTAGAAGCTTTCACAATGATCTGTCATTCATTACACCAGCACTCCCTATATTCGTAAAGTAGTATGACTGCTTTCTTTTTTGTTTTGTTTTGTTTTGTTTTTTGGTGTTGGGTTTTTTTTTTTTTTGGGGGGGGGGTTGGTATTTGGTTTTATTGGAATTTATTTTTTCTTTTTTTTTACTTTTATTTGGGTTTCTTGTTTGGTTTCTCCACTTCATTTCTCACAGTTGCTACTTCATTTTATTTTATTTTATTTTTATCCTTTTTTTTCTCTTAAACATTTTTGTTCTCTCTTGGTGGTCTATTTTTGTTTTTGTTGACATTGTTGTTTATATTTGATGTATAATACCTTTGTACCTTATTTTGATACTTTATTCATTTTGTTTGCTCCCCCCACTCCTTCTACAAGAGTCTTCAATTAAGCCTATTTACTATCTTCCCTCAAAACTTTCTCTTTCTCTTAACTGTATCTCTTTGTTTAATACACAGTTTCTCACATCTCCATACTGAAATGTTCTAATAAATACAAGAGTCCTACTATCTAACTTCCCATTCTCAACCTGATACAAGCGTATTATACTTAAATTCTTCCACAACCTCTACCTTACCTGACTCCTGCACCCATTACCTTAGCTATTCCACCATCACTCAACTCTCACCACCCAAAAAATACTGCTTACCTGTTGACCCTTCTAAATTTATACTACTAAGACTGGACTAAACATAATACCCACAAATGATGGGAAGACAGCAAAAAAAAGCAGGCCTGAGAACTTTGAAAATATGAGAACCAGGAATAGTGAAGAAATAACAGAAGTCACAAATACTGACCTACAAAAAATGCAATAAGAGGAGTTCCAAATCTTGATCTACAATATGATAAAAGGATTATTAAAAAGTCTAGAGGAGATGAAAGATGAATTAGAAATACTAAGAAAGAATCAGAAAGAGGTCTGTAACAAAATAAAAGAGTCAATAAATGAAATGAAAACAGCAATAGAAAGAAATTCTAGAGCTGGGTGTGGAGGGGCATGCTTGTAATCCCCATGATTGGGAGGCAGAAAGAGGAGGATGGCGCTGTTTTGAAGCCAGCCTTGCTGGCTTAAGTGACCCAGTTTTTAAATTTAAAAAATATATAAAATAGATCTGGGAGTGTAGCCCGGAGGCAGAAGGGTTTCCAGGAACCCCAGTACCACAAAAAAAAGAAATAAAAAAAAGAAAAGAAAAGAAAAAAAAAGAAAAGAAATTCTGGAAGATGAGATGAAATGGAAAGTTGAATATCACTGATAGAAGACAGTTCAACCAAAACTGAAAACACAGTCAACAGTATACAGAAATCATTACAACAACAAAACCTAAACATTCAACAATTTGGGGACAACATGAAGCATCCTAACTTATGTATGGATAAAATGCAATGAAGAAGGAATAGAGATAAAGAACAAGGGCATCCGTAATCTCTTTAGAGAAATAATTTCAGAGAATTTTCCAAACATGGAAAGAGACTTGGATCTTCATGTCCAGGAGACATACAGAACACCATTAAGACAAGATCAAAGAAGGATCTCCCCACACCACACAATAGTCAAAATGACCAACATAGAGGCCAAAGAAAGAATCTTAAAAGCAGTGAGAACAAAATGACGGGTGACATATAGAGGCAAAACAATAAAAAATTACCCCAGACTACACAACCCAAGTCATGAACGCTAGGAGAGAGTGGTATGATGTGATTCAGACCCTGGTAGATAACTACTTCCAACCAAAACTACTATATCCAACAAAACTACTTTTCAAAATTGATGGAGAAACAAAAGTTTGTCAAGATAAACAAAATCTAAAAATTCGTGAATTCAAAGCCAACACTAGAGGAAATACTTAAAGATATAAACCATAAAGAGGAAAAGAGAAGCAGACTTCAGAACTAGAGAAGAGAGGAAGTTGATCAGCGGGGCATCTAAGAAGAAAAAACAAACTACCAAATAGAAGACAAAACACAAAATGACAGAAAACAAAAATCATATTTCAGTAATTACTCTTAATGTCAAAGGACTTAACTCACCAATCAAAAGACAAAGACTGGCAATGTGGATTGAGAAACATAATCCAAATATATGCTATTTGCAAAAAAAATTACCTTACAGCCACAAACATTCACAGAGAGTGAAAGGATGAAAAAAGATATGCCATTCTACTTGAGACCAAAAAATGGCAGGGGTAGGAACTCTGATATCCAACAAAACAGACCAAAGTAAAACACATCAGAAGAGACAAAGCAGGGCACTTCCTTTTATTAAAAGAAACAATCTAGTGCCAGGCGTGGTGGCGCACACTTGTAATCCCCGCGCTTGGGAGGCGGAGACAGGAGGATCTCGCAGGTTCAAAGCCAGCCACACTGGCGTAAGAGACCCTGTTTCAAAAATATAAAATAGGTCTGAGAGTGTAGCCTGGAGGTAGAAGGGCTTCCAGAAACCCCAGTACTACCAAAAAAAACAAAAAAGAAAGAAAGAAAGAAAGAAAGAAAGAAAGAAAGAAAGAAAGAAAGAAAGAAAGAATCTATGTGGGTGCAACCACATTTGTAAAACAAATCCTTCTAGACATCAGATCTCAAAGAGTCCCAACTACAATAATTCTGGGAGACTTTAACACACCTCTCATACCACTGGATCAATCTTTCAAGGCAAAAGATGAGTAAAGACTCTAGAAAACTAAAGAAGACTCTTTAGAAAACTAAAGAAAACTAAAAAGCAAATGGACCTAATAGACATATACAGACTATTTCAACCAGGAACTACAGAATGCACATTCTTCACAGCAGCCCATGAAACCTTCTGCAAAATAGATCACATCCAGGGACATAAAGAAAGCACCAGCAAATTCAAAAGATGTAATATAATTCCTTGCATCTTTTCAGATGATAATGAATGAAAGTAGCAATCAACAACAGGAAACCCCAAAGAAACTATTCAAATACATGGAGATTGAATGATGCACTATTGAATAATGAATGAGTAAGATCGGAAATTAGGGGAGAAATAAAGAAATTTCTAGAAATAAATGAAAATAGAGACTCAACTTACAAAAAGCTATAGGACACTTTGAAGGCAGTATTAAGAAGAAAGTTTATAGCATTGAGTGTCCACATAAGAAGGACAGACAATCGCCAAGTAAAACACCTAATGACACAATTCAAGTACCTGGAAAGACTGCAACAGTCTAATTCCAAATCCAGCAGAAGGCAAAAAAAGAAAAAAAATATTAAAATCAGAGCAGAAATAAATGAAATAGAGAACAAAAAAAAATTCAAAGAATCAACAAAACAAAAAGCTGGTTCTTTGAAAAGATTAATAAAATTGATAAACCCATGGCCAGCCTAACCAAAATAGAGAAAGAATCAACTCAAATTATTAAAATCAGAAATGAAAACGGAGACATCACCACAGATAGTGGAGAAATTCAAAGGATTATCAGAAACTATTTTGAAAATTTATACTCCAATAGACTAGAAAACATGGAAGAAATTGATAGATTTCTAAGCACATATAACCTACATAAACTGAATCAATATGACATAGCAAGCCTAAACCAATGAATAGCAAATAAAGAAATAGAAATGGCGATAAAAATTCTTCCATCAAAGAAAAGCTCAGGTCCAAATGGGTTTCCAGCTGAATTCTATAATACCTTCAGTGAAGAACTAATACCAATACTTCACAACTTATTCCAGGAAATTGAAAGAAATGTAACTCTCCTAAATTCCTTCTATGAGGCCAGTATCACATTAATCCCCAAACCAAATAAAGATACCTCAAGAAAAGAAAACTACAGACCAATATCTTTAATAAACATACATGCACTTTTTTTATGGTACTGGGGATGGAACCCAGGGGCCTTATACCTCTGGGCTATGCTCTCAGATCTATGTTTTATATATTTGGAAACAGGGTCTCTTAAACCAGCTGAGGCTGGCTTTGAAACTGCCTCATCCTCCTGTTTCAGACTCCCAAACATGGGAATTACAAGCATGCACAACCACACCCAGATAAATGCAAAAATTCTTTTTTTTGGGGGGGGGATTTTCAATTTTTATTTTTTTAAATATTTTTTTAATTTAGTTTTATTGGTGCATTGTAATCATACATCACATTGGAATATAAGTCTTGAGAGGATATACAAGCAGACATCATCCAATTAGCCCTCATCAAGTCCCCATCCCATTCCCTCCCCCTCCCTCGATCCCATGCTTGTTTGGTGATTAACTTTGATACATATGTTTATGTACCTCCTGCTTTTTAAGGAGGCTCCATCCTCCTCTATTCCATACCCTATGATTGGTCACCTTAATTGCTTCACTATAGGGCCCTTTCTATAGCTCGACCACTTCCTGTTGCCCATTTCCTCCTAGTTATTGCTGATTAGGGGAAGCATCTGGTTTTAATTTTCTATGATATTTCTCTGTGCATGCCGCATTGCAAATACCGATCCCACTCTTGACGGCCCCAGTTGTGGCCTGGCTACCCGGTGGACTGATCAGACCTCGCTGGCTCAAGCAGCAGCCTTGCCTCATGGGAAGCCCCGGTTCTGGCCTCGCTGGCACCAACACTGGCCTAACCCCTCAGCTGACTCCGATCCCAGCCTCGGAGGCCCCAGCACGGCCTTGCCTCACGGCAGGCTCCAATGTTAGCCGATGGCCCCAGCATCGGCCTAACCCCTCGGCAGGCTTCAATCCAGGCCTCGGAGGCCTCAGTAGTGGCCTTGCCTCACGGAAGGCTCCGATGCCGGCCAGTGGCCCGGGCACCAGAATACCCCTCAGCTGGCTTCGATCCCGGCCTCAGAGGCCCCAGCACTGGCCTTGCCTCACGGCAGGCTCTGATGTTAGCCAATGGCCCCGGCATTGGCCTAACCCCTCGGCAGGCTCTGATCCAGGCCTCGGAGGCCCCAGCATCGGCCTTCCTCGCGGCAGGCTCCGATCCCAGCCTTGCTGGCCCCAGCACTGGCCTAACCCCTCGGCAGGCTCCGATCCCGGCCTCGGAGTCCTCAATAAAGGCCTTGCCTCACGGAAGGTTCCGATGCCGGCCGTTAGCCCCAGCACTGGCCTAACCCCTAAGCAGGCTCCGATCCCAGCCTCGGAGGCCCCAGCACCAGCCAAACCCCTCGGCAGGCTCCGATCCCAGCATCGGAGGCCTCAATAATGGCCTTGACTCATGGAAGGCTCCAATGCCGGTCATTGGCCCCAGCACTGGCCTAACCCCTCGGCAGGCTCCAATCCTGGCCTCAGAGGCCCCAACACCAGCCTTGCCTCATGGCAGGCTCCGATCCCAGCCTCACTGGCCCCGGCACCGGCCTAACCCCTCGGCAGACTCCGATCCCGGCCTCGCTGGCCCCAGCACCAGCCTAACCCCTCAGCAGGCTCTGATCCCGGCCTCGGAGGCCCCAGGACCGGCCTTGCATCATGGCAGGCTCCGATCCCGGCCACGCTGGCCCCGGCACCGGCCTAACCCCTTGGCAGGCTCTAATCCCGGCCTCGGAGGTCTCAATAACGGTCTTGCCTCACGGAATGCTCCAATGCCGGCCATTAACCCCAGCATCAGCCTAACCCCTCGGCAGGCTCCTATCCCAGCCTCGGAGGCCCCAGCACTGGCCTTGCCTCATGGCAGGCTCCGATCCCAGCCACGCTGGCCCTGGCACCGACCTGACCCCTCGGCAGTCACCAATCCCGGCCTCGGAGGCCCCAGCACTGGCCTTGCCTCACGGCAGGTTCCGATCTCGGCTCATTGGCCCCGGTACTGGCCTACCCCTCAGCAGGCTCCAATCCCGGCCTCGGAGGCTTCAATAATGGCCTTGCCTCACAGAAGGCTCCGATCCTGGCCTCGCTGGCCCCATCACCGGCCTAACCCCTCGGCAGGCTTCAATCCCGGCCTCAGAGGCCTCATTAGCGGCTTTGCCTCACAGAAGGCTCCGATGCTGGCCAGTGGCCCCAACACCAGCCTAACCCCTCGGCAGGCTCCGATCCCAGCCTCGGAGGCCCCAGCACCGGCCTTGCCTCATGGCAGGCTCCGATATCAGCCACACTGGCCCCAGCACCGACATGACCCCTCGGCAGGCTCCAATCCCTGCCTCGGAGGCCCCAGCACCGGCCTTGCCTTGCAGCGGGCTCCGAACCTATCCTCGCTAGCCCCAGCACCGGCCTAACCCCTCGGCAGGCTCCGAACCCGGCCTCAGAGGCCTCAATAGCAGCTTTGCCTCATGAAAGGTTCCGATGCTGGCCAGTGGCCCCAGCACCAGCCTAACCCCTCGGCAGGCTTTGATCCCGGCCTTGGAGGCCCCAGCATCGGCCTTGCCTCGTGGCAGGCTCCGATCCCAGCCTCGCTGGCCCCAGCACTGGCCTAACCCCTCGGCAGGCTCCGATCCCAGCCTTGGAGGTCTCAATAATGGCCTTGCCTCATGGAAGGCTCCAATCCCGACCTCGCTGGCCTCAGCACCAGCCTAACCCCTCAGCAGGCTTCGATCCCGGCCTCGGAGGCCCCAGCACTGGCCTTGCCTCATGGCAGGCTCCAATCCCAGCCTCGCTGGCCCCAGCACCGGCCTAACCCCTCAGCAGGCTCTGATCCCAGCCTTGGAGGCCCCAGCATCGGCCTTGCCTCACGGCAGGCTCCGATCCCAGCCTTGCTGGCCTGGCCCCAGCACCGGCCTAACCCCTCGGCAGGCTCTGATCCTGGCCTCGGAGGCCTCAATAATGGCCTTGCCTAACGGAAGGCTCCGATGCCAGCCATTGGCCCCGGCACTGGCCTAACACCTTGGCAGGCTCCTATCCCGTTCTCGGAGGCCCCAGCTCTGGCCTTGCCTCACGGCAAGGCTGCGATCCCAGCTTTGCTGTGTCCATCACCAGCCTCACCTCTCGGCAGGCTCTAATCCAAGCACCCTCTTCGCCCAACTATTTGTCCCACATTCTTAAGGGTGTGTGGTAGCATTCTGCCTCTGGGGTCATTACTTCAAAAGTTCCAGGTGTAATGTATCAGATCTCTGCCTCCCCTGAGTACTGGCCACTGCCATTGCCACTGCCTCCACCATTTCAAATCTTTCCCAAGCTCTCTTTTCACTCTGAGTGTTGTCCAATCTTTCTAAGCATGCGCAAAGCATTCAACCTTTGGTGTAATTTCTCCAAAAATAAATAAATAAATAAATAAATAAATAAGGTTGGTAGGCTCTGATTTCTGCTTCTCCTGAGTACAATTCTCCACTGCCAATGCGGAAACTGCTTTCAGCACCGCCTTCCTCCTTGGTCTCCACTAAAGTCTCTCTCCTTACAGGTGATGTCCAAGATTCTTAACAATGTAGAGAAGAAGCAGTCCTCCTTAGTGAGGAATTTTTCCAATAATTCCAGTTCATTTGGATAAGTTATGTCTGCATCTCCAGTATCCTAGCATCTGCCACCTCCTTGACCCCTCTCTGATATTTTCCTTTTTTCTTTTTCATTTTTACAGGGTCCTTCCGGGTGGAGAGGGGGATCGCCTAGGTGAGCCCTGCCAGCGCCTGCCCACCCACCCAGGGTCAGGGCCGGGGTCCTTCCAGGTGGAGAGGGGGATCGCCTAGGGGCGCCCCACCAGCGCCTGCCCACCCGCCCAGGGTCAGGGGCCCGGGGTCCTTCCGGGTGGAGACGGGTTCACCTAGGGGCACCCCGCCAGCGCCTGCCCACCCGCCCAGGGTCGGGGGCCGGGGTCCTTCCAGATGGAGAGGGGGGTCGCCTAGGTGCGCCCGCCAGCGCCTGCCCACCCACCCAGGGTCGGGGGCCCAGGGGCCCAGGGGCCCCGGACCACGGGGTCCTTCTGGGTGGAGAGGGGGGCCGCCTAGGGGCACCCTGCCGGTGCCTGCCCATCCGCCCAGGGTCAGGGGCCCGGGGTTCTTCCGGGTGGAAAGGGGTGTCGCCTAGGGGCGCCCCACCGGGGGGCCCGGGGTATGCAAAAATTCTAAATAAAATACTATCTATACACATTCAAAACCATATCAGAAGAATAGTACACCACGACCAAGTTGGTTTCATTCCAGAAAAACAAAACTGGTTTACATACACAAATCAATGCATGTTATCCACCGCATATAAATAGAACCAAGAATATACACCAAATCATCATAGCAATAGATGCTGAAAAAAGCAATTGACAAAATCCAACACCCATTTATGTTAAAAACACTGCAGAAAATTGGAATAGAAGAAACATATTTCAACATCATTAAGGCAATATACAACAAAGTCAAAGACAACATCATATTGAATTGGGGAAAAACTTCAAGAATTTTCTCTAAAATCAGAAACAAGACAAGGATGCCCACTATCACCACTCCTTTCCAAAATAGACTCTTGCTCCAGCAATAATACAAAAGAAGAAAATCAAAGGAATTCAAATAGGAAGAAAGGAATTAAAATTATCCTTATTTGCAGATAACATGATCCTTTATCTAGAAGACCCAAAGAACTCAACCAAAAGACTTCTGGAGCTGATTAACAAATTCAGCAAAGTTTCAGAATACAAAATCAACCTATATAAATCAGTGGTTTTTCTTTGTGCCATCAATGAATGCACAAATAAAGAAATAAAGAAAATTTTCCCATTCACTATAACATCAAAACCAATAAAATACCTAGGACTAAACCTAACCAAAGATGTAAAAGATCTCTGCAACAAAAACTATAAAACATTAAAGAAAGAAACTGAAGAAGACCTTGGATGAAGGAAAGATCTTCCATGCTCATGGATAGGCAGAATAAATATCATCAAAATGACCATTCTCTGCCGGGCATGGTGGCGCACGCTTGTAATCCCCATGCTTGGGAGGCAGAGACAGGAGGATCGCGCAGGTTCGAAGCCAGCCACACACGCTGGCTTAGGAGACCCTGTTTCCAAATAAAAATGTAAAAATAGGTCTGGGAGTGTAGCCCGGAGGTAGAAGGGCTTCCAGGAACCCCAGTACCACCACCCCCCCAAAAAAATGACCATTCTACCAGAAGTGATCTATAGATTCAATGAAATTCCCATTAAAATACCAACTACATTCTTCACAGACTTAGAAAAATCATAAACTTTATATGGAGAAAGAAAATATCCAGAATAGTCAAAGCAATTCTCAGCAATAAGAATTATGCAGGAGGCATCACAATCCCCGACTTCAAATTATGCTATAGATCAATAGTAATAAAAAGATATTGGTATTGGCACAGTGGAAGAGAACAGAAGTTACAGAAACAAATACACACACCTATAGTCAATTAATCTTTGACAAAGAAGCCAAATTCATGCGCTGGAGAAAAGACAGCCTTTTCAACAAATGGTGATGGGAGAACTGGCTAGCCATTTGTAGAAAGATGGAACTAAATCCTTACATCTCACCATTCACAGTATTGAACTGAAGATGGATCACAGACTTAGAAATTAGACCAGAGACAGTGAAGCTATTAGAGGAGGGCATAGTCTCAACACTATAACATATACGCACAGGCAGTAACTTTCTCAACAAAACCTCCAAAGCTCAGGAAATTAAAGCAAGAATTAACAATTGGGATGGCATCAAACTAAAAAGTTTTTTCTCATCAAAGGAAACCATCAATAACCTAAAGAGGAAGCCTACAGAATGGGAGAAGATCTTCACCAGCCACCACTCAGATAAAGGGCTGGTATTCAGAATATACAAAGAGCTCAAAAGACTCTACACTAGCAAAACAAACAACACAATCAAGAAATGGGCAATTGAACTGAAGAGACACTTTACAAAAGAAGAGATACAAATGGTCAATAGATACATGAAAAGATGTTCTACATCATTAGCCATCACGGAGATGCCAATCAAAACTACACTGAGATTCCATCTAACCCCAGTCAGACTGGCAAACATAGAGAAATAAAATAACAACAAATGCTGGTGAAAATGTGGGGAAAGAGGAACTCTTTTACACTGTTGGTGGGAGTTCAAATTAGTTCAGGCAATATGGAGATCTGTGTGGAGATTCCTTAGAAAATTGGGAATAGATCCACCATATGATTGAGCTTTACCACTCCTGAATATAATTCCAAAAGGGTTGAAATCAGAGAACTACAGTAACACATTCATACCCATGTTCATAGCAGCACAATTCATAATAGCTCAAATATGGAACAAACCCAGGTCCCCATCAACAGATGAATGGATTGCAAAATTATGGAACATACACACAATGGAATTCTATTCAGCTATAAAGAAGAACAAAATCATGTCACTTGCAAGAAGATGGAAAGTCCTGTAGAGCATTATGTTAAGTGAGATTAGTCAAGCACAGAAAGAGAAGAAACATATGTTTCCTCTAATATGCCCAAACTAGGGAATAATGGAAATACCAGAGGGACTCCAGATAATGGAAGAGAAATATCAGCAAAATTTGAATTGAAGGATAGGAGAGGAAGAAAGCTGAACTTGATCAATGAGGTGCTACATCCAAATATGTGTAAATTTTGAATATAGCATGGTTACCCTGTACACTGATTGTTGGGAGGGGGGGAGGGAAAACAAGGGTGGGTGGGAAAAGGCAAGTACAGTTTAAATGTATACCATTTATTTTCATTAAAAAAATTTTAAGTGAAAAAAATCAGAAGTTTTTCTGTACACCAACCATAAATTAATTGAAAAAGAAATTCAGAAAACACTTCCACTCAGGATTTCCCACACACAAAAAAATAATATTCTAGGAATAAACTTAACCAAGGAGGTTAAAGTACTCTACAAAGAAAATTATAAAACAGTGAAAAAAGAAATTGAAGAAGATCTTAAAATATGGAAAGATCTTCCATGTTCATGGATTGGCAGAATAAATATCATTAAAAGGCCATTCTCCCAAAAGTGATCTACAGATTCAATGCAATGCCCATTAAACTACCAAGATCATTCCTCACAGACATAGAAAAATCAGATCAGTCCTTAAATTTATTTGGAATAACAAAAAGCCCAGAATAGCATAAGTAGTTCTCAGCAACAAAAAATATGCAGGAGGAATTACACTACCTGACTTTAAACTATTCTACAAAGCCATCGCAATAAAACCAGCATGGTACTAGCACAAAAACAGATACATAGAACAGCAGAAGATAAAACTCAGAAACAAACAAAAAAAGCTTGTTCAACAAATGGTGTTGGCAAAACTGGTTAACCAAATGCAAAAAAAAAAAAAGAATAGAAATTAAGCCCACTTTTTCACCCTGCACAAGAGTCAATTCAAGATGGATCAAAGACTTTGAAATTAGACCAGAAACATTGAGGCTTCTTGAAGATGGCATAGGTCTAACACTGCAACACATAGGCACAGATAAAACCTTTCTCAACGATAACCCAAAGGAACAAGAAACTAAAAGGCAAATCAATACGTGGGATTGCATGAAACTGAAGAGCCAACAAAATGGGAAGAGATCTTTGCCAACTACTTCTCCAATAGAGGACTAACATCTATAATATACAGAGAACTCAAGAAACTCGGCACTAAGAAAACAAATAAATCAATAAAAAATGGGCAATTAGGGCTGGGATGTAGCTCAGTGGCAAAGCACTTGCCTGGCAAGTGCAACACCCTGGGTTCGATCCCCAGTCCAAAAAAAAAAAAAAAGACAAAAAAATGGGCAATTAATTATATATAAACACTTCATAAAGGAAGAAATTCAAATGGACAATAAATGCATGAAAAATGCACAGTGTTATTAGCAATCAGAGAGATGCAAATCAAAACTACCCTGAGATTTCACCTAACTCCATCTAGAATGGCAATCATTCAAAACACAAATAATAACAAATGCTGGCAAGGATTTGGAGAAGTGGGAACTATACTACATTGTTGATGGGATTGCAAATTAGTGCAATAACTTTGGAAAACAGTATGAGGGATCCTCAGAAGAATGGGAACTAACTTACCATTTGATCCAGCAATACCCCTTCTGGTTAACTACCCAAAAGAAAGGAAATCAAACTACCAAACTAATGCACGTATAGCAATATTTATAGCTGCACAATTCATCATTGCCAAACTCTGGAACCATCCAATATGTCCATCAATAGATGAATGTATTAAAAATTGTGTGATATGTGCAAAATGGAATAATTTTACTCAGCCATAAAGAAGAACAATTATAGCATTTACAGGGAAATGGATGGAACTGGAGGACATAATGCTAAATGAGATGAGTCAGTCAAAAAAAAAAAAAAGAAATCTGATGCTTTCCATGGGTAATGGGAAGAACTCTAGCTGAAAAAGGAGATTCTATAGGTGAGCAAATAAGATGACCTAACTGAGGGGATGGAATGGGGGGAAGAGGGAAACTCTCTAAAGCACATGATGTACTTAAACATATCAAAATCTATCACTAAGCCAAGCATAGGAATGAGGGAGTGGGAGAGAATGGGGCAATAATTGGGTAAGGGCTAATTGGATAATATGTGCATGTATGTCTCCACCATCTTTTATCCCATTAAGATGTATGAATACAGTGCACCAATAAAAAAATTTAAAAAATAATAAAAATCAAAAATCAAGAAAATAGAACTGGAGGTGTAGCTCAGAGGTAGAATGTCCCCAGGTTTGATTGCCAGTACTGAATATAAAAAAGACATACATCTCTGGTTGTCTACTATTTGTCAACTATTTCTAATCAATTTACCTCTAGTAGTATGCGTTGCAGAAGTTTTAGATATATATCAAGAAATAAAAATTGTTACCCACCTATACCACTCTTCAGTATTTGTCCAAAAAAATTGAGGTCAGCATACTATAGTGATGCATGTCTACCTATGTTTATAACAGTGCAATTCACAATAGCAAAATTATGGAACCATCCTATGTCTTCATCAACAGAGAAATGGATAAAGTATATGTGATACATAAATACAATGAAGATTTAATCAGCCATAGAGAAGAACAAAGTTATGTAATTTTCAGAAAAATAGATGAAACATGGGGAATTATGTTAAAGAAAATAGCCAGACTCAAAAAGTCAAGGGTTGGCCGGGCATGGTGGTGCATGCTTGTAATCCCCCTGCTTGGGAGGCAGAGACAGGAGAATTGCACAGGTTCAAAGCCAGCTTTCCAAATAAAAATAATATAAAATATGTCTGGGAGTGTATCCCAGAAGGAAAAGGGCTTCCAGAAACCCCAGTACCACCACAATAATAATAATAATAATAATAATAATAATAATAATAATAATAATAAATAAAAATAAAAAATAGCCAAGGGTTGTAAGATTTTCTTATATGTGTAAGCTAGAGATTTAAAAAGAGAGGAAGATCTCATGAAAATAGAAGGAAAACTGGTGGAGGAGAAAGAGAGGGTTGGAAGAGGGAGGAATAAAGAAAAAAATGAGGTACTGAGAAATAGAATTGAGCAAATTATGTACAAACATGTAAAACTGAATTACATATAATCATGATGTGCAAATTAAGAAAAGAAAATTCCCCTATTTTAAGAAACAAGTAATGAAATGAGAATGAGATTGAAGAACAAAAACAACTTCACATTTTTGTAGAAACTTTTGTGCAGAATGCTCCATAATTAGAATTCTATGCAGAAATCAGCTCAGTTTCTGCCAACTAAAGAAGTGAAATGTTCATTCTCTTTTGTGATTTCCAATTTTCTAATAACTGTAAGTTATTACAATAGATAGCAGCTTGTAATTTGAAAGAAGTAAATTTTCTGTGAAAGAATTAAGCATCAAATTAGGTCATTTTTACTTTCAGAAAAAATATCTTTAATATTATATAAAAGAATTACCCCCACTTTTTCTAAGGCAGCCATAGCCCTATTTTTTCATGGCTACCAGGCATATTTGTGCATAGTAGGAGAAATGCAGCAAAGCCCTAGGTCACAGACAATTGCCTGGATTGCTGACTGGTGAAGGCAAATTTATAATAAATTCTCAAAGTACTAAAACCACTTATATATGTTATGCCTAATTTATGCCTGCAAATTTACAACGTACAAGTTCTGACCTGTAATGCACAAAAAAGTGGGTATAGAAGAGCCAATTTATAGTACTTTACAGTGTTCTACTTACAAAAGGGTACTTAAGGTTGAAAGACTCTCTCCTAATTATGAAAAATTTCAATAGATAATTTTTCATCCCAGAGGTACCTCTGTGGTGATTTAAGTATCCAAACAAAGTAAGCCACCTTTATCTGTTTTTAAAGAGATCATTTAAAATAGCTCAACTTTGCTGAAAAAAATTATACACTTGACCTAATATATCTTTTTATTGTAAATTGTCTTAATCTGGAGATGTGTGCAATTTTTTTTTTTTTTTTTTTTTTTTTTTGGTGGTACTAGGGGTAGAACCCAGAGCAGCCGTTCTACCTCCGGGCTATACTCCCAGACCTTTTTAATGTTTTATTTGGAAACAGGATCTCGATAAGTTACTGAAAGCCTTACTAAGTAGCTGAGGCTGGCTTCAAACCTGTGTGATCCTCCTGTTTCAGCCTTCCAAGCACAGGGATTACAAGCGTGCACCACCATGCCCGGCAAATTTTTAAAGAATAACCATAGAAACATAGTCTGAATAAAGATTGTCAAAATTTTACAATCTCACAAAGACAACATTATTTTGCTATTTTTCAAGTTTTTTTAGCATATTTTTAAGAGCATAGTGGTTATTTCCATGGCATTTTTGTCATTTTTCTTTGAACATATTTTGATCAATTGATTAGCTAATTCAAGTGTGTGTGTGTGTGTGTGTGTGTGTGTGTGTGTGTGTGTGTTACTAGAATTAGATCCTTAGGAATTCTACCCCCAGCCCTATTTTACACTTTTATTTTGGAATATGGTCTTACTAAGTTGCATAGCACTTCACTAAGTATCTTGGCCTGGCCACAAACATGATCCTCCTTTCTCAACCTTCTAAGTGCTGGAATTACAAGTATGTGCCACCTTGTCCATTAGATAATTTTTTAAACTATTTTATCAGTTTTTTTTTCTTACTGGTATTGTTGAAAAACAGATCCCAGAATATGTGGATTAATGTAAATATTGATGCTCTCTTTAACATAATTTTAAATTAACATATAGAAATTTTTAAGTACACCTATCTACTCTCACACATTTGGCCTGCAGTGATTCATGATCCATTGTCCTATGCAATATTAGTAACAAAAAATATTTTCTATTGTTTTTTTTTTCTTTCTAAGTCTCACTTCTATAAGAATTTATCAGTTCAGTCGCTTTATTTTGCTTAAAATAAGAAGTGAATACTACAGTAAAATTAAAGTATATTTATGACAAATTTCCACTATATTGTACCAAATGAGCTTTAATTCAAAAATATACATGCAGGCTGGGCGTGGTGGTGCACGCTTGTAATCCCCATGCTTGGGAGGTGGAGACAGGAGGATTGTGCTTGTTTGAAGCCAGCCTTGCTGGCTTAAGAGGCTGTTTCCAAATAAAATATAAAATAGGTCTGGGAGTGTAGCCTGGAGGTAGAAGGATTTCCAGGAACCCCAGTACCACCAAATATATATATGTAGCATAATAATATTATGCTAAGTGAGTTCAGTTAGTCTCAGAAAGTGAAGGGTTGCATGTTTTCTTTCACCTGTAGAAGTTAAAGAGAGAAAATTGGAATTAAAAGGTCTTTTACAAAAATGAGGAGAGAGACGTAGACTAGTCAAAGAGGATTGGGAGAAAGATATTGCATAGAGGAAGGAGCTTAATGCAGAAAACATTTCAAATAATCCTATGTTCATATGTGAAGGTGTGATTAGCAATATCACTAACATGTATGATGAGGAAGAGCAGAGCAGAGTAGGATCCAGAGTGATGTGTGCATGTATGCTTACATCACCTTGAAACTCACTATGCTGTATAATTACAATGCACCAATAAAATTATATACATATATATATATATGTATATATATATGTATATATATATATATCCATGTCCAAACATATATGTGTGTAAATTTAAATACCTTAAGCATGAATATTATTTTCCTCTCCTACCAAGATATTATACTAATATTCTGCAGTACTATCACAGCATAAACAAGATGATGTAGTAAATCAATCACTTCTTGCTCATGCATGAACAAAGACTTTTTTGGGATTTAACTCAGGGTTATTCTACCACTGAGATATGCCTTTAGCATTTTAATTTTTATTTTGAAGCAAGGTCTCACTAAGTTTTTGTGTGCTGTCCTTAAACTTGCAATCCTCCTATCTCAGCCTCCCAAGTACTGTGATTAAAGGCATATGCCACTATATCAGGCTAAAAAATATTTTTTACTATTTTCTAAATGCATAGAATTTTTAAGGGATAAAATAGATACAAGGATGTCCAGATAAATCAAACATAAATCTTGCCTTCAAGGAAGCATGTCATGGAAAAAGAAAGTTAAGATAAAAAAATAAGTTTAAAATAAAAATTACCAGCATCAAAAGTAAATGAGAAGTAAAACAGGAGAAAACATTTGCAATTTGGAAATCATTAAAGTTATTAGGTGTTACTTTGACTAATTTTATTTTATCATTTACAAAAAGGTGAAGTTACTCTGCATTTTAAGTTAAGATAAAAACAGTTAATGATGTATTTTTAAAGAGTAGATTACAAATTGCTAAAAGCTTTTTCCAAAAATTGACTTTTTGCCTATTTTCAAATTAATGACATATAAAAATACTTTCTCATTCTTTATCTTAAGCCTATCTTTCATTTACAAGTTTTGTTAGAAATGAGAAAATGTAAATGAAATAGTACATTCTTGAATGTTAGGCATTACTTAATCAGCATCTTTGAAACTCTACATTGAATATGTTCTAGTTTATTTAAAAAAAATATGAGTCCAGAGACATATTTAAATAACTGACAGAGAATGTTAACCCATATTTCAATATCTCAGAAAATTATTCTCTAAGAATAAAAAGGTGGGTATTTTTTCAGATTTTAATATGCAAAATTTCTACAAGCGGACCTGCATTACAAAAAGTAAAAAATAGTCAGTAGATTAAAAGAATAGAATTCCAGATGGCATAAAAATGTTCAAAACAAATCTGAAAAACAATAGAAATAACATAGATGTGGGAGAATTTGTTTTTCTCTTAAACTGATTAAAATATATAGCTTTTTTTAAAATATTATAATATTTTATTGTGAGGTTTGTCACTAATATAGCTTTAAGAAGATAACTGTTTCAGCCAGGATGTGAGGTGAGTTAAATTCATCTGTATAGTAACAAGATTTCCATGTGTAATTGATGGAGGCAAAATATTAACTGCAAGCTGGGTGTGGTGGTGAACCCTTGTAGCCCCAGTACTTGGGAGGTTGAGACAGGAGGATAGTAACTTATGGACAGCCTCAGCTATTTGGTGAGGCCTTCCACAACTTAGTGAGAACTAGTTTCAAAATAAAAAATATATAGGGCTGGGGATAAAGCTTACAGGTAGGATGTCCCTCAATTTTATCCCCAGTAACTATATATATACAAAAAAAGATTCATTATAAAAGTAAGAGTAACAGTGTCCTATCTCAATGAGATGGGTTCTGGGGGTGGGGTGGAAGAGAGAGGAAAAAAGTGTCATGCTTTCAAGGAGAATGTAATGGAGCAGAGTGCTGACACCCCTCTGAAACCTCCAGATCTTAAATAGAGTTTGTTCTGTCTGGTCTTCCTTTTCCAAGTTGCTAAGTTTCCTGGCCAATATCATGCATCTTAGTAAGAAGATAATTTTTTTCAGCTCTCCCTAGGCCTGTGGCCTTTTAAATTTTAAGTTTTGTAACTTCTTAGTGTTAGCCCTCATTTTATCTTAATTGTTATCTCAACCCAGCAGGCTCAGAACAGAAGAAGTCCAAACCTCAGGCTAGGAAGAATAGGAAGAAGCTTGTTTTAACCTTTTAAATTTCTGCTCTGCTTCAAGACAGGAGATGACATGAAAGCATCCATAAATTAAAAAAAAAAATTCTCTTCTAACTTGTTTACACCTGTAGGCAAGGGAAAAGGATAATAAAAGTCTCTCTGACTGACTCTCTGACTGACTTTCCTTCCATGCTGAAAGGAGATGATGTGGTGCCCAAGACTTGAAAGTGCATGCAAGCAACTTGTTTTGGGGAAATTAGATCAGCTGAAGTTTTACATCACCATGACCATCCAAGGGAATCTGGTAGATGCTCCTCTTGGGTTTCATTTGCAGCACTATTTGAAGTCTGAATACCTTTAAGTCTGTTGGAAACAAAAAGTGACTCTAAATCTAAGATTTAGTAGGCATAGTTCAAACATGAGTATAAGCAGAGCAGCAATCAGAGTTCCCAAGAAATGTGGGCTTAATAAAACTTCTGAATAAATTTTAACTAATTTTTAAATAAAACCTATATTTATTAGATATGCAATATTTTAATTAGCTTCATTTTTCAAAAATAGAATGTGACATACTCAAACCTTCTGCAACTTGCTTTTGTGTGTGTGGGGGGGGGGTAGTGTTACTGAGGATTAAACCCAGGGACATTCTACCTCCAAGCTCCACCCAGCCCTAATTTTTATTCTTTATTTTTTGGAAAAGGGGTTCTCTAAGTTGCAGAGGGCTTCACTAAGTAGCAGAGGCTGGCCACAAACCTGAAATTCTCTTGTCTCAGCTCCCAAGGACTGGGATTATAAGTGTGCACCACCACACTTGGCTTACAACTGGATTTTATTCTTCCAATTTTATTCTAGTCCTTATTTTTCAGTTGGAACAATCTTAGGATAAACTTTACCATACAAAATTCTTTTCTTATTTCAAAATTATTTTATTATATTTTTATTCTTCCTTTTTTTTTACCAAAACCTTTTTATACTCATGTACCTTTTCTATGTTTTTTCTTTCTAAATACTTGAGTTTTTTGCCTTAATTTTATTTTCAATTTTACATTTTAAAACAATTTTATAAGCTTTTTTTAAAAAGTAAGAAACAGGGCTGGGAGCGGGCAGCCCGGCCTGCTCTGCATGGTGAGGCTGTGGGACTCCGCTCTTGGAAGGGAGAAAAAATTCATTGCTACTGAGTGCCTGATCCCACAACCTCTTCAAACCACACATACTGTCTTCTCTTATTCAAAAAAAAAAAAGAAAAAAAGAAAGAAAGAAAAGAAAAAATATTAGAGAAGAGTTAAGATGTCTGCGGTGGCAGCCAGCATTCTGGAGATGCAGACAAAACATATCCAACTGACCTGGAACTTTTGGAAAAATTCCCTGCGAAGGGATACTGCTTTTTCCTTACATGCTTAAGAATCCTGGACATCATCTGTAACGAGGGAGCTCAGCAGAGACCTAGGAGTAAAGCGGTGTTGGCAGCAGTGGCTGTGGAGGTGGTCGAGGCTTGTATTTGGGAGAGGCAGAGATCTGATCCAATAAACCCTGATCTTCTGAAGAAATTTCCCCAAAAGTGGAATGCTACTGATGTGCATGCTCAGGAATACTGGACAACATGCAGTGTGGGAAAAGAGTTTGGGAAAGAATAGAGATGGTGGAGGCAGCGGCATCAGCAGTGGCCAGTACTTAGAAGAGGCAGAGATTCAATACACCTGGATCTTTTGAAGAAATACCCCAGAGGCAGAACACTACCACCACACACACTTGGGAACTTGAGACAACATGCTATGTGAAGAGGGTGCTTGGATCAAAGCCTGCCGAGGGGTGAGGCCGGAGCCAGGGACAGTGAGGCCAGGATCGAAGCCTGCCATGAGGCAGGACCGGTACTGGGCCCTTTGTGGCTGGGACCGGAGCCTGCCAAGGGGTGAAGCTGGTGCCGGGGACATTGAGGCCTGGATTGGAGCCTGCCATGAGGCAAGGCCGGTGCTGGAGCCTCTGAGGCCAAGATGGGAGCCTGCCAATGGGTTAGGCCAGTGCCAGGGCCAGCGAGGCTGGGATCAGGACCTACTGTGAGGCAAAGCTGGAGCTGGGGCTTCTGAGGCTGGGATTTAAGCCTGCTGAGGGGTGATGCCAGTGCCGGAGCCAGCCTGTTTGGGATTGGAGCCTGCCATGAGGCAATGCTGGTATTGGGGCCTCCGAGGCCAGGATCGGAGCCTGCCGAGGGACTAGTCCAGTGCCAGGGCCAGTGAGGCTGGGATTGGAGCCTGCCAAGGGATTAGGCTGGTGCTGGGGCCAGCAAAATAAGTTTTTCAGACTTACTCTTACTTCTGGTGACAGGGCCAAAGACCCAGGGTCCCACGTGTATCCTTACATATAAAAGAATGTCATAATATAATTGGGAATATATAAATATAAAACTGGAGAGTTTATTATCATTTTTTCATCTTAGATGCCATTAGCTTAGTAATTTTACACTTTTAGAAATCTTGTTCATTTTGGGAACCCAAATATCTAAAAAATTGTCAGTCTATGATAGAAAACACAGAAAATTATCTTAATAAAGTATAAAATTTTCTCCTTAGTTATTTTGATTTTACAGAAGCAAGTCAATATTTTAAGAAAGACAAATTGTTATAAACATAAAATTAGGGACTTCTGGGAAGATGGTGACGGAGAAAAGTGGGGCTCACGAACCCCACTAACAACCAATCTCTATTACCAGAAAATCAGTGCCTTTCATAGCCAGAAAACACCATCAGCAGAGAAACAAAAAATGTAATTTCAAGGGACAGAGAAAAAGAGGGCTGGAAAAATGAGACACCAGAAACCAGACCGCAGTGCTGCAGCCGGAGCCGCGGCACAAAGCGGTGGGCACCATTTTCCCTTGCAGCACCAGGCTCCAGAGAGGAAGGGAACTCATAACGGAGCTCAGAGCCACAGAGGAGATATGCTGGCCTCACGCCCGAGGATGCGGCAGCAGTGCCTTACTGCCGGTGGCACCGGCGAACCCACCGGGGACGACACCAGACCAACACACTCAACAGCCCACCAGGCTCCAGAGAGGAGCAGCGGACAGCAAGCCGAGGTGAGCCGCTGCGGATCAGCTGGGAAGAATTCAGCAGATTTCTCTGCGCAGGGAGCATCTAAAGCTCCCAGAGGCTGGGCTCAGCACACCCTCCAGGGACTCAGAGCAGAGCTCAAAAAGAGAGAAGAAATAGGTGAGCCTCATGGCCAAGGGCATGGCAGCAGCGCCATATTGCTACCGGTGGCAGCAGCAGTGAATTCAGAGTCCACGACAGCTCCATCTGCGCGCTCAACAACAGTGAGTCAGATTGTGGCCCCTAGAGGAGAAATCCCAGTACTGTACTCCCAGGGACTTGACCCAGTGGGGGAGTGGTGTTGGCAGAGTTATCACACCATAGGAGAACGCCCAATCTGGCACCCCCACATGGTCTAAAACAGCCTCGATTGACTCCCAGGGTCTGAGACTCTGCCAACCCAGTAAAGGAGTAGTGGGAACCAAGATATCACAGACTCGAGATCCAGAGCACCTTAAGTGAAGTTGTAGTGACCCAGGGAAGAACCCAGAGAAGGCACAAACTTCCGAAATCATGGGAAAGAGGAATAAAAATGGAGCAATGAATGCCCACAACCCCACAACATCAGAACCGATAAAACAGAAATTCAGAGATTTCTAGAAGATCAGATCAGAAAAATAACTGTAGAAATAATAGGTGTTTCAAAAAGAATTCAGAGAGAGCCAAAGAGAAATAAAGGATGCAATTAATGAAGTAAAGGCCTCAATTCAAAGTACAAACAACCGATTAGACCACATGGAGAATAGAATCTCACTTTTAGAAGATGATCACTCCAAAAATGAACGCATAGTTTCTAATTTAGAAAAAAATATCCTACAGCAGGAATCTGACATTGAAGAAATATGGGCCCATTTTAAGAGAGCTAACCTAAGAATAATTGGAATAAAGGAGGGAAAAGAAGGTGAAACCAAAGGGATCAACAATCTTTTCAAGGAAGTAATAGCAGAAAATTTTCCAAACATAGAGCAAGAAGTCGATACACAGGTCCAGGAAACTTATAAAACTCCCTTTAAACAGGATTGGAGAAGAGGATCCCCATGCCACATAATTGTCAAAAGGACCAATGTGGAAGCCAAGCAGAGAACAACAAAACAAAGGCAAAAAAACAAAGGGCCAAGTGACATTCAGAGGCAAACCAATTAGAATCACTCCAGACTTCCCAAACCAAGTCATGGGAGCCAGAAGGGCTTGGAGTAACATATTTCAAACTCTGAAAGAAAACAACTTCCAGCCAAAAATTTCCTACCCAGCAAAACTTTCTATCAAATTGGATGGGGAAATAAGAAGCTTCCATGACAAACAGAAACTGAAGGAATTTATGTCTTCAAAACCAGCGCTAGAGAAAATACTCAAAGAGATTAACTACAAAGAAGAAATAGGTAACACACACCAGAACCAAAGAAACAAGATTTTTCCATCCAACAGACAACTAAGATTGGTTATCTGTGGAGATTCATTATTTATGTTAGTCTTTTACCTATCTCTGAATTGTATTGTGTGCTGTTATTGTTGCTAATTTTTTAGGATTTCTAGTTGGAATATTAGTATACCTTTCAGATATAGCATTTGGAAATATTTTATCCAATTCTATCAGTAACTTTTAACTCTGTTTACATTGTCTTTGGATATACAATTTTTTTTATTTTTTAGGGAGTTTATTTACCCTTTTGTTGCCTGTGCCACTGAAATCATATCCAAGAAATCACTGCCAATTTCAATGTTGTGAGGTTTTCTGACCCAGATTTTCTTCTAAAAGTTTACAGTATTAAGGTATATATTTAGGTCTTTTATCTATTTTGAGTTAATATTTGTATATGGTGTTAGGTAAGGGTCCAATTTTATTCTTTTTCATGTAATTATTATTTTTCAACAATATTTAGTTAAAAGATTAGTACTTCCTCCACTAAATGTTCATGGAAACCTTGTCAAAAATAACTTGACAATATAGGGAAGAGTTTAGCTCTAGGCTTTTATTTAACTCCAATGGTTTATATATCTGCCTTTAGAACAGTACTACACTGTGTCAATTATTGTAGCTTTATATGGTTTGAAATCAGAAAATATACATCTTCTAGCTTTGTTCTTCTCGAGATTGTTTTGGGTATCTAGAGTCCATATTCCATATCAGGATAGATTTTTTTTTGAAAAATAAATAAATAGAGGCGCTGGCAGTGCGTGCCTGGGCGACCCCCCTCTCCACCTGGAAGGACCCCATGGTCCGGGCCCCTGGGCCCCCGACCCTGGGCGAGTGGGCAGGTTCTGCCGGGGCACCCCGGGGCGAACCCCTCTCCACCCGGAAGGACCCTGTAAAAAAGGAAAAGAAAAAGAAAAAAGGAAAATATTGGAGAGGGGTCAAGGAGGTGGCGGATGCCAGGATACTGGAGATGCAGACAAAACTTATCCAAATGAAATGGAATTATTGGAAAAATTCCCCGCTAAGGAGGACTGCTTCTTCTCTACATTGTTAAGAATCTTGGACATCATCTGTAAGGAGAGAGACTTTAGCAGAGACCAAGGAGAAAGGCAGTCCTGAAAGCGGTCTCCGCGTTGGAGGTGGAGAATTGTATTCAGGAGAAGCAGAAATCAGAGCCTACCAACCTTATTTTTTTTTTTTTTTGAGAAATTACACCAAAGGTTGAATGCTACCATCGCGCATGCTTAGGAAGACTGAACAACATTCAGAGTGGGAAAAAGAGCTTGGGAAAGATTTGATATGGTGGAGACAGTGGCAATGGCAGTGGCCAGTACTCAGGGGAGGCAGAGATCTGATACATTACACCTGGAACTTTTGAGGTAATGACCCCAGAGGCAGAATGCTACCACCACCATGCACCCTCGAGAACGTGGGACAAATAGTTGGGCGAAGAGGTTGCTCGGATTAAAGCCTGCCGAGGAGTGAGGCCGGTGTCAGACACAGCAAAGCTGGGATCGGAGCCTGCTGTGAGGCAAGACCGGTGCTGGGGCCTCCGAGGCCGGGATCGGAGCCTGCCAAGGGGTTAAGCCAGTTCTGGGGCCAACGGCTGGCATCGGAGCCTTCCATGAGGCAAGGCCGTTATTGAGGTCTCCAAGGCCAGGATCAGAGCCTGCCGAGGGGTTAGGCCGGTGCTGGGGCCAGTGAGGCCGGGATAGAAGCCTGCTGCGAGGCATGGCCGGTGCTGGAGCTTCCGAGGCCGGGATCAGAGTCTGCTGAGGGGTTAGGCCGGTGCCAGGGCCACTGGCCAGCATTGGAGCCTTCCGTGAGGCAAGGCCGCTATTGAGGCTTCTGAGGCCGGGATTGAAGCCTGCCGAGGGGTTAGGCCAGTGCTGGGGCCAACGAGGCTACGATCGGAGCCTGCCGTGAGGCAAGGCCGGTGCTGGGGCCTCCGAGGATGGGATCAGAGCCTGCTGAGGGGTTAGGCTGGTGCCAGGGCCACTGGCCGGCATCGGAGCCTTCCGTAAGGCAAGGCCGCTATTGAGGCCTTGGAGGCCAGGATTGGAGCCTGCCAAGGGGTTAGGCCGGTGCCGGGGCCAGCGTGGCCAGGATCAGAGCCTGCTGTGAGGCAAGGCCGATGCTGGGGCCTCCGAGGCTGGGATCAGAGCCTGCTGAGGGGTTAGGCTAGTGCCAGGGCCACTGGCCGGCATCAGAGCCTTCCATGAGTCAAGGCCATTATTGAGGCCTCCGGGGTTGGGATCAAAGCCTGACGAGGGGTTAAGCCGGTGCTGGGGCCAGCAAGACCGGGATCGGAGCCTGTTGAGGGGTTAGGCCGGTGCCGGGGCCACTGGCCAGCATCGGAGCCTTCTGTGAGGCAAGGCTGCTACTGAGGCCTCCGAGGCCTGGATCGGAGCCTGCCGAGGGGTTAGGTCGATGCCGGAGCCATCGGCTAACATCGGAGCCTGCCATGAGGAAGGCTGGTTATGGGGCCTCCGAGGCCGGGATTGAAGCCAGCTGAGGGGTTATGCCCGTTTCGGGGCCAGCAAGGCCAGAACCGAGGCCTCCCATGAGGCAAGGCTGCTGCTTAAGCCAGTGAAGTCTGGATCAGTCCACCGGGAAGCCAGGCCACAACTGGGGCCATCAAGAGTGGGATCAGTATTTGCAATGCGGCATGCACAGAGAAATATCGCAGAGAATTAAAACCAGATGCTTCCCCTAATCAGCAATAACTAGGAGGAAACGGGCAACAGGAAGTGGTTGAGCTATGTAAAGGGCCCTATAGTGAAGCAATTAAGGTGACCAATCAGAGGTTATGGAATAGGGGAGGATGGAGACTCTTTAAAAAGCAGGAGGTACATAAACATATGTATCAAAGTTAATCACCAAACAAGCATGGGATCGAGGGAGGGAGGGAATGGGATGGGGACTTGATGAGGGCTAATTGGATGATGTGTGCTTGTATATCCTCTCAAGTCTTATATTCCAATGTGATGTATGATTACAATGCACCAATAAAAATAAATTTTAATAAACCATACAAAAAAATTAATAAATGTATGATAGTTTCACCTAAAAAAAAAAGAAAAAAAATATTCTCTGGTAAGAAAGAAAGCAAAAAGAAATATTGAAATGTTTTCTTTAAGTCATCAAAATCTTGGTATCAGACAAATGAAACTGTTATGTGAGATTATCATTGTTGATATTGGATAAATTGCTATAAAACTAGATGTCAACCACGAAGCCAAGCATGGGAAGGAGGGATGGGAAGGGAATGGGGTGAGGATCGGGTAGGGGCTAACTGGGCGATGTGTGCATTTATGTCTACAAAATTATTTTCTTTATACCATTATGATGTATGAATACATTGCACCAATAAAAAATAAATTTAAAAAAATATTTAAAAAAATAAAAATAAACATAAAATTAGTGCATATATGTAAAATCTGATTTACTTTGCTGGTATATCTTTATAAATTTTCCTAATATAAAGTTTAAATTTATTTCCAGGTCCAATACAGTGTCATTATTTACATTTTATATGGTGGCTATCAATAAGGGGATGATACCAAGATATTTAGCACCTGGACCAAGAGAATTTGTCATCTCTTTGTAGAGGCATTAAAATTTTGCTAAAAATTGTTGAGGAGCATTTCCTTTGTCTAACCCTTGTATCTAATGTCATAGCATAATCAGGTAGAAGAAAATAGACAGTTGTTTTCATCTAAACAATATATACAAAATTACATATTTACCTGAACTCTGCTTTCCAGGAGCCTCCATTGCCTTTTAGTGAACCACCCCAAAGCAAAACCATTTTACAACATTGGTTCCAATATACTGGCAATTAAGAAAACCCACTCATTTGACTGGAATGTTATTGTAGATATTAAAGAGAAGATCATTTTAAAATATCAATTATATTCTGCCTTTAATTTAATAATTAAATTATCAACTACCCCTGATAATCAAGGCATCAAATCAACATCATTAGTATTTTAAAATATTCTGTATGCCTAATTAAAAAAAAAACTTTAAAAGAAATGAACATGGTATTTGGGAACCTCCTACACAAACAAACATCATCTTGATTATTTTAAGCATATTTTTACTTTAATCTCAGAAACAAATCTGATTTACTTGGTTCTTAGATTTATTTAAGTCACCTGAACTCAGAAGCATTTGATATTGTGTTTCCTTCAAATTTTACAAGCTCTTACTTACCACTTTTGCAATTTGTCGTAGTTTGTAGATAGGCACATTACACATATAACATAACAATCAACATAAATAGGTAGAGGGCAAGATATGAATATGAAATATTGCTCAGAGAAAAGCCTTTGTTTGCCAGGCAGGGTAATACTGAATCAACTTTTTTCTGATGGTAATTTTGTCTCCCTATGTCAAACATCCCTATAACCACAAAAATATATGCATGCAGATCCTGATAAAAATCCATGATCTCAGGAGAAAAAAGAAAGATCTTAGTCCTGACAGTATAAAAAAGGCTATATTTTGCTATAAATTTGTCTTGTCTTTTTCTTTTTGTCAGGGGTTGATGGGAAGGGCTAGAATGTAGAGTAAGCCCTAGAATCCTAGAAATGGTCTTTAATAAATGAAAAAGTCACATTAAAATTGTTTTACAAGCTTATACAAGAAACATTTAAATTTAAGCTTCTATTCACCTAAGGCAGAAGTCAGCCTGAGTAGCAGCATTAGAGGTGCCAGATGTATCAATACCACCATGGGAGTAGTCATTTTCCCCTTTAAGAGGCAACGTGTAAGTGGCACCAGAGGAGTGGCCTTGAAGCCAACACCTCCCTCTTCTCATGCATATTAAAACTAGAAAGCTTCCCTTTGTTTTCTTTTCCACTACACCATGAAGAGTGGGAGTTTAACACCCATTCATAGCCAGAAACTATCCAATGGTAGCTTTTCCTAATCCTTTAGAGAACCAAGCATCTCAGTTTTAACTCTTTTTTTTTCTATTTTTAAACTTTGTGAGCTTAGGAAACCTACTTCTGCAGCCATCTATTCTTATGCAGATTTAGCTAGAAGTGGCTTTGTGACTGGAGCCACAACACAGGGATAAGGATTCTGCCCTGTGGTCTTAGCCCTAGGATAAGAACAATCTAGATTCTTCCTCTATAGACAGAGCTGTATCTGCATAGCCATGAAGAGTGAAACAATTTCATTGCCACCTTGGAGATTTTAGACAAACCAATCTTAATTTCAGCTGTTGCACTAGCTTTCCGATGTGTGGTGCCATGGTCCCATGCCCTCAGCTATAGTTGTGGCTGGGGCTACACAGCATGGCTTAGTTTTATGTATTCCCCCATTAATAATAACTGAAATTTAAAAAAATAAAAACAGAGAAAAAGAAACATTTTAGTAAATTTATCAAGGTCATTGTTGTACCAGTATTGGGAATGGCCTAGGAAGATTTTAGAAAGCTCCAATTATTAATAAATATATTTCAAAATTGGGTAAGGGGCAGCCATGTGGACATACTTGGATTCTGCCAAGAAGCAGGCAGCTATTGTAAATTAACCTAGCTAAAGGTAATTAACAAGTGGAAAGAGAAAGGGAGCTAGAACTTCCTCATTCTAAAGATAGGTTTGCATAATAATTGATAATCTAGTTAGAATAGGAGGAGGGGATTGACATTCAGGAAAGGAGAAACCTGGGAATAGACCAAAATTCGTCAGTAAAATCAAAGGGATGGACTTTACCTATGTCAGAGTTATGTAGAACAAGATGGAGGGCCTTATGTCTATGAAAACTATTCTGGGTTTTGTATATCGGTGATTTTGTTCAAAACACACACCCCCATGCCAATCCTGAATGGCATGGGGCTGTAACTGTTTTCTATATTTCTATCTTTTTAATAAACTCCTTTAAATCTTTAGCAAGAGTCTAGGCTATTGCATTCTTATCCTTAGCTCAGAACAAGAACCCGTGGTTTATTTTGAGGGGAATTGTTTCTGGGGTCTAACAAAGGTCCCTAAATGGTAACCCTCACCCCCACATGGTAACATTGATCTTTAACTGTAACAATTGCCTCTGAATGCCTTGTGTTTTGGTGCCAAAGATGTTACAGTTTGGAAGCTCCTTGTCAAGTCCATCTGAGTTGCCAAAGATGTTATAGTTTGGGGAGTAGCTATTAGTTCTTTTTTTCAAGCCACATAGATATCATAGGCTGAGAAATAAAGAGCCAGGACAAACAGAATTTAGTGCAAGGCAATATATATATATATATATATATATATATATATATATATATAATAAAAGAAAGAATAACAGTACCATGTCTCAAAAATATGAGGTAGGGTGAGAGAGAAAAATATCCTGTCTTCCATAACACAATGCAACACTTCCCTGGATCCTAGATCTTAAATAGGGTTTGTCCTTTCTGGTCTTTCTTATCTTGGTTGCTAACTTCCCAGGCCAATAGCCTACCTTGGCCTTCTAGGTTTAAGATTTGTAACTTTTTTAAATGTAGGCCTTCATCTTATCTTCATTTTCATGTTAACCCAGCAGACTCAGGACAAAAGAAGCCAAAACAGCAGGATGAGAAGAATAGAAAATAGAGAGGCTTCCAGGAAGATGGTGACCAAGAAAAGTAGTGATTAGGAGGAGTCCTACTAACACTTGATATCTATTGCCACAAAATCAGTGCTTTTCATAGCTAGAAAACACTATCAGCAGAGAAATAAAAACTGAAAATACAAGAGACAAAGAAAAAGACTAGAAGAACAACAAGAAACCAGAAAATAAACCAGGCCACATGCAGAGGCAGAGCTGCGCCGGTGCCCTCTTGCCTCACAGCACCAGACTTCAGAGAGAAAAGGTAAAGAAGGAGCTGAAGTGAGCAGCTGTGGATCATTCGGTTGTAATTCAGCAGTTCTCTCAGCACAAAGAACATCTAAAGCTCTCAGTGGCCATGCTCATCACGCCCTCCAGGGATGCAGAACAAAGCTCAAAAGCAGAAAAGAAATAAGCCAACCTCATGGCCGAGGGCGTGGCAGCGGTGCCATATTGGTGGTGGTGACAGTGAGTTCACCATATGCACGACAGCTCCAGATTAGCACACTCAACAACAGTAAGTGAAATTGTGGCTCCTAAAGGTGAAACCCCAGCACTGCACCCCCAAGGACTTGCACAGCTTTGATAATCTCCCTGGGTCTGTGATTTTGCAGCCCAATTCAGTGAAGGAGTAGCTGTGGCAGAGATACCACACCCTAGTTGCATCTCCCCATGTGAATATGCACAGCCCAGGACCCCCATGATATCATGCAGCCTCATTAACTACCTGGGTCTGAGAATTTGCGATACAACCCAGTAAAGGAGTAGTGGCAACAGAGATTACAACAGATTCAAGATCCAGAGCACCTTAAGTAAAGTTGTGGTGACACAGGGAAGAATGCAGAGAAGGCACAAACTTCTGAAATCATGGGAAAGAGGAATAACAATGGAGCAATGAACGCCCACAACCCTACTATATCAGAACATGATAACACAAAAATTCAGAGATCTCCAAAAAAATCAAATCATGAATATAACTGTAGAAATAATACAGGAACCTTGAAAATTATTTAGAGAGAGTCTAAAAGAAATAAAGGATGCAATCAATAAAATAAAATCATCAGTTCAAACTATAAACAATCAAAATATAAACAATCGATTAGACCACATGGAGAATAGAATCTCACTCCAAAAACAAAGGCATAGTTTATAACTTAGAAAAAAAAATCTGACAGCAGGAATTTGACATTGAAGAAATATGGGCCCATTTTAAGAGAACTAAACTAAGAATAATCAGAATGGAGGAGGGAAAAGAAGGTGAAACCAAAGGGATCAATAATCTCTTCAATAGCTGGGTGTGGTGGCGCATGCTTGTAATCCCCGAACTTGGGAGGCTGAGACAGGAGGATCTCACAGGTTTGAAGCCAGACTAAGCTACTTAGTGAGGCTTTCAGCAACTTAGTGAGACCCTGTTTCCAAATAAAATATACAAAAAGGTCTGAGAGTATAGCATAGAGGTAGAAAGCCTCTGGGTTCCACCCCCAGTACCACCAAAAAAATAAAATAAAATCATCATCATCATCATCATCATCATCATCATCATCATCATCTCTTCAAGAAAGTAATAGCAGAAAATTTTTCAAACATAGAGCAAGAGGTCAATACATAGGTCCAGGAAACTTATAGAACTTCCTTTAGATAGGATCAGAGAAGAGGTTCTCCATGCCAAATAATTGTCAAAATGACCAATGTGGAAGCCAAGCAGAAAATCTTAAAGGCAACAAAAACAAAAGGCCAAGTGACATTAAGAGGCAAACCAATAAGAATCACTCCAGATTTCCAAAACCAGAGAAACAAAATTTTCCATCCAGCAGAAAACTAAGCAAAGAAGAATAAACCGCATTTCAAACAGAAATAAAATCTTAACGTATTAGGAATTAAAAGTTGGAATAATAAAAAGCCTAGAATAGCAAAAGTAGTTCTCAGCAACAAAAACCATGCAGGAGGAATCATAATACCTGACTTTAAACTATACTACAAAGCCACTGTAATAAAAACAGCATGGTACTGGCACAAAAACAGATACATAGAGCAATGGAGCAGAATAGAAGACCCAGAGACAAGTCCACACACTTTCAGCCAAATGATTTTTGACAAAGGGGCCAAAATCAAATACTGGAAAGAAAGGTAGCCTGTTGAACAAATGGTGTTTGCAAAACAGGTTAACCATATGCAGAAAATTAGAAATCAATCCCACTTTCTCACCCTGCACATGAATCAATTCAAAATGGATTAAAGACTAGGAAATTAAACCAGAGACCTTGACATTCCTTGAAGAGGGCATAGGTCCAACACTGCAACACATAGGCACAGATAAATAAACAATATGTGGGATTGTATGAAACCAAAGAGTTTCTGTTCAGCAAAGGAAACTATCAAGAACCTCAATTGAGAGCCAACAGAATGGGAGAAGATTTTTGCCTTCTACACCTCCAATAGAGAACTAATATTTAGAATATACAGAGAACTAAAAAAACTCAATACTAAAAAAAAACAAATAATCCAAAAAAAGTGGAGAAGTGAGATAAATAGAGACTTCATGAAAGAAGAAATTTAAATGGCCAATAAATGAATGAAAAAATGCTCAACATCATTTCCTCATGCCCCTTTTCAATCTTCCTTCTTCCCCGCCCTCAGCAAGGCAACCACTGTTTGCTAAAACTTATACATTAACTTGCATGTTCTAAAATTCTATATAAGTGTAATCATACAATATTTCCTTTTATTGTTTGTGTTCTTTTACTCAGCAAAATTTTTTTGAGTTTCATCATTGTTGCTGCATGCATTAATAGTTCATTATTTTTGATTCCTGAAGTTTGGATATGTCAGTTTATCAATCCATAGATATAACAGTTAATTAACCCATGTATGTGTTGGTAGGGAATTTGGGTTGTTTCCTATTTGGAGCTATTGCAAATAAAACTTCTATGAATAATTATGTACAAAAATAAAATAAAATTACATGTCAACCCCCCTCCAAAAAAAAAAAAAAGATAGAAATACAGAGGACAGTTACAGCCCTATACAATCTTGGGATCACATAGGAGGGTGGCCCAAATAAGGTCACTGACAATTCCTGGATACAGAGTATTTTATAACCAGTCTTCTGACCCAACAAGATCTATGTGGCAGGTCTTTTGTTGTGTAGATGTCCTGCCCTGTCTCCAGCACAGACCCCCATGCCTTTTGTTACACTAAAAAATGTGTTAAGTTGTTTTTCTGGAGTCTGGGATTCTCCCACATCCTTGAGGAAGTCTACTTCTCTTAGAAATGTAAAAAGACCCTAGGCTCTTGGTCTTCTTATATTCTCTTGCTAATTACTTTTTTTGTGTCTAGAAATGTATAGCCCTTTCCTTGAAGCTCCTGGCTTTTGTACTACCAAAGATATATTTTGAAAATTAAAAATCTTTCCCAATACTGGTACATTAATACATTCTCTAGCCCCTTCCCAATACTGGTACATGAAGTATCAAGCCAAGTGTGTTTGATATGATGTTGTGGGAATTAAAAATGTCTTACTCCATTCTGAAGAGATTTCACCTTCATTAAGATAAATCTTTGAAATGTTTGTGTACATGTATGAGAATCAGATGGGTGAGATTTTTAGGATTTTTTACATAAAAAACAACCAGGTAAATTAGATATATTTTGCTATAATCTACGCCTGCCACAAAGACTTAAAAAAAATAGGTAATTCTCAAATACTTTTCCACTTTGAAAAGATTTCCAGAATGCTTTTGAACATTTAAAACTCTTCACCTATTTACAATCGAGGCTAGATTCTTAAGGCATATACTTGTCTTCCTCCCTCCTTTTCAACATTATTTTTGGGGTTGTTTGTTTGTTTGTCTGTTTGGGTTTTTTTTTTTTTTTTTTTTTTTTTGCAGTACTGAGAATGAAACCCAGGGGCCTTCTACTTCTGAGCTACATCCTCAGCCCTAATTTTTATTTTTTATTTCGAAACAAGGTCTCTTTGAGTTTTGTAGGGCCTCACTAAGTACCTGAAACTGTCTGAGAACCATGATCCACCTGTCTCAGCCCTGCAAGTACTGAGGTTACAAGTGTGCACCATCACACCCAGCTTACGTGGAGAGTTTTGAAAAGTAGTATATGCTAAAACAAATGTAAGGGATTGCCTTTTCTGGATAAAGAAACAACCTTAGAAACTATGGCCCTACTAAAATCAATGTACAAATGCTATTTTTAATTCTACAATATGATAGTTTTGGGGTAAAAGAAGTACTATGTGTTTATCTGGCTCATCTACATGTCAAATATGTGACTTTGATCCAGGCACTGCAAATCTTCTGAGTCTCATCTGCCTCATCTCTGAAGTGAAGTTACAGTATACATGGCTCAAAACTTTTCTCATTTTTGACCTTAAAATTTTTATCCTATAGATACAATAGAGAACAAGGAGATATTATTACCAAGAATAGTATACTTAATGCATGTGTATAGCAGAGTATTTTGTAAAATATTGCAAAATACTAGGAAATTCTAGGAAAATCTTGTTCATTTTTGGTCTTCCTAAGAGGGAAGAGAGGTAATGAGTAACTCATTGACAGATTTTGTTCCTGCTGTTTTTTCTGGGAGAAAAAAAACAACTCTGTTGTTTCTACTTTTAAAATGTCTTAATTCAATATTTTCATATTCTCAATAATGTGAATGTCCAAGAAACCATATTTAAATTCCCTCTATAAACATTTACATATATTGACATTTATAGCTGAATAATAAAGTAACACAAAGCATTTTTGTGTAGAATACATGAGTGCGTTATGAAAAATAAAACCAATTAAATTCAACGTGGAACTTGTTTTTCATTTCATTTTTCCCTTGAGATAATAATAAAATGAGCTGCTAGAATTGCTTTTCAATAATGACAAATGACAAAGTTACAAATATCTGGGACCATCTATCTTTAAACATACATAATTTTTTCTGCCCAATATGACATATATTTTATAAGATATACTGGATAAAATTTAAAAGCATAGAAAAGTATAATTAATAAATTATTTGATAAAATTTAAATTCTGATATGAAATATTAATATTTATCTCATTTAAAAGTTTAATTGACACATTTATAAAGATTTATTAAATATCTGCTGCCCTTGACTTTAGATTCAAAATTTAGTATTTAGAATATATAGAAAACATACAAATTTTATGTTCATGCTATTACTGGCTTATTTTAAATGTTTGTGTTAATAAAAATAGGAATGATTATTTACTTAATAATAGAGAATCATTAATTTATTTTAATGGATAAAATGGCATAAATCTTATTTTGCAAATAGTAATTCCTATTTTTATCCTATGATATATAAATTTGACTTTAGATTATTTTCTTATGGAACTCATCTAAATAATAATTGTACTATTAAAAATTGCAAATATTTTAATTAAGCATCATGGTTCTAATTACTTCGAAGGCTTTTGTATCTGATATTTCTTTCTAGGTCTATCAATTTGAGTTAAAACAAGTTGACCTAATTTAATCTCTGTTACAGTATTAAAAGGACATTCCCCCAAGAACTTATAAATAAAAGAAATAAATTGCATTCTGAGATTTAAACTTTAAAATCAATACATAATTGATCAGAGAAAAGCATTACAGAGATACCTCAGAGAAACACTACTATAAAGGCTGTGAAGACATAACTAGCTGATAGCCTCCAGCCTTCTTGTGAAGAGAGATATACAGTACAGGGATTTGTGTCCATGCCTTTGTATCAGGATCAGAGATCAGATTTCCAACTGAGGCATTTTTTAATAATATGAACGTAAGGGAGACAAATGGCTGGTGGAGAGAGATGACCTGGAAGTCTTATCAGTCTTGTCCAATATAGTCATTTGCTATTAGTACACACACACAAAAAAGTAAGCTGGGTGTGGTGGTGCACACTTGTAATTCCAGCATTTCGGAAACTGAGACAGAAGGATTGCAGTTCTCAGACAGCCTCAACTACTTAGTGAGACCCGTTGCAACTCAGTGAGATCCTATTTCAAAATAAAGAATAAAAACTAGGCCTGGGAGTATATCTCAGAGATAGGATGCACTGTGGGTTCAATTCCCAGTACCACAAAAAGAAAAAAAGTGAGAAAATCATATCCTCTATTATGTATATTGATTGTAAGACACTCAGAGAGAAATGAAGGCAAAAAATGAGAAATAGGAGTAATAGCTTGATCACAACTCTATTTAGATATGTTAAAGTTGACATAATATAAACCACTTTTTTTTTTTTTTTGGTGGTACTGGGGTTCCTGGAAGCCCTTCTACCTCTGGGCTACACTCCCAGACCTATTTTATATTTTTGAGACAGGGTCTCTTAAACCAGCGTGGCTGGCTACGAACCTGGGCGATCCTCCTGTCTCAGCCTCCCAAGCGCGGGGATTACAAGCGTGCGCCGCCACCACGCCCGGCTGACATAATATAAACCACTTTTGAGGGTGCATTCATAGGACTAGTAAATAGAGCGGCAGCTGGCACTCCTGGTGCTGCTACAAGGTCACTAGAATTGCTGCTGTACCCTAATGTATATTTTAGTTCTCCAGGTGATTGTGATCAGCTACAAAATCATTCTTATCTTGAATGCATGTGATAAACTTTCATTTGTTATCATCTGCAGAAATCTGAGAATGCCTGTTTATTTCAACCTCAATAAGCCAGTGTTAACAGAATACTAAGACCCAGTTGAATGTATTTCCACATCTAGAAAAATGGGATGCCTATTAAAAAGGTTTTTATTTACCGTGGAAGTACACTGGGAAATAAGCTACAGATAGGAGTGTTGACAGGGTGAATCCTGGCACTACACAAGGAGACAGAAACTATCATAGATTGCCAATATTTTGGTCTCATATCAGACCATCCTTGTGTGGTATGAATGATGTCTTTTTTTGCTCTTGATGGCATTACAGTTCAACTAGTAAAATGCTTTCTTTATTCTTATTTAATGTCTAGAAAGAGGCATTATATTTCTGTTTCTCATACATGAATCTGTAGGAATAAAATGTATCAATGACATTTCAGTAGCATACTCTACATAGTAATATTTTTTCATTCTGAGTTGATAAGTTGGCATACTTTGCTTATATTCGTTGAGTAAACTTTGTTAATAAAAACATAGCAGTCTATGGTTGCATAGGTTTTCTAGATCTGTAAAGGCTGAGAACCAGAATAGGGCCATTTTAATTTTACCATAATAATAAATGACACCCAAGAAGATCTTGTGGGAGAAAGCCAATGCCAAAACTTTCACTATTGTGTGAATATACTAGAGCCCTCCCTTTTTGTCTAAATTTCTATCCCATCTGGGACAGGGACGATGTCACCATCCACTCACTATACATGAGGCAAATAACCAGGCATGTGCCTATAATCCTAGTACCTGGGAGGCTGAGACAAGAGAATCAAAGATTAGAGGCCAACCTTAGCCACTTAGTGACACACTAAGCAACTTAGAGAGACCCTGTTTCAAATTAAAAAAAAAAAAAAAGTGTGTAACTCAAAAGTAAAATGTTCCTAGGTTTAGTTTCCAATATTCCTCCCCCCCCCAAAAGCCAAATAGATGTGATCCATCAGTGCCCTCTGAGCACATTCATTTAAGTGAGTTATATTTGATCCTACTGACCACATTATCACCATCATCTCACTAACACCTTATTCAGTTAAAATTTACTTACCCAAGAATTTCAAATCTAACAATTATAAAATACTTCACAGTGAAGTTTTTTCCATTTATTTTATATCTCATCCCAAGCTTAACAAGTTGGCATAAACTTGACTGTTCTCTAAAGCACTGCTTCTCAACACATAATCCAGGCTGCTTTTACATCAGAATTACTGGCATACCTGTCAAAATGAAGAGTCCTCTAAGCCCCTAAGGGAATTCTCTGCATACTGAAATTTGACAAACTTAACTCTAAAGTGTGAATAACAACACATGGCCCTAATTCCTGGAATGCTGTGGGAATTAATATTATGCTATTCTTCTCCAAACGTTTTATATAGTGCTGTCACCCTGACTATTTAAATCACCTGCAAACTTTCCTCATTTTAGATCAAGTAAACCAGAATATTTAGGAATAAATCTCAAACATCAGGAATTTTTAACCCTCCCTAGGCAGTTCTGATGTGCATGCACTGCAGAAAAATTATTGCAAGTTTATTTTTTGTTGTTGTTGTTCACTCTCCACACTGGTTTATTCTTTCTCTGTGCTTTTTTGAGTCGACTTTGGCATAATCACCAAATTTAGCTTAAATATTTAAAGTAAAACCACAAACAGACGTTATTTGAAAAGTAGCTCCTCATCATTAAAATACTTAAAATCAATAGAAAAATAAATTTAATATGTGTAACTGAAGAGAAGTAAGGCTCTCTCAGCCCAGTTGTACTCAGTATTTTGGATATTTCTTGAAAGTGGATCAATTCTGGAAGTTAAAATTGTGGGTTTAAAAACTATTTTTTTTCAGTTATATTATGGTTTTGTATTATCGATGGGATTAGGTAAATTTAGAACCATAAAATAGTATGAACTGTACTTCCTGGCATGGTAGCCATTGGTCTCATGAGCAAATTTAGATTTAAAAATAAATCAGAGCCGGATGTGGTGCCACACGCTTGTAATCTCAGCATTTGGGAAGCTGAGACCAGAGGATTACAGTTTGCGGACAGCCTTGGCTACTTAGCGAGACCCTCTGCAACTTAGCGAGACCCTGTTTCAAAATGAAGAATAAAAAATAGGGCAGTGGTTGTGGCTCAGAGGTGGAATGCCTCTGGTTCCATCCCCAGACCAGTAAATAAATAAATAAATAAATAAATAAATAAATAAATAAATAATTTCTCCTGTGACTTGATTTGTACATAGCATCCAATTATGGAATGTATTTACCAGTTTAGAAAGTTCTTCTATACTATAACCCCTTATAGTACTGTAGTTCCACTTTAGAGAGCAGAAAATGAAGTATTGATGTTGTCATTGACCTTTTCCTAAGTAATACATTTGGTTAATGAAAAACAAGGACAAGAACAACCGTGTTTAATATTCTGTCATGAATTAGTAATCAGATTAATATTTCTGATGATGATGTATAAATAACTGCCATAGTAGCAAAAAAATTAATGATAATATACTCTAAACCAGACATTTTTTAAAATGTTTAAGTTAATTTACCTCAATATCCCAAGAAACAAAAAAGTGAGGTACTATGTTGCATATACTTTATCAATGTTATAAAGCCATGGAGGTTATCCAAGGATGCACATCTATTAGTTGACACAAATGGAATAACCATGTATACATGAAATATGTGTCTATGTGCATTTGAGTGGTATCATAAACTATCATATAAAGCTAATCTAAGGAATTTGCTAAATCATTAAACACATCACAAAGTTAAAAATGTTTTATAATACATTTGAGATGTCACAAGATATGCAAAGAATTTTTACCCCAACTAGAATAATGGCAACCATTCAAACCACAAACAACATCAAATGCTGGTGAGGATGTGGAGAAGTTGGAACTCTAAAACATAGTTGGTGGTGTTATTGGGATTGCAAATTAGTGGAAGCACTTTGGAAAACATTATGGAGGATCCTCAGAAGAATGGCAACAAACTTAACCACATGATCCAGCAATACCACTTCTGAGTATCCACCAAAAAAAAAAAAATGAAATCAAACTACCAAATTAATGCATGCGTATCTATGTTCATAGCTGCACAATTCACGATTGCCAAAATGGAACCAGCCAAAATGTCCATCAACAGATGAATGGAATACAAAACTGGGATATGTACACAATGGAATTTTACTAAGCCATAAAGAAAAACACAATTACATCATTAGAGGGAAATGGAGGGAACTGGTGGATATTATGCTAAGTGAGATTAGTCAGTCACAAAAAATAAGAAATCAGATGTTCTCCCTAATATTCAAAAGATAGGAAGAAATGGGTCATAGGAGGAACTCTAGATGAAGAAGATTCTATAGATGGAGGGGAAGAGAGAAATTCTCTAATGCACACAATGTACTTTAATCAACATATCAAAGTCAATCACTAAGCCAACCATGAGGAGGGAGAGGGAGAGAATGGGGCAGAAATTGGGTAAGGAGAATTTGGGTGATGTGTGCATGTATGTTTCCACCATCTTGTGTCCCATTAAGATGTATGACAACATCTTAATATATGACTACATCTTAGCCAGGCATGATGGCACACACTTGTAATCCCAGCATTCAGGAGTCTGAGACTGGAGGATCAGACAGCCTCAGTTTCTTAGTGAGTCCCTCCACTACTTAGTGAAACCCTGCCTCAAAATAAAGAATAAAAAATAGGGCAGGTGATGTAGCTTGGAAGTAGAATGCCCCTGGGTTCAATTCCTGGACACACACACACACACACACACACACACACACACACACACAAAGATGTATTACTACAATGCACCAATGAAAAAATAAAAAAAAAATAGGATACTGAAATTTTTGCATACATGTATGTTATGGTCTCTATTTTAAATGTCCTCCAAAAGTTTAGATGCTGAAGGCATGATCCCCAGCTGATAACACTCTTGAGAAAAGGTGGAAACATAGGCAGCAGAGCCTTACTTGCAGGAAGTAGGTTATTAGAGGCATATCCTTGAAGCGTCCTATGAGACTTGAGCCCCTCCCTGTATCCCTTGTTTCTGGGCTGCCATCAGGGGAGAAACTTCCTTCAACCACATACTCCCTGCCATCATGTTCTGCCCCAATAGGGCCCAAAGCCATGGACCCACAGGACCATGGACTGAAACCTCTGGCTGAAACTGTGAGCTAAAATAAATCTATCCTTCTTATAAGTTAATTATCTCATTCATTTTATCTCAGTAACAGAAATATGTCTTAGACAACACACCAGGCATTTTTTAAGATCACTTATAAACATTATGGTAAAGTATATTATTTAGTCAATATAAGGGACCATAATAAGATACTCTTCATCTTTTCCCATTTCATTAGGAAGTAAAAGCTTTAGTGCAAAACTGCTGAGAAGAAATTTTATTCAAAGAAGACATTGGTTTTACAAAACTGAACTAAAAATTTGGTCTCTGTGTGTATATACACACATAGTAGCATCAGTCTACATATGTAAGTATTATACTCACAACTCTCACACTTTCAGAGGCAATCGTATCATTCCACCAGCTGCTTAAAAACACATCAACTACATATTGGTAAATGGTTATAATTATTTAGTTTATAATTTATTGTTTTTTTTAATTGGCATAGGATGCCCATATTTCATTTTCTTTCTTTGAAATATTCTACTGGGAATGCTAGTAAAACTTAAAATTTTAAACATTTTCAATAAAAATTAGATCAAAATGTATCAGCATACACAGCTAGAACCAACTATCTCTGTAATAAAGAAAATTCAATTTCTTAATGCTTGCTATAGAACAAAAAAGAAAGAACTGTAAGAGCATTTAAAATTCCACACTGCAATTGTTACTCTAAGTGTGCTAAAATGTCCTAGTAGTGTTTAATAGAATAGAATTTTTCTTTTCAGTCATAGACAATCTTAATTTTATTTTTAAAATTAAAGAACAAAGTATAAAATATTTTGAACCTTTCCCCAGTAGATCTTTTCATAATTGGATTATGTGATAATACCTTTGTAAAATGTTTGCATCAGTATTCTGTATTTTGTGTGGTAGACTCTAAGAACTGCTTGCAAATTACCATCCTCCCCTTACAACTTGAGCAATCAGTTTAGCTAGAAAACTACATTTCCCATCTGCCCACATAATTAGTGATGACCAACTAAATGTAAGAGAAACTTATGGAATGAGGCCTCCCTTTTGTCCTCCCTCTTGTTTCCTTCTTTCTTTCTTGAACTCAGTTGTGATTGGTGAATTTCTGGAAACTATTTTTAGTTATGAAGCGAGGGTTGAAAATAATAAATTTACCAAATGAAACTAAAAATATTGAAAGAAGTGGAATTCTTGCCTCTTCGACCTCAAAATGACTACATCTGAATTTGTTCTAGGTTAAAGACCTCTAAATCTTTCTTAAGTCGCTTCAGTCATCATTCTTTCCAGTCTCTAATTCTAAAACCAAATAATATTTCTAACAAATTTAATTTTACAAAACACTGACAGCCATGTCATAAGAACTAAACAACAATGTGAAGGGTAACATGGGAATTACATGATTTGTGTATTAACAATTGAGCAAATTGAATTATATGTCTTAAATAATAAGTTCAAAAAGCAATAAAATTATTCTGTGATGATGGGGGTTCAAACCAAGAAAATTATTTATTAAAATAAAACCTAACATATCAAAATTATCTTAATGAGAAGTTGAAAGCTAAGGCGACCAGAATCATGGAAAATAAAAAGGTTCTTGAAAAATTCAGTTCAACAAAAATATAATGTTAAAAAATGCTTATACATTTTTTCTCAAGTTTTTAAGAAAAAATTACTCTATTCCACAAAATGTTTCAAAATATAGAAAAAAGATTGAACACTAACAAATTTGTTTTGCAATGCTAATATTATGTTGTACCAAATCCTAATAAAATAAAAATTTAAAAATACTTACATTTGGATATATTTTAAATAAACCAATGAATAAATGCCCCATTATTACTATGTAAGGCTTGGAGTTTTAATTACTGAATGTGTACTAAAGGTCCAATATCCCAGATAAGCTCATCAAAGAAGGAGAACACGTCCAGTTGGCTTTTCCTGAAACAAGGTTATTTTCAAATTCACTCATTATTGCCTTCCCTTAGGAAACAATTTATACTGGCTTATACCATCCAATAAAACTATACTGTGAACCATAGTAATTTAGACATTACTATAATTTCAGTCTAGTCGTATTAGGAAAAAGTTCATTCTGCTTCAAGCAACAAAGACCCTAACAAAGGCTTTAGCCCACCAGAGAGTTTTTATTTGTTTGCTTTGTTCTATTTTATTTTTCTCACTTAAGATCAGAAGGTAAACTGTCCAGAACTAGTACCATTGAAATACCCTAACTCATTCTCTTTGTGATTTTGTCCTTATGGTTAGAAATGTTCTATCTTTAGGCATTTCATAATATTTTATAGACAGACAGAACATAAGAGGACAAAAGGCAAAGGGTCATGCTAACTGAGTTTGTCTATTTTACAATGCTTTCTCGGGAATTCCCTACAGTGACTGTCACCCACTTTAACTTATTTGCCTGTGGCCTGAATCAATACAAGTAGTCCCAAGTAGAGCAGTCATTAAAAGGTAATGGGGAGGAAAGTAGAGAATGGAGGTTGACTCACAAGCAAAAGTGTCCACCACACTAATGTGTTTTAATGCAAATCCATAGTTCAGAGCTTGAATTACATTAAAGTATTTTATTCCAAATACTTTTTGATCACATTGGAAATAAAAGCACTCCATTTCAAAAAAGCTATGTTTGTTCAATTGCCAAACACAGTAGGATCATATGCCATTTATTTCCCAGAGGTGGTAAATTAATTACTATCCACATTAACGATGAAGAAAATTTGGTGAGCTTAATGACAATTATGGAAAGTAATAAAAAAAATGTTCAGCCGGGCGTGGTGGTGCATGCTTGTAATCCCTGCGCTTGGGAGGCAGAGACAGGAGGATCATGCAGGTTCGAAGCCAGACGCGTGCGCTGGCTTAGGAGACCCTGTTTCCAAATTTTAAAAAATGTAAAAATAGGTCTGGGAGTGTAGCCCGGAGTTAGAAAGGCTTCCAGGAACCCCAGAACCACCAAAAAAAAAAAAGTTCAGATAGAAATATACTACCCTTGTAATAGTATTATAAGTTCAAAGAAGTAATACAAATAAAGCAAAATAAAAACTTTTTATATTATACAAATAGATATTTGTTTTTATTATTCAAATTATTATAGCCTATATAGTTAAGCCAAAAAGCATATTTTAATTATATTCAAACCTAACTATTGAGCAGTACTAACTGCCATGAAAAGAAAAACCTTCTCAATAATCAATAATAATAACTAGTAATTTTGGAGTATTTAGATGTTGCCCAATCCGAGCTAAGTATTTTACATAGATTATTTTATTTAATCCTCAGAACAGTAGTTTAAGGTACTATTATTATTATATTATTGTTGCTACTCCTTAATTATCTTCAATTTTCCATGAGAAAACTGAGATTAGAGAGATTGGGTGACTTTCTCAAGGTCATACACAATAGTAAAATAGTGGTGAGCCAAGACTTTCATTCAGACATATAAAAATCTATACTTAATTTTTAACTACCTCTAGGCTACCTGTAATCATTACACAATAAAAACTAAAATTACTATGCCAAGATGTAAACAACCTCTACTGCAGCATGGATAAACTAATAGATCATGAAATTACCAGATGGTGATACAACAAAAACAAAATTGTCAATTTAGCAAGCACAGGCAGATGAAGCTTTAAGAGCAGCTTCCCTGTTGATGTGAAGATCACATTAAATAAAAAATACTTTCTCCAGATATTTTTAAAAGGTGTTGCCATTTTTCTAATAAGAAAATTATTAGGTCTCCCAAAAGGAATGAAAATGATAATAAAAGTAAATGACTTGACACTTTAATTTTCACATTTATTAACACCAGCTAACGTTCATATAGAGTGGCTCTTCTTCAATAGATGGTCACTTGACAATAGTGCAAAGTTTCCCTGCTTATAGGTGATGTGTCAAAGCTCAAAATAAGCCGGACGTGGTGGTGCATGTTTGTAATCCCATCATACAGGAGGCTGAGATAGGAGGATGTGGTTTGCAGACAGCCTCAGCTATTTAGTGAGGCCCTCTGCAACTTAGTGAGACCCTGTTTCAAAATAAAGAATAAAAATAGGGCAGGGGGTGTAACTTGGATGTTAAATGCCCCTGGGTTCCAGCCCCAGGCCTGAAAAAAAAATTTTTTTTAATTAAAAAGCTCAAAATAAATTCAAGTCCTGTGTGGTGGTGCACACTTGTAATTCCAGTACTTAGAAGGCTGAGAATGGAGTATAGCAGGCTTGTAGCCAGCCTCAATAACTTAGTGAGGCCTTTCAAAACTTAGTGAGACCCTGTTTCAAAATAAAAAAAATAATATAGGGCTGGAGGTGTAGTTAGGAGGTATGGAGGTAGAAAACTTCTGGGTTCAATCCCAAGTACTACACATACAAAATAAATGAACAAGTTTATAATAAGAATCCACTTAATGTTGCCTCTTTCCCACTGGTTGGATTGAATAATCACAGGGCCTTAAATCTAGAACTTCCGGTTCTACCATTCTGAGAGTGTTGTTTAAATTTTTGAAAATTTTCTTTGCTAATTTTCTTCCATTTATTTTCTATTATCTCTCTGCAAATTTTACCATTTGTATTTTGAACACACCATATTAGTACTATAAATTTCTAATCTTTTCTCAGTCCCATTTGTCATTTCTTTGTTCTCTTCCCATATTCTGATTATTTTTTAATGAACCTTCTAGTTATTTTATATATTGCTGCTAGTTATTAGTTTCTTTTTTATTTATTTATTTTTTTTACAATACTGGGGATGGAACCCAGGGGCATTCTACCTTTGAGCTACACTCCTAGCCCTATTTCTTTTATTATTTATCTGGAAAAAAGTCTCACTGAGTTGCAAAGGGCCTCATTAAGTAGCCGAGGCTGTACGTGAACTGTGATCCTCCTGTCTAAGACTCCAAATGCTGGAATTACAAACATGTGCCATCAAGCCCAGCTAAGTTTCTAAACCTTTTTTTTCTAATATAAAATATGTCTTGTTAATTAAATATTATTTATTTATTTATTTTACTGCGAATTAAAAGCAAGGTCATTCTACCTCTAATCTACATATCCATTTCTTTTTATTTTATTTTTTAATTTTTAAACAGGGTCTCATAATGTTTTCAAAGATCTTGCTAAATTGCTGAGGCTGGCCTTGAATCTGTGATTCTCCTGCCTCAGTTTTTCAAGTACTGGTATTACAAGCATCTACCATCATGCCTGGCTACTATTTATTTATGTTTAATAGTATTCTAATCTTACATTCTACATGCAATATACTTACTTTTCTCCCAGAAGACATAAATTATAAGTGTCTCTGTGTTTTTCTTCTGGTGTTTGTATTGAACCTATTCTCTATGGTTCCATCTGTTGATTGTTTTGTCTATGGTTTAGTTGTTATGATTATTGCTAATTATTACTCTGAATATAAGGTGATCTTTTATTGTAATGTGTTATCAGGAAGCACATTATTTCTTTTTTTTTTTTTTTTTTTTTTTGGTGGTACTGGGTTCCTGGAAGCCCTTCTACCTCTGGGCTACACTCCCAGACCTATTTTTATACTTTTTTATTTGGAAACGGGGTCTCTTAAGCCAGTGAGGCTGGCTTCAAACCTGTACGATCCTCCTGTCTCTGCCTCCCAAGCACGGGGATTACAAGCGTGTGCCACCATGCCTGGTGAAGCGCATTATTTCTAAAGTTTATTGAAAGCTATGTGTGCTTTAATGGGCTTATTTGAGGCACACTACTCAGTAGAACAATTGAGAAGCGGTGTTGCCTTTGTGTGGGTTCAACATAAAATACTCGTCAGTTGCAGTAAATTATTACTAGATTTTCTAACGTATTTCCTAGGTTGAAAGTGGTAGTGTAGGAGCCGTCATACTTGGAGCAGAGTAGGAGAAAATGGCAGAAGTGTCAATATTTCATACATTCCTCTTTATTCAAATCACACATTTTCAGACAATATCTCAAGTCTCCAAAACACTCATTATTTTCAATCCTTTACCAATTTTTTCAATACTTCACCTAGAAGGACCATTCTGCAATGATTCACCATTCTTCCAATTATCTAAGCATCAACAAAATATATCACCCTCATCTATTGACTTTCCCTTTTGAATTCAAATTATCCCTGTCACATACTTCTTCAGAAATAACATTGTAGGTCACTCCAGCATTTGTTCAGTGAATGTGGAGCTTTGCTTTTCAGCCTTGTAGTTATTCTCTTCATCCTGAGGATCACAGGATGGCCACAGAAGTTTCAAGTGTTGGGTCCTATTTTACATTATCCATATCAAGAACAAAAGAGGCTGCTCTAGGATATTTTTATTTAGTTAGTTTATTTTGCTTCCTAGAAAACAGCCTCAGCTCACTAACTTAAGATTACATTCTGTGTCCATGCCCTCCTTATAAGCAGCCTGGAAGAGTGAGTGTTTGGCACTGTGTTTGTTTTGTTTCTGTGATTGAAGGTTCCTTCTACCAGTCAGTAAAAACAGGTTTAAAGAATCTATAGACAACAATCAGTGTATGCTACAGCTGATAATTAGCACATGTTCAATTTTCCATGTAATTAGCAGTTTTGTCAGAGGTAAAAAAGAAGGCCTTTTAAAGAAACACTTAAGTAGCTTCATCAAACCTGAAAATGGACTATTACAAAAAGCAGAAGGGAACTATCATCACAGAACAGCACCACCTATCCATCTCAGAAATGTGCTTTTCTAGCTTCAGCACAGAATAGAGGATGAAGGAGTAATGGTGATTTTAGAAAGTACTTTGACTTACTCTCTCCTTTACCAGGAAAATATTGCTCGAACAATATGCTTGCTTTCATGAAACTAAATTCTCCCACTTCCTTAGGGAAGAGATAAAGTAGACATGGGGAATTATTCTCTATTAATCTGTGAAACAGAATGCAGCTTTATTGATGAGTATATGAAAAAAAGAAAAAAAATTCTTCTCACTATTTCCATTAAAAGAGCTCTCTGCTCTCATTGTCTCTTGTTAGAGGGAAGTACAATTTCTTTTAAAAAGCAGAATTTACCATCATTCTTTAACTGTCAATCCTGTCTCCATAGACAAGTTATATTAAAATCACTTTTGAAACACTCATACAACCTCTCCAATAGCATCTGCATAAGCTGTTCATGAAAAAGAATTAGGCCAAGAAAAAGGACTCCTCTTCTGTCCTTTAAATGAAGAAGGGTATTTTCAATACTATGTTAGTCTTGAAGATGAAGCTTAAACATCCAAAAATCCTTGAGATTTAACTGCTACTAAATGAATTAAATTACAATGGTAGTAATTTATGTTTATGTAGTATTTTATATTCTTTAATATCCTTCTCACTATAGTATGCTCCACTTAAAGTGTCTTGCCTAAAGGAGGACAGCTAATTAAAACATCACTTAGAACAAGCTGTGGAGTTACATTTAAAAAAACTCTTTACAGAAGTTGGACACATTCTTTCTGAAGCTGTGACTGCATGAAACTCTCATTGTCAGCCTCTATCATTTTGGGGCTAGGATCCCCCATGTCTAGAACCATGGAATTTACAGGTCCTTCACTTGCCATAATCCTGTCTGTATTAGTATTGAGAAAGGGCTTCAAAATGTATTTGAAAATAGGTTTGATATTATTGTGCCATTATTGGGGAATGACTTCAAGATGTATTTAAAAATAGCTTTGATAATAGAAAGCCAGAGCTTGGGTGCTGGGTGTGGGCAGGCACTCTGACAGGGAAGGGACCCTGCAGAGTTCCTGACACCAAGGGTGTTTAGCAAGAAAATGGAGGGAGCCCAGGGCTTTTGCATTTTAAAGGAAAGTAGCTTCCAGCAAAATTCCCCAAGACTGTGGGAGGATGCCACAAACCCTGACTCTAATAATCAAGTAACACCAGAATATAAAATAGTGAATCCCCACATCAAAAGCCTTGCCCAGAGAAGGGGTGGATCTAGTCAGGTCAGAAGATTATTGGTTGAGCAAGATAAAGGATAATGTATCTTTATAAAAACTGTTCTATATCCAAAAACTTCAGTAACTTATTTTCAAGTTACTCCCCTACACCCTCCCCTTTGGGGATATAGGGCTTTAATCTAATATCTGTTCCTTCTTGCTGTCTTTGTAATAATAAGATTTCTTAAGTTTACAGCAAAAAAAGAGTTTGGACTATTCTTTTTCTAAAATAGCTCAGAACCAGAACCTGTGGCTACATCTCACACTGGTACAGTGGTACTGTACCACCATAACAGTTTTCACCATAACACTGCCCACTCCTTAAGACAGGGTAGGGAGGGGGTTCTCTCTACCAGTGATATTGCAATTTTGTTGTAATCTAATCTGCACTGCAGTGAATACCCTGAAGCTACAAAATAAAGCTATTAACCTATTTATGCATAAATTATTAAGTTTTTTCTTCATTAGGAACTATTAAAAATGTGGTTCAGGTAGAGTGAGTGTGATGGTTAAGGTGGATTGTCAATTTGATTGGACCATGAGACACTTAAAATTATGTGACTTTGGGTATGATGAGATTCTTGGTTTATGTAATGGTAGAATGAAGGAGAACTCCTGCCTTCAATGTAAGAAGCACAGTTCTTAGAAGCACACTCCTGTGCCTTATTTAGACCTAAATAAAAAGACCTAAATAAGACCTAAATAAGAGGAGAGAGCCACATGAAGGTATGCATGGTTCTTTCTGAAGAAAGAAGTACTTTTCTTCTCTGAGATTTTGGTCGTCAGCTCTTTTAACTGCATCTTTGCCATTGTTTTTCTTAAGAATTTCTTGGCCTTCTCATCTTGGACTGTGACTGAATTAGTGGTCACTCTGATTCTAAGACTCCACCTCTTGGACCACTTGATCAGGTGCTGGTTCCTCTAGCTCTCTTTGTGCAGCTGGAAACTGGGGATACTCTGCTTTGGACTACAAGCTGATTTAATAAATCTTCTTTTTCAATATATGTGTTCTGTGAGTTCTGTTACTTTAGTGAACCCTCACCAATAAAGTTAGACATGCTTATTTATAATCACTATTGCATCATTTACTTTTCATGCCACACCCAGTCACAGAAGAATGTAAAAGAGTTTGAAAACCAAGTGGTGTGATCTCTGTTGCTCCAAGCTAATGCACTTTTATATATTTCAAAAAGATCCTTTGGCATGAAGCCATATCCAAACTTTTAGTTCAGAACTGTGATTAAATTGATTGCAATGAATTGTACAATACCTCAAAAATCCTAAGAAAGCAGACCACGAAATATAAGGCTATTTTTTGTATCTACTAATTTAGAAATAAACTGCATCCAACTCTTGGCCTAGGCCAAAGATCTGGGCCTGTCTCAAGTATATTCAAGATAGCTCCTCAGTATCTGTGAAAACTCAATAAAAGTATCTGTTTCTGCAGAGGGCAAGGAATAAAAGGTACTAACTGCATTTCTCTTAAAGCTTTATTTCAGTGAAAGATATGCTTAATAATTTTTCTATTTTATTTTTATTGAGTTTATTCAAGATATAGACACAGTCATAGCTCCACTTATCTGTAATCAAGTAAGAACATTTTTCAGAACAGTTGGCTTTTTCAGAACAGTTTGCTTTTCTTCTTAATGGATAAAAATTGCAAGGTCCAAATATTGTAAATTGAAGCAAATAGGTAACTGAACAACAAAATAAAATTTTAGTCCAAAAAATTTTAGTACCTATATGTATAATAAAATATTAGTGTTTGCTCATTAAATTTTATAAAAAGCTGCATTTTTGTCACGAGATTATGCTTATATCAATATATATCAATTTATATAAGCCTAACATTCTTTAATTAGTTGTTATAGATGACAGATTTCTCATACATGCCCTGTGACCTCTCAGATCAAATGCTAACCTTAGAAAACCTAGCATTTCTATGTATTAGTAATGCATGTAATTATATTGTGAGGATCATCAAATGATGATCATTATCCATGACCACGATACCATAATCACATCAACAGTTATCATCATTTATTATTTGTAATGACATTGTTCCTCATGTATAATCGTCTGTATCTTTAAGATACTACTGAATTGGTACTAGTATATAACAAATAAGAAATCTCAGCCTCAAAGAACAGGGCAATTTACCCAAGGTCACAAAGATAAGGCAGCAAAAGAATCCAGCCTCAAATCAATTTTACACTGACACCCATACTCATTGTCATCTTACCCTGCTGCCTGTCATTTTAGAACATAATCCAGCCCCCATTTAGAAAAACATGCTTTCAAGTCAAATGATATAGGAGAAAAGATCCAATGAACAGCTTGAGAATAAAATCATACATAAACTTGAGAATAACCTCATAATTCACAAGTTTGCATCTGCTATTCTGTACAGCCTGTGTTATAATAGCATATTTTTATAATTTATTCATGCAATTACATTTTTTCAACATAAATCACATGTACATTTCTCTTACTTAGTGAATATTTTCAAGTAAACCTGAATGTTTCCTACTAACTGACAGTGTTTGGCACTTGACAATCAAAAAAATCTTACTGCTACCATCATATTAGAATGCCTTGCTAAGCATGTTTCATTCTTACATTTAAAAAAATGTTAGGCTTCATGACCCAATTACTTCTTTAAGGTCCCACCTCCAAATTGAGTTTCTAACAGATGAATTCTGAGGGACAGATATTCAAACCATAGCAGTGTTAAAAAAGTATGTGATTAACATCAATATTTGGCATTTCAGGTAGGCCAGTGGGAAGATTTCAATATTCCACAAGTCACACTCTCCTGGGTTATGTGCCCTGAGAACACAGATTCAGAAACAGTTGCTCAAGGGAGTTGACTTGGCAGGGCTTTGAGCAGCAGAATCTCTGAGGTAGTGGGCAGGGAGGTTGAACTGAAGTGAGGTGCCAAAGAGAACTTGGACAGGCCTACAGGGAGCCCTGAGGTCAGGACAGCCCTCAGAGATACCCATGGAGACAAGGGTGCTGAACCTATGGACCTCTCATTAATCCATCACACACCTCACCTGTCATCTATCAGTAGCCACAAGTCCTGACAAGCTACGGATGAGCACCTTAGTTACAAGGAAGGAAATTTGGGTGGCACACAACAATTTCTACCACACATGGTCTTTTATTCTATGGGTAGAAGAGAAATGGTCCTTTCACCACTTTGCACAAAATAATAGCTATTCTTTATCAAAATATTACTAGATATTTTGCAATACACATTTTTAATCTTCAATACAACTCTAAGTGGTATATTGTTCTTAATCCTGCTTTATAAATGAGGAGAGAAAGGTACAGAATTAAGATACATCTCCCCAAAGAGCTGGTAAATATTTTTCTACCCAGTAAGCCATACCCATTTCAATTTTGTAAAGTAAAGGGTTTTATAGAGGACTTATTTATTCTCTCTTCCTAATGAAGTATATGTGCTAAGATGCAGGGAATTCCAAGAGTACTTTTTAATTTTCCATCACCTGTCCCTGATGTAGATACTGATGACAATAAAAGTCACTTGATTTAGATTAACTTGATACTTTTCAATCTAAAAAAAGCAAAATTTAAATGTATTCCCAAAATTAATTCTCCTTTACAACATAAATAAATCTCTAAAGAAAAGCATATCAACATGTATTTTTAATATCTTTGCTCCCATTAATGGAAATTAAAAACATAATATTTTACACATGTAATATTTAATTTAATTTAATATGTAATATTTTAATTAATTTAAAGCAACAGAAATGCAGGATGCCTCTGATTTCTTTTGAGAATGTATAAATATTAAAAGCCAGCTTAACTATAAAGCACATAAAAAATAAGATTTTTATATTGAGAGAAAATTTCTTCCATATACAAATAACAGCAGAAATTAGCAGAGGACCTAATGTAACAGTTTCAAAGACATAGTCTTTGAAAATCTTCATCTCCCAGAAAATAGTTAGGAATTGTTACAGTTCTGATGAGATGTTACGGTCTGGGAGAACTGTCCCCAGGGTCCTTTGTTAGACCCCTGAGAATAATTCCACCCCCCAAAACACACACACACACACACACACACACACACACACACACACACACACAGACACACACACAAAAGCATGGGTTCTTGTCCTGAGCTAAGGATAAATATGCAATAGCTCAGACTCTTGCTGAAGATTTAAAGAAGTTTATTAAAAAGATAGAAATACAGAAGACAGTTACAGCCTCATGTTAACCCAGGGTAACATGAGGGGGTGCTTTGAATAAAATCACCAAAGTACAAAATATGGTACTTTCCCGCCTTACTTTTCCCCTTACTTTCCCGCCAAGGTTTCTCCTTTCAGGAGGGTCGAAGGTCAACCCCCTCCTTCCATCCTAGCTAGATTATCCAATTATGTAAACCTGTCTTTAGAATGAGGATAAGGAAGTCCTAGTTTCCCTCTCCTACAGACTTGCTAATTATCTTTGGCTAGGTTAATTTACATTGGGATAGTTGCCTGCTTCTTGGCAGAAACCAAGTCCTTTCACAGATCTGCCTCTCACCCAATTTTTGAAATATATTTATTAATAATCAGAGCTTTCTCAAATCTTCCTAGGCCATTACCAATACTGGTACAGGAATAAATGCAAATTCTAAGTGACTTGAACATAAAATTACAATTCAAGATGGACATATTAATCACTTTGGTCAGAAATTTTTCCTTGTTTACTTTGGAAATCATACAAAGCAATGTTGAAAACAAGAGAACACACACACACACACACACACACACACACACACACACACACTCTATCTTCAATGAAATTAGCAGAAAAAAAATATGCCAAGTCCAAACTACACATAAGGTTTCCAAAATTGTCTGAACACTGACAAAAGTCATGTATAAAATGCTATCAGAAGTGTTTATGGGCCCAGGCAGTGGCAGCTTTGTCCTAAAGATGAAGCACAACATAATAGCTCATGTTTACCATGATTTCAGAGAGATCTGTGAGAAAAGGGGAGATCAAACAGAGCTGAGCTGAAGTAGGTCAGAGACTTAGGGTTAGTGGAGGATAAATGCCGGCAGCATATTTCAGAATTCACTGAAAATTAATTGCTTGTTGAAAGTGAGGAGCCATTGTGAAACCTAGGCCATAGGTCTCAAGCAGGCACCAGGGGCCAAATGGCAATGGTGTGACTGGAGGTAGAGATCCTTTTAGATGTATTTTCTTTGCAGAAATATAGGAGGCCAACTGGCCCAGAGAAATGCTGCCCACATCTAAGAGTATATCTTTATAGAAAAAGAACAAGGAACTCAAAATTTCAATGTCTGGAAACTCTTCAGTTAAAAAAATGTCCTAAAAATGGATCTCCCAAGAAAACCCAACTTTTCTACAATAAAAAATAAGGAGACAGTACACCATCAATAAAATGTGAGAGAATTATTGTAATAGTAGTAGTGGGATATAAAACATACCCTTAGATGCCAAGTAGATGGGAACTGTCTCATATATATATATATATATATATATATATATATATATATATATATATAATTAAATTTCAGCAAAAGCAAAAAAAACACAAAAAAGAAATATTTTTATTCATTGGGAAAGTGGTAGCAGATTAATTTTGAATTGTCCTACTGGAAAGTACACAAAGTAAATCAAAGAGAATGATGAAAAAACCTAAACTATATATTTATTAAATCTTAAATAATGAGAAAATTTACAAGGAGGAGGAGGAGGAGAAGGAGAAGGAGGAGGAGGAGGAGGAGGAGGAGGAGGAGGAGGAGAAGGAGGAGGAGGAGGAGGAAGAGGAGGAGGAGGAGGAGGAGGAGGAGGAGGAGGAGGAGGAAATAGGTTCATAGTTATGCAAAAATATTATTACTGTCACTAAAAATGAAAGTGAGTTTGGTATCATACTTCATCACACGAATGTCCAATGCCAAAAGACAGTGAAACAACACAAAGCATTTTCAAAAAATAAGTGTAGCCCAATCTGTGCTTTAAAGTAGAGCACAATAAACAGTTTTAAATAGTACGAGCCTTTTTGAGAGAACCTACAAAAAAATGAACTGTAGGCTAGTAACAGGAAAGATTCATAAAATTTTAGAAAACAAATATCTATCATTTAATGCCTCAATTAAAAATAAAATATCTGATTAACCAACCTCTGTATTAACAAGAATTAGCTGGTATTTTTTTTTTCTGGGAACACATAGATGGTTCTTCTGAGGTTGAAGTCAGCAGTTCATCAACTAACTACCTATAAAATGGTGTTGATATATCAACTTCCCTATGCTTTGAATTTTTTAATCTTATTTTTGAGCAAATTTAGAATCTTATATCCCAGTGAGCTGAAAATTAAAGCTTAATTGTTCAAATTTGGGGCAAAAAATTTCACATAGGTAGTGAAACAAAAAGTGGACTGGGGTGCTACAAAATAAATTTTATTCTATGAGATTCTGAAATGTAGAGTAGCCAGTTTTTCATGTATGTTTTCTCATTTGTAAAATATGAAAAAGTAAATGATAACATGTTTTTATTTTTATGCTCTACTGTGTCACTGATTTGTTATTGTTACTACAAAGAACAAAAGATTTCTATTTGTTTAGTCAGCAAGCATTTACTTAGTGTCTACTACATGACATAAAATGTTCTAATAAGTGCACTTGGGAGGTGGAGACAGGAGGATTATGCAGGTTCAAAACTAGCCTCGCTGGCTTGGGACCCTGTTTCCAAATAAAAATATAAAATAGGTCTGAGAGTGTAGCCCCGAGAAGGGTTGCATTCCCAGTACCACCAAAAAAAAAAAAAAAAGAATTCTAATGAGTAACAAAATTCTCTAATATTCTGGATTTTATGTTTTATTAGGGCTAGGGAAAAATATACAATAAAAAGTATAAACAGTTTCTGTTTGTCATGGAAGCTTCTTATTTTCCCATCTAATTTGATAGATAGTTTTTCTGGGTAGGAAATTTTTGGCTGGAAGTTGTTTTCTTTCAGAGTTTGGACTATGTACTCCAAGCCCTTCTGGCTTTCGTGACTTGGTTTGGGAAATCTGGAGTGATTCTAATTGGTTTGCCTCTGAATGTCACTTGGCCTTTTATTTTTGTTGCCTTTAAGATTTTCTGCTTGACTTCCACATTGGTCATTTTGACAATTATGTGGTGTGGGGAACCTTTTCTCCAATCCTATCTAAAGGGAGTTCTATAAGTTTCCTGGACCTGCGTATCGACTTCTTTCTTGCTCTAAGTTTGGAAAATTTTCTGCTATTATTTCTTTGAAGAGATTGGTGATCCCTTTGGTTTCACCTTTTTTTTCCCTCCTCTATTCCAATTATTCTTAGGTTAGCTCTTTTAAAATGGGCCCATATTTCTTCAAAGTCAGATTCCTGCTGTCAGGTGTTTTTTCTAAGTTAGAAATTATGCATTTGTTTTTGGAGTGATCATCTGTTAGGAGTGGATTCTATTCTCCATGTGGTGTAATTGATTGTTTATAGTTTAAATTGATGCCTTTACCTCAATGATTGCTTCCTTTATTTCTTTTAGACTCTCTCTAAATTATTTTCAAAGGTCCTCTATTATTTCTACAGTTATATTCCTGATTTGATCTTCTGGAGATCACTGAATTTCTGTGTTATCACAGGTTCTGATACTATGGGTTGTGGGCATTCATTGCTCTATTGTTGTTCCTCTTTCCCATGATTTCAGAAGTTTGTGCCTTCTCTGGGTTCTTCCCCAGGTCACCATGACTTCACTTAGGGTGCTCTGGATCTCAAGTCTGTGGTAATCTCAGCCACCACTACTCCTTTACTGGGTTGTATCACAAAGTCTCAGACCCAGGGAGTTAATCCAGGCTGTGTGAGACCAGGGGGTTCTGGGCTGGGCGTTTTCCCATGGGGAGCTGTGACTAGAGTGTGGTAACTTTGCCACCACTACTCCTTCACTGTGTTGGACTGCAAAATCTCAGATCCAGGGAGACTATCAAATCTGCACAAGTCCCTGGGGTTGCAGTACTGGGATTTCTCCCTTAGGGGACGCAATTTCACTCATGGTTAATGTGCACACTGATCAGGAGCTGTCACAGGGCATGGTGAACTTGCCGTCACTACTGGCAATATGGTGCCGCTGCCACGCCCTTGGCTGTGAGGCTGGCGTACTTCTTTTCTTGTTTTGAGCTCTGTTCTGAGTCCCTGAAAGGCATGATGATCTCGACCTCTGGGAGTTTTAGACATTCTTTGTGCTTAAAGAACTGCTGAATTATACCCAAATGATCCGCAGCTGCTCACTTCATCTCCTTGTTTACCTTTCCTCTCTGGAACCTGGTGCTGTGAGGGAAGATGGTGCCAGTGCAGTTCTGCCACTACATTGCGGGCTTGATTTCTGGTCTCTGGTTGTTCTTTTAGTCCTTTTATTCTGTCTCTTGTGTTTACATTTTTTATTTCTCTGCTGATAGTGTTTTCTGGCTATAAAAAGTGCTGATTTTGTGGCAATAGATATCGAGTTTTAGCAGGACTCATAAACGCTGCTTTTCTCGGTTGCAATAAAAAATTATAAGCAAAGATATTATATAGTATATTACAAGGTGATAAGTATTATGGAAACAAATAGAGAAAAATAAAAGTACAAGAAAGACTAGAGGCATCTATTATGAATAACTATACACTAACAAATTGGTAAACCTAAAATAAACTTATAAATTTGGACATATAAAATCTATCAAAATTCAATCATGAAGGAAGAAAGCCAAAACTGACCAATAACCAACAAGGATACTGAAATCATCATTATCATCATCATCATCATCATCATCATCATCATCATCATCTCATCACAAAGAAAATCCCAGGACTAAGTGGCTTCACTGATGAATTTTACCAAATGATTAAAAAAAAAAAAAGACCCAATGTCAATATTTGCCAAGATATTACAAAGAATTGAAAGGAAAGAAACTCTTAAACTAGTTTTGAGGCCAAAATTACTCTGATATAAAAATCAGACAAGGCCTGAAAAGAAAAATCTACTCAACAAAATCTCTTATAAGTATAGTTGCAAACATTCTTAAAAGAATACTAGCAGATTATATCCTACAGCATATCAAAAGGTTGATTTACTATGACCAAGGTAAATTTATTCTGGTGATGTAAAAATAATTTAACATATGCAAATCAATAAATAAATGTAATATATTGCATCAACAGAATAAAAGATAAAAATCATATGATCATCTTAATAGATACAAAAAATAATTTGATAAAATTCATCATCTCTTCATGATAAAAATCCTGAGCTAATTATGTAAAGAAAAACTGTACCTGAAAATACATAATAAACCCTCAGTGGGGAAAATTTGAAATTGTTTTCTTTACAATCTGTAATAAGACAAATAATCTGGGAATGGGTAGATAATTTCATTTCATGCCCTGTCCCAGAGTACAGCAGGCATTTTAAGGGTTAAAATAGACAGGTGAAACTTTGCTTCAAAGTTTCTGCTTCACAGGCTGGCCTGCTTCAAAGTCAGACAAGAAACTACCTTTCAGCACAAAAACAAAATTAGATAAATCTGAAACTAAAATGTACAGACCTTAACAGAAAAATTAAAGAATTAAAAACACCATGCACCCTTTCTCATAGTAATGAGTAATATCAGAACAAAGGGCAAATTAAAGAATGACTGTCCTATTGATTTATTTGGTAAAAAAAAATAAAATAAAAATGTTAAAACTTAAAAAAACATGTTCTTAGAAAAAGCTAAAAAAAAAAAAAAAACACAGAATTTTCTGTGGATACTGACAAAGTAGAGCTATTGACCTGGAAACTTAGAAACCCAGATAAGAAAGACCAGGTAGGACCAAACCTATTTAAGATCCAGTTTTAGGGGAATGAGTACTTGGAGGGTCCATTGCTTCTTCTCGAGGTGATATGCATGTTTTCTTTCTTTCTTTCTTTCTTTCTTTCTTTCTTTCTTTCTTTCTCTCTTTCTTTCTTTCTTTCTTCCTTCCTTTCTTTCTTTCTTTCTTTCTTTCTCTCTTCCTCTTCCCCCATAGCACTGCTACTTTTGCTTTTGTAATAAATCTTATGGTCCTGCACTAAATTTCAACTGAGTTTTCTAGCTCATTATTTCTAAATTGGCTGAGGAAAATAAACCAAAACAGCAACACCAAAACCATACCAAAAAGACTGCTCTTATTCAACATTGTACTGGAATGTTTAGCAGAACAATTAGGTAAGAGAAAAAAATAATTGGCATAAAAATGGGAAGAGATAAATTCAAATTATCCCTGTTGGCAGATAATAAAAAAAAATTAATGTATTAAAAACTTCAAAGACCCCACCAAAAAATGATCAAAGCCTATAATTCAGTAAATTAGCAGGTTACACAGTCAACATAAAAATGCCAGTGGCATTTTTAATAATAATAACAAATTTTCTGAGAAAATAAATCTTAAAAGCAATTTTATTCATAATTCCTAAAAGTAAAATAAAATAAAATATCTAGAAAAAATCTAACCAAATCAGGAAAACCTCTGCAAAAATATAAAATAAAGCTGGACATTGTGGCACACACTTGTAACCCTAGTACTTGGAGGCTGAGACAGGAGGATTACAGGTCTGTAAGCAGCCTAAGCTACTTAGTAAGGCCTTCTACATATTAGTGAGATCGTGTTTCAAAATAAAAAAAAATAAGGCTGGAGGTGTAGCTCAAAGTTAGAATGCTCCTGGGCATTCAATCCTCAGTACTGCAAAAGAAAAAAGAAGGAAAAAAATGTAATTGGGGAAAAATAAAGATATAATTATTTTATTAAAAATATATATTTTTAAATTTGAAACCAGAAAAAACTTGACAAAATGACTTTACCATTTATGACATTTTAAAACTGGATATAATAAAACATTTAAAATAAGTTAATAAGGTCATTAGCAAATTTAAGTGAAAAGGATATTTTAATAACCTTGCAATTTTAGCTCCTTACAACTCAAAGAAAGCAATCTATAATTCAAAAAGTATATTGAAAAGTGGCTGTCCCAATTGATTTCTCTGGAATCAATTTGGGAGTTTAATATAAAGCCTGCAAGCACACTGGGTATACTTTTGTGATGTCAGTGAATAAAAATACTGTGAGAAAAAGGGCAATGTAAAATTTTTAATTATTGATTATTTCTAATTGAAAGAATAATTCTATAACAGATTATCTTCCAGGGACAAGACTAGTACCCAAATGATTAAAATAATCAAGAGAGACCTTAGGTGTTTTATTAGAAAGCAATAATAAAGAGGCCCTAACAACAGAAGAAGAAGAAGAAGAAGAAGAAGAAGAAGAAGAAGAAGAAGAAGAAGAAGAAGAAGAAGAAGAAGAAGAAGAAGAAAAAGAAGGAGGAGGAGGAGGAGGAGGAGGAGGAGGAGGAGGAGGAGGAGGAGGAGGAAAGAAAAAGCATGTTGGCAACTAAAATTAAGTAGTAGAGAAGTAAAGAAAAGTAGAAATTTTCCTGCTATAATAAGGATCACAGAAACAAAAAATAAATAAATAAAAATAAGTCTTAAAGAAGTAAAAGGTTTGCAGGCTTGAAGCCAACCTTAGCAACTTAGTGCAGGCCTCTGCAGCTTCATGAGACCCTATTTTGATATAAAAAATTAAATAGTGCTGGAAATATAACTGAGAAGTTAAATGATCCTGTGTTCAACTTCTAGTAACACACACACACACACACACACACACACACACACACACACACACACAGCATATGAAGAAAAATATATTTTAAAGAATTAAAATTTAATATATCTATCATAGTGTTAATTAAATGTGCTTAACTTACCTATTAAAGAAAGTAGTATTTATATTAGATCAGAATGCAAGTACACCCTAGGATTTTTAAAAGAGATATAAAATTAAGCAACTCTTTAAGGTTGAAAATAATATAATAGATAATTGTAAAAAAATTAATGCTTTATCTTAATATTTAACTACATGGATTTTAACCCAGAAATATTAAAGGGAAAAATGTCACTCTAATACTATAGTTAAAACACAATGAAATGAATACAATTATGAATAAAAGAGCAAAAAGTATGTGTCAAAAATTATATTATAGATAAGGCAGGAATAACAAGATTTTAATTTGCTTTTTTCATTCCAACAGCATAAAATGAGCAACAAAAGAGAGGAAGGAAGAAAGAAAGATTGAAGGAAAGAAAAGGAAGAAAGAGGAAGGAAGAAAGGAAGGAAAGAAGGAAGGAAGGAAGGAAGGAAGGAAGGAAGGAAGGAAGGAAGGAAGGAAGGAGAAAAAAGTGAAGGAAAGAAAGAAAGAATAAAGAAAATTATACATTGCCATCTCTTTGAGGGACAGGATAGGTCCTGTCTGGGAAGCAACCTGAGGGAGATGTCTGGGATTGTCTGTAATGATATCAATACATATTAACTCAGATAGTGATTATACAGGTATTTTAACTGTGTAAAAATCAAGAGTTTAAGAATGTTTATTTACAGTACTTTGTGTATGTTTCACTTCAGTTTAAAAGTTTAAAAATAGTCTAAACTTCTATTTCCTGTTTAGCAAGCCATTCTATCTCCCCGACACACTGTGTCCTGGTCACCATTGGACCTCCTAGAAGGAAGCAAGATAAATAACACTTCAGGAGAATCAGAGTGTAACACCATATTTTAACTGAACAATAAAATCCTGTTCCGTCCCACCTGGAAGACTTTAGGAGTTAGAAAATATATACAGCTCTTATAAACAGTTGGTAGGAATGTAAATCAGTCAGAAAGTTCCTCAAAAGCCTAAAAATGGAACTATCATATGATCCAACACTACCACTTCTCAAGTATTTATCTAAAGGAACTAAAATCAACATTCTTACATGCATGCCCATGTTGATAGCAGTATAATTCATAGTAGTTACATTTTTAAATAAATTTATGTGTTCATCAACAGATGAAAATAAAACATGGTATACACACAATGGGGTTTTATTTGCCCATAAAGAGCAATGAAATTGCATCATTTGCAGGAACAAGATGGAACTGAAGAACATCATGTTAAATGAAATAAGTGAGACTTAGACAAATGTCATATATTTTCTCTCATATGTGGAATATAGAGCAGGGAGAGAAAACAAAGACCTCTTCAAAGTAGACAAGAGACTATTTGGGTAGAGAAAGGAATAGCAGAAAAAAGGGCAGGGTAAGAGGAAGTAATGTGGAGTAAAACTGACCACATTGTTATATGAGTGTACAATGTCACAATAAAACTCATCACTGTAAAATTAAACTCACCAATAAAAAGATGAAAGAAAGACTATAAAAAGAGTCATAGAAAATTATGGATAAGTATATGCCCCTTGCTTTCACTCTCTGCTGCTGGAACACCAAGCGGAAATATCTGGTAAAATATATTAAACCAGGTTAAGAAAGCCTGCAAGCATTAGAATGATGACATGCTACTGGAACTCTTTCCCATTCTAAGGTGCCTATAATCTCATGCGTGAGAATCTCCTCCTGTGTTTGCTGTCAACATAGGACTGCCCCTAACTGTTGTGAATAAATTACTTGAGTGATAAATGACTTGAGTGAAGTAGCCCTAGGGTTTCCTTCAATCATTCCATTATGTTAAAGAGACCCATAAGTGGACACAATTACCAATGAGAGACAAGGAGTTGGGGAAGGAAAACAAGCAGAGGCCTCCTGTACATCTGAAAAAGGTAGCTACTGGATGTGGGGATGTATTGTTCAAGAAAAGAATCACTTTGGAGGAGTCAATGTTCTCTCACAAAAGTCAGAAGTCATCAGTTGTATCAATTATACCTTGGTGTTAACTAGTACAAAAACAGAACTAAGTCAACCACCCTTGACTGAAACTAGAGTGTGTCTAATGTACAGAAAAGAATCCCAGGCCCACTATTTTTGTTTCAACTTAAAGACAAAATGGAGCCATGCATGGTTGTGCACACCTGGAATCCCAATACTTGTGAGGCTGAGACAGAAAGATCATAGGTTTGAGACAGCTTCAACAACAAAGACACTGTTTCAAAATGAGAAACAGGGCTAAGGTTTTAGCTCAGAGGATGAATGCTCCTGGGTTCAATCCCTAGAACAACACACACACACACACACACACACACACACACACACACAATGGTCCCTCTTATATTTACAGACTTTAATATGCAAAGGGGACAATGTGAGGATGAATTTATAAAAGACTAAATATTACTTAATATTAAGCAACAAAGCCAGCTCCAAAAATTTAACTGAGAATAGACTGAATATTCAAGCAGGAAGATACTTTGTATAAGCCACCACATACAAAAGAGATGATTACCATATAAAAAAAGATGCTATCTTTAGCACAACAGAGCATATAACATAAATTTATGAAAATCCATGATTAACTTATGACATCAAAGAAAATAAACAGCATATAGCATTTTTGCCTTCTACACTAATAAAATTGTAAAAGTAGTTCTAAATGTTTTCAAAGTTATAATAAATTGTTGTAATTACAAATTGATGACAGAAGAAATGAAAATATATTGAAATAAAAATTTATGAAATATGAGTATATTCATAAATTATAAGAAGATCCATGATTGACGAGTCCAGCCTATCAGCGGTGGGGCTGAGAAGAAAGGTGAGTGCTGACGGCCCAAACAGAAGCACACAAGCCAGGAGTTGAGTCAAGCAGGATCTCTTTTATTTTTCTCAGACAACCCAATTTAAAGCAAAAAACTGCAAGGGGGATTTCTAACAGGAAACTATTCTAACCTATCAAGCTAAAGGTCACTCTTGCATGCACAAAGCACATAACTTATAGCCAATCATTATACAATGCACAAGGGGTTCACGAGCATGGAAGCATTATATGAGCCAATAAGGCTCAACATTACCAAACTGGGCTAGCAGGGGCAAGGGGAGTAGTTACACCCTCCATATCCACTCGGCACTACATGTTGCAGATTCATCAGAAGTTCTCAGGTGGTTGTGCAGACCCCAACATCTCCCCCCTTCCTTTTTATATATGAGGGTGAAATGCATGGTCTCTCTCTTAGGTTGTCTTCTTTTGAGGATCTTACCCATCACTGGGTACTCATGCTTGATAGCCGCTCATAAGATACCCCAGCCCCTATCTTAGGTTGTCCTCTTCTGAGGATCTTACCCATCATTGGGTACATGGGGAGCAGAGGAGGGATGTTCATAGTCAGAACGCCAGTCATACTGACTGGGCTCTCTCTCAGTAAGCTTTTGATATTGCATCTCTACTTGATGTATTTTAACTGCCTACAAACTGAACTAATCTAGTGAGGATACAGGGGCCCAGCTTACAAACAATCAGGAGAGACACAAGGGGGCCCAATAGAGGAAAAAAATAAGGCAAAAGCCCATTGGAGCTTGTCCAAAATGTGTTGTCTTATAGATATTGCCGGCATTTTTTAAGGTCTTCTTGGGGTTGCTTTATCTTGTCCTGGACTAAGCCTGATTTATTGGCATAAAAATAGCATTTTTCCTGTAAAAACAAGCATATGCCTCCCTTTTCAGCTGTTAACAAGTCTAATCCTTTCCGGTTTTGTAACGCTACATCCACAAGGGACTCTAAAGGTGGCTTGTAAAATGGATTACTCTGGATAGCCTGTCCATCTACTGGGAGTACTGGGAAGGTACCCCCTCCACAATAACAGGGCTGCCCCATCCTTTTATTAAGGATCTCTCTTGCCTTACCTGGGTCTCCAAATTCTTGTATACTATACCTTATTTGTGCTAATAGGATCAGACTGATGAGGATTTTCATCTCCATTTTTTATCTCTCTTTTTGCAATTAAGAAGAGAGAGCTAATCTCATAGATCTCTTTTTCCCAGGAATCACAATTATTAGCACATGGCAGAAGATATTTAATGTCCCTTGCTGGAACCCACAGGGATCTTTTTTCATCTGGAGGAAAGACGCATCTAAATCCCCTTCCAGCCATAATCAATGGGTCTGGACCTCTCCATATGCCCATGAATGGGTCTTTCCATTTCACCAAGACTTTTTTTGTAAGTAAACACCATCAGGAAATTTGGATTTAGGCTCTCGGATAAAGATTTTTAGGGGCCTCCACTCCAATCTAGTAAAAGAGCTCATCCACTTATAGGGACCATAATGACAATAAACATTACCCCAAAAATCCCTCTAATGCTATTACCACTCTTTTATTATTTTTTGGAACCAGTTAAAATCAGATAATTGTTAGGGGATAATTATATCTTGAGGGTACATTCTAAAAAGCCAATTTGCTGTATCTCTTCCTTTAATGATGCAATCTGCTACTTGATCAATTATGGAATATACCCGGGGTGCTCCTCCTATGGAGAGGTGTATCCAATGAATGGGCTCTCCCATCTGGGACAAAAGAGCCAAGCATAGGGTGCTTTCCATGAAAACATATAAAATTAAAGGCAGCATGGGGTTAAATCACCTTAAGGATGTCTCATTAATTGACTTTTTTATTTTTGCCTTTTGGGTTATCTCAGTGATAGGGGCTTTAGTAGGCCCTTCATCTAATTTCCTCCATGCTGTCAAAGCGACTGTCCATACCTGGTCTTGGTCGGGAGAGGGGGGTAAGGCTGACTGTTGGAGGTCAGTGGTGAACTGAGAGAGGTATAACAGGCTGAGCAGCTTGATTCTGTTCACCCTGGATTTTACACTCCTGAAAATATGCTGTCCACTTAAGAGCCCCAGGGAGCACAGCCTTAGTGAGGTCTCTCCAGTCACGTGGGACAGGCACCTGATGGGCTAATCCTTCTGTAAGGGTGTCTGCCCAAGGTGAGTTAGGCCCGTCTTCTGCCACAGCCTTTCTAATTATTTTTAGATCATGTGGTTCCCAGGGGTATCAGGCTGCAGGGTGGTTTTCTCCCGAGTTTGCATTGACAGGAAAGAGGACCACAGTTCCTCCGGCTCCCCCTTTGCCCACATATAGTGGCAGAGCCAAGGTTATGGAGAAAGAATTGGTCGGGGAAAGAGGCTGTGGGGAGCCCTTACCAGGCCATGGAGCATCCCCAAAGAGATCAAGGGAGGGGTTAGGAGGGTTCTTAAGAGCTTTGGGACCAGGGGAGGGTATATGTTCTGCTGCCCCTTTTTTCACTGGCTTGGGGCCATGGTCATCAAGTTTCTTCAGGGGTCATGGGGGAAAACAACTTTTAAGCATGGAGGTGGTGAGAAAAACCCCCCGGGAGGGGATCTCCCCTTGCTCTGTCTGGGCTCGCCTAACCAGTCCCTCAACTCGATCCCAGGTATCCCAATCAAAAAGATTACTTTTGGGGATCCATGGGGCAGATTTTAAAAGGTAACCCCAGGCTTGGGTGGCTTGGTTACCAGTGAGATTAAAAATTGGGCTCTTGAGAAAGAGTTGAAAGGATTCTAGGGCAGGGTCAGGTTTAGAACTGGACTTCCCCATATCTTATGAAGGGACACTCACCCTCAGACCGATTAGCCTGTTAACATTTCACTGAGAAAGAGTTCCTCACATAGGGCACCAGACTGATGAGTCCAGCCCGTCAGCTGTGGGGCTGAGAAGGAAGGAGAGTGATGATGGCCTGGCCAGAAGCACACAGGCGGGAATCAAGTCAAGCAGGATCTCTTTTATTTTTCTCAGGCAACCCAATTTAAAGCAAAAAACCACAAGGGGGATTTCTAACAGGAAACTATTCTAACCTATCAAGCTAAAGGTCACTCTTGCATGCGCAAAGCACATAACTTGTAGCCAATAATTATACAATGCACAAGGGGTTCACGAGCATGGAAGCATTATATATGAGCCAATAAGGCTCAACATTACCAAACTGGGCTAGCGGGGGCAAGGGGAGTGGTTATGCCCTCCATATCCACTCGGTGCTACATGTTGCAGATTCATCAGAAGTTCTGTCAGGTGGTTGTGCAGACCTCAACACGCTCGATGCTACATTTAGCTGTTTCATTGGAAGTTTTCGTGGTTATGCCAGGCGGTTATGCAGACCCCAACACATGATAATATGTTCTTTTTATTTTATTGGTGCACTGTATTCATACATCATAGTAGGATACATACTTTTGTAGACATACATGCACACTTTTCCCAGTCAGCCCCCACCCAATCCCCACCCCATTCTCTCCCTATCCCTCCCTCCCATGCTTGGCTTAGTAGTTGACATCTAGTATTATGGCAATTTATCTAAAATTAAAAAATATAATCTCACATAACAGTTTCATTTGTCTGATACCAAGCTTTTGATGACTTAAAGATAACATTTCAATATTTCTTTTTGCTTTCTTTCTTACCAGAGAATATTTTTTTCTATTTTTTTTAGGTGAAACTATTATATATTTATATATTTATTTTTCAGAAAAAAATCTATCCTAATATGGAATATGGACTCTAGGTACCCAAAACGATCTTGAAAAAGAACAAAGCTAGAAGATATATATTTTCTGATTTCAAACCATATAAAGCTACAATAATTGAAACAGTGTAGTACTATTCTAAAGGCAGATATATAAACCATTGGAGTTAAATAAAAGCCTAGAGCTAAACTCTTCCCTATATTGTCAAGTTATTTTTGATAAGGTTTCCACGAACATTTGGTGGTGGAAATAAAAATCTTTTAACTAAATATTGTTAAAAAATAATAATTACATGGAAAAGAATAAAATTGGACCCTTACCTAATCCCATATACAAATATTAACTCAAAATAGATAATAGACCTAAATATAAATCTTAAGACTAAACTTTTAGGAGAAAATCTGGGTCATTAAACCTCACAACATTGAAATTGGCAGTGATTTCTTGGTTATGATTTCAATGGCACAGGCAACAGAGGAGTATACAAACTCCCCCCCAAAAAATTGTATATCCAAAGACAATGTAAACAGAGTTAACAGTTACTAATAGAATGGGATAAAATATTTCCAAATGCTATATCTGAAGGTATATTAATATTCCAACTAGAAATCCTAAAAATTAACAACAATAAAGGCAAACAATACCCTTTACAGATAGGTAAAAGACTAACATAAATAATGAATCTCCACAGATAACCAATCTTAGTTGTCTGTTGGATGGAAAATATTGTTTCTCTAGTTCTGGAGTGTGTTACCTATTTCTTCTTTGTAGTTAATCTCTTTGAGTATTTTCTCTAGTGCTGGTTTTGAAGACATAAATTCCTTCAGTTTCTGTTTGTCATGGAAGCTTCTTATTTCCCCATCTAATTTGATAGAAAGTTTTGCTGGGTAGGAAATTTTTGGCTGGAAGTTGTTTTCTTTCAGAATTGAGAATATGTTACTCCAAGCCCTTCTGGCTCTCATGACTTGGTTTGGGAAGTCTGGAGTGATTCTAATTGGTTTGCCTCTGAATGTCACTTGGCCCTTTGCTTTTGTTGCCTTTAAGATTCTCTGCTTGACTTCCACATTGGTCATTTTGACAATTTTGTGGCATGGGGATTCTCTTCTCTGATCCTGTCTAAAGGGAGTTCTATAAGTTTCCTGGACCTTTGTATCAACCTCTTGCTCTATGTTTGGAAAATTTTCTGCTATTACTTCCTTGAAGAGATTGTTGATCCCTTTGGTTTCACTTTCTTTTCCCTCCTCTATTCCAATAATTCTTAGGTTAGCTCTCTTAAAATGGGCCCATATTTCTTCAATATCAGACTCCTGCTGTCGGATATTTTTTTCTAGATTAGAAACTATGAGTTCATTTTTGGATTGCTCATCTTCTAAGAGCGAGATTCTGTTCTCCATGTGTTCTAATCGGTTGTTTGTGCTTTGAATTGAGGCCTTTACTTCATTAATTGCATCCTTTATCTCTTTTTGGCTCTCTCTGAGTTCTTTTCGAAGCACCTCTATTATTTCTACAGTTATTTTCCTGATTTGATCTTCTAGAAATCTCTGATTTTCTGTTTTTTCGGGTTCTGATGTTGTGGGGTTGTGGGCATTAATTGCTCCAGTATTATTCCTCTTTCCCATGATTTCGGATGTTTGTGCCTTCTCTGGGTTCTTCCCTTGGGTCACTATGACTTCCCTTAAGGTGTTCTGGATCTCGAGTCAGTAGTATCTCAGATCCCACTACTCCTTTACTGGGTTTTATCACAGAGTCTCCGACCCAGAGAGTCGATAGAGGCTGCTTTAGACTGTGGGGGGGTGCCAGGTTGCACGTTCTCCTATGGTGTGATATCTCTGCCACCGCCCCTCCCCCACTGGGTCAAGTCCCAGGGATTTCTCCTCTGTGGCCCGCAATTTGACTCACTGTTCTTGAGTACGCAGATGTAGCTGTACTGGCCTCGCTGAATTCGCTGCTTCTGCCGCCAGTAGCAATATGGCGCCGCTGCTACACCCTTGGCTATGGGGCTGGCGTTTTTCTTCTTGATTTTGATTTCTACTCTGAATCCCTGCAGCGTGTGCTGAGCTCAGCCACTGGGAGCTGTAGATGCTCTCTGCATGGAGAAATCCCACCTAGCTGTTCCGCAGTGGCTCACCTCGGCTTGCTGTGGCCGTCTGGTCAATTCGCCGCTGCCACCAGCAGTATGGCGCTGCTGCCGCGTCTGCCGCGTCCTCAGGCGTGAGGCCGGTGTATCTCCTCTGTGGCTCTGTTCTCAGTCCGCTTTCTCTCTGGAGCCTGGTGATTTTTGTTTCACTGGTGATGGTGTTTTCTGGCTATGAAAGGCGCTGATTTTGTGGTAATGGAGATTTGTTGTTAGCGGGGCTCTTAAGCCCCACTTTTCTCGGTCGCCATCTTCCCGGAAGTCGATAATATGTTCTAATGAAATACTTCTTGAGAATTTGTTATGGTGTAATTTACAAAATAAAATAATCAAGAGCTACTTAAGTGGCCAATAGCAAAGATAAGTAAATTAAATGGCATATGAATTCTTTGATATATTAAATAGCCATTAAAATGTACAATTTAAAAAAATTGTATTGCTGTCAGTTGTAGTGGTGCACACTTATAATCCTAGTACTTGGGAGGCTGACACAGAAGGATTGCAAGTTCACTCACCTACTTAGTGAAGCCCGTCACAACTTTGTAAGACTTTTTCAAAGTAAAAAATAAAAAAATAAGGCTGGGGGTGTAACTCAGAGGTATAATACCCTTTGATTCAATCTCCAGTACCACAAAAAATTGTATTGGTATATGAAAATTACATAAAAAATAAACAAAATATTAAATTATTTATCATATTAACTTAAATCTATATTAACATACCATGTGTATTTTGATAAATTTTGGAAAAATTATGAAAATTATTTAAGCATAAAAGGGAAAAATTATTTATTTTCTTTAAAAAAAAGTATTATTATAGTTGTGATATTATTATTTTACAGTTTTATGTAGTACAAGATAAGAACCAGTCACCTTTATTGGAAGTAAGACTCTAACTTTATGCCTGGATTTCTATATCTTGTTGCCCATTTTTCAAGAATAACAGAGAGATTTATGAGACCTAGTGTCCTTTGCTTATACTTAATTCCTGGCTTTTCTACTCACCCCTTCCAGGTTTCTTTGGCTATAAAGCAGGGCTATTTCATGCCTAGCTAATAGTGCAGTGGAGAAGATTAGGTAATTTTTATTTTATTTATTTATTTATTTATTTTTTGTGGTTTTGGGGATGGAACCCTTCAACCTCCATGCTTCACTCACAGACCTATTATATATATATATATATATGGAAACAGAGTCTTAGGCCAGCAAGACTGGTTTCAAACCTGCGCAATCCTCCTGTCTCTGCCTCCCAAGCACAGGGATGACAAGCATGCACCACCATGCCTGGAAAGGTAACTTTTTATTAATGAAAGAACTTAAAAATCTTTCATATTAGTCTCAGCACTTAGTAAGCATTCTGACAGATTGAACTTTTGTTATTGTTTTAATTTTTCAGATGATGTGAACAATACATCGTGGCTCCTGAACAAAGCACTTGGCAAATACTGAATAATTCTCAAATTGAATTAGCTTCACAATCTAATGAAAGAATGTGAGCACATCTGTCTTCTTGTTTTGATTCTTGTGATTGCAGCATAGTTAATGTGTACAATCTTTTCTGTTGGTATTGAATGGGTAATTTTAGTAGCAGACAAATTGAGTTATTTAGACTCAGAATGTTCTTTTGTCTTAGCAATGTCTCAAAGGCAAAATAAATAGTAAGTCCATGAAGCTGGATGATGATGTTCAGACAAAGCATTCAAGTATTTGAATCCCAACTTTTCAACATATGTCATAGTAGTTGTCATTCTACAAACAGACTTGGTATGTGTCATCTCAATTTACATCAGCTACCTTTGCCAAACTGTCACAACCAGTGGTCTCTGAATTTCCCACAAAAGCAATGAATATTACAGTCAGTCATCTCATGTGAGAACCTAGATTTTATAGGCTCTTTTACTCTTATCATTATACATGTATACAAACATTTGCAAGAAAAAAGAGCTGGGAGTGGTGGCATATGATTGTAATCCCAGCATTCAGGAGGCTGAGACCTGAGGATCACAGTTAGTGGACAGCCTTAGCTACTTAGTGAGGCCCTTCACAACTTAGTGAGACCCTGTTTCAAAATAAAGAATAAAAATAGGGCAGGGGGTGTAGCTCAGAGGTTGAATGCCCCTGGGTTTTATCCCCAGACCTGAAAAATAAAAAAAAAGAAAATTGAATATCCTAAAAAAAATTATTTGAATTTAAAATAATCAAAATATATCCCAGTCTTTTTCTTTCCTTAATTGTTGCATCTTTCTCCTCTGCTATCATCACCATAATTCACCTTTACCTATCCAAATGTGTTCCCTTTTCTTTCCCTTCTGTGTCTTCTTTTAGGTTCTGACCAGGTATGATTTGTTTCTGTTCCATGCTGATTTTTGCCATAGACAATGGATGAAACAGAATTTCACCAAAGAAAGTCTCAGTAACACAAACACCACAATTCCAGTGGCTTTGAACAGCAAAGTGCATTTTTCATCACACTCCTTGGCTATTTTGGTAGCTGAGGCTTAGACATTTATCTTCATTGGGAACAAGGCTAACTCAGTAGTCATTGTGATGAGTCAACACATCAGGAAAAAAAAACTGAAGGCAAATAACATACCAGATTTTAAAACTCTCTTCAAGAAGGAAATCTCATTACTTCTTCTGTTTTATTGGCTAAAAAATGCACATGATGACAGATACCTTCAAAGGACTGGAAAGTGCCATCCCCTTGATCTCAGAAAAAAGAACTTTATGTATTTGTCATGTTCTAGCACTAAAGAACAGAGCAAAAATTTACAAAAAATTTATTCATTATGGCTATATGCATCAGTTTAAAAAGACAAAAATAAGCCAGGCATGGTGGCGCACGCTTGTAATCCCTGCACTTGGGAGGCAGAGACAGGAGGATAGTGCAGGTTCAAAGCCAGTCTAGCTGGCTTAAGAGACCCTGTTTCCAAATAAAAAATATAAAAATAGGTCTGGGAGTGCAGCCTAGAGGTAAAAGAGCTTCCGGGAACCTCAGTATCACACACACAAAAAAAATAAATAAATAAAAATACAAAATAAAAATACAAAAATACAGAAAATAGCTTTTTTTCAACTGACAAATTACTAAGTATTGGTTTATATTGTATCTGTTGGAGCATTCTCAACTGGAAAATACTATTTAAACACTACCACTTATTTATTTCTACTTTTGTCCCACTTTTACAACTTTCTCTGTGCCTATAAGAGCACTCTTCCCCAAAGATCTCAAAATAAGTACTTGAATAAAGCTACAATATAAGCATAGCTATAAAGAATGCATTTAATTTCAAGTGCTGCTATAAAGAATTTTACAAATGGCATGACAGGGTCCTTTTATTGTTCCCAATTTCATTACATAGATTCCCTAAGAGCCCTCCTGAGAGCAAAGCTAGACTAGTGTCAATCTTTTTTTATCAATTTACTCAGTTACAAAAGAAGAACATTTTCCTGAAATTAGGAATTTTGTTCTAGTTATTTGCAGTGTCCCTCTTGTAACTTACTCTAAAATATAGTGCTGAACATAGATGTTGTTTCTGAATAACCTGCAAGTATTGTTGAAATTAATGGGATATGCTCAAATTTTACCCAACTAAGCTGAAAAGAAAACAATCCATAGCTAAAATAAAATGTCCTCTAAAATCAGCACCAGTCCTCGCACATACTGTGAAGTGGTAGAAGAGATGTTTTAGTTTTCCATTTCTGAAAGAGTTTCCCAATGAAATGCCCCTGGGACAGGGTTTTACATAGATATGCATCAGTCAAGGCTTATTTAGTTAGGTATTAGATAATTTCTACTTCTAAATCAGTATATTCCAAATTAAGGCTCACAGATTTTATTTCCCCTCAAACATTATCAATTTTATTTTTATACTTTTATTCATGCATTACTGTCTTAACATCACAATGTAGTGCACAATGATGCAGACATACATTCACACAGCACTTGGTGGGTTTTTCCCTGGATCCCTCCCTCCCCCCTCCCCATTCAGGTATTGAGATTGATATTGGTATTCTCATATACATACATAATGTCAGTGGAAGTATTTCCTTCATTGATCCTCCCTCTCCCCCTCCTTTACCCTAAACCACCTCCTTGGATCCACTGGAGTTTCTCCTCAATTTTCTGAAGTTCTTCTGATATCCCAATTACTCCCTAACTTTTGCATAGAAGAGAAAACATATCACCCTTCACTTTATGGGCCTAGTTAATCTCACTTAACATAATGTTCTATAGGTTCATCAATTTTTCTGTAAATGTCATAATTTTTCTCTTTTTTATTGCTGAGTACGAATTCATTGTGTGTATTCTCTACAATTTTATAATGCATTCATCTGTTGATAAATAATAGATTGGTTTCAAAATTAAGCAGTTGTAAATTATGCTGCTATAAACATGGATATAAGTAAATGAGTATAATTTTCTGATTATAAACCCTCTCAAAAGATACCCAGGAGTGATATATGTGGATCATATGGTGTATCCAGTCCCAATTTTCAGAGAAATCTCCACACTGATGTTTGTAGTGTCTGTACAGATTTATAATTTCACCAAGAGTGTAGAAGAGTTAGTTACTATTTTTCCACATTCTCACCAGCATTTACTGCTATTTGACTTCCTGATGATTGTCATTCTGATTGAGTAGATGAAATCTCAATGTAGTTTAGATTTGCATCTCCCTGATTGCTAATGATGTGAACATTTTTTCATGTTTTTATTAGCTATTTGTATTTATTCTTTTGTGAAATCTCTAGTTTAATTGCTTATTTCTTGATTGGATTCATTGGGTTTTTAGCATTAAGTCTTTTAAATACTTTGTATATTATAGATATTAGTCCTCTATCAAAGAAACAGCTGGTAAAGCTCTTCTTCCTCTATCAAAGAAACAGCTGGTAAAGCTCTTCTCCCATTCTATAGACTTTCTCTTTAGACTTTTGATAGCTTCTGTTGATTAAAAAAAAAAACTTTTAGTTAGGTGCCATCCCATTTATTAATTCTTATTTTAATTTTTTGAGTTTTGGGATCTTATTGAAGAAGTTTTTATATGTGCTTATATGTTGTAGAGTTGGACCAGTGCCCTCTTCTAGTAATTTCAATGTGCCTAGTCTACTTTCCAAGCCCTTGATCTATTTCAAGTTGACTCTTGTGCAAAATGAGAGATATAGATTTACTTTTTTTTACATATTTATAACCAGTTTTTCCAGCAACATTTCCTCAAAAGACTTTTTGCTACAACCTATATGTTTGACATCTTTGTCAAAAGTCAATTGGCTATATCTCTATGGTTTTGTTTGAGTCTTTTATTCTTTTCCATTAGTCTATGTGTCTGTATGTGTTTCAATGCTATGCTGCTTTTACTATGATAGCTCAGTAGTATAATTTGAAGTCAGGAATTTTGATAACTCTTGCATGGTTTCTCTAAAAAATGTGTTCAAAGTGCCCTATATATTGGTATTCTGTGTCTTTTTTTAATTATACAATTATTTTGTTCCTCTTCATATTTCCTTTATGATTTAGTCCTCATTCAAAAGTGCATCATATCAATTACTAAGCAAAACATGAGAAGGAGTGAAGGAAAGAGAATAGGGTGAGAAATGAAGAAAGGCTAAAGGAGTTATGTGTGCATGTATTCCTCTATTATCTCATATGCCATTAAGATGTATAACTACAATGCAACAATAAAAACAAATAAAATAAAAATTTCCACCTAAATAAAGTTTATTATTCAATCTCCACACATTTATGCAATTTTGTTTGTTCTTCCTGTTGTTGATTTCTACTTTATTTTCATTATGATCTGAAAAGATGTAAGAAATTATATCAAATATTTTAAATTGGCTTGCACTTGCATTGAGGCCCAGGATGTGGTCTATTTTGAAAAAGATTCCATATTTGGTTTACAGTGTTCTTTATTTCTGAATAGCCTTTACTATATTTTGCCTGAAAGATCAGTCTAGTGCTTTGAGCAGTGTGTTGATGTCTCCCAATATTATTGTATTTGGGTCTATTTAAGACCTAATGTCCAAAAGTGTCTGTTTTTATTAGTTTTTATTTGTTTCTTTGTTTCCTTTTTTGCAGTTATTCTTTATTTTAAAACAGAGTCTAACTGAGTTTCAAAGGGCCTCACTAAGTAGGTGAGGCTGTCTGAAAACTGTGATCCTCCTATTTCAGCCTCCCAAATGCTGGGATTACAAACAGGTACCACCATGCCTGGCCCAATGTATCTATTTTATAAAAGTGAATATGCCCATATTTGGGATATAAATGTTAATTATCATTATATCTTCTTGTTGAATTGTTCTTATTATTAGTAAAATGTTACCTGCTTTATCTCTTCTGATAAGTTTTAGCTTAATTCTGCTTTATCAGGTATGAACATCACTTCTGCTTGGTTTTGGTCTCCATTTACATGGTATATCTTTTAACATCTTTTCACTTTTAGTTTATGGATATATTTGCCTGTAAGGTGAGTTTCTTTCAAGCATCGTATAGCTGAATTATGTTCTTAAATCCACATCGCCAGTTTATGCCTTTTAATTGTGGAATTCAGATCTTTGATGTGAGAGCATGTTGGTTCCTAGACTTGGTGTTTATAGTGTCCAAACACTGCCAGTGCAAGTTTATAACCTTACAATGTTGTAGCACTCTTTAGCTATAATTCTCACAGGCAGAGACACATGACTGCTGGTTTTTATGTGGTAATTGCTTGGTACCTGCAAAGGTGTATAAATTGCTAACCCTAGGTCACATGCACCCCCATATTCATAGAGAATGTTTGTTAGTTTAAATTTCTGCCATGCTGGATTGTTGGATTAAGTTTCATCAAGAAGAAAAATTAACCTCACAATAGTGGTTACCTTCGGGTTAAGAAGGTAAATGATGGACAGCACCAAATGGGAAAAAGTAGAAGGAAGTTATCCAAGGAGTTACAACTATTTTATATTTAAACTCATTGATTAGCCAGGAATGGTAGCATATGCTTGTAATCCCTGCATTTGGGAGGCTGAGACAGGAGGATCACACAGGTTTCAAGCCAGCCTCAGCTACTTAGTGAGGCTCTCAGCAACTTAGTGAGATTCTGTTTCCAAATAAAATATAAAATAGGTATAAAAGTATAGCCTGAAAGTAGAAAACCTCTGGGTTCCAACCCCAGTACCACAAAAAAATAAAATAAATAAACTCATGGATTATTACTCAAATTAATATAAATAAAATTAATGTGTATAAATGTACATAATTTACACATAATTTATGTGCACTATTATATATACACTATTATATATATAGTTCAATAAAACTTTTCAAAAACATGAATATTGTTTGAAGTGTCTATACTTATTTTACTATAGTTTATCTTTGTAAATACTCTTGTTTCACCAATGCATAAGAACTATAAACATGAGAATGTATACTAAATTTGAGAAGCTTAAAGTTATAGTATAATTAAAAGATCTACTTGAGCATTATAGTGCATGAAAAAAAATCTTTTAAGGTTTTTTATAGCTAGTTCTGAGATATGCTACCTTGAGAGATAGTACCTAACAAGAGGGAGTTGAGGACGCAAGCTGGCTGGTTCTGAGTAATTTTTTCAAAGTCCTAAACAGATCACACTTGGAATTAAGGAAAAGATTTAAACATCTGCTGTAACTTAACAGGACCTCCAGGGTAGAGACAAAGATGTCTTAGAGAGATACAAGCCTACAGTACTTCCCTTTTGTTTTTGTGCTTTTATCAACAACCTTCTAGTTTTCCTTTTAATTCTCTCTCTCTTTTTTTTTTTTTTTTTTTTTTTTTTTTTTTTTTTTTTGGTGGTACTGGGGTTCCTGGAAGCCCTTCTACCTCGGGTATATACTACCACGGGCTACACTCCCAGACCTATTTTTTTAACATTTTTATGTGGAAACAGAGTCTCTTAAGCCAGCGAGGCTGGCTCGGAACCAGCGTGATCCTCCTGTCTCCGCCTCCCAAGCGCGGGGAATACAAGCGTGCGCCACCACGCCCGGCTAATTCTCTCTTTTTAACCTACTAGAAATCAGATAGGATGTTTTAACTGATAGGAAGATATGAAACAAAGACTTTGGCTTTAGATCCAATATCAGCTTATCAGTAAATTGTTTAACTTTAACCAAAACAAGTAGTTTGTCTGTGTCTCTGTTTTCTTGTTAAAAACTGCTTTTCTGGGATTTCTGTAGTTTTGTGTAAAAACATAGAAAGTACTCAATATGGTTTCCATCATGGTAAATATTTTTAAAAAATATTTTACACAGTAATTAAATTAGAGACACTAAAACTGATAAAAGGTGTAATATGTAAAGTGCATGAATTTACAAAGGGTATTTTATGACTCCTTTTAGAGTTCTAAGATATTCGATATCTTCTTGACCTAAATTCTAGACTATGTTTCAAATGACTGAGAATGCATTTGGCTTTAGTATGAGTGGTATATACTGCCCTGATTCCCTGGGGTTTGAAAAACACATGCTTTAAACAGAACTGATTGCTGTGTAGTAGAGACAGCTTGCCTAGTTTAGCTTTTATCTGTTTAGACTGCTCAAATGTAAAATATACTTTAAATTTTTGTTTAAAGTTAGTGGGTAGAAAAATCTTAGCAGTTAATAGTTAAACAGAACTTCTCTCTTGAATAATTATGTTTTCTTTAATTTTTTAGTGTGTTTCAACCTATATTTAAAAAAGAATTACAGAAAACCAGAATGGTGCTAGAAGTATTAAAGAAATATTGCCCAATTTCTGGTAAAGGTTCATGGTGAAAAGGTTCATTGAGCATCTAAGGTTTTATTTATCTTCACAAGCATTTGACAAATACTAGATCATAGAGCATATGATATGATATAAAAAGATTTAGGGTCATAAAAACCAAGAAAGAAATTCAGTTATATTTTACCAATAAGTTGTGAATGTCTAACAATAAAGATTCACCTACCAAATTCCCTGAAGGGCTCATTGAAATAAGCACTAGAGTAAATATTTAAAGAGATTAACTGAAAAGAAGAAATAAGTAATAAACATCAGAGGCAAAGAAATAAAACTAAGTAAAGAAAAACAAACACTACCTTAAACAGAAGTTAAAACTCAAAAAGTTTGGAATTAAAATCATCTCTCTATAATCACAATGAACATAAATGGCCTTAATTCCCCAATAAAATAACATAAGGTGGTAAATGGATTAAAAATCAGAATATATCTCTCTTCTGCCTGCAAGAAACATGTTACAAGTAAAGATATTAACAAACTAAAGGAGAAGGGATGGAGCAAGGTAATTTATGCCAATGGAACTCAAAGACAATCAGGAGTATCCAACTATGATATCAAACAACTCAGACTTCAAGCCCAAGTTTATTGGAGGAGACAAAGCAGGTCATTTTTTTACTGGTAAAAGGAACAATCCAGCAAGAGGAAATAATTATAGTCAACATTTATGCCCAAACATAGGTACAGCTACTTTCATAAAACAAACTCTTTGTGACATTAAGTCACATGTAGATTCCAATTCAGTAATACTGGGAGACTTCAACACTCTTTTCACATAGCTAGACTTATCTTCTAGACAAAAGGTTAGTAAAGATGCCTCTGACATAAATAGCACCATCTACCAAATGGACCTATTAGATAAATACAAAATATTCCACCCAACTACAGGAGAGTTCACAGTTTTGTCGACTGCTCATGAAACTTTTCAAAAATAGATCACATTCTTGGCCACAAATTGTACACTAGCAAATTTAAAAATTGTAACATACTCCACCGTATCTTTTCAAACTACAATGAAATAAAACTAGAAATCAACTATAAGAAGACCTAGAATAACCACATAAACATGTGAAGACTGAACACCACACTGCTGAACAAAAAATGAGTCATAGAAGAAGTAAAGTGTGAAATCAAGAAATTTCTTGAAACAAACAAAAATAGAGATACAACATATCTAAACCTATAAAACACCTTGAAGGCAGTATTAAAAAGAAATTTCATAGCACTGAATACCCACATTAAAAAAATAAAACTAGAAAATCACCAAATAAAAAACCTAATGACACACCTCAAGGCCTTTGGAAAACAGGAACAGTCTTACTGTACAGCCAGTAGAAGACAAAAAATTATTAAAATCAGAGCAGAAATCAATGAAGTAAAGAATTTAAAAAAAGAAAATCAACAAAACCAAGAGCTTTTTTCCGAAAAAATAAGCTAGATAGATTAATCACTAACCAACTTAACTAAGAGAAAAAATCAAATCAAATAACAAAAATAAATGATGAAAGTAAATTTTTACTTAATGTAAATTATCCTCATCTATTAATCTTCAAGGAAAACATCTTTTCTTCATTAGGTGTGTCTCATGGACAGAAAAAAATTGCATATATATTTTAAAGTATATTTGCTTTTATTTCAAGACATACAGTGACATTAAAAATTAGGTCATACTAGATCATTTTTCAGGACACCCTGAGAAGTCTTCTACTCCATTCTTCCCAAAAAATTCTCAAAAATACACATATATGTTTGTCTACATTTAAAGCTTTTACAAAACTTCTTAAGTATAGCCATGGATATAAGTTTATATAATGTAAGTTTAAAATATCTGCTCTTGAGTAAAAACTATCATTGCTTCTAAGCCAATAACAAATCATAATCATTATACATCTAGAACATGTAAGAGCTGGTTGAACCCTGGTAGTATCATATGGCCTGAGCCCCAATCCTGATGTTAAGAAGTTAAGTATCATTCATCAAAAAATGAAGGTCATCTGAAAATTTGCTCCTGTGCTTCATTTTCCACAGTCACTAAAAAAATTGGAAAATTGCACCTGCAGAACAGCACACCTGTAGTTGAATTACTTGGTTTTGCTTTATTTTGATGCCTTTTTAAATGTGCCTTTGTATAAAAATCTTTCAGTATGTTACATTTTGAGTATATATATATATATATATATATATATATATATATATATATATATATATATATATATTGGTAGTACTGGGGTTCCTGGAAGCCCTTCTACCTCTGGACTACACTTCCAGACCAATTTTTTAATATTTTTATTTGGAAACAGGGTTTCTTACGCCAGCACAGCTGGCTTCAAACCTGAGCGATCCTCCTATCTCCACCTCCCAAGCGCAGGGATTACAAGTGTGTGCCACCATACCCGGCTACATTTTGAGTTTTTATTTCATCAACCTTTAAGTTTCTTTTGTTGGTTTGAAACAAGTCACATAGATACACAAAGACTTCTTAAGAGTGAAAATATTTTGTGAAGAATCAGCATTTCCCCTTCATATATGGACCCCAGCATACATCTTTAACAAAACTTCAAGCCCCAAAAGACTCTAAAGTTCTTGGCAGCAAATAGTATAAACTTTGCAAATTTTACAAAAACTATTTCTACATAATAAATATTAAGAACAAATAAATATATGAAAATAAAAGTAGAAATGCAGAGCAACTAAAATTCCATACAAGTAGACAAAATCACACTAATACAACCCACTTGAAAATATAAGGAATTTCAAAATTAAGTAACTCTATTATTAAAAGCCACATTGAAATTGGAAAAGAAAAAATTACTCTTGCCAAATAAAATTAAGATAATCTTTAATTTGTGAGTTAAAGGTGAATAGAACCATGGATACAGTATTTGATTATTGGATGGTTTGGCAAGTGTTCCCAATTAAGTGAGGTTTCCAAGATAAATAGAGAAATTTACTTTTTAAAAGTTTCAATACATGCCCTCTTATTACTAAATTATTTCTATCCTATATTTACAGAAGCAGATTTATTATATACTGTGTTAAAATTTGTATGCTTTTCTTATAAAAAATGTTCTCAGAATTGTAACTAGTTTTATTCAGTCCTCAAATTGGTTATTTTAGTTTAGAGTGAATTTTAAAATAGTGTAAATATAAATAATTTCAATTATAACTCATAAGCAAAATATTCACATGTACCTAGCAAATTAATATTTGCATTTGTATTTTAAAAATAGCTAATACTGTATAAAATTTCTCTAGTACATAAAAAAGTATTCAATATCAATGGCAATAAGGTAGATTCAAATCAAATCTATACTGAGATTCCATCTAGCCCCAATCATTTTGGCAATCATAAAGATGTTAAATAATAAGAAATTTTGATGTGAATATAGGGAAATAGGACTTCTTGTATATTGGTGGAAAAATTTCAGGCACTATTAAAATCATTTTGAAAATTTCTTAGAAAACTAGAAATGGATCATATGATCCAGCTATACCAATAACAAAGGTGTTTAAACCATAGAACTATAGTAATATATACATATACATGTTCATATCAGCACAATTCACAGTAGCTGAATTATGGAACCAACCCAGGTGTCCAACAACAGATTAATGGATTACAAAATTATAGAAAATACATACAATAAAATTTTACTCAGCAATAAAGAACAAAATTATGTCATTTGCAAAAAAATGGAAGAACCTGAAGAAGATTATGTTAAGTGAAATTAGCCAGTCACAGAAAGTGAAGGGTCATATTTTTCTCTAATAAGCGCAAGCTAGGGAGTAATCATGATACCAGAGGGATAATGGAGGAAAAACCTCAGTGGAGCCAGGAGGTGGTCTAAGGTGAGAGGAAGGGGAAGACTGAGATTCATTGATAGAAATGTTATAATAGACTATCTATACATATGTGAGCATACCAAAGTCAATCTCAATATTCTATAAAATACTATATTTTAGTGAATTTTATGATTGAATTATTTTTATTTTATATTGACTTAAAATAACCTTTTTACATTATAAAATAAAACTTAAATATAAAAAAACATATTTAAAATTTATATTCAAAAGACAGGGCTAGGGACATAGCTTAGTGGAAGAGTGCTTTTCCAGCATGCTCAAATGCACAAGGCACTTATTTCAGTTCCTAGTACTGATAAACAAAATGAAAAAAATTCCATGCTCTTAATGTAAAGGTCTCAGTTTCAAGTGCCCATGAAACACTAGTTTGATAATAAATCTGATGAATCTATCTCTATGATCAATGAACTTAACAAAATTTAGCCTAGCAAATAATGAAAATATTCATCTTTCTTGATATCAGTTATATAAGTTATCTAAGGAACTTAACAGAAAAAAATTTTATCAAAATCAAATTTTCAGAGATTCTTTAAAATACCATGTTTTCTTAGACTTATGTTTTTCATAAAAGTATTCTCACATTTTGCACATAATTACTTTTCCAGCAAAAATATTATATTAAAAATAATAACAATATGGCTTTAGTTTCAGTTATTTTCTTCCAGAATGCTCAGAACTAAAAAACTTATTTTAAGATTTCATTTTTTTTGGTTTAACAGTTGAGATGATTAGACAATGGTAGGATATATTAAGAAAAAAATTTACAATAAATTTCACCCACAAATTTTAAAATGATCCATGAATAAAGTAGTAGTTAAATAAAAAAAGTCTAAATAAAATGTCCAGAATAATGAGAAAAATAGTAGGTAAGAAGTATTTGAAAATAGCATGGCTGAAAAATTTGCAAAATAATAATCAGTAACTAAGGAAACTCAAGGAACATATGTGTGCATGCATGTACTTAGTCACACACTGTTAAAAATGAGAGAAAAAAATTCATTTAATATCCCATAATACAAGTTGCTATTATAGAACAATAATAAGATGATATTTGATTTCTCAACAAATAGAATGAGGTAATCAAACTACTATCTGGTGGCAAAAAGTTTTAATTAGCAACATTTTCTTGATTATTCTTGATTCTTTGCATTTTATATATATTATAGGATCCATAATTTTAATTATCTTTCTTCTAGTTTCTCTACAAACTTAGTATAGCTCAAATTAAGATCCAATAGATATTTTCCTATTTTACAAACTGACAAACTGACATTGTAGTGTATATAAAAAATAATAAAACAATTTTGAAAATGAAGAATGTATAGTATCAGAGAATAAAATTTTAAAAATAACAGGAATTAAGACAGAATGTAATTGGAGCAGAAATTTAAAAACCAGGATAATTAAATAGGATAGCATGTCCATAAAATTGCATTTATGAAGAAAAATATCACTGCAGGACAGTAAGGATCATATGCTAGAGCCTATATATGAGTTATGTTGTTATGGTGTCAGTCTAGGTACCCATCAATGGATAACTGAATATTGCACACAATAGAATATAATTTGGCCATAAAGAACAAAGTAATGTTATTTATAGAGCAGAATTGGAGATCATCAGGTTAAGCAAAATAATCCAGACACAGAAAGACAAGTATCATGTTTTTTCTCATATGTGGAAATTTAAAAAATATGGTCCGAATATAGAATAGGGCCTACTAGAGAAGGAAATGGGAGTAGTGTGGAGATAGGGGGAGGCAAGAGAGAATAGTAGGAAGGGTAGATATGATTAAAACACAATATATGCATATATGAAAAGGTCACAGTGAAACATATTAATTTTTGCAGTTAATGTGAACTAATATTTAAAATAATAGCAAAGTATAATAAAAATTCTAGATCAATTGAAATCCCAAATGCTAAATCTATATTATTTTCCTACCTCATATCACTTAAAATAATTTTATATGGATTGTAATCTAGATGACATCTAGATGTAATCTAGATGATATCTGAATATAAAGCAGTAAATCATTGGGAAAGATTGTATGTTTTAAAGATGCTACAGAAATATCTCAACCTACATGCACTTTGATAATCAAAGGAGAGAAAATCATATTGAATATAACTGTCTAAAACAAGCAACCTTTCCATATTTTCCCAAAGAGTGCAGAAGAAGCCACATGAAACAAGTAATCCTTTGAGGTTTTTCTCTTAGTGTGTGTAAAACATCAACAGGGAGAGACTAACATAAAAAATACTTTGACCTAATTAATTAGAAAGAGGCATTAATAACAAAAATTGAGTGGGGCAATGATTTTGAACTTCAAAAATTATTAAGATAGTTTGCAATGTGGAGATTTCTCAGAAGATTAGAAAGGAAACTACCATATGACCCAGAAATAGTGCTCCTGGGCATCTTCTCAAAGGAAATGAAATTAGAATATTATAATAATATTTGTCTGTCTATGTTCATAACAACATAATTTACAATAGCTGAATTATGGTACCAGCCTAGGCATCCATCAGTAGATGAATGAATCACAAAACTTTGGTATATACATACAATGTAATTTAACCATAAAGAACAAAATCACACCATTTGGAGGAAAATAAATGGAACTCGAGAATATTATGCTAAGCAAGTATAGCCAGTCTCAATAAATGAGTAGATGTATGTTCTCTCTTATACATAGAAGCTAGAGAGATATTCAGAAATAAAGGCAACATCAGATAGATGGGCAGAGCTCCAAAAAAGTGACAGGGGAATTAAGAAACGGAGGAGGAGGGAAAAAGTCATAAATAATATAACAGTTGAAATAATGCTATGAATTTACACATAATTACCAATTCCAATCTCAAAAGCAGCATAGGGAAGGTGAAGGAAGGGGAGGGACCCATTGGAGAAGAAATTCAAGAGTCATGTGCATATATATTGATACTCTCTACCCTAATGTGATATAAAATTATGATGTCAAAAATGGTAGTAATTATAATAATAATTAGTGAGACCTTATTATTAATTAAAATAAGAAGCTCTACAATTTCAAAGGGTAAAGAGAATTTAGACATCACTTGTCTGAGAAGTTTCTCTACATCTGTGTATTATTATGTGGTCCTACAAGAAGTTAAGAAACAGAGATTAGAAATAGGACATCCAAATCCTGCTTCTATAATTTGGTAGTTGTGTCACAGCAGGAAAATTACATAAAGCCTCCTCATTTTATCTCTCTCATTCATAAAACAAATAACAATAATGTTCTCTACTTCAGTGGGCTATAGTTAATTTGTCACCAAAGATCCAAGAAGATTCTAAGAGAAGAGGACCTCAGCTTAAAACTATTCAGATTCTTGACATCAATCACAGAAGGAACTGCAGAATGTATTATTAAACAAGTCAGAAGTTATATATCAGTAGAATTCATAATAAAAAAAACCATAAGCAACCCTCCCTTATCAGAGAAGAGAACACTAGTGACATTCCCAGATTTGAGCTCTCTGATAATATATTGTATATATGATTTGTGAAGGAGGGGTAATACACAAGTAAACCATTGTTCAATTTTGCTGATCTGAAAAATGTTTATGAACTATCTTGAAGCTCAAGTCTCTTTGCAAGCAAGTCCCATGGAAACCACTCTATCATGGCAACCAAGTCCTATGATATCTACCTTATAATTGAAGGTCGAAATGTTCTTCTTTAATAAAACCATCTATTAATCACTTGTGGTCACATCACATAAATTTCTCAGATGGATGACATTTTAATTAATAATATGTCTAATTTCTTATAAGCATACATAAAACAATCTGCTAATATTTAACCAAAGAAGCAAGCTCAACACAACTTGTCATATTGTTTGATATCTACCTTTACCAAGGACATCTTTCCTCACTTTATGTTACCTATCTCACACTGTCCATAACACCTGTGCAAATGTTCATTAGGCAGTATGTAACATTATTATTACTATTTCAGTGAAGATTTTCAATGTAGTGATAGATACTTGAAATACTTATCCTATAGATATACAACCCAAGATAGTCTTTTACACTATTGTTCTCCAAGGTTAATTTTTCACCTTTCAAACATATGATGGTCCTAACACCAGAAACATGATAACGTTTTGTTGAGAAATTATGGCCCGCATAGACTGATCTACCTAAAATATTTAAAATGATAGGTGGATAATTCAAAGTTGACTCTAAGCACATTTTTAATGAGTAGAGGCAAAAGAAATCAGTTTAGATATATCTCAACCAGTCCATTTACCAACCCTTCAAATCTGCCACCAAATGCTGCTTTCAATTAAGTGTGAATGTGGTTTTTTTCATCAAGGACATTAACTCATATAAATCATACATGTCTTTTATACTCTTTGTTGATATTCTGAGTTATACTGTACTAATATGCTTTTCCATCAGTTGGTTGTCCTCTGAAAAATAAAATCAATTATTTTGTGACTGAATATCATGTTAGTAGTGCTTAGTAAAAGATACAGAATATGTTAGAGATAGGTGTTTCATATTATCAAAGATCTTAAATTACTAAAACTTTATTAATTGACCCTTTTTGTATATTATGATCAATGTCTCAAGGATATGATTACATTTTCATATGTGAATATGATTTAGAATATTCTCATTCATGTTGAATATGTCACACATATGAAAAAAGACCATACCTGTGTGCTTTGTACTGATTCCTCACATTGTGGAGATATAAACACAGTACTTCAGGATTATTTTGTCCAACAAAATTCTTCTGTTTTGAAAGCCTCATTAGTTCTTTGCTAATTTGTATGTTTCTCAATAGGTTTACCAAGAACACTTCTCTGTTGACCAATATAAATATCTGTGATACTGTACTATAGTGTATTTAACTTCTTTTAAAAAAAAAAAAGCAACTCAGCTGGGCATGATGGTGTATGTCTGCAATCTCGCCATTTGGGAAGCTGAGACAGGAGGATTTCAGTTCATGGACAACTTCATCTACCACTTAGTGAAGCCCTTTGAGGCTCAGTGAAACTCTGTTTCAAAATAAAGAATAAAAAATAGGGCTGGGAGTGTAGCTCAGAGGTATAATGCCCCTGAGTTTCATTTCCAGTACTGCAAATAAAAATTTCAAATATGCAAAAATTATTAAAATTATGCACACACAAACATAAATAAGCCGGTATTTGCATATTTGTATTCCCAGTACTTGGGAGGCCAAGACAGGAAGATCACAGGTTCACAGCCAGCCTCAGAAACTTGTGAAAACACAATTTAGTGAGACCTTGTTTCCAAATTAAAAATAAAATAGGGCTGTCAGTATAGCTTGCAGAATGTCCCTGGGTTCAAACTCCAGTACCACAAAATAATAAAATAAAATAAGTAGAAGTATCATGTTCAAACATTGAGATAGACAACACTTCCACAATTTGTGACTTTGGCAGTGACTACTGATGGGTGTTATCAGTTGAGAAATGATAATAAACACATTTCCACCTCATTAAGCAAGTAAAAAGCAGTTTTGTTGAAGTCACTTCTCACCTACTTCTACAACTCAATATTGAGCTAAGCAAGTACAAAAAGTTCAACATTTGAAGTGTTTGTTTTCCTATTAATTATAATCACACAAATAGTCAAAATGGATAAGTCAGTCAAAATGATTTTGCTTTTATTCACCAATATTTCTATACCTGTTACTCTTGGCATGTATTCCTTCTCCCAGACTCTTTTTATTTGAAATTATTTTTTCAACAAAACATGTAAAAACAGTCAATTATCATAAAAACTGATAGAACAATAAGATAACATTACCAAAGAATTATTTACCTCTCTAGTAATACATTGTGTTGAGGGCAAAGTAGAATTAGACACTAATTTTTTATCCAAATGATGTTTTTCTATTTTGATTGTTCGTAGAGTACAAAAGGATGGGTGTACTGGAGTCATATAAAAGTAAACTCAAATAATATTATAAAATTTACCTACAATTCTATGCCACACTATACTAAAATTTAAAAAAAAAATTAAAAATCTCTAAAATCATAAGTCAGCTGTTTATTACCACAAGTACACACATTATTTGTAGGTCACTCAGTTACTTTGTAAACTGTAGATAAGGCTATCATGAACTTAGAGATTTTATGAGTATGTATTATCTTGCTAGACATAATGATTTTTAAAACAATTTTCATTGACTTTTATCCTGTTACTAGCAAAAATGATTTGTTTTCCCATAGGAATAATTGTTCATGGACCCATCAACATATATTACCACACCCTATATCTATTGTTTTAAATACAGCATTCAACAAAAGCCAGAAAATACCATAACTAAAAAAATAACACAATAAGTACAAGGTAGCAGAAAAAGAAAAAGGCAGAAGACTGATCAAAAGAGCAGAAAACAAACCTGCCCACCTTACAGCTGAAGGCACCACACCAGTGGCATCTTACCTAACTGCACCCAATTCCAGAGACAAACAGTAAAACAGTAAAATCAAGGACGTGAAGTAAATGAGTGCAGATCATTGGAACTGTAAGCCATCAGTTCCTCCTATACAAACACCAGCTACAACTTGCAGCAGTGGCTGCCAAGTTTACCACACCCTCCAGAGATCTAGAGCACTGCTCAACAACATTGTCAGTGAATGCAGTGTCCCTGCAGGAGAATGCACAGCACAACGCTCCCAGGGTCTCTCACAGCCATGATAAACAACCTGGGTCTAAGACTTTGAGGTTCAATCCAGTGAAGGTGGGGTGGAGTCTACTGTTGGACATAGCAGAGGCTCAGACAGACTAAGGTTCTGCATCAGTGGAAAGTATAGAAGTGAATCTATGCTTAACACTAGATTCAAATTGTAGGATTGCCAGTATTATCACAGACCATCCATTCATAGAGAAGAGGGGGTAGTCAGACAAGTCCAGCCCTACCTGTGAAGAACAGATACTCTTACATTGAGTTTGGTCTCAGAGGCATCTGCCACTTATGGAGGCAGAAAGAGACTAAGACTCAACATCTGTGGAAAGCATGGAGGGTGACCTGTGCTTACCACTACATCCAGACCCATTGATACCTGCCATTTCCATAGACTAAGAAAGACTTAAAGAACCAGGCCTACAGCAGCAAAGGTGCCAGTAGCACTCAGTGTCTGCACAGAGAAACTGCAGAGGCCCAGTCTGCTGAACATTCATATATTTGTAGGGTTGCATTAATTTGTTGTGTTGTTTTGTTTTTCTGGTTTTTTTTTCTGTATGTGAATGTGGATGCGTGTTTGTTTACTGTCTTCCCAACCCCTCTCCAAGGCTTCTTCCCTTGTAGATACCTACTCTATTCTCACTATCTTTTTTCTTTCTTCTTTCTTTTTTTCTGTCTTCTTTTCCTTCTTTGTCTTGTATTAAATCTAGTTCATATCACTGTACTAATAACTCTACTTTGGTTACTAGAATACTAATACATATTCACAATCTCTAATCCCTATCTTCTACTCTACCAAACTCATACTTTCATTCTACTCAATCCTATCTGTGGCTTTACCCTATTCTTGTATTTGCAACTTTATTTCCCTCCTCACTCAACCTTCACTGTTGAATGCAACACAACTTGTTCTTAGATATACCAACTGACATGTAAGACTGAAAGAAATCCATCAAAAACAACAGATATAAACTTCTGGAATCATGAGAAGGAGGAATAACAAGGAAGAAATGAGCTCTCACAACACCACAATAACAGAATCTGACAACACAGAATTGCATGGCTCTCCAGGTCAAATCAGGAATGTAACTATAGAAATAATACAGAACTTCTAAACTAATTTAGAGAGAGTCTGAAAGAAATAAAGAATGCAATCATTGAAGTGAAGGTATTAATTCAAACTATAAACAGTCAATTAGACCACATGGAGAATAGAATCTCACTCATAGAAGATGATCACTCCAAAAAGGAATGCATAATACATAACTTGATAAAACAATTTGACAGCATGAATTGGACATTGAAGAAATATGGGCCCATTTTAAATGTTCTAAGAAAAATTGGCAAAGAAGAGGGACTAGAAGGTGAAACCAAAGGGAACAACAATCTTTACAAAGAAGTAATATCAGAAAATGTTCCAAAAATAGAACAAGAGGTTCATACACACGTACAGAAAACTTATAGAACCCCCCTTTAGACAAGATCAGAAAAAAGGTTTACCATTCTAGATAATAGTCAAACTGACCAATGTAGAAGCCAAAAAGAGAATATTAAAGGAAACAAAACAGACCAAGTGACATTCAAAGGCAAACAAATTAGAATCACTCCAGACTTCTCAAACCAAGTCATAAAAGCCAGAAAAACCTGGAGTAACATATTCCAAACTCTGAAAGAAAACAACTTGCAGCCAAAAATTTCCTACCCAGCAAAACACTCTCTCAAATTATATGGCAAAATAAAAATCTTTCATGACAAACAGAAGCTTAAGAACTTTATGTCTTCCAAACCAGCATAAGAGAAAGTACTCAAACAGACTAACTGCAAAGAAGAAATAAGTAATCCATGCCAGAACAAAAAAAACAAGAATTTCCATTCAGAAAACAACTAAGAAAAGAAAAAACAAACACTACCTCAAACAAAAGTTAAATCTCAATATGTTAGAAATTAAAAGTCATCTCTCTACAATCACACTGAATATAAATGGCCTCAACTACTCAATTAAAAAACATAAGGTGGCAAAATAGATTAAAATTAGAATCAATCTATGTACAGACTGCAATAAACACATTTTATAAGTAAAGATAGTAACAAACTTAAGGTAAAGAGCTGGAGTAAGGTAATCCATGCCAACAGAACTCAAAGACAAGCAGAAGTAGCAACTATGATATCAGACAACGTAGATTTCAAGCCCAAGCTCATTAGAAAAGACAAAGCAGGTCATTTTAAAGTGGTAAAAGGAACAATCTGCAAGAGGAAATAATGATAGTCAACATTGATGCCCCAAACATGGGTGCAGCTACTTTTATAAAAAAAAAAAAAAGAAAAAAAACTTTGTGACATTAAGTCACACATAAGTCCCAATAAAATTATATTGGGAGACTTCAAGACACCTTTCACACCATTAGACCAATATTCTAGACAAAATATCAGTAAAGATACCTCAGACCTAAAGAAAAGCATTAATCAAATGGACCTGTTAGGCACATATAGAATATTTTACCCAACTACAGCAGAGTTCAGATTTCTCTCATCTGCTCAAAGAACCTTCTTCAAAATAGATGACATCATGGGCCATGACGAGAGCAATAGTAAATTCAAAATATATGACATACTTCCCTGTGTCTTTTCAGACCATAGTGGAATAAAATTATAAGTCAATTATAAGAAGACCCAGATAAACCACTTAACCATGTGAAGACTGAACAACACACTTCTAAATGAAGAATGGGTTATAGAAGAAGTAAGAGGTAAAATAAAAAAATTTCTAGAAACAAACAAAAATATAAATACAACATATCAAAACCTCTGGGACACTCTGAAGGCAGTATTAAGAAGAAATATAGCACTGAGTGCTCACATTAGAAGAACATAAAATCACCAAATAAATAACCTAATGACATAACTCAAAGCCCTTGAAAAACAGGAACATCTAACCCCAAAGACAGTAGATGACAGATAATTATTAAAATCAGAACAAAACCCAACAAGGTAAAGAATAAAAAACAATACAAAAAATTAACAAAACCAAAAGCCGGTTTCTTGAAAAAATTAAGATAAATAAACCACTAGCCAACTTAATAAAAAAAAGAGAAAATCAAACCAAATTATAAATATGACAGATGAAAAGGAGATATTATCACTGCTAGAGTAGAAATCCAGAGGATTATCAGAAATTACTTAGAAAAACTATATTCCAACAAAATGGAAGTCTGGAAGAAATTTTAAAATTTTAGATAAATACAACCTTCTAAAATGAAGTCAAGAATATATAAAAAATTTAAACCAATCAATAGCAATCAAAATTATTGAAACAGAAATAGCCTACCATCAAAGAAAAGCCCAGGACCAGATGGTTTTCCAAATAAATTTTATAAAATGTTTATAGAAGAGCTAATCCTGATACTCCTCAATCTATTTTGCAAAATAGAAAGAAATGAGACTCTCCCAAATACATTATATGAAGCCAGTATCACATTAATACCAAAAACCAAATAAAGACAGCTCAAGGAAGGAAAACTACAGGCCTATATCTTTGAATGCAAAACTGCTAAACAAAATACCAGCAACATACATTCAAAACCACATAAAAAATATCATACACCATGACCAAGTCAAGAGATGCAAGTCTGGTTCTACATAAAAAAAAAATTCATGTAATTCATCACATAAACAGAATAAAAGACAAAAATCATATGGTCATTTCAATAGATGCTGAAAAATATTTGACATAATTCAGCATTCATTTATGGTAAAAGCACTGTAGAGAATCAAAATAGAAGAAAGATACCTCAACACCATACAGGAAATCTACAGTAGGCCCACAGCCAATATAATATTAAATGGGTAAAAACTGAGAATTTCCCCTAAAAACAGGAACAAGACAAGGATGTCCATTATCACCACTTTTTTTCAATATAGTACTTGAGACTTAAGCCAGAGAAATAAAGCAAGAAAACAAAATCAAAGGAGTACAAGCAGGAAAAGAAGAACTAAATCTTTCACTATTTGCAGATGATATGATGCTATATACTTAGAAGATTTAACAAACTTAACCAAAGGGATTATAGAACCAATCAACAAAGTCAGCAAAATTGTTTTTTGAACACAAAATTAGTCTTTAAAAATCAGAAACTTCTGTATATCAACCATAAATTCACTAAAAAAGAAATCCAGAAAACACTTCCACTCAAGATATCTCCCCCAAAAATATATTTCAGAATAAACTTAACTAAGGAGGTTAAAAAATGCTACAAAGAAAATTATAAAACACTGGGGAAAAAGAAATAGAAGTCCTTAGAAGTGAAAAGATCTTCCATGTTTATGGATAGGCAGAATAAACATCATCAAAATGGCCATACTTTCAAAAGTGATCTACAGATTCAACACAATACCCATTAAATTACCAAGGTCATTCCTCAACGACATATAAAAATCAGTCCTTAAATTCATTTGGAAAAAAAAAACAGAATAGCCAAAGTAGTTCTCAACAACAAACACATGCAAGAGGAATCACAATACCTGACTTTAAAGTCTACTAGAAAACCATAGTTATGAAAACAGCATGGTACTGGCCAAAAATTTATACATAGACAAATAAAGCAGAATAGAAGACTCAGAGAAAAATCTACACACTTACAGCCACTTAATTTTTGACAAAGAAGCCAAAAAACATACCCTGGAAAAAAGCCTGTTCAACAAATGGTGTTGGCAAATTGGTTAACCATATGAAGAAAAATGGAAATAAACCCCACTTTCTTACTATATACAAGCGTCAATTCAAGATGGATCAAAGACTTTGAAATTAGACCAGAGCCCTTGAGGCTCCTTGAAGATGGCATAGTTCCAACAATTCAACACATAGTTAGAGATAAAAACTTTCTCAACAAGACCTTGAAGGCACAAGAAACTAAAAGGCACATCAATACATGGGATTGCATTCAACTAAAGAGTTTCTGTACAGCAAAGAAAATTTTCAAGAACCTCAACTGAGAGACAACAGAATGGGAGAAGTTTTTTGCCACCTAATTGTTCAAAAGAGGAATAATATCTAGAATATACAGAGAACTCAAGAAGCTGAGTACCAAGAAAACAAATAATCCAATCAAAAAATAGCAAGTGAACTAAATAGACACTTCACAAAAAGAAATTCAAATGTCCAATAAATGCATGAAAAAAACTCAACATTATTAGCAATTGGAGAGATATAAATCAAAATTTTCCTGAGATTTCACCTAACTCCAACTAGAATGTCCATCATTCAAAACACAAACAACAACAAATGCTGATGAGGATGTGGAGAGTGGTAACTCTAATACATTTTTGGTGGGATTGCAAATTAGTGCAATAACTTTGGAAAACAGCATGGAGGATCTTCAGAAGAATGGAAACAAGCTTACTATATGATCCAGCAGTACCACTTCTGGGTATCTACCCAAAAGAAAGGAAACCAAACTACCATACTAATGCATGCATATCTATATTCATAGCTTCACAATTCATCATGGCAAAACTATGGAACCAGCCAAGATGTCCATCAACGGATGAACTGATTACACATGAAATTATACTCAACCATAAAGGAAAATACAATTATATAATTTACAGGGGACTAAATGGAACTGGAGGACATTATACTAAATGAGATATCAGTCACAAAAAAAATAAGAAATTGGATATTCTTAATATGTGGAAACTAGGGAGAAAATGGGTCATAAGAGGAGCTATAGATGATAAGGAGATTCTATAAATGAGCAAATAACATGACCTAACTGAAGGATTGGGAGGGGAGAAGGGGTAAATTCTCTAATGCACATGATATACTTTAACAAACATATCAATGTCATTCACTAATCCAAAGAGGAGAAGGAGGGAGGGGGAGGGAATAGATGAGAACTGGGTAAGGACTAATTGGCTGATGTGTGTATGTCTCCACCATCTGCATTCCATTAAGATGTATGAATACAATGTACCAATAAAAAAATAAAAAGAAGAGATTAATCCATGGATAAGGCAGAGTCCTTGTGATCTAGCTACTTCTCCAAAGTGCCATTCTGAATATTGCTGCAGTGGGGACCCATCCTTTAATGAATGAGTCTTTGGGGGATACTTCTTGTCCAAACTATAGCACTGTCCTGAAGTTTTGGACTTTAGGGGTGCCTGTGAAACTTTACAAAGCTCATCTTCCTTCAGATTAAGATTTCTATGTGATAAATGGTGAGGGCAGCCACCTATAATGTTGTTTTTCCAAAGTTTCCTCAGATAGGAGTTACTCTTTGCCTTATGTTAGTTAAGAAAACAAAGCATTAATAAAACTCAATAATTTGCACTGGCCACACTGTAATCATTTGGGCCTAATATTTAGCTTAACTTTCTGGGTATAAAATTGATTCCAGTAACACCATACTTGGCCATTTATCCTTTCTGATAAAGCAGTAAAGTTGTTCCATTTTTATGTAAATTACTTTACTTATTTATTCATTTATTTATTTACTTAAGCATTTTTAGACATTTGAGCATCTTTAGCTTTTATTTACTCCAAACTTTGTTTCAACTCCCTATCAGCTTGCCATTCTTTAAAAATATAGTTTTATTGGTACATCGTAATCACACATCATAATAAAATTCAGAGTGATAGGGGCATATATGTGCATAGAATTTGGTAAGCTTCTCCCCCAGTTTTTTCCAAAAGATTGTATTACCACTAGGTGCTTTTCTTCTGAAACTATTCAATTTATGTTATTGAGAATTTCTTATAAAAATGACAATAAACACTTTGTGCTTTCCATAGATATTAGTGCTTTCTGAGCTAAATCTGATTATCTGGAGCATTATTTAAATTTTTACATAACATAAGGTCTCATTGCTAAGAAAACTGACACCAAAAATAATGATTCTTATGTATGACAGGATTTTGAGTTATCAAATAAGATTCTTACACTCAGAAATGACCAAGGCAAGATTACAGTGTTAATACTTTTAAAAGTATTTTCAACTTCATAAATTGAAATTATTTCTTTCTAGTTAACTATACTATTAAATACTATCAACTGTAAATGCCTCTCCTCCAGTAGTACCTATGGTTTAGGTTTTACATCAGATATATTAAACATGTGGTACCCATGCCAGTTCTTTTCCATTTTACTTTCAATGTAGACATCACTAATCAATCAAGGCAAACCTTTCTGCTGAGCAGATATGTGATTTCATAAAGCTTTTCAGAAAGCGCCAGAGAGCTTCAACCATTAATCAAAACCTATATGTCATTCCTGATATGCACTGTCATAAATCAGTATTAAGAACTCATGTAACATCCAGTCAGCTTCTCATCATTAAGGTATTTCTCTGTACATAACTAAAAATAAAAAAAATCTTACTAATTAGAGGAGCTCTAAGAATATTTGGTTTTAAACAGAATGATAAGTTAATACTTGGAACACTAATACACAAAAGAGCATTCTTAACTTAATAATTTAACATGAGAATATAAAAAAACTCTACAAACAATTCAGAAAGAAAAAGTTGCCAATATTGCTGGTAAAAATGCAAGTAAAATGTTTGCTTGTTTCTTTACTGTACTGGAGATGGAAGGCAGGAGCATTCTACCTCTGAGCTACACCCCCAGCCCTATTTTTATAATCTTTATTTTTTGAAACAGGGTCTCATTTGCAAAGAGCCTTACTCATAGTAACTGAGGCTGTCCTTGAACTGAGATTCTCCTATCTCAGTCTCCCAAATGCTGGGATTACAAGCATGCAGCACCACACCCAGCTAAGTAAAATGTTTTAGAAGATTTTAACATTCAAAAAATATTTATGTAAAATATAGTATTTTTTAAAAATAGGAATTTTACATTTAGAAATATATTCTTGTCTATATGCAAAGTTAATTTTATTATTAAATACATTCTTACATTTTTTCATAGCCTAGGAAGTAATCATGTAATTTTCCTTTTTAATTCATAAGGAAGTTATTAGTTTTCTACAAACCATTTCAAAGAAAATATACTTATTTTTATTCATACAGAAAAAGGAATTGTAATTACTAGGTATATCATTATTTTAATCTTCTCTATTATATCAGGCATATACAACAACTTCCTTTACTTAATCATAACTTTACTTAAACATTGTCAGAATTTTCTTTAATGTCTTAGGTTGCCAAGACATCCTGCTGCCTCGGCATCTATGTGTTGAGAACCCCACTCCACATAGTTAAATCGGCAAAAACGCCCCGAGAAGGAGGTATCGTCTCTGGCCAAAGTACCCCCCACTTTTAGATACCCTTCACTATTATTCCTTTTAACTTTCTACATGAATTGCTCCAGTGATGTGAAATTAGAACTATAAAAAGAAACTGAGTCCGTGGAAATAAACTCTCTAATAATCTGTCTAAACGTCCTTGGCTCTGCTCAACAATAATGAGAAACTGGCCAGAATTCAGGTACTGTGATAAGCACCCCAGCTGCAGCAATCACAAATGGCCTCCGACCTTCATCACTATCTATCACTCCAGCAAAAGTAGCTCAGTTCAAAATAATTATTCACCCTTGAAATCCTGCCTAGAGACAGAGAGAAACCTTGTGTGTAACCTTAAAGAAACAACTTAGCTGCCCGAATACAATAGACCCAAAGAAAAAGACTGTTAACTTTTACCTCAGTGTAAGCACTCCAGGAGATAGAAAAAATGGCCGCATAGTTAGAAATGAATATGACAAAATAAAGGACAGACATTTTAAATATATATGTATGAAGGAAAAGAAATACCGTAAGAATAAAAAAAGCATTTTTGCATGAAGAAGAGCTTATCATAAAAAAGTCCCAACTGGGAAAGAAAGAAATTAAAAAGTTAGAAGCAGACTGCAGAGAGTTTGTGACAGGGAAGTGGATTCTTTTAATAGGCTTGTTGTCTAAATAAGAGTGCTCAGCAGTTAAGGAAATACATCTGACAATTAGAACTAAGAACCTTGTGGTGTTGTTTGTGGTATTTTGTCTGCCAAACTGTGTTGTGAGTATGCTTAAGCTTTCAGATTTAGAAGATAAGATGCCAACACCTGAATTACCACATTTCCCCACACTTGCTATATGAACTGAGCCCAAAAAATGGAAAAGTTCCAGGAAAAGTTCCCGAGAAGCTCCCAAGCCTTGACTATCCTGGGAGGCTGCCACCTGGAACTGCTTATCTACAAGACCTTGGGACCTTGGAGAGGAACAGAAGTTAATTCTTCAAAGGCCAACAGCCAGCTAAAAGACACCCGTCCCCCTTTCTCTTAACTTTACTGGTGAAGTGTATAAATTTCTTGGGGTTTTCGTAATAAAGTGTCATTGGCTCAAGAAGCCTTTGTCCACCCCAGGTTCTTTCCCAAAGCGTCGTAACTAAAAACGTAAGGAATTCATAGAGGGGAAAGAACCGCTGCAGATAAGAATCTGCAGAACGTCGCCTGCCTTTTGACCCATCTTTCTGAGGCTCCCGACCGCTAGTGGACTTGCCCCCCACAGGACTGAACCCGCCGGTAACATTAGGTTTATGGAATTTATAGACAATCTGCATTAAGGTTGAATAATACATGGAATAGTCCCTTAGTTAAGAGTCAGATGCTTGGTTTCTCAACAAATGTCTTCCATAAATTACATGTATGACCAAGGAGAGAAAACTTATCTAGTCTGTCCTCTATTAAATAAATAGGTTGAGCTAGATAATCTCTAAGATCCTTTCAGTAACTAAAATGCTATATTGTTATGTTTAATATGTCCATTTTTAATATCTCATAACCATCATAGAAAACTGAAATTTTTACCCTATAGTATAAGACTATGCCACACACTGAATTATTTAAGTTTTTTGGTTTGTTTTTAGATATACTAGTCATTTAATGTTTTTAATTACTTTGTTTGTTTATTTATTTATTTATTTATTGGTGTTATTGGGGGTGGAACCCAGGGGTTTTCTACCTCTGAGCTATACATACTCTCAAACCTATTTTATATTTTATTTGGAAACAGGATCTCACTAAGTTGCTGAGAGCCTCACTAAGTAACTGAGGCTGGCTTCAAACCTGTGTGATACTCCTGTAAGCCACATGGCTTACAAGCATGTGCCACCATGCCTGGCTCTTAATTAGTTTTTTATTTTGTGACTTGTAAAAAATATCTTTTCAACTGAGGTGAGTTAACCTTTGATTAATTATTTTTATTATTAGGGATCATGGTATAGTAATATTTATCTAAAAGTTTATGCTAAGCATTAAGGATGGGGTGTGTGAATACTCTGACTTTATTAAGAACATTGTTTATGTGTTTGTTCCTGCAGTGTTAGGTTATCTATAGGACCCATCACTCAGAAAAAGTCTAAATACTGTTTGAATCAGTCTCTCATTTCTTTCAGGGCATTACATTAAATCTTTAGATTGTATTACCTTCAAAAAACATATGGGTTGGTAGATTTAGAGCATATACCCACCAGTTAACAGAATACTATCCCTGAACACTTAAGCATTATCTTTTTAATGGAATAATTAGCCATGCTGAGTATTTAATTCCTATTAGTGATCTAAATAAACAGAAAAACAGAGCTTTCTAGTGATCAATAGGTATTTAGAAAAAAAATTATGCAGGTAAAGTTGCTTGTTTGTATGGTTACAAGCAAATTAATCTTTCTAATCCTGTTATATCTCTTGTAAACTATAATGATACAGTTTTCATCACATGCTATTGATTTCATCTCCTAAACATTTCTCAAATTACATTCTCCCCTCTCACTTCACCCTTGCTTTGGTCACCCTTATCTTATCTCTTGCCTCAAAGCAGTACTTGTGTTAGTTCTCTGTATCCACCATGGTCTGTGGTCTCTCTACAACCACTAGTATGCTCCAAAACATTTCCATTCTTTGGCCCAAGGCCAGGTAGAACATGATGGCACATGACTGTGCTTTGCACATGGCAGCCAAGACACAGAAAAAAAGAGAGCAGGAGAAAGGAAGGATTAAAAAACCAGACACAGTCCCCAAGCACCCTTCCCTTTAACTAGGCTCTACCTCTGCAGTTTCTACCACTTCCCAATAATGGCATCAGCTATGAGCCCACTGATATTTTAATCCATTGATGATGTTAAGGCCTCATAATCCAATCACTTCCAAAAGCCTCCCTGCTGAACACTGCAGTATTAGGAACCAAGCCTTCAACACAGGATCCTTCAGAAATGGTCCAGACACAAACGTATCAAAAAGTAAGGTTCATGTGTGTAGGTGTGTGTGTATATGTAATGTATATAATGTATATTATTAACCTATGAAGAATAGCATAGAACTGTTGAATTGAACTCTAGCTATAAGTTGAAGCTTGTGCTGAAAAATGCTACCTGAAAGTAATATGAATTTATAATTTTTTGCACATATCAGGGCACTTATTCACGTACCCTCCTCATACAATTTATGTGGTCCAGTATTTTCAAGCTGAAGGTAATGTTTCTCCTAAGTTTCTTTACCTCAAAAAGGGGTTTAGCAGGTCAAAGCAAAAAGCATATCCTATAGCCACATGTACATAAATATACAGCCTTTGAGTAAAAGATCAGGGTCATATTTCTCTTCCAGTAGGTAAACTGCTATATTAGCTGTCCATTTCCTTCTCCATTACAAAATCCAAAGTAAAAAACTCCCTCATGTGGCCAGGCATGGTGGCAAACACTTGTAATCCCCACGCTTGGGAGGTGGAGACAGTAGGATCGCACAGGTTCTAAGCCAGCCACGCTGGCTTAAGAGACCCTGTTTCCAAATAAAGAAAACTAGCACACACACAAAAAAATCCCTCATGTGGCTTTCCAACTATGCCTTAATGGAAAGTGGTATTCCAAAATTAATTGAGATCTCTGAAATTAGACTGTAAGCACAGGAATCCAAAGGGCTCTGCTGATAAATTTACTTTATATATGCCCCAAGCTATAATTCACAAAGACTACTGATGGAACCATGGCTGTTTCTCACTTGTCTACAAGTCAAGGCTCACATTTACAACAATCATGGACAGTGCTACCATGATTGTCAGTGAGAATAGATGGCTATAGTATGATATCAGAGATAAGCTCACATACAAAGGAGGTGGTGAGCAGTATTCTGGGTCTCTTTTCTAAATGGCAGAAAGGATGCAAGATAAGTTGGAAATTTGATTTACAGACAATTTTTCTTTTAACATCCCTGTAACAGTTTTATTACCTCTATGGTGGAAAATCATGAAGAATAATAACCCCAAAAAACCATTTCCCCAGATATAGGAAATGTCCTAGCCATTAGCATTAAGCAGGCAAGTATCTACACTTATCATGCAATACTAGAAGGCCACCACCTTCTTGAGGAGAAGTTTTTACTTTGTTTAAGGTAAGCAGTGATGGAAAGGATGATATAAAGAAATACAAAAATTAAGTGGAACATTCACTAGCTCTGCTTAACCTTAACATACTCATATCCCCACCTGACATCATGCACCATAGCAAATTATCAATGGGCTAAAAAAATTAAACAATACAAAGAAGGAACACAGTACTGTCTACAGGGATACATCAAAATACCACATGGTTCTCTGTATTGTGCAATTTCTCATCCAGATAGGGATGGTCATGTCATCCCATCTGGGCTAACTAGATGTAAATACAAATGGCTTATGTCAAAGCAGTTAAGAGTCAATGTTCTGGGTTGAGGCTGTTCAAATCATCTTGTTTACTTTACAAATAGTTGCAGCGAGGATTTTCTCTTCAAATACTATTCACTTAAACTTATACTGACCACTTTTTCCTTCAGGGATACTGAAAATTTTCCAGTTATGTTAATGACTGAAGGGAAAATAGGTTTAGGTATAGTTTCCCTTTGTCCATGTAAGCATCTATGTCATCTCTTTCTTATGAAAAGAACATACACTTTCTCCTTCCTTAAAGGAGAAACTCCAACATAATATGCAGTTTCAGCATCCATCCTAAATTGCAGACCTATGATCAACATTAAATCCCTTGCACCAAGTGTTAAGAAAGTATATTATAGTCTGGCAGCCTATGTCTACAAGACATGCTATCTACACTTAAGACTCATATACAATGGTTACAAAGAAAGAACACACACTGGGGGGGGGACTAAAACAACAAAAAATAAACTTAACAAAACAAGGTCAGATTTGAGTAAACAGTTATTCATGGTTCTATTGGGCAAAAATAAGAAAAAGTCCCAGTTTGGGCTGGAGCAACTGCTTGGCTAGCCAGTTAGAAACTCAGTCTGAGAGAGTCTCCCTGTGCCTTATTTTTAAAGGCCTATGGCCTTAAGTCTGGCACTGGGAAACACTTTTATTCTAGTAGCTACACAATTCCTAGCACACACTGATATTGATTTCAAGGACCAGAGATTATTTTTGGAGGTGAGACAGCAACAGTTGCAGGGCAACTTCTTGCATTTTTTTTTTCTGGCAAGATAATTCTCTAAGTTTTTTATCACTATGCTTCTTGTTAATTTGATGTAAGGAAAAAAATCTCATCTGGACATAGATTCTACATATGAGAACTCTATTTTCTACCTTTTCTCCCCTATGCTTCAACGAGAAAACATTAGTTCTTAACACTAAAGCAGGTTCATGGTGGATGATAATTTAGACTGCCTAAAGTGAGGTGGGAGATCAATGTACAGTTTGACAAAATAATACAAGTAATAGAGTAATGTCATACTAAAATTCTATGATAGACAATACCATTATTCTTCCTTTAATTTGTTTTAGTTGTGTTAATAAATATTGTATGACCCCAATGAACATTAAAATTATATTAATTTCAATTCTATAAAATTATGCAATAAGAAAAATTATTTTAATTTTGTAATTAAGCTTGTTTGTCTTACATAAGACCAAAGATATATTTCTAAAATTAGCCTTTACCAGAAAAGTCAACCCAATTGGGTATAAAGATTTATTATTTTTCAAAATAATAACTACTAAAGGTGGTGGGAGAGAAAAATAGCAGAAACACTTGCATAGAGGTCCACTTTTCTTAAAATACAATTATTACATTCAGAAAATTAAAGTATAAGTTGTTATTATCTACATTCTTTTCTTATGAAATTTTAAAATAACCATTCCAAATTAGCTGTATCTAAGCAACCATCTCTTTCCTATTCTCATAACTATGGATATTACCAAATACAAGTATATGTTAATTAACAATGGTATTGAAATGTGATATTTAACAGTATGATTAATATAAGTATTTCAAGTTTTTACATAACCATTTAAGCATATCCAGTTTTTATACTCAAGAGAGCATCTAATACAGAAGCATTTAAATTAAAAGGTATAGTTTCCATTCTAACATATCTGTCTTGAGAAAAAAGTAGTCAAATATACAATGAAGCATTTTATTTATCAATGACAAACTTTTATTTCATGGACTATTTTACTAAAATACTAAATTCAACACACTGACTCAATTCATTATATACTTCTCAGTGTAATTGGCCAAATTGATCTGTTGTATTGGTTTTGCCTTGAATGATTACACACACATTGGAGTGTGAGAAGCACTGCATTAAAAATTTTAATAGAAAAGGAAATAATAAAAAGTAATAAACCAAATGATCATGGAATATGCAAATTATGTAGAAATATGTTATGTTATTTAACTCAGCTGCCATAACAAAGTACCATAAAGTGGTTTTAATGATGGATTTACTGTCTCACAGTTCTGGAATCTGACCGCCAATATCAAGATATGTCAGCAGAATCAATTCTTCCTGAATGCTATGAAGCAGAAGCTGTCCCATTACTCTCACCTAGTTTTTGGTGGCTTTTTGGCAATGTTGGATGGCCCTTGGCTTGTAGCTGCATCACTCTAATCTCTGCCATTGTTTTTATATGGTGATAACATGTACATATTTATACAAAATATTATCTATATTCACACTCTGCACATAAATTGAGCCTCATAGAATATATGATTTCCTCAAAAAATGTATCTTCTAAGTTTCCTATTCGGCCTTAAAAGAAATACAGGAGAAATAATCAATCAACAAGGATCCTGGTTGAACTCTTCCCTCACTATGATTATAGAAAAACCATAACCTCCTTAAGCCTTGGTTTCTTTGTCTTTCACCAAAAGGGATTTAACAAAGATGAACACTGTCCTTACTGCTAATGTTTAATACAATCTCGTGCACTTGATTTTATATGCCTTCTGGGAGACATGGGCTTAATATGCTGTTAATTCAGATGAATGACTGCCTAAAGAAGGCTATTAAGACTCATGATCAAAAATTTTCCATGTTGTTTGGAGCTAAGAAACAGAGTTTTATCTTGGTATTTTTCACCCAGTGTCTTTACTTTCAACAACTAAAATATATATGATTATAATATTATAGTATGTGAAATAACATGAAAAATGTAGCATACATCTTCTGACTTAGGGATTAGTAGTAAGCCATATGTGTAGTAAATATTAACTTCAAATTACAAACACAGAAAAAATGCAGATTGCTTTTGTTTTTATATCACTGTAAACAATCTCTACTTCTGTCTTCTGCTTTTATCTAATCATTCTTTAGCTTAGATTTCTTTCACTCTCTATGGGAGCCTAAATACTTTCATGAAGTCAATAGACAGGGTAGAGAGCAATAGTAAATCTTTTTATCATCACCTATCCACTTAAGCACAAGATGAAGAAGAAATTATACATCCTGGTCTTTTGCCACACATGAACAGGAATCACCTTTATGTTTCCCTATATTGAAAATTTAGTCTTAATCTGAACATTGTCTTTTTTATTTGGTTCTCCTGTCATTCCCTTCCTGAGATGAAGAAGTAAACTGCTCTAATTTCCTAGACTTAAAAATAACTATAAAGGCATTGAGAAAGAATAGAATGATGACTATCAGGAGAACATTATGTTGAGTGAGATTAGCTAGCCACAGAAAGTGAAGTGTCACATGTTTTCTCTTGTATGCATAAATTAGATAGTGATTGAGATACAAGACAGGCTTTAGATAATGAGAAACTCCAATGGAGTGAGAGGTCACCTAGGATGGAGAAGAACCAAGGAAAGAATCATTCCCATTGATATTACCTACATATGTGAGATACCAATGTCAATATCAATATCTTGTATGGGAAAAGGGGAATTTGGGAAGGATCCAGGGGAAAGCCCACCAAGTCCTGTGTGCATGTATGTTACTCACTGTGAACTACATCATGATGTGAGACTATAACACACTAAGAAATGTATAAAAATATGGAAATATTTTCTACATTGGAAATAGAGCAAACTTCTTTTAATGTGTTCAAAAAAAATTAAGATCTTTACTTCTGCAAAAATATTTTTTAAACTTCAAAAGTATCAATGAGCTTGGCATGGTGGTGCATGCTTGTAATCCCCATGCTTAGGAGGCTGAGACAGGAGGATTTCACAGGTTCAAAGCCAGCCCCATCTACATAGTGAGGTTCTCAGCAACTTAGTGAGACCCTGTTTCCAAATAAAGTATAAAATAGGTCTGGGAGTATGGTCCCAAGGTAGAAAGCCCCTGGGTTCCACCCCCAGTACCACAAAAAAAAAAAAGTATCAATGAAGCACTTTTGTAAAAGTTATAAATATCAAATATAAATAAATTTAAATATTCACTCTTAATCAGATATCATTTTATAACTTAAATAAACATGTTTCTTTTATTTAAAATACTGTAAAATAGCCTGCCATGGTGACTCACACTTGTAATCTTAGCATTCAGGAGGCTGAGACCAAAGGATCTCAGTTCTCAGACAGTCTCAGCTGCTAAGTGAGGCCCTTTAGAACTGATTGAGACACTGTTTTTAAAAAAGAAAGAATAAAAAAATAGGGCTGGGGGTGTCACTCAGAGGTAGAATGCCCCTGGGTTCTATTCTCTCTCGGTACCACAAAAAATATGGAAAAATAGAAATTTATAAAAAAATAAATAATAATATTACACAGGTCTGCCACTTTCAGTTAACATCATGTACATAGATTTAAAGGCTTTTTTCTATTTACACATAAACATACAGATATGTATCTGTTCCCACAAAAATTGAGTCATACTATATTCAATATTTTGTACCTAGGTTTTAAAGCTAGTTGCTAAATACACTTATGTCCAAAATCTTAGAATTAGTTTTATAAGAAAAATTGTCAAACCATGTTTTACCACATTGTATTTAAGTGTCCAACACAAATTTAACACTAAGTTTACTGGTAGCCAATACAGAGATTCATTAATAAAGATGTTTTGTTTAAAAAAGTACATTTTTTCCAGCTGCTGATGAATGAATGATGTTTAAAATAATCTTTAAAACTATCCACTAAACTTAAACTTGGTAGACTTGAAAATATGTCTTTAAAACATCTGTAAAGCTGGGCATGGTGGGGCATGGTTGTAACCCTCGCACTTGAGAGGCTGAGACAGGAGGATTACACAGGTTTGAAGCCAACCTTAGATACTTAGTGAGGCTCTCAGCAACTTAGTGAGACCCTGTTTCCAAATAAAGTATAAAATAGGTTTGGGAGTATAGCCAAGAGGTAGAAAGCCCCTGAGTTCTATCGCCAGTACCACCAAAATTAAATAAATAAATAAATAAAACACCTATGAAGGTGTCTACTTTAATGCATTTGGCTAACCAGTATTTGAATCCTGCAGTTCATCCAAGTGAAATCTTTATAACCTTATTTGGTCACTATGCTTCAGTCTGCTTTCTAGAGTTTTTTGTTTCAGAAGATGACCCCCATTCATATTTCTGAACTTTTATATTCTTAGTTCCTGCCAGAATCAAGACAGAACAAGATCTAAAATTAAAAAAAAAAAAAAACCAGAAACAAAGCAATGATTGTCCCTCTACATGTGGCTCTCTTGAAACAAACACTAAAGAACTATTTGAGCTCACCTGGGTCTCCAAAATGCGGGTCTGTTGTCTCTAGGTAAAACAGCCATGATTTCTCTCTAGGTACATCTTTGACTTTCATCACAGGTAAATTAAGAAAAGAAAAATGAGATGATTTGCTTACTCCTTGAGTATTTCTTTGCTGTTACAGCACTAAATTCTCTTAAAATTTTGGTAAATGGGTGAATGTATCCTTGTATGGAGTAAGGATGCTTATTTGTTTATTTTTGCTCTTTGTTGTCCTGTTTTATTCACTGATAAATCCCTATTTTGTTGACAATATTTGGTATACAGTAGACAATAAATACTAGCTGAGTAAGAATAAATAAATCTACCTACTGATTTGCTAACTCTGCTCCTACATTAAGTACCTTTTACATATCTATAAAAAATCCATAAATAACATTAATAGTTTACAGATGAACACAATATTTGAATAAAGTGTTTAAATTGTTTTGAATATTCATATTACCATAAATATGAATAAACACAAATTCTTATAAATTTTGCCAGACCATCTTCCTTTTTGATGATCACTCATGAATGTAGGCCAATAATAGAAATAATCTAAAACATATTTATTTATTTAATATTGAATGAGTACATGCTTTGATTGTTTATCAACTAGAAAAGCAGAACCAGATGAAGGAAAATAGACAGAAAAAAAGGATTTAATTTTTACAACGGCATTCACAATTTGTGGTGGCTGGTGAGTAAATTAAAAGTCCAAAGAAAAAGCAGAAAAGCAGGAAGGAATGGAGACTGACTGCAGACTAGAGACACAGAGGCACTAGCCAGAGCTTGAAATCTCTGAACTCAAAGGAGACCTATGTTTTAATTTAAAGAACTTTCTTCTGGTTAGTTCAGACATACCCAGTAATCTCTTTTTTTTACTAACCTAAAGCCAACTTAAATAACATCTGTACAATATCATCACAATAGTGCCTGAAATAATATTTGTATGAATTATTGAGAGAAAATTTGGGAGTATTTGTTTTGTTTATGGTTTTGTTTTTTGCTAGAAGATAACTGTTGACTTTTTTCTGTCCTCCAACACTCACTAGATAATATCTTTTGTAGCTGATTCTATTTGGAAACAAACTTAAAAGCAAATTCTGAAATGTAGTTTAGCCTAGCTAAACTGAAACATCACAAAGCCATCTCATTTGACTAAACACTAGAAAATAATACCAATGATACCAACCCTGCCTTCAAAAGGCTCCCAGTTTATTAGCAAAGACTAACATACATTCAAGTAATTATGTATAGTAATAGGATTAAATCCTGATGCTAATATGTGTAACTTAAACATACTTAATCAAAGCAAGGAAGAAAACAATCAATTCCATATTCTTATTTAAAGAATAAAATCCATATTCATCTGCATCATAAATTACCTGATGGCCTGAATTTTACTTTTTTTTTTTTTCAAACAGGATTTTGCTAAGTTCTTGAGGACCTCTCTAAGTGGCTGAGATTGGCTTAGATTCTGTGTCCCTCCTGTTTTGCCTCCCAAATACTGGGGAGAAGGAAAAAGGGAGAAGAATAATAACTGAACAAGACATGTCATTCTTCATCCCCTAGTACTGGACACACTGCCACTCAAATAAAACAGGGGTTTCATTATCAAGAAAGTTAATGACTGGCTAAGCAAATAGTAACATCAGCTGCTGACAAACTGAGGTCTATACAGAAAATGAAAGAGGATAAACATTGAAAGCAACTAAAAAGACATAGACTTGACCTTGAGATAATCCCAGTTTTGAACTTTACTATTATGTAATAACCAACTTCAACATGTGTCATTATTTGGAATCTAAAAATATTTAGTTATAAAATTTCTGTTAGCCTAAAAGGTAATTACTCATTGCTGTTTGTCAATGACCAAATTTATTGAAATTTGATTGTTTTCAAAAGCTAAGATTAAGATAATGTCTATTTTGAAAAGAGTAACCATTGCCTAATATTTTTTAAAGAGAAAATTTAGCTGAATATACCCATACACACAAGTGATCCAAGCAATCTTTCAATGGTATGTCTTTGCTTTCTTTTATTTTTCTTTCACTTTTGTGGTTGTTGTTGTTGTTGGTGGTGGTGGTGGTAGTGGTGGTGGTGTGTGTGTGTGTAGTAAAATTGAACCCAGGGATATTGTACCTCCAACCTACATACACACACTCAACCCTAGATTTGTTGTTGTTGTTGTTGTTGTTGTTGTTATTGTTATTGTTATTTCTAATGAGTCTCACTACATCACCATGCACTGGCCTTGATACTGCAATCCTTCTGTCTCAGCCTCCCAAGTTCTGGGATTACAGGAATGCACGACCACTCCAAGTTTATTATGTTATTTCTACTTCCAATAATACTTAAAATTTAATTTCCTATTGAACAGATTTCATTTTGTCTTTTAGTCTTCACAATGTTCAGATACATGGTCAATAAAATAACTCATTAAACTAGGAAAGGGAAATTATAAAATACAATCATCCTGATGATAAAAATTTTAGTTTTATTCTGGCTTTCTATGAAGTCTTACTTATACTATTTAGTTTCTCACATGTTGCATCCCATCTTGATTTTAAAAAAAAACTTCTAAAATCATGTGGAACATCTAGTGCCAATAATAATATTAAAAATAGGCTGTTATGATAAACCTATATGTATTTTCAATTTTTTTTATTTTACTTATTCTACCTTAATTCATATGAATTTAAGTTTCAGAGTATATATTAGAAAAAATGGTAAAAAAAATACATTTTTAAGGAATAGAAGATGTAGTAGAAGGTGAAAAAATATTTACAACTGAAGTTTCAAAAAAACTTTTATTTTATAGCATTAAAGATGACATGAGAGACTTCTGGGAAGATGGCAACTGAGAAAAGCAGCATTTATGAGTCCTGCTAAAACTCGATCTCCATTGCCACAAAATCAGTGCTTTTCATAGCCAAAAAACAGTAGCAACAGAGAAATAAAAAATGTAAACACAAGAGACAGAGAAAAAAAAGACTAGAAGAACAACCAGAGACCAGAAAAGAAATCAAGGCCACAATGTAGCAGTGGAGCTGCGCCGGCACCATCTTCCCTCACAGCACCAGGCTCCAGAGAGGAAAGGTAAACAAGGAGCTGAAGTGAGTAGCTGCAGATCATTCGGGTGTAATTCAGCAGTTCTTTCAGCACAAAGAACACCTAAAACTCCCAGTGGCCAAACTCATTATGCCTTCCAGGGACTCAGAACGGAGCTCAAAACCAAAAAAGAAATAAGCCAGCCTCATGGCCAAGCGCATGGCAGTGGCACCATATTTCCAGCAGCAACAGTGAGTTTACTGTGCCACGCAACAGCTCCTGATCAGCTCACAGAGTAACTGTGAGTGAAATAACGGCTACTATAGGAGAAATCCCTGTACTGTGCTCCCAGGGACTTGTGCAGCTTTGATAATCTCCTTGGGTCTGAGATTTTATAATCCAATCTAGTGAAGGAGTAGTGCTGGCAAAGTTACCACACCCTAGTAACAGCTCCCTTTGGGAAAACGCCCAACCAGGAACCCACATGGTCTCGCGCAGCCACGATTAGCTCCCTGGGTCTGAGACTTTGCAATACCCAGTAAAGGAGTAGTGGCGGCTGAGATTACCACAGACTCGAGATACAGAGCACCCTAAGTGAAGATGTAGTGGCCCAGGGAAGGCACAAAATTCTGAAATCATGGGAAAGAGGAAAAACAATAGAGCAATGAATGCCCACAACCCCATATTATCAGAACCTGTGGTAACACAGAAATTCAGAAATCTCCAGAAGATCAAATCAGGAATATAACTGTAGAAATAATACAACACCTTCAAAAAAAAATTTAGTGAGAGTCTAAAATAAATAAAGGATGCAATCATTGAGGTAAAGGCATCAATTCAAACTATAAACAATTAATTATACCACATGGAGAATAGAATCTCACTCCTAGAAAATGATCACTCCAAAAATGAGTGCATAATTTCTAATGTAGAAAAAAAATCAGACAGCAGGAATCTGACTTTGAAGAAATATGGGCCCATTTTAATAGAGCTAACCTAAGAATAATCGGAATAGAGGAGGGAAAAGACAGTGAAACCAAAGGGATCAATAATCTCTTCAAAGAAATAATACCAGAAAATTTTCCAAACATAGAGCAAGGGGTCGATACACAAGTCTAGGAAACTTATAGAACTTCCTTTAATCAGGATAAGAGAAAAGGTTCCCCACACCACATAATTATCAAAATGGCCAATGTGGAAGCCAAGCAGAGAATCTTAAAGGCAACAAAAATAAAAGGCCAAGTGACATTCAGAGGCAAACCAATTAGAATCACTCCAAACTTCCCAAACCAAGTCATGAAAGCCAGAAGGGCTTGAAGTAACATATTCCAAATTCTGAAAGAAACAACTTCCAGCCAAAAATTTTCTACCCAGCAAAACTATCTATCAAATTAGATGGGGAAATAAGAAGCTTCCGTGACAAACAGAAACTGAAGGAATTTATGTCTTCAAAACCAACTCTAGAGAAAATACTCAAAGAGATTAACTATAAAGAAGAAATAGGTAACACACACCAGAACCAGAAAAACAAAATTTTTCATCCAGCAGACAACTAAGATTGGTTATCTTTGGAGATTTATTATTTATTTTAGTCTTTTACTTATTTATAAATTGTATTGTTTGCTTTTATTGTTGCTAATTTTTAGGATTTCTATTTGGAATATCAAATATAGCATTTGGAAATATTTTATCCCATTCTATCAGTAATTTTCAACTCTGTTTGCATTGTCTTTGGATGTACAATTTTTTTATTTTTTAGGAAGTTTGTTTGTTTATCCTTTTGTTGCCTGTGCCTTTGAAATCATATCCAAGAAATTACTGGCAATTTCAATGTTGTGAAGTTTTATGACCCAGATTTTCTTCTAAAAGTTTATAGTCCTAAGATTTACATTTAGGTCTTTTATCTATTTTGAGTTAATATTTGTATGAGGTGTTAAGTAAGGGTCCAATTCTATTCTTTTTCATGTAATTATTATTTTTCAACAATATTTAGTGACAAGATTATTATTTTCTTCACCAAATGTTCTTGGAAACCTTGTCAAAAATAACTTGACCATATATGGAAGAATTTATTTCTAGGCTTTTTATTTTATTCCACTCTGCCTTTATAGCAGTACTACACTGTTTCAATTATTGTAGCTTTATAAGATTTGAAATCAGAAAATAAACATCTTCTAGCTTTCTTCTATTTCGAGATTGTTTGGGGTATTTAGAGTTCATATTTCATGTTAGGATAGATTTTTTTCTGAAAAATAAATAAATAAATGTATGATAGTTTCACCTTAAAAAAAGAAAAGAAAAGAAAGAAATCCACTGGTAAGAAAGAAAGCAAAAAGAAATATTGAAATGCTATCTCTAAGTGATCAAAAGTTTGATATCAGACAAATGAATCTCTTATGTGGGATTATCATTGTTAATTTTTGATAAATTGCTATAATATTAGATGTCAATCATTAAGCCAAGCATGGGAAGGAGGGATGGGGAGGGAATGGGATGGGGATAGGGTAGGGGCTAACTGGGCGATGTGTGCATGTATGTCTACACAAGTTTTTTATCCCATTATGTATGAATACAGTGCAATAAAAAATTTTAAAAAAGATGACAAGAGACTGCTATTACATTTTGAGAATAAAAAGTTTACTGCCGAATGCCCTTTTATATCTGAAAACTCCAGAAGAATAGTGTATATGTTTTTGGTTTTTTGTTTGTTTGTTTGTTTGTTTTGCGGGTCTGGGGATGGAACCCAGAGGCATCCGACCTCCAAGATACACCCCCTGCCCTATTTTTTTTATTCTTTATTTTGAGACCAGGTCTCACTGAGTTGTAGATGGCCTCACTAAGTACCTGAGGTTGTCCACAAACCACAATCCTCCGGTCTCAGCCTCCCAAATGCTAAGATTACAAGCGTGCGCCACCATGCCTGGCTTTGTATATGCATTTTAAGAAACACAAAAGATATAGTTCCTGTAGTCATTAAGAGGACTTGAAGACACAGACAATGTTAAATGTTAGTTTTTCAGTACAGCCTCCTGTAAGTTATAATGCAGGTCAAATAAAGCACAGCATTCTTAGATAAACAGAGATTTTCATTAAGGCTTATTGATTTTAAAAATTTTGAAATGGAGTCTAGAAACAAAATTTATTCTCTTATAATTAGCTGCACCTGAAACACTCTTCCACTGACTAGTAGAGATTAGTGAGGGCTAATGTCTTGGTACAAGAGTATTCAGAATAATGAATGGTCCCTGCAGTTGATTAAATGCAAAATTAAACTGATGTGTTTAATCTACCACAGATGCCTTTTTACAGCAAATAAGCACACTTTAACATATGCCCCATTATAACTTCCTCTCCAGCAAGGCAAAATTTGCAAGGCATTTACCTGGTTAATAATAAAAATACCACCATACTATAAAGAAATGTTTTCTGTCTTTACTAATCACAGCAGCATCCATACAGAACTAGCAAAATCACTATGTTACTTCATTCAGCAAAATAATCAATTTTCTATAAAATTATAGATATTTTATTCTGAGATGCCTACTGGAATAACATTCTAGAACTGTTGAATATCTAATCCAACAATTAGGTTGTCAAAATATTGTCTATATAATTCAGTAATTAAAATAGTTTCCATATAACCCCAAAATTAAATCAAACAAATGATGTGAAGTTTTTAAGCCTTCAAAAAGTAAAAGTGCAATATGTAAAGTGATGAACTGTCCTCCCCTTTACCAAGAGGTGAAAAAAATAAATATTGCTATGAGTTAGAGAATTCTACTTTTCTGCCTCTCCTTACTTTTTACCACTAAGTTTATATTGCCCTGATACATTGTCCTTTCTTTATTCTGTCTCTTACTGACCTGGGGCTCCTGCTAATACAATCACCCTGACTACACTGGCTTATTAGCACTGGCCATGCACATAAGGAAAAATCTCTTTCCTCAGAAATGGTTTTTCTCTCTGAAAATTCTTTATTCTTTACAGAAAACATAAGAAAATTCAAAACATTTATTCTGATAGCTTATTCCTCAAAGAAATCTTCCTCTTGTCATTCATATAAAGACCTAAAACTGCAATATCCCTGCTGAAGACCCACTTTCACTGAGAAAATAAATCTAACCCTATGAAAACAGTAAAAATTCTTAAAAATCTATAATAATAGCATACTTTATAACTATTTTTATTATTATTTATTTATTTAATTTTTTTGGGTGGTACTGGGGTCCCTGGAAGCCCTTCTACCTCCGGGTTACACTCCCAGACCTATTCTTACATTTTTATTTGGAAACAGAGTCTTCTAAGCCAGCGCACGTGGCTGGCTTCGAACCTGCGCGATCCTCCTGTCTCTGCCTCCCAAGCGCGGGGGATTACAAGTGTGTGCCAACACGCCCGGCTATAACTATTTTTACACTAAACATTTCTTTTCCACTTATTTTTTAGTTAATATATTTGACTTCTGCAGCTACACCAAAAATTTATAATAACTGAGTAGAATAAAACAGTGGCCAGAAGTCCCAAACCAAGATGTTCTCAGGTTAGCCCTTCCACTGGTGACACAGAGGAGACCATGTTCTTTGCCTCTTCTAGAAACTGATGATTGAAGGAGTTCTTGACTTCTGTCTACATCACCCTATATCTGCCTCCACTGTTCACCTAGCCTCCTCATTCTGTCAAGTATGTCTCCAATTCAGTCTCATAAGAACATTTTTCATTGCGTTTAGGACCTACATAGATAATTCAAAACAAAATTCATTTCTCAAGATTCTTAATTTTAATCATTCTCATATAAAATGATACTTGCTTATTTACCATATAAAGTAATATTTATTGGATTATGATATGAACACATCTTTTCTAGGATCACCATTCAACCCACAAATATTAAGCACACATATCCTTGAATGCCTTTCAGGGACTTCCGGGAAGATGGCGACTGAGAAAAGCGGGGCTTAAGAGCCCAGCTAACAACCAATCTCCATTACCACAAAATCAGCGCCTTTCATAGCCAGAAAACACCATCACCAGAGAAACAAAACTATCACAAGGCTTCAGATAGGAAGGGGACTCAGAACGCAGCTCAGAGCCACAGAGGAGATACACCAGCCTCACGCCCAAGGACGCGGCAGCAGCGCCTTACTGCCGGCGGCAGCGGAGAGTTCACCGAACAGATACAGCGAGACGAGGTGAGCCGCTGCGGAACAGACAGGTGGGATTTTTTTGGCACAGGGAGCATCTAAAGCTCCCAGTGGCTGAGCTCAGCACATGCTGCAGGGATTCAGAGCGGAGCTCAAAACCAGAGAAGAAATACGCCAGCCTCACGGCCAAGGGCGTGGCAGCAGCACCATATTGCCACCAGTGGCAGCAGCAGTGAATTTACCGAGTCCACTACAGCTCCATCTGCGTACTCAAAAACAGTGAGTCAAACTGTGGGCCCCAGAGGAGAAATCCCAATACTGTACTTCGAGGGACTTGACCCAGTGGGGGAGTGGCAGTGGCAGAGATATCACACCATAGGAGAACTCCCAACCTGGCACCCCCCACGGTCTAAAGCAGCCTCAATTGACTACCAGGATCTGAGACTCTGTGATACAACCCAGTAAAGGAGTAGTGGTGACTGAGATACCACAGACTCGAGATCCAGAGCACCTTAAGTAAAGTCATAGTGACCCAGGGGAAGAACCCAGAGAAGGCACAAACTTCCGAAATCATGGGAAAGAGGAATAACAATGGAGCAATGAATGCCCACAACCCCACAATATCAGAACCTGATAAAACAGAAATTCAGAGATTTCTAGAAGATCAAATCAGGAAAATAACTGTAGAAATAGTAGAGGTGTTTCGAAAAGAATTCAGAGAGAGCCAAAAAGAGATAAAGGATGCAATTAATGAAGTAAAGGCCTCAATTCAAAGCACAAACAACCTATTAGACCACATGGAGAATAGATTCTCGCTCTTAGAAGATGATCACTCCAAAAATGAACACATAGTTTCTAATTTAGAAAAAAAATCCGACAGCAGGAATCTGACTTTGAAGAAATATGGGCCCATTTTAAGAGAGCTAACCTAAGAATTATTGGAATAGAGGAGGGAAAAGAAAGTGAAACCAAAGGGATCAACAATCTCTTCAAGGAAATAATAGCAGAAAAATTTCCAAACATAGAGCAAGAGGTCGAGGAAACTTATAGAACTCCCTTTAGACAGGATCGGAGAAGAGGATCCCCACGCCACATAATTGTCAAAATGACCAATGTGGAAGCCAAGCAGAGAATCTTAAAGGCAACAAAAACAAAGGGCCAAGTGACATTCAGAGGCAAACCAATTAGAATCACTCCAGACTTCCCAAACCAAGTCATGAGAGCCAGAAGGGCTTGGAGTAACATATTCCCAATTCTGAAAGAAAACAACTTCCAGCCAAAAATTTTCTACCCAGCAAAACTTTCTATCAAATTAGATGGGGAAATAAGAAGCTTCCATGACAAACAGAAACTAAAGGAATTTATGTCTTCAAAACCAGCACTAGAGAAAATACTCAAAGAGATTAACTACAAAGAAGAAATAGGTAACACACCAGAACCAGAGAAACAAGATTTTCCATCCAACAGACAACTAAGATTAGTTATCTGTGGAGATTCATTACTTATGTTAGTCTTTTACCTATCTCTAAATTGTATTGTTTGCTTTTATTTTTGTTAATTTTTAGGATTTCTAGTTTGAATATTAATATACCTTCAGATATAGCATTTGGAAATATTTTATCGCATTCTATCAGTAACTTTTAACTCTGTTTACATTGTCTTTGGATATACAATTTTTTTTATTTTGGGGGGAGTTTGTATACTCTTCTGTTGCCTGTGCCATTGAAATCATATCCAAGAAATCACTGCCAATTTCAATGTTGTGAGATTTTATGACCCAGATTTTCTTCTAAAAGTTTATAGTCTTAAGATTTATATTTAGGTCTTTTATCTATTTTGAGTTAATATTTGTATATGGGATTAGGTAAGGGTCCAATTTTATTCTTTTTTATGTAAGTATTATTTTTCAACAATATTTAGTTAAAAGATTATTATTTCCCCCACCAAATGTTCGTGGAAACCTTGTCAAAAATAACTTGACAATATAGGGAAGAATTTATCTCTAGGCTTTTATTTAACTCCAATGGTTTATATATCTGCCTTTAGAACAGTACTACACTGTTTCAATTATTGTAACTTTATATGGTTTGAAATCAGAAAATATACATCTTCTAGCTTTGTTCTTCTTGAGATTGTTTTGGGTATCTAGAGTCCATATTCCATATCAGGATAGATTTTTTCTGAAAAATAAATATATAAATATATGATAGTGTCACCTAAAAAAAGAAAAAGAAAAAATATTCTCTGGTAAGAAAGAAAGCAAAAAGAAATATTGAAATGTTATCTTTAAGTTATCAAAAGCTTGGTATCAGACAAATGAAACTGTTATGTGAGTTTATCATTTTTAATTTTGGATAAATTGCTATACTACTAGATGTCAACCACTAAGCCAAGCATGGGAAGGAGGGATGGGGAGGGAATGGGGTTGGGATCGGGTGGGGGTTGACTGGGTGATGTGTGCATTTATGTCTAGAAAAGTTTGTATCCCACTATGATGTATGAATACAGTGCACCAATAAAAAAGTTTAAAAAAGAAAAAAAATTTAAAAAGAATGCTTTTCAAATGTTAAATGTTTGAAGATATAGATATATTCATTCTGATGTGAACATTACATGATATACATATATAAAACATCACATGATGCCCTAGAAATATAATATATACTCCAGTGTTACAAAAATAATTTTTTGCAGCTCTTAATTTGTATATATTTTAATTGGGGCATTGTAGCCATACATCTTAATGGAGTACAAGATGGTAGAGGCATACATGCGCACATCACTTATTTAGCCCTTTCCAAATTTCCACCTCATTTCTTTCCCCCTCCCTCCTCATATTTGGCTTAGTGATTAACTTTGATATATTTGTGAATGTATATCATGTGCATTAGAGAATTTTCTTCTTTCCCTCTTCCACCACTATCAGTTAGGTTGCTTTATTACTCATCTATGATTTCTCCTTTTCATCTAGAGTTCCTACTATGACCCATTTTCTCCCTTGCTTTTGCACATTAGGGAGAGCATCTGACTTTTCACTTTTTTTGGTGGTACTGGGGGTGGAACCCAGAGGCTTTCTACCTCTGGGCTATACTCCCAGACCTTTTTTATATTTTATTTGAAAACAGGGTCTCACTAAGTTGCTGAGAGCCTCACTAAGTAGCTGAGGCTGGCTTCGACCCATGCAATCCTCCTGTCTCAGCCTCCCAAGCGCAGGGATTATAAGTGTGCACCACCACACCCAGTGACTTTTTACTTTTTGTGAATGATCTCAGCAAAATGTTCTCCAGTTCCATCCATTTTCCTGCAAATAACATAATTTTGGTCTTCTTTATGACTGAATAAAATTCCATTGTGTACATACCCCATAGTTTTATAATCCATTAATCTATTGATGGTGGTTCCATTATTTGGCAATTATAGGTTATGCATACACATGAATTAGTTTAGTAGTTTGATTTCCATTCTTTGGGGTAGATACCCAGAAGTTATATTACTGGATCATATGGTAGATATATTTCCATTCTACTGAGGATCTTTCATACTCTTTTCCAAAGCGATTGCACTAATTTGAAATCACATCAACAAAAAGTTTTTAAAATATTTAAAAGGGAGAATTTTCACAGATATGCCTAGAAGGAAAACTCCATCTGCAGATGAAGGCAAAGATCTGGGTAGTATAACAAGAGATAAATAAGCCAACACTCAAGACTAAACCATAAGGAGCCAGTGGAGACACAGAACAGATTCTCCCACATGAGCCTCAGAAGCAGGGCAGTCTTCCACTGGGATGATTTGTTATCTCACAGTTTTGAGGAGCACTTCTCAGGTCTCTCCAGGCAAAAATGGGTCCAGCTTCAGCCACAGGATCTAGCTGGACTATCTGGGTAGTTGGGTCTTTGTCAATCCTGGAAAGAAAAGTGTGACTACTTTGATGATCATCTATAGTCCCTGAATTGGCAAGATTCTACTGCTTCTTTGCTGGCATTGGTCTCTGAGAGCCCTGATCTGGTAGCCTACAACCCCAGCGCAGACTCAGCAAGATGGAACCAGCACCACCTTTCTCTCCACTCACCAGAAGAGATGCACAGAGTTCTTTAAATTCATCTGCTCTCTCTGTTGCCACCAATTTTACTGCATTTTGCTGCTGTTGTTCTGCTGAGTTTTGGCTACTTTTCTTGCCTTGCCAAGAAGCAGTCTTCACCCTCATTGAGTTTTGAGTATCAGGGCACCTGAAAGACACTGTCTTTCTCTATTTCATCATGTTTAATCTTCACATTATATGTTCAATATCATAGAAATAAGGTAATTCCAATCTTATGCTTTTTTATATAATTAAAAAGAAGAGTCAGGAGTCAGAAGGTCCTCAAGAGCACATCCAGGTTATAATCCTTTCTAAGAACTCACAGAATTTAACATAAAGTCATAGTCATTGCAATAAATTACCATAGTAAGCAAATACAAAGAAAATAACCAAAAGGAAAAGGTGGCACATAGGGTGATGCCTGTAGAAAGCCAGGTGTAAGCTTTGAAAAGTCTTTTCCCAGTGGTGTCACATAGGATGCACCTAATTCATTCAGTAACTGCAATCTGTGAAAAACATGTGGAATTTTTTTCAACCAGGAATGTTCATTAGAGACTCAATGCTCAAAGTTGTATTGGAACTAGTGATTATATTGTAGATACCATCTGCCTAGCATGAACCAAAATTCCAAACTACTAGAAGGAAAGCAGATGTTCAAAGATAGCCATATTTTTAGACACAGTGAGTCACACTTATCTGGGAAAGCTTTATATCAGTATAAGAAATGAGTTACCATTCAAGTTCCCAGATGTCAGCCAAGGGCCAACCTGACAAATGTCCTTTCTCAGGATAACATTCTGGTTTTTTTGTTTTTTGTTTTTTGTTTGATGTTTGTTTTTTATGGTACTGGGGTTGCTGAAAGCCCTTCTACCTCCAGGATACACTCACAGACCTATTTTATACTTTTTTATTTGGAAACAGGGTCTCTTAAGTCAGCATGGCTGGCTTCGAACCTGCACGATCCTCCTGTCTCCCAAGTGCGGGGATTACAAGCATGCACCACCATGCCTGGCGCAAGACAACATTCTTAAATTGATTATGTGAACTCTTTTCTGTACATTCTCCAAATCATTTTGTAAAATTGATAAATCATAATTATTAAATGTATAACTAGGGGGTTAAATGACAGAATCCAATCCCAGATTTGCTACTTTCTAAACACTTTATGTTCCATCTGCTCAATAAGTACAATGGAGACATTAGCAGTGTCATCTCATATTGTTGTGAGAAATGAGAAAATTATTATATGTGAAATGTGTAAAAGTATCCATGACAAATAAAAAACTAGTAGGAATAGCCAAAACATCTATGGCAGTCATTAGAGCAAGACTTTGATTTTAAGGACAGAATGGGTGATCGATTTCAATCAGAAGCTTAGATACAAAGTAATTTTACTGTAGTAGATAGCTATAGTTAGCAATGTATAAAAAGCATAATATGCATTGAAAAAGTCAGGTTTGCTCAAGTAATGAACAGGGCTTCACAAAAAAATGTATTGTTGTATCCCAACACATAAAACAAATTTAGATAAAGTTTAATACTCATGATTTTTTAAAACTCTAGGCATGCTAGAAATAGATGACATTTCTTAACCTAAGGCATGCCTATAAAACAATGAAAAAAGTAGTAGTAAAAATGTAAAGACATTTTTAAAATAAGAAACAGAACATTTGCCCTCTTGACAGTTCTGCTGAACATTGCACTGAAGTTCCAAGACAGTACAATAAACCAGTGAAAAAAGTAAAAAGAGAGAACTCAAACTACCATTTTGTTTCACACCTAAGAAATAATCTACAAATTGCTGCAAATGGTGGAACATGTCTGCAATTCCAGTACTTGGGAGGCTGAGATAGGAAGATTAGAGGTTCAACCAGCCTCAGAAACTTAGCAAGACCCTGTTTCAAAAACAAAAAATAAAATGGGGCTGAGCATATAGCTCAAAGGTAGAATTCCTCTGGTTTCAATACCCAGTACAAAAAATACTTTTAAAACAATCTACAAATTATTATAATCAGAGAGAAATTAACAAGTTTTCTAGATATAAAATAAAATATAAAAATCAGTTATATTTTATACACCAACAACAAAAAGTTGGAAGATTAGAAATTTTAAAAATATAAAGCACATGAAAATATATCTATCAAAAAATGTTCTTTAAGTGGAAAGTTATAAGATTTCTAAGATACCAAAATATACTTACTTAAAGATGAGATTAATGACATAGAAGATAATCTTATTTTTATAGACATAAAAAATTAGTCTTTACCTCCAATTCCGGGATCGGAGCCTGCCAAGGGGTTAGGCCGGTGCTGGGGCCAGCGAGGCTGGCATCGGAGCCTGCCTTGAGGCAAGGCCGGTACTGGGGCCTCTGAGGCCAGGATAAGAGCCTGCCGAGGGGTTAGGCCGGTGCTGGGGCCAGCGAGGCCGGCATCGGAGCCTGCCATGAGGCATGACCAGTGCTGGGGCCTCCGAGGCCGGGATCGAAGCCTGCCGAGGGGTTAGGCCGCTGCTGGGGCCAGTGAGGCCAGCATAGGCGCCTGCCATGAGGCATAGCCGGTACTGGGGCCTCGAGGCCAGGATAAGAGCCTGCCGAGGGGTTAGGCCGGTGCTGGAGCCAGCGAGGCCGGCATCAGAGCCTGCCGTGAGGCAAGGCCGGTACTGGGGCCTCCGAGGCTAGGATAAGAGCCTGCCGAGGGGTTAGGCAGGTGCTGGGGCCAGCGAGGCCGGCATCGAAGCCTGCCTTGAGGCATGACTAGTGCTGGGGTCTCCGAGGCCGGGATCGGAGCCTGCCGAGGGGTTAGGCTGGTGCTGGGGCCAACGAGGTCGGCATTGTAGCCTGCCATGAGGCTAGGCCGGTGCTGGGGCCTCCGAGGCCGGGATTGGAATCCTGCCAAGGGGTTAGACCGGTGCAGGGGCCAATGGCCAAGATCGGAGCCTGGCGTGAGGCAAGTTCACTCCTGCGGCCTCCAAGGCCGGGACCAAAGCCAGCTTAGGGGTTAGACCGGTTCAGGGGCCAGCGAGACCAGAACTGGGGCCTCCCATGAGGCAAGGCCGCTGCTTGAGCCAGCGAGGTCTGGATCAGTCCACTGAGTAGCCAGGCCACTACTGGGACCATGAAGAGTGGGATTGGTACTTGCAACGCAGCATGCACAGAGAAATATCGCAGAAAATATAAATCAGACGCTTCTCTTAATCAGCAATAACTAGGAGGAAAAGGGCAACAGGAAGAGGTTGAGCTATAGAAAGGGCCCTATAGTGAAGCAACTAATGTGACCAATCAGAGGGTATGCAATACTGGAGGACGGAGCCTCTTTAAAACTCAGGAGGTACATAAACAAATGTATCAAAGTAAATCACCAAAGAAGTGTGGGATGGAGGGAGGGGGAGGGAATGGGATGGGGGCTGGAGGAGGGCTAATTGGATGATGTGTGCTTGTATATCCTCTCAAGTCTTGTACTCCAATGTGATTGATATATGACTACAATGCACCAATTTAAAAAATAAATTAATTAAAAAAATAAAAAATAAAAAAAAATAAATAAATAAAACAACAATATAAAGAGTTTGAAACTATGAAAGAGCTGAGTATATACAAATGTCTTGCCAACAATATAATACAATTTTTTAAGTTATAAAATAAAAACTAAAATTTGTAATTATAATAACATTTAAATTGACAATTGGTGAATGTAACTGAAGTGATCTAAAAAGGATGTATTTTTAAAGAAAAAATTAAAATATTACTAAAATTTTTAAAAAAATTAGTCTTTAAATTTATTTAGAACAACTATAAACCCAGAATAGCCAAAGTAGTTTTCAGCAAAAAACAAACAAACAAACAAACAAAAAAAACCATGCAGGAGGAATCATAATACCTGACTTTAAACTATAATACAAATCCATAGTAATAAAAACAAAACAAAACAACTTGCTATGCAGTAGAACTAGCATTACAGATAGAGAGAAAGAGTAGTATTCAAAATACTGGTAATTTTTATTTAAAAAATGTTCTCCTACTCATGCCTAACACAAATTTAAAAGCATTTTAGGATTTAAATATAAATAGAAAAGCCATAAAATATACAGGGGTACATGGAATGTCTTCATTACCTTGAAATAAAGAAGGTACTATTTGGGAAATGAGGGGGGGGAGGTGGAAGAAAGGAAAGAAGAAGAAAAGGGGAGGGGAAGGGATGGAAGAAGGGAAAGAAGGAAAGGAGGAAGGAAGAAAAGAGAAAGAAAGGAAGGAAGGAAGGAAGGAAGGAAGGAAGGAAGGAAGGAAGGAAGGAAGGAAGGAAGGAAGACAGGTAGAAGAAAAAAGGAAGGAAAGAAAATAGAAAATTAAGAAACCCAAAACCACAATTTCTGACTAGTGGTTTCTCTGAGGGAGAAAGAGGAAGATCTAAAAGAGGCATATCAGGGACATCAAAGACACTTCAAGAATGATGATCTATATTTTAGGCTGGGTAGTGAAAACATAATTTTATTTTCTTATTGACTTATTGACACTTTGTGTGTGTGTGTGTGTGTGTGTGTGTGTGTGTGTGTGTGGTATTGGGGGTGGAACCCAGGGGCTTTTCTACCTCTAGACTGTACTCCCAGACCTATTTTTTAATATTTTGTTTGGAAACAGAGTCTCACTAAGTTGCTGAGAGTCTCACTAAGTACCTGCGGCTCCCTTCAAACCTGTGTGATCCTCCTGTCTCAGCCTCCCAAGTGCTAAGATTACAAGTGTGTGCCACCATGCCCGGCTGCCCATATATTTTAAACTCTTATTTATATCTGAATCATTTCAAAAATATTTTAGGATTGATTGCCAGTTTCCAAAAAATGAGGCCAAAAATTTCTATTCTGAGTCAGTTATAGGAGATAATATCAACATTTCCCTGACCTGCATTTTTACTCTGCTGCCCCCAAGAACAAGTATAGAGGAGGAGCTTTCGGTGGATGAAGTGATATAAAAAATCTAATATTTGCTTTAGAGCCAGGCATGGTGTGAATGCATTTAATACCATTACTTGGGCGACTGAGACAAGAGGATTGCCCATTCTCAGCCAGCCTAAGCTATATAGTGAGGCCCTCCACAACTTAGTAAGACCCTATTTCAAAATAAAGAATAAAAAATAGCTCTGCATGTATAGCTCAGAAGTGGAATGTCCCTGGGTTTAATTCCCAGTACCGAAAAAAAATCTGCTTTGAGGGGAATTACTTTAATCAATACATAGGAGATGAAAAACAGCAAATTTTAACTTTAGATTTACTCATACTTATATTTTGTATGCAGTATGAAAACATCAAGGTACCGTATTTTATTTTCCTGAAAGCAAATGAGCTATTATGAGCACATTCTGAACTTTTAGAAATCTTTCAATGGAGGAAAACAAAACATGCTAAAATTTTAAGTATTTTTGTTGGCTACTTCAAAGAGAGTATTTTAGTGTCTACAAAGTTAGTGTTGAAAATTAAAACATCCTGAAAGAAATATGTTTTATAAATGCTTTCAGTGAGAAAACAAAAGTTTAATCAAAACAGTATTTATCTAATACATCTTCTGAATGGTTTATCGTGGGTAATCAGGGAAAGTGTGGTTTTGCTTCCAGCTGTGTTCTACATGTTTGGTTTATGCAATTCTGCCCTACTGATACCAGCTCTCTGTTAGAATTCACTTTACCAAGAATATGAAGTTGATATTTAACATAGCCTTGCTAGGTAACCTACAAGTCTATAAACTTTTATTTCTCAAGCATGGGTCAAAACAATCTGCCATGTTGTACTCAAAGACTATCGTGATGCCATAATCTTTGCTTCAAAAATAAGAAAACAAATTGCAAACTGGTTCCAATTCATTGCAATCTGAGATGAGAAATTAACAAGTTTCATCAATATTGAGCTAGATATGGTTCATTCAGTTTCTAACAAATACAAGAATTCTCAAAAAAGAAAGCACTATACCAAACCTTAATACAACCAATCCAGGGTTGTTTCTATTTTAAATAAAAAGGTGCAACTACAACATATCTTGATGCTGCTTTATTGCCTAATAAACTACAAGGTTATAGATTAGTCAATCAGATAAATCCACTGATGGTTTTGTGGCTCTATGATCAGTGTGCAAGAATTTTTATAGCTCAGTAAAACACAGAACAGCTTTACAACCCAAGACTAAACCTGTGATAAAGAGAAAAAGAAAAAAAAAGCATACACATGTTAAAACAAAATTTCAGAAGTCTCAAAAGATGTATTTACACATTAAAATTACTCATATCTAGAATCCAGACCACTGCAAAGTCAAAAAATTTTTTTCTAAGGTAAAAAAACATGCATAGATGACATTTATTATAATGAACCTATAGAACTGTTTGATCCTAAATGCCTTTGAAAAATAAAACATAAATTTTACCTAGAATGGTTATGATGTTAATTATATTTCTCATATTCTGATCCATTTACAAATTAAACTTTTATCATATAATGGCTAATTAAGAGATTCAGTTAAACAATATGCTGTATTTTTCCTCATCATTTAGTACTAATAAGACTTTATCTCATTAGAATAAAAGTTCTTCTATTTTTGTGTCATTTCAAAAATACTTAGAGTCTTTTAGGGTTTTAGCATTCATTTCTATTAATTTTCAAATACATGTACAAATTTGAAAACTATATTGAAGTGTTGATTTATTTAGAAGATTTTTGTTTATTCATTAATTTGACATATGAAATACAAAACCATTTAAAATATTGTGTTTGTTTTGTGTGTTTTTAATTGCTATAATTTTTAATTGGTGCACTGTAGACATAGATCTTAATGGGGTACAAGATGGTAGAGACATACATACACACACCACTTATTTAGCCCTTCCTTACTTCCCATCCCATTCCTTCCCCTCTTCCTCCTTCTCACATTTGGCTTAGTGGTTGACTTTGATATGTTTGAATGTTACTTGGAAGATGACATTCTAAAATACCATTTTTAGTTAAAAATCAGTATTTTAAGAAAAGATAAAACAAATGTAAGGATTTATATACAAGTCCTCCAGCCAGTCAAATAAAAAGAATGTCATGTGAGATTTCTCTTTCAGTATCATTTTAGATAAACTTAGAATGAGATAGTATTCTATTTGCATATGTTACTTGAATTATATATTTTACCTTAACACTCTAATAAAAGTAAGTGACTTTGACCAGAGAATGCCTTGAGTAAAGCTATCATATTGAATGATAGAAGTTCTCCAAATTTCTTTGAACAAAATATCCATTATTCTTTGGATTATTAATGATAACTCTATACTGCTGAAAAAATAATACCCCAGAATGCTTTGTGTTTTCTCTAGAGATAAAATGATTACCCAAAACACTGAAGACATCTATTTTACTGAATAGTAATGAATCACCTAAGGGAACCAGGAACTCACTACCTGAAATAGGTATTGTTTATACATTTTCTTTCCTGTTAGAAAATTTAACATGCCTGCTCTTATAAAATCACATCATGTTAGATTAAATCAGAGAAGACTGCTTTCTTTATTACCCTGCTTTTGCATTGCTTATTTATACTGTATTTATCTCAGACTTTTACTTTAAATTCCACCTTAGAAAATTTCATAAATTAACTTGTCAGAAACTATTCAAACCAGAAAATTTTGATATGGAATTTAGAATGAAGATGGTACACTTAAATTTTGCCTATAAAGAAATATCCACTAGACAAAACACAAAGGATATAGCATAAAAATCCAATATTATGTATGAGGGCTGGATTTCATATCATTTTTTGTGGCTATATTAACATTTTCTTGAGACTAAGATTTAATCACTTTAAAATTGAATGGGGGACATTTTAATATTTATAAAAATAATATAGGCATATATTTCTAAATAAGATATTTATCATCAAAATTAAATAAATAACTTGGGCACCTGAAAGATCTCATGCCAGGATTGAGTTTAGGTCCATAATCTAAACTACTTAACATTTTTCAGTGTTTCTCAATAGGGTGCATCCCTTTGGACCAATGGAAATACTGCCAATTTTTACTCTGATACTTTAGTAATGAATGCTTTCAAAAAACCTTATAACTGATAAGTTCATAAAGCAATAGACTCTTGAGATGCTTTTTCTTTTATTTTGTCTCATATTTCAAGATTATAAACCTACATCGATGAGTTTCTACAAAATAATTTTTTATTCTCTGCCAAATTTCTTTTTTATTCTCTGTCAAACTGGCAAGTACTATGCTTCATGATATACTTTTCATTGTATCATTTCCACTTCAAAGTATGTTTCTAGATTTCTGAATAAAACAGGTACCATCATTAGTTACAACAGCCATGAAATGCAATATTAAGCTATAATTCCAATTTTTATTGTCGTGAAAAGTCTTGGGTTGACAAAGTGAATTAAGTGAATACATCAAAGCCAGATCATATGATAGACCCAATCCAATCCCAGTTTTCTGAGGAATCTCCACACTGATCTTCCTACCATTTGAACTAATTTGATATCTCAATAGTGTAGAAGAGTTCCAAATTCCCCACATCCCCACCAACATTTATTATATTTTACTTCTTTATGCTTGCCATTCTGATTGAAGTTAGATGAAATCTCAGTGTAGTTTTGACTTGCATCCCCCAATTGCTAATAATGTTGAACATTTTTTCATGTATTCATTAGCCATTTGTGTTTTTTTTTCTTTTTTGAAGTGTCTATTCAATTCAATTGCCCATTTCTTGATTGTGTCATCTGTTTTTCTATTATAAAGTCTCAAAATTTTTTATTGTGCATTGTAGTTATACATATTAATGAAGTAGATGGTAGAGGCATACATGCACACATCACCCAATTAGCCCCTACCCAATTCCCACCCCATTTCCTTCTCCTCCCTCCTTCCCATGTTTGGCTTAGTGATTGACTTTGATATGTTTTTTAATGTACATCATGTACATTAGGAAATTTTTCTCTTTCCCCATCCTATACCCCTCAGGTCACGTTATTTGATCATCTATAGTTTCTCCTTCTTTGTCTAGAGTTCCTCCTTCAGATAATGGAGAAAAAACACCAGTATAGAGAGGGATGTGATCTCTCAGAAGGCATGGGGGAAGAGTTAGGTGTTTTTGAAGGAATTACTATCATTGCTTATATGCACATATGTGAAAATTTCAATGTCAATCTCAGTACACTGTATGGAAAAGGAGGCTATAGGGAGGCAGAAGGTGGGGCACCAAGACCTGTGTACACATATGTCACTGTCAACATGAGATACTATAATACATCAATAAAAGCATATAAAAATAACATTCAAAAATAAATGACTCAAAACCAATCTGTCAATACTATTAAAAATGATTTAAAATATATAACCTGCTAATATCATCTTTGCATATAATAGTCAGCATCTTTTATACCAACACTATGTTGAAATATGATTAACAGAATCAGTATATCTTACTAAAATATTTTGAAGTATTATCATTCTTAATTTAAAAGGTTGCCTTTTTTACTCATATTCCATAATAAGACAATGGTAAAGAAAAAGCAACAAGGTTCTCAGTATCTCTAAAAAAATCTGTTCTTAAGATTTCATCAAATAAGATTTATTTGGATTTCAGTTATGATTTATTTGTATAATTTTAATTTTGTTAATGACTCATCCTGTTTCCTTATCAGTAAAATAACATGTGTGTTGTTGTTTATATAGGTTAAGTCAGAATTAAGGTGCAATAAAGCAGCCTTTGTTGGCTTAAAGAAAAATTGTTATTAAAAGAGCCAGGCATGGTGGCTCACGCTTGTAATCCCAGCATTCAGGAGGCTGAGACTGGAGGATTGTTGTTCGCGGACAGCCTCAACTATTTAGTGAGGCCCTCTGCAACTTAGTGAGACCCTGTTTCAAAATAAAGAATAAAAATAGGGCAGGGGGTGTGGCTTGGAGGTCAAATGCCCCTGACTTCCATCCCCAGACCCACAAAAAAAAGGAGTAATGTTATTAAAAAATATATACTTCATCCTTTACCCAGTGATCCTTGACTCCACAAACCCCTGAAAGTAGAAGAAGAGACATGAGGATAACCAGGATTTTAGAGAGCCTATTCTTCAGTGAATACATGGGCTAGGTTAAGCTCTGGCAATTAGATGTAAGAATAAAACTTATAGCCGGGCGTGGTGGCGCACGCTTGTAATCCCCGCGCTTGGGAGGCGGAGACAGGAGGATCACGCAGGTTCGAGGCCAGCCGCGCTGGCGTAAGAGACCCTGTTTCAAAAATATAAAATAGGTCTGGGAGTGTAGCCCAGAGGAAGAAGGGCTTCCAGGAACCCCAGTACCACCAAAAAAAAAAAAAAAAAAAAAGAATAAAACTTATATATTTAATAAAACTGTGTGTACAGACAGAGTGCTTTAGGATGAAAAATTCAGTGTGGCAAATAATTGTGAAGGAGTTATGCTTCCTAATTCTTCAATGATAACGAGCTAGTACCCCCTAGACTGGAAATTTTGGCAAAGTCAGAGTCATTAACATTGGAGGTCCCCATACAGGCAGTAGGCAAGAAACTACTAAGATGGGAGATATGGACAAACAGAAGCCAAAAGAGGGTGAAAAACAGAATAAATTTTGTTAGTTGCAGGTGACTGGTTGAATTATGAAAATGCCTACAGTCTCATTTACATGCAGTACCCCAGAGAGATGAAGGTTCATGCAATTCTGATTTGGATAAAAAAGTCTTATTGTATTTTGTAGATACTGACTGCTACAGTCTAAGACATATGTATTAAGTGTGACTAACTCTTTGGAGTCCCTATCTTCTCCCTCTATATTCTGAAACAGATAAGTCCTTTTATATTCTGAAACAGATAAGTTATTGGAACTTTCAGAAAATTATCCAGACCAATTTTTCCATCCAGACTGAGGTATACATTAAACCTTTTTATGTAGCACACCACTTCCAGTTAAGAGATATGAGCTTTGCACATACCCGCTCAGATATTAGTTATGTCGTATTATAACTGGGTGAGAAAAGAAAATAAGATTTACACTTTTTTTAGTGGTACTGGGATTCCTGAAAACCCTTCTACCTCTGGGCTACATTCCAAGACCTATTTTTTTATACTTTTTTTATTTGGAAACAGGGTCTCTTAAGCCAGCAAAACTGGCTTCTAACCTGCGCAATCCTCCTGTCTCCACCTTCCAAGTGCAGGGATTACAAGTATGTACCACCACGCCCAGCTAAGATATATATTGTTTGGAAACAGGGTCTCTTAAGCTAGAGAGGCTGGCTTCGAACCTGCATGTTCCTCCTCTCTCCACCTCCCAAGCATGGGGATTACAAGCATGCACCACCACGCCCGGCTCTTGTATCTCCTGATGGCTTGATCTTAGATTTCCCAGCCTCTACAAGTAGGAGAAATAAATTTCTTTTGTTCATAAACCACGAAGTCCATGTTATTTTTCAATAGCTATCCAAAGAAACTAAGACATGCTGTTCCTGCCAACTGAATATTTAAGTACTTAAAAAATGTCCAAATTAAACTTGTCATTTATTAAATTCTACTTAGAAAAAATAAACCATTGAATAAAGCCATATTGTCACAAGTGTTTTTCAAAGCAACCCAATTAACTAACATTGGAATGGGGAAAATGAGTATACACCTCCAACATGTTAAGGAATGATAATAAATACACCAGTAAATGAAGAAGTATGTAAAGTTAGATTTGTGTTGTTCCATATCCCACTTTCTTTGACAAATTTTATCCCAGAAACATAGTATGCCACAGGAGCACCCTCAACTGATAGATATAGTTGCTGGAGAATAAATGCCTCCCAATTTTCTGGTTGATTAGTTCTAGTAAGTCTCCTGCATGTTTCTCAGGACAGCGTAGTGAAATGGAGCTCCTGTTTCGAGGCAGAAACCTTAAGCCTATATCATAAAATTGGCTTTTCTTTCTGTCTTGTCTCACTCTCCCCAACCGTTACTCTTGCTTCTTGAATCAGATCTCCTTATAAACCACCTACAATCAGGCCATGTCTCAAGCACTGCTTTGGGGAAAAAGTAACTAATATATAATCACATATGTATCACTCTAGCTTGCTGTTTTCCATAGTGATTGATACAAGCAGCATTATATTGATTTAACATATAAGGACTGATTCAATTTTTCAGGCTTCTGAAAATTACATGTTGGAAGAACAAAATTCTATGGAGAAAGTATATAGCAATAGGAAATTAAAATGTTTGGTTGACAGAGAGATAGCATTGAATATTTTAGTTTTTGAACAGTTAGCTACAACTTTGGGACCCAATTTGCTCTTCTGAAAGAAAAGGACAGTGGTGGCACATGCTTGTAATCCCAGCATTTGGGAGGCTGGGACCAGAGGATCTCAGTTCGCAGACAGCCTCAGTTCCTTAGTGAGGCCCTCTGCAACTCAGTGAGACCCTGTTTCTAAATAAAGAATAAAAAATAGGGCAGGGGGAGTAGCTTGGAGGTCAAATGCCTCTGGGTTCCATCCCCAAACCTGAAAAAAAAAGGGGGGGGGGACAACACAAGTCTATCAGCTACTTCCTTCCCCAAAACCTAGATTCAATTATTTTAAAGTCTCCAGAGTAAGAAAGAAATGTTTGATTACATAGCTTGTACTACCTAAATTAGTCCATACTGAATTGCTACAGTGATAAGAGAAGTTCTTCTTTATGGTTACTCAATGAAGTATCGTCCAAGTGATCTAACAAGAGAATGCTTAACTACTTACTGGACATTATGTGAGAGCTTTTCTTTGTCAGCCATAGTTAAATTTAGTGGCCTTTATTCCTATGAACATTACCTAAGAGAACTGCTCTTCATAGTTATGAAGAAAGAGAAGCTCTGCAACAGTAAGATGAAGAGAGTTAAGCATGAGAAAAATCTAAATTTAGCAGGAACTATATTTTGCCTATATAAGAAAATTTTGCTGATTACTGAGATGACAAGAGAATAATTAAAGGAAACATTCTTTTTGTAACCTCTGAATTTTAAGAACTCTTACTATTGGGAGCCTTAAACCAGTTCAAATATGGAATACAGAGGAAGTGGATAAGGGAATCATTAGCCTCGCTGTTTCCTAGGTTCTCTCCAGAGTGTCATAAATGAATGGAATGTTCCATCTGACTGGAATGATTCTTGTTCCCAGGAGGCAAAATGATAATGTACTAGACACACTGTAATAGTTTCTTTCATCCCACTGTTTCAAAGATAAACCTAAAAAATGCTTTGATTCATTGGAATGCTATAAATGGAAGGTCTTTTTCATTCTTGCTACAAATTAAACTTCTGAAATTTCCATCCATATTAAAAATGGCTTTTCTTTGTTACAAATTTATATACCCAACTAAATGCCAAACATCTTCACTTAGGGACTTTATCTGAACAGAAACTTCCACCCCAAAATGTATCAAATTAACAATCATCATTGCTCTTTAAACTTCTCCTTTTTTTCTCTCATATTCTCATTCTTCCAACAAACCCTTTGCTTAATAATGGCAATATTATCCTTATTTTAAAAATAAAAACTTTAAAGCAGGTCATGGTGATGCACAGTTGCAATGCTAGCATTTGGAAGGCTGAGACAGGAGGATCTGGGTTCGCAGCCAGCCTCAGCTTAGTGAGGCCCTCCACAACTTAGTGAAACTCTGTTTAAAAATAAAAGATTGCCAGGCATGGTGGTGCATGCTTGTAATCCCCGTGCTCGGGAAGCTGAGACAGGAGGATCACATGGGTTTGAAGCCAGCCTCAGCAACTTAGTGATGCTCTCAGCAACTTAGTGAAACCCTGTTTCCAAATAAATTATCAAATAGGTCTAGGAGTATAGCCCGGAGGTAGAAAGCCTCTGGGTTCTACCCCAGTACCACCAAAACAATAAAATAATGAAATAAAATATTTAAAAATAGGACTGGGGTGTAGCTTGGAGGTAGAATGCCCCTGGGTCCCATCCACAGCATCATAAAGAAAAAAAGAGAAGGAAAAAAAATAAAAGAAAAAGAAAAAATTCAGAGATACTTGAATCTTCCTTTTCATTATCTGTGTTAATCTACTTGGGCCTATTATAACAAAATATTATAGATTTGGTGACTTAAATAATGGATATTTATTTCTCACAGTTCTGGAGAATAAGAAATCCTACATCAAATATCTTTAAATTTATTTCCTGGTAAAGACCATCTTTTTGGTTTCCAGATGGCCACCTTCTCACTGTGTCCTTGAGTAGTAGAAAGAGAGAAAGCCCTAGCTTTTTCCAGTACTGATAGGCTGAGGATTTTCCAGGGCTTTGAGTTATGGTTTCTTTTTGTTTAATAATCCCTCCCTTCTTTAATTAATTTTTTCTCATGTTTTATTGCATGCAGCCAAAAAGAACAAAACTACTCTTTTGATACTTTGCTTAGAAATCTCCTCAGCTAAATGTTCAATTGTATTACTAAAAACTTCTACCTATCACAAAATACTAGAAAACCAGTCCAGCCAAATTCCTTGTCACCTTAGAACAAGAATCATATTTTCTCCATTATTTAATAATAATTAATCAATGGCCATGGTCCAAGTGATATAACATGAGAACACTTGACTAATTACAGGGCACCTTCTTAGAGCTTTTCTTTGTTAACCATAGTTAGATTCCATCTAACCCTAATCATAATGACAATCATCAGAAAGTCAAACAAAAATAAATGCTGGTGAGAACATGGAGAAATAGAAACTCTTCTACACTGATGGTGTGATTACAATTAATGCAGCCACTGTGGAGATTAGTATGGAGATTCCTCAGAAAACTGGGAATGGATCCACTATAAGATCCAGCTACCATTCTTGGATATCTTTCCAAAAATACTAAAATCACAATATTATAATAATGCATCAATATCCATGCTTATAGCAAGTGCTGTGTGCATGTAAGTCACCAACACTATAAACTGCATTGTGATGTGAGTCTATAATGTACCAATAAAACTACTTTAAAAAGTAGAAAAGGGTATTTCTTTATTTTAATTTTTTATTGGTGCATTGAATTAATACATCTTGATAGGATAAAAAACTTGTGTAGATATACATGCACACATCACCCCATTAAATCCTACCCCTTCCCCATCCCATTCCCTCTATTTCCCTTTTCCCATGCTTGGTTTAGTGGTTGATATCAATATTTTTTTTTTATGTACATCATGTGCTTTAGAGAGTTTTCTTCTTTCTTCCTCCCATCACCTCAGTTAGGTTGCCTTGTTTGCTCCTCTATAGGATCTCCTTTTTCACCTGGAAGTGTGCTTATGACCCATTTCACCTTAGCTTTCACATATTAGTGAAAGCATCCATTTTCTCACTTTTTGTGACAGACTAACCTCGCTTAGCATAATGTCCTCCAGTTCCATCCATTTCTCTGAAAATGATGTCATTTTTATTTTATTTTTATGGCTGAGTAAAATTCCATTGTGTATATATCCCATAGTTTTGTAATCCATTCATCTATTGATAGGCATCTTGGCTGGTTCTATAGTTTGGTAAAGGTGAATTGTGCAGCTATAAACATAAATATGCATGCATTAGTTTGGTAGTTTGGTTTGCTTTCTTTTGGATAGATACCCAGAAGTGATATTGCTGGATCAAATGGTAAATTAGTTTCCATTCTTCTGAGAATCCTCCATACTGTTTTCCAAGGTGGTTGCACTAATTTGCAATCCCACCAACAATGTTTTCCCAATTCTCCACATCCTCTTCAGCATTTGTTATTGTTTGTGTTTTGAATGATTGTCATTATAGTTGGAGTTAGGTGAAATGTCAGGGTAGTTTTGATTTGTATCTCTCTAATTGCCAATGATGTCAAACATTTTTTCATGCATTTATTGTCCACTTGAATTTCTTCTTTCCTGAACTGTCTATTGAGTTCACTTGCCCATTTTTATTAGATTATCTGGTTTTTTAGCATTGAGTTTCTTAAGTTCTTTGTATATTCTAGATATTAGTTCTCTATCTGAGACATACATGGCAAAAATCTTCTCCCATTCTGTTGGCTCTTGGTTGAGGATCTTGACAGTTTCCTTTGCTGAATAGAAGCTCTTCAGTTTCATGCAATCCCACATATGGATGCACGATTTAATTTGTTCTCCCTTTGGGTCTTGTTGAGAAAGATTTTATCTGTGCCTATGTGTTGCAGTGTTGGACCTATGCCCTCTTTAAGGAGCCTCAAGGTCTCTGGGCTAATTTCCAATTATTTGATCTATCTTGAATTGACTCTTGTGCAGGGTGAGAAAGTGGGATTAATTTCCATTTTTCTGCATATGGTTAACCAGTTTTGCCAACACCATTCGTTGAACAGACTATCTTTCTTCCAGTGTATGTTTTTGGCCCCTTTGTCAAATATCAAATGGCTGAAAGTGTGTGGATTTGTTTCTGAGTCTTCTATCCTGATCCATTGGTCTATACATCTGGTTTTGTGCCAGTACCATGCTGTTTTTATTACAGTGGCTTTGTAGTATAGTTTAACGTTAGGTATTGTGATTCCTCCTGCATGGTTTTTGTTGCTGAGAACTACTTGGCTATTCTGGGCTTTTTGTTGTTCCAAATGAATTTAAGAACTGATTTTTCTATGTCTGTAAGAAATGATCTTGGTAACTTAATGGGTATTGCATTGAATCTGTGTTACCGACGAGCTCAGTCCTGTGGGGGCAAGTCCACTCACGACCGGGAGCCTCAGAAAGATGGGGCAAAAGGCAGGTGGAGTTCTGCAGAAGGCTATCTGCAGCAATTCTTTCCCCTCTATGAATTCCCTAAGTTTTTAGGTACGACGCTTGGGAAAGAATTTGAGGTGGACAAAGGCTTCTTGAGCCAATGACAATTTATTACAGGAACCCAGAGAAATTTATACCCTTCACCAGTGAGATTAATAATAGGAGAAAAAAAAAAAGAAAGGGAAGGGGGGCAATCACAGCAAAACAATAGTAAATTACATATAAACAAAGTAAATGACTAGTCCAGCATTTAGGAGATAAGCTCCAGGATCTTTCTTCCGATATTGCAGCAGGGCAGGTCCAAAGGTAAATTCCAAAGGCAATACAGGCACGCCCAAGGCCCAGGGCTTGGAGAATACGCCTTCTCATGGAATCTTCTTTTGCTTTCTTTTTTGAAGTTTCCATCTATATCCATATGACAAGCATGGGGAGCTGTGGCGGTCCAGGGAGATGCGATGGGAGCCTCTCAGATCTCATCCGCTTTGCCTTCTGAAGTCTGAAAGCTTACAAAAACTCACAACACAGCTTGGCAAATAAGACACCACAAATAACACTGTGAAGTTCTTGGATTTAGTTGTCAAATGTATTTCCTTGACTGCTGAACACTCTTTTTTAGACAAAAAGCCTATTAAAGGCCTATTGGTCTCTAATAATCCATTTCCTTATCACAAACCCTCTGCAACCTGCTTCTAACTTTCTAATTCCTTTCTTTCCCAGTCGGGACGTTCTTATGATAAGCTCTTCTTCATGAAAAAGTGCTTTCTTACTCTTATGGTATTTCCTTTCCTTCATACATATATATTTAGAATATCTGTCCTTTATTTTGTCATTTTCATTTCTAGCCATGCGGCATTCTCCCTGTTTCGGGGGAACGCTCACACTGGGCGTGAAGGTCAACAATCTTTCTCCTTGGCTCTATTGTATTTTGGCAACTAAGTTGTTCATCAGTTAAATTGCTTTGAAGTCACACCCAAAATTTTATCTTCTCTGTCTCTAGGCAGGATCTCAAGGGTAAACAAAGTTTCCTTAAACTGAGCTATCGGTTACCGGAGTTAATAGCTTAACCTAAGTTAGTGATAGTGAGGGTCAGAGACCCTTTGTAATTGCTGCAGTTGGAATGCTTATCACAGCATCTGAGTTCTGGCCAGTTTTTTCCTTACTATTGAGCAAAGCCAAGGACGTTTATTTCCACGGACTCAATTTCTGATCTCACATCATCAGAGCAATTCGTGTAGAGAGTTAAAAGAATACCAAGAGAATAATAGTTATGAAGGATATCTAAAGTGGGGGATATTTTTTGCCAGAGACGATACCTCTTTCTCGGGGCGTTCTGCCTATTTTACTATGTGGAGTGGGGGTCCTCAACACATAGATGCCGAGGCAGCAGGATGTCTTGGCAAATCTGTAGATCACTTTTGGGAGTATGGCCATTTTGATATTTATTCTGCCTATCAATGAACAGGGAAGATCTTTCCATCTTCTAAGATCTTCAATTTCTTTTTTCAATATTTTATAATTTTCTTTGTAGAGGTCTTTTGCCTCCTTGGTTAAGTTTATTCCTATGTATTTGGCGGGGAGAATCCTGAGTGGAAGTGTTTTTCTGATTTCTTTTTCAATGGATTTATGGTTGGTGTACAGAAAAGCTTCTGATTTGTTGAGTTTGATTTTATACCCAGATATTTGCTGAAATTGTTGATCAGGTCTATAAGTCTTTTGGTTGAGTTTGTTGGATCTTCTAGGTATAGTATTATGTCATCTGCAAATAGTGAAAGTTTGAGTTCTTCTTTTCCTATTTGTACTCCTTTGATTTCCATTTCTTGTCTTATTACTCTGGCTAGAGTCTCAAGTACTATATTGTAGAGAAATGGTGATAATGGACATCATTGCTAGTTCCTGTTTTTAGGGGGAATTCTGAAGTTTTTTCCCATTTAATATAATGTTGGCTGTGGGCTTATTGTAGATTGCCTTTATGATGTTGAAGTATGTTCCTTCTATTCCAATTCTCTGCAGTGCTTTTATGATAAAGAGATGTTGGACTTTATCAATGGCATTTTCAGCACTGTCAGTTGTGATGTCTTTTTTTCATTTCTTATCTTCAAGATTTTTTGATTCTCTCTTCTTTTAGTTAAATTGGCTAGTGGTTTATCAATCTATCTTATTAATTTTTTAGAGGAACCAGCTTTTGGTTTTGATTTTCTATATTTTTTTATTCTCTACTTTGTTTATTTCCACTCTAATTTTGACAAGTTCTTTCTTCTACTGGCTTTGTGTTCAGATTGTTCCTGTTTTTCAAGGGCTTTGAGGTGTGTCATTACATTGTTTATTTGATGATTTTTCTGGTTTTCTTATGTGAGTACTCAGTGCCATAAATTTTCCTCTTAATACTGCCTTCAAAGTGTCCCAGAGGTTTTGATATGTTGTATTTCTATTTTCATTTGTTTTTATGAATTTTTTATTTCACCTCTTATTTCTTCATTTAGAAGTGTGGTGTTCAGTCTCCAACTGTTTATGTGGTTTCTCTGAGTCACCTTATAGTTGATTTCTAGTTTTATTCCATTATGTTCTGAAAAGAGACAGGGAATTAAGTCACATTTTTTGAACTTGCTAGTGCTCAATTTGTAGCCCAGGATGTGATCTTTCTTGGAGAAGGTTCTATGAGCTTCTGAGAAAAATGTGAGCTCTGCTGTAGATTGATGGAAAATTCTATATTTGTCTAACAGGTCCATTTGATTTATAGTGTTCTTTACATTTGAGGTGTCTTTACTGACCTTTTGTCTAGAAGATCAATCTAATGGTGTAAGAGGAATGTTAAAGTCTCCTAGTATTATTGAGTTGGGATTTATATGTGACTTAATATCACAAAGAGTTTGTTTTATGAAAATAGCTGCACCTAAGTTTGGAGCATAAATGTTGATTATCATTATTTCCTCATGCTGGATTTTTCCTTTTACCAGTAAAAAATGTCCATCTTTGTCTCTTCTAATAAGCTTAGGCTTGAAGTCTAACTTATCTGATAACAACTCCTGTCTGTCTTCATGTTCCATTGCCATGGATTACCTTAGTCCAATCTTTTACCTTGAGATTATTGCTATCTTTACTTGTAAGGTGTGTTTCTTGCAAGCAACATTTAGATGGATTCTGGTTTTTAATCCATTTTGCCACTTTATGTCTTTATATTGGGGAGTTGAATCTATTTACATTCAGTGTGATTATTGAGAGATGATTTTTAATTCCCAACATGTTAAGATTTTACTTCTGTATGAAATATTGTTTGTTGTTCTCTTCTTAGTTGTCCGCTGCATGGAAATTCTTGTTTCTCTGGTTCTGGTGTGAATTTCTTGTTTCTTCTTTGTAGTTGATCAGTTTGAATATTTTCTCTAATGCCGGTTTTGAAGACATAAATTTCTTCAGCTTCTGCTTGTCATGGAAGAATTTTATTTCCCCATCTACTTTTAGAGATAATTTTGCTGGATAGAAAATTTTTGGCTGCAAGTTGTTTTCTTTCTGAGTTTGGAATATGTTACAAAGTCCTTCTGGCTTTCATGGATGACCTGGTTTGAAAGTCTGGAGTGATTCTAATTGGTTTTCCTCTGAATGTCACTTTGCCTTTTGTTTTTGGTGACTTTAAGATTTTCTCCTTGGCTTCTACATTAGCCATTTTGACTATTATGAGGCATGGAGAACTTTTTCTCTGATCTTGTCTAAAGGGGGTTCTGTAAGTTTCCTGTACCTGTATTTCAATCTCTTGCTCTATGCTTGGAAAGTTTTCTGCTATTGCTTCTTTAAAGAAATTGTTGAGTCCCTTGCTTTCACCTTCTTTTCCCTCCTCTACATCTATTATTTTCAAATTAGCTCTTTTGACATAGGCCCATATTTCTTCAATGTCTAGTTCCTACTGTCAAATTGTTTTTTCTATGTTATAAACTATGTGTTCATTTTTGGAGTGATCATCTTCTAGGAGTGAGATTCTACTCTCCATATGGTCTAAGCAATTGTTTATACCTTGAATAGATGCCTTTATTTCAGTGATTGCATCCTTTATTTTTTCAGACTCTCTAAATTCTTTTCAGAATTCATGTATTAATTCTACAGTTACATTATTGATTTGAACTTCTGGAGAACTCTGCAATTCTGTGCTATCAGGTTCTGTAGTTGTGGTATTGCGGGTGCTCATTGCTCCTTTGTTATTCCTCCTTTTCATGGCTTCAGACATTGGCCTCTGTTTCTTTTGATGAATTTTTTCCGTTTCTAGGTGTCAGCTTTGTAGCATTCAGTTTGGGGGACAATGGGGATTGAGTCAGCAGGATTTGTACATGCCATCTTCCCCCAATCCCATTATTTTTACCTTAAGCAACTATGTCAGCTACATCATGGTGCACAAAATATGTGTTTAAATTTAAAGAAAAATGAAATAATAAATTTAAAGAAATTAATTCTTTGTTAAGGAAACTAACATCCCTTATTCATAGTCTACTATAAAATTACTGTGTAAATTTTTACTTTTTCATCTAAATCCCTTACCTAAATAAATCCCTTACCAAAATAATTATTATCATAACTTTTAACCATCTGACCTACTTAACCTTTTTTTTTTTTAATTGGTGCACTGTATTCATACATCATAGTGGGATACAAACTTTTGTAGACATACATGCACATATCGCCCAGTCAGCCCCCACCTGATCCCCACCCCATTCTATCCCCATCCCTCCCTCCCATGCTTGACTTAGTGGTTGACATCTAGTATTATAGAAATTTATCCAAAATTAAAAATGATAATCTCACATAACAGTTTCATTTGTCTGATACCAAGCTTTTGATGACTTAAAGATAACATTTCAATATTTCTTTCTACTTTCTTTCTTACCAGAGAATATTTTTTTTCTATTTTTTAGGTGAAACTATCATATATTTATATATTTATTTTTCAGGAAAAAAAATCTATCCTAATATGGAATATGGACTCTAGATACCCAAAACGATCTTGAAAAAGAACAAAGCTAGAAGATGTATATTTTCTGATTTCAAACCATATAAAGCTACAATAATTGAAAAAGTGTAGTACTATTCTAAAGGCAGATATATAAACCATTGGGGTTAAATAAAAGCCTAGAACTAAATTCTTCCCTATATTGTCAAGTTATTTTTGACAAGGTTTCCACAAACATTTGGTGGTGGAAAAAATAATCTTTTAACTAAATATTGTTGAAAAATAATAATTACATGGAAAAGAATAAAATTGGACCCTTACCTAATCCCATATACAAATATTAACTCAAAATAGATAAAAGACCTAAATATAAATCTTAAGACTATAAACTTTTAGGAGAAAATCTGGGTCATAAAACCTCACAACATTAAAATTGGCAGTGATTTCTTGGATATGATTTCAATGGCACAGGCAACAGAAGAGTATACAAACTCCCTAAAAAATATTGTATATCCAAAGACAATGTAAACAGAGTTAACAGTTACTAATAGAATGGGATAAAATATTTCACAAATGCTATATCTGAAGGTATATTAATATTCCAAATAGAAATCCTAAAAATTAACAACAATAAAGGCAAACAATACAATTTAGAGATAGGTAAAAGACTAACATAAATAATGAATCTCCACAGATAACCAATCTTAGTTGTCTGTTGGATGGAAAATCTTGTTTCTCTAGTTCTGGTGTGTGTTACCTATTTCTTTGTAGTTAATCTCTTTGAGTATTTTCTCTAGTGCTGGTTTTGAAAACATAAATTCCTTCAGTTTCTGTTTGTCATGGAAGCTTCTTATTTCCCCCATCTAATTTGATAGAAAGTTTTGCTGGGTAGGAAATTTTTGGCTGGAAGTTGTTTTCTTTCAGAATTGGGAATATGTTACTCCAAGCTCTTCTGGCTCTCATAACTTGGTTTGGAAAGTCTGGGGTGATTCTATTTGGTTTGCCTCTGAATGTCACTTGGCCCTTTGTTTTTGTTGCCTTTAAGATTCTCTGCTTGGCTTCCACATTGGTCATTTTGACAATTATGTGGCGTGGGGATCCTCTTCTCCGATCCTGTCTAAAGGGAGTTCTATAAGTTTCCTGGATCTGTGTATCAACCTCTTGCTTTATGTCTGGAAAATTTTCTGCTATTACTTCCTTGAAGAGATTGTTGATCCCTTTGGTTTCACTTTCTTTTTCCTCCTCTATTTCGATTATTCTTAGGTTAGCTCTCTTAAAATGGGCCCATATTTCTTCAATATCAGATTATTGCTGTCGGATATTTTTTTCTAGATTAGAAACTATGCGTTCATTTTTGGATTGCTCATCTTCTAAGAGCAAGATTCTGTTCTCCATGTGTTCTAATCAGTTGTTTGTGCTTTGAATTGAGGCCTTTACTTCATTAATTGCATCCTTTATCTCCTTTTGGCTCTCTCTGAGTTCTTTTCGAAGCACCTCTATTATTTCTACAGTTATTTTCCTGATTTGCTCTTCTAGAAATCTCTGATTTTCTGTTTTATCGGGTTCTGATGTTGTGGGGTTGTGGGCATTCATTGCTCCATTGTTATTCCTTTCCCATGATTTCAGAAGTTTGTGCCTTCTCTGGGTTCTTCCCTTGGGTCACTATGACTTCACTTAAGGTGTTCTGGATCTCGAGTCTGTAGTATCTCAGACCCCACTACTCCTTTACTGGGTTGTATCACAGAGTCTCCGACCCAGAGAGTCGATAGAGGCTGCTTTACACTGTGGGGGGTGCCAGGTTGCACGTTCTCCTATGGTGTGATATCTCTGCCACCGCCCCTCCCCCACTGGGTCAAGTCCCAGGGAGTACAGTACTGGGATTTCTCCTCTGTGGCCTGCAATTTGTCTCACTCTTCTTGAGTACGCAGATGTAGCTGTACTGGCTTCGCTGAATTCGCTGCTGCTGCCGCCGGTGGCAATATGGCACCGCTGCTACACCCTCGGCCGTGGGCCTGGTGTTTTTCTTCTTGGTTTTGATTTCTACTCTGAATCCCTGCAGCGTGTGCTGAGCTCAGCCACTGGGAGCTTTAGATGCTCTCTGCGCCGAGAAATCCCGCCTTGCTGTTCCGTAGCAGCTCACCTCGGCTTGCTGTAGCCATCCGGTGAACTCCCCGCTGCCGCCGGCAGTAAAGCGCTGCTGCCACATCTGTGGCTCTGTTCTCAGTCCGCTTTCTCTCTGGAGCCTGGTGATTTTTTTGTTTCTCTGGTGATGGTGTTTTCTGGCTATGAAAGGCGCTGATTTTGTGGTAATGGAGATTGGTTGTTAGCAGAGCTCTTAAGCCCCGCTTTTCTCGGTCTCCATCTTCCCGGAAGTCCCTAGTTAACCTTAATAAGACTTTAATTTCTTTTTCAATTGTTAGTTTTTTAAGTCCAAAAAGACTTTCTCATTTTCTCTGGAGCTCTTGTGAAGGTGAAAACAGAATGTCCTAAGAAAATTTCTGCATGTAAATATATTCTTGCTTACCCAGTCTTTGTATGTTTATGCAAGTTGATATATTCTTGATTACCCAGCCATGTCAATATATTCTTGCTTATCCTACCCATTCCCATCACCATTAAAATTCTAATAACAGACATTATCCACATTCAGTTTCTCAATATCCCTCTGCAGGGAATATGTGCAACTTAAAAACTAGCTGATTCTACTGTCCATGAAGATATTGGCCTGCCCAACTCCCAACATCCTGTCTCTTTTTTGTTTTTTCAAAGATTTTATTTTTGTTTATTTTTATGTAGATTATATTGAAAATGGCATACATTCAGACTGTGATTGGTGCCCTCTCCCCCTCCACTTCCCCTTCTCCCCTGGACACAATAATTGTCCAGGTTAACCATGCTACATTCATACTTTTACACATATTTGGATGTAGCTCCTCTATTAATCAACTTCAGCCTTCTTTGTCTCCTACCCTTCCATTTCAGCTTTGCTGAGGTTTCTCCTCCATTATCTGGAGTCCCTATGGTGTTCCTAATAGTCCCTAGTTTGGGCATATTAGAGAAAACATATGGCTCTTCTCTTTCTGTGCTTGGCTGATCTCACTTAACATAATGTTCTCCGGGTCTTTTCATTTTACAGAAACAAACCCACACACTTATAATCAATTAATCTTTGACAGAGGGGCCAAACACATATGCTGAAGAAAAGATAGCCTTTTAAACAAGAAATGGGCAACTGAATTGAATAGACACATCACAAAAGAAGAGATACAAATGGTCAATAGATACATAAAAAGATGTTCAACATCATTAGCCATTAGGGAGATGCAAATTAAAACTATGATGTGATTCCATCTAACTCCAATTAGAGTGACAATTATAAAGAAACCAAATAACAAAAATGCTGGTGAGAATGGGGGGAAAGAGGAACTCTTTTACACTGTTGGTGGGAGTGCAAACTAGTTCAGCTCTTATGGAAATCAGTGTGGAGATTCCTTAGAAAACTTGGAATGGATCTGCCATATAATCTGGCTATACTACTCCTGGGTATCTTTCCAAAGGGATTGAAATCAGAGAACTACAGTAATATATGCATACCCATGTTCATAGTAGCATAATTCGTAATAGACAAAATATAGAACCAACCTAGGTCTTCATCATAGATAAATGGATTGAGAAATACACACAATGGAAATCTACACAGCTATAAAGAAGTACAAAATCATAATATCATGTGATTTAATCGCTTAAATAATCATTCATAAGGACATTTCCCTCTCTTAGTGTAGTACCAAAGATCAAAAGCAATTAAACTTTCAATAATTACAGTAATTCAAAGACTTTCTGTGCCACAGATTCCACTCCTAAATGTTTCCTCCTAGAAAACGGTCCTGCTAGAATATTAATAATGCTGTTTGAAGAACATCTCAGTGGGACTGATAGAGAATCCATGAGCAAAGGTTGCCTATTAGAGTAATTTCACACTAACAGAAATGGTTTTATCTCCAATACTTCCATGTGAGCTTCATCACTGGCCAAAAGCAGCCCAGGACACATGTGGTATATGCATGGGGGCCACAGTGGATCCAAAAGTGTGGCAAGTGGAGAATGCCAGGCAACCACACTCTCTACAAGAGGCTCTTATAGAGGGAGGCCTTTGAGGGAATAAGAATCTTACATCACATTCATCAAGATAGTTACCACAATATTCCACTCTACACATTGCATATCTGTCCCCAGGATCTATAGGAGCTAGGCTGAAACAAATTGATGGTAATAATGAGCAAAGACCTTCCCAAAGAAGGTCCTGCTATGTCTAGCTTATGGTTAACATTTTAGACTGCCAAGCTCATGCTATAGGAGTTTCCAATTCCCCAAAAGAAGCCACAATTTTTTTAGTCACCAAATATTTTTATGAGAGCAGTTAATAAAAAATTTTTGTAAACAATGACATAGTAAATATGAATGAATAAATAATCAAAACTTGGTGAAAAATTTTTCAAACCATTTTAGTCAACTTGATTCTCCTATTTGTTAGAACTTATTTATTATTAATAACAACATATTTTGTCTGTTTTATTATTTAAACATAATTGTTTCACTTCTAAATAGGATATATATATAATTATATATATATATATAAAATTATATATTATTATATGTTTAATGACATGGTAAAAACTACAGAAAATGGGTGACTATAAAATTATATTATGTTTAAGACTTCAGAGAACTGTTGATGCTAAGAAATTTAAAGAAACTAAATTCCAAAGAGAAATAAGACACTCCTAGGTGGGAATGACTGGGTTTCCTATTTCATGGTATTTGCTAAATCTGAACAAGGACTGGCAGAGGTCTTTAAAAATGTGAGAGACCCTGCTGAGTAAAGAAAAACTAGAACAACTTTAGTTATGTCTGGAATACAACTTGGAATTTGGAGAAGAAACACATTACATAACTAGTTGTCTCCATATTGTGAGATTTCTCCTTAAGACTGTGGCTTATTTTATGGCTAAATAGCTATGAGTGGGCTGAAAAGATAGAAGACACAGTGCCTTGACCACAAAAATCCTGAAAGGCTAATAATAAACTTTGAAAGAGACAATTCCTTAAGCCATTTGAAACCAGAGAGTAATTAAAACTAACTAAATCTACAATCCAGTCCTAGTCCAGCTCAACACCTGATTGGATCCAAATGATAATCCCCTCACCTGAGTTCCCTGACAAAAAGTCTTGTTAAAAAGAAATAATATCTACTTCAATATCAATAGTTCTTCCATACACAATGAACAGCAAGTAGTAATTATTAGATTATGTGACCTAAAATCAAAGAAAAAGAAAACCCATAAAAGTAGAGCCATGTATGATTTACATATTAAAATTAGCAGTAGATATCTTTAAAATATCTATTATAAAATTTTAAATAATAAAAATTAAGGATAAAATGAAATAAAAGATCAAGAATGTCAACAAAAAATGAATCATAAAAAATCTAAATGATGAAAATTATAATATCTTAAATAAAAACTTAACCAAAGAAATGATAGTCCAAAGGAGATAATCCATGAACATAAAGATACCTCATTGAGAAACTGAGCATCTGTGAAAAGCCCTGAAGAAGTATAGCAAGAGTGAATGATACTGAAAAGGAGTGGTGATAGTGGGCATCCTCGACTTGTTCCTGATTTTAAGGGGAATTGATGCAGTTTTTCCCCATTCAATCTAAGGTTGGCTTTAATTTTATTGTATATTACCTTAATAATGTTGAAATACATTCCTCATCCCTTCCCCTCTGATTGGTCACCTTAATTGCTTTTCAATAGGGCCCTTTCTACTACTCGACCTCCTCCTGTACGCCCTTTCCTCCTAGTTCTTGCTAATTAGGGGAAGCATCTGGATTATATTTTCTGTGCTATTTCTCTGTGCATGCTGCATTGCAAGTTCCGATCCCACTCTTGACAGCCCCAGTAGTGACCTGGCCACCCAGAGGACTATGATCCCAACCTCGCTGGCTCCAGCACCGGCCTTGCCTCATGGGAGACCCGATCCTGGCCTCACTGGCCCTCGCACTGAACTAACCCCCTCAGCTGGCTCCTCTCTCAGCCTCAGAGGCCCCAGCTCCGTCCTGGCCTCACAGCTGTTTCCGATCCCTAGCCTTGTTGGCCCCAGCACTGACCTCACCCCTCGGCCGGCTCCAATCCCAGCCTCGGAGGCCCCAGAACCGGCCATACCTCAAGGCAGGCTCCGATCCCGGCATCGCTGGCCCCGGCACTGGCCTAATCCCTCAACAGGCTTCTAGCCAGGCCTTGAAGGCCCCAGCACCGGTCTTGCCTCACAGCAGGCTCCAATCCCAGCATCGATGGCCCAGGCACTGGCCTAACCCCTCGGCAGACTCCGATCCCGGCCTCGGAGGCTTCAGCATCAGCCTTGCCTTGCGGCAGGCTCTGATCCCGGCCTCACTGGCTCTGGCATTGGCCTAACACATCAGCTGGCTCTGATCCCGACCTCGGAGGCTCCAGCACCAGCCTTGCCTCATGGCAGGCTCTGATCCCGGCCTTGTTGGCCCCGGCCCTGGCCTAACCCCTTGGCATGCTCCAATCCTGGCCTCAGAGGCCCCAGAACTGGTCTTGTCTCAAGACAGGCTCCAATGCTGGCCTTGCTGGCCCCGGGACCAGCCTAACCCCTCAGCAGTCTCTGATCCTGGCCTCGAAGGCGACAGTAGTGGCCTTGCCTCACAGCAGGCTCCGATCCCGGCCTTGCTGGCCCCGGCACTGGCCTCACCCCTCGGCAGGCTCCGATCCAAGCACCCTCTTCACCCAGAAGGTTGTCCCACATTCCCAAGGGTGTGTGTTGCCTCTGAGGTAATTTCTTCAAAAGTTCCAGGTGTATTACATCAGATCTCTGCCTCTCCTGAGTACTTGCCGCTGCCAATGTGACTGCCTCCACTATTTCAAATCTTTCCCAAGGACTTTTCTCATACCGCATAATGTCCAGTGTTCCTAAGCATGCACGACACTAGGATTCAACCTTTGGGGTAATTTCTTCAGAGGATCAGGGTGGGTTGGATCAGATGTCTGCCTCTCCCAAATCCAAGTCTCCACTGCCATTTCCATGACTGCTGCCGCCACTGCCTTCCTCCTAGGCCTTCACTAGACTCTCTCCTTACAGGTGATGTCCCTGATTCTTAATGATGTCAAGAAGCAGCAGTCCTCCTTCGGGGGGAATTTTTCCAAAAGTTCTAGTTCAGATGGATATGTTTTGTCTGCATCTCCAATACTCTAGCTGCCGCCATAGCCATCTTAACCCCTCTCAATTTTTTTTTTGTTTCCCTATTTTTTTTTTTTAAATAAGAGAAGAGAGTATGTGTGGTTTGGGGAGGATGTGGGATCAGGCACTTGGTGCCGATGAAAAAAAATTTTTTTCCAAGCGAGAGGGGAGTCTCCTAAGGGTGCCTTGGCCGGGCCTGCCCACCCATCCAGAGTCAGGGCATTGCGGCCCTTACCTCCTGGCGCTTCTGAGTGGGGGGAATCACCTAAGGGTGCCCCGCCCGCACCCACCTACCTGCCCAGGTTGGGCCTTGCAGCCTGGACCTCCGGGCTGTTCTGGGTGGGATGGGGGTCGCCTAAGGGTGCCCTGCCCATGCCCAGCCACCAGGCTGGGTCGAGGCCATGCGGCCTGGACCTATGTGGCCTTCCGGGTAGGGGGGTCGCCTAAGGGTGCCCTGCCCGTGCCCGCCCGGGTCGGGGGCCATGCGCTCATACCTCCAGGGCCTTCTGGGTTGAGGAGTTCACCTAAAGGAGCCCCACTCGCGCTTGCCCACCCTCCCGTGGTTGGGGCAATGTGGTGCAGACCCCTGGGGCCTTCCAGGTGTGGAGGGGTTCGCCAAAGGGTGCCTGCCATAGCCCATAGCCCGTACCAGCCCACACTCCAGGGGTCAGGATCATGCAGCCCAGACCTCTGGGGGGTTCCGGGTGGGGGTTTCGCCTAAGGGTGCCCTGCCTGCACCCGTGCCCGCCCGGGTCGGGGGCCATGCGCTCATACCTCCAGGGCCTTCTGGGTTGAGGAGTTCACCTAAAGGAGCCCCACTCGCGCTTGCCCACCCTCCCGTGGTTGGGGCAATGTGGTGCAGACCCCTGGGGCCTTCCAGGTGTGGAGGGGTTCGCCAAAGGGTGCCTGCCATAGCCCGTAGCCCGTACCAGCCCACACTCCAGGGGTCAGGATCATGCAGCCCAGACCTCTGGGGGGTTCCGGGTGGGGGTTTCGCCTAAGGGTGCCCTGCCTGCACCCGTGCCCGCCCACCCTCCCAGGGTCGGGAGCATGCAGCCCTGACTCCAGGGCCTTCGGGGTGTGGGGGGGTCACCTAAGGGAGCCCCGCCCGTGCCCGCCCAACCTCTCAGGTCGAAGCCATGCAGCCCGGACCTCCTGAGCCTTCCGGGTAGGGGGGTTGCCTAAGGGAGCCCCGCCCTCACCCGCCCACCCTCCCGGGGTCGGTGCCAGGCGGCCTGGACCTCCTGGGCCTTCCAGGTGGGGTGGGTCGCCTTCTCCATTCTATTTATATAGTGGATAAAATATATTTCTTTGCATATGTTGAACCAGCCTTGCTTTCCTGAGATAAAATCAACTAGCTCATGGTGTACATTTTTATATGGTTTAGAATGTACAAAGCTAGTATTTTGCTCAGATTTTTTAAATCTATGTTCATCAAAGATACTGGTCTGTAATTTTCTCTTCTTGAAATCTCTTTATTTGGTTTTGGTATTAATGTGATAATGACATTACAGAAGAAATTTGAAAGAATTCCACCTTTTGTAATTTCCCAGAAGTTGTGGAGTATTCGGTTTAGTTTATCTCTAAAAGTTTTGTAGAATTCAGCTGGAAATCCATCTGCGTCTGGGCTTTTTTTTTATGGCAAAAATTTTATTGTTTCTATTTCTCTGCCTGCTATTGGTTGGTTTAGGCCTTTTATGTCCTCTTGGTTCAACGTAGGTAGGTTATGTGTGCTTAGAAATATATCCATTTTTCCAAGTTTTGCAATATATTGGAGTATAAGCTTTTAAATTAGTTTCTGATTATCCTCTGAATTTTCTCACTGTCTGTGTTGATATCTCTATTTTTATTTCTTATTTCAATAATTTGAGTTGATTCTCTCTTTCTTTTGATTAGGTTGCCAGGAGTTTGTCAATATTATTAATCTTTCAAAGAACCATCTCTTTGTTTTGTTAAGACAAGGATATACAGCAACTGAAAAAAGATTTGAGGAAAGAGTATATAGGAGAGAGAGAAGAAGCTTGTAAAAGAAATAAAGAAGGAAACAAACAAACATGTAGTAAATAACAAAACAACCAACCAAATAAAACAATAGCAAATCAAAGACAAAGCAAACAAAATAAAAAGTAAAAACAACAAAAATAATAAATACTGCAAATATACACATAAAGAGTTAACTTGATCTCTCCAGACCACCTGGGTTTGCATGGATAGTTTCAGCCATTTAATATCTGCTCACTATTGTAGGTTATGGAGCATTTTCCAATATCTTTCATTTGCTCAGTAACCTTTTGTAAGTTTGCAGCCCCACTATTGGGTCTCCTGCAAAGTATGGAAGTATGGAGCCATATAAGTCTATCAGAGCTGGTGCAGTGGTGCCTGTGCCCCTCTCATGCTTCTCACTGCTCTGCTATTAGGTCTCAGAGTGGTGGGTATCACTGTAATTGAGTTCCATGTAAGCACAGGGCTCTGTGCTTTCTGGCCCTGGGCTCTGTACTTTCCAGCCTTGGGCCTGTGTTTCCATACTCTCACTGGTGGAGGTATGCAGTGTAATCTTGGAAAGACCCCTCTGTGACCCTGTGCAGGTACTGCTTCCTGGACACTGTGGGCCTCTCCTATGTCACTGTAGGTTATAACCCATCCACCTCAGAGGTAGACTGCCAAATCTCAGACTACTGTGGTTCCTGAGGCTGTCCTCAGCGGTCTTCTGCTAAGAAATGCAGTTAACTTACTGTCCTGTGGGAACAGTGCTCTGCTGCAGGTGCAGGATTCTGGTGAGCACATGGGCTATTGCATCCTTTTCTTTGTTCTGCTGTCTCTGAAGTGTGGTGGTGATCACTTAAGATGTTGGAGTTCTGCTGCCACTTACTTCACCTCAAGTCCTTGGCTTCCTTGTAGTGGATTTCTTGGGGTTTCAGAGCTGGCAGATGCAGCTCAGGCAGGCAGCCCAAGATGGCACTGGCCTCTGAAGCAGTGGTGTTCACCAGGTCAGTCATGTGCTCAGGCTCTTTGCTATCTCATGTTCTGACCACTGGATTTTATACCACCAGTTCCCTTTATTGTGTTTTAATATAATTTTTGTTTGTTACAGCTACTGAGATGTGCTGCTTTCCACAGTCATCATCTTTTCCCCCATAACAATACATTTTAAAACAGTGGCTATTTTATATTCTATTGTGCTATTTCCATCTTTGTTGAATCTTGAGAAGAGATGAACACTTGGGCCAGGAGCTAGAACCAGTCATGATAGAGTCAGTTACATGGTAATTTCTTTCATGTGAGGAAAACAAGAATTCTCAAAGAAACTGTTTCTTTGAAATCAGCTTTCCAAACTGCCTTTTCTTTCTTTTTGCTAAACAAGTTAATTACATATACTTAGAAAAAATATCATCAGTGTTTTTTACAAAAATCCACAGCTACATTTTGACTGCTGTCATTATTGCTATGAACATTTATTCTAGTAGAATCAACTATGTGATTATGTACAACATTTATAATATGATAGTTTAAGTCATGTGAGATTCTAGTTTACATTTTAAACTGTCTATGTTGAAAAAGAGGGCCTGGGATGTAACTTTAGTGATAGAGCACTCCTACTTACCTAGCGTTCATGAGACTGAGTATGAAAGAGAGAGGGGAAGAGAAGAGAGAGAGAGAGAGAGAGAGAGAGAGAGAGAGAGAGAGAGAGAAAGAATGATAGCTGTTTCTGAAATTTTCAAAGTTCCAAACTGACTTTAAACTGGAAACTTTAGATTAATCAATACAGCGAAGCAGTGGGATGCAAAATTAGCCTAAAAATCAGTAGCTTTTCTATTTTCCAGCCATGAATCCACAGAGGAAAAAAATGCAGAAAACAATCCCATTCACAACAACCTCAAAACCAATAAAATATCTAGGAATAAACCTAACCAAAGAGGTAAAAGACCTCTGAAATGAAAAATATAAAACATTAAAGAAAGAAATTGAAGAAAATCTTGAAAAATGAAAAGATCTGCCTTGCTTTTGAATAAACAGAATCAATGCAATCCCTATCAAAATACCAATATCATTCTTCATAGACTTAGAAAAAAGTCATAATATTCATATGGAGAAAGAAAAGACCCAGAATAGCCAAAGCAATTCTCAGTAACAAGAACCATGCAGGAGGCACCACAATTCCTGACCTCAAATTATACTACAGAGATATAGTAATTAAAACAACATAAAATTGGCACAAAAATAGACACACAGACTAATGGAATATAATAGAAGGTACAGAAACTAACCCACACACTTATAGCCAACTGATCTTCGACAAAGTGGCCAAATACATATGCTAGAGAAAATACAGCCTTTCAATAAATGGTGTTGAAAAACTGGCTATCAATTTATAGAAATTGTAACTAAATTCTTAGCTTTTACCCTATATAATAATTAATTCCAGATAGATGAAAGACCTGGAAATTAGACAAGAGTCTATGAAGCTGTTAGAGGAGGGCATAGTTTAAATGCTCCATCATATAGACACAGGTAGAAACTTCCTCAACAAGACCCAAAATACTCAGGAAATTAAAACAAGAATTAATAAATGGGATGACATTAAGCCAGAAAGTTTCTGCTCATCAAAAGAAACCATCAAGAACCTAAAGACAAGGTCTATGGAATGGGAAGATCTTTACCAGCTACCACTGATAGAAGCCTAATATCTAGAATATACAAAGAACTTAAAAAACTTTACACTAAAAAAAGCCCAATCAAGAAATGGAAAACTGAATTGAATAAACATTTCACAAAAAAGAAATTACAAATCGCCAATAGATACATAAAAAATGTTCAATATCATTAGCAATCAGGGAGATATAAATCAAAACTCCCTGAGATTCCATCTAACCCCAATTAGAGTGACAAGCATAAAGAAGCCAAATAACAACAAATGTTGGTGAAGCTGTGGGGAAATAAGAACTCTTTTACACTGTTGCTGGGATTGCAAACTAATCCAGCTGCTATGGAGATCAGTGTGCAGAGTCCTTTAAAAAAAACTAGTAATGGATCCATCATATGATCTGACTATACCACTACTGGTATAGGGTTGAAATCAGAGAACTACAGTAATATATGCATATCCATGTTTATAGCAGCACAATTCACAATAGGCAAACTATGAAACCAACCTAGGTATCCATCAACAGGTGAATGGATTAAAAACTATTGGAAATACACACAATGGAATTCTACTCTGTAATAAAGAAAAATAAAATTACATCATTTGGAAGAAAATGAAAGGACCTGAAGAACATTATGTTAAGTAAAGTTTAGCCAATCACAGGAGAGAATGATCATATGTTTTCTTTAATATGTGCAGTATAAGGAGTAATTGGGATACAAGAGAGACACCAGATGATGAAGAGAAATTTCAAGGGAGCCAAGGAGGAGATATAAGGGTATGGAAGGAGAAAGACTTAGATTCACTAATAAAAACACTACCATGACAATGTGTATACATGTGAATAAATACCAAAATCAATATGGGTTCTCCATATTGGGAGAAATGGGGAGAAGGGCACCAAGAGGGTGTGCATGTATGTCATTATCAACATGATTTGGATTACTATAATACATCAATAAAAGCACAAAAAGTAAACTGGAAACTTTAGATTGGAAAGTTAATATTTAAATGAATATACTAGCGTCATTGAGTAATTCTATCCTTGCTGGAGTTTGAAATTCGAAAGTCAATCAGTAATAATGAGAATAAAATATAAAACACACACTTTGTTCTATGATAGACCCACTGAGTGTATGCAATTAAGGCCAATCATGTAACCATTCAGAACATTGTGACTGACAAAGAGCACCCAAATTAAAACTATTTCAATCAAAATGATAAAATAGATTTTTATATTCAAAAGTCAATTTCTCTGAAGGATCATTAAGCTTAATGGAAACAGTACTCTGACATTAAAGAACAATATGCATGAGCTTTGTTGAATATATCTTTCATAAGCTGTTCCCCAAAAGCCTTATGAAATAAAATGAGAAAAATAATTAAACAATATAATGGATAATCATATAAATTATGTAAAATAGTGCAATGCCATTACACAATGAATAAATTTAAGTCATTCATTCACAGATCCAATTATGAAAGAAAGCAATTAAGGGAATAGACCAGAAAAAAAGTATATTTTCATATTAAATTTTAAAAACAAAATAAGAAGTTGACAAGATTGTGCTTAGAGCCTTCCTGGTGTTGATACAAAAATCCTTCTGTGTCTACCAAATAATATATAATATATGGATGGCAAAGTCTTTATATGTTCAAAAAAAAAAAGAACACAGGAATATACAGAAGTGTGTGTGTGTGTGTGTGTGTGTGTGTGTGTGTGTGTGTGTGTTTTACTGGGGATTAAATCTAGAAGACTTCTACTCTTAGCTACACCCCAGCCATATTTTACTTTTTAAAAGAATTGTCCACAACATGGATTTCCTTTGCATTGTTGCTGTCAATGGTCAGAAGTCAGAGAAGCAATATACTTTAAGAATCATGTTTTTAAAGTCCCAAGTAAGTAAGTACTACTGATGTTATTAGCAAATACCCAAGTGGATTTTCTAGCAGATATGTTTTTCTTCTGATTGCATTTTGGAGAGCAATAAATTCTTCAAAGAAAAAAATTTGTTACCAAGACAATGCTTGTGTAACAAAAATACAACTTAGGTGAAGTTCAGGCTTACCAAAAAAGTCAATAACATCAATGGGAAGTCTATAGTGTTTTTAAATCCATGGGATGAAAATGTCTACATTGCTTCTTCAAAAGATTTTTATGTTTTTTAAAGAAAGAAGCAGCAGTCTAGGATCTTAGAAAATTTAACCAGATAAATTTTCATATTATAAGTCTTAAAACTAGAAACCATGTTATTAACTGTGAAACTATGTAATTAATTTCTTTATGAGTCTTCAATTTTTGCTAGATAAAATTAAAACTGCCACCAAAAACTGAAGCCTTTATGAACATGACAGGTCATTTGTTGAGAAAAAGGTTATGTAGAAATAGCATCTGATAATTTGTTGAAAATATTAGCATATAGATGGATATGGAAGGTGTAAAGTATTATAAGAAGAATTTTAATCAAATAATTTTGCAATATAAGTTAAATATAGTTCTATTCCAAATGTAGTTAGGTTCTCAGCCCTAATGGCAAGTGTAAGCTATGTGAGATGTACTTACCTGAAGGCCAGTTTAGGATAAATTCACAATTCCACTATTTTTAAAAGGTCACAAGAAGAAAAAGATAGAGACATAAAAACATATACAACACCAAGAATAAAAAAAAATTTTCTTTCCATACATAGAGTTAAAAATTGTTTCCAAGAATATGAGCAGTGTATCCTAAACTTTCTTAATGGACCTAGTGTTTTCTGTCACTAAAGGAGCTGTGAATTCTCAGTCTGAACTACTGGGTCTGTATCTCTCTTCAAACCAGACTTCAAGCTTCTGTCAGCCTTTCAAGTCGGCATGGTACATGGCAGGACACAAAGAAAGAATAGCATAACTGTGTGTCCGTATGCAAAGCATTGAACACCTCTTTAGTATGTGTACCCTGCCTGTTTTCTTTAAATTGTCCAGTTTATCTAACTCTTATGGCATTTCTAACATAACCTTGAAAATAGTAGTTACAGTTACAGTCATTATATGAGCACACTTCAGCATTCTGCTTAGGTAGACAACAGCCAGTTTGTCTGAACAAAATTTTTAGCAGTCTGTGATAGCTTTAACTCCAAAGATAAAATATAATGTTAACAATGAAATGATAACATTTCTGGGACAGGGGAAGATGTCTATATAGATGAGATTCTTAAATGACTAACTCAAGACATTTGCTCAGATAGTATGAGCACAGAATTTTTAGTTTAAAAATCTAGTATGATTTCCATCTATAGGATTCTTATAATAAATAAGGGTAATGTAGCTTATCTTCCTGCAAATGACTTAGATTAAACTATTAACTCCTGTTTAAGTTTTGGTTACTCAACACCCATTTAAATAGCACATTTAAATGCTCACAGATAAAGCGTATCTCAATTTATATTGTAGCCATTTCAAGTCATGCATGATTGGTTTTATCTCTCTTTATAATTTATATGCAATTGTAGCCTGGCATGGTGGCGCTCGCTTGTAATCCCCATGCTTGGGAGGCAGAGACAAGAGGATTGTGCTGGTTCAGAGCAAGCCTCGCTGGCTTAAGAGACCCTGTTTCCAAATAAAAAATATATATAAAATAGGTGTGGGAGTGTAGCCCAGAGGTAGGAGGGCTTCAAGGAACCCCAGTTCCACCAAAAAACAAAAAAAAATAAAAATAAAAAACAAAGAATTTATATGCAATTGTAAAATAAATTTTTTAAAACTCTAAATCAATTAAGGGTACATATGAGACCATTTCCCCCCAAATCTGTTTTCTCTTTCTTTCATAGTAATAACATTTCATTGAAGAAGATAGCCACCAGATGAAAACTACATTTCCCAGCTCCCCTCAGAAGCATGACTGGTCAGTGCTGGGATGTAGCACAGTGGTGAAGCACTTTCCTTGCATGCATAATGCCCTGGGTCTAATCCCCAGCACTGCAAAAAGAAAAAAGTAAGAATAGCTGTGTGCCCAAGTTTTTACCAATGGACTGTGCAAAAAAGAGAAGTGGACAATCTACATCATTTGCCTTTAAGGATAAATCGCTTTCCTTCCCCTCTTACCTTTCTTTTCCTTCTAACTAGAAATGATTGCAACAAGATTGAGGCCACATTTTGGAAATGAAAGAGCTGACCTGTCAGCTTGAGGCTGTGGCTGTCTGAGTACAGTGGAGCTGACCAGCCTCCTCTGAACTACTCACTGAAAGATGACAACTGTGCCTTCCACTTTGACCCTCCACTTTGAGGGCTTTGTTGTCACTATTTAACCTGTATTCCAACTAATCTATGCCATCCAAAAATATGAATTATTTCCTTTTGTGAGTGTGCAATGCTGGGGATTGGATCTTGGAAGGGGGCTTCCACCTTTTAGCTACCCCCCAGCCCTATTTTATTTTTTATTTTGAAATAGGATTTTGCTAAGTTACCACGTCCTCCAACCCTGCTCAGCCTCCCAAGTACTGGGATTTGTCACCACACTAAGCTTCATTTTTTAATTATTGTAAAATTTTAACTTATAAGTACTGGAAAAATAAACTTTACTCTGAGTCGCAAATTTATCTGTGGGTCTGCATATTTTACTTTACTACTATGCATTAGCATTTTCTTGATAAGAGTACTTTAGCCTTGAGAAGTATGAGACTTTCATTTTTTTCTCTACCCTGGAGATTAGACCCAAGGGCACTGGGTTCTACCTCAGAGCTACACCCTCAGTCTTATTTTTTATTCTTTATTTTGAAACAGGGTCTCACTGAGTTGCAAAGAGCCTCACTAAGTAGCTGAGGCTTGCCGCTAACAGCAATCCTACTGTCTTAGCTTTCCAAATGCTGGGATTACAAGTGTGCGCCACCAAAAAAATAAAGTGAATGTGTTTAAAAGCAAAGAATTATTCCTGAATCTATGTCTGAGATAGTTTTGTTTTCTCACTTGTAATCTTCAGTTAGATCATAGAGTAGTATGGGCAAACTTGAATAACAGATGAATAATCTTGCATGAATTATGCATAAGGAAGAAAAAGAAAGAAAAAAGATAAACAGTTGCCTTTCTGGTTTAAGAAGTGTTAGGAAGTGTTACTGAGCTGATGAAGCAGTGTAGGTAATGCTCTTGAGCCTGAATTGATATCCAACATCACATGCATTCTCTCAAGAAGAGCCAACTGAGACCGCTGGTGCCAAAGGTAAGGGGTCCTGTAGTTCAACAGGAGACTTCTGCTCTGCCCAGTGAGGGAGAGCCCAGCCTTCACACCCTCAAGGCACCCTGATCTATGTGACTATGTAGGACTTTAAACTAATTCATGCAAGCTAACTATTTTATAAGATCAATTAAAAACAAGTTAGTAAAGTATTGCTTTTTCAAAGAGAAAAGGCACAAATGCATGTTGCTCTTTTTAAAATAAATACCATAAATATGTAAATAAGACATGGTAAGAAACTCATTTTTATGTGACATACTCTGTGGAGGTTATATCCACATCCTTTCTGTAGAGCAATTTATTAAACTGCAGGAACATTCCTATTCCTAAGAAGTTGCCCTCAATAACCCTAATGATTACAAACTGAGGCTTGAACTCAATTCAAGAAAATACATTTGACCACTTGCATAACTTTAAGAAATTTATAAATCCTTTACATGAGAATGGAGGTCAGTTTGATGTATATACTGGTAAAATACTTAATATAAATCTTGACATGTAGTACATACAAAATACCTTGGTTCTTATTTTATTTACACAAGTGAGAACATAATGCATATGTTGTTCTTAATATGTTTTTCTAATAACATATTATGGGGATATTCCCAAATCAACATAAACAGAATGCCTCATCCATTGTATTGAACTCATGGTATAGATTGTCAATATTCATATAGAAAGAGCTGATATTTAAGCAGATTCCGATATTTTTGTATTATAGATAATACTACAGAAGTACATTGTATGTTTGTATGGATGTGTGTGTATAATAACATATGTTCTTAATATACTTGTAATAGTTCATTGCAGTTTTACATCATAATGTAGTTCAAAGTGATATAGACATTCATGCACACAGCAGTTGATTTCAAATATATCAATAGGAGTAAGTTCCTAACCATGCAGTTACTGGGTTGAAAATTATATGCCTTTTCTTTTTTGCACAAATATTACAAAATTGCTTTTTAAAAGTTAGCAGAGACATGCGCTGTGGCTCTTGCCAGTAGTCCCAGCTACTTGAGAGGCTGAAGAAGGAAGAAGGGTGACTTGAGCCTAGGATTTCAAAGGTAGCTAGACAGCATAGTGAGACCTCCATATACTTTCCATAACCGAAAGTCTAATAAACTTGGTTATTAGATGTTCATGTTTCTAAAACACATGATTAATGTGTTTGTTCTTTTCATTTGCAAAAAAACTTAATTATGAGCATGCCTTAGCATCTTCTTGTAGGTTGTAAAACAGTTGCATTTCTTTTGTGTGTGTGCAGCTATGCATGTGTTCTGTCTACTCTACTGAAAAATAAGAACTTCTTAGAATAAAAAATTGACCTTTGCTATGTCTATACACTGTTCTTACATTTCTTTGTAAATTTTTCTTTAATTTTATGAGGTCAGATTTACCACTATTTTTCTAATAATGTTTGAGCATACAATCTTTTATAGATGATGTGTAGATTTTTATTTTCTCCACTTATACATTTTATTACAATATTATTTTACAAAATCATTCATATTATTCTCCAATATAGATTTCTTTTACATTTACTATTTTTGGACTGTCCATTAATTGTCTAAAAACCTGAGATATATGACTATCATTTTAAATAACTGATCCCCATATCTAACTATATCAGTAAGTATGGACAAATACACATAGCTAAGTGTCTTAGTCTGTGCTGCTATAACAAAAGTATCAAAGACTGGGTGGATTGAGCCACAAATATTTACTTCTTTTGGTTCTAGAAACTGTAAAGTTTAAAATCAAGGTATCAGCATGTTCTGTGTCTGGTGAGGAACTACTGCTCTGTAGTTCATAGATCATCACCTTTTCCCTATGTTGTCACATGACAGAAAAAGGGCAAGAAAGCTCTATACAACAGCACCAAATTCCACTCACAAGAATTGCACAATAATGACGCAGCCATCTCCCAAAGTCCCTCCTTCCTAAACTATCACATTCAGGGTTAGGGCTTTGACATAGAGTTTGTGAAGGAGGAAATCAACATTCAGTGTATAGTCCCATGTATACAATCATAAAAAAGATTATACTGATCAAATAAATATTATTAAAATTATATTCTAGGCCTCATTTGAACATCTTAATACCCTTTAAAGCTATAATCATGTATTAAGGTATTATCTTTTAAAGCTATAATTAGCTATATGTAAATTTTTAAATAACAGATACTTCTAACGAGATGAAAAGTTAATTTGTTGTTAATTTTCTAGTAAACTTCTAACCACTACCCTTAATGATCTAAAATATTACACACAGAGGTTGCCCAAATCAAATAAGGTGAAGTGGTATTAAACTTTCCTACAGGCCCTTTATTCTTCCTTCTTAAGTTGATGATCATCAGGGCAAGCACAGACAATATAATTTGGTTCATGACAGGAAACAGATGCTCAAGCCCACAGAAATTAAAATTAAATGCTTCAAACAGCTAAAATTTTATGGCCAGACATATTATTTATATTTCCCCAAAGTAACAATAAAACTGCTATGTTTCAGAACTCTTTGAGATGTAAATAGTTTATTCAGATAAATCCCTATAACATTTGTAATGCAGCACTAATATAATATAAAGTATCATTATTTCAGTAGAAAAGCATAGACAGTTCTTTTTATCATTCATCCTATATAGTAAAAATATTTTAAAAATTTACTTGTGCAAATTTATGCATGAAAGTACATTTATATAAAAAAGTTAGGAGGATTTTTTAAATCAATTCAGGGTCTACTGAATTGCTACTCAGGCCTATCAATAAAGACAGCTTACAGCATTCCTCGAAATTGAACATGAACATATCCTCTAGAGATTTACCTTAATTTACAAACAAACATATTTGTGTCATATCTGTGCTGCTTCAAAAATATTTCTGTATCATAACATAAAATGAACAGACTTTTGAATTCTCATTTATTTTTCTTTATACTTTCCTGCTTTCTCTCATACTTTCCTTAGTAGACAGTCATTTTTTCCAATGGATGTAACAATCCCAGGCCCAGCTACTGAGTCAGTTACAAAGACTTAGAAGCTTAAAGTTGTGATTGTGAAATTCTCACTGTAGTTGTGTCTCAAGCAGATGCTGGCCTAGCAGCTATCTACAGCTATTAAGGACACAAAGAGAAATATGACAGCCAATGGCTGTGGGGAAAAGATTCATGATCTTCCAGCTGTTGTACTTCAAATGCTGTTGAAATATGAGGACAGCAGAATAATATGAGAAAAACATTAGACTACAGTGGAAATGGGTATGATGAAAAGACCTTCTGTTTGAAACAACTAAAGCAGGGCTTACAAAAGGAGAAAGTAAGATGGACTTCCCTGAAAACACAAAAGAAATTTCATGTAGATTAGCTGACATTAAACTGGCCAAACCTGGCGACCCCCTACACCCAGAAGGCCCGGAGGTCCCGGCCATATGGCCCCAACCCCAAGAGGGTGGGCAGGTGCAGGCGGAGCTCCGTAGGTGACCCCCCCACACCCGGAAGGCCCCGGAGGTCCAAGCCACATGGCCCCGACCCCAACCCCAGAGGGTGGGTAGGCGCAGGTGGGGCACCCTTAGGCAACCCTCCCACACCTTGAAGAGCTCAGAGGTCTGGGTTGCTTGGCCCCGACTGGGCAGGTGGGCAGGCAGGACACCCTTAGGGAATGCCCCTCCTACCCGGAAGGGCCCAGAGGTCCAGACCACAAGGCACTGACCCCGGGAGGGTGGGCAGGCAGGTGCAGGCAGGGCACCCTTTGGTGACCCACACACACACACCTGGAAGGGCCCAGAGGTCTGGCTGCAAGGCTCTGACTCCAGACCGGTGGGCGAACGTGGGCAGGGCACCCTTAGGAGACCCCCTTCCCACCAGAAAGAAAAAAAATATTTCATTGCTACTGAGTGCCTGATCCCACATCCTCCCCAAACCACACATACTATCTTCTCTTATTTAAAAAAAAAAAAAAAGGAAATGAAATGAAAAAGAAAAATATTCGAGAGGGGTTAAGATGACCATGGCAGCAGCTAGAATATTGGAGATGCAGACAAAACATATCCATCTGAACTGGAACTTTTGGAAAAATTTCCTGCGAAGGACTGCTGCTTCTTTACATCTTTAAGAATCCTGGACATCACCTGTAAGGAGAGAGTCTAGCGGAGACCTAGGAGGAAGGCAGTGGTGGCAGCAGTGACCGAGATGGCAGTGGAGACTTGGTTTTGGGAGAGGCAGACATCTGATCCAACCCACCCTGATCCTCTGAAGAAATTACTCCAAAGGTCGAAACCTAGTGTCGTGCATGCTTAGGAACACTGGACATTATGTGGTATGAGAAAAGAGCTTGGGAAAGATTTGAAATGGTGGAAGCAGTCGCATTGGCAGTGGCAAGTACTCAGGGGAGGCAGAGATCTGACATAATACACCTGGAACTTTTGAAGAAATTACCACAGAGGCAGAATGCTACCACCACACAGCCTTGCAAACATGGGACAACTTGCTGGGTGAAGAGAGTGCTCAGATCGGAGCCTGCCGAGGGGTGAGTCTGTTGCCGGGGCCAGCAAGGCCGGGATTGGAGTCTGCCATGAGGGAAGGCAGGTGATGGGGCCTTCAAAGCTGGGATCGGAGCCTGCCGACGGGTTAGGCCAGTGCCGGGGTCAGCAAGACCAGGATCTGCCGTGAGGCAAGGCCAGTGCTGGGGCCCCTGAGGTCGGGATCAGAGCCAGCTGATGCGTTAGGCTACTGCCGGAGCCAGCGAGGCTGGGATCAGAGCCTGCTGTGAGGCAAGGCTGGTGCTGAGGCCTCTGAGGCCAGAATTGGAGTCTGCCGAGGGGTTAGGCCAGTGCCGAGGCCATTGAGGCCAGGATTGGAACCTGCTGTGAGGCAAGGCCAGTGGGCTGGGGCTTCCGAGGCCTGGATAGGAGCCTGCCGAGGGGTTAGTCCAGTGCCAGGGCCAGCGAGGCTGGGATTGGAGCCTGCCTTGAGGTATGGCCAGGGCTGGGGCCTCCGAGGCCTGGATCAGAGCCTGCCAAGGGGTGAGGTCAGTGCCGGGGCCGAGGCTGAAACCTGAGCCTGCCATGAGGCAAGGCCACTACTGAGGCCTCCGAGGCAGGGATTGGCGCCAGCCGAGGGGTTAAGCCAGTGCCAGGGCCAGGAAGGTTGGGATCGGAGCCTGCTCTGAGGCAAGACCGGTGCTGGGACCTACGAGGCCGGGACTGGACTCTGCCGAGGGGTAAGGCTGGTGAAGGGGCCAGCGAGGCTGGGATCAGAAACTGCTGTGAGGCAAGGATGGAGCTGGGACTTGCAAGACCAGGATAGGAGCCTGCCGAGGGGTTAGGCCAGTGCCAGGGTCAGCAAGGCCAGGATCAGAGCCTGTCATGAGGCTAGGCCAGTGCTGGGGCCTCTGAGGCTGGGAGAGGAGCCAGCCGAGGGGTTAGTATGGTGTGGGGGCCATCAGGGCCAGGATTGGGGCCTCCCATGAGGCAAGGCCAGTGCTGGAGCCAGAGAGGTCAGGATCAGAGTCCTTCGGGTGGCCAAGCCTCTACTGGAACTGTCAAGAGTGGGATCAGGACTTCCAATGCAGCATGCACACAGAAATAGCACAGAAAATAAAATCCAAATGCTTCTCCTAATTAGCAAGAACTAGGAAGAAAGGGGTAACAGGAGGAGGTCGAGTAGTAGAAAGGGCCCTATTGGAAAGCAATTAAGGTGACCAATCAGAGAGAAGGGGATGGAGGAGGATAGAATCTCTTTAAAACTCATGAGGTATGTAAACAATTATATCAAAGATAATCACCAATTAAGCATGGGACCAAGGGAGGGGGAAGAGAATGGGATGGGGATTGGATGAGTGCTTATTGGATGATATGTGCTTGTATATCCTCTCAAGTCTTGTATTCCAAAGTGATCTATGATTACAATAATAATAATAATAATAATAATAATAATAATAATTATAATCTGGCCAAACCTACAAACTGCAATCTAAATTGCTGCATTTGTAGAAAGCTAGCCAAAATATTATACAACACAATGTTAAAGATATCATATACTATTTTTATTTTGCTAGGATTGTATTTCTTATTATATTAATGCCATTTTCCAATTAATTAACAGTTTTTGTTAGTCAAATTGCTGGAGAACAGAGATGTCTTATTTTTAGGTTCCTCAAACTGTAGAAAATTACTATCTTCTTCTAATTAAAATATATCAGCCTTTCCAAGAAAAAAGCTCAATATATGTATATTCATATTTTGATCATTTTCTGCTTTTGGCAAATATACAATGACACCAAAATTCATTTTCACTTACAACCAACTATTTCAGAGAATTTTCTAAACTGTTTTGTTATCCTGTACAAACTGTTTCAAGCTGGGTGTGGTGGCGCATGCTTGTAATCCCAGCATTCAGGAGGCTGAGACTGGAGGATCGCAGTTCACGGGCAGCCTCAGCTACTTATTGAGGCTCTCTGCAACTTAGTGAGACCCTGTTTCAAAATAAAGAATATAAAATAGGACAGGGGTATAGCTTGAAGGTCAAATGCCCCTGAGTTCCATCCACAGACGTGCAAAAAAAAAAAAAACTGTTTTGATAAGCATGATAAATAACAACTAATAATTTCTAAAATATTACATATTTTTGCTTTTTAATTAATATAGATAAATTGTATACTTTGTAGTCTCATTTCTTAAAAATATATTGAGCTGCCTTGATAACCCTTCAGTTCAGCACTGGATAACAAAATAAGTATTGATTTGGTTAAGTAACTGGTCATTTAAATAGCATGTAGTTTGACCAAATGACTAAAATTTAACTGCAATAACAGATTAAATCTAACAAAGAAGTAAAATTAATTGAGAAATAAAGAACAAGGCCTAACATGGATAATTGGCAACATATACTGCAACCAATTCTCTACATGTTAAGAATCATTTTCATGACGGAGTTCCTGGGATTGTTTACTGGCATTATACCAGAATTATTTTCTTATGCAATTAACCTTATCCCAGTACAGTGTGTTAGTCACCTGGCTGTGTCATCTTTCATCAGTCATTTAATCTCAACAAGCCAATCATTTCTCAGTTATTATTTGGAAATCAAAGCCATTGAAATTAATTTCCACTAAAATGGCTTTTCACTCTAAAATTATAGTGTTCTTTTCTATATTTTTGAAAATATTAGTCTGTGATCTACATTTATGAAAATTTTTCTTTCATTTAAATCATGTTTTTTAGTATTTCATAAAGCAAATTGAGGAAACTTTTATTGCCTTTTGTGATCTACAATAATGTAAATACTGTATTATGTTTTAGCAATTTAGAATTATACTCCACAATTTCCATCAAAGTTTCATTTTACTCCTTTCATCATCACATTGAATCTAGTTTTAAAAAGTAGAGAAAATAACAACAGCAACCACACTGGTCCAGGATATTCTATAAGCTTGAAAGCAATAAGCAAGGAATAAATTATCTTATTTTGAAAATTTCTCCTCAGAACACAATTGCATGTCTATTTATACTTCCTTGGAAAGACTTATCACTATAAATTTTCCCAGTTTGAACTAAAATAAGAACATAATTGTGCTATAAAGAAAACTTAATCCAAAAAGAGGAAGTGTAAGTAGAATCTTGAAAATTGATCCTATAAAACCATGTCCTCAAAATATTAAAGATTCAGATGAATCCCTAAAATTTATTTTTAAAAGTCAGCTTAATTATACTGTAGCACCAATTAATTTGCATGCCAACTCTTCAGTTGAAAACTCAGCTTTTGAATCAAAGTGGCTGTTGAGTAGATACTTTACATCAGATTGATGAATTGCAATACAACTAAAAATGTTAGAAAACAAAAACTAAACTTACAGATTACATTCTATGATGTTGCTTATAAAATAATAGTAGGCATGGACCTAGTTATTAGAAGTTGGTGTACATTTTTGTAAAAGAGAAGCAATTATAATATTCTATTCCATTTATTGATGGGACAGTTCATAAAATGTGAAGGAAATTCTAAATATGAATGTTACTTATTTCCTTGTCACTGGCTCTGTACTCTGTCCTGACACATGACTGGCAGCAGATAGCTTTAGTATATATAAACATATATCATAGCTCTTTGAATCATTTTGTTCTTCCACAGTCTAGTGGATTTGCATTTCAAAATTTTCTATGATCTTATGATTGCTATATACACATTTCTACATAACTGTACCATAAAACCTCTCATTATTACCTATCTTCCAAGTCCTCAAAGATGTTTTTAGTGGACTCATTTGTAATAGCTAGGATAGACTGAGCACTGATATGTCAGGCCTATACTAAACCCCTTAGCAAACATCTCAATCTATTCTTTCATTATCTCTATAAAATAGGTACTCAGCATCTCCATTTAGCAGGTGAGGAAACTAATTCTTAAAGTGGTTAGTTTGAGGTCACACTAGTAATAATGAGTCAGAGCCCAGAGGTGATGCTGTACTGAATTTTATTAAATTTCTAAAATTCTCTGCCTATTTTTATCATTTATGATTTGTAGTTGATCTTTAAAATCACTCACTCACATTCATTTGTATAGTTAAGTTATCCTATTAACTATTATATTTTCTTCCAGTTGGCTGGGTTAGCACTTTTTTTTCAGGTCTGGGGATGGAACCCAGGGGCATTTGATCTCCAAGCCACACACCCTGCCCTATTTTTATTCTTTATTTTGAAACAGGGTCTCACTATGTTGTGGAGGGCCTCACTAAGTAGCTGAGGCTGTCCACAAACCGTGATCCTCCAGTTTCAACCTCCCTAATGCTGGGATTACAAGTGTGTGCCACCACGCCCAGCTGGGTTAGCACTTTTTAAAGGAGCTAATTCAATCTTACTATTTATAATTTCTCTTCTATTCACTGTCACTTTCTTGACATCTCAAGCCTTATTTATTTTTTAAGTCTTCCAAAATCCAACCCTTTATCTACTGGAGAAAAAATTAGAACAAACTCTCCTAACCCATAGGATAACTAAGCTAGTCCTGGCTAAATGTGACTTTCAAGGGCAAGAATAGAAGAATAATTTCATAAAGAAAGCAAGACATTCTTATCACCTTTGAATAGGCACAACTCCTGGTGGTTTGGGCATGAGGTGACTTTGCATTGAGGAGCAGGTGCTCTTGGAGCCAGATCACATGTGTCTAACACTTTGTTTTTGAGCTTACTCACACACACACAGTAGCATAGCACCAAACCCATGGAGTTGCTTTGAGGATTAAATTAGCTAATAATATATAGACACCCAAAACTAAATAAACATCATACAGCATTATTACTGAAAAAATGAGTTCTAAAATGTGTGTCACAGATGTATCCAAATAAATTCAGAAGTACATTTGAAAAAAACACATGAGGGTGTTCACATTCTCTAGAATTCTAGAACATGTGTTGCTACTTATTCCTTTCTTCATCCTGTTAGAATAAATAATGGGGATTTTTCAAACAAGAGGACAATTGTTTTTAACTGAACATCTATTATACATTGTTTGGAGGGGTTAATTTGCATAGTTTTACTGACTAGACTAATAAAAATAGTTCAGAAACCTAGCCTTAGTGTATCTGCTAAGAACAACCAGGTTAATACAGCCTCAAGTACCAAACATCACAACCCATCCTGCAAATTTTTCTGCGCTGTTCCAAGATAAATGGATAATTGTTAAACATTCAGAATTTAATTGTGCTGTATTTAAGCCCTAGCCTACCACTTCAGTCCTTCATGGCCTTCTGTGGGCTACTTAATCTCTCAGGTGCAGCATGTTGATAATGGTCTAATCTCAAACTAAAATAAAACAAAACTGTGCTGTGAAGAACTCAGCTCACAGTAGATTCTAAAAGGTTATTGTTTTTATTGTTATTGTGGGCACACACATCTCTAATTGTCATCTTCATTGTCCAAGCTCCTTAAAAAAAGGCTTCATTCTCTATCAATCAACCAAAGAGATACACATTTATCTGTAGACGTTTCAGGAACAAATAAAAACACTCTAAAGACAAACTGCAGGAATTATAAAATAATCCTTCCAATCCCATGTCTCCAGGGATGCCTTGCACTTAGGTTCTAAAAATTATACTTCAGTTTTCTTATTAGCATGTATTAATTGTGCATATTAATGGGGTACAGTGTGGTATTTCAATTCATATATAAAGCATACACGTATCAAATCAGGATAGTTAGCATTTTTTTCTCCTTAACATGTCAGTATGTTTGGAGCCTTTGAGCTCCTGTCTTCCAGATCTTTACAAAATATGTAATTGTTTACTGTGAATGCTGATCCATCACCGCTTCTAGATTTTAATATGTTTATTGGTGCATTATAGTCTCATATCACAATGTAGTTCATAGTGATGGTGGCATCCATGCACACCGCCCTTGTTTCCACTTCCCACTTCCCTCTTGCCCATACAGGATACTGAAATTACCACTGCTATTCATTCTCACATATGTATATGATGTCAGTGGAAGTAATTCCTTGATTGGTTGTCTCTCCCCAATCTTGCCCTACTCCCCTGAACTACTCCTTCATTCCACTGGAGCTTCTCTTCCATTATCTAAAGTTCTTTTTATATCCCAGTTACTCCCTGACTTTTTGCATATGAAAGAAAACACAGGACCCTTCACTTCCTGTGACTGGCTAATCTCACTTCACATAATGTTCTCCAGGTCCATCCATTTTCCTGCAAATAATATAATTTTATTCTGATAATATAATTTTATTGCTGAGTATAATCCCATTGTATGTATATCCCACAATTTTCTAATCCATTCATCTGTTGATAGACACCTGGGCTGGTTCCATAATTTAGTTATTATAAATTTTGCTGCTATGAATATGGATAGCTATGTATCACTGTAATCTGATTTCAGTTTCTTTGGAAAGATACCCAAGGGATCCTACTATTTTTAACTATCTTTTCCTGCTTAAATCAATTTTTACCAAACAAAAGGTAGACATGGGAGATTCTTTGCTCAGCCCAGAAAGATTAGGTTTGAGTTCCTTTCCTGCACAATAACAGTGTGGTAGAAAAAATAAGAGGAAATATGAAAATAATTTCCAAAGTGGAAAAATTTTATAGTGTATAATATATTTGAGAAAAATGTGACTTTCATATGATCAAGAATATTATATGTTCTTTCTGCAGAATGCTTGAGGTTATCTAAACCTAGAAGAATCTGTGTGTTTCATTGTCTTTAACTAGAATATTTACAGCCCTGTAGAGATGTAAGCTATCCCATAGAATTCCTTGCATAATAATCTTAATGGCTCTGCTTTATGGTGTTGTGGGTGAATATGTTCAGTAGATATATAAAATATCTCTGTTTAATGCTAATTTCAAGTGGCTGCAACATGTTACTGATTCATTCACTAATTGGTGAATTAAGTATTTCACATGTGTTTTATACTTGTACAAAAGACATAATTTTTCTATTTTAAAAGTATCTTTTAGAACCAGATATAAAATTAAGACAGATGATTAAATGAACATTGCTACAGTGACAGAAGGGGTCAAGAAAAACTACCTAGAGCAACTTAACACCAAGAACATTAAAGAAAATAATAACTTTCTCAATAGGCAATAAAAAGAAAATACTAAGTGGGGGAAATTTCAGACTTGATGACTCCTGAATATGTGATAGCATTTATTCATTCAACACTAAGAAGTGGGAGGTAGTTTTGATACAGCTTAAAGGGTCAGAAAGTTTAAGTAGAAGACAAATAATTAAAACAAGACAAAAATAATCCAGCAGAGTAATATGAAAATTATGAGTGGTGTGACAACTCAGAGAAAGAACATCAAATTTATAAATAAAAGATATGAAAGGCTTTTTAAAGAAGCTATCACTTGCAATGAATTATGAAAATGAATAGAGATTATCTAGAAGAAGAAAGAAGAGTAGAGATTTGAAGCAAAGGAGAAAATTCATGTGAGAACATCAAACCCTGGCTTTCTGGCAAATGAAAAATATTTTGTATTGATGGATTGCAACTACTAGTCCTCGACAGAGTTTTTGACTGGGAGAAAATATAAAATATAAATATTGAATCCTAAATCTATGCCCAAAATACCCTAGGCATGGTCTATGTGCAATCTGTTGTCCATGAATGGACCTTACTAGAAATCAAACCATGCACATGGTACAAATGGCTAATTCTCTTGTCTTCTAAATCACGATGTAGTCGGTTTATCATCATATAGTCCCTCAGCATCCATGAGTTACACTCTTCCTCTATTCCCTTCTTTCCCCCATCACCATGCCCCATATGACCTTCTTCATCTTTTTTTTTTTCACCACTCTTTTTTCCGGTTCCTCACTAAAGGTATGGATTCAAGTCTTTAGTCCCTATGGAGAAGTTAGGATCTTCAATTGCCATGTCTACAAGAAATTACAAATATTTCTCTTGCCAATATTGATTGCCTCAATAAGGTACTTTAACATATTATTATGTCAACTAATTATCTATATTTTAAAAGTCAACTTTTTTTCTGTCAGGTATCTCATGGAGAAGAAAGGAAGGATGGAGATGAAAACAGTTTCTTCCTCTGTAAAGCTAATTTAAGGAATTTTTATTTATTCAATCTGAAGTACCATTATTTATTTTATTTATCCTACATACTTATTCTGAATTCAGAAAGTGTATGTGTGTGAAAATGTTCTTTCTTCTATGAAAGATAAGTTATAATTACTAGTAAAATATTTTAATATCCTTTTTGGCAAATTAAAAGTTACTAGTTCCAATTCAGTATTCCGTTTTTTAAAAAACTTCTTCAGAGAAATATGTAAATAACAGAACTATGCTAGGCAAAGTTCAGGAGATCAATTAGTCAAATATTTTCGGGGACTTCCGGGAAGATGGCGACCGAGAAAAGCGGGGCTTAAGAGCCCCGCTAACAACCAATCTCCATTACCACAAAACCAGCACCTTTCATAGTCAGAAAACACCATCACCAGAAAAACAAAAAAAAAAACCACCAGGTTCCAGAGAGAAAGCAGACTGAGAACAGAGCTCAGGGCCACAGAGGAGACACACGCGCCCGAGGACGCGGCAGCAGCGCCATACTGCCGGCAGCAGCGGCAAACTCAATGGACGGCTACAGCAAGCCGAGGTGAGCCACTGCGGAACAGCCAGGCGGGATTTCTCCACGCAGAGAGCGTCTAAAGCTCCCAGTGGCCGAGCTCAGCACACGCTGCAGGGATTCAGAGTGGAAATCAAAACCAGAGAAGAAAAAATACGCCAGCCTCACGGCCGAGGGCGTGGCAGAGGGGCCATATTGCCACCGGCGGCGGCAGCAGCAATGAATTCACCGAGTCCAGTACAGCTACATCTGCGTACTCAAGAACAGTGAGTCAAATTGCGGGCCACAGAGGAGAAATCCCAGTACTGTACCTCCTGGGATTTGACCCAGTGAGGGAGTGGTGGTGGCAGAGATATCACACCATAGGAGAGCGTGCAACCTGGCACCCCCCATAGTTTAAAGCAGCCTCTATCGACTCCCTGGGTCGGAGACTCTGTGATACAACCCAGTAAAGGAGTAGTGGGGTCTGAGATAATACAGACTCGAGATCCAGAGCACCTTAAGTGAAGCCATAGTGACCTAAGGGAAGAACCCAGAGAAGGCACAAACCTCCGAAATCATGGGAAAGAGGAATAACACTGGAGTAATGAATGCCCACAACCCCACAACATCAGAACCCGATAAAACAGAAAATCAGAGATTTCTAGAAGATCAAATCAGGAAAATAACTGTAGAAATAATAGAGGTGCTTCGAAAAGAACTCAGAGAGAGCCAAAAAGAGATAAAGGATGCAATTAATGAAGTAAAGGCCTCAATTCAAAGCACAAACAACCGATTAGAACACATGGAGAACAGAATCTCGCTCTTAGAAGATGAGCAATCCAAAAATGAACGCATAGTTTCTAATCTAGAAAAAAATATCCAACAGCAGGAATCTGACATGGAAGAAATATGGGCCCATCTTAAGAGAGCTAACCTAAGAATAATTGGAATAGAGGAGGGAAAAGAAAGTGAAACCAAAGGGATCAACAATATCTTCAAGGAAGTAATAGCAAAAAATTTTCCAAATATAGAGCAAGAGGTTGATACACAGTTCCAGGAAACTTATAGAACTCCCTTTAGACAGGATCGGAGAAGAGGATCCCCACGCCACATAATTGTCAAAATGACCAATGTGGAAGCCAAGCAGAGAATCTTAAAGGCAACAAAAACAAAGGGCCAAGTGACATTCAGAGGCAAACCAATTAGAATCACTCCAGACTTCCCAAACCAAGTCATGAGAGCCAGAAGGGCTTGGAGTAACATATTCCAAACTCTGAAAGAAAACAACTTCCAGCCAAAAATTTCCTATCCAGCAAAACTTTCTATCAAATTAGATGGAGAAATAAGAAGCTTCCATGACAAACAGAAACTGAAGGAATTTATGTCTTCAAAACCAGCGCTAGAGAAAATACTCAAAGAGATTAACTACAAAGAAGAAATAGGTAACACTCACCAGAACCAGAGAAACAAGATTTTCCATCCAACAGACAACTAAGATTGGTTATCTGTGGAGATTCATTATTTTTGTTAGTCTTTACCTATCTCTAAATTGTATTGTTTGCCTTTATTGTTGTTAATTTTTAGGATTTCTAGTTGGAATATTAATATACCTTCAGATATAGCATTTGGAAATATTTTATCCCATTCTATTAGTAACTTTTAACTCTGTTTACATTGTCTTTGGATATACAATATTTTTTTTTATTTTTTAGGGAGTTTGTATATTCTTCTGTTGCCTGTGCCAGTGAAATCATAACCAGGAAATCACTGCCAATTTCAATGTTGTGAGGTTTTATAACCCAGATTTTCTTCTAAAAGTTTATAGTCTTAAGATTTATATTTAGGTCTTTTATCTATTTTGAGTTAATACTTGTATGTGGGATTAGGTAAGGGTCCAATTTTATTCTTTTCCATGTAATTATTATTTTTCAACAATATTTAGTTAAAAGATTATTATTTCCACCACCAAATGTTCGTGGAAACCTTGTCAAAAATAACTTGACAATATAGGGAAGAATTTAGCTCTAGGCTTGTATTTAACTCCAATGGTCTATATATCTGCCTTTAGAACAGTATTACACTGTTTCAATTATTGTAGCTTTATATGGTTTGAAATCAGAAAATATATATCTGCTAGCTTTGTTCTTTTTCAAGATCGTTTTGGGTATCTAGAATTCATATTCCATATTAGGATAGATTTTTTTCTGAAAAATAAATATATGAATATATGATAGTTTCACCTAAAAAACAGAAAAAAATATGCTCTGGTAAGAAAGAAAGCAAAAAGAAATATTGAAATGTTATCTTTAAGTTATCAAAAGCTTGGTATCAGACAAATGAAACTGTTATGTGAGATTAACATTTTTAATTTTGGATAAATTGCTATAATACTAGATGTCAACCACTAAGCCAAGCATGGGAAGGAGGGATGGGGAGGGAATGGGGTGGGGATCGGGTGGGGGCTGACTGGGCGATGTGTGCATGTATGTCTACAAAAGTTTGTATCCCACTATGATGTATGAATACAGTGCACCAATAAAATAAAATTAAAAAAATATATTTTCAAGTCAAGACTATGTTCGATACTATTAGGCTTTGGTCTACTAGTGAGAAGAATTCAGGGACTCTGAAATGTTTCGCCTACAATGGAAAAATATTAATAATGCAAGCAATATCAGTTCTAAAACTAAAAAAAACTCTTTTAGGATGCATTTTGTTTTGTTTGAGTTGGCATTAAAATTTTTAATCATAACATTCTTATTAAACTTATATGGCACTGTATTTTCTAGACCAGAGAAGCTAAACACAGTGTGGGTGATTGTGCAATTTTATTTCAAGAAATCAAAGATAATATGTCCAACTAATTCATCTGCTCTTTATTCTAATAAAACAAATGAAATAGGTTATGTGAAAGAAAAAAATTTTACTTCCCTTAAAAAATAAGTAAGCTTTCAAAACCTGAGCCACGTATTTTATGAGATCAAAAACCATTATACTCATATCCTTCATGGGTGAGATGCTATGTATTTGTAATGACTCACAAAGCCATACTCAAGCAATTTGAAATGACAAAAATAAAAAACCAGTGCATTCAAATGAAAAACAAAGATAAACCTGGAAATCATGGATTCTATGATAATCTTTATGAGAATTTTAAACATACACAATGTTGGCATATTAAATAGCCAACAAATTTTATTTTTATTTTATGATTTTATTTTTATTTAAACAATTAAATAATTAAAACTTTGGTTTAATAACCATATGGACTATTTTTAAGTTATTATTATTAAACTTCCAATAGAAAGTAGTCAAAAAGAAAAAGAACTGGTAGAATACCAAGCTCTGTGGACATGCAAGAGTCTATACCTGTCTTCACAAAATCTATAATATTTGTTATCTACAAGGGTTGGGAGGGTAAGGGTCAGGAAGGGGCTAGTTGAAAATGTCAGACAGTTCCTCTTATACTTAACTCTTAGAAACATTTTTATCTTTTGTATTTTACAGGAAAAAAAACACATGATGAGAAATGGATGGAGACACTATAACTGAAAGTTCTATGTCAAATGAATACAACAATCTCAGGGAAAAGCTGGAAAGGGTGCTCTATGCCATGCATCTCACAGAAGGAGAACACTGTTTTTATGAGCTGACAGTGTCTTCCCAAAGGTTGATTATTAGTTGCAGTTTTAACTACACAATTGATAAATTACACAATACCTTGACCAGACAATCAAAATAGACATCACAAATGAGGGCCAGGTGGGCACTGTGTGAACTAGGATGCACTGCCCTGGTTGGGCACAGCCTCACTTTGCAATATTTCTACAGGGGATGCATGACTGAGTTTATTTATAAAGAAACATCCCTGGAAACCCAAATTGTAAAATATCCTATTTTTAAATGTGAGGTGTGATTGAGATAAGCATATTCTTTAAAAATGTCAATATTATAAAAATCAAAGACTGAGAAAATATCCCTTAAAGGATCAAAGACTCCTGGAAACTAACTTCAATATCTGACATAAGTCTAAACAAGGGGAAATTGCCACCAATTGCATGTTGGACCGAATGACAAAATAGAAATATAATGGTGGATTAGAAAAATATAACTTGTCAATATTAAATTTATTAAAGGTGATGACTATAATTTGATTTATAGAAAACACAATCCTTATTCTGAGTGAACACATACTAAATTTTGGAGGAAAAGAACATGAAGTTCAAAACTTATTTTTAATTAAACAAGATAAAAATTAAATATATGTATATTTATCCACAGATAAAGGGACACACACACACCTGAGGATGGACCCAACAGCAAATTCTTTCTGTCCCTAAGACTGTTGCAATTCTTGACACTGCTGACTGTCTCACCTGCTTTGCTGGACCACTCCTTACACCAGTGTGCTCTCTCAAGGAGGCCACACAGCCACTTGATGGCAGGCTGGTGTGAAAAGAAAATCTGCACTGGGCTAAGTAAAACAAGTAAGAAAGGTTTTATTCAAGGCCATTGAAAACAATCTGACCTCAACTTCCCTAAAATAAAAGGATATATATATATATATATATATATATATATATATATATATATATATATTTACATATAGTGTATATATGTATATATTATATAGAAATGGTTTTATTGGTGCATTGTAATTATATGTCATAGTGAGATTCAAAGTGATACAAACATACATGCTAACAGCACTTGGTTTATTTCCCTCTTATACACACCCCTACTCTCCCTTCTTTCCTTCCCATACATATTAGACAGTGAAACCCTCTTGTATGGGTTTAACTTTATTTGAACTATTTCTTTCCACAGTCTTTGTTTTTTTCTTCCCCATTTCCTGTCCCTAATCCCCTTCCACTATTCAATTGGTCTCTTTCCTCATTTAACTGAAGTCCCTTTTGTTTTCTATTTTCATTCTACATACCACATATGAGAGAAAACACATAGCCCTGAAACCTGAAATGTGCAGGGGGAAAGACACTGAAGCGTGTTAGGGAGGAAGCTGACTAGTGATATGTGTTGAGCACTTTGAGTGACTGCTGGGTTTGCAAGTGTTTACTCTCTAATAGGGCATCTGTACTTACTAATGTGTTCCTATAGAAGATGGGCTCCAATGGCTTCTAGTCCTTGAGAAAGACAATCCATTGTCTTTCTCAAGGAACTTTTGAATACATAACACTGACTCACTAGTACAACTATAATATACCAATAATTTTTTAAAAGATTTATGTGTCAAAGAGGCAAAGAAAGAAAATACAATCACCAACTTTCTAAAGTAAGTTTTCTAAGGGAGATCAGGATTCAGGAAGAATCCTGCCCAGTTTATACTCCCTGGAGAATGCAGTATTTTGCCCTTTGTAGATTTGGTGCCTATTGTGGGCTTGTCTTCTCTGACCTCTTTGTTTCTATCAACACCTTCAATAAAATACTTAAAGAATGTTTAGTTCATTGGCATGCTAAGTTACACAAAACTGCCTCAAGCCTAAGAATCCATTTGAAGTGAGAAAGGTGAGAAAAAATGATCATGGGATGCACTGATCTTACCACATGCTTGGTTACCCAGAAGCAGCCATTGAAATAGAACAACAGCAGTCCATAAAATATTCAGCCACACACTAGGGGAGGCACCATAACTAACCCACAGCTAACAGTGTTCCCAAATGCTAACTGTTACCAATCTTTGAATCAAAGAGAGACGTATTGGTTCTTCTCACCATAATTCTAAATGTACATTTGCAGAATGTGTGTTTTTTTACCTCTTGATCTTAGGTTCTGACAAATTAGGGTTCTTGATTCTGGGCATGTTTTATAAAGAGAAAAGGAAGAGTAAGGACAGAAAATGGAAGGGTGGGTTAGTTATAGAGGAAGGGAAACACTTCCTTCAGAGTACCTCGAATGATTTCCACTGAAAACCACATGCAACTACCCTGGATTTCCTAATGCAAGTAGACCAGCAGCCAAAGAAAAGAGTGATTCTGCTGGCAGAGATGATTAGCTCTGATTACTCTGAGATTCTGAGTGGCTACAAAACAATGGGGGCAGAGAGGAGTAGGCTTTACACAGCATGAAGTCACTGGACCATTTCTTGGTGCACCCGTGAAGAGTGATAGTGATGTGCACAAATGATTGTAATAACTTTCCAACAAAGCCATAGGAAGGGAAGGCTTGGAACTCTCCAAAGTAAGAACCAGCCAACTAAAGGCAAGCTCTGGACACAAAAACACCTCCTTGGCAGTTAGAGTGCATCCCCAAAATGAGAGAAATTAGGCATGGGAAGAGAGGGAGGAGATCATAGATATCAGCCCAGTCTTAGGACAAGCCGCAGCAGACTCTCACATTAAGTTCTTGCAAAAAATGCTTCTGGCTTCCACCTTGGAAAGGACTTTATAATAATGGACTTACTATAAGGCATAATGATTGTAGATTAAACAAATATGGCTGCTGAACATAGTGCCACACTCTTGTAATCCCAGAGACACTGAGACTGGAGGATCACAGTTAACAGACAGCCTCAGCTACTTAGTGAGACCTTCCACAACTTAATGAGACCCTGTTTCAAAATAAAGAATAAAAATAGGGCATTGGGTATATCTCAGAGGTCAAATGCCCCTGAGTTTTATCCCCAGAGCCAAAAAACTGAAAAAGAAAAAAAAAATGGCCGGGTATGGTGGCACGTGCTTGTAATCCCTGCACTTGGGAGACGAGACAGGAGGATCGCGCATGTTCAAAGCCCCTCGCTGGTTTAAGAGACCCTGTTTCCAAATAAAAATATAAAAAATAGGTCTAAGAGTGTAGCCTAGAGGTTTCCAGGAACCCCAGTACCACCCAAAGAAAAAACAAGAATGGCTGGCATTGGACAACTCTATTGGTGTCATTTCAAGTCCTCTGGCTCCATTTCTCACTCCTACTATGCATATAGTCCCAGCTATTCACAAGGCTTTCAGTGATTTGTCTGGCAGATACAACTCCTCAATTCCTGCTTTTTGCTTTCTGTCCTGCAGATTCTTTTACTCAGTGAAACTCAGAGTGCAGCAGAGTTTATACCTGTGGGGCCATCCAGGACTGGTAAAAGATAGAAACTAATGATTCTTTTATATCCTAGGAGAATGGTTTTGTGACACATTTTGTAAGGCCAACTCACAATGTGTGCTTATATTTATTACCTGTCTCACCCCATTTTACTTCCTAACACTCTTGTTCTCCATCCCCCAACCCTACCTTGTTGCTGTTCTTGTTGTTGTTGTTGTTGTTGTTGTTGTTGTTGTTATCATTTCCCAAATAAAATACCTTGAGTATCTTTGTAACTTTACTAAGTCTTCAATAACCTAGTCTTGCTCAAGTTTGTAAGCCTCATTTTCACCATGTTAATGAGTAGGATATTACAAAGAGGGCCTGGGCATCACCAGAGGAAATGTACACAGAGCACCTGTGACAAGAGCAGGCCAAAACAGACACTCAATAGATGTCGGTCTAAAATTATTTTTAAATAAAAAATAGATGGCAGTCATTATTATTTCTGTCTCATTTCTGCCATATTCCTTTAAATCATGTTTTATTTTACTTATTTTAGGATATATTATCATGTAACAGTAGAAATCCAGGAAAAAAAAGTGACCATAGGTATTTCTTGCTAACTTATTCTGCCCTGGGTCATTTGGACACAACTCAAGGCAGTGCAAATAATACAGACATACATGTGGCAATCAGTCATGCTCTCAATAATTTCTACTTAATTTCAATAATAGTTGGATAAAATATATTATTGATGGAGATAAATTCATGTAAAAGTAGAAGAAGGAAGAATTCATAGTCATATGATGAAATTTACCCTAAATTTAAGAAAACCCAACACCTTTTAACAGGAAAGAGAAAAGGAAAGATAGGTATGACATGCTACTTTATATAGAGAGTGACCTCAAACATTAATAACTTAAGAAGAAAAGATCATCTCTTTGGAAAGAGAGAGAAAGAATGGTGAAAGAATTTAGGGTGGAAAGTTTTGAGAAAAGCTAATGCTAGATAAAAATGATTTTGTGAAATAGAGATGGCCAAGGAAGGCTGCGGGCCAAGCTGAGACTAGAGATCATAAATGTATAGTGATGTTGGAATGTGGGTGGCCCATACAGATATTAAGAGACCAGAGGTTAGGGTAGGATTGAAGGACTTTAAAAAAATGGATTTGAATGAATCTCTGGATGAAGGAATTCTGAAAAATTTAGATAAAAGTAACAAATAGGTTTACTTTCTAAGAAGTTTAAGTTTATACTTTGATACAGACTTCTTATATCTAGGAAAGCTATGTCAATGAGTTTCCAGGAACTACATATTTCATATAATATTAAAATGTCATAATTTGGAGTAAAGTTTTATCTCTATAGATTGTTTTCTTCAGTAAAGTGCGTGTGTACATGTATGTGTTAATATAAATTGGAACTGTATTTTCCATAGTATTACTAAGTATTTTTGAGGGTCATTGTGCAGTTTCTTTAGAAATTAAGAATAAAATGACTCCTGGGAAAATGACAACCAAAGAAAGCAGTACATCTCAGTCCTGCTGACACTTGATCTGTATCACCATGATAACAGGGTCTTTTCAAGAGAAAGAAACCAGCATAAAATTAAACAGAGCAACAAAAATTGAAAATCAGTGGAAACAAAGCTAGAAAACAAAACAGAGGACAGAAAAGTACCTTACCCACCTTCAACAGCTGTGGCTATGGGGGCCAGTGAAGCGCCATCTTACCTAACTGCACTGGAACTGCTGGCACCCAGGTCTCCAGAGATCCCCAGCAAAAAAGCTAATTACTTGAAGCGAAGTAACTGGTTGAAATTCATCACAATTGTAAGTGGTTGGCTCCTTGCCCCATGTTCCATAGAGGCACTACTGCCTGGACCTTGGCTAGAACCTGAAAGAGCATCAGGTGAACTTACAAGGTCATCCTGAGATCCAGAGTGGCTTTCAGTATCATCGTAAGTGAACTAGCCACTTTCGCAGGAGATAACCCAGCAAAGCCACAGGGACTTATGCAGCAAGTGATAGACACTTAGGGTCTGAGACTTTGTGATTCACTTTGGTGAAGGTAGGGATGGAGTCTGCTGCCAGACACAGAAGAGGCACAGATTAGCAGAATGCCCCTAGAACCAACCAGACAAAGAGGCCTACAGTCCACAGGGGACACTGCCCTAGTAGGGCCTCCAGAGATCACTACAAACTACCCAATTGTGGTGACCAGGGCAGATCAAAGACAGTGGGTGTCCTCAGATGACTTAGCAAAAGAAAAAGGGTATTGGCATTAAGTGTAGGGCCTTTGGAACCAGGCATCCTTGGTTAACCTGAGGAACCCCTGTGGAACTGGAGGGAACCTGTGGAACTGTAGTCCAAAAATTCTCGCTGTGCCTCCCCACCCACATGCCCCATTGAGACAGTCCGAACTGCGCATGCACGAACAGGGGTCTCACCTGGCAGCTAGATTCTCAAGAGGGAGAAAGCCTGGAGAGTGCCTGGGACTCAATGCCTGATTCCCGGGCAAAACACAGGCATCCTAGCTAGGGCAGGGTCTGGGAATTGAGCACAGAAAAGGGAGGCCCACATGGGTGAATAAAAAAATGCTGGGTAGCTGGGGAACCCGAGGTGGTGAGGGGAGACTAGAGGTCAGAGCAGATATTGAAGGGTAGTGGGTCATTTGTGCTGGGCCAGTCCTTGTCCCCAGTAAGAAACAGAGCAGCTGAACAAGTTGTGTCCTTCTGTGTTCCCCTAGGAGGACAGGCATTTGTTACTCTCTGTGTAAAGTCCCTAATTTCAACTGTGAGTTTAAGCCTGCTCAACTGTGCGTGGATGTGGGTGCCAGAGCACCCTGGAGAACTCTCGAGAGATTTCTGTGGCCCAAGCGAGATTTCCTGTACTGGCTTCTATATATGGCAGACCAAAGGCAGTGGGTGCCCTCAGATGACTGGGCAAAAGAAAGAGGGCATTGGCATTAAGTGTATGGCCTTCGTACCCAAGAATCCTTGATTAACCTCAGGCAACCTGGTGGAACTGGAGGGAACCTGTAGCACTGAGTCCAAAAATTCTCGCCTTGACTCCCCACTCATACGCCCCTTTGAGGCGGCCGAACTGTGCATGTGCAAACAAGTGGTCTCACCTGGAAGCTAAATTCTTGAGAGGGAGAGAGCCTGGAGAGTGCCTGGGACTCAGTGCCTGATGCCCAGGAAAAACATAGGCATCCTAGCTAGGGCAGGAGCTGGGAACGGCACACAGAAAAGGGAGGCCCACGTGGGTAAATAAAAAATATGCGAGGCAGCTGGGGAACCCCAGGCGATGAGGGGAGGCTGGATCTCAGAGCAGAGATTGGAGGGCAGTGGGTCAGTTGTGCTGGGCCTATCCCAGTCCCCAGTAAAAAAGAAAAAACAGAGCTGCTTCACAGGGCGTGTCCTCCTGTGTTCCCATACGAGGCCAGGCATTTGTGACACTCTGTGTAAAGTGCCTAATTTCCACGGTTGGCTTAAGCTTTTGCACATGTGCATGGGTTTGGGTGCCTAAGCGACTGCAAGAACTCTCGTGATATTTCCACAGCCCACATGAGACTTCCCATCCTGGCTTCTCTGTAGGGCAGACCAAAGGCAGCAGGTGCCTCCTCATCCACACCCCTCATTGAGGCAGCCCAAACTGCGCATGCACGAATAACGGTCTCACCTGGCAGCTAGATTCTCGCCAGGGAGGGAGCCTGGAGAGTGCCTGGGACTCAATGCCCGATGCCCGAGCCAAACACAGGCATCCTATTGGGGCAGGATCTGGGAACTGCACACAGAAAAGGGAGGCCAATGTGGGTGAATTAAAAAATGCAGGGCGGCTGGGGAACCACAGGCAGTGAGGGGAGACTGGATCTCAGAGCAGAGATTGGAGGGCAATGGGTCAGATGTGCCAAGCCGGGCCCTGTCCCAGTAAAAAACAGAGCTGCTGCACAGGGCATTTCCTCCTGTTTTCCCCTAGGAGGCCAGGCATTTGTGACTCTCTGTGTAAAGTGCCTAATTTCCAGGGTGGGTTTAAGGCTGAACACCTTTGTGTAGATGTGGGTGCCAGAGTGCCTGCGAAAACTCTTGCGAGATTTTCATGGCTCACACGAGACTTCCTGGCCGGGCTTCCTTTTAGGGCAGACCAAAGGCAGTGGGTACCCTCAGGTGACTGACCAAAGAAAGCAGGCATTGGCATTCATTGTAGGGCCTTTGTCCCTAGGTATCCTTAGTTAACCTGGGCCACCCCCGCGGAACCGCCGTGGAACTGTAGCCAAGCATTCTCACCATGCCTCCTAAACCACACGCCCCATTGAGGCAGCCCAAACTGCGCATGCGCGAACAGCTGCCTCACCTGGAAGCTAGATTCTCACAAGGGAGGGAGCCTGGAGAGTGTCTGGGACTAAATACCCGATGTCCGGCAAAACACAGGAATCCTAGATAGGGCAGAGTCTGGGAACAGAGCACAGAAAATGGAGGCCCGCATGGGTGAAAAAAAATGTGGGGCTGCTGGGGGACCCTAGGCGGTGAGTGGAGGCTAGAGCTCAGAGCAGAGATTGGAGGGCAGTTGGTCAGGGGTGCCGGGCCAGTCCATGTCCCCAGTAAAAAGCTGAGCTGCTGACCAGGGCATGTCCTCCTGTGTTCCCATAGGAGGACAGGCATTTGTGACTCTCTGTGTAAAGTTCCTAATTTCCACGGTGGGTTTAAGCCTCCGCCCATGTGCATGGGAGTGGCTACCAGAGCGCCTGCGAGAACTCTCATGAAATTTCCAAGGCCCACGTGAGACTTCCCGGCCTGACTTCCCGGCCCAACTTCTGGATACAGCAGACCAAAGGCAGTGTGTGCCCTCAGATGACTGGGCAAAGAAAGAGGACATTGGCATTCAGTTTAGGGCATTTGTCCCAAGGCACCCTTGGTTAACCTGGGGCACCTCCGTAGAAATGGAGGGAACTCATGGAACTGTAGCTCAAGAATTCTTGCTGTGCCTCCCCACCCACACACCCCGTTGAGGCACCCTGAACTGCGCATGCACGGACAGCGGCCTTACCTGGCAGGTAGATTCTCACGATTGAGGGAGCCTGGAGAGAGCCTGTGATTCAATGCCTGATGCCCGGGTGAAACACAGACATCCTAATTAGGGCAGGGTCTGGGAACTGCAAACAGAAAAGGGAGGCCCATGTGGGTAATTAATAAAAAGGTGTGGCGGCTGGGGAACCCCAGGCGGTGAGGGGATGCTGGAGCTCAGAGCAGATTGTAGGGCAGTGGGTCAGCTGTGCCGGGCCAGGCCTTGTCCACAGTATAAAACAGCTGCTGCACAGGGCACATCCTCCTGTGTTCCCCTAGGAGGCCAGGCATTTTTGACTCTCTGTGTAAAGTGCCTAACTTCCATGGTGGGCATAAGCCTCTGCACCAGTGCGTTGGTGTGGGTGCTGGAGCACCCGCGAGAACTCTCATGAGATTTCCTCGGATGGCGTGAGACTTCCTGTCCAGGCTTCCTTTTAGGGCAGATCAAAGGCAGTGGGTGCCCTCAAATATCTGGCCAAAGAAAGTGGGCATTGGCATTCAGTGTACAGCCTTCGTCCCAAGGCATCCTTTGTTAACATGGGGCACCTCCGTGGAACTGGAGGGAACCCATGGAATTGTAGACCAAGCATTCTCACCATGCCTCCCCACCCACACACCCCGTTGAGGCACCCTGAACTGCGCATGCACGGACAGCAGTCTCACCTGGTAGCTAGATTCTCACAAGGGAGAGAGTCTGGAGAGTGCTTGAGACTCAATGACCAATTTCCAGGCAAAACTCAGGCATCCTAGTTAGGTCTGGGTCTGAGAACTGCACACAGGAAAGGGAGGCCTATGTGTGTCAATGACAAATCGCGGGGTGACTGGGAAAACCCTGGGAGTGAAGGAAGGTTGTTTCTCAGAGCAGAGATTGGAGGGCAGTGGGTCAGGTGTACCGGACCGGTCCCTGTCCCCAGTAAAAATCAGAGCTGTTGCACAGGGTGCATCCTCCTGTGTTCTGCTAGGAGGCCAGGCAATTGTGACTCTCTGTGTGAAGGGCCTAATTTCCATGGTGGGATTAAGCCTCTGCACCTGTGCATGGGTGTGGGTGCCAGAGCGCACGCGCAAACTCTCACCAGATTTCTGTGGCCCCCGCGAGACTTCCGGGCCTGGCTTCTGTTGAGGGTACACCAAAGGCAGTGTGTGCCCTCAGATGACTGGCCAAATAAAGAGGGCATTTGCATTCAGTGTAAGGCCTTAGTCCCAAGGCATCCTTGGTTAACATGTCGCACCCTCGTTGAAACAAAAGGAACCAGTGGAACTGTAGCCCAAGCATACTCGGGGTGCCTCCCCACCCACACGCCCTGTTGAGTCAGTCGGAACTGCTCATGCGCGAACAGCAGTCTCACCTGGCAGCTAGATTCTCGCGAGGGAGGGAGCCTGCAGAGTACCTGGGACTCGATGCCCAGGTAAAACACAGGCATGCTAATTAGGGCAGAGTCTGGGAAGTGCGCACAGAAAAGAGAGGTCCGCGTGGGTGAATAAAAAAACACAGGGCAGCTGGAGAACCCCAGGCAGTGAGCAGTGGCTGGAACTCAGAGCAGACATTGGAGGGCATTGGATCAGATGTGCCGGGCCAGGCCCTTTCCCCAGTAAAAAACAGAGCTACTGCACAGGGTGTGTCCTCCTGTTTTCCCCTAGGAGGCCAGGCATTTGTGAATCTCTGCATAAAGTGCCTAATTTCCAGGGTGGGTTTATACACCTGTGTGTGGGTGTGGTTACCAGAGTGCCACAAGAACTCTCGCAGTATATCCACAGCTCACACAAGACTTCCCGGCCAGGCTTCTGAATAGGGCAGACCAAAGGCAGTGGGTACCCTCAGGTGACTTGCCAAAGAAAGCAGGCATGGCATGGAAAGGTAGGGCCTTCGTACCAAGGCATCTTTGGTTAACCTGGGGCACCCCTGTGGAACTTCAGGGAATCCGTGGAACTGTAGCCCAAGCATTCTCGCCCTGCCTCCTCACCCTCAGTCCTTCTTGAGGCAGCACGAACTGTGCATGCACAAACAGATGTTTCACAGGGCAGCTAGATTTTCAAGAGGGAGGGATCCTGGAGAGTGCCTAGGACTCAATGACCATGACCAGGGAAAACACAGGCATCTTAGCTAGGGCAGGAGCTGGGAACTGAGCACAGAAAATGGAGAGCAACATGGGTGAATAAAAAAAATGCTGGGAGGTTGGGGAACCCCAGGCGGTGAGGGGAGGCTGGAGCTCAGAGCAGGGATGGAGGGCAGTCAGTCACGGGTGTAGGAATGGCGCTTGTCCCCAGTAAAAAACAGAGCTGCTACACATTGTGTGTCCTCCTGTGTTCCCCTGGAAGGGAAGGCATTTGCTACTCTCTGTGTAAATTGCCTAATTTCCATGGTGGGTTTAAGCCTCTGCACCTCTGCGTGGATGTGTGGTCCAGAGCACCTGCGAGAACTCTCTCTAGACTTGTATGAACCCACGTGAGACTTTCCGTCCTGGCTTCCTAATAGGGTGAACCAAAGGCAGTGGGTGCCCTCAGGTGACTAGGCAAAAGGGCATTGGTATCACGTCCCTAAGGCTCCGTCCTGCAGAGCCCCAGGAAAGAAGACACAAGCACTGAGTCTGCTGATGATGCTTCCTCTTTAATGCTCTCTCTCTTCAATGCTCTCTCTCTCCAATGCTCTCTCTCTCCAATGTGCACAGCAGGCAAATATATATCAGTCTCATAACCCCTACCTCATCACTCCACCAACCCCAAGCTTCCCACAGCTAGGGCATGCGCATTTCTAACCCTCTCATAGGCGGGCTGGTGGTAGCACGAGGCGCTGCGTCACTGATCATCCGTAGGACGCCTGATAGGGCTCACTGCACAGGCTCAGGGCACCGCCAGCCTCGTGAGCCTCGTGACTTGGCTGCAAGCCTAGACGCCATCTTGAGTCCACGCTGGCAACAAGCCTGGGTGCCATCCCGGTCCAGCCGAGTGGGCCCCGACATCTCCCCCTTTTTGTTTTATTAAAAATAAGGCTTGGGATCGTGCCTGTCTTAGGTTGTCGACCTTCAAGGATCATTCATACCCGTCTTTGGGAGAAAAATAGCATGATTGTTTTCCTGTCTTAGGTTGATATGATCCCGGGGACGATCTTACCCGTCTTTGACTACCGATCCAGCATATTGAGCCAAACCTGAGGAGATGAGCCAACATCAAGGCTGCCATAGCTTGCACCAATATGCGCTGTTGTTGCAGTGTGCATTGTCGAGTTCGCCTGATATATCTAACCAGGAAACAGCATGCTACCACCAGCAAGAATGCCCAGAATGCCATGCCACCCCAATCTTTTAAGAAACCCAATGTTCCATGTATCAAGTCCATCCATTGTTGTACTGTGGCGACTTCTACACGGGTAGAATTAATTGCAACGATAGATGCTCGAAGCTCAATCATGGCGTGTTCAAATTCACGGCTCCAAGTTCCTAGAAGCATCTTGCTTAATTGACGAGACAAATTGCCTGCATGGGAGAAATTTTGATACTGCACATACGTTATACATAATCCAGATAATTTATGAATACATGGTACCATGGCCATTTGCCCCAGAATGTCAACCTGTTCTTGTAACAGGTCTACTCTTTGATTTACCATTAATATGCCAGCTTTAAGTTGTCCATTTATTTGAGCTTGCTGAGCCATGGCAGTAGCCACATGTGAGGATAGAGCATTCATAGTGGCTGCAGTATTTATAGATGTCGCCAAAGCGGCAGCAGCTGTAACTGCCGCGGCCACAGAGGCCACAATTACAGCAATAAGAGCAGAAATTCCAAAGTCTCTCTTTTCTCGTTTCAGCAAAACTAGAAGGGAATTTACATTCACTCATATTGGCCAAGGAACTGCTATAGGCAGTTGCATTGCTACTGTCCAAGGGTGCATAGAAGCATTCCAGCAGAGAGAAAACAGGTATCAATAAAACAAACTAGACTATCATTAACCAAAGAACTATTATAAACAAGCCAAAAAAATGGAGTAGTTACACAAACAGGAGTGGGCCCAAATGGGAATCGTGGTCCCATTGAACAATTTACCTTGACGCTAGCCTCAAGTGTATCGGAAAAATTTTGAGAATAGCTGCAATTTTTTACAGTTCCCCCTGAAATCATAGAAAAATGGTGGCAATGGTGGACACAGGTAAAGGAAGAGGGAAGGCAGAAATAATTCCCCAAAGATCTTTTTCACCCATTCCAATGTGAAACATTACCAACAGAGTTAGCAATATCCATTTGTTGTTTGGCATCTTCCATTGGCTCCTGTACATGGCGCACCAATCTTTCAGGAACCCAAATCAGCGAGTCTTTGTCCTGTGGGAAAACACACACCGACCCTCGACCCCACGTTAGCACTGGATCCGGACCATTCCATGCTCCTGTAAGAATATCTTTCCACATTGCTTGCCCTGCATAGCGCTCTTGAGGCCTGTAATGTCTTTCTGCTGCCGTTCGTCCATTGGCATCCAACATTAAAAAATTTAGAATAAATAAGATTTAGTTTATCTTTTGGTGTGCTCCATTGAGCCCCTATTCCCCCTTTTTGTTTTATTAAAGCAGACTTAATAGTGGCATGGGCTCGTTCTACTATGCCTTGGCCCTGTGGATTATATGGTAATCCATGATTTAAGTGTATAGCCATTTGGGCACAAAAATGAGAAAATCTCTGAGAAATATAAGCAGGTCCATTATCAGTTTTAATTTGGTAAGGGATGCCCCAGGCAGCAAAAGCCTGCAAAAAATGAGAAATTACATGTTGGGCCTTTTCTCCAGTATGAGCAGAGGCAAAGATGACTCCGGAACATATATCCACAGAAACATGTACATATTTAAGAGAGCCAAATTCAAGAACATGCGTGACATCCATTTGCCATAGGTGAAGAGGTCGCAGACCTCGAGGATTTACTTCTGTAGTAGGCTGTGGCAATAATGTCAAACAATTTTTGCATTGCAATACAATGCGTCGAGCTTGTTCTTTAGTGATTTTAAATTTTAGTCTCAGCATTTGGGAATTTACATGAAATTTATTGTGAAATTCTTGAGCCTGTAACACTTTGTCCTCATTTGAAAAAATAAGTACAGTTCGAATATGAAAATCTGCAATAGCATTGCCTTCAGCAAGTGGTCCAGGGAGTCCTGAATGAGCTCGTATGTGGGTTGCATAGAAGGAACATTTTCGGTTCCAAATATATTGTTGTAACTTAGCCAATAATAAAAGAATAGTAGATTGTCCCTTAATATGTCCTACACATTCAAGGCTATTAAGTGCCTGTACTACATATAAGCTATCTGAAATTAAATTGAATGGAGTGGAATCATAGAGCATAAATACTTGAATCACTGTCAAAATCTCTACTGCCTGTGCTGATGAATGGGAAAAAAGAAAAGTTTGTGGATCTGAGCCCTCTTTGAATATCACTCCCATACCTCCTTTGGATCCATCTGTAAAAATATTTGGCGCTCCAGCAATCGGTGCAGATCGAGTGATTTTAGGAAAAATAATAGGATGAGCCAAAACAAACCTGAGCCATGGATGTTGTGGATAATGATTATCAAATTGTCCTGTGGCCATTACATGGACAATAGCCCAGTCAGAATTGGTGGCAGCTAGAGTGGCAAGCTGTTCTTTAGTATATGGAGTGATGATAAGATCAGGCTGCATCCCAAATGCAGTCAGAGCCGCCTTTAGTGCCTTAATAATTATTTGTGCAACACAGGCTGGATACCATGGCAACATTTTTTTGGGAGAATGAGGGAGGTGTACCCACATTATGGGACCCTCTTGCCACAACACTCCAGTGGGTGTGAGATCTGTGGTAAGAATACATAAGAGCAGTTTTTTCTGATAATCTATACGATCCACTTGTGCTTCAGATAATCTTTCCTCTACAAGTTGAATACATGTTCGCGCCTCAGGTGTTAAAGATCGCGAAGAAAGTAAATCTGAATCCCCTTTTAGCAAATCAAACAAAGGTTTTAGGTCAGCATTACTAAGTCTGCAATATGGTCGAATCCAATTTATATCCCCTAAAAGTTTTTGAAAATCATTTAAAGTTTGTAAATTGTCCACCCTCAAGCTAACCTTAAGAGGACGAATAATAGTATCTTCTAATTTGGTGCCAAGGTATTGTTTAACACTTCCCTGTTGTATTTTTTCTGGAGCTATAATTAAGTTCCATTGTTTAAGACATAGTATAGTTTTTATAAGCATTTCGTCCAAAATTTCTGGGGTTTTAGCACATAATAAAATATCATCCATATAATGACAAATAATGGAAGAGGCAAATTCTCTCCTAATAGATTGTAGGGCTTTATCTACATATATTTGGCACAACGTGGGACTATTAGCCATACCCTGTGGTAGCACTGTCCATTCATATCTTTGATCCACCTGCTGATGGTTAATGGACGGTATTATAAAAGCAAATCGAGGGTTATCTACAGGATGCAGTGAGATAGAGAAGAAACAGTCTTTGATGTCCAACACAACAGTGGGCCAATTGGCAGGGAGGGCGGATATGACTGGTAGCCCCAATTGCACTGGCCCCATGATCTCCATACTATTATTTACTGCTCGGAGATCATGTAACAATCTCCATTTACCTGATTTCTTTTTGATAACAAAAATAGGGGTATTCCATGGAGATGTGGAGGACTGTAAATGTCCTGCTGATAACTGCTCCTGTACCAGCTCGTGGGCTGCTGTAACTTTTTCTTTAGGAAGGGGCCACTGAGAGACCCACACTGGCACATCTGTTTTCCATTTAATCTTTAATTGTTCAGTGGCCCCATAGAAAAACCCAGTCCTCTTTTATCTTTAAGATTGTTTCTTCCCATCATGGGAACAGGGGACTTTCGACCTTGTTCAAATCAGCCAAGCCCACCTGTCCCTGAATAGCCTGCATCATGCATAAGTTGTTGACTTTGAGGGCTATATACAGATTCAGTAGTCAATTTTACTCCCATTTGTTGTAACACATCCCGACCCCACAAGGATACAGGAAGCTCCAGAACAAAAGGTTGGAATGACCCTGACCTTCTTGATCTGTCCAATTAAGGTGAACTGCACTGCAGCTTGGACTATTTGCATATCCTAACCCCTTAAGTAATTGATCTGTCTGTTGTAATCCCCAATCTTTTGGCCATTCAGATAATCTAATGATACTACAATCTGCACCTGAGTCCAAGAGACCCCAAAAAGAGAGTCCCTGTATAGTGAGTTGACACATGGGACGTGACCCCATATCCATAGTGAGCCATGCTCCAGGAGGACCTGTAGAACCAAAGCCCTTATCTTTTCTTGCCTGTCTTTGACTAGGAAAAAAAGAATGTTTACTAGGCAACAGAATTATCTGAGCAATGCGGTCCCCATCATTTATAACAGAAATCCCACAAGGGGAAGAAACTAATATTTTCACATTGCCTGTATAGTCCTGGTCAATAACTCCTGGATGCACCACTAGACCTGATAAGGTAGTGGAACTTCGGCCTAGAAGCAGTCCTACAGTATTAGAAGGAAGGGGTCCATGAAAATCTGAATCTACTTTTTGAACTCCCATTTCAGGGGTTAATATGAGTCGGGCGGTGGCACAGACGTCCAATCCTGCACTCCCTGGGGTTGCTCTCCGTATGGTGGGAGAGGCTGCTGAAATCGAGGCACCTGCCTCATCTGTGGTCCTGCATTCCCTGTCTCCTGTTGAACTGCCCCATACATTTGAGGGCCCTGAGGCACAGGGCCCCTCTGCCTGTTTCCCATTTTTTGGCCTAGCACTTGATTGCAGTGGGGAAAGAGGCTTTCCATCCACATCCCATCGAGATCTGCACTCTACAGCCCAATGATTGCCTTTTCTACACCGAGGACACAGATTGAGAATCCTCTGGGCTGGTCTAGAAGATGCTCCAGAATTAGTCTGTATACAATCTCTTTTAAAGTGTCCTGGTTGACCACATCGGAAACAATTCCCTGAACTGCCTCTCTGCTTTTGATTGTAAGGCTTGCCCTGCAACCCAGCAACAATGGGAGCAGCTATGGCTTGTCCTTGTATGACAGAGTCAGTTATGTCTCTGCATACCTTGAGCCATATTTCTAGGCCCTTATTTTTATAGGGACGTATTGCATCCCGACAGGGCTTATTGGCTTGCTCATAAGCTAGCTGTTTAATCAATGGCATGGCAGCGTCCACATCAGGGAAAACCCGAGAAGCTGTTTCCACAAGCCGTGATAAAAAATCAGCAAAAGGCTCATTGGGTCCTTGAGTAACTTTTGACAAACTGGCTCCTAAATTACCTGTCCCTGATAACATCTTCCATGCCCTTAATGCTGCTTGATTAATTTGCCCATACACCTGCTGTGGGTACCCATTTTGATTATTAGCAAATGGTCCCTGTCCCATTAACATATCCAAATTCCAAGCAGGTTGCCCTGTCTGAGCATTAACACGAGCTTGATCAGAGCAATATTCTATATAGGCTGACTTCCAATTAAGATACGCTCCACCAGACAGTACAGCCCTGCACAAATTCATCCAATCATTTGGAGTCATGGAGTATCTTTCAAAGGATTCTACCAGTGACAAGGTAAATAAGGCCTGCACTCCATATGTAGACACAGCTTCTTTTAATCTTTGAACAATCTTCCAATCTAATGGCTCATGATACATTTGCTGATACTGGTCAAGAAACACAGGAAATGCTCCTGGTGTAGGCAAAATCTCCGCCACGGACTAACCTCAGGTCTCTTCCGCCTATCAGACTTTCCTTTCTCAGTAAAATATGACAGCTGACTAGGAGAGGGAGGGGGAGGAGTGGAAGGTTCAGGATGTTTCTTTTTTCTGTTATAAGACATTTGAAATCTGAGCCAAGATTCTAACAAAGCTTCTTCCTCCTTATCTCTTTCTGGTGGAACAGGCCATATCTCTTGTTCCTCCTTGGAGGAATCGGAGGAGTCACTTTCAGAGGACTCCTCATCCCTCTGAGAGTCTGCCTGTTGACCTTGCCCTGAAATCTCTTCTTTTGCTTCCTCTAAAACATTAGAGCCTTCAGCCAGAACTTGATGATACCTCCCTGTTTTGTCTGTCAGGCATGATTTAATTAAGCTCCAGATAGCCAATGTCCCAGGTGGGAGAGCCCCTTCGGCATTGGCCTTAAGAAGATCCTGACCAAGACATTTCCACTGAGGAGTGTTAACATATCCTTCCTCTAAGAACCACGGAGCTACAGTTTTAACTGTGCTAAGAAAATTTTCTAAAGTAGCTACTTTCACTTTCACTCCCCCCTTAGACAGAATGTTACGAAGAGCCTCTTTGACCTTCATGGTAGCAACCTTAGACCCCATGATAAGCTTTACCTCGTCGCAAATTCCTGCAAACCTATCGTCGCAAATTCCTGCGAACCTACACAGCGCTGTCCCTCGCTTATCCGCGAGCCTTATCTTATTTTATCACTTACCTGTGAATTTTTTGCTATGTTTTTTTTTTCTCTCTCCCAGGTTTCGGCGCCACTTATCACGTCCCTAAGGCTCCGTCCTGCAGAGCCCCAGGAAAGAAGACACAAGCGCCGAGTCTGCTGATGATGCTTCCTCTTTAATGCTCTCTCTCTTCAATGCTCTCTCTCTCCAATGCTCTCTCCCTTCAATGCTCTCTCCCTTCAAAGCTCTCTCTCTCCAATGCGCACAGCAGGCAAATATATATCAGTCTCATAACCCCTACCTCATCACTCCACCAACCCCAAGTTTCCCACAGCTAGGGCATGCGCATTTCTAACCCTCTCATAGGCGGGCTGGTGGTAGCACGAGGCGCTGCATCACTGATCATTCGTAGGACGCCTGATAGGGCTCACTGCGCAGGCTCAGGGCACCGCCAGCCTCGTGAGCCTCGTGACTTGGCTGCAAGCCTAGACGCCATCTTGAGTCCACGCTGGCAACAAGCCTGGGTGCCATCTCGGTCCAGCCGAGTGGGCCCCGACACATTGGTACTCAGTATAGGGCCTTTGTCCCAAGGCAACCTTGGTTAAGCTGGGGCACCCCTGTGGAAATGGAGGGAACCCGTGGAATTGTAGCCCAAGCATTATCGCCCTGCCTCCCCACCCACAGGCCTTGTTGAGGCAGCATGAACTGCACATGCACGAACAGCGGTCTCACTTGGTAGCTAGATTCTCACCAGGGAGGGAGCCTGGAGTGTGCCTGGGACTCAATGCCCGATGCACGGGCAAATACAGGCATCCTAGTTAGAGCAAGGTCTGAGAACTATGCACAGAAAAGGGAGGCCTGTGTGGGTCAATAACAAATCGTGGGTCAGCTGGGGAAACCCTGGGAGTGAAGGGAGGTTGTTTCTCAGAGCAGAGATTGGAGGGCAGTGGGTCAGGTGTGCCGGGCCTGTCCCTATTCCCAGTAAAAAACAGAGATGCAGCACAGGGCGTGTCCTCCTGTGTTCCCCTAGGAGGCCAGGCATTTGTGACTGTGAGTAAAGTGCCTAACTTCCATGGTGGGTTTAAGCCTCTGCACCTCTGCATGGTTGTGGATGCCAGAGCACCAGCGAGAACTCTTGCGAGATTTCTCATGGCACACGCGAGACTTCCTGGCCCGGCTTTCGGATAGGGTAGACCAAAGGCAGTGGGTGCCCTCAGATGACTGTGCAAGAGAAAGAGGCATTGGCATTCAGTGTAGGGCCTTCGTCCCAAGGCATCCTGGTTAACCTTCATCCCAAGGCATCCTTGGTTAACCCCATGGAACTGGAATGAACCCGTGGAACTGTAGACCAAGAATTCTCGCCATGCCTCCCCACCCATATGCCGCGTTGAGGCACCCTGAACTGTGCATGCGCGAACAGTGGTCTCACCTGGCAGCTAGATTCTTGTGAGGGAGAGAGCCTGGAGAATTCCTGGGACTCAATGCCCGATGCCCGCACAAAACACAGGCATCCTAATTAGGGCAGAGTCTGGGTGTCACGGCCTGCTCGGCTAGACCAGGATGGGGCGGTGGCTCAAGATGGCGCCTAGGCATGTTGCCAAGTCATGAGGCTCACGAGGCTGGCGGCGCCCTGAGCCTGCTCAGTGAGCCCTATCAGGCGCCCTACGGATGATCAGTGACACAGCGCCTCGTGCTACCACCAGCCCGCCTATGAGAGGGTTAGAAATATGCATGCCCTAGCTGTGAGAAGTTTGGGGTTGGTAGGGTAAAGTGGGAGGGGTTATGAGACATATATATATGCTTGCTGTGCGCATTAGGAGAGAGGAGGAAGCATTAAAGAGGAAGTAGCTTCATCAGCAAGTCGGCGTTCGTGTGTTTCTTCCCTAGGCTCTGCTGGTCAGAGCCTTAGGGATGCGACATCTGGGAACTGCACACAGAAAAGGGAGACCCACGTGAGTGAATAAAAAAAAATGCGGGGAGGCTAGGAAACCACAGGAGGTGAGGTGAGGCTGGAAATCAGACCAGAGATAGAAGGGCAGTGGGTCAGGTGTGCTGGGTGGTGCCCTGTCCCCAGTAAAATCAGAGCTGCTGCTCAGGGCATATCCTCCTGTGTTCCGCTAGGAGGCCAGGCATTAGATATCCTCTGTGTAAAGTACATAAATTCCACGGCAGGTTTAAGCCTCTGCACCTGTGCGTGGGGTGGGTGCCAGAACACCCGCGAGAACTCTGGCAAGATTTCTGCGGCACACGCGAGACTTCCCGGCCTGGCTTCATAATAGGGCAGACCAAAGGCAGTGGGTGTCCTCAGGTGACTGGGCAAAACAAAGAGGGCATTGGCATTTAGTGTAGGGCCTTCATCCCAAGGCATCCTTGGTTAACCTGGGGCACCCCTGTGGAAATGGAGGGAACCCATGCAACTGTTGCCCAAGCATTCTGGCCGTACCTCCCCTCCCACACGCCCCAGTGAGGCAACCCGAACTGTGAATGTGCAAACACCAGTCTCACCTGGAAGCTAGCTTCTCACAAGGCAGGGGCCTGGAGAGGGCTTGGGACTCAAACCCGATGCCCAAGCAAAACACAGACATCCTAGCTTGTGCAGGGTCTGGGAACTGCACACAAAAAAGGCAGACCTGCATGGGGGAATAAAAAAATGCGGGGTGGCTGGGTAACCCCAGTCGGTGAGGGGAGGCTGGAGCTCAGAGCCGATATTGAAGGGCAGTTGATCAGGTATGCCTGGTCGGCCCCTGTCCCCAGTAAGAAACAGAGCTGCTACACATTGCGTGTCCTCCTGTGTTCCCCTAAGAGGCCAGGCTTTTGTGACTCTCTGTATAAAGTGCCTAATTTCCACAGTGGGTTTAAGCCTCTGCACCTGTGCATGGGTGTGTGTGCCAGAGCGCCCGCGAGAACTCTCGCGAGACTTGTGCAAACCCATGTGAGACTTCCCATCCCAGCTTCCAAATTGGGCAGAACTAAGGCAGTGGGTTTCCTCAGGTGACTGGGAAAAACAAAGTATTGACATTCAGTGTAAGGCCTTCGTCCCAAGGCATCCTTAGTTAACCTGGGGCACCCCTGTGGAAATGGAGGGAACCTGTGGAACTGTAGCCCAAGCATTCTAGCCATGTGTCCCCTCCCACATGCCCCGGTGAGGCAGCCCGAACTGCGCATGCACGAACAGTGGTCTCACCTGGCAGCTAGATTCTGGTGAGGGAGGGAGCCTGGAGTGGGCCTGGGACTCAATACCTGATGCCCGAGCAAAATACAGACATCCTAGCTTGGGCCGGGTCTGGAAACTGCACACAGAAAAAGCAGGTCTGCGCGGGTGAATAAAAAAAAAAGTGAGACAGCTGGGGAACCCTAGGCAATGAGGCGAGGCTGGAGTTCAGAGCAGAGATGGAGGGCAGTGGGTCAGGGGAGCCAGAACGGCCCCTGTCCCCTGTAAAACAACAGAGCTTCTACACATTGCATTTCCTCCTGTGTTCCCCTAGAGGCCATGCATTTGCTAATCTCTGTTTGAAGTGCCTAATTTCCATGGTGGGTTTAAGCCTCCACACCTCTGCGTGGGTGCCTCCACACCTCTGTGGTGTGTGCCAGATCGCCTGCAAAAACTCACGAGACTTGCGCAAACCCATGCGAGACTTCCCGTCCTAGCTTCCTAATAGTCAGACCAAAGGCAGTGCGTGCCCTCAGATGACTAGGAAAAACAAAGAGGGCATTGTCATTCAGTGTAAGGCCTTTGTCCCAAGGTATCCATGGTTAACCTAGGGCACCCCCATGGAAATGGAGGGAACCCGTGCAACTGTAGCCCAAGCATTCTGGCCGTGCCTCCCCACCTACAGGTGAGGCAGCCCGAACTGCACATGTGCAAACAGCGGTCTCACCTGGAAGCTAGATTCTCACAAGGGAGGGAGCCTGGAGTGGGCCTGAGACTCAATGCCCAATGCCCGAGCAAAACACAGACATCCTAGCTTGGGCAGGGTCTGGGAAATGCGCACAGAAAATTCACAGCTCTGCGCGAGTGAATAAAAAAAAAAGCAGTGAAGCTGGGGAACCTTTTGTGGTGAGGGGAGGCTGGAGCTCAGAGCAGAGATGAAGGGCAGTCGGTCAGTTGCACAGGATCTGCCTCTGTTCCCAGCAAAAAAAAAACAGCTGCTACACAGGGTGTCCTGTCCACAGCCCAGGCATTTGTAAATCTCTTTGTAAAGTGCCTTATTTCCATGGTGAGTTTATGCCTCGCACCTCTGTGTGGGTCTGGGTGCCAGAGCACCCATGAGACTCTTGCAAGATTTCTGTGGCCCATGCAAATCTTCCTGGCCCGTCTTACAGATAGGGCAAGCCAAATGCAGTGGGTGCCCTCAGATGACTGGGCAAAACAAAGAGGGCATTGGCATTCAGTGTAGGGCCTTCATCACAAGGCATCCTTGGTTAATCTGGGGCACCCCCATGCAACTGGAGGGAACCCATAGAACTATAGGCCAAGCATTCTGGCCATGCCTCCCTACCCACACGCCCTGTTGAGACAGCCCAAACTGCGCATGCATGAACAGCAGTCTTACCTGGCAGCTAGATTCTCGCAAGGGAGGGAGCCTGGAGAGGGCCTGGGACTCAATGCCTGATGCCCTGGCAAAACACAGGCATCCTAGCTAGGGCAGGGTCTGGGAACTGCACACAGAAAAGGCAGGCCCACATGGGTGAACTAAGAACACGTGGCAGCTGGGGCTCAGAGCAGAGATTGGAGGGCAGTGGGTCAAATGTGCCTGGCCGGCCCCTGTCCCCAGTAAAAAACAGAGCTGCTGCACAGGGCGTGTCCTCCTGTGTTGTTCCCCTAGGAGGCCAGGCATTTGTGACTCTCTGTGTAAAGTGCCTACTTTCCACGGTGGGGTTAAGCCTCTGCACCTGTGCGTGGGTGTGGGTACCAGAGCGCCCACGAGAACTCTTGTGAGATTTCCGTGTCCCACACAAAACTTCCTGGCCTGGCTTCTGTATAGGGCAGACCAAAGGCAGTGGGTACCCTCAGATGACTGGGAAAAACAAAGAGGGCATTGACATTCAGTGTAGGGCCTTCATCCCAAGGCATCCTTGGTTAACCTGGGGCACCCCCGTGGAAATGGAGGGAACCCATGCAACTGTAGCCCAAGTATTCTGGCCCTGCCTCCCCACCTACAGGCCTCGGTAAGGCAGCCCGAACTGCGCATGCACAAACAGCAGTCTCACCTGGAAACTAGATTCTCACAAGGGAGGTAGCCTGGAGAGTGCCTGGGACTCAATGCCTGATGCCCAGGCAAAACATGGGCATCCTAGTTAGGGCACGGTTTGGGAACTGCACGCAGAAAATGGAGGCCCATGTGGGTGAATAAAAAAACGCAGGATGCCTGAGGAACCCCAGGTGGTGAGGGGAAGCTGGAGCTCAGAGCAGAGATTGGAGGGCAGTGGGTCACCTGTGCCGGGCCAGTCTGTTTTTTTTTTTTTTTTTTCAGTAAAAAAGAGCTGCTGCAAATGGCATGTCCTCTTGTGTTCATGTAAAAAGCCAGGCATTTGTGACTCTCTGTGTAAAATTCCTAATTTCCACTGTGATATTAATCCTCCACACCTGTGCGTGTGTGTGTGCAAGAGTGCCTGTGAGAACTCTCCTGAGATTTCCGCAGCCCACACAAGATTTCCTGTCCCTGCTTCTGTATAAAGCCAACCAAAGGTAGCGAGTGCCCTCAGATGACTGGGCAAAAGAAATAGGACATTGACATAAGCGTAGGACCTTCGTCCCAGGGCATCCTTGGATAACCTGGGGCATCCCTGTGGAACTGGAGGAAATCCGTGGAACTGTAGTATAAAAATTCTCACCATGTCTCTTCCCCACACATGCCCCCCATTGAGGCAGCCAGAACTGCACACGCGCGAACAGTGGTCTCACCTGGCAGCAAGATTCTCAAGCGGGAGGGAGCCTGGAGGGTGATGGGGCCTCAATGCCTGATGCCCGGCAACACACAAGTATCCTAGCTAGGGCAGGGTTTGGGAACTGAGCACAGAAAAATGGAGGCATGCATGCATGAATAAAATAAGCAGGACAGCTGTGGAACCCCAGGTTGTGAGGGAAGGCTGGAGCTCAGAGCAGTGATTGGAGGCAGTGAGTCAGCTGTGCCGGACTGGTCCCTGTTCCCAGTAAAAAAACAGAGCTACTGCAAACCGCGTGTCTTCCTGTGTTCCCCTAGGAGGCCAGGCATTTGTGACTCTCTGTGTAAAGTGCCTAATTTCCACTGTGAGTTTAAGCCTCTGCACCTCGGCATCAGTATGTGTGCCAGAGCACTTGCGATAACTCTTGTGAGATTTCAGCAGCCCACGCGAGATTTCCTGTCCCAGCTTCTGTATAAGGCCGACCAAAGGTGGTGGGTGCCCTCAGATGACTGAGCAAAAGAAAGAGGGCCTTGGCATTAAGCGTAGGGTCTTAATACCAAGGCATCCTTGGTTAACCTTGGGCAGCCCCGTGGAACCAGAGTGAACCCATGGAGCTGTAGTCCAAAAACTCTCGCTGTGCCCCCCCCACAGGCCCCGTTAAGGCAGCCCGTACTGCACATGCATGAACAGTGGTCTCACCTAGCCGCTAGATTCTCAAGAGGGAGGGAGCCTGGAGGATACTGAAGACTCAATGCCTGATGGCCTGGAAACCCATAGGATCCTAGCTAGGGCATGGTCTGGGAACTGAGTGCAGAAATTGGAGGCCCACGCATGAATAAAATAAGGAGGGTGGCTGCGGAACCCCAGGTGGTGAGGGGAGGCTTAAGCTCAGAGCAAAGATTGTAGGGCAGTGGGTCAGCTTGCCAGGCTGGTCCCTGTTTCCAATAAAAACAGCTGCTGCAAATGGCATGTCCTCCTGTGTTCCTATATGAGGCTGTGTTCCTTCCTGTATGTGACTCTATATGTAAAGTGCCTAATTTCCACTGTGAGTTTAAGCCTCCCCACCTGTGTGTCAGTGTGGGTGCCAGAGCTCCTGTGAGAAATCTTGCGAGATTTCCACGGCCGTGTGAGATTTCCTGTCCCAGCTTCTGTATAAGGCTGACCAAAGGCAGTGGTGCCCTCAGATGACTGGGCAAAAGAAAGAGGGCATTGGCATTAAGCTTTGGGCCTTCGTCCCAAGGCATCCTTGGTTAACCTGGGGCACCCCCTTGGAACCAGAGGGAACCTGTGGAACTCTAGTTCAAAAATTCTCACCGTGACTCCCCCACTACATGCCCCATTGAGGTAGCCTGAACTTCACATGCAGTTCTCTGAAAAGAACTGAGAATAGAGGAAATTGTCTAAACTTATAAAAATATTTCAATACACATTTAGAGGCAAACCAATTAAAATCACTCCAGACTTTCCAAATCAAGTCATGATAGCCAGGAATGCCTGAAGTAACATACTTCAAACTCTGAAAGAAAACAACTTGCAGCCAAAATTTCCTAACCAGTAAAAATGCATCTCATATTTTTAGGGGAAATAAAAATCTTCAAGGGCAAACAGAAGCTGAAAGAATATATGTCTTCTAAACCAGCACCATAGAAAATACTCAAATTACAGATTAATTACAAAGAAAACATAAGGTTTAATTTTCATTAAACTAACATCTAATGAAAGAGAATAAACACTAACTCAAACAAAAGTCAAAACTCAAAATGATTAAAATTAAAAAAGCATCTCTCAGTATCACACTAAATATAAATGTCCTCAACTCCCCATAAAATCACATAAGGTGCAAAATGAATTAAAAATTGTAATTCATCTATATGCTGCCTGCAAGAAACACACCTTTCAGTAAAGATAGTCACAAACTAAAGGTAAAGGGATGGAGCAAGGTAATCCATGCCAATGGAACTTGAAAACAAGCAGGAGTAGCAACGATGATATCAGACAAATTAAACTTCAATCCCAATATTATCAGAAGAGACAAAGCAGATAATTTTTTACTGGTAAAAGGAACAATACAGCAAGAGGAAATAACAATAGTCAACATACATGCCCAAACATAGGTTGATGTCACTTTCATAAAAGAAAAATTTTGGAGATAAGGGAAGATGGCGAATGAGTAAAGCAACTTCTATGAGTACTGCTAACACTCGATCTCCATAGCATCAAAATTAATGCCTTACAGAGATAGAAAATACTATAAATAGAGAAATAAAGGCTATAATTACAACAAACAGGAAAAAAAAAAAGACTTGAACAACCACAGAATCAGAAAAGAAACTGGCCCACCACCGTGGCAGCCACCATGCCGACACCATCTTACCTCACAGAAACAGACTCCAGAGAGGAAAAGCAAAGGAGCAAAAGTGACCAGTTGCAGTCCAGTTGGATATAATTCAGCAGTTCTTTCAGCAAGAAGATGAGCTAAAATTTTCAGCGGCCAAGCACATCATAATCACCAGAGATTCAGAGCAGAGCTCAAAACCAGAGGGGAGATAAGCCAGCCTCATGGCCAAGGGTGTGGCAGTGATGCCATATTGCCAGCAGCAGTGAGTTCACCACACCCACGAAAGCTTCAGCCCAATGCCACTACAATTGTAAGTGAAACTGCAGCCCAAACAGGAGAAATCTCAGCATTGCACCTTCAGGGACACAACCAGCTTTGCTAAACTCCCTGGGTCTGAGATCTAGCAGTTCAATGCAGGCCAGGAGTAGGGGTGGCAGAAATTACTACCCCCAATTGCAGTACCCTGAAGGAAAGCCCGCAGCCCAGTGCCCTCAGAGTCTGGCACAGCTACGATTAACATCCTGGGTCTGAGACTTTGCGATACAACTCAGGGAAGGAACAGTATGGCGAAGATTTCCACACCCCCCAGATATCCAGAGCATAATAATTGAAGTCATGGCAAACTGGAGAAGAGCCCAGAAAAGGTGGGAGTGGTATCTGCTGTTGATCATATCAGAAGCTCAGACAGACATAGTACTAGACATAGTACTAGAGATTAGAGATAGCACATTGGTACCAATGTGCTATCTCTAATCTCTAGTATGTACTACCTTTTTTTAATATATATATATATATATATATATATATATATATATATATATATATGTATATTTTTTATTGGTGCACTGTATTCATACATCATAGTGGGATACAAACTTTTGTAGACATACATGCACACATCACCCAGTCAGCCCCCACCCGAACCCCACCCCATTCTCTCACCATCCCTCCCTCCCATGCTTGGCTGAGTGGTTGACATCTAGTATTATAGCAATTTATCCAAAATTAAAAATGATAATCTCACATAACAGTTTCATTTGTCTGATACCAAGCTTTTGATGACTTAAAGATAACATTTCAATATTTCATTTTACTTTCTTTCTTACCAAATAATATTTTTTTTTCTATTTTTTTAGGTGAAACTATCATATATTTATATATTTATTTTTCAGAAAAAAAAATCTATCCTAATATGGAAAATGGACTCTAGATACCCAAAACAATCTTGAAAAAGAACAAAGCTAGAAGATACATATTTTCTGATTTCAAACCATATAAAGCTACAATAATTGAAACAGTGTAGTACTATTCTAAAGGCAGATATATAAAAAAGAACAAAGCTAGAAGATACATATTTTCTGATTTCAAACCATATAAAGCTACAATAATTGAAACAGTGTAGTACTATTCTAAAGGCAGATATATAAACCATTGGAGTTAAATAAAAGCCTAGAGCTAAATTCTTCCCTATATTGTCAAGTTATTTTTGACAAGGTTTCCACGAACATTTGGTGGTTGAAATAATAATCTTTTAACTAAATATTGTTGAAAAATAATAATTATATGGAAAAGAATAAAATTGGACCCTTACCTAATCCCATATACAAATATTAACTCAAATCTTAAGACTATAAACATTTAGGAGAAAATCTGGGTCATAAAACCTCACAACATTGAAATTTGCAGTGATTTCTTGGATATGATTTCAATGGCACAGGCAACAGAAGAGTATACAAACTCCCTAAAAAATAAAAAATAATATTGTATATCCAAAGACAATGTAAACAGAGTTAACAGTTACTAATAGAATGGGATAAAATATTTCCAAATGCTATATCTGAAGGTATATTAATATTCCAACTAGAAATCCTAAAAATTAACAACAATAAAGGCAAACAATACCATTTAGAGGTAGGTAAAAGACTAACATAAATAATGAATCTCCACAGATAACCAGTCTTAGTTGTCTGTTGGATGGAAAATCTTGTTTCTCTGGTTCTGGTGTATGTTACCTATTTCTTCTTTGTAGTTAATCTCTTTGAGTATTTTCTCTAGTGCATAAATTCCTTCAGTTTCTGTTTGTCATGGAAGCTTCTTATGTCTCCATCTAATTTGATAGACAGTTTTTCTGAGTAGGAAATGTTTGGCTGAAAGTTGTTTTCTTTCAGAGTTTGGAATATGTTACTCCAAGCCCTTCTGGCTCTCATGACTTGGTTTGGGAAGTCTGGAGTGATTCTAATGGTTTGCCTCTGAATGTCACTTGGCCCTTTGTTTTTGTTGCCTTTAAGATTCTCTGCTTGGCTTCCACATTGGTTATTTTGACAATTATGTGGCGTGGGGATCCTCTTCTCCGATCCTGTCTAAAGGGAGTTCTATAAGTTTCCTGGATCTGTGTATCAACCTCTTGCTCTATGTTTGGAAAATTTTCTGCTATTACTTCCTTGAAGAGATTGTTGATCCCTTTGGTTTCACTTTCTTTTCCCTCCTCTATTCCAATTATTCTTAAGTTAGCTCTCTTAAAATGGGCCCATATTTCTTCAATATCAGATTCCTGCTGTCGGATATTTTTTCCTAGATTAGAAACTATGTGTTCATTTTTGGAATGATCATCTTCTAAGAGCAAGATTCTGTTCTCCATGTGGTCTAATCGGTTGTTTGTGCTTTGAATTGAGGGCTTTACTTCATTAATTGCATCCTTTATCTCTTTTTGGCTCTCTCTGAGTTCTTTTAGAAGGACCTCTATTATTTCTACAGTTATTTTCCTGATTTGATCTTCTAGAAATCTCTGATTTTCTGTTTTATCGGGTTCTGATGTTGTGGGGTTGTGGGCATTCATTGCTCCAGTATTATTCCTCTTTCCCATGATTTAGGAAGTTTGTGCCTTCTCTGGGTTCTTCCCTTGGGTCACTATGACTTCACTTAAGGTGTTCTGGATCTCGAGTCTGTAGTATCTCAGACCCCACTACTCCTTTACTGGGTTGTATCACAGAGTCTCCGACCCAGAGAGTCGATAGAGGCTGCTTTAGACTGTGGGGGGTGCCAGGTTGCACGTTCTCCTATGGTGTGCTATCTCTGCCACCGCCCCTCCCCCACTGGGTCAAGTCCCAGGGAGTATAGTACTGGGATTTCTCCTCTGTGGCCCGCAATTTGACTCACTGTTCTTGAGTACGCAGATGTAGCTGTACTGGATTCGGTGAATTCTCTGCTGCTGCCGCTGGTGGCAATATGGCGCCACTGCTACGCCCTCGGCCATGAGGCTGGCATATTTCTTCTTGGTTTTGATTTCCACTCTGAATCCCTGCAGCGTGTGCTGAGCTCAGCCACTGGGAGCTTTAGATTTTACCTGCAGTGAGAAATCCTGCCTGGCTGTTCCGCAGCGGCTCACCTCGGCTTGCTGTAGCCGTCCGGTGAACTCGCTGCTGCCGCCGGCAGTATGACGCTGCTGCCATGGTCTCAGGCGTGAGGCCGGTGTATCTCCTCTGTGGCTCTGAGCTCTGTTCTCAGTCTGCTTTCTCTCTGGAGTCTGGTGATTTTTTTGTTTCTCTGGTGATGGTGTTTTCTGGCTATGAAAGGCGCTGATTTTGTGGTAATGAAGATTAGTTGTTAGTGAGGCTCCTAAGCCCCGCTTTTCTCGGTCGCCATCTTCCCGGAAGTCCTCTATATACTACCTTAACAAACTCATATACTCATACTATTCGAGCCTATCTGAGAGCTTACCCTATTCTTCCATTTACTCCTTCACTTTCCTCCTTATTCAACCTTCACTGTTGAATGCAACTTGCCATTGAATATACCAGCTGACACCTAGAGACTGAGAGATATCTACCAAAAGCAACAGGTACAAACAACTGAAATCATGGGAAAGAGGAACAACAATGAAGCAATGAGCTATCACAACCCCACAATAACAGAACCTGATAACACAGAAAAGCAGAGATTTCCAGAAGATCAAATTAGGAATGTAACTGTAGAAATAATTCAGGATTTTAAAAAGGAATAGAGAGAGTCTGAAAGAAATAAAGCATGAAATCATTGATGTAAAGGCATCGATTCAAACTATAAACAATAGATTAGACTATATGGAGAATAGAATCTCACTACTAGAAGATGATCACTCAAAAAATGAGTGCATAGTTTATAACATAGGAAAAACAATTCAATAGGAATTGGACACTGAATAAATGTGGGCCTGTCTTAAGAAAGCTAACCTAAGAATTATCGGCATACATGAGGGAAAAGAAGGTGAAACCAAAGGGATCAACAATGTCTTCAAAGAAGTAATAGCAGAAAATTTTGCAAACATAGAGCAAGAGGTTGATAAATAGGTTCAGGAAACATATAGAACTCCCTTTAGAAAAGATCCAAGAAAAAGGTTCCCCACGTCACATAATAGTCAAAATGACCAAAGTAGAATCCTGTGGGGAGCCATTAAGGTTTTCCCCTTATCTTTACTAAAAGAATACATCTGACTGTTCTTCACTCAGCTGACTGTCCTTTGCCCAGAGTCAACGAGGTTTGGGGTCATGGAGAATACAAAGTAATTGAGGTATGAGAGAAGATTAGGTTCTTGTTGTCCATGATGGCACGAGGATATTGAATGACCTGCCTGTGATGTATGTACTTTGTATTTGTCATTATTGTATTCCTGTGTAACCTGAAGTGAGAAACTGTATAAATACCACAAGAGAAATAAACCCAGGATCAGCCAGTAGAGATATCGACCCAGTAGTAGACTGGCAATCCTCCCATGCTTGAATTGAATTCTTTGAATTGAATTCTTTAATCCTCACTCCTCTCTTTGGAACCCGTACTTTTGCTGGCTGGCTCTGGCAGGTGGTGGTCCATACAGGGAAATTCTGAAACTGAGGATCCAGTGAAGGACACTGCTGAATAGAAAAGAGAGCACTTGAAGACTCATGGTAGTGGTAAGTAACGTGAGAGGTGTAATATACAATGGGTCAAAAAATTAGTCTTTGCTTATTGTACATATGTTAAAAGATATGCTTTGTGTTAGGGAAACTAAGACAGAACATGAAGGCACTTTGCCTTCACTTCCTAAGGAAGATAAGGATACTTTAGATACTGAAAAAGAGGAGCTGCTTGAGGAAACTGCTTCTTGGTACCATAAAGATGTTAGGGGCTTATCCATACATTCCAAACACCGAATCACTGGAGACCAATTTTTGTATAAAACAATTACAAGTAGCTGTAGAGACCTTAACTATATGATTAGATCAGATAGTTCCTTCAAATAGGGAAAAAGAAGGACCTCAACAATATTCTCCTATTATCAGCAATACGAACCTTCAAAATTCTCCCACTGTAGCATTTGCTAAATAAAGCTTTGAAAAACCCAGATATTTATCTTTAATATCACTGCTTCAAGAGGCTGTAGATCGGGCTGTAGAAAACAGAGAAGAAGCCGGGCATGGTGGTGCATGCTTGTAATTCCCGCACTTGGGAGGCAGAGACAGGAGGATGGCACAGGTTTAAAGCCAGCCACGCTGGCTTAAGAGACCCTGTTTCCAAAAATAAAAAGTATAAAATAGGTCTGGGAGTATAGCCCGGAGGTAGAAGGGCTTCCAAGAACCCCAGTACCACAAAAAAAGAAAAGAAAAGAAAAGAAAACAGAGAAGATACTTAAGGATTCAGAGTTTTCCCAGTTACTGAAGACCCTAATGGTCAGTCTAGAGTATTTGCTTTTTCCTCATTTAGGTGTAAATCCACTGGGATTGGTCCCAAGTAATATATTGTAAATGGATGTTATGCACGTTTCCACCTTTGGTAAGCAAAAATATGTTCATGTGTCTATTGATACTTTTTCAGGTTTTATTATGGCTACAGCCCAAACTGGCAAGGCTGTTAAGCATGTGATTTCCCATTGTCTTAAATGTTTTTCTTTCTCAGGTCTTCCTACCTGCATTAAAACTGACAATGGTTCAGGATATACTAGTATGACTTTTAAACGATTTGCAGTACATATAGTATTCAACATATTACAGGTATACCCTATAATCCTCAAGGACAGGGCATTGTAGAACGTGCCCACAATTCTCTGAAAACAACACTCTTGAAAATAAATAAAAAGGGGGATTTATATCTCTGTTCACCACAGAACTCCTTAAATTATGCTCTTTTTATTCTTAATTTATTGAATGCTGATAAAACTGGTTGCACAGCGGCAGATAGATATTGGCGTCCATCCTCCAAAAACAATTTTGCTCTAGTAAAATGGAAAGATCCTTGAACAGGAATTTGGAAAGGTCCTGACCCTGTACTAATATGGGAATGATGGCATTTTTGTGTTTTCTCACAGGATGAAGATAATGCACAGTGGATACCTGAGCGGCTGGTGTGACATATGGATCAAGCAAAAATGGAAGACTCTCTGATTAATGCTGATGATGCTCCCAACTCCAATGATGACTGAAACATGGGCTTATGTTCCAGATGATCCCATACTTTATCCAGCTATTTGGGAACAACGGGAGATCACTGTCTTCAGTAACAACTCATGATTGCTGGGACTTCGTGCTTTGAATTTTACACCCATTACAGAAACTTTTAATTATTCTGGACAAAGAATTGGTACACCCTTACGTTTTTCTAAAAATGTCAAGACAAGTACAAAGACTGATTGTAACTGTGCTATTAAGGGTGTGGTTTTGTGGGGCCCTGGTTACACAGAAAAAGAAGATAAAAATGTTAGCCCACCAATAACTTGTTTACCCTGTTTAGCTCATTTAACATGTGGAAATCATAGAATTAATTGGAAGAAATGTCTTACTGAAATATCCACTTTACATAATATTGCCAATGCCTTGTTTATTAGAGACTCGGGACAAGGGACAAAGTATGGTCCTCGGACAAAGTGTGAACGTTTTTATCCAGCAGAAGTGCACAATCTGCATTTGAAAAGTACTCCCATTTAAGAGGCTGGTAGTCAATGATGGGTAAGATTTCCTTGGGACAAGGAACCCTAAGACAGAATATACAGCTTATAGCTCTGTATTACTCAAAGACAGGTCATCCTTGATACCTGAAGGAAACAACCTAAGACAGGCACAGTCTTATTTGAATAAAATAAGAAAGGGATAATTGTGGGGAGCCATTTTAGTAAAGATAAGGGTTTTCCCCTTATCTTTACTAAAAGATTACTTTTGACTGTCCTTCACTCAGCTGATTGTCCTTTGCCCAGAGTCAACAAGATTTGGGGTCATGGAGGGTTCAAAGTAATTAAGGTCTGAGAGAAGATTAAGTTCGTGTTGTTTGTGATGGCACAAGGGTATTGATTGACCTGCCCATTGTGTATGTACTTTGGATTTGTCATTATTGTATTCTGGTGTAACCTGAAGTGAGAAACTGTATAAATACCACAAGATAAATAAACCTGGGATTGGCCAGTAGAGATATTGACCCAGGAGTAGACAGGCAATCCTCACATGCTTGAATTTAATTCTTTAAATTGAATTCTTTAATCCTCAATCCTCTCTTCGGAACCCGTACTTTTGCCAGCTGCTCTGGCAGAAGCCAAGGAGAGAATCTTAAAGGCAACAAAAATGAAAGGCCAAGTGAAATTCAGAGGCAATCCAATTAGAATCACTCCAGACTTCCCAAACCAAGTCATGAAAGCCAGAAGGGCCTGGAGTAACACATTCCAAACTCTTAAAGAAAATAACTTCCAGCCAAAAATTTCCTACCCAGCAAAACTATCTTTCTAATTAAATGGGGAAATAAGAAGCTTCCATGACAAATAGAAGCTGAAGGAATTTATGTCATCCAAACCAGCACTAGAGAAAATATCCAAACAGATTAATTACAAAGAAGAAATAAGTAATACACACCAGAACCAGAGAAACAAGAACTTCCATCCAGGAGAAAACTAAGCAAAGAAGAACAAACAGTATTTCAAACTGAAATAAAACCTTAACATATTAGTAATTAAAAATCATCTCTCAGTAATCACACTGAATGTAAATGGTCTCAATTCCCCAATAAAAAGACATAAATTGGCAAAATGGATTAAAAAAAAAAAAACAGAACCCATCTATCTGCTGCTTGTAAGAACACACCTTACAAGTAAATGTAAGGTAAAGGACTAGAGCAAGGTAATCCATGCCAATAGAACTCAAAGACAAGTAGAAGTAGTAACTATGATATCAGACAAGTTAGACGTCAAGACCAAGCCTATTACAAGAGACAAAGAAGGTCATTTTTTACTGGTAAAAGAAACAATCCAGCAAAAGGATATAACAATACTCAATATTATACCCCAAACATAGGTGCAGCTACTTTCATAAAACAAACTCTTGGTGACATTAAGTCACACGTAAATTCCAAAACAATAATACTGGGAGACGTAAACACCTCTCTCACACCTTAGACCTATCTTCTAGACAAAAGATAAGTAAAGATGCCTCGGAACTAAAGAACACTATTAATCAAATGGACCTGTTGGGCACATATAGAATATTTCACCCAACTACAGCAGAGTTCACATTTTTTTCAGCTGTTCATGGAACCTTCTCTATAATCAATCACATCCTGAGCCACAAAGTGAGCACTAGCAAATTCAAAAACTGTGATATACTTCCTTGTGTCTTTTCAGACAATAATGCAATGAAATTAGAAATCAACTATAAAAACACCCAGAGAAACCACATGAACATGTGGAGGCTGAACACCATACTTCTGAATGAAGAATGGGTCATAGAAGACATAAGAGGTGAAATAAAAAAATTTCTAGAAACAAAAATAAAAACACAACACATCAAAAACTCTGGGACACTTTGAAGGCAGTATTAAGAGGAAAATTTATAGCACTGAGTGCTCACATAAGAGAAACAGAAAATCATTAAATAAATAACCTAATGACATGCCTCAAAGCTCCTGAAAAACAGGAACAATCTAACCCCAAAGCCAGTAGAAGACAGGAAATTATTAAAATCAGAGCCAAAATTAACAAAGAAGAAAATTAAAAATACAAAAAATTAACATAACCAAAAACTGGTTTCTCAAAAAAATTAACAAGATAGACAAACCACTAGATAATCTAACTAAAAAATTAGAGAATCAACTCAATTTTAAAGATAAGAGATGAAAATGAAGATATTACTACTGACAGTATAAAAATTCTGAGGATTATCAGAAACTACTTTGAAAAACTATACTCTAACAAAATGGAAAATCTGGAGGAAATCGACAACTTCCTAGATAAATACAACCTTCCTAAACTGAGTCAAGAAGATAAAGAACACTTAAACTAACCAATGACAATCAAAGAGATTAAAACAGCAATAAAGAGCCTACCATCAAAAAAAGCCCAGGACCTGGTGGTTTTCCAAGTGAATTCTATAAAAATCTTTATAGAATGGCTATTCCCAATACTCCTCAATCTATTTCATGAAATAGAAAAAAAAACTGAAACTTTCACAAATACATTCTATGAAGCCAATATCACATTAATATCAAAACCAAATAAAGATAGTTCAAGGAAGGAAAACTACAGGCCTATATCTTTGATGAACTTGGATACAAAACTGTTAAAGAAAATACCAAGAATATGCATTCAAATGACATCAAGAAAATCATACACCATGACCAGCTAGGCTTCTTCCCAGGGATGCAAGGCTGGTTCAACATACAAAAATCAATCCATTTAATTAATCATATGAACAGAACCAAAGACAAAAATAACATGATTATTTCAATAGATGCTGAAAAATCACTTGAAAAAGTCAACATCCACTTATGATAAAAGCACTGCAGAGAATTGGAATAGAAGGAACATATCTCAACATCCTAAGGGCAATCTACAATAAGCCCACAGCCAACATTATATTAAATGGGGAAAATCTTCAAGAATTGCCCCTAAAATAGAAACAAGACAAGGATGTCCACTATCACCACTTTTCTTCAATATAGTTCTTGAGACTCTAGCCAGAGCAATAAGGCAAGAAAAGAAAATCAGAGGAGTACAAATAGGAAAAAAAAGAACTCAAACTTTCACTATTTGCAGATGACATGATACTATACCTAGAAGACCCAAACAACACAAACAAAAAAACGTATAGAACTGATCAACAAATTCAAAAAAGTGGATGGATACAAAATCAATCTTAAAAAATCATAAGCTTTTCTGTACACCAATCATAAATCCATTGAAAATGATATTCAGAAAACACTCCACTCAGGATTTCCCACAAAAAAAAAAATACTTAGGAATAAACTTAACCAAAGAGGTAAAAGATCTCTACAAAGAAAATTATAAAACATTGAAAAAAGAAATGAAAGATCTTGGAAGATGGAAAGACCAGCCATCCTCATGGATAGGCAGAATAAATATCATTAAAATGAAATGACCATCCTTCCAAAAGTGATCTACAGATTCAATGCAATGCACATTAAATTACCAAGATCATTCCTCAAAGACATATAAAAATCAGTCCTTAAATTCATTTGGAACAACAAAAATCCCAGAATAGCCAAAGTAGTTCTCAGCAACAACAACAACAACAAAAAAAAAAAGACCATGCAGGAGGAATCACAATACCCGACTTTAAACTCTACTACAAACCCTTTGTAATAAAAACAGCATAGTACTGGCACAAAAACAGATACACAGACCAACAGAGCAGAATAGAAGATGCAGAAACAAGTCCACACACTTACAGCCAATTGATTTTTCAAAAAGGGGCCAAACACATACACGGGAAAAAATATAACCTGTTCAACAAATGGTATTTGCAAAACTGGTTAACTATATGCAGAAAACTGGGAATTAATCCCACTTTCTCACCCTGTACAAAAGTCAATTCAAGATGGATCAAAGACTTTGATTTAGATCAGAGACCTTGAGACCCCTTGAAGAGGGCATAGGTCCAACACTGCAACACATAGGCACAGATAAAAACTTTCTCAACAAGACCCCAAAGGCAAAACAAACTAAAAGGCAAAATAATATGTTGGATTACATGAAACTGAAGACCTTCTGTATAGCAAAGAAAAATGTCAAGAACCTCAATTGAGAGCCAACCAAATGGGAGAAGATTTTCACTACCTACTCCTCTGATAGAGGACTAATATCTAGAATATACAAAGAATTCAAGAAACTCAACACTAAAAAAAAAAATCCAATAAAAAATGGGCAAACAAACTAGACATTTCATGAAAGATGAAATTCAAATGGCCAATACATGCATGAAAAAATGCTCAACATCAGTGGCAATCAGAGAGATGCAAATCAAAACTACCCTGAGATTTCACCTAACCCCAACTAAAATGGCAATCATTCAAACCACAAACAACAAATGCTGGCAAGAATGTGGAGAAGTGGAAACTCTAAAACATTGTTGGTGAGATTGCAAATTAGTACAACCACTTTGGAAAACAGTACGGAGGATCCTCAGAAGAATGAGAACAAATTGATCCAGCAATACCACTTCTGGATATCTACCCAAAAGAAAGGAAACTAAACTACCAAACTAATGCATATGTATCTATGTTGATAACTACACAATTTACCATAGCCAAACTATGGAACCAGCCAAGATGTCCATCAACAGATGGATGGATTACAAAACTGGGATATGTACACAATGGAATTTTACTCAGCCATTAAAAAAACACACACACAATTGCAGCATTTACGGGGAAATAGATGGATCTTGAGGACATTATGCTAAGCAAGATTAGTCAGTCACAAAAAGTAAGGAATTGAATGCTTTCCCTAATATGTGAAAGCTAGGGTGAAAGGGGTCATAGGAGGAACTCTAGGTGAAAAAGAAGATGCTATAGAGGAGCAAATAAGGCAACCTAACTGTGGGGATGGAAGAAGGCGATAAGGAAACTCATTAAAGTGCACAATGTCCTAATTTATATCATAGTCAACCACTAAGCCAAGCATGAGAGGGAGGAATGGGAATGGAATGGAGTGGGAACTGGGAGGGGGCTGGCTGGGCGATGTTTGCATTTATGTCTACACAAGTTTTTTGCTTCATCATGATGTATAAATACAATGGACCAACAAAAACCTAAAAAAAAAATTTGTGACAATAAGTCACACAATACAATGATACTGGGAGACTTAAACATGTCTCTCACACGACTAAACCTATCATGTAGACAGAAAGCTAGTAAATATGCCTCAGACTTAACATCATAAACCAAATGGACCTATTAGACACATATGAAATAGTCCACCCAACTACAGCAGAGTTTACACTTTTCTCAGGTGCTCATAGAACCTTCTTCAAAATAGACCATATCCTGAGCCACAAAATTAGCACTAGCAAATTTTTAAAATGTGACATACTTCCCTGTGTCTTTTCAAACCACAGTGGAATAAAACTAGAAATCAACTATAAGAAAACCCAGAGTAACCACATAAACATGTGGAGACTAAACAATACACTGCTGAATAAGAAATGGGTCATAGAAAAAGTAAGGGGTAAAATTAAGAAATTCCTAGAAACAAACAAAGATAGAGACACAACATATAAAAACCTCTGGGATACCTTGAAGGCAGTATGAAGAAGAAATTTCATAGCCCACATAAGAACAAAAAGTCACCAAATAAATAACCTAATGACACACTTCAAAGCCTTTTAAAAACAGTAAAAGTCTAATCCCAAAGCCAGTATAAGACAGGAAATTATTAAAATTAAATCAGTAATCAATGAAGTGGATAATAAGAAAATACAAAAAATCAACTAAACCAAAAGCTGGTTTCTCGAAAAAAAATTAACAAGATAGATAAACCTCTAGCCAACCTAACCACAAGAAAAAGGTAATCAATTCAAATTACTAAAATAAGAGATGAAAAAATAGATATTACCACCACCAACATGAAAATCCAGAGGATAATAAGAGACTACTTTGAAAAACTATACTCTAACAAAACGGAACTTAGAAGAAATTGACAATTTTCTAGACACATACCACCTTCCTAAATTGGACCAAGGAGAAATAAAAAACTGAAACATACCAATAGCAATCAAAGATATTGAAGCAAGAATAGTTTACAATCAAACAAAAGACCAGAGTAGATGGTTTCCCAAGTGAACTTTTATAGTGAAAAAGTGAAAACCTTTATAGAAGAGCTAGTTCCAATATTCTCCAATCTATTCCATGAAATTGAAAAAAACATGGATTTTCCTAGATACATTCTATGATCCCAACATCACATTATTACCAAAACCAAATAAAGACAGCTCAAGAAAAGAAAACTATAGACCTATATTGTTGATAAATTTAGAAGCAAACCTGCTAAGCAAAATACTAGCAACATGCATTCAAAATCACATCAAGAAAATCATACACCATTACCAAGTAGGGTTCATCCCAGGGATGAAAGTCTGGTTAAATATGTGAAAAACAATTCATGTAATTTATCACATAAACAGAACCAAAGATAAAAATCACATGACATTTCAATAGGTGCTGAGAAAACATTAAACAAAATCCAAAATTCAGTTATTCTAAAAGCACTGCAGAGAATCAGAATAGAAGAAACATACCTCAGTATCATAAAGGCAATATACACAACATCATATTAAATATGGCTGTGGGCCCACATCATATTAAATGGGGAAAAACTGCAAATATTTACCCTAAAAACAGGAACAAGACAAGGATGTCGATTATCACCACTTTTTGTCAGTATAGTACCTGAGACTCTAGCCAGAGCAATAAAAAGAAAATTTTTAAAAATCAAAAAGAAAAATAACTAAACTTTTCTTATTTAAATAGAACATGATATCAAACAAAAACCATATAGAACTGATCAACAAATTCAGCAAAGTGTATGGATACAAAATCAATCTTAAAAAATCAGAAGATTTCCTGAATGCCAACAATAAATCTACTGGGAAAAAATCCAGATAACACTTCCTCTCATGATAATCCACACACAAATAAGATAAAATAAAATAAAACCAAGAAGGTTTTTACCTCTACAAAGAAAATTATAAAACATTTTAAAAAGAAATTGAAGAAGACCTCAGGAGATGGAAAGATCTTCCATATTCATGGATAGGCAGAATAAAGATCATCAAAATGGCTATTATTCCAAAAGTAATCTACATATTACTTTTGTATTCATTGCAATACCCAATAAGTTACTAAACTCATTTCTCACAGACATAGAAAAATCAGTTCTTAAATCCATCTGGAACAACAAAAAAACCAGAATAGCCAAAGTAATTCTCAGCAACAAGAACCATGCAGAAGGCATCACAATACCTGACTTAACTATACTACAAAGCCATAGTAATAAAAACAGCATTCTACTGACACAAAAACAGACACATTGTCCAATGGAGCAGAATAGAAGACTCAGAGACAAATCTGCACACCTACAGCCAATTTATTTTTGACAAAGGGGCCAAAAACATACATTGAAAAAAGCCTCTTCAACAAATTGTGTTAGCAAAACGGGTTAACTATATATAGAAAAAGTGAAATAAACCCCACTTTCTCAACACTTTCTCACCCTGCACAGGAGTCAATTAAAGATGGATGAAAAGCTTAGAAACGAGACCAGAAAACTTGCATCTCCTTGAAGAGGGCATAAGTCTAACACTTCAACACATAGACATGGTTAAAAACTTTCACATCAAGACTCCAAAGGGACAAGAAATTAAAAGGATGACAAATATGTGGGATTTCATTAAACTGAAGAGCTTCTGTACAGCAAAGTGAACTATTAAGAGAACCACAACAGAAAGCCAAAAAAATGGGAGAAAAATTTTGCCATATATTTCTCTGATATCTAAAATATACAGAGAACTCAAGAAACTCATTGCTAAGAAAACAACCCAATTAAGAAAATGGGCAAGTGAACTAAATAGACACTTCACAAAAAAGAAATTCAAACAGCCAATAAATATATAAAAAATTATTAACATCATTAGCAAACAGATGCAAATCAAAACTATTCTCAGATTTCACCTAACTCCAATTAAAATGGCAATCATTCAAAACACAAATAACAAATGCTGTGAGAATGTTGAGAAGTGGGAACTCTAATACAACCACTATGGAACACTGTATGAAAGACCCTCAGAGGAATGGGAATGTGCCTACCATATGATCCAGCAATACCATTTTAGGTATCTACCCAAAAGAATGAAAACCAAAATACCAAACTAATGCATGCATATCTATGTTCATAGCTGCACAATTCACAATTGCCAAACTATGGAACCATCCAAAATATCTATCAACAGATGCATTGATTACAAAAATATAGGATATGTAAACAATGGAATTTTTTTTTATTGGTGCATTATATTCATACAACTTATTGGGGTAAAAAACTTGTGTGTACAAACATGTACTCATCGCTGATTTAACCCCTACCCAAATACCACCCCATTCCCTCCCCGTCCCTGCCGCTTTCAAGCACGACACCGGAGACGATCTTCTTCGGACTCTTTATTATCCCAGGCTCTTACATACTCTCCTTCTCTCCGCTCCCCGCTCCCCGCTTATATATCCCAAGCAGCCAATCAGCACTCAGATCACTCGCTCCATGCAAAATTAGCTCATTTGTTACAAACAGTGGTATGTTGTGTTCCCGTGCGCCCCATGCTCCGGTTACCGGACTTCCTGAAAGTTGTTTACTGCTTAATGGGCCTCACAGAGCTTCCGCTCGGCGCTATTTTTAGGTCTTCGAGCTAGCAGGCAATGGGTGGGGCTCTTCACAGTTCCCCCTTTTTGTTTTTAAGCAGAAGAGGATAGAGGACTCAACCCCTGCTATAGTTTATGCAATTATTTGCCACCACCTTTTTTGCAGGGACGGGCGAGCAATACAGTGGTAAGCCGTATGCAGCTGAGCATATCCTCCTTGGGATGCACCCTCCCGGGGTCCCAAGTGCAGTCCTTGCTGACATTCTGCTTTATGATTTTTCCATTGCGGCTAGCCAAACAGTAGGCGATTGTCCTGCTTCAACCGCCATGAAAGCCTGAGCTAGGAGCATCTGATCCTTGGCCCTCTGCAGAAATAAACGTCTCAGGCAACAGAGACATAGAATGCACAGGAAAACAAAACAAAATCCCAATGCTCCCAACCCGGCCCATTCTTTTAGATGGAATGCTGCCTTCTGGATCCGGGACGCCAGCGTTTGGGCCACTTTGGGGTCGATTCGGGTGGTGTTGACCTTGATGATTTCAGCACGTAATTGTTCGGTCGATTCGGGTGGTGTTGACCTTGATGATTTCAGCACGTAATTGTTCGGTGAGTTTATCAAACTCCCAGCTCCAGTTGCCCCATTGTTGCTCACTCCATACTGGTTTTGTCCAGATCAGCATGGTGATCAGGTGTATCCATCCCTGAGGCGCCATCTTGCGATATTATTTGACGAGTCAGTCTCTCTGGGATCCAAATCGGATCGGTTCCGTCCTGTGGGAAAACACAAACAGAGCCTCTGGCCCATGTGAGTACCGGATCAGGTCCCTTCCATTTTCCGGTGAGGACATCTTTCCATTTTACCATATCATGGGGAATACTAGAAGGACAAAAATGGCGATCTGCGGCCGATTTGCCATTAATATCTAAATTTAAAAAATTTAAAGTAAAAAGTGCCAAAGATAATCGCTGCCTTGGTTTCAGATTCTCACCTATTCCCCCTTTTTGTTTTATTAGACATTCTTTTATTGTGCGATGGGCGCGTTCAACAATGCCCTGTCCTTGAGGATTATATGGAAGGCCATGTTTTAATGTTACGCCCATCTGTTTACAGAAAGACTGAAATTTTTGTGAGGTATAAGCCGGACCATTATCAGTTTTTATTTCTTTTGGCACATTCCATGCTGCCCAAGCTTCAAGACAATGAGCGATAACGTCACGAGCTTTTTCCCCTGTGTGAGTAGAAGCATATATAATTCCAGAAACAGTATCAACAGAAACATGTACATACTTAACAGAGCCAAATTCAGGTATATGGGTCACATCCATTTGCCATAAATGTAAGGGGAGCAACCCACGTGGGCAAACACCAACATTAGAAGAGGGGATAAAGGGTGCACAAGTACCACAGGCCTTGATGATGTCACGGGCTTGACAACGAGGAATTTTAAATTTAATCTGTAAAGTTTTAGCATTTACATGAAACTGGCGATGAAAATCTTGTGCCCGTTGAAGTGGGGTGAGAGAGAAAATCATGGGCATCTTCGTAAGCTTATCTACATAATCATTACCTTGGGCAACAGGCCCTGGTAAGCCTGTATGTGCCCTAATATGTTGTACATAAAAGGGATTTTTCCTCATCAAAATTAAATGTTGAATTTTAGATGCCAAGTAGTGGATGGGCGTATGTGTTGATATTTGCCCCGCACATTCAAGGGACTTTATCATCTCTACAGCATAGGAGGAGTCCGATAACAAATTAAAGGAAGAATCATATCTCTCAAACACTTCTAATATAATATTTAGTTCAACTAGCTGAGGTGATATATGCTGATATTGAACAACTATGGGTTTTTGTCCTTCTATCATAAAAGCTCCAAGGCCAGATTTTGATCCATCAGTAAAAATATTGATAGCGAAGGGTATAGGTGTTCTTCTGGTTATGGTTGGAAAGATAATAGGATGTTGAGTTGCAAAATGTAATATAGGATCTTTAGGTAAGTGATTATCTATCTCTCCATTAAACACACATCGTAATATAGCCCAATCATCCAGGGAGGTTTGTAAAATTAATATTTGGTGTTTACTATAGGGAACAATAAGCTTATTAGGGGTTTGGCCAAAATGTTGAATACATTGCTGTATGGCAAGAACAGCAACCTTTGCCACCATAGAGGGATAATACTCAATAACCTTTTGAGGAGATAGTTTAGGATGAATCCATAATAGAGGTCCTTGTTGCCATAAGACCCCAGTGGGTTGGAGCTCAGTAGCCAGTATGCATGCCCAAATAGAATCCCTCGGTGAAATGCGCTTAAGGGAAGCCTTAGTTAAAGCTTGTTCTACCAAACTTAAGGCTTCCCGGGCTTCAGCAGTCAGCATTCTAGGAGAGGTTAAGGAAGAATCTCCTTTGAGGATATCATATAAAGGTTTTAGCATAAAATTTGGGATTCCTAAAGCAGGACGTATCCAATTAATATCTCCTAATAACTTTTGAAAATCATTTAAAGTGTGTAACTGGTCTGTACGAATGGTGACCTTTTGAGGCGTGACAAAATTGGGATAAAGAATATTTCCCAAAAAATGGGTGACGGTGCCCTTTTGAACCTTTTCAGATGCTATAACTAAACCCTTTTCCTCAAGGGCTTTAACAAGCACACAATACGCTTCATCCAGTACCTTTTCATTTTCACAGGCTAATAGGATATCATCCATATAATGGAGACAACGCAATGGAGGGAATTTATCCCTAACAGGTTGTAAGGCAGCATCCACATATAGTTGACAAAGAGTGGGGCTATTCGCCATACCCTGGGGGAGCACTCTCCACTCATATCTCTGGTCAATTTGCTCTTGGTTTAGGGATGGCACAGTAAAAGCAAAACGTGGGGTATCTAGAGGATTTAATGGTATAGAGAAAAAGCAATCTTTTATATCAATCACTATAATTGGCCAGAATTTTGGAATAGTTGAGAGAAGGGGGAGTCCACGTTGGACTGGTCCCATAACTTGCATTTGTTCATTTATGGCTCGGAGATCATGTAATAGTCTCCATTTTCCTGATTTTTTCTTTATTACAAATATAGGGGTATTCCAGGGTGATGTGGATGATTGGATATGTCCTAATTTTAGTTGTTCTTTTACTAACTCTTTTGCTGCTTCCAATTTTTCACGGGGGAGAGGCCACTGGGAAACCCATACTGGATCCCCCGTCTTCCAAGTGATGGGAATTGCCTCCCCAGTGGCTACTCCACAAAACCCAATCCCTGTTTAGTGTTTTGTCCTTCAGTGGGGACAGGGCTCCTCCGTCCCTGTAGGTTTCGCCCTAATCCAAATGATGGATGAAAACCTTGCTTGTTAAACATATGTAGCGCCTGGGGAGAATACTCATTATGTAATCGGAATCCCATGTCCAGAAGTAGATCTCGACCCCACAAGGAGACCGGAATTTCCAGCATATAGGGTGTAAAGGTCCCAGAATGTTTTTATTGGTCCTCCCAATGAAGGGGTCTAGCACTAATATCAGGTGTTTTAATGTATCCTAATCCTCTAAGCTGTGTGTCAGCCTTTTTTATGGGCCAGGCGGGGGGCCAATCCTTAGAAGCAATTACACTAGTATCTGCCCCTGTATCAAGCAATCCTAGAATCGGCTTTCCCTCCACTTTCAAAGTAATTAAAGGTCGTTTTCCCTTATCAAAGGCGAGAGATATTATATTAGTACCAGAGGACCCAAACCCTTTTTCTCCTCGCTGTTCCTTTTTTGAAGGGAAGAGAGAATGTAGACTAGGTAATAATAACAGCTGCGCTATCCGATCACCAGGAGAGATGGCAACAATTCCTCTGGGGGCGGAGACCATAACCTTTATAACGCCCTCATAATCTTGGTCAATAACTCCAGGATGAGTTATTAGGCCTTTCATGGTGGATGATGATCGCCCCAAAACTATGCCCACCGTTTCTGGGGGTAATGGCCCTGACATATCAGTCGACATAATTTGAATTCCCATTCGAGGGGTTAATACCAGCCGGGTGGTGGCACAGAGGTCCAATCCCGCTGAACCGGGAGTGGCTCTCCGGATTCCTTGGGCGGTTGGAGATTGGGCCATTGGGGTGTTTGGTGTGTCTCTATAGCATTGTACATTTGTTGGCCCCCATACTTGTAAGGGCCCTGGGGATGGGGGCCCCGTTTCCCGTTTTTTGACAGCGGGCGACCCTGTCCCGACTGATCATGGGACGGTAGGATATTGCCGTCAATATCCTTAACGGACCGGCACTCTGAGGCGGGATGTCTGCCTTTTCTACATCTCTTACATAGGTCTGGTGGGCTCTTTTGAGAGAGAGAGCCTCGTTTTGGGCAGTCTCTTTTTAAATGCCCTGCCGCCCCACATGAAAAGCAATTTCCTAGTCGGGTGTTGTTATTGCCCTTTTGCCTGCCAGATGCTTGCATGATAGCCGCAGCGAGCCCCGAGTTGGTTAAAGGTCCGCCGAGTTCTCTACATAACTTCATCCATACTTCTAAACCTTTACTTTTATATGGATTTATAGCTTGTTTGCATTCAGTATTACATTGTTCGAAAATAAGCTGTTTAACAAGTGGCATGGCTGCATCGACATCCCCGAATATTCGTCCAGCAGCTTCTACCATCCTAGCCACAAAATCAGAAAAAGGCTCAGTGGGACCTTGAATTATCTTAGTAAGATTGCCTGACACCTCCCCTTTATTAGGCAAACTTTTCCATGCCCTGGTGGCCAAATTGTTTATCTGATCATACACTTGTTGAGGGTAACAGGTCTGGTTGTTAGCAAATTGTCCCTGTCCCAAAAGCATATCCAAATTCCAGGCAGGTTGTCCTGCGGCCTGATTCACCGCTGCTTGCTCTGCTGCGAACTCAATAAGGAAAGCCTTCCAATCTAAATACTGTCCTGGGGTCAAAGCCGCTCGGGCCAAGTTCTGCCAATCTCCAGGGGTCATGGCATACCTGTAAATGCTTTCTAAGGTGGCTACGGTGTATGCAGCATTGGTACCATAAGTCCGCACGGACTCAGCAATATGTTTTACAAGCTTATAATCTAAAGGCTCATGATACCGAGGTCCTCCTCCTTGTGGTTGAAACACGGGGAAAGCCTGTCTGGATAGTAACATTTCCGGCTCACGCCATACCTTTTCATTAAAGGAGCGGCCTCCGCTTTGTCCTGGAGCTGAGGGATTATAGGGCGGAGGAACAGAGCCCTGCGAGGGGCCCGTAGCTAGGGTTAATCTGCTGACTTCCTCCTCTATTGCCGCAAGTTCCTCGTCCAAGTCCCCCTCCCCTTCAGAGCCTAGTTCACTAGCTGGGTGAGAGGAAGTGGACCGTTCCTCTTTTAACAGATCAAGTGCCACTTGTCCCTCTCGCACTAGCGGTTTGTAGTATTTCTGCTCCAAACATGCCCTGACGAGGCGCCACAAAGGATAAGTTCCTCCCGTGACTTGATTGTTTTTCTCTGCCCTTTTAATATCCTTCCCTAACTTATCCCAACTTGCCAGGGTCAAGTTTCCTGATACTGCAAACCAAGGGGCCACCTCATCCACTTGGCTCAAAAAACCCTGAATAGTCTTATCCCTAAGTTTTAACCCCTTTCCGTTTAATAAGGCTTTTAAAGCCTTTTGTATTGGATGAGATGGATTATTTCCCATATCTATTCAGCCTCAGGTCCAGCCTGAGAGTATACTACCCTATAAATCCTCCCCTCAAAGGAGCTCCCCTTCGTCCTCAAACGGAGTTGGGAAAGAACAATCTTATGATCCTCTACTTTGTAGAGCCTCCCTCTTCACAGGAGAACTTACCAGCCGGCTGCCTGGAAAGTCCAAAGTTCTGACCGTCTCGTTGAGAGAGATTCCCCGTACGGGCCACCACTTGCCGCTTTCAAGCACGACACCGGAGACGATCTTCTTCGGACTCTTTATTATCCCAGGCTCTTACATACTCTCCTTCTCTCCGCTCCCCGCTCCCCGCTTATATATCCCAAGCAGCCAATCAGCACTCAGATCACTCGCTCCATGCAAAATTAGCTCATTTGTTACAAACAGTGGTATGTTGTGTTCCCGTGCGCCCCATGCTCCGGTTACCGGACTTCCTGAAAGTTGTTTACTGCTTAATGGGCCTCACAGAGCTTCCGCTCGGCGCTATTTTTAGGTCTTCGAGCTAGCAGGCAATGGGTGGGGCTCTTCACACGTCCCTCCCTTCCTTGCTTGGCATAGTGATTGACTTCGATATGTCCAAGTACATTGTATGCTTTAGAGATTTTCCTCTTCCCCCCCATTTCTCCTCCTTTAGGTTGTCTTTTTTGCTCCTCTTTTCTCCCTAACTCTCACATATTAGGGAAATCATCTGATTTCTTATTTTTTGTGACTGACTAATCTCACTTAGCATAATGTCCTCCAGTTCCATCCATTTCCCTGAAAATGATGTAATTGAGTTTTTTTTGATGGCTGAGTAAAATTCCATTGTGTACATATCCCACAGTTTTGTAATCCATTCATCTGTTGATGGACATCTTGGCTGGTTCCATAGTTTGGCTATGGTGAATTGTGCAGCTATGAACATAGATACACATGCATTAGTTTGGTAGTTTGGTTTCTTTTCTTTTGGGTAGATACCCAACAGTGGTATCGCTGGATCAAATGGTAGGTGTGTTCCCATTCTTCTGAGGATTCTCCATACTGTTTTCCAAAGTGGTTGCACTAATTTGCAATCCCACCAACAATGTCTTAGAGTTCCCACTTCTCCACATCCTCGCCAGCATCTGTTGTTGTTTGTGTTTTGAATGATTGCCATTCTAGTTGGAGTTAGGTGAAATCTCAGAGTAGTTTTGATTTGCATCTCTCTGATTGCCAGTGATGTTGAGCATTTTTTCATGCATTTATTGGCCATTTGAATTTCTTCTTTTGTGAAGTGTCTATTTAGTTCATTTGCCCATTTTGTTATTGGATGCTTTGTTTTCTTAGTGTTGAGTTTCTTGAGTTCTCTGTATATTCTAGATATTAGTCCTCTATCAGTGGTGTAGGTGGCAAAAATCTTCTCCCATTCTGTTGGCTCTCGATTGAGGTTCTTGATAGTTTCCTTTGCTGAACAGAAGCTCTTCAGTTTCATGCAATCCCATGTATTGATTCTCCTTTTAATTTGTTGTGCCTTTGGGGTCTTATTGAGGAAATGTTTGTCTGTGCCTATGTGTTGTAGTGTTGGACCTATGCCCTCTTCAAGGAGCTTCAAAGTCTCTGGTTTAATTTCCAAGTCTTTGATCCATCGTGAGTTGACTTTTGTACAGGGTGAAAAAGTGGGATTAACATCCAATTTTCTGCATATGGTTAACCAGTTTTGCCAACACCATTTGTTGAAGAGGCTATCTTTTTTCCAGTGTATGTTTTTGGCCCCTTTGTCAAAAATCAATTGGCTGAAAGTGTGTGGGCTTGTTTCTGGGTCTTCTATTCTGCTCCATTGGTCTATATATCTGTTCTTTTGTCAGTACCATGCTGTTTTTATTACAATGGCTTTGTAGTATAGTTTAAAGTCAGGTATTGTGATTCCTCCTGCGTGGTTTTTGTTACTGAGAACTACCTTGGCTATTCTGGGCTTTTTGTTATTCCAGATAAATTTAAGGACTGATTTTTCTATGTCTGTGAGGAATGATCTTGGTAGTTTAATGGACATTGCATTAAATCTGTAGATCACTTTTGGGAGGATGGCCATTTTAATGATATTTATTCTGCCAATCCATGAACATGGAAGATCTTTCCATCTTCTAAGATCTTCTTCGATTTCTTTTTGCAGTGTTTTATAATTTTCTTTGTAGAGATCTTTTACCTCCTTGGTCAAATTTATTCCTAGGTATTTTATTTTTTTGTGGGAGATCCTGAGTGGAAGTGTTTTCTGAATTTCTTTTTCAGTGGATTTATGGTTGGTGTACAGGAAAGCTTCTGATTTTTTAAGATTGATTTTGTATCCAGATACTTTGCTGAATTTGTTGATATAAGCCTTTTGGTTGAGTTTGTTGGGTTTTCTAAATATAGTATCATGTCATCAGCAAATAGTGAAAGCTTAAGTTCTTCTTTTCCTATTTGTACTCCTTTGATTTCCTTTTCTTGCCTTATTGCTCTGGCTAGAGTCTCTAGTACTATATTGAAGAGAAGTGGTGATAGTGGACATCCTTGTCTCGTTCCAGTTTTTAGGGGGAATTCTTGAAGTTTTTCCCCATTTAATATGATGCTGGCAGTGGGCTTGTTGTAGATTGCCTTAATAATGTTGAGATATGTTCCTTCTATTCCAATTCTCTGCAGTGTTTTTATCATAAATGGATGTTGATTTTTATCAAATGCTTTTTCAGCATCTATTGAGATGATCATGTGGTTTTTGTCGTTGATTCTGTTTATATGATGAATTACATGGATTGATTTTCGTATATTGAACCAGCCTTGCATCCCTGGGATGAACCCTACCTGGTCGTGATGAATGATTTTCTTGATGTGGTTTTGAATACGTGTTGCTAGTATTTTGTTTAATAGTTTTGCATCCAAGTTCATCAGAGATATAGGCCTGTAGTTTTCCTTCCTTGAACTGTCTTTATTCAGTTTGGGTATTAGTGTGATGTTGGCTTCATAGAATATATTTGGGAGAGTCCCGGTTTTTTCTATTTCCCGAAATAGTTTGAGTAGTATTGGGATTAGCTCTTCTGTAAAGGTTTTATAGAATTCACTTGAAAAACCATCTGGTCCTGGGCTTTTCTTTGATGGTAAGCTCTTTATTGCTGTTTCAATCTCTTTGATTGTCATTGGTTGGTTTAAGTGTTCTATATCTTCTTGACTCAGTTTAGGAAGGTTGTATTTATCTAGGAAGTTGTCGATTTCCTCCAGATTTTCCATTTTGTTGGAGTATAGTTCTTCAAAGTAGTTTCTGATAATCCTCTGGATTTCTACACTGTCAGTAGTAATGTCTCCTTTTTCATCCCTTACCCTCATAATTTGGGTTGATTCTCTCTTTTTTTTAGTTAGGTTAGCCAGTGGTTTATCAATCTTGTTAATCTTTTCAAGAAACCAGCTTTTGGTTTTGTTGATTTTCTGTATTTATTTATTCTCTATTTCATTAATTTCTGCTCTAATTTTAATAATTTCCCGTCTTCTGCTGGCTTTGGGGTTCAATTGTTCCTGCTTTTCAAGGGCTTTGAGGTGTGTCATAAGGCTATTTATTTGAAGATTTTCTGTTTTTCTTATGTGAGCACTCAGTGCTATAAATTTTCCTCTTAATACTGCCTTCAAAGGGTCCCAGAGGTTTTGATATGTTGTTTCTTTATTTTCATTTGTTTCTAGAAATTTCTTGATTTCACCTCTTACATCTTCTATGACCCATTCTTCATTCAGAAGTGTGGTGTTCAGCCTCCACATGTTTATGTTGTTTCTTTGGGTCTTCTTATAGTTGATTTCTAGTTTCATTCCATTATGGTCTGAAATGACACAGGGAAGTATGTAACATTTTTTAAATTTGCTAGTGCTCATTTTGTGTCCCAGGATGTGATCTATTTTGGAGAAGGTTCCGTGAGCAGCTGAGAAAAATGTGAACTCTGCTGTAGTTGGGTGAAATATTCTATATGTGTCCAACAGGTCCATTTCGTTAATGGTGTTCTTTAGTTCTGAGACATCTTTACTGACCCTTTGTCTGGAAGATCGGTCTAGTATTGTGAGAGGTGTGTTGAAGTCTCCCAGTATTATTGTGTTGGGATTTATGTGTGACTTCATGTCACAAAGAGTTTGATTTATGAAAGTAGCTGCCCCTATGTTTGGGGCATAGATGTTGATTATTGTTATTTCCTCTTGCTGGACTATTCCTTTTACCAGTAAAATGTGACCTTCTTTGTCTCTTCTAATAAGTTTGGGTTTGAAGTCTAACTTGTCTGGTATCATAGTTGCTACTCCTGCTTGTCTTCGAGTACCATTAGCATGGATAACCTTGCTCCAGCCCTTTACCTTGAGTTTGTTCCTATCTTTACTTGTAAGGTGTGTTTCTTGTAAGCAGCAGATGGATGGATTCTGGCTTTTAATCCATTTTGCCACTTTATGTCTTTTTATTGGGGATTTGAGGCTGTTTACATTCAGTGTGATTATAGAGAGATAATTTTTAATTCCCAACATGTTAAGATCTTATTTCTGTTTGAGATACTGTTTATTCTTCTTTGCTTAGTTGTCTGCTGGATGGGAATTCTTGTTTCTTTGGTTCTGGCGTGTATTATCCATTTCCTCTTTGCAGTTAATCTCCTTGAGTACTTTCTCTAGCGCTGGTTTTGAAGACATAAATTCCTTCAGTTGCTGATTGTCATGGAAGCTTCTTATTTCCCCATCTAATTTGATGGATAGTTTTGCTGGGTAGGAAATTTTTGGCTGAAAGTTGTTTTCTTTCAGAGTTTGGAATATGTTACTCCATGCCCTTCTGGCTTTCATAACTTGGTTTGGGAAGTCTGGAGTGATTCTAATTGGTTTGCCTCTGTATGTCACGTGGCCTTTTGTTTTTGTTGCCTTTAAGATTCTCTCCTTGGCTTCCACATTAGTCATTTTGACAATTATGTGGCGTGGGGATCCTCTTCTTTGATCCTGTCTAAAGGGAGTTCTATAAGTTTCCTGGACCTGTGTATCAACCTCTTGCTCTATGTTTGGAAAATTTTCTGCTATTACTTCCTTGAAGAGATTGTCGATCCCTTTGGTTTCACCTTCTTTTCCCTCCTCTATTCCAATTATTCTTAGGTTAGCTCTCTTGAAATGGGCCCATATTTCTTCAATGTCAGATTCCTGCTGTCGGGTTTTTTTTTCTAAATTAGAAACTATGCGTTCATTTTTGGAATGGTTACCTTCAAGAAGCGAGATTCTATTCTCCATGTGGTCTAATCTGTTGTTTATACTTTGAATTGAAGCCTTCACTTCATTAATTGCATCCTTTATCTCTTTTTGACTCTCTCTAAATTCTTTTCGAAAGTCCTCTATTATTTCTAGAGTTATTTTCCTAATTTGATCTTCTAAAGATCTTTGGATTTCTGTGTTATCAGATTCTGATGTTGTGGGGTTGTGGGCATTCACTGCTCCATTGTTATTTCTCTTTCCCATGATTTTGGAAGTTTGTGCCTTCTCTGGGTTCTTCCCTGAGTCACTACGAGTTCACTTAAGATGTTCTGGATCTCGAGTCTGTGGTATCTCAGTCACCACTACTCCTTTACTGAGTTGTATCACAAAGTCTCAGACCCAGGGAGTCAATTGAGGCTGCTTAGACCATGGGGGGTGCCAAGTTGGGTGTTCTCTAGCGGGGAGTTGTGACTATGGTATGATATCTCTGCCACTGCCACTCCCCCACTGGGCTGCACTGCTAAAATCTCCGACCCAGGGAGACTATCTGCGCAAGTCCCTGGGAGTGCAGTACTGGGATTTCTCCCCTTGGGGCCACAATTTGACTCACGTTTGTTGAGTGCGCTGATGGAGCTGTAGTGAACTCGGTGGATTCGCTGCTGCCGCCACTGGCAATATGGCACCACTGCCACGCCCTCGGCCGTGATGTGGCCTATTTCTTCTCTGGTTTTGAGCTCCACTGAGTCCCTGCCGTGTGTGCTGTGCCCGGCCCTTGGGAGCTTTAGACGCTCCTTGCACCGGAGAAACTGCTGACTGCCGCCCGGCTGTTCAGCAGCGGCTTACCTTGGCTCGCTGTCCACCCCTCCTCTCAGGCGTCTGGTGGCTGGTTGTGTGGGTTGGTCTAGGGCCGTCTGGTGAATTCGCCGCTGCCACCAGCAGTAAGACGCTGCTTCTGCATTCTAGGCCGCGAGGCCAGAGTACCTCCTCTCTGGATTTGAGCTCTGTTTTGAGTCTCCCTCCTCTCTGGAGCCTGGTGCTGCTAGGGGAGATGTAAGCTGCACCGCTCCGGCTGCTCTGCGCTGTGGCTCAGGCTGCTCCGCACCAGGGGTCTGGCCGCTCTGGCCTCTCTGGCTGCTCTGCACCGCAGATCCGGCTGCTCAGCACTGTGGGTCTGGCCACTCCGGCCGCTCCGGCGGTTCCGCGAAGCGGTTCTGGCTGCTCCGGCTGTTCTGGCCGCTCCTCTCCGGCTGCTCTGGCCGCTCCTCTCTGGCTGGTCTGGCCGCTCCGCTCAGCTGCTCCGGCCGCCCCGCTTCACGCCGCGGCTCTGACTTCTCTGCGCTGCGGCTCTGGCCGCTCCGGCTCCTCCGGCTGCTCTGGTGTCTTGTTTTTCCAGCCCTTTTTCTCTGTCCCTTGTATTTACCCTTTTTATTTCTTTGCTGGTGGTGTTTTCTGGCTCTGAAAGGTGCTGGTTTTGTGGTAATAGAGTTCGATTGTTAGCGGGACTTGTAAGTGCCGCTTTCCTCGGTCGCCATCTTACTGGAAGTCAGAATGGAATTTTTAAATTACATCATTTTCCGAGAAATGGATAGTACTAGAGACTATTATTCTGAGTGAGATTGAGTGAAGAACATTATGCTGAATCACTCACAAAAGGTAAAAATTAAGATGCTCTTTCTAATGTATGGAATCTAGGGAGAAAAAGGATTATAGGAGGAACTCTAGGTAAAGAAGGAGAAATCATTGATGAGCAGATAATGTGACCTAACTGAGGGGGGTGAGAAAAGAAATGAGAGGGGGATAAAAGGGGGAGAAAGGTAAATTCTCTAACATGCATGATGTACATTCACAAACATATCATAGTCAATCACTAAGCTAAACTTGAGAAGGAGTGAAGGGGGAGAGATTGGGGTGGGAATTGGGGAAGGGCTAAAGGAGTGATGTATGCATGTATGTGTCTTGTACCCCACTAAGATATATGAGTACAATACACCAATTTTGAAAAAAAGAATAAAGTTCCTCAAAATTCCAGAAAATAACTGAGGACTTCAGCTTTACCAGACATCAAACTAAAAGGGTAACTTAGAAATGAGTTGAACTGAGCTTTTGGCTGCCACAACAAGACTGGTGATATTTTATTAAATGTTTTAATTGAGGCTGAGGCTGAAAAACTTAGAATTTTTAGAGTTTTGATTATGATTTCCTGGGGTAGTTTATCTTTGTGACAAATGAAAAGTGAGGGCATACTATTATGTCTGAGGTGAGATTATCTCTGAAGTTAATTAGTGGACTTTACCTGTACAAATCATTTTAGAAAAATGATTCTAAGTCAAGAAAGAAGACTTGATATATACTTTTATCTAAAATGAAATAGCAAGAATCGAATTTGTCCTTTCTCATTCAACAATTATCAAAAATAATAAAAACAATTGTTCTCAAAACATTATATATCAAGCAAAAAAAGACCCCTAAGAGAGAAGGAAAAAATATATGAGCCCCAGTTGACCTGGTACTGAATACCTATATTTCCAGTATGAATTGGAAGGCTGAGGCAGGGAATCTTAGGTTCAAGACCAGCCTCAGGAACTGATCAAGACCCTGTTTCAAAATTTACAAAGTAAATAAAAATAGCTCAGAGTTAGAATGTTCCTATATTTTAACCACACTAAAAATAAAGAAAACAATAGCAAGAATTCAGATGAGGGCAAACAATAGTCCCTCTTTCCAGGAATGAGAGTGGAGAACCTTGTAAACCATGATACAAGGAATAGAATTCTAAATATGTTAACTTAGGCCAAAGCTGGAAAACTTAGAAGTTTTAGAATTTTGACTGTTGTTTCCAGGGGTAGTTTAATTATCTCCTTGATAAACAATAAGTGAGGACACACTATTATGGTGTAGTGAGATTATCTCTGAAATGAATAGTATACTTATTCATTTAAACAAGGCTCTCTACCCTTAAAGTATTTTGTCTCAGTATTGAGAAGCATTAGCTAAAGACTAAACAGTGTCCTAACCCCACCTATAAAGATCACAAAGAACACAAAAATATCAATCTTTTTCCAAGTTTTTTTAAAATTTATGAAAATAAATCTCAAGGAGATTCAAAATGATGACTGAGGGACACAGCACTTCTCAGTAGCTGAAATAAATAAAGTTCAACTACCTAGAAGGCAGCATCTTAACCAACAAAATAAATATATCTCAGGAACCAAAACAGATCCAGGTACCTTAGCAAAAGGAATCCAGAAACCCTGAGCTTGAGACCCACTGCAGAAGAAGAAGAAGAAGAAGGAGGAGGAGGAGGAGGAGGAGGAGGAGGAGGAGGAGGAGGAGGAGGAGAAGAAGAAGAAGAAGAAGAAGAAGAAGAAGAAGAAGAAGAAGAAGAAGAAGAAGAAGAAGAAGAAGAAGAAGGAGAAGAAGAAGAAGAAGAAGAAAATTCAGGTATCAGACCTGCTGCAGACACAACCTGGCCACCCACTGGAGCCAGCATGGGTTGCCGGCCCAAACCGCATTCCGTGGTCCTGACTGACACCACTGTAGCAAAATAATCCAAGAGTTTGAAAATGGACATAGAGCCTCATCTTAAGCAGCAAGTGGCGCCCAAGCCAGAAGCCTGCATGCTCACCAAAGACGAGACCACAGCGGCACAGTGAGTCCTTTAGATGCCTGAATCAAGGAAGCCAGGTATCTGAGTGTGTCCAGAGAAGCTGCGGGTCTTAGCGTGTGCCCCAAGTCTGGCACTGGTCCTGGGCACCTGTCCCCCACCCCAGGACCCAGAACTTTCCTCATGCTCCCTACCTGTGCCCCAGAACCCCCGCTAGTAGCCTGTGCCAACCACACCCCTGGACTCGATGCTCACATTGTGTGCCCAGCCTGCATGCCCCGCTGGAGCTCGGACACTAACCTCGCAGGCCCTGCCTGCTTCCCGGGCAGCCATAGCTCTGTGCACCCCACCTGCACCCCGAGATCATAAGATATCCTTGGGCCCCCAGCCCACGCACAGGGTCTAGCACTTGCGTGTATGCCTGCCGCACGCCCTGGGACCTAGTGCTACTGTCATGTGCCCTACCTGACCCAGAGACCAGTGCTAGACCCTGCACTAAGCCTGCGCCCCTGTAGCATGTGTGCCCGCCCCGCACCACTGACCCACCACTGGCTGTCTGCGCCTGTCCTGAAGCTGGAGACTCAGTTCTAGTCTAGAGCGCCCAGCCCATGCCCTGGGTCAGGCTCCACCCCTGTGCACACTGCTTGAGCCCAGGACCAGGCACTAGGCATCTGTACCCACTCACACCAGGGTCCAGTAATAGCTGTGCACCCAGCCTGTGCCCTGGGACCTGGCAGCACTCTGGCAGTAATTGTGTGTGCCCAGGGACCCTACAGCAACCCTTTGCCCAGGGTGCATCTTGGGACCCCATGGGCTAGCCCAGTTAGAATTTCCAGAGACACAGGAAAAGTCATCAAGATGCAATACCTGCACAAGGCCTCAGGGGGAGGTTCCAAGTCTAATTTGAATATCCTCCACCCCTGCTATAGGGAAGCACAGGCCTGAGTCTAGTGTGGTGAGTGCAGAGGTGTTGACTACAAGCTGGAAATACACAGAGCCTGAGAATTGTACAAAATTTATTAACAGTGACACCAGACATGCTGACACCAAAACCCAAGCTGTCAAAGGAATGATAGGTGTCCAAACACCCAGAGAGTGTCTTAAGGAGCTGAAAATAGTGTACAGAGCAAATTAAGAGACATTGAATTATATTCTGAAAGCAACCACAGCAATCAAACATTCTAATTATATTCTAATTACATTCTAATTATATGGACCCCACCCCATATTTGTAAATTAGTAGGACTGTTTTTTGTTGTTTTGTTTTGTTTGTTTTGTTTTTATTGCTTTTGTTTTGTTATTGTTGTTGCTATTTTGTTTTTCTTCCCCATCCATCTTTTGCATATATATATATATATATATATATATATATTTAATAGTTTGCTTGGTTTTCTGGTTTCACACATTTGCTAGTTCTTTTTATTTTATTCTTGTCCTTTTTTCCTCTTTCTTCCTCTTTCTTTTCTTTTTTCTTTTTCCTCTTTTGGTTGCTTTTTCTTTGATTACATAATAGATAGTCTTTGTATCTTGTGTTGATACTTTATTTATGTTTGTTGGCTCCTCCACCCAACCCCTCTTACAAACTTCCCCACACTAACCTATCTACTATTTTTCCCCAAAACTTTTTCCTGTACTATACCTCCTTGTTTAATACTCAAAGTATTTCATATCTCCATACTTAAATACTCTACTAACTACAAGAGTCCTACTAATTAACTCTCTCTTTTATTCTCAACAAGAGAATATCATACTTAAATTCTTTTTCAACCTTAACATATCCTTTACCTAAACCGACTCCTGAACCCATCACCCTGGCTCCTGCCCTATCACCCAACCCTCAACATTGGAAAAGCACTGCTGACCTGATGACCTCTAAACTCCTAATACTAAGATTGGATTAAGCATAATACTCACAATCAATGGGTAGAAATCAGAAAAACAGGACTGAGAATGCTGAAAATACGAGCACCAGGAATAATGAAGAGATAGCAGAAATCACGAATATTGACCTACAAGAAATGCAAGAAGGGGAGTTCAGAATCTTGATCTAAAATATGATGAAAGGCTTTAAAACAAGTCTACAGAAAATGAAAGAGGAAATTGAAACACTAAGAATCAGAAAGAGGTCTGGAATGAAATGAAAGAGTCAATAAATGAAATGAAGACAGCGATAGAAAGAAATTCTGGAAGATTAGATGAAATGGAAAGAAGAATATCACTGTTAGAATACAGTTCATTAAAAACCAAAAACACAGTCAACAGCATGCAGAAGTCAGTACAGCAACAAAACCTAAGCATCCTGCAACTATGAGACAATATGAAGCATCCTAATTTACAGATAAAAGGCATTGAAGAAGGTATAGAAGTACAGACCAAGGACACCCATAATCTCTTCAAAGAAATAATTTCAGAGAATTTTCCAAACATAGAAAGAGACTTGTATCTTCATGTTTAGGAGACATACCGAACACCACTAAGACAAGATCAAAGAAGAACTATGTCATATAATAATCAAAATGTCATATAATAATCAAAATGACCAACATAGATGTCAAGGAAAGAATCTTAGAAGCAGTGAGAACAAAAATACGGGTAATATATAGAGGCAAAACAATAATAATCACTCCAGACTATACATCCCAAGTCATGAATGCCAAGAGAGACTGGTATGAGGTGATCCAGACTTTGGAAGAAAACAACTTCCAACCAAAACTGCTACATCCAGCAAAAATATTATTCAAAATTGATGGAAAAACAAAAGTGTTTCAAGATAAGCAGAACCTCAAAAAATTAATGAATTCTAAACCAACACTAGAGAAAATACTTAAAGAAATAAACCATAAGGAAGAAAAAAGAAGCCAGGCATGGTGGTTCATGCTTGTAATCCCCATGCTTGGGAGGAGGAGACAGGAGGACTGAGCAGGTTCGAAGCCAGATGCGCTGGGTTAGGAGACCCTGTTTCCAAATATAAAAATGTATAAAATAGGTCTGGGAGTGTAGCTCAGAGGTAGAAGGGCTTCTAGGAACCCCAGTACCACAGGAAGAAGAAGAAGAAGAAGAAGAAGAAGAAGAAGAAGAAGAAGAAGAAGAAGGAGGAGGAGGAGGAGGAGGAGGAGGAGGAGGAGGAGGAGGAGGAGGAGGAGGAGGAGAAAAGATGCAGACTAAAGAACCAGAGAAGAGATGAAGTTGATCAGCAGGGCATTTAAGTATGAAGAAATAATACTATATCCAACAGAAGATAGAACACAAAATAACAGGAAACAAACAACACATTTCAATAATAACACTGAATGTCAAAGGACTGAACTCTCCAATCAAAAGACACAGACTGGCAATGTGGATTAAAAAATATAATCCAAATATATGCTGTTTGCAAGAAACACACCTTACAGCAAAAGACATTCACAGACTGAAAGTGAAAGGATGGATAAAGATATATCATGCCAATGGGGACAAAAAACTGATATCCAACAAAACAGACTTTAAGCTAAAACACATCAGAAGAGACAAAGAAGGGCACTTCCTTTTATTAAAAGGAACAATCCACCAAGAAGATATAACGATAGTAAATGTTTATGCCCCAAATGTGGATGCAGCCACCTTTGTAAAACAAACCCTCTTGGACATAAGATCTCAAATAGACGCAAATACAATAATAGTAGGAGACTTCAATACAGTTCTTATGCTACTAGATAGACCTTCAAAGCAAAAGATGAGTAAAGACTCTTCAGAACTAATAAAAATTATAAACCAAATAGATTTAATAGACATATACAGAATATTTCAACCAGGAACTACAGAATACACATTCTTCTCAGCAGCCCATGGCTCCTTCTCCAAAAGAGATCAATTCTGGGACACAGAAAAGCACCAGCAAATTCAAAAGATGTAATATAATTTCCTGCATATTTTCAGACCATAATGGAATGAAGGTAGAAATCAACAACACGAAGCCCAAATTAAACTATTTAAATACATGGAGATTGATGATACACTCTTGAACAATGAGTGGGTAAGATCAGAAATTAGGGGAGAATTAAAGAAATTTGTGGAATTAAATGAAAATAGAGAAGCAACTTACCAAAATTTACAGGGCACTCTGAAGGCAGTGTTGAGAGGAAAGTTCATAGCATTGAGTACGCACATAAGAAGAACAGAAAGCCACCAAGCAAACAACTTAATGACACAACTCAAGGACCTAGAAAGACTGCAACAGTCTAATTCGAAAGCCAGCAAAAAGCAAGAAATTATTAAAATCAGAGCAGAAATAAATGAAATAAAGAACAAAAAAAAAACAATTCATATAATCAACAAAACAAAAAGCTGGTTCTTTGAGAAAATTAATAGGATTGACAAACCCCTGGCCAACCTAATCAAAAGAAAGAGAGAATCAACTCAGATTATTAAAATCAGAAATGAAAAAGGAGACATCACCACAGACAGAGTGGAAATTCAAAGGATTATCAGAAACTATTTTGAGAATTTATACTACAACAGACTGGAAAACATGGAAGAAATCAATAGATTTCTAAGCACATATAACCTACCTAAACTGAACCAAAAGGACATAGCATGCCTAAATCAACCAAATAGCAAACAAAGAAATAGAAACAGCAATCAAAATTCTGCCAACAAAGAAATGCCCAGGCCCTGATGGGTTCCCAGCTGAATTCTACAAAACTTTCAGTGAAGAACTATTACCAATACTTCACAACATGTTCTGGGAAATTGAAAGAGATGGAATTCTCCCTAATTTCTTCTATGAGGCCAGTATCACATTAATCCCCAAACCAAATAAATATACTTCAAGAAAGGAAAGTCACAGACCAATATCCTTAATGAACATAGACGCAAAAATTTTAAACAAAATACTCATCAAAACCATATCAAGAGAATTGTACACCATGACCAAGTTTGTTTCATCCCAGAAAAGCAAGGCTGGTTCAACATATGCAAATCAATACATGTTATTCACCACATAAATAGAACTAAACAAAAACCACATGATCATATCAATAGATGTTGAATACGCATTTGACAAAGTCCAGCACCCATTTATGTTAAAAATGCTGCAGAAAATTGGAATAGAAGGAACACATTTCAACATCATTAAGGCTATATAGAAGAAACAAAAGCCAACATCATACTGAATCAAGAAAAACTGCAAGAATTTCCTTTAAAATCGGGCACAAGACAAGGATGCCCATTATCACCTCTTCTTTTCAATATAGTCCTTGAGACTCTCACCACAGCAATAAGACAAGAAAAGGAAATCAAAGGAATTCAAATAGGAAGAGAAGAGCTAAAACTATCCTTATTTGCAGATGATATGATTATCTATATGATCCAATGAACTCAACCTAAAGACTTCTGGAGCTGATTAACCAATTCAGCAAATTTGCAGGATACAAAATCAAACTAAAGAAATCAGTTGCTTTTCTTTATGCCAACAATGAATCCACAACAAATGAAATAAAGAAAACTATTCCATTTACTATAACCTCTAAACCAATAAAATACCTAGGAATAAACCTAACCAAAAATGTAAAAGACCTCTACAGAGAAAACTACAAAACATTAAAGAAAGAAATTGAAGAAGACCTTGGAAGATGGAAATATCTCCCTTGCTCATGAATAGGCAGAATAAATATCATCAAAATGACCATTCTGCCAAAAGTGATCTATAGATTCAATGCAATTCCCATTAAAATACCAACAACATTTCTCACAGACCTGGAAAAATCAGTTATGGATTTTGTATGGAGAAAGAAAAGATCCAGAATAGCCAAAGCAATTCTTAGCAACAAGAATCAGGCAGGAGGCATCACAATCCCAGACTTCAAATTATATTATATTATAGAGCAATAGTAGTAAAAAAAAAAAAAAAAAAAAAAACCAGCATGGTATTGGCACAACAATAGGCAGACTGACTAGTGGAACAGAATAGAAGATACAGAAACACATCTATAGTCAATTGATCTTTGACAAAGGGTCCAAACTCATACACTGGAGAAAAGACAGCCTTTTCAACAAATGGTGCTGGGAGAACTGGCTATCCATTCATAGAAAGTTGGATCTGAATCCTTACTTCTCACCATGCACAGGAACAGGAATCAACTCAAGATGGATCAAAGACTTAGAAATTAGACCAGAAACTGTGAAGTTATTAGAGAAAGGCATAGGATCAACACTCCAACATATAGGCACAGGGAATAACTTTCTCAATAAGACTTCCAAAGCACAGGAAATTAAAGCAAGAATTAATAAGTGGGATCTCTTCAAACTAAAAAGTTTCTTCTCATCAAAGGAAACCATCAAGAACCTAAAGAGAAAGCCTATAGAATGGTAGAAGATCTTTACCAGACACCACTCTGATAGGGGGCTAATATCCAGAATATATAAAGATCTCAAAAGACTCTACACTAGCAAAATAAACAACCCAATCAAGAAATGGGCAACTGAAATGAATAGACATTTCATAAAAGAATAAATACAAATGGCCAATAGATACATGAAAATTATGCTGAGATTCCATCTAAGCCCAATAATAGTGGCAAACATAAAGAAATCAAACAACAATTGCTGGTGAGGATGTGGGAGTGCAGAGTAGTTCAGCCACTATAGAGATCAGTATGGAGATTCCTTAGAAAACTGGGACTAAATCTACCATTTGATCTGGCTATACTACTTCTGGATATCTTTCCAAAGGGGTTGAAATCAGACAACTACATTAACATATGCATACCCATGTTCATAGCAGCACAGTTTGTAATAGACAAAATATGGAACCAACCTAGATCTCCATAAACAGATGAATGGATTACAAAATTATGGGAAATACACACAGTGGAATTCTATTCAGCTATAAAGAAGAATAAAATAATAGCATTTGCAAGAAGATGGAAGGAACTGGCGAACATTATGTTAAGTGAGATTAGTCAAGCACAGAAAGAGAAGGGACATATGTTTTCTCTAATATGCCCAAGCTAGGGAGTAGTGGTAATACCAGAGGGACTCCAGATGATGGAGGGGAAATCTCAGCAAAGCTTGAACGGAAAGATAGGAGAGAAAGAAAGCTGAGGTTGTTCAATGGAGGAGCTACATATGAATGTGTGTAGTAGTATAAATATAACATGGTTAACCTGGACAGTTTTTATTGAAAGGGGGAAGGGAAATGGAGGGGAAAGGGCATGAAGCACAATCAAATGTACACCACTTTCAATATGTTCTACTTATAAAATATAAAAATAAATAAATAAATAAATCTCCAAGATATTTTTAAAGTACAAAAATACCCTATAACCCAAAAAAGGAGTCTTTACAATGTCAAATAACCAATAAAAAAATTATCAGCCAGGCAGGCATGGTGGCATATGCTTGGTAATCCCAGGACTTCAGAGGCTGAGACAGGAGGATCGCTGGTTTGCAGAGAGTCTCAGCTGCTTAGTGAGGCCCTTGGCAATTTAGTGAACCCATTTCAAATTTCAAGAGGCTTAATGAACATGAAACTGAAATTGCCAAAGGAAGTAAGGGACAAAAAAATTGAAGACATAATAGCTTGGGTTTATTTTCAAATTTATAAAAATTATAATTCTCCAGATCCAAAAATTTAACTTAGACCTATGGATAAGAAAGAGGAATAAAAGTACACCAAGGTATATAATAATAAAATTTTTAAACTAGAACTCCTTACTCAACCTACTCAACCAGAGAAAGAAAGGTACATTATATGGAGCTACCACAGATAAGCAGATTTATTGTGGAAAGCCTTAGAAGCCAAATTATAGTATAATTAAAATTTTAACATAATGAAAGAAAAATCAGCAAATCTATAATTATATACACAGTAAAAGTATCTTTCAAAAACAGAAGGTGAATTACGGATTTATCAGATGTGTTGAAACAGAAGGAACCAATCACTTACAGAAAGATTTCCCTACTTAATTTTCAAAGTTATTTTAAACCTATAGTAGTCAAGATAGTTTGGTATACATCAAAGACTGACAACTATATCAATGATACAGAATAGAGAATCCAGATATAGATCTGCACATATGGTCAAATCACTTTCAACAGATTGCAAAGGCAATTCAATGGAGTTATACCACATGCCTATATGTAAGAAATGAAGCAGGTGCTTCATCTTTTTAAAGCCCTGAGGATAAATACGTAGACCTATTCCCTTTGTGCACTTCTCTTTCATTGTTCTTAAAAATGAATAATAAAAACATTTAAAAGTTTTAAATTTGACCTTGCTATGCTATGATAAATTACAGTGAAAGCTCTGTCCAGCACTGGAGTCTAATCTTTCCTGACTCATCATCTCATGTCTGTGTCAACAGTGAGCCCCAGGAGAGAACATCTGTGCCCAAAGGAGTGGCAATCTCTCAAGGAGTAACAGTTGCACAGGTATCTTGATAGGAGACTGAATTTTTTTTTTTTTTTACATCAGGCTGATAGGGCCACTTGTCCTAACAATGTAGTTCCTGGCAAGAAAAATAACATGGTTTTGTATTCACATGTAAATTACAGAAAAATGGGTTAGGACTAGAAGAGAAATACCAACCAGGTGTCCCATTCCTTAAAGAATATGGTTATGCTAGTGTTCAAAAGATGATAGCAGTGATTCACAGTTATCCAGATGGCTTGAGACTTGCAGGGGCCAACACAAATCCCCTGCCATGTTTTCACTGAGGCCAAGTGGCAGCAAATAAACGAGCACAGTACTCCCTAGCACTCCCCAACATGAAACACAGGGAATGAATAACTTCCATTCTAAGGACCCATGAGAGATTAGTATCTTCAAGAGAATTCCACTTCCCAGTTAAAGCAAGTATGTGATATATGAGAGGGCATGTTTACAATGTAACTAGAACTGTGCAAAACATCTTCACTTATTCTTTAAACAACTATAGATTAATTACTGTTCCAGACATAGTGGGAATTATTGAAAGAGAAAACAAAAATAAAAGAATGGGCCAGGCTAGAAAATGCACCAGGATTGTGAGAACAAGAGTGACAATAAGAATCAGAGAAATGAATAGAACCAGGCACAATGGCATGCACCTGTAACCCCAGTACTTATGAGGCTGAGACTTAGTTTCAAAATAAAAAATAAGAAAGGCTGGGGTTTTGCTTAGAAAGTCTCTGGGTTCAATCTCCAGTACAAGAGAAAAAAAAAAGAGGAGAGGAGTGGAAAGAAGAGAAAAGAAAGAAAAGAGGAAAGAAAAGAAAAGAAGCTAATTGTTCTGTATTTTGTGTGCTCTGTGAGAATAATGATTAAATTAACCCATGTTGTGGCTCCCCAAGGCCCTTGCTATAGTAACTGGTATTGCCAGGGTCCCTAAGATCACAGGGCAGAAGCTACCAGCTCTTCACCAAAAACCATTCTCTCTCACTCCCCAGAGTTATGGGGTCATGGAGGGCACATTCATTTATCCAATCCCTCTTGAAGTTAACCTTGTGACTTAAATTTTGCCTAGTGTAATGTGAACAGAGTGATGCCTGTACCTTCTGGGCCAGTATGATTTTAGGGAGCCAGGAGAACTTTATCCACATGTCCCTCTCCTTCCTGGCTTATTATCATCTCCAATGCACCTGGACGTGAACGACATGTTGTTATGAAATGGTGGAGCTTGGAAATGAAAACAGTTTAAGTGTCTATATGATCACATGGAAAAGAGCCACCTCACTTAGCTGAACACTCAGTGTGACCTATTACATGAGCACAAAATTAACTAATGATTTTGTAATTCATTTATTACAGCAACTTATGTGTGACAACTAATGGTTACAAAAAAAATGTTAATGAACAGATTTTTTTCCCCTCAAGGACTAAGGAGTGAATGGTAGTGACCTCTGAAGATATTTTCTCACTTGAGTCCACGGTTTTCTGAACTATTATGAGAACTTGGACCTCAGCTGATGGAAGTGGAAGCAAAATTTGTTGGCCTAAAGAAACCACAACTCTAAAGAAATCTTTCAGGAGTTGACAATAAGAAAATAATTCACTCCTCCTCTTATTCTGCAGAATAAGATTTAGTTTTTCTTCTCCCGATGAGGTAGAAATGTCAGAAACTATATTTCTCATTCTCAATTTGGTAATGCTTGTGTAAATAAAAAATAACTTGGGGGCTGAGACAGGAAGATCACAGGTTCAAGAGCAGCCTCAGCAATTTAGCAAAACACTATTACAAAAAAATTATTTTTTTAATTAGACTAGGCCTTGGTGGCACACGCTTGTAATCCCCACACTTGGGAGACGGAGACAGGAGGATCACACAGGTTCGAAGCCAGCCGCACTGGCTTAAGAGACCCTGTTTCCAAATAAAAAGTATAAAATAGGTCTGGAAGTGTAGCCCGGAAGGAGAAGGGCTTCCAGGAACCCCAGTACCACCAAAAAAAAATTAGACTAGGAATCTAGCTCAGAGGTAGAATTCCCCTGGTTTCAATTCCCAATATCATGTGCACGAGCACGTGCGTGCACACATACACACACACACACACACACACACACACACACACACACACAAGAATAGCTTAAACAGTACAAGGTGGTACACATTTGTAATCCCAATACTTGGGAGGCTGAGTCAGGAGGACCACAGGTTCACAGGCAGCCTCAACAACTTAGTGAGACCTTGTTTCATAATAAAGAATAAAAATTAGGGCTAGAGATATACATTGGAGGTAGAATGCTCCTAGGTTCCATCCCCAGTACTGCAAAATAAATATAAATAAATAAATAATAAATAAATAAATAAATAAATAAATAAACTTAGAGCCAAGCATAGTAGCACATGCCTGCAATCTTAGTACTAGGGAGACTGAGACAGGAGGATTGCAGGTTTGAGGCTAGCCTCAGCCATTTAGCAAGGCCCTCAGCAAAATAAAAAAATAAAATAGGGCTGGAAATGTAGCTCAATGGTAGAGTATCCCTGGATATAATCTCTAGTGCTACAAAAAATAATTTAAAAAAATAACTTTTTCAAAGGGTTATAGGAGGAACTCTAGACAAAGAAAGAGAAACCACAATTGAGCAAATAAGGCAACCTAACTGGGTATTATGGAAAAGAGAAAGAAGAAAATTTCCTAGTATACATCGCATATATTTATAAACATATCAAAGTCAATCTCTAAGCCAAACATGAGAAGAAGAGAGGGGGAGAGAGAATGGGGTAGGAATTGGAAAAGGACTGAATAAGTGATGTGTGCATGTATGCCTCTACCATCTTATGCCCCACTAATATGTATGACTACAGTGCACCAATAAAACATTTAAAAATCATAATAATAAAAGAAAAATAAATAATACCATTAGGAAAAATAGCTTTTCCATTTTAAAATAGTAGCTATGACCTTAGGAGACTGTTATAAATTCATGAACATATGGATAAGGGTTTATTTAGCAATTGTTCTATGTGCTAGGTATGTATAATGACTGTCCACATAGAACCTGGAGTTGGGTAACAGCTGATGACATATGAACAGATAATTACAGTATAGGGTGAAATGGGGGTAAGATGGGGAAACATAAACAGAGAACACATGGCCTGGCACCTAACCTGGATTTGAAGATTTCAGAACTTGTTGGAAGAAGTTTCATACAAGCTGAAAGTAGAAAGGCAGGTATCAATCAGCTACTTAAGGTCAAGGGAGGAATAGAATATTCCAAAAAGAGGGAAGGAAGCCAATACTTGAAAGCATCAAAAATGAGAAACTCATTGCATCCTAAAAATGATGGGATAGATGCCAAACATTAATTTCATCAAAGATAAGTAATTTTTTAAGCTGGTAAAGTAAATTACTTACTTTTCTTGAAATTTTTAAAAATACTTGAAATATTCCTTCTAAGACCATTAATAAGGAGGAAATGTTGTAAATGAAACTCAAAACCTGTGCCTGATGGGTACCTGAAGAAATAAAAGTGGATGTAAGATAGATGGCCTGGAAAAGAAAGAGGAGGGCTTTAGTGGACAGACCGTTTGCCTCTTTCGAGAGTATTTGACAGGTTTCAATAGATCTTTGGATTCTGTTAGAAGGATTTTTCTTCTAGTGTACTGCATATACCAATAAGAGCTTGTAAAGAAAGAGACTGCTAACTTGGAGACAGTCTCAAACTCACTGCACATAGTTGTTCCAAAGGCAAACAGAGTAGAAGACCAGCGTAGTTAACTGGGGCCAATGCAGCTCCTGAAGAGTTGACTTCACAAGACACATTTATATTTTGTTTAAATTCCCTGGCTGTGTGATCTTTTAAAACTGAATATTTCATTTTCCATACAGGATTGACAGATGTAGGAAACATAAAAACATTCATTTAAATTTAAATTTCAGATAAACAATTAATAATTTTAGTATAATTATGTCCCCAATATCTCAAAGTCCCACCCATGAGGCTTGGGAAATGTCTTGGCAGGGAGTCTGGAAATTTGTAATAATTAATGTTTTTCCCAGTGCTTGATACATTATATTTATGGCAACCAAAATTTAACTATTTGTGCTTGAATCATATTTCATGTTTATCAGGAAATGCACCTATTATTCCTACATGTTATAGAAATGTACTAGAGAAGTGCTTGGAACAGAGACAGTAGTCAGGACTTGGTTCCCAAGCCCTTAGGTAGATCACACTGTTGAGTCATGTTTAGTACCTCAGGAGAAAGGAGATGCATGAAACTACTTAAAGATGGATTGTCATGCACGAATCTCTCCACATCCTCAGAGGTTTCCTATGAAATAAGTATGCTAGAGTAATGCTCACAGGAACATATGTGGCAGAGACAGAAGGAAGGTGTTTTCTCCTCTTTAGCAGCAAGGCTGTGCAACAGTGACATGGTCTGACCTTTGGTAAAAAGTAAAAATAATAGCAAATGCTGTGTTGTTCTCATGATGAGTTTGGCCCTGTTCTAAATATCAAATGCCCAAATTAAATTACCGAGTCTTTACAATCCTAATATGGGGAAACTAGGTGAGAAAACTATAAGAAGGTAAACTATGGACCTAATTCACACACACTTTTAGTGGCAGGGCCAGGTTTAAGACCTGGATTATGTTAGAAGGATTTTTCTTCTCGTGTACTGCATATACTAAAAAGAGCTTGTAAAGAATGAGACTGCTAACTTAGAGACAGTCTCAAACTCACTGCACATGGCTCCTACGTGTAACCATCACTTTGCTATCTTACCACTCATATCCAAAGCTCATTTTAGAAGTCACCCAATGAAGATAGGAACACATGGAGCCTAGGTGCCACTTTTTTGGTAGAAATAGAGACTTTAAGTATCCAGGTTATTGCTGCAATATTCCAGGGATCCAGAAATACTTGGGATTACTTTAAGTTCAAGAAATCTGGCTATCCAAATAAAAACATTACTGAGGGTATTTACTGTTTTATATACTTTATTACTTAATTCTCATGACCTATCAGAATTATTTCTCTCTCATAAATATGAAAGTAAATATTAGAAATTTTAAATAAGTAGTCACATACTAAGTAATAGAGCCAATAATAGAATACCTAGACTTGATTCATTTCCAATGACTTTGGGAAATTTCTCCAGAAATATAAGTTCCAATTAAATTTATTTGTAGTCTGCTTTTAGGATATTTTATTGGTCAAAAGGAGCTGTGGATTTTTGATAATTTATATTCAGTGACAGTACCTATTGTGAATCCCTATTTTTGGACACTTGATTTAAAAAATTGAAGAGGCCTTTCCTTTTCCAATTAAAACAGGTATGCAGTTTGAAAATGAGATGATTTCCTCTGTCATGTATTATTTGAGTCATGTCTGACATTTTATTGGCATTGCATAAAGCAGCTTAATTTAATGAGTTAAAATTTAAAAGTAACCTAACAGAAATACTGTTCCTATCTCTATTTTCTATTCTATCTCCCTGTCTCTATTTTCCTTAACTCACAAAAAACTTCTTCATATATTTCTGCCTGTAAAAATGTAATATTATGTGTATTACCCTTATTTATCTAAATATCAAGAGTGCTCTGTATCACTGTATCTTCACAGACAAAGTTATTTCTCTGTTTTGTTTTAAAAAGTAAAAATATTTGAATTCTGGTTACCATAAATATATTCATATATACATACACATGTACACAATTATGCATATAGAACCTGACAGTTCGTTCTGCTTAACATTGTAAATATATTCTTTAAGAAATCTCAACTCAATGAAAATCCTGTCTAATAATTTTATCATTTTAAAAGCTGAGTCAATATGGGGAAATAAGGAATGTCAGACACATATATAACAAATTTTTTTCTACAAGAATTCAGAAATATTGGGAAGATTTTTTTCTACAAGAAATATATCAACATATTCTAAAAGATCCACACAATATAAACAAAACCAAAGAACATACATGCTTCAAGCTCCCTTTTGTCCCTCCTATACTTCCCTTTGGCAGCTACAACTCAGTTAAGTACCTGCCATACATTCTTCAAAATACTTTTCTGTGCATCTAGATGTACATATACATATATCAGTGATTCAACTATTCCACTTCTACATATTATTCAAGAGAAATTAAAGCAGCCTATGTCCATACAAATAATTAGTAGGTACAGTATGATTCCATTTACATAAAATTCTAGAGAATGCAAAGTAATTGATAGTGACAGAAATTATATCATTGGTTCCCTGGAATGCCTGGAAAAAAGATACAGAATAAGGAAGGACAGGAGGAAGTATAAAAGGGAGGATGAAAATCTCTTAAATGATAAAATTGCTCCATGGCTTTGGTGGTCATGATGGTCTCATGAGTGTAATCATAGATGAAAACCTATCAAAACTTCAAAAATGTGTAGTTTATGGTATGTTCATGCTACTATACACACACACACACACACACACACACACACACACACACACACACACCATACAGAACACAGACTGATAGATCCATATTAGCTGGAGTCCCAAATGTCCCATACTATCCTATCCACAAGAATAAAAACAGTAAAATGTATTTATCTCTAGGAATTGGAACTGAAGATAGAAAAATTTTAGTTTTTACACCAGAAACTTCTGCTTCATCTTTCATGTCTTATTTCAAAAATCACTTCTGAGGACATCAATAAATAGTTATAAAAGTTCCAAAAAAGAAATTTTTTAAATTTACAGTAAGTTGTCACTGGTGGTGAGGAATCATGAATTAATTTTTTAAATTTTTTGATGAATTTTTTAAAACAATAATTTTTTCCGGGCATGGTGGCGCACGCTTATAATCCCCACGCTTGGGAGGCAGAGACAGGAGGATCGCGCAGGTTCAAAGCCAGCTGCGCATGCTGGCTTAGGAGACCCTGTTTCCAAATAAAAATGTAAAAATAGGTCTGGGAGTGTAGCCCAGAGGTAGAAGGGCTTCCAGGAACCCCAGTACCACCAAAAAAATAATAATAATTTTTAAAACATTTCTTAAATAGTGATTTTCAAGACTCTTCTTAGCAGTGGAACTCTATTCAAATAAAAGATTGAGGATCTTTTAGCAGATGGAGAAAAGTAATGTAATTCAGGCCCTCCTTGTTATTTATCTTTCTCTCAGGTCTCAATACCTTGCAATTGACCGCACCTTGATGTTAGAACACTATTTCCAAATTTATTCCCCTACATACAAATGCGCACTTTTATACAATATTCTCCAACCTTATCAGACCCAACATCTTATAAGTATTTTATAACTTCTCCTTTACCATCCAAAACTAAACAAATATATACCATAACGTGTCTATGTATGCCATATCTATTTGGTGTATATATATTTGTTGTGTATGTTTATATATGACATATATGTGTACATATATATCTAAATAAATATAATAATTTTATGTCGGGGCCCACTCGGCAGGACCGAGGTGGCACCCAGGCTTGTTGCCAGCGTGGACTCAAGATGGCGCCTGGGCTTGCAGCCAAGTCACGAGGCTCACGAGGCTGGCGGTGCCCTGAGCCTGCGCAGTGAGCCCTATCAGGCGCCTTACGGATAATTAGTGATGCAACGCCTCGTGCTACCACCTGCCCGCCCAGGAGAAGGTTAAAAAGCGCGCATGCCCTAGCGGGGAGGAAGGAGAAGGAGAAGAGGGTTGGTGGACAGGAAGAGCAGTTTCTTGGCGGACTGCTCTGGGCTCCGAGCTGCGACGGACATGATCACAAAGCCACCACTGTGACCGGTGTGTGCTGCAGCAGAGACATAGAGTGCCAGAAGGAGGGTTGGTGGAGTGATGAGGGAGAGGATAGAAGACTGATGTTGTTTTTACCTGAGAGGGCGTTGAGAGAGCATTGAAACTGGGGTAATAAAACTGCTTGAGGAAGATCGTGTAAGAGTCGTCACTGCGCACGACAAATGGTGGCCCGTACGGGGAACTTCGCTTTGATCAGAACCTCGGCAGTCCCGGGCAGCCGGCTGGTAAGTACTCCTTTGACTCCGAAAAGGGAGGAGGAGGCTCCATTAAGGAGGATATTTAGTAAATAAGGCTCGCGGATAAGCGAGGCTCGCGGAAAAGCGAGGGACAGCGCTGTATTTTCCCCGATCAAAGGGGGCTCCATTAAGGAGGATATTTAGTAAATAAGGCTCGCGGATAAGCGAGGCTCACGGAAAAGCGAGGGACAGCGCTGTATTTTCCCCGATCAAAGGGGGCTCCATTAAGGAGGATATTTTTTAGTGTAAGCAAGTTATTTTCCCCGATCAAAGGGGGCTCCATTAAGGAGGATATTTTTTAGTGTAAGCAAGTTAGAGAATCGGGCTGGTCCTGATTCGACTCCCTCTCCTAATCCGCCACCATAGATGGAAGACACCTGAGGTTAGTTGGAAAAGGCGCTTAATGTGTAAAGGATAGGTCAGAAGATTAGTTCCTAACGTAAGAGTTGTAAACTGCTGCTCGGTACCGTAGAGATGAGTTGTTTTCTTTAAGATCTTTGGGGAATTATTTCTACTTTCCCTCTTCCTTTACCTTGGTTAATGATAGTTTAGGTTGTTTTATTGATACCTGTTTTCTGACTTTCTGCTATGCTTCTATGCATCCTTGGAGAATTTGGAATTTCTGCTCTTATTGCTGTAATTGTGGCCTCTGTGGCCGTGGCAGTTATTGCAGCCACTATGAATGCTCTATCCTCACATGTGGCTGCTGGCATGGCTCAGCAAGCTCAATTATCTGGACTATATGTATAACGTATGTGCAGTATCAGAATTTCTCCCATGCAGGCAATTTGTTTCGTCAATTAAGCAAGACGCTTCTAGGAACTTGGAGCCGTGAATTTGAACACACCATGATTGAGCTATGAGCATCCATCGCTGCAATTAATTCTACCCGCGTAGAAGTCGCCGCAGTGCAACAATGAATGGACTTAATACACGGAACATTGGGTTTTTTAAAAGACTGGGGTGGCATGGCGTTCTGGGCATTCTTGCTGGTGGTAGCATGATGTTTCATGGTTGGATATATCAGGCGAACTCGACAACGCACACTGCAACAACAGCGCATATTGGTGCAAGCTCTGGCAGCCCTAGAAGCTGGCTTATCTCCCCATGTACGGCTCAGTATGCTGGATCGGTAGTCAGTGACGGGTAAGATCGTCCCCGGGACCTTTCAACCTAAGACAGGGAAACAATCATGCTATTGTTCTCCCAATGACGGGTAAGAATGGTCCTTGAGGGTCGGCAACCTAAGACAGGCACGATCCCGAGCCTTATTTTAATAAAACAAAAAGGGAGATATGTCGGGGCCCACTCGGCAGGACCGAGGTGGCACCCAGGCTTGTTGCCAGCGTGGACTCAAGATGGCGCCTGGGCTTGCAGCCAAGTCACGAGGCTCACGAGGCTGGCGGTGCCCTGAGCCTGCGCAGTGAGCCCTATCAGGCGCCTTACGGATAATTAGTGATGCAACGCCTCGTGCTACCACCTGCCCGCCCAGGAGAAGGTTAAAAAGCGCGCATGCCCTAGCGGGGAGGAAGGAGAAGGAGAAGAGGGTTGGTGGACAGGAAGAGCAGTTTCTTGGCGGACTGCTCTGGGCTCCGAGCTGCGACGGACATGATCACAAAGCCACCACTGTGACCGGTGTGTGCTGCAGCAGAGACATAGAGTGCCAGAAGGAGGGTTGGTGGAGTGATGAGGGAGAGGATAGAAGACTGATGTTGTTTTTACCTGAGAGGGCGTTGAGAGAGCATTGAAACTGGGGTAATAAAACTGCTTGAGGAAGATCGTGTAAGAGTCGTCACTGCGCACGACAATTTTATCTAAAACTTTGGTTGGACCATCAAATATTTGCATAAAAATCTGTGAGTTACTGAGAATGAAAAGCTCTGTGTGTGTGTGTGTGTGTGTGTGTGTGTGTGTGTGTGTGAATTGTATTCAAAGAAGAATGAAGGATCAAGCATGGCTTCAAACACATTCTTCATCATTTTCTTTTGTTGCTGTTGTTCTCAAAATTTCCTTGCATATTTCATGGCTGAAGCACAATCCTTGAACTGAGAAGCTTAGTTTTAAACTCTACTGCATTAAATATATTTGTGTGGCCTGTAGGCAGCTTCCATAATCTAGGTAGAACTTTAACAGAACCTGAGGAAAGAATAGGATTTGGTTAGGATTTGGAAAACAGAAAAATATTAGGTTAATACATGGTTAGGTTAACTTTTACTTTTCTTCCTGAATTAAAAGTCAGTAAGGCACAGGGCATATTGGTGTACACCTGCTATTCCAGTACATGGGAGGCTGAGACAGTTGGATCTCAGGTTCAAGAAGAGTCTCTGCAAGTTAGGCTCTCAGCAACCTAGTGAGACCATGTTTCAAATCAAAAAAAAAAAAATAATAAGAAGGGCTGGAGGTATAGCTCAGACATAGAATACCCCAGGGTTGAATACCTTATACCAAATTTTAAAAAGTAAAAAACCATAGTATGAAGAGGTAATAGGATTTTGTTTTTAATTTAGCTCTTTGCAACTTAGTAGCTAAACTGATACTGCACATTCTGGCTCTAATCCATTTTTCTGTAGCAATTTTCTAATGATCTATAACACCTTTATTCTCCAGCTGGATGGGTTGATTTCTATAAATGTCTCACACAAGTTTTGGAGAAAAGTGTGGTAATCCTCAATAACTTAAATTATAGATCAATGTTAATATGGCACTTATCTGCATTAAACTATGCATAGTTTAAAACAATACAAAAAAACAAGAGGCTTTATAGATGACATTTCAGAAAAAGAATAATAGAGTCAAATTAATTTGACAGAAATATAGTAATATGGATAAAAAATGAGAACTGTGTCCTTTGATGCTCAAGTGTAATCAATTGCTATTAATTCAATTCATTGTTATACAGAGTTTGGCTAATGAGTGTTGCATCTTCATTCCGTGGTCCTTGAAATTTTGCTATAGCACATATTATTTATTCACAATTATTAGCTGTCTTGCCTAGTTAGCCATACCAAGTTTACAAGTTTACAGGCCATAGGTTCGGAGTTTATCATGTGACAGGTCTTGCCCTCTCAGATGTGAAAGGCATTCATATTTGTCGCATGTGAGCAGAAACTTCAAACACAGTTGCATCATGTGGACTGGAAAAAGAACTGTCTCAGATAGAAGTGCTCTTTCCATCTGGATCCTAAAGTAAAAATATTCTGGGGATATCAAAGCCTGACCTATATCACAGAACTTCCTCCAGCTCAGCGCAACCCACAATTAACCTAAGCCCTCATCTTATGTGAACAACAAAAAATTAATGTTGTTGTAAGCCACAAAGGCATTGGCATTACGTTACTGCAGAAAAAGCTGACAGTTAAAATTAGATTCTATGTTATTTTTGCATTATTTCTTACTGGAATAAAACTGAGAATGACCAGTTCCTTAACAAAATAATAAAATAGACATCTTTCACCTTTTTATATTGAAAAATATTCAAGAGGCATTTTTATACTTAACAATTATAAAATGATCAATTGAAATTTTCAATTTGTTTTATATCAGAGTCTATTTCTGTTAGTCACTGTATTGATGTTGTGTGTGTGTATTCATATATAAATACATACACACATACTAGTTTGAAAAACTGTGACATGCCAGCTATATTAATTTGTATGGTACTGAAGGTTAAGATATTTTCCTTAGCCAGGTGTGGCGGCGCACACTTGTAATTCCAGCATTCAGGAGGCTGAGACCTGGAGGATCACGGTTCGCAGAGAGCCTCAGCTACTTAGTGAGGCTCTCTGCAACTCAGTGAGACCCATTTTCAAAATAAAGAATAAAAAATAGGGCAAGGGGTGTAGCTCAGAGGTCAGATGCCCCTGTGTTCCATCCCCAGACCCACACACACACAAAAATGATATTTTCCTTTATCTAGGAATATCTGGTCATAATCCTAAAATTAATGTTTTATACTTCTGGTTTATTTTCTAAAATATATTAGTATAGCTAGCCTGACTAAATATGATCTATTTGTTAGCCAATAAAATTTAAATAAGAATAAGTTTCAAACTGTAGAATACTGGTTTTTACTGGGAATTGAACCCAGAGGCATGCTACCTTCAAGCTATAACTCCAATTTTATTTTTATATGAAAACAGGCTCTCTCTAGGCTGATGAGTCTGACTACTTGCTGAGGTTATCCTCAAACCTATGATCCTCCTGTCTCAGCCTCCCAAGTACTGGGACTACAAGGAATGTACCATCAAGCCCAGATGATATTTTTAAGTATGTGTAAAAAATATAATAAAACAGGGAATTTCAAAATGGTGACTGAGGGACACAGCACTTCTCAGTAGCTGAAACAAATAAAGTTCAACTACTTAGAAAACAGTGTCTTAATCAACAAAATAAATACATACCAGGAACCAAATCAGATCCAGGTACCTCGGCAGAACCCTGAACTCAAAGAAGAAGAAGAAGAAGAAGAAGAAGAAGAAGAAGAAGAAGAAGAAGAAGAAGAAGAAGAAGAAGAAGAAGAAGAAGAAGAAGAAGAAGAAGAAAAAGGAGAAGGAGAAGGAGAAGGAGAAGGAGAAGGAGAAGGAGAAGGAGAAGGAGAAGGAGAAGGAGAAGGAGAAGGAGAAGGAGAAGGAGAAGGAGAAGGAGAAGGAGAAGGAGAAGAAAGATCGGACACCAGACCTGCTGCATATACAATCAGGACATCTGCCGATGGGCTGCCTGCGCGGACTGCCTGCCAGCCCAAACGGCACTCCCAAGCCCTGACTGAAATCACCATGGCAAGATAATCCTGGACTGAAAACGGACATAGAGCCTCATCTTAAGCAGCGAGCAGCACCCACATCAGAATTCTGTGTGCTCACCAGCGATTGGATCACAACAGCACAGGGACTCCCACGGACACCTGAACCAAGGAAGCCAGGTACCTGAGTGCGTCCAGGGAAAGTGCGGGTCCTAGCGTGCGCCCAAGCCCCAACCCCAGCATTGGCCTGGGGCATCTGTCCCACGGCTCAGAACCCAGCACTGTCCTCACGCACCCTGTCTGCGCCCTGGACCCCTGATAGTAGCCAGTGCCTGTGCCACCACCACCCCTAAATTGGAGCCTAGCTTGTGTGTCTAGCCCCCAACACCCACTGGAGCCCAGATATCCACCTTGCTGTAGGCTTGCCTTCCAGGTGGTGAAAGCTCTGTGCACCCCTGAAATATCCTTGCCCCCCCCCAGCTTCTACGTCCCAAGGGAGGCAGAGGCAGAGATCATTGCTGGACACCGCGCACTGCCTGTGCACCCGGACCCTTGTTCACCTATCCCGCACCCCTGGCCCACCTCTGGGAGTTCCCACCTGCCCGGTAGCCTGATGCTCAGTTCTAATCAAGAACACAGCTCAATACACCTTGGAGGAGCATAGCAGCAGGCACTAGGCAGCTGCACTCACTCACACCTGGGTCCAGTAATAGCAGTGCACCCAGCCTGCACTCTCGGAATAGGCAGAGCTCTGGGAGTAAAGGTGGGCATCCAGGAACTGGCAGCTCTTTGCCCAGGGTACATCTTGGGACCACACCAGCTAGCCCAGTTGGAATTTCCAGAGACACAGGAAAATCCATCGAGACACAATATCTGCATAGGACTTCAGGGGAAGGTTCCAAGTCTACTTTGGACATCCTCGACCCCTGCTGTAGGGAAGCACAGGTGGGAGTCTAGGGTGGTGAGTGCAGAGGTGCTGACTACAGGTTGGAATTTTGCAGATCCTGGGAATTGTACAGAATCTAATAACAGTGAAACCAGACATCCTGACACATAAACCCAAAGCAGTTAAAGGAAAGAAAGGTGTCCAAACACCCAGAGTGACCTAAGAAGATAAAAATAGAATACAAAGAAAACTAAGAGACATTGGATTATATTCTGAGCTACCAAAGCAATCAGATACACAAATATTATATGGACCTGACCCCATATTCGTAAATAAGTAGGACTGTTTGTTTTACTTTTATTGTGGATGTTTTGTTTTGTTTTGCTTTTACAGTGCTTTTGTTTTGGTATGGTTATTGCTGTTTTATATTTTTTTAACCCATCCTTCTTTTACTCTGACTTGTTGTTTTTTTATATATATATTTGATAGTTTGCCTTATTTTCTGATTTCACACAGCTGTTAGTTCCTTTTCTTTTATTCTTGCCTTTTTTTCCTCTTTCTTCCTCTTTCCTTCCTTTTTCGTTCTCCTCCTTTGATTGGTTTTTCCTTTCTTTTTCTTGGATTACATAATAGTCTTGGTATCTTGTGTGGATTTTTTTTTTATGTTTGTCTGCTCCTTCCATCACCCCTCTTACAAACTTTCCCACACTAACCTACATACTCTTCTCCCCCAAAACTTTTCCCCATAATATACCTCCTGGTTTAATACTCAAAGTATTTCATATATCCATACTTACTCTACTAACGACAAGAGTCCTACTAGTTAACTCTCATTCTCAGCAAGATACTACCTTATCATACTTAAATTCTTTCTCAACCTAAACATATCCTCTACCTAATCCGACTCCTTTACCCATCACCGCAGCTCCTCCCACATCACCCACCCTCAACACTGGAAAAGCTCTGCTGACTTGCTGATACCCCTAAACTCCTAATATTATTATTGGACTAAGCAAAATACTCACAAACGATGGGTAGAAACCAGAAAAACAGGACAGAGAATGCTATAAATATGAGAACCAGGAATTATGAAGAGACAGTAGAAATCACGAATACTGACCTACTAGAAATGCAAGAAGGGGAGTTCAGAATCTTGATGTATGATATGATGAAAGGATTTAAAACAAGTATAGAGGAGGTGAAAAGTGAGTTAGAATCACTAAAAAAGAATCCGAAAGAGGTCTGGAATGAAATGAAAGAGGCAAAAAGTGAAATGAAGACAGCAATAGAAAGAAATTCTGGAAGACTAGATGAAATGGAAAACAGAATATTAATATTAGAAGACAGTACATCCCAAACTGAAGACACAGTCAGCAATATACAGAAATCTCTACAGCAAGAAAACATAAACATCCAGCAAATATGGGATAATATGAAGCATCCTAACTTATGGATAATCGGCATTGAAGAAGGAATAGAGGTACAGACCAAGGGCATCTGTAATCTCTTCAAGGAAATAATCTCAGAGAATTTTCCAAATTTGGAAAGAGACTTGGACCTTCATGTACAGGAGGCATACAGAACTCCACTGAGACAGGACCAAAGAAAGACCACTCCATGCCACATAATAACCAAAATGACAAACATAGAAACCAAGGAAGAAATCTTAAAAGCAGTGAGAACAAAAGGACTGGTGACATATAGAGGCAAAACAATAAGAATCACCCCAGATATTACAACCCAGGTCATGAATGCTAGGAGAGACTGGTACGATGTGATCCAGACCCTGGAAGAAAATAACTTCTAACCAAACCTTATTTATCCAGCAAAATTACTATTCAAGATCAATGGTGAAACCAAAGTCTTTCAGGATAAACAGAATCTCAAAAAATTCATGAATTCAAAGCCAACACTAGAGAAAATTCTTAAAGAAATAAACCATAAGGAAGAAAAAAGAAGCAGACTTCAGAATCAGAGAACGGAGTAAGTTAATAAGTGGGCCATTTAAGTAAAGAAGAAAGATCAAACCACCCAAGAGTAGAAAGAACACAAAATGGCAGAAAAGAAAAATGATATTTCAATAATATCTCTTAATGTCAAAGGACTTAACTCACCAATCCAAAGACATAGACTGGCAATGTGGATTAGGAAACATAATCCAAATATATGCTGTCTGCAAGAAACTCACCTTACAGCCAAAGACATTCACAGACTGAAAGTAAAAGGATGGAAAAAGATATACTATGCCAACTGTGACCAAAAAAGAGGAGGGGTAGCAACCCTGATATCCAACAAAACAGACTTTAAACTAAAACACATCAAAAGAGACAAATCAGGGCACTTCCTTTTATTAAGAGGAACAATACACCAAGAAGATATAATGATAGTAAATATTTATGCCCCAAATGTGGGTGCAACCACATTTGTAAAACAAACCCTTCTGGACATAAGATCCCAAGTAGACCCAAACACAATAATTCTGTGAGACTTTAATATACCTCTCACACCACTGGATCGATCTTCAAGGCAAAAGATGAGTAAAGATGCTTTAGAACTAAAGGAAACCATAAACCAAATGGACCTAATAAACATTTTCAAATTATTTCAACCAGGAACAACAGAATATACATTCTTCTCAGAAGCCCATGGAACCTTCTCCAAAATATACCACATCCTGGGACACAAAGAAAATACCAGCAAATTTAAAAAAATGTAATATAATTCTTTGCATCTTATCAGACCACAACGGAATAAAAGTAGAAATCAACAACAGGAAACTCGAAATGAAGTATTCAAATTCATGGAGAATGAATGATACATTATTGAATGATGAATGTGTAAGAGCAGAAATTAGGGAAGAAATAAAGAAATTTATGGAAACAAATGAAAACAGAGATACAACCTACCAAAATCTATGGGACACCATGAAGGCAGTATTAAGAGGAAACTTTATTGCATTGAGTGCCCACATAAGAATGACAGAGAACTGCCAAGTAAAGAACCTAATGACACAACTCAAGGACCTAGAAATTCTGCAAAAGTCTATTCCCAAAGCCAGCAGAAGGCAAGAAATCATTAAAATTAGAGTAGAAATAAATGAAATAAAGAACAAAAAAACAACTCAAAGAAAAAATAAAACAAAAAGTTGGTTCTTTGAAAAGATTAATAGAATTGATAAACCCCTGGCCAACCTAACCAAAAGAAAAAGAGAATCAACTCAAATTATCAAAATTAGAAATGAAAAAGGAGATATCACCACAGATAGTGAAGAAATTCAAAGGATTATCAGAAACTACTTTAAAAATTTATACTCCAATAGACTTGAAAACATGGAAGAAATTGATTGATTTCTAAGCACAGTTAACCTTCCTACACTCAGCCAAGAGGACATAGCAAGCCTAAACCAACCAATAACAACCAAAGAAATAGAAACGGCAAGAAAAATTCTTCCACCAAAGAAAAGCCCAGGCCCAGATGGGTTTCCAGCTGAATTCTACAAAACCTTCAGTGAACAACTAATACCAATACTTCATAACTTGCTCCAGGAAATTGAAAAAGATGGAACTCTCCCAAATTCCTTCTATGAGGCCAGTATCGCATTAATCCCAAAACCAAATAAAGATATCTCAAGAAAGAAAAACTACAGACCAATATTCTTAATGAACATAGATGCAAAAATTCTAAAAAAAAAATACTAGTTTTACACATTCAAAACTATATCAAGAGAAAAATACACCATGACCAAGTCGGGTTCATCCCAGAAAAATAAGGCTGGTTCAACATACACACATCAATACATGTTATTCACCACATAAATAAAACCAAGAACAAAAACCATATCATCATAGCAATAGATGCTAAAAAAGCATTCGACAAAATCCAACACCCATTTATGTTAAAAACACTGCAAAAAATTGGGATAGAAGGAAAGTACTTCAACATCATTAAGGCAATATACTGTAAACCCAAAGCCAACATTATATTGAATGGGGAAAAACTGCAAGAATTTCCGCTAAAGTCAGGAACAAGACAAGGATGCCCACTATCACCACTCCTTTTCAATATAGTCCTTGAGACTCTTGCTGCAGCAATCAGACAAGAGAAGGATATCAAAGGAATTCACATAGTAAGAAAGGAATTAAAATTATCCTTATTCGCAGATGACATGATCCTTTATCTGAAAGACCCAAAGAACTCAACCAAAAGACTTCTGGAGCTGATTAACAAATTCAGCAAAGTCACAGGTTACAAAATCAACCTAAAGAAATCAGTGGCTTTTCTTTATGCCAAAAACAAATCCACAATGAAAGAACCAAAAAAAAATTCCATTTACTATAACCTCAAAACCGATAAAATACCTAGGAATAAACCTAACCCAAGACATAAAAGACCTCTACAAAAAAAAAAAAAACTATAAAACATTAAAGAAAGAAATTGAAGAAGACCTTGGAAGATGGAAAGATCTCCCGTGCTCATGGATAGGCAGAATAAATATCATCAAAATGGCCATTCTGCCAAAACTGATCTATAGGTTCAATGCAATTCCCATTAAAATACTAGCGACATTCTTCAGAGACCTAGAAAAATCAATCATGAACTTTATATGGAGAAAGAAAAGACCTAGAATAGCCAAAGCAATTCTCAACAATAAGAAACATGCAGGAGGCATTACAATCCCAGACTTCAAACAATACTATAGAGCAATGGTAGTAAAAACAGCATGGTACTGGCACAATAACAGATATACTGACCAGTGGATTAGAATAGAAGATACAGAAACAAAACCACACATCTTTAGTCAATTAATCTTTGACAAAGAGGCCAAACACATACACTGGAGAAATGACAGCCTTTTCAACAAGTGGTGCTGGGAGAACTGGCTAACCATTTGTAAAAAGATGAATCTAAACCCCTATATCTCACCAAACACAGGAATCAACTCAAGATGGATCAAAGACTTAGAAATTAGACCTGAGAATGTGAAGTTTGTAGAGGAGAACATAGGTTCAACACTACAACATATTGGCACAGGCAGTAACTTTCTCAACAAAACCTCCAAAGCTCAGGAAATTAAAGCAAGAATAAACAATGGGATAGCATCAAACTAAAAAGTTTCTTCTCATCAAAGGAAACTATCAATAACCTAAAGAGGAAGCCTACAGAATGGGAAAGGATCTTTACCAGCCACCATTCTGATAGGGGGCTAATATCCAGAATATACAAAGAGTTCAAAAGACTCTACACTAGCAAAACAAACAACCCAATCAAGAAATGGGCAAAGGAACTAAATAGACACTTCACAAAAGAAGAGATACAAAGGGCCAAAAGATACATGAAAAGATATTCTTCATCACTGGCTATCAGGGAGATGATGCTCTGTTAGTGATTAAGGCCTCTGTTAGTCAGAGTTCAAGCCTTCTGACTGAGCATACTTTGTGCCTGGTCCCTTGCTCTAGAGCACCACAGTGAGATGTAAATGGTCTTGCACATGTTTTGGGTTGTAGTACAGGAGCAGAACCCTGTGTTTAGGGAATCTGGATGCTTTATAATGTTTAGGATGCATGCCAGCCCTTTGTTCTTGAGTGCATACTATGTCCATTTTTCAAGGCTACTTGCTAGACAAACATTATTGAGAGTGTAACCAAAGTGTAGTTAGTGCCCCTCATGCAAAATGCACAGAATTATAAAAGACCCATAGAAGACTGTCTCTTAACACACTTCCAAGTAAATCCCCAGTGGGCTCAGATTAATATTAAATAAATCAACAAAACAAAGTTCAAATTATTAAACTTTAAGAAAATATACTTGAACATTTACTAATATCTTGAGGGAGAAACTTTGTAAGATGAAGCATTTTTTAGCTCACAGCAGAAAATATTGATTCACTGAACTATGTAAAATTTAAGTAGCAGCATAATAAAGTTCACACAATAGATGTAAAAGAGAAATAAGAGACTGGGAAAATATTTGCAAGAAATATGATAGATAAACTATTAGTATCCTTATTATACAGGGAGATATTGTTTTAAAAAACTGGCCTCCCCCATTTGCAATAGTGACCAGGTAAATCCCCAAAACAAATTTAAATGAACTATTAAAATAATTATCACCGGGCGTGGTGATGCACGCTTGTAATCCCAGCACTTGGGAGGCTGAGACAGGAGGATAACACAGGTTCGAAGCCAGCCTCAGCTACTTAGTGAGGCTCTCAGCAACTTAGTGAGACCCTGTTTCCAAATAAAGTATAAAATATGTCTGGGAGTATAGCCTGGAGGTAGAACAACCCCTGGGTTCTACTCCCAGTACTGCAAAAATAATAGTAAGAAGAATTATCAATAATAATAAAAGACAATGTTGTTATTCAATGAGATATGATTCCTCATCTATCAAATTAATGTTTTAAATAACATTTAATTTTTTTCCATGGTGTCATGAAATAAGAGCAATCACACCCTCCTAATGAAAGATTCAGATGCCACAGCTTCTCTAATAATCAAAAGCATTACACATCATTTTTTAAAATAATCATAAACCATGATTTACAAATCCCTCTCAGATGCATTTCAAAGGAATTACCATGCATACAAATGAAATTTCATTATAAAGTGGCCACTGACATATTGTTTATAGAAGTGAATAATGGGAATCAATCCAAATGTCTAAAATTGAGGAAAAGCTGAGCAAATTGTGCTACATCTATCAAAAAGAATGGCTGTACATTATTTTTAATCACCCAAAGTTTTTAATTCAGTCTTTATCAAAATTAAAGCTTATTCTTCTTCAGAAAGCTTGAGAGAATGAAGAATTGCTAAAATGGGAATTTTAAAAATATATATCAAAGTTTTAGTTATTCATTTTTATTTAGCTAGCTAAGAAAATATACACCTCATATATACAACAAAATCTAAAATAAAGTATTCTTATTCCCTATGTTTTCTAAATTTGTTTATTAAAGAACTTAAGAAACATAACACTAAATAAAAACAAATAATTCAATCAAAAATGGGCAAGTGGATGGCGACCAAGAAAAGCGGGGCTTAAGAGTCCTGCTAACAAACAATCTCCATTACCACAAAAAGAGCGCCTTTCATAGCCAGAAAACACCATCACCAGAAAAACAAAAAAACCACCAGGCTCCAGAGAGAAAGCGGACTGAGAACAGAGCTCAGGGCCACAGAGGAGACACACGCGCCCGAGGACGCGGCACAGCGCCATACTGCCGGCGGCAGCGGCGAACTCAGCGGACGGCTATAGCAAGCCGAGGTGAGCCGATGCGGAACAGCCAGGCGGGATCTTTCGGCGCAGACAGCATTTAAAGCTCCCAGTGGCTGAGCTCAGCACACGCTGCAGGGATTCAGAGTGGAAATCAAAACCAGAGAAGAAAAAATACGCCAGCCTCATGGCCGAGGGCGTGGCAGAGGCGCCATATTGCCACCGGCGGCGGCAGCAGCAGTGAATTCACCGAGTCCAATACAGCTACATCTACGTACTCAAGAACAGTGAGTCAAATTGCAGGCCACAGAGGAGAAATCCCAGTATTGTGCCTCCTGGGACTTGACCCAGTGAGGGAGTGGTGGTGGCAGAGATATCACACCATAGGAGAGCGTGCAACCTGGCACCCCCCATAGTTTAAAGCAGCCTCTATCGACTCCCTGGGTCGGAGACTCTGTGATACAACCCAGTAAAGGAGTAGTAGGGTCTGAGATAATACAGACTCGAGATCCAGAGCACCTTAAGTGAAGCCATAGTGACCCAAGGGAAGAACCCAGAGAAGGCACAAACCTCCGAAATCATGGGAAAGAGGAATAACACTGAAGTAATGAATGTGCACAACCCCACAACATCAGAACCTGATAAAACAGAAAATCAGAGATTTCTAAAAGATCAAATCAGGAAAATAACTGTAGAAATAATAGAGGTGCTTCGAAAAGAACTCAGAGAGAGCCAAAAAGAGATAAAGGATGCAATTAATGAAGTAAAGGCCTCAATTCAAAGCACAAACAACCGATTAGACCACATGGAGAACAGAATCTCGCTCTTAGAAGATGAGCAATCCAAAAATGAATGCATAGTTTCTAATCTAGAAAAAGATATCCAACAGCAGGAATCTGACATTGAAGAAATATGGGCCCATCTTAAGAGAGCTAACCTAAGAATAATTGGAATAGAGGAGGGAAAAGAAAGTGATACCAAAGGGATCAACAATCTCTTCAAGGAAGTAATAGCAGAAAATTTTCCAAATATAGAGCAAGAGGTTGATACACAGATCCAGGAAACTTATAGAACTCCCTTTAGACAGGATCCGAGAAGAGGATCCCCACGCCATATAATTGTCAAAATGACCAATGTGGAAGCCAAGCAGAGAATCTTAAAGGCAACAAAAACAAAGGGCCAAGTGACATTCAGAGGCAAACCAATTAGAATCACTCCAGACTTCCCAAACCAAGTCATGAGAGCCAGAAGGGCTTGGAGTAACATATTCCAAACTCTGAAAGAAAACAACTTCCAGCCAAAAATTTCCTATCCAGCAAAACTTTCTATCAAATTAGATGGAGAAATAAGAAGCTTCCATGACAAACAGAAACTGAAGGAATTTATGTCTTCAAAACCAGCGCTAGAGAAAATACTCAAAGAGATTAACTACAAAGAAGAAATAGGTAACACTCACTAGAACCAGAGAAACAAGAGTTTCCATCCAACAGACAACTAAGATTGGTTATCTGTGGAGATTCATTATTTATGTTAGTCTTTTACCTATCTCTAAATTGTATTGTTTGCCTTTATTGTTGTTAATTTTTAGGATTTCTAGTTGGAATATTAATATACCTTCACATATAGCATTTGGAAATATTTTATCCAATTCTATTAGTAACTTTTAACTCTGTTTACATTGTCTTTGGATATACAATATTTTCTTTTATTTTTTAGGGAGTTTGTATATTCTTCTGTTGCCTGTGCCATTGAAATCATATCCAAGAAATCACTGCCAATTTCAATGTTGTGAGGTTTTATGACCCAGATTTTCTCCTAAAAGTTTATAGTCTTAAGATTTATATTTAGGTCTTTTATCTAGTTTGAGTTAATACTTGTATGTGGGATTAGGTAAGGGTCCAATTTTATTCTTTTCCATGTAATTATTATTTTTCAACAATATTTAGTTAAAAGATTATTATTTCCACCACCAAATGTTCGTGGAAACCTTGTCAAAAATAACTTGACAATATAGGGAAGAAGTTAGCTCTAGGCTTGTATTTAACTCCAATGGTCTATATATCTGCCTTTAGAACAGTACTACACTGTTTCAATTATTGTAGCTTTATATGGTTTGAAATCAGAAAATATACATCTTCTAGCTTTGTTTTTGCTTCGAGATTGTTTTGGGTATCTAGAGTCCATATACCATATCAGGATAGATTTTTTTCTGAAAAATAAATATATGATAGTTTCACCTAAAAAAAAGAAAAAAATATTCTCTGGTAAGAAAGAAAGCAAAAAGAAATATTGAAATGTTATCTTTAAGTCATCAAAAGCTTGGTATCAGACAAATGAAACTGTTATGTGAGATTATCATTTTTAATTTTGGATAAATTGCTATAATACTAGATGTCAACCACTAAGCCAAGCATGGGAGGGAGGGATGGGGAGAGAATGGGGTGGGGATCGGGTGGGGGTTGACTGGGCGATGTGTGCATGTATGTCTACAAAAGTTTGTATCCCACTATGATGTATGAATACAGTGCACCAATAAAATAAAATTATAAAAAAAATAAAAAATAAAAATAAAAATGGGCAAGTGAATGAGATGTGGTGGAGCACACTAGTCATCTCAGTACTTGGGAGGCTGAGACACAGGATCACAAGTTCACAGCCAGTCTCAGCAACTTAATGAAGCCCCATTTCAAAATAATCATAAAATAGGGTCGGGGTGGAATGCCTCAGGTTCAATCCCCAGAGCATGCGCACACACACACACACACACACACACACACACACACACACACAAAATGGGCAACTGAACTAACTAGACACTTCACAAAAGAAGAAACACAAATTGTCTGATAAATATATGAAAAACTGTTCAACATTTTTTAGCAATTAAAGACATGTAAATCAAAATTACACTGAGATCTTACCTAGCCCGAATCAGAATGGCAGTCATCAATAATACAAACAATAATACATGTTGGCAAAAATGTGAGAACTCTGATACATTGTTGGTGGGATTGCAAATAGTGTAATCATTTCAGAGGTCAGTGTGGAGGTGCCTCAGAAAAATGGGATGAACCTACCATCTGACCCAGCCATCCCTCTCCAGGGTGCCTTCCTAAAGCAAATTACTATAGTAATGCATGCATGTCTCTTTTTATAGCAGCACAATTCACAATAGCCAAATTATGGAACAAGCCTAGGTATCCATCAACAGAATAATGGATTACAAAATTATGGGATATACACACAGTGGAATTCTACTCAGCCATAAAGAAGAAAAAGATTATGACAATTGCAGGCAAAGAAGTGGAACTAGAGAATATTGTGCTGAGATTATTCAGTCACAAAAAATAAATGGTCAGATGTTTTCTCTCCTATGTGGGAGTTAGGGAGAAATGGGATACAAAAGGAACCCCAGACAAAGGAGAAGAAACCCTACTGGAGTGATGGAGGGGAATAAGGGAGGGAAATGATTGGGGGGAGAGAGATTTCATGAAGAACATTTCAGTGAATATGCTATACATACAGAAAACTATCAGTGCCCATCTCAACATCCTGCACAGAAAGGAGGTGGGAGCAGGGTGGGAGTTGGAGGAGGCTCACTGGGGGTACTGTGTGCACGTATGCTTCTATCTCACCAAACTTCATCATGATGTATAATTACAATGCACTAATAAAAAAAGTCAAAATTTTTTTCTAATATTGAAAAATTTTAAATGTTTTTATGAATTCTTGGCATAAATCATTAAAACTGTGAATATTAAAAAAAACAAATTCATAAAATTTCTAGTAGAGAAAATAGTGTTTATGGTTGGAAATTATAAACTTGAAGAATATTGAACTCCTCCTTGCTATTCTAGTTATGTTTCTCTTGGACTATATCAAAGAATTTAAAGATATTAAACATAAGAATTAACCTAAAAGTTTTCATTTTCATGAAAACAATTTATAAAATGTATCTTCAAATTAAGAAAACAATGGGAGAAATTTTACTTTTGCAATATCACGAATTGCTTATGAATTTTCAAGGACATACAAAAGTTTATATAACATAAAAAATGAAAAGATAGCCAGGCATGGTGGCGTACGTTTCTAATCCCAGTACTTGGAAGGCTTAAGTGGGAGAATCATGCAGGTCTGAACTTGGTGAGACCCTGCTTTCAAATAAAATATAAAATAGGTCTGGGAGTATAGGCTGGAGGTAGAAATACTCTGAGTTCCATCCCCAGTACCACAAAAAATAATAATAATAAAAATAAAAGATAAAACATAGAAAATTTAGCGGCATATGTTTGTAAAAATATACCTAAAATAATATCAGACAAAAACAACAAGAATTAATATCCCTGGTTGTTAGTATGACTCATATTATAGAAAATACTTGTGTGTGTGTGTGTGTGTGTGTGTGTGTGTGTGTGTGTGTGTGTGTTACTGAGGATAAAATGCAGGGGCATTCTACCACTGAGCTAAACTTCCAGCCCTATTTTATTTTTTGTTTGGAAAGAGAGTCTCACAAACCTGTGATCTTCCTGTCTCAGTCTTCCAAGTACTGGGATTACAAGCATGTGCCACCATGCCAAGATTATTTTCTTGTATTTATCTCTTGTCTTAGTCTGTTCACACTGCTATAATAAAATACCTGAAACTGGGTAATTTATTAAGAACAAAAATTTATTTCTCACATTTCTGTGAAGCTGAAAAGTCAAGTATCAAGTTGCCTATAGATTTGATTTTGGTGAGGGCTTGCTCTCTTTTTCCGAAATGGTGCCATTTTAACATGTCCTCTAAAGAGATAGACCTTGCACCTAAGTAGTAAAAGAGATAAGAGTCCCAAAGGCCCTTTGAGACTTCTTTTATTAAGGAATTAATCCCATACATGAGAGAAGAGGTCTTATGACTTAATTACTCCCCCCAAGTCCCGACCCCTTAATACCACCACAATGGGGATTAAGTTCCAACATGACACAAACATTCAAATTATATTTATGTTTTCAAAATTTTCTACACTGAGTAAAATATTATTACTGAGAATATTTGAAAATTTAAAATAAATCAACTTTAGCTGGGCGTGGTGGTGTACACTTGTATTCCCAGCATTCGGGAGGCTGAGACAAGAGGATCACCGTTTGCAGACAGCCTTGGCTACTTTGTGAGGCCCTTTGCAATCAGTGAGACCCTGTTTCAAAATAAAGAACAAAAGATAGGGCTGGGATGTCCCTCTGAGGTAGAATGCCCCTGGGTTCCATCCTCAGTACTGCAAATAAATAAATAAATGAATAAAATATATCAACTTTAACTTTCTATTTCATGCAAAAAATGTTAACAGAGCACATAGGCTGGGATTTGAGGGCCCCTCCTCACCTTTCAGCCTTGCATGGTTCTTCTTCCTGAAAGAGTTCACCATGCCTGAAATTATCCCATTGTTGTTTCTTCAAAATATACAAATGCCTCTTCAAAAAGAGCATATCTCTGGTTATGTTTGATATTTTCTAGGGCTGCTAATATGTTAATTACATAGAAACTGAATCATATTTCTTATTCTGTGTGGGAAGGAGTACTGGGGATTGAAACCAGGAGCTCTCTACCACTGAGCTACACCTCCTGGCCAGTTTTATTTTTTATTTGGAAACAGGGTCTCACTAAACTACTGAGGTTGGCCTCAAACTTGAAATCCCCCTGTCTCAGTCTTTTGCACCTGTCCATACTTCTTTTTCTTTATGTTTATGCTATCAACTGTCCTGACTAAATACCTCTGTTTGTTATGAACTTCTTAAATGTGGACTTGTGTAATTTTATCCATAGGCATTGTTTTTTTTGTCTTGTGACTAACAAATCACAAATTTGGTGGTTAAAAAAACAGAGGCAGATTATCTTATGTGTCTGGAGATTAGAAGTCTAACATGATCAGTCTTTTTAGACTAAAGTCAAGGTGCCTTCAGGTGCCAACAAGGTCTTGACCCTTGCAGAACCCACCACATGGCTCCAGCCTCTGCTCATCCCTGCCTTCTGCAACTTGGGCTTCTTGTCTCACTCTTGAAGAACTCAGATGATCAAGAATTATCCTCAGCTCATTCACACCTGCAAAGTCCCTTTGCCATGTAAGGTAACATAGTCACTGGTTCCAAGGGTTGGGGCATGGGCATCCTTGGAGGACCATGAGCCACTTCTATTACTTAATTAATTAAAATCTAATTATAAAGCCTGATGGCACAGACCTATAATCCCAGTACTTGGGAGGATGAGACAGAAGGACTGCAGGTTCGAGGCAGGCTTCAGAAGCTTAGCAAGAAACCTTTGGCCCCTTAGTGAGACCCTGTTTCAAAATAATTTTTTTTAAATAAGAACTAGGGGTATAGCTTGCAATTAGAATGCCCCTGGATTCAATCTCCACTATCAAAATAAAAAAGGAAAAACAAACTAATTGTAGAGAAATAAACAAAATTATAAGTGAATTGACAACTAAGTAAAACCTAATATTCCTTTTCACTAAGCAAAATAAATCATAATGGCATAAAATAAATTTCAGAGTGCTATAATTTGGAAATATATTTAAATCTTTCTTTCATAAGTATTTGCCAAGTGCATTGGCACTTTTTTCCTTTTAAAGAGTGTATTTTTAAGTTGACACAAAAAATTGTACATGTTTATGAGCTTCCATGTGTGGTTTTGATGTGTGTAACATTTCATAAAGTTCAATCAAATTAACCATATTTTTACCTCAAACTGTTATCATTTCTTCACAGTGAAACATTCAAAATACTTCTAGCTTCTTGAAGTGTCCAGTACATCACTGTCAAGTGTAGTGTCCCTGTGCACTTAGCACACCTGAACTTCTTGCTTCTATCTAACTACAACTTGACAACCATCGCTTTCCCCAGACTTTTTTAAAAGCAATATTAAGACTAAATGTCTATGGGTATCAGCAAATCATCCAGAAAATAATGTCATTTAATTAAATGGTAATTAGTGCAGCTGCTGGGACAACTACTCTTAGGACCCTTTGGAAATAAGAAAAGAACAGCATCAATTATCTCTTCTGATTAGAAGTAAAGAAGACCTGGGAGAGAGCGTCAAGTCAGAGAAAAAAAAAAATAACCCAGCAATACCACTTCTGGGTATCTATCCAAAAGAAAGCAAACAAAACTACCAAACTAATCCATGTGTATCTATGTTCATAGCTGCATAATTCACCATTGCCAAACTATGGAACCAGCCAAGATGTCCATCAACAGATGAATGGATTACAAAACTGTGGGATATGTACACAATGGAATTTTACTCAACCATAAAAGCAAACCAAAATGACATCTTTTTTTTGTGTGTGTGGTGGTACCGGGTTTCCTGGAAGCCCTTCTACCTCTGGGCTACACTCCCAGACCTATTTTTACATTTTTGTTTGGAAACAGGGTCTCCTAAGCCAGCGCACGCAGCTGGTTTTGAACCTGCGCGATCCTCCTGTCTCTGCCTCCCCAGCGCGGGGATACAAGCATGTGCCGCCACGCCCAGCTCAAAATTATATCATTTTCAGAGAAATGGATGGAACTGGAGGACATTATGCTAAGCGAGGTTAGTCAGTCGCAGAAAGTAAGAAGATGAATGCTTTCAATAATATGTGAAAGCTAAAGTGAAATGGGTCATAAGAGGACCTCCAGGTGAAAAAGGAGATCCCATAGAGGAGCAAACAAGGCAACCTAACTAAGGGGATGGGAGGGGGGAAGAAGGAAACTATCTAAAGCACATGATGTACATAAAAAAACATATGGATGTCAACCACTAAGCCAAGCATGAAAGGGAGGGAAGGGGAGGGAATGAGATGGGGAAGGGGTAGGATTTAACGGGGTGATGTGTGCATGTACATCTACACAAGTTTCTTATCCCATCAAGATGTATGAATTCAATGCACCAATAAAAAGAAAGAAAGAAAAAAGAAAATAAAGAACTCTACAAAATTTCCAATCATGCATCTGATTTTTTGTTTTCTGGTACTGCCAAGCAGCAAGAGTAACAGAGAGATATAGTTTAGATAAGCTAAAGGAAAAAGCAGTGCAACTAGACCCTAATTGTATAATAACCAGGCTGAAATCAGTTCTGGTACCAAAGAATGAATACTAAACATAGGACAGAAAATTTTCTCTTCATAGAAAAAAAAAGTAAGTATAAGTTTTTGTGGCTATACCTCTAGCTCTTTTTTTCAATTTCTTTTGTTTTTTAAATAGAGTCCCACTAAGTGGATGAAACAGGCCTTCAACATGCCATCTTCCTATCACAGCCTCCCAAGTACTGGGATTACAGGCCTGTGCTATCACACCAGGATAGAAAATTGTATAATTTTCAAGAAAAATAAGTTACTGTAAGTTCTCCCATAAATTCTCATAAATTTTCATAGCACTTAAGAGAATAAAGTAAGATGATTTGAAATGTCTCATTTATCAAAGTTCTTTTTCCTCTCCCCACCTCCTTCCCTAAGTCCCCTTGCATTCTAGTGGCATCTCTCCTCATTTATCTGAAGTCCCTTTTGTTTCCCAGTTTCTCTCTAGCTTCCACATATGAAAGAAAATATATAACTCTTCACTTTCTCAGACTGACTAATCTCAGCACAACATTCTCTAGTTCTATTCATTTCTTTGAAAATTATATAATTTTGTTCTTCTGTATGGCTGAGTAAAATTCCATTGTGTGTATATATACCAGATTTTCATGATTTCATTCATCTGTTGAAGAGTATCAGACTGGTTCCATAATTTGACCATTGTAAATTGTGCCGCTATAAATATGAATGTGCAGGTATCACTATGGTGTTCTGACTTTAATTCTCTTGGGGAGATCCTAAGAAGTGATAGAGCTAGGTCATCTGGGTCATCCATTCCCAGTCTTCTGATGAACCTCCACTCCACACTGATCTCCACAGCAGCTGTACTAATTTGCAATGCATATTAAATGCACCAATACAAGTGTTTTTTAAAGAAAAGAATATAAGAAATTTATACTGAGTTTTAAGCAACCCAAATTTTGTTCACTTTCTGAGAGCTAACTCTTTGGAAAATAACAAGCCCAATATTGTATTACTTATATTCAATCACCTAGATGGTTGGCAATAGGCTAACAAAAATTTCTTTATTTTTTTATTGACCACTTAGGTATCCTGTAGATGCAACTGATTTTTTCCTGATTAAATAAAATTATGAATATATGCCAAAAATATAAATCTTAATTCATAAGCTTTGCCAGGTGTATATTGGTGTCTACTACCTTCCTCAAACTCAAGTTGAATAAAACACAAGTCAGATTGTGTCATCTTTGATCAGCTCCTGCAGTGGTACTCAGTTTGGTCCCCCAAAAGCCAAAATATTGCTAGGAACCTACATAATCCCTGAATGTTCTTCCTCTGAAGGACATCCCCACCTTGTCTCTCCTGTTTTGCCTATAGTGAGAAACAACCCCCACCCCAGACCAAATCATGCTACAGGACATTGGCCTACCCTGGAAACCTCTTTTTCCTTGGATCTATTTAAATCCCTCACTTCCTTCAAACCCTACAGTGATGCCCTGCGTCACCACCCCATGATTCTGATCCACTCGCCCACGCTCCTTTGTCTTCCCCTGGCACTTGTGGATTTCTCGCTTCTAATACAACTGGGGGTGTTGTTGTTGTTGTTGTTGTTGTTGTTGTTGTTGCTTCTTCCAAACTATAGTTCAAGTTCTATGATGGCAGGAGTTTTAACTAGTCTGAAACTCAAGCTCAAAGTCTTAAACATTTTTAAATGTATCACACAGCCAACAAATGGAAACAAGATCAGTGCCCATTAACTAACTAATAAAGAAAATATGCTACCTACATGAACAGAGCACAAATAAAAAATAAAATTTGTCATTTGCAGCAACATGGATAAAACTGGAAGACAGTACGTTAAATTAAGTAAATCAGGCACAGAAAGACAAATTCTATATGTTCTCACTTATATTTGGAAGCTAAAGTTCATCCCTAAATAGAGTATAGAGTAGTGGTTACCAGAGTATGCAACTTTCACACTCTTTTCCATAATGGCTGTGCTAATTTACATTCCTACCAACAGTATATGGGAGTTCCCCTTTGCACCTTCACACAATTTTGTCTTAAAATATTTTACAGTCTATAATTAGGATATAATCCGGCTGTGGTGGCGCATGCTTGTAATCCCCGCGCTTGGGAGGCGGAGACAGGAGGATCGCGCAGATTCAAAGCCAGAAGTGCTGGCTTAGGAGACCCTGTTTCCAAATATAAAAAAGTATAAAATAGGTCTGGGAGTGTACCCCGGAGGTAGAAGGGCTTCCAGAAATCCCAGTACCACCCAAGAAAAAAATAATGATAATAATTAGGATATAGTTAGAAATGTCCTTATTCTCGTTGTTCTGCAGAGCCTCTATAAAGGCAGGCTCTCATTTTTCTTTGATCTGTGTACTGGGACAGCATGAGGAAAATAAACAATGTAAGCAGTAGTCTTCAGCACAGCACCTAAGGCCCTCTCCAAAGCATCTCAAACTTGTCCTACTAGCTTAGCAGGTGCAAGCACGTTAAGAGGAGACATTAAAAATCAAAGCACCAGATGAAACATCTGAAGAGCAATGTCAACAGCCTTCTCCATCTGTATACCCCTGCACATTTCTTCATAATAGAACCCATGAAAACAAGGATTCTGGTTTTAGAAGAGGTTGAAGTAATAAGCCTTTGGAGAAGACATGGTAACAATGTTGTGGAAGTGTTCAAATTACATGTGAGAAAATGTTGACTGCTCGCAGTAAGGTTGAGAGCTCAAGATTCTGGTTGAGTTTTTGCTGCCCACAAAATTCCATAACGTGCAAGCTAGATCAGTTCACAGGGGGGAAAAAAAAACATTTTTAATTTAGGGTCTTGCTTAAAGGGAATAAGGAGAGTGGAGAAGAAAATTTTAAAGCTATCCTTCAAAGGATAGAAGATTTAGAAAAGTAGAGATGCAGATAAAGTGGTATTTCTGATCAAAAGAATATCAAGAGAAAAATTGGGTGTAATGGTAAGAAATGGCAAGTGAAAACAAATCATAATTAGGTCATTTTTTTTGCTAGGTTAGGGTGTATTGAAGGGAAAACAGATTAGAGATTAAAAACGAAACATATAAACATCGTCCTAGGCAGCTGTGAGCCACTGATGTCTTTTTGTACAGTGGGTGACAATATCTGAACTATACTTCAGGCAGAATAATCTGTGTGTAAGAAGAATTAATATCCATGTTATTAGTGAAAAATAAGCAGTGAAAAAATGTTATGCATATGAGCTATCATCATACAAACACATGAAACTTATTAGATGCCTATTTGGGCATCCAAGATACAAAACCGAAAAAATTCTGACAGACTCGGGCAGAAGTTATCTGAGTTACTTCCACCATAAAGAAGAATGTCCAGATGGATGCTAACCTGAGAGACCTCTACTAGTAAATAGGCTCTCAGATGCTGCATTATTCTGGCTAAAAACTTCCCTGGAGAGCTCAACCCATGAGAAGAACTGAAGCCTCCAGCCTGGAGGAATCTCCTTTTGTTAATTATACAATTGTAATTTGGAGATGCTTCTCTTTTGTGTGAACACTATAAGGCATATGTAGCTCTGCTAACTAGTGCTATCTGGATATTGTGAAGGATGCCTCGCACACAAAGCATCTAGTGCATACCTGCTGTGGTCCAGCCAGCAGCCCACCCAGGAGGCTTCTGAGAAACAGTGAGAGGTATTAGAGAATGGATCACACATTTAAACTAAGTATTCTACAACTCCAGTTAAATACAAACTTCTTGTAATAAGCTACTCCCCATCAACCAGGATGTTATACAACCTTATAAATTCTCTTCATTATAGAGGTCTACTTAAAGTCTTATTTTCTCTCCTTATCTTTGAAACCAATTCATTTGCTTTGATTGCTTGAAACTTGAAGCCTGAGGCTTTTACACCATAACCTTCAGCTCTTGTGTGAATTCAACCTCTTCTGTCCTTTCTCCCATTGAAGTTATACACTGTCTCACCTGACTCACATTCCTGTTACCACGGGGCCTTCGCAGTCTTCGTTCTCTACTATTTCTTCTTATGTGCTTTTCTAGGCCCATGATAGTTATCAATGATGCTTTAAAAATAAGTCATCTATAAGCTGAGTGTGGTGGTGCACACCTATAATCCCAGTACTTAAGAAACTGAGTTGAGACAAGAGAATCACAGGTTCCCAGGCAGCCGCAGCAACTTGATGAGACACTATTTAAAAATAAAAAAATAAAATAAAATAGGGCTGGCGGTGTAGCTTAGAAGTAGAATGCTCCTGGGTTCAGTCCCTAGTAACACACACACACACACACACACACACACACACACACACACGCCACAAAATAGCCACCTATAGCATACTGTTTATAAGGGAATGTTTTATGGCTCATTTGTAGATCTCGAAATATTATGTGTTGGGGATTATACTGAGAAAGCAAGAGATCCTGCTAAGCAATATACCTTTCTTGTTCTCTTTCTCTTTCTCTCTGGACTATGAGGCTACTAGATGAGATGATTTTCTATCAACAGATCAGGTCATATTTTAAGTCTTTATGCTATTTATAATCATAGGCTTTACCAATGAAGCAAAAGAAATATAGCCAGACTGCTGTTCATATAGACTATTCAGAAGGCTGAATATATTAAAATTGATGAATCGTGTCAAATAAATATTCCATTTAATAAATGTCTGAGCCAAGTTTCACATATTATATTTTCCTATAATTTGAGAAACTTACAGGGTTTTGTGAAGAGAAAGGGAAAATGCAATATAATGAAGACAAAATTGATCTTTGGGGCTATTTTGCATATCTAAAATGGAAAAATAATAATTCTGTGGATGATGATTGTAATACTGGTGATAATTGCAAGGTTTTGGATGATTAACTAGAAGACGCCAAGAATTTCTAAAGGAAATTTTCCAGAAAAAAATTATTTTGAGGACCATCTACACTTTAAAAGCAATATAATGAGACTAAAGTAAAAAAAAAAAAACCTTGAAATTGTTGTTTTTCTTAATAGATGGCAATTAAGCTTTCTGATTATTCCAGGTTTGATATGTTTCTGCTCAATTATCTTTCTCTCCTTGTCTTTGTCTCTGCATGTATCATCACTTGGGGAAAAAAGAGTATATATACAGTATAAAAATAATGACAGCTTCTCACTGAGTACCCTCCACAGGAAGACTGTGCCCGGCTCCTCGTGTACATTATTTCACAATAACCATACAAACAAAGGTGCTGTGCACATTCCATCGTAGCTAGAGATGATCTCACACTCAAGAGGTGCAAGGGGCAGCTCAAGGCTGCAGACCCAGGTCCTCTGAAGCAATGCGGGCTTACTTGATCCATCTCTACTTGGGCCAAATGATAGGCTTATCACTAAGCAGGATTATATTTGCTCAGCCCTTTCCAATCTGTCCTACAGCTCCTGTTCTTCTTCCCACATAGAAGGTATGCCAGCACCATTTCCTACCTCTGCTGAAGTTCCTGTGGTGCTCTACGAACATAAGTGAGTCAGAATTACTATAAGAATTATCAGAGCAGGCAAATAATTCTGTTTCTCAATAACAGGCTGCATCGAATAGCACTGGGAAGTTTTTTAATTTTTTTTTTTTTTTTTTTTGGTGTGTGTGTGTGGTTGTGGGAGTACTAGGGCTTGAACATAAGAGCCTTCTACCTCTGAGCCCTTTTTTTTTTTTTTAATTTTGAAGCAGAGTCTCAGTAAGTTGCTAAGGGCTTCCCTAAGTTTCTGAGGCTTGCCTCAAACCTGTGATCCTCCTATCTCAGCCTTCCAAATACTGGGATTACAGGCATGTGCTACCACACCTGGCAAGTTATTTTCTTAATTGCAAATTTCAGGGGATCTGCCCTCAAGTATAATTTTGTTTACTTAAAGTGAGAAAAAGCCTAAGAGTGTATCTCTGACAGAATTCTCATTAGCAGCAGTTTTGGAAAGCACTTTTCAGGCAGTTTTGAAACTGGCAGAATCAAAGACAGAATCAATAGTCACTATTCCTTAAGGCCAAGAGAAGAATGGCTCTATTGCACATCAGAATCATCTTTCAAAATGTTCAAATCCTGATGCTCAGGCCTCCACCCAAGTCAGTCACACCATGAGGCCTGGCGTGGGGCTGGGCACCAGGCTTTGTTAAAGCTCTCCAGGTGACCACCTGTGCCACGAGCTGAGAACCACTGCTTTGCGGAGTGGAAATGACCGGTCTGGCTTTGTCCTGTTTGGCCTTGCTGCTGGTCACCCCTCTCTTCCCCTTACTCCCGTCTTCAGGCTGCGGTTGAGGCGCTGTCGCCCAGAATGTTATGGTGCATCACTTGTTTTGGTGTCAGCTCGAATGCTGCTCCAACAGTGAGCAGGAAACCGGGTCTGCAGTTTCTAAGCAGCCTGTCTTCCACTGGATCAAAATATTTTAGTGTCTGAAACTGAAATGAGGAAGACAAAAATGTGTCCTAATTTCATTCATTTACCTACCAGATTCTTAAACTGAATGTAAATATTAACTTTCACTCATTTAAAGAAATGTAGATGATTTTCCAGCTTCCTTACATATATCCACAGATTAGTTCTGAAACACAAAAACATGTAATCGTCATTAAAAATTTCTGCTTAAAAATGTATCCCCTTACAAGTTTTAGGGCTGTGATGGAATGGAAGGCAGAATTGTTAGGAGCCGTAGGTCCCAGAGAACTTTTCCCACTTTGTTGTGTGAGACATACAGGAGATAAAATTAAAATCTCAGAAAAATATTGAAGATTAGAAGTGAAGGGGTCAAAAACAGATGCAATGTGTTTGTATTTCATTGCCCTGTTCTTCCAATTCCCAAAGGGCATTGCCACTAAAAGCATCAAGCTGAGTAGAGAGATGATTCCGATTCCTGAGAGGAACCAAGAAGCTGCAGCTGCCTGGAACAGCAGGAAGCATTGGGCCAGGCCATCAAAGATAATGAGGTAACCAAAGGGGAAGGGCTGTGAGTCTGCCACACCTGCTGGATTTTTTTTTTTTTTTTCTGGGAACAGGTTTGAATACACTTTGACTGTAAAATCTAAGACATTCTTGCCCCTTCTTCCCCACACCCAGTGTGTTTGAATTTGGCCCAAGGTACTTTCAAGTAACCTCCAAGGTTAAAATTCTTTCCTCTGTTTCTGTTGTAAAGTCATGACATAGGATACCAACAACCCGAATGATAATTGGGAAGTAAGAAATTTGAAAATTATCTCTTCTTTATGTCTAAGTCAATTTAAATCAGGGGATGGGCCCACGCTCAACCAGGACAAGCTCACAGTTTTATGAGCCAGTGCAAAATGAGTTTTAAAACAAATTTAGAACCTAAAAGGCAATTTAATTCAAAATTCCTTTAGGCAGAAAACCAATGGGACTTTAAAACATAGCAAAATGCAAATAAAAGGGCAGATTCAAGGATAAAAATATTTAACAAGTTTCAGTGACAAGACAAAAAATCTAAGTATAGGATAGTAAGAAACTGACATTGTACTGCATTTAAAAAAAAAAAAAAAAAGGAACAAAAGTAGGATTTAGTGGATCCTGAGAGAGTTTCTGTCAATAACTAACTGCCCTGGGCAAATCATATAACATTTTTGGGGCATTCACTTCTTCATCTTTGGAAAAAAGGTAAGAAATAATTGGTGTCTTTTACATTCTCAAAACGTTCAGTTCTGTACCTGCTCTGAGGCTTCACACTTCCAATGGTCTGAAGGGCCTAATCACTTGATTAGTGTATAAGTTAAATCACTTTAAACTCAAATTGGATAACTTAAATCACTTTAAACTCAAATTTTCCCGTTTTAATAGACTAAAACCCAACATGAACTCCCCCTACATACATAGAGACTCGGCAATGCTCCCTCAATCTCTCCTCCCACCATCATCTCCCTCACCCTCCTAGGATCACTAAGTCTCCTCTTCGGCCTCAGCTTCTTCCTGAGTTCATGAAACTGTCTTGTCCTGTCCTGTAAGTTTACTTCTTTCCTGTAACTGACTCCTGTTTTAGACACTATCGAGGCTATTGCCTCTGTTCTTCAGAAACTCATTAACTCTCTGGAGGCAAGCTTTGGTAAAAAGACTTCATTCTTATCAGAAACCGTGTGCTTATAGCTTTTTTGTCTAATGCGATGACAACTATCCAGTTTTAAAATGAATAAAGATGCCTGATTTACCATGCAATTCATAGAAGCTAAAAGGTGAATCCTATTGTGAATCTCCATTGATTTAGAGTACAGCCCTGAGACACTTACCATGTAATTCTATTGTAAAATGCTATTGATTTGCTGTATGATATACAGAAGTTCATGATGTCATTTTATTGTGAGACTCTTAGTCACTGTGTAATAGTATGAACCCAACTGAGTCACTTGATGGCAAAACTCTCTTGTTTAAAATGGATCCCAGAGGATCTTGTGTTTCTCTATGGTAACAAAACTTTACATTTTATTAATCCACTTTGAATTTCTCGATTAGAAGCCATTCTGGAGCCTGAGCCTTGATTATCTGAACATGGACAGTGGTGAGTGCCATTACTACATGGAAGCCATCAGAAAAGGGTCTCATGGGGGCAAGTGCTGCTCTAGGTCTGTGTGTCACCATGCTTTCTTTGGTAAAAAGATTAAAGGCTTTACTCTCATTAAAAAGTATTAATACAAGCCAGGCGTGGTGACGCACGTTTGTAATCCCCACGCTTGGGAGGCGGAGACAGGAGGACCGCACAGGTTCGAAGCCAGCCTTGCTGGCTTAAGAGACCCTGTTTCCAAATAAAATATAAAATAGGTCTGGGAGCGTAGCCTGGAGGTAGAAGGGTTTCATACCCAATACCACCAAAAAAAAAAAAAAAGTATGAATACCAGCTAATCATGGTAGGTGCACCCTTGTAATATCAGTGCTTGGAAGGCTGAGACAGGAGGTTTGAGGACAGCTTCAATAAAGAATGAGACTCTCATTAACCTAGTTTCAAAATAAAATAAGGCTTATGGTATAGCTCAGAGGTAGAAGGTTTATGGTGTAGCTCGGGTTCAATCCCCAGTGCCACCCACTCAAAAGTATACTTAATACCAAAGTTCATAGTATACATACACCAAATCTGAAAGAGAAAGTGACCTTGTGATCATATTTAGTGTTTGTATTTCAAGATGAGCTGTGCTTCATAAATATTTGGAGATTGTGTGTGCATTGCTTGATTAGTTCACATTTTGTTTTCTCTTTTAAAAAAGTGTGCCCATCATGTTTTGAACGACAAAAACCAACGAAAGCAGTACAAAGTAAATTATTATTCTAGGGATAATTTTTAAGGTCTTGGAGAGAGGAAATGCATCATCTTTGGCAGGATTTTTAAATTTGAAAATTACATTGCAGAAGCTAAAAGATGTATAAAATTGTGTGATGTTTCTTGGTCTAAATGCTATTATTAATTTTTATTTCTTTCTAAATTAAATTATAGATAGTCTTCATTGGGAAAGAATTTTTGTTTAAAAGGTTATCAAAAATCTGTTACTCTTTAGAATGAGCTTACTTCCCTAGAAATCTAATAAAGCAAGCTCTTTTCAGAAGAAACCTCAGTGTCAAACATCATTTTTTGTGTATTTTAGGTTTTTGTCCTTTATATAAATTATTCAAATCTGTCTTTCTTTTAACCCTTCATATTTATTTTATAACTTATCATAAAAGTGTACTTAGTAGTAAGAAACTGAGTGAATAGCCCTGCATTTCAGAGTTTTTTTTTTTCTATTGTTCAAGGAATACATTGTGATTTAGTGTGCTAGTAAGATTTCTTTCAACTTTCCAGGCAGATGAAAATCCAGGCTATATAGCATTCTTCCAGAAAGTTTCATTTCCACATGTTGTCATTTTAATAAATGTATATAGAATATAACTGTGAATAATGATATTCGAAGGACTGTTTGAATCTGATATACCATTATATTCTCTGTCAAAGACTAAATACTTCTAAAATCTATTGGAAGTAATTAAGTACATTTTTAAAAACCACACATACTCAAAACTGTTTCTTATCCTATCCAGAGCAATGAGACAGGAGGATCACACAGGTTCGAAGCAGCCTCACGCGCTGGCTTAGGAGACCCTGTTTCCAAATAAAAAATGTAAAAATAGGTCTGGGAGTGTAGCCCGGAGGTAGAAGGGCTTCCAGGAACCCCACTACCACCAAAAAAAAGAATGGTCCCTAAAGAACTTATTTTCTAAGCTATAACCCCATTTGGGAAGGGCTCGATCTGTATGGATAGGTTAAAGAGAAGTCCATGTTGTCTCTCTTGTCATAAATAGGAATAATTTTGTAATTCACTTGCACATACTTAGTGCATTCTTAACAAATGTCAGATACTATTTCAGTGACTGTTCACGCATTTACTAATTTAATCTTCACATTAACTGTTGCGAGGGGGGGGATGTGCATGGGGAGAAGTAATCCCCCCCCCACCACACAAACAGACAAACAAATAAAAAACCGTGGATTCTTGTCCTAAGCTAAGAATAAGTATTCATCGCTTGGACAGCTGCTGAAGATTTAAAGGAGTTTATTAGAAAGATAGAAATACAGAAAATAGAAATACAGCCCCATGCCAAGATGGCATGAGGGGATGACTCGAATGAGTACACCAAAGGGCTTACACGTGGACTTGGCCTTTTATATCCATGACCTCCATCTTGTTTGCGTGACTCTGAGTAGTGAACACCTCCCCTAGCAAGGTGTGGCAAGGTGTCTCCTTTCATGAAGGGCAAGGTCAAACCCTGCCCCATCCCCCCTAGCTCATCTTGTAGATCTGTCTTTAGAAAGAGGAAGCCCTAGCTTTCCTCTATTGACTTGTTAAGTACTTTGAGCTAGGTTGATTTACATTGGAATAGCTGCCTGTTTTTAGGCCAAAACCAAAACCAAGTTCTATCTTTATCCATGTCTGCCTCCACTTTGACACAACTAATTTTGAAATATACCAATTATTTTCTTTTGAAATATATTAATAATCAGAGTTTTCCCAAATCTTCCTAGGCCATTCCCCATACTGGCACATTAACTTTTGTGGTTTTCTTATAATCCTTGCTGAGCACAGACATTGTTAGAAACCTGCCCCAAGAGCCAGGTACTGTGGTGCACACCTGTAAACCCAGTGCTTGGGAGGCAGAGATCTCAGGATCGCAAATTCACAGCCAGCCTCAACAACTTAGCAAGGCCCTCCACAACTTAGTGAGACACTGTTCCTAAATACAAAATAAAATAGGGTTGGGGATGTAGCTCAGAAGTAGAATGATTTTGTATTCAATCCCCAGAACCACACACACACAAAAATAAAAAAATATCCCTGCCCAAGGAGACAGTAGGAGAGATAGTAAGTTGTGGGGTAAACTAAGCATCTACTTCCAGAGACAAATCTCTAAGACTCTACAACTAGACTTCCTTGATAGGCATAGTGGCTAAACTTATTTCCAAATTGTGCTTTGTGCACGTTTTCATGTACAAGTTTAAACCTATTCTGGATAAATATGTTTCCTTCTCTCCCATTATGTGCATATGTGCATGTGTGTATGGAGGTTGTGTGTGTGTGTGTGTGTGTGTGTGTGTGTGTGTGTGTGTGTGTGTGAATCTAATATAAATAATGCATTTGGGTAATTAGGACAAATACAATGTGTAAAATGTTTTCCTGTTATGAGTACATTTCCAGACCTGTTTGTGTCCTATGAAATCCTGAGCTTATTATAAAGAGAATTAAGAGGCATTTGCTGCCTCCAACCAGTACCAAATAAAACTCACATGACCTCTTGATCATGCAGGAATTTTCCCTCCTGGGACTGTTGGATAGCTCAATAAGGTTAAATGTACTGCCAAAATTCTTTTCTTAAAAATATCCAGAGCCAAAAAAGGTATAAGGCATTCAATCAGAGACCATTTTTTATCATCTCTCTCCTTCCTCAAAGGAGTAAATGATGGAGTGAAGTGAGATCATTCACATGTCAAGAAGCTTTTAACTGTCTTCGCTGCAAACTTGATTAATAGTCATCACAGTGGACCTAATAGCGCTGCAGATAACATGCTTTTTTCAAGCGTGTAAAAAGCCTTCCCTGGGTATTAAAAACCTATCCTAGGTGTGAGAACAGCTGTTTGGCTTCTGTAGTAGTTTAGAATAACAAACGTTAGCCCCAGGGGCATGAGAAACAGGGAGGTATGGCAGTGGCATCTTGGAGTAGCAGAAGCCTTGGAGATTTCTTTCCTTTAGAAGCAAGGCTTATAGAAATCTCTGTGAACTGTTGGACAGGTCTTGATCTTGCAGGACATGCTTCTCAAAAGTGAGCATGCAGGGGAATTGCCTAGAGCACTTGAGAAAACACACACTTCTGGGCCTGAGAGTTTGCATTTCCAAAAAGCTCAGAGGTGACATTTCTGCCACTGCAGGGACCTCCTCTGAGTCACTTTCAACCTCCTTGCAACTACTGCAATTCCTGACACTTGACACTACCTCCCTTTCTCACTAGTCTTTTTTTCTCATGCCAGGAGATGGAAAAACAGCCCTGGAAGACACACACTATGTGAAATCTATTTTTGACTCATGATCAAAAAAGAAGAACTATTGGATCACTGTATAACATATAACATAGTGTTTGCTGGATGAATATGTAAGTATAGGAAATGAGTATCCCTAAAATGGAGCATTCATTTTATCCCATCCTCTCTAAAAGTCTTCAGTGGGGCAGGGAAACTCACCTATTAAATCTTGGATTGTGGCTTCACTCTTTTAAGAGAAGTAAAGTAAATTTGAAGAAGAGTACATGAGGAGTCCAATTTAGATGCTCTCTGAATTTTTCAGTCAAGTGTTTCCACTTGACTTATGCTTCTATTAATCCAACTCACAGAAAAGTTTTCAGTTTAAGTGCTGAATGATTAAATCATTCAATCATTTGCTTTAGCATCTTTTTTAGAAATGTTCAAAGAAATTTAACACAATATATTGGTGAAGCTTCTTAGCAACATGGTCCTTGATGTGTAGCACTTATAGCTAAAAAAAAATAAAAATAATTACTTCAATAGGTTTGCTGCTGTGAAGAAGAATACCCTCATTTTAAATACTTTTACCCACTCATTGTACATCATAATGAGGTTCAAAGTGATACATTCATATATGTATATATCATTTAATACCAAAACTACTGGTGTGCGATGTAGCTGCAGGTACTTGTTCTGAGCTATTTTAGAAAAAGAATAGCCTGAACTCTTCTGCTGTAAACTTAAGTAATTTTATTATTTCAAAGCAGAAAAAAGGAACAGAAATTATATTAAAAAAAAAAAAAAAGCACTGCACCACAGGGGGTTTAGTGGAGTAACTTGAAAATAAGTTACTGAAGTTTTTGGATATAGAACAGTTTTTATGAAGAACTTTAAACCGTATCTTTGCTTAACCAATCATCTTCCTAACCTGACTAGATCCGCCCCTTCTTTTGATGTGGGGATTCACGATCTTACATCCTATCTGACCAAAAGTCTTCTTCCTATAAATGTACACTCAAATCTTTAAGACCCCAAAATATGTTACTTGATTAAAAGTCAGGGATCTCTTGAAGACTTGTGTCATCCTCCCACATCCTAGCCTATCTGCTAGAATTTATTTTCCCTGTAAACCTCTCTTTAAAATGCAAAGGCCCCGGGCTACCTCTATTTTCTTGCTAATCACCCTTGGTGCCTGGAACTCTACTGGGTTCCTTCCCTGTCTGAGTGCCTGCACAACACCCAAGCTCTGACTATTTTCTCATTTTAAATTTAATGCCAAAGCATTTGAAGTCAATACATTTTGAAATTAGTATCAAAGACATTTCTGAAATTAGTTCCCAATACTGACACAGTGTATACTTTCACATATATGGTAGTGAGGTTGGTGGTGATACCTTCCTATATGGACATAACATTATTTGAATTCTTTCCTTCTTTTATCTCTCCCCACATCCTTCCCTGAACCCTTGTACTCTCTTCTACTGGCCTCTTTCTTCATTCATTTGAAATACCTTTTGTTTCCTATTTTCTCTCTAACTTCCACATATGAGAAAACATTAGGGCCCTTGACTTTCTGCTACTGACTCATCTCACTTGGCATAATATTATCTGGTTTCATTTATTTTTGGGAAAAATGGCATCATTTTGTTCTTCTTTATGGCTGAGTAACACTCCATTGTATATACCACAGTTCATTCATCTGTTTACAGACACCTAGCCTTGTTTCATAATCTAACTGTACCAGTATTGGGAATGGCCTAGGAAGATTTGAGAAAGCTCTGATTATTAATAGATATATTTCAAAAATAATTGTGTAAAAATGGCAGACCTGGGGGGAAAGACTTGGTTTCAGTTTTAGTCAGGAAGCAAACAGCTATTGAAACTTAAATTGACTTAGCTAAAAGTAATTAGCAAGTTCACAGGAGAGGGGAGCTAGGACTTCCTCTTTTTAAAGACAGAGCTACATAATAATTGGATGATCTAGTTTGAATGGGAGGAGGGGGATCGACCTTGGAGAAAGGAGAAAAATGGGCGTAAAACTCAGTTCAATGGGAGAAGTACAGGAGCTTCTTATGTGAAACAAGATGGAGGACACCATGTATAAAGTCTGTTCCATGCTTTGTATTTCAGTGATTTCGGTCGAAGCACCCCCTCGTGTTACCCTGGGAAACATGAGGCTGTAACTGTCTTCTGTATTTCTCTCTTTTTAATAAACTTCTTTAAATCTTCGGCAAGAGTCCGGGCTATTGCATATTTATCCTTAGCTCAGGACAAGAGCCCACGCTTTTTGTGGGTTTTTTGGGAAATTATTCCCAGGGGTCTAACAAAGGTTCCTGAGGACAGTTTGCCAAACCATAACATCTTCTTCAAAACCATAACATTAACTATAGTGAATTAGGCTGCTATAAAAAAATGTGATGTGCCCATTTTATAGATAGGGGAACTGAGGCTCAAAATATAGGTTACTTGCCCAAGATTGCAAGTCAAGAGTATAGAGAGTCAGCAGGGCCCCTGTGATTCATAATGTGTTGGGGATGGAGGAAAGACTACAGCAAAGATGCCCAGTGGACCACTTAGGTTGTTCTTTGGATTCAGAATATGACTGAGGCTGAGAGGCCCAATCACTCCATAAAGAGTTAAAGTGGTTCTGAGTCCACAGGAGGAAATGGGATGATGCCCTTGGAGATGAGAAGACACCACATGCCTCACCAGCCCTGCTAGGCTGAAACAATTGATGACAGCAGATAACCAATGACCAGCCAATGACAAGGAAATTCTCCTTGAAAGCCCTATGAAAGTGTAAAGGATAGAAGAGGCCCAAGATATAGATTTATAGTCCTTAATGGTGAGAAATAGATCATCAGGTAAACATTAGATACTATGTTGAGTTCAAGATTACCGTAGGATATCTTTGGGTATATTTTTTAGAAATTGATTAAGCACTTATCTGGTTGAAGATTAAAAAATAAAGGTGTGGAACCTACTACTGTCATCCATTGGCTTTACATGTCATTCCACAAGATGCCCCTGCCTAGCCCATCCATATTGTAATAGAGATAACAGCCATGTTCATACAGGGTGATTTCTCATTGCCCACACTAAAACAAGGAATTTGGAGTCAAAACTAGGAAAATCCATCTTCAGAGAGGTTCCTTGTTGAGGATATAAGATGTATGTTTGGGCTCTTTTTCAGCAGATAATTTCCATCATGCAGAGGAAGAAACTAAGAAAGCTAGTTCACAGGAAGGGAGAAAATAATGATGCTGGCATAAAGAAAAAATAGAGATGAGACCCAGGGAGAAATATACTCTGAATCACCTACAGTGCTTCAGCCCCTGGTTAGAACCATATCCAAAACTTACCTATATCTAAGGTCTTAGGATCCATGAGGGATTTTTTTTTTTTTTTGTCTCTACAAAAAAAAAAATATTCCTTCTGTTTAGTCACACTTGTTTTGAGAGAAGGCAGAAGGATAGATGTAATTAAGAGAGGTTTTCTCTTAGAGTGGGGGGGGGGGTAGGGATGTTATACATTCTGGAACCATGTCAATATGTTTAATTTCTGAAGGGAAAAGAACATCAGGAGGGAGGCATACTGGAGGTACTGTAGAGACAGGGTGTCTGAGAAGGCCAAAGGGTTAGGCCCTGAGAAGACCCGAGGGGCATTTCTTCAGTTGCAGGTGGAAGGAAGGAAGAAATGTGATGAGGTAAAATGCCAATTTACTGGCAGATAATGGAGGACATGGGACATGGCTGCCTGACACAGCGCTGTTAGTGTTAATTTTCTTCTCTTCTTCACCACACTTTCCAAGTCCTGGAGGCATAGGATCTGCTAACCCCTGCTGTTCTAGGGAAATTGTGATGGGAACCAAGGAAATGTGTGATCCAACCAAGGCTTTGGTATTACCTGATTTTGCCCCCTTCTTCCATGAGATCTTGTTCTCCTCGACGCATATACTCAGCACTGCATCCATAGACATTTAGAAATACATCTTATTTTCTCAGTTAAGTTGGAAGCCAATTGTGGAAGATAAATATGTGCTGTCTACTTTTGCAACTTTAGGAGGATTTCCTTGTCATACCTGATCATTGTGCACCTGTTGTTAAACTAGACAAGACATGTTTTCAATAACTTACATATGGCTTTAGAAACAATTACTTAATAAAATGGATAGAATTGCCACTTGGTGCCTAACTTCAATGACAACTTACTGCTGATATGCCTCTTTCACTTCAGAGAGGAAAGTGCCTAATTAGAGTTTATTTTATAAATAGTGAGTTGATATATACGTTTTCTAGTAATCAAAAGAAAAAAATTATCCCTTAATAGAATATATATAATTTGTGGTTGTTTCATAAGCTCATATAATATGATTCATTGAAATGAATCTCTAAATAAGTAATATAGCATACATGTACACATCACTCATTAGGCCTTTCCTCTACCATCTTGTTCCCCATTAAGATGTATGACTACCATGCACCAATAAAAATGAAAAATGAGTAATGTAGCTATATTTTAGCATTATTTTCACAGATTATTAAGCATCAATTTTTTTTTTTTTTTTGTGGTGGCACTAGGGATGGAATCCAGAGGCTTTCTACATCCGGGCTATACTTCCAGACCTGTTGTATATTTTATTTAGAAAGAGGGTCTCACTAAGTTGCTGAGAGCCTCACTAAGTAGCTACGGCTGGCTTCGAACCTGTGCGATCCTTCTGTCTCAGCTTCCCAAGCGCGGGGATTACAAGCGTGCGCCACCACACCCAGCTAGCATTAAACAGTTTTAAAATATATTTTTAAAAACATTTTGTTGGGAAAGGAAAAAAACTTTTTTAATCCTTTTCAGACCTATTTATTCAAAATCCAGGGTACAAACATCCAGATTTAAGAAACCTGAAGTAATGTCAGGCATCTTATAATGCAGCTAATGTTTCCATGGTTTCCTGTGTCTAATGTCTCCTGAATATATACCCTTCTAATGTTCCTGTCTCCTTTCCCCTTGATATTGAGTCTGTATTTAATATCTGTTCACTTAAATATACTCAAATACAAGTTATGTGATTGGTAATGTCTTTATGCTGCTAGCATCCCTAATACATTTTTTCAATTTTCATTCCTTTAAGACCTGGTTACATTCATGTTTAATACTGAGCTCTGTGCTGAGCACGGAGCCAGTCCTGAGGACTTTAGCAGTGTGTTGCTGCCCTCTAGCTTACATTTGAAAGGTTCTCTACAATGTGGCAATTAGTCAGCGCATCTTTTTTCCATGCCCAATAAATTGACAATCATTAGGTTTTAGTTATTGTTACATTACCAGTCCTATAAAAATTAAACTTGTAGGACTATGAGTTGATTTCTTCCCTTTTTAGGTGAAATTAATATGATCAGATGAAAAAATCCTAATTTAAGAACGAGAAGAAAAAACTCTGTCTTCTTATTTTATGAGAGGTCCTCCTCTGATTCTTTATTTCTCTCTCTTAATTTATACTTTTCCATCTCATGTGGGCTATTTTCAAAACTCGATGAGTTTTTTTCTTTTATCCCCTAAGTAGCTACAAAGAAGTGTCCAAGTCCTTATGCTTGCAATGAAGGTGTCAAAGAATACTTCTGATGATGCCACAAAATAGCTCGAATGATGCCAGTTCTGTGGAGATTCCTCTCCGGAACTTGGGAGGGAGAAACCTGAAATGATGGACCCGGACAATTGCCTCTTCTCGTGCAACTGACAAAGTTTATTCTCTAAAACCAAGATCTTTATACCCTTCTCCAGTTAGGTTAATCATCAGATCCTAGTAGAAAAGAGTAAACACCAAAGTACAATAGTGGGGTGTTAAGTGAAGGACATATAAATCACTAAGATACAATCATAAGCAAGACAAAAGGAAGACCTGTGACATCACAGGTCTTGTGATTAAGATCAGCCCCATTGATTATAGGTCTTGTGATTAAGATCAGCCCACTGCCCTCACACGTGGACCTTAGAGGGCAAATTCCAGAAAGGACAGGAGTCACACCCAGAGTTTTGGAGGATTCGACCTTTCATAGAATCTCCTTTACCTCTTTCAGAACCTTTCATTCCTCAGGCTTCGTCCATGTCCTCCGTCAAGTTCAAATACTAGGGACTTTCAGAAATCGCAACAGGTATGATTTGTATGTTTAAAAAAAAACTATAAAATTCATTAAAGCTTGAATTACTGTTCTTCTCTGAGAAAAGTTCCAAAATGACTTTTTGGTGTGATGTTCCTTTGTGATGATATTTTTCTAGCCTGGATACTTACCAAGCAGGTTACAACTTACTTGAACAATTCCACATCTGGCTCACTGAGATTTGTTTGAAGTCTAATATGTTGATGAAAACTCCATGGAAATACTCTAAATTGAACTGCCTATTAACAAAAGAAAAATTATTTAACTATCTCCCTGCATGTGGTATCCAGAGCCAAAATTAAAGCATTAACATGCAGAATAATTTTCAGTGTTATAAACCTCTGAGACTGTGTAGTGCATGGCATTTTGGAATAGTACAGAGACCGGGAGACCAAAAGAGTATAAACCTGGATTTGATATTCAGTTCTCTCAACTCTTTGTTCTCTAAATCTTAAGTATGTAAATTTTAATGTAACATGCATATCTTTCTCATAAAATTGTAGAGACCACCAAAGAAGGCAATGAATGAGAAAGCTCTCACATGATGTATGTTATATTCAAGGAGTGTAATAAATCTTTGTGTCATCTAAATCTAATATTAGCAGTAAGTTGTTCCAGTCTTCTAATTAAGAGGCATCGTGTGCCTTTCTCACTCCTTTTCCTTTGGAAAACTTTCTTGCTTTTTGTATGTCTTCTTTTACACTCTTCCTAAGTCTGTCTTCATCTTGCAAAATTTAGCTACTTTAAGTAGAAAATAAATTTATTAAGAGATATCAGGTAGTTTACAGTACCTGAAAAGATCAGGAATTCTGGTTTGGAATCAAGCTTCGTGTGACTACTTCAGAGCGACCTACAGGCACTGGCCCTGGGCAGCAACATCCTGAGGTGCCATCCCAGGATGCTGACACTGCGACCTCTGTCACTGCTGCCTTCCCCTTTGATGGCAGTGGTTTTACAGCTTGTCTGCAAGAGGAGTTAGAAAAGGAGTTCTCACTTCTGTTCTGGGAGACAGACATCTAGAGGGGAGGAATGCCTCAAACATAAGGAAGTTACTCAAAGGTTCTACATAGCTGAAACCATGCCCACTCCACCCTGCTTCCTGTTTCTATGGTTCCCATCAAGCTAATCAAATTGTTTTGTTCTCAAAAGTTTCTAGAAATAGAGAACCTGAAGAAGTTTACTGACAGGAAGAAATTTTAGGGTTAATTAAAGCCAAAAATATTCATTCTCACAGCTGTGTGCATCTCATTTCTCACTGTCTCTGGACAGATGGATGTGTGTTATAGTACAAGCAGAGTATCATATTATGCTTACACCATATGCACTGATTGATTGACAGTTATTCAATTCTAGAATGCCTGCAAGGAATACAAAGTATAAATACAAATATAATTATGAATCATGCCCTTCATTCTTGGGACTCACATACTTAATAGAAAATGTCATGAAAACCTCTAATTATTGGTACAACACAAAAGTCCTGTAACAAGAGAGTCATTGTGCACATAGGTGTTATTTGGAGATGCAAGTTCTTATATCTCTAACAGAAAATCAAGAAAAAGAAACTGTCTAATAATATCTATATCATAAGCATTTTGGTAAGTTGGCCTTGTTTAAAAAAAGTAACTAGAAGGAAGCCAGTATAATGGTCTGTGTTGCTGACAAGTTTAGACTTTATTGCATACTTTTAGCTCTTATTCATATTAAAGTTTTAAGATCTTCCATTGCCTTAAAAATCATTTCCAGCTTTATTGTTATTCAGACACTGTAAAATAAAATTTTAGATACAAAATGTCCTTGAAAATAGCAACTTCTTACAATGATAATAATGTTTTAGTTTCTGGTCTTAAAACATTATCATTTTTAATTTACATTTCATATGTATACTCATTTAATAACCAACTTTAAATTCAGTAATCACATTTTTCCCTAAGCTTTGATTAGAACAATTATGGTAAATGAAAATAAGAAAGCAATTTCTGTAAAGAGACTCAAAAAGCATCCTTTTCATGCCATAAAGCAGTCTTACAAAAATATACTTTCTGTTCTGCTTAGAATACACAGATTCAAAATTTTTTCATTGTCTACTTGTCATCTTTGTCTTTTTCCCCCTAGAACTACAAAACAGGCTTAGCACACAAAAGGTGTTCAATCAATACTATCGAACTAATGTCTCATGAACCAAGAAGACAGAAACATGAACAGAAAGTATCCTTAACAGGAAGCCTATGAGCATACATTTTTTAAAAAATAGGAGAGCAGGTAACTAAATTTTTACATCTACCTGCCTCAGTTTTGCTTTGGCCCTAATCCCTACCAGCCAATACTCACTTTTGGCTTGCTTTAAAGAACAAAACTATGTGTCTGTGCGCACCTAATTGAAATCTCTGTGGAGGCTCCCATGCCAACTTAAGCTATAAAGTTATTTGTTATATAGAGCTGAATATTTTCTGTTGATTCATTGAGAAACATTTAACTCTAATAATAATATTCTCAAATACATAATTTCCTAACATTGGCATCCTGAGCACCTTGTTTTTTAAAAATTATGCTAATAATGTGTAAGGAAAAGGAAATAACATCTACAAACATTGTGATTAGCAGAGTTTTTGTAGCATTTTTTATCCATTGTGGTAAAACCAAGAAAAGCATTAGACACATTTCATGAAGGCCTATGGACTATGAAGGGGTCTATACAGCCGTAGTAGGGTGAGAATTAATACAATTTTTGCATGACTGAATACCTCTAAGTAACTCAAATACTCCTTTCCAGAAGTAGAAAGATGGCAGAAATAATATTTTTACTGTTTCTTATACCTGTATTTTTTTGTCCTCAAATCCTTCAAATGTCCTACTCACACACACACACACACACACACACACACACACACACACACTCACTCACACACACACACATACACAGGAAAGAATTTTCCTGAAAGTAACAAAGAACCCAAAATCACTGCATCTTAAAGAAGATAGAAGTTTGTTTATCTTCCAGGTAAAAATTAGTCAAGTCAAACTCTGCTCCACAAAGCAGGCTTTTCTCCTGATTCCTCCACCTTCTGGAGGGAATTTCCTGGTCATCTCATCTGTAGGCAAATCAACAGGAAGGGTTGAAGACAAGAAAGGAAAGAGAACATTGAGTCTGTTCTCCAAGGACATCTCCTAGAGCTTTTCTATGATTCAAATTACATCTCTTTGGCCTGAACTGAATAAAGTGGCCATATTCAGGCACAATGGGGGCTCAGAAATGTATTTTTTTCAAAATGTCTTTCCAGCTGACACAATGAGGCTTTATTACTGAGAGTGGAGGGGAGAATGAAAACTTTCACGATTCCCTGAGCATCCTCCTCACCCCTCCCGTGATAGACCATATGGAATTTCATCCTGGGAATTCAAGGTAGATTCATTCCCCTAACACCCTAAGTTTTCTTTCTTTCCTCCCTCCAGCCCATCCACAAACTTTATTCTTATATTTCCAAGCACATTTCCTCTGCTCAAAGGAAGAGGTGAGCAATCAGTGAAGGACAGACTAACTTTCACTATTCAAGCTACTAGGCACTAAGAATCTTAATAGGAGAAACTGAACCAAACTCCAGTGCTTGCTTGTGTGTTTGACATCTAAATTGAGACCACAGTTAGTTTTAATTGAACATAAAATCTCCCATTTGAGCCTAAGCAGTACAATAGTGTTTTCATTTGCTAGTAAGTAGATTTTAGGCTTGTTCCCAAAAGATGCTAAACTTTAGTGATAGTTGCAATATTATCACATTAGAACAAAGGCCTCAAACATTTAATAGTCTCTGGAGAAATATCAACCTCTCTGGGCAGCAAAATTAGTAAATATAAATTTAAGCTGTAAACATAGCTTTGGTTAGCTAGACAATTGTTCCCAAACTCCACAGAGCACAAGAAGCTTCAGAAAGATGTCTAGTTCCAAAGAATGGAACAGAGCCAAGTGTGGCAGTGCACACCTGTAATCTCAGGTCTTGGGAAGCTGAGAAAGGAGGATGAGTGGTTCAAGGCCAGTCTCAGCAGCTTAGCAAGATCCTATTTCACCAAGCTGGGGTGAAGCTGAGATTTAGGATGCCCTGAATTCAGTCTCCAGTACCAAAAAATCAAATAATAAAAAATGTGGAACAGGGCTGGCGAATGTGCATTGGTGGCAAAACATTTGCCTAGTATACATGAAGCACTGAGTTCATTCCCCAGCACTGAAAAAAAAAAGAATGGAAAAAAGTAGATAAATTAGCAACCACATACCTCCCCCCACCTACCTTTCATGCATTTGACTTCTATGTGAGGCATTGTTTAAAGAAAGGCATAGGCCATTTTTAAAATCTGACCTCGCCGGGCGTGGTGGTGCACGCTTGTAATTCCGGAGCTTGGGATACTGAGACAGAAGGATCGCACAGGTTCAAAGCCAGCCTCAGCTATTTAGTGAGGCTCTCACCAACTTAGTGAGACCCTGTTTCCAGAAAAATATATAAAATAGGTCTGGGAGTATAGCCCGGACGGAACTAGAAGGCCTCTGAGTTCCACCCACAGTACCACCAAAAAATAAATTAATTAATTAAATAAAATAAAATCTGACCTCATGGTTTTGGTTCTCAGCCCTAATTCTGTTTTCTATGGATTTGGTTCTTGAGGACATTATAACCTCAAAGTCTCTAAGCCTTTCAAAGGCTAGTGAAGAAGGGCAAAAAGAGAAGAGACATGTAAAAACCTACCGATATATCATCATGACGTATCTTTGCCAAATCTATGTAATCTATTTAGGAAGGTCATAATGATGCTTGTGACTAGAACTTCAATATGTCTTGACTAGTAAATTTATATTAACATATTCAAGTGCGAACTTGAAGTTATTTTCTGTCTTTAGTCATTTAAATTGTTTTTTAATGCTTACATCTTTTTTAATGTGTGAATATATTTATTATCCCAAGCTAGATATTCGTATGTGGGTGAACATTGCAGACACAATGATGACTGACAGACAAGAGCTGGTTTTGTTTGCATATTACAGCTTCACAGCAACTTTATTGCTAATATGTTTTCAGAATCCTCTGAGCAGACCACTTCATCTGCCAAACATTCTACAGGGTGGGCGGGGGGGGGAGAGCAAAAGCATTTGCAATCTTGTTAATTACAAAAATTCAATCTTTTCTTTCGGATAGATTCACTACTTAAGTCAAAATAACATCTCTAAAGGAAGAGTTAAGTCCCATCCTATTCTAAATGAAATACTCTAAGAATTTATTCCTCTCAGCATCTGTTTCCTCATTTTCCAACTCATATTTCTTCATGGCAACAAAATATCGGATGAAGGTTTCCCCCAGAGCCTGTCTCAGACATTGATCTTCCTCCAGTGCCACCAGGGCATCCTGCAGCTTCAGAGGGAGCTCTGAAGGTTTTGATTGATAAAGGTCTGTGCCCTCGTCCGGACCAACCAAGGCGCCATCGCTGTTTTGAAGCCCATCTAAGCCCGCAGCTACGGTCGCAGCCAGCACCAGATAAGGGTTTGCAGTTGCCGAGCCGAGTTTATTTTCTATCCGGGCACCTTTCTCACCGTGACACTTGATGTTGAAGGCGCAGCTGTTATCATTGTAACCCCAAGTCGTAGGCACACTGTCCTTCAGGTCTTTGCTCTCCTTGGAATAACGCTTCCGGCAGCTGACAGCAGGTGCCATCAGGCAGCTGAGCGCTGCGGAGTGCTTCAAAAGGCCTGCCAGCCACTTTTTCCCAGTGACCGTGAGCTGCTCCATGCCAGAGCTGCTACAGAACATGTTTCTCTTCCCACCAACATCCCAGACACTGTGTGACAAAATTCCTGAATTGCAGAAGCTGGTCTCGATGAAAAAGCTGGCGATGTAATTGTATTTTCTAGCCACTTCTTTGACGCCTGCTCTGAGGGTAAACGCATTGTCAGCGGAATTAATGCCAAATTCAGGCAGAAAGCAGATCTCCATCTGGCCAGGCCTAGTGGAAGAGGAAAAGCTCTCGACATTGGCCCCTGTGTGATACAGACCATCCACCAGCTCCTGCATGAAGGGCTGGTCATGATTGTCCAGCAACGTGGAAGCAGGAAAAGAAAGGGTCTTTGAATTGATAACCTCGGGCACGGCAAAGATGCAAAAGTCATAGATGAAGGCCGAGAGCAGGGAGAAGCCGGCGTCCTGCAGCTGCCTCAGCTGCCTCTTGGCGATGTACCTGGGAGAGGTCAGCAGAGGCTCCCCGGTCACCGTGAAGGTGTCGCAAATCACTCGCGCAGTTCTCTCGGCCCAGGGCAGCACTCGGAAGGTGGACAGCTCTGGCATCAAGACGATGTCGCTGTTGAAGCAGGTGGCTCGTATGTGATTCACCTCATTGTCCTTAGGGTTGGGCAGCAACTCAAGGTAGCCTCGGGGCATGAAAACACCGTGGATCACTTTTTCCTACAGAAGAAGGAGGATAAAGTAACCAGATTCCCAAACTTGAAGACAGAAGAAAGTTAAAAGGGAGCCTTGCTAACGAGAAGAAATTTGTGCTTTTAACATGTTGTTTAACGCTAAATCAGTATCAGATAAATTTTAAATGTTTCAGAATAAAGCTCTCAACGGTATTTATAATTCTTAATATTTTCAGCCTTGCAGGCTTTATATGCTCAGAGATGTGAAAAATTACCATTGTGAATATTATAAACATTTATAAATAAATGGTATCATGAAAGAGAAAATCTCTTTTTAATAAAAGACAAAGGTAAAACCTAATGGGAATATTTTAAATTATCTTAATCAAAAGTACTTTATAAAGTACTTTATAAAGTACTTTTTTTTATAAAGTACTTTTTACTTTATGGTATAGTTGTCAAAACTGCAGAGAAGGCCTTGTTTTGGTTCATTCTATTATATTTTATTGTTTCTTGTTATTTTAATTGTACATATTTATGTGATTATTCCATACTTGTATGAATGTATACTACTCAAATCAAGGGTAATTAATGTTTCCATCTCCTTACCATTACTTTATGTTTGGGTCCTTCAAGCACATCTACTCCAATTATTTATAAGATACATAGTAGGCTATTAAAAACTATAATCTTCCTTCATGTTGTCAAACACTAGAACTTATAACTACTGTTTGTGTTTTGATGCCCATTATCCAACCTCTCTTCATCCCCACTTTCTTCAATTTTCCTAGCTTCTAGTAATTTGATCAATCTATATCATTTAGACCAACTTTTTAGTATCTGCATAAGACAGAAAGTATCCTTTCTGAGTCTGAACTAGTTCACTTAACATAATGTCCTCCAGTTCCATCCCTTTTGTTGCAAATGATAGGATATGATTCCTTTTATGACTGAATAATATTTCATTGTGTAAATATACCACCTTTTTATCTATCCATGCATTGATGGGAATCTGGGTTAATTCTAAGTCTTAGCTATTGTGAATTGTGCAGCAATAAATAGTTCTACCATATAATTCAGCTATCTCACTTCTGGGTACATCTGCAAAGGAAATGATTAGCATATCAAAAAGATGCCATGTCTAGGGCATATTCTATTGAAATTCCCTAAGTTTACTCACACTCAAAATTCTACAGTAAAGAATCCTCAGTGTTCCTCTGAGAGTAAAACATTGTCAGACCTGTAGTACACAAGACTGCTATCCAAGGCTAGAGGAGCCAAGCCACCTGACAGTTTCACTTCTCTCTTTATTCATTTTTACAACCCACTTAAGGATTAACTACCTCACTGTCATACAGGGTCCCAGAAACCTTGGCTGAGAACGTGGGCCTTTATCTCCAAAGCTAGTTTCCTAATTGCAGCTAAAAGTGCACATGAACTGGGTCTCAGCAGATCTGACCCCTAGTCACATCTTATATTAATTACTGCTGTGACGTTAACCAAGTCCCTGCGCAGGGTGCCTCAGCCTCCACCCGCTCAGACAAAAGTGCTCGACAGGATGATTGTTGAGGCACTTGCTAGCCATGTGACTCAGGGGTTTGATGGGTCTGGCTATTTATTTAACTTCTGCTATATGCCAGGCAAAAGTGAAATGATGAGGTTATAAAGCTGAACAGAAATAATAAAAATTTATGGAAACTGTGTAGAAATATCAACAAGGCTTCCTATGTCGAAGGTTACTTTAAAGGGTGGAGAAAAGACCCTAACTATAGTATGTGATTTCCATGAAATTAAATGAGTATTGTGAGGTTGAAAAAAAAAAACAACCTCCTATTATTTTGCAAATCAGACTCTATGTTATTCTCAAGTCTCAAAGAGCATGGCTAGCGAGGAGGGCCGTGCTAGCAGAGGTGACCTATTGGTCCACTCTTCTCCTGTGCCCAAGAGCTACTGCCCTTTCCCTTCTCCCCAAGTCTTCACATATTCTCAAATGCTGTTTTAATACATTTATTTATTTGTTTGTTTGTTTGTTTACTTGATTTAAACTTAAGAGCATTCTACCACTGAGCTACACTCTAAGTCCTTCTATTTTTTTTGAAACAGAGTCTGAGAGTCCAAGTAACTGAAGCTGGTCTTGAACCTGTGATCCTCCTGTCTCAGCTTCCCTAGACTGTGATCACAGGGATGTGCTACCACTCCCAGCTTCAATGTCATTTGATTTGGCCAATTCAAACCCTCTTTTACTAGCAATAATGTTGAGTGAACTAAACACTTTTGGGTACCTATTTAAATTTCCAAATAATTCCAAGACTTGTACACAAAATTTAGACATGCATACAGACACACACACACACACACACACACACACACACACACATCCCTTAATCCAAATTTTCACTGCAAGAATAATGATTTTTCCCTTATTTTTACTTTAGCTTGAAAATTTTATAATAGATCTGTGTGTATTTAAAATGAGGGCTAATGCATTTTACTCCTGAAACTTCTAAGAGTGCCTGCAATTTAAATGTAAGTTTGTGTTTATTGTGGACAGTAGAGAACAGCTGGTCACCATTTCACTCTAATTGTCCTTCACAACTTGAAGAACAGTTAAAAAATGTCACATTTTATTCTTCAGACTATTTAATCTATGAGTTCCTGCGCACCCTTTAATAACCATGTCATTTCTTAAATTCTTTTTTGGATATGCTGAATTCAAACTACTCTGAATTAGTTGTGGGAAATTTATAAATACAAATGAACAAATTTTGACAATAAGGCAATAAATTATCTTAAAGTGTGTTTATAGATATAAAGCATTAGGACAACCTCACAGTTGAATATAGATCACTTTAAACTTAATAAAAATCATTGAAGAATGATTCAAAACCCTGTAACAATTGAAATTTGGACCACAGTAAAGGTCACCCTTTGAGATACTCCAAGAATAAGTTCCATAGCAGTATATCATATTTTTACTAGACCAAACATAGAAAGAACCCTCATTATCTGCATACAATTTAAATGAAAATCAGTCATTTGGTAGAACAAAGATGGTTTAAGCTGGTTGCAAGGTTAAAATGAGCTAATTTTTACATGGCATTTACATAAGGCACCTGCAAATGCCCTAAAAAGCACAGACACCATCTTGTCATAGGTTTCCCAGTAAGCCTTTCCTAATTATGTAGCAGGCTTGAGCTCTATTCTTAGTAGATGATTTTTAACTCAATATTTTTATTTTTATAAGAAAGCACAGGTCAGATGGAAAACAAGAGGAGAGGAAATATTAAAATAAGAGGTTAGGTGCTGTAGAAGGAGGAAGTACTGAACACAAAGTGGGCATCACGTGCTCATGCCCCAACTGCCATCGCCTGTCACCATTTTTTTGGGGGGGGGAGTGGGGAAGGAACCCAGGGGTATTGGACCTCCGAGTTACACCCCCTGCCCTATTTTTTATTCTTTATTTTGAAACCAGGTCTCACTGAGTTGCAGAGGGCCTCACTAAGTAGCTGAGGCTGTCCGCGAACCTCGATCCTCTGGTCTCAGCCTTCCGAATGCTGGGATTATAAACGTGCACCACCATGCCCGGCTTGTTGCCATGATTTTTACAGACCTTTTTTTAACTGGTCTTGGTCTCGCTATCTTCATCTACATATTCTAAAAGGATAGATTATATTATCTCTTCTATGTCTTCATGGTCTAACTTAATTTTCAAATTGGTATTTTACCCCAAGAATAGAAAAACAATTTCAAATTAGTCTTATAAAGATCTAAATTACTTTTCACTAAGCCCTGCCTGGGAAGACTTTAACTGACTCCACCCTTTGCCTAATGGGTTTCCCATATAGAATTGGATGGGAAATGTTGTGCTTGTATCTGTGCAAGCTAAGCTAGTCTGTAAAAGGTAATATAATATCTACTCACAATCAATTTTTCAAAACAAGTTATTTAATCTTAAATTATAAATATTCACCAGGCGTGGTGGTGCACGCTTGTAATCGCGGCACTTGGAAGGCGGAGACAGAAGGATCGCGCAGGTTCGAAGCCAGCCTTGCTGGCTTAAGAGACCCTGTTTCCAAATAAAAATATAAAGTAGGTCTGGGAGAGTAGCCCAGAGGTAGAAAGGTTTCCAGAAACCCCAGTACAACCAAAAAAAAAAATTATAAATATTCATGATGCAAATACTTATTATGACATATATTCAAAAGTTTCAAAATGGTTTAACATTTGTAACTAGCACACACTTGTAATTCCAGTGCTTGGGAGGCTGAGACAGGAGAATTGAAGGTTCAAAGCCATCTTCAGCAACTTAGACCCCCAGAAAATTAGCAAGACTTTCAAAATAAATAATAAAATAGGACTGGGGGTGTAGCACTGAAGCAGAATGCCCCTAGGTTCAATCTTAAGTACCAAAAAATTAAAAATAAAGTTCTGAAATGAATTTAAAAATAAAATGGGAAAGTGAGTTATTAGGAAACTGAGGCTAAAAATAAATATATCAATTAAGAGGATATATAATAAGTTGCATCAAAATTTTCCTAACTTTTTTCTAGCTAAACTCCAAGAAAAACATATCTCTGATACATGGACTATTGGACAAGATAACAGAAGCTATTTTAGATAGCAGTTTGAAAAAAAGAGTAGAAATTCTATATTTATGCCAATTACATCCATCTTTGACAAATATATGCAGCATATTAAGTTGCATTTTCATAAAGGTGTTTCATTGAGAAACCAATATTTATTCTAAACATGTATTTTTTAGATGCCATTAGTAGAATAAATGATTAGAATTTGACAAAAGCTCAATAGCAAATGGTTTTATATTGAAGTCTCCGGTAAGTGCTTGAAGTGCCAATTATGCTTTCTTATTGACTGAAAGAGATTTATGTGGAGTATCTTCTGGACCTGTCCATAGTACTTTACATTTTGTTATTTAAATTAACCAACATGTGTTCTTAATTGAATGAAGAAGAAACAACATCTACAGTCAAGTCTAAGTAATTTCTTAAGAGACAAATTTGAACCCACTGGAATTCTTCAAAAAGTGTTTTGAAAATACTATTTTTCCTAACATTAAGCAAATAAGAAAAAGTATAATTTAACAATAAATGATGAAGGTATGACATATTATAAAAATAGTCACGCTTAGAGGATGCATGATTTTTATATTTCTTTCAATACTACTGACTAATGCCCTTCCTAAGAAATTTAATTTTTTAAGTATCACAACAAATTAGTCAATAAAATAAGCATGTTGGGCATATGGAGCACACCTATAATCCTCAGGAGGCTAAAGCAGGAGATTTGAACGTTCAGGGCCAACTATGGCTACTCAACAAGACCCTATCTCAAAATTAAAAACTGAAAAACAGTTGGGGATATAGAACACCCCTGAATTTAATCTCAGTATGGAAGAAAAATTATATGACATAATCAGACAAAAAAACTCTTAGAAGGTTTACAATATTTCTGGATATCACTATTTCTGAGACTTAATATTCATTAAGTCATCCAACCACAGTGGATGGTTCTCTTATCAGAATTATTGAGCTGAAAGGAATATGCTTTTTATCTTACAAATTCTTCCTATTTAATCATTTTTTCCCTTACATATATTTGCTCTTGGGTCTTCTGTTGCAATTTTCTCATGTCAAATAAAATATAATCTTCATAATTGCAATAAGAAGAGAAAAGATAATTCTGTAGAGGGAAATTATTCAAGGCAGAAGGACTAAAATTACCAGTCTTAATTAGTTTTGTATTTCTGTTGGGTAAAGGAATTGTTGTTTGAGAGCTGAGAGTATATGTTCAGCTCCTTGGGGAACAATAATGTGTTTGGATAGGGACAAGGAAAAAACCAAAATAAATTATTGGTTTTCAGCTCAAATTGCTTTTTAGATTACAAGAAAATAAGGACAAGTAATAAGGATCATTTGCTTGCTAATGGTTGTGAAATTACATTCAATCAAAACTGTGCCTAAAACTTACTTGAAAAAAATGTGCAGGGATACTCTTAGACCTGGACACCCCATGCAGGTCTGTTGCTTCAAATCGCACAAACTGGAGGTGATTTCTGGCCATCTCTTGCTTAATGTGTTTCATTCTAGAAGAAAGTTGAGTTGGGGTCAAAATTTGAGTGCTGTCCCTGGTATAATCTGTAAAAATAAAAAATGGTTCTAAATCATCCATCACAATGAACTGAGAAGCTAAAAAAGATTTCAGAGGAGCAATTAGTCATGAGATTATTAACAAAAGTACAACATATCTTACCAATTATGCTTGTGCTTAAAGGTCTTCCTTTCTGACACTGCCTTTACTATCACCCCAAGAACATTGTGTCTAAACAGTAGACTAAAATTGCTTGTCGGTTATGACTAGGTTAAATTAACATAATTTGCATAAGGATATAGCAATATCATATATAGGTACTTACTAAAAATCCCTTTGCTTATGGAAATTAGAACATATTTGCATAACTGGCCAGCATGAGTACCATAAAATATGTATATTAGATGAAGATCATTGAAAAAAGTTTGAGCTTCTTGAACTGTTAATACCTAAATTAAAAATTCCATATATGCCAGGTATGGTGATGCAGGCCTGTAATATAATCCCATTAGTTGGGAGTACCACAGGTTCAAGATCAGCCTCAGTAATTTAACAAGAACCTGTTTCAAAATAAAAAGTAAATATGACTGGTGATGAAGCTCTGAGGTAGAATGTCCATGAGTTCAATCTCCAGTGCCAAAAAAGAAAAAGAAAAGGAGAAAAGAAAAGAAGAGAAGAAAAGAAAAAGTTTCTGTATGATTAAAGATAAAATTGTAAAATTGTTTATTTTCTGTGGTTTTGATTCATGCGATTTGGGTTTTTGTTTTCATTGTTCTTTGTTTTGGTTTTGGTTTTGCCATTATAGGTTTATAATGGCACCTGAATCTACATATCTGTCATAATTTGAGTAAGCAGGCAAAAGCATTTAAAGAATGAGAATGTAGACAAAAAGTTTGGACTGCAGATTCATTTTTTAAAGGTTTTTTGGGGTTTTTTTTGTTTGTTTGTTGTTTTCTTTTATGGTACCAGGGATAGTCTATCTCCAGCCCTTATTTTACTTTTTGTTTTGAAATAGAGTCTTACTAGGTTTCTGACTGTCTGCTAAATCTAAAACCTGTGATCCTCCTGTCTCTGCCTCCCAACTATTGAGATAACAGACAGAAACATAAAGTGATTTTTCAAGTCTATTAAAATAGTCTGCAAATTCTAAAACTGTAGAGCTGGAGATAGATGGCTGGAGTTGCATCTGCTCATCTAGCCAATTCATTCACTTGAGTCCCAGAGAGAAACCATGAATGAGGGAACCCCAGTCACATGCTCAGAGGACCGCCAGAATGGAATCTAGAGTTTGGGCTTAACGCCTGGTGGGCGGCTCATTACCACAAAGTGAATGAGTAGATCTATAGCACATGGAGGGTCACACTCTTGGTGCACATGCTGAGTGTAGTTACTGTCAAAACTTAGAAGAGGCAAGGGTGCCGTGATTCAGCTCAAAACACTGAAGCCCACCTGCCACCTTTCAAGTGCTGCCTTTGCCTGACAACCTTTGCATTCCCTCTGAGCCTCTGCTTGCTTGTTGATAAAATATTGCCCTCTTCATAGGCTTGTTATAAGGTTTAAGCAAGTTATTTAACAGTTACTGGCAGACAGTAAGCACCATGTACGTGCTACTTAATGCATGAAGTGAGAACAATTACTCCAACCCTAGTAAATGGTACCCTGATCATGCCTACATTTGAACATCCGTCAATCTGTCCCATCACTGACATTGAAAGGCTATAATTCAAAGTGATGCCTGAGTATTCTTTTTAAAGACATAATTAGGCTTTAAAAAATAAGCATAAGAATTGATAGTTTAAAAAACATAGATTAAGTAGATTTTAAATACATGAAGCATGAGGAAAACAAATTACTGGTTCCACCTATGCAAATATATTAGCGATAATGTCCTGTCACTGATATGTTTGGCTACTCTGAGACTCCTGGGGCTTTATAACTACCTTCCATTTAACACAAACGATTAAGCCACAGCAATTAAAATGTTTCATGCTAAATTAGCAGTTGCTGTGTTCTAAGCCAATTCTGAAATATTGGGTGTTCAGCCCAAGTTGAATAATGCTCCTTAAATAAGATCAAATTTATAAGCATTTTAAAATATGGAAATTTTCAAATGATCAGTATTCTAAGAATAACAAGCAATTATACATAGGCTATAAAGAAAGTGTCTCATAAAAAGAAAAGGTAATTGAATTGGCTTACCAGCAATAGAATGACACGTAATCCTATTAGTTATTTGCCTTATCTGTATCTTGTAAATTTTTTATAATAAATACATTTTTTCTGAGACACAGAGGTTTATTTAGGAAAGTAGGAAATAGAGATTCAAGGGAGAATGCAGGCCACTGGAGAATGCAGGCCACTCCAAAAGCAAGAAAAGTCCAAATTTTTAAAAAATTCACCTACTCAAAATTGAAACCAGAACACAATACTAATGCATGCATATCTATGTTTATAGCTGCACAATTCATGATTGCCAAACTATGGAACCAGCTGAGATGTCCATCCACCAATGAATGGATTAGAAAATCATGAGATATGTACACAATGGAATTCTACTTAGCCATAAAAAAGAACCAAAAAAACTGGAGAATATTATACTAAGTGAGTTTAGTCAGTTACAAAAAGTGAAAGGTCAGATGTTCTCATATGTGAAAGCTAATAAGCTGGGATACAGGAGGGACTCCCAGCAAAGGAGGAGAAACCTTAGTGGAGTGAAAGAGGGGACCTAACTGAGGGAGATGGGAGAGGGGAGGAAGAGTTGAAGAGAAAAACTCCTCAATAGACATGATGCACATACACACACTTATCAAAGCCTATCAGTATTTTGAGCACAGGAAGGTGGGGTGGGAGAGGTAGTAGAGTAGGAACTGGGGAAGGGCTCAACAAATACTATGTATTTATATGCCTCTATCACCCTGAACTTCATCAAGATGTGTAATTACAATTTACCAATAAAAAATAAATTAAAAGAAGAAGCTGGGTGTAGTGGCACACCCTTCTAATACCCTTGTAGTACTTAGGAGGCTGAGACACAGGTTTAAAGGCAACCTCAGCAAGTAGTAAGACTCTAATCAACCTAGAAAGACACTGTTTCAAAATAAAAATAAAATCGGGCTGGGGTGTATCTCAGAGGTAGGATGCCCCTGGGTTCAACCACCAGTGCAAAAAAAAAAAAAAAAGATTATTTTTATCACCATGTGTGTGCGTGCACACGTGTGTGTGTGTGTGTGTGTGTGTGTGTGTGTGTTACTTGAAATTAAAACCAGGAGAATTCTACCCTCAAGCTACACCCCCAACTCTCATCAAATACTCCTTGTGTGTGTGTGTGTGTGTGTGTGTGTGTGTGTACTGGAAATTGAACCCAGCGGCATTCTACCTCTGAGATACACCCCAGTCCTATTTTATTCTTTATTTTGAAATAGGGTCTCACTGAGTTGAAAAAGGGCCTCACTAAGTAGCTGAGGCTGTCCTCAAACCATGATCTTCCTTTCTCAGCCTCTAAAATGCTGGGATTACAAGCATGTGCCACCATGCCTGGCTTTATTTTTTATTTTGAAATAGTATCTTGCTACATTGCTGAGATTAGTCTTGAACCTGTATTCCTCCAGTCCTAGCCTCCCACGTTCTAAGATTCTAGGCATGCACCACCACACCTGGCCCAAATATTCCTTTAATGAACATATGAGGGAATTAATGTACAAATGAATCCTGCATTGTTTGATCTTGCCTAATTAATAATCAAAACTTGACATCACATATTTTAGTCTTTAGCCTCAGTATAAAATTTTTCATATAAAAGTGCCATCCTTTTATCAAATATGACAAGGCTATCCAGTCTGATTCCATTCTCCAGGCATGGATTAATCTTGCTGTATCATTGTCTGAATGTCTTTCCTTCACATAAATCATGCTTGTTACTTACAATTAAATCTTTGGGTCAGCCTTTTCCAGCTGCACGTGACAAATAGCAGGCAGATAATTGCTGGTTCAAGGGCTCATTTGTTTTTCTTACAGTGAGATTCCTGGGAGGTGCTCTCCTATCCTGTCCCCTCGGAGGACTAATAAATTAAACCAATGTACTTTTACAGGGGAAGTTTTACTGCTGTGAGTGTTTAGGGGAAAAAACATTAAAAACGCAAAGCTCTATAGCAACTAGAAGGCCTTGGAGAAATGTTGTCCGTGTTCACGACAATGAGACTATATTTCAGCTATAGAAAACAAGACATGGCCACTTATAAAAAGTAGATTGAGAAGGCAGTTGGTCTTTCAGAAATATCAATTCAAAAGAAGAAAAAAGTACATTTGATTGTGTCCTCTGCAATACATTCAACGTATCATACAACCAGAATGCCACATTCCTCTCCAAGGGCCTGATGTCCTTCTTACACAAGGCTATGGTAAGGCCGCCCCGTTAGTGTAAATGTGACCCCACCCTGACACATCATGTTAGCTGGACAGTGTCAGGAAGTATAGTTGGCACAATAACTAGGTACATTGCATGAATAAAAACACAATCAAGCCAGCAATGGTGGCACATGCCTATATTCCCAGTATTTGGGAGGCTGAGAGAGGAGGATTGCAAGTTGGAAGCCAGCCCAACAATTTAGCAAAATACTCAGCAACTTAATGAGACCCTGTTTCAAAATTTTAAAAACAGGTCATTTGGGGGTGTAGTTCAGAGGTAGATGCCCTGGGTTCAATCTCTAGTATTAAAAACAGGCAGTGGAAATAAAGGCTTACCTTTTAAAAATACACCATTTTTAGGAAATTTAAATAATTATAATTACCACAAAAAAGAAAAGACCTAATCAAAATTTCTTAAACTCATTTTGGGGGTTGATGTGTGTGTGTGTGTGTGTGTGTGTGTGTGTGTGTGTGTGTGTGATTTACTAGAAATTGAACCCAAGGATATTGTATTCCAAGCTATACCTATCCCTATAACCTCAAACCTGTGATCCTCTTGTCTCAACCCCCCAACTACTGGGATTACAGGTGTGTGCCACCTTACTCAGCTTGGGAATTGATTTTTATATTTCTCTTAAAATAGGTCATTGGGAGCAGGGCATGATGGCACATGATTGTAATCCCAATACCTGGGAGGCCGAGACAGGAGAATCACAGGTTTGAGAACAGCCTCCAGAACTTGTGAGACTTTAATCAAGTTAGCAAAATCCTGTTTCAAAATAAAAATAAAATAGGGCTGGGATGTGGCTTGGAGGTAGAATATTCCTGGGCTCAATCCCCAGTACTTAAAAATATATAAAATCGTATATTGGAGGTTTGTTTGGAATTATAAGCCATATGATATTTAAGACCTGAAGAGAAATTGATCCAGATAAAGTGGGAGCTTCCAGACTAACACAGTAGACCCAGTGATGGTACCTACAATCAGAGCATGGTTGATGGTGCAGAGCTCTTGTGGCACAAGCTCTATACCCAGATTCAAATTACAATTAATAGATGATAAATTATATCTTTATTTTGTGGCTGAAATTAAAATATATACACAAAGATCATACATTGTTTGTGTAAAAGTCAATGTGGCCAGCAAATGTCTGATTAATCTAATAGTTAGAAAACTTTATTTTTATTTATTTATTTATGTTGGTGCTAGGGATTGAACCTAGGGACATTCTACCTCTGAGTTACACACCCAGGCCGATTTTATGCTTAATTCTGAAACAGGGTCTCATAAATTGTAGAGAGCCTCACTAAGTTGCAGAGGGTGGCCACGAACCTGTAGATTGAACCCAGGACTATTCTACCTCTAAACAACTCTATTTTATTTTATTTTATTTTTGAAACACAGTTTCACTGAGTTGCTAGGGTCCTTACTAAATTGCTAAGACTGGCCTCAAACTTGTGCCCCTCCTGTCTCAGTCTCCCAAGTAGTGGCATTACAGATGTGTGGAGAATACTCCCAGAAACAGGCTAACGTCTGCTTTGGAAAGGTCAAAGGGTCATAGGAAGCCATGGTTAGGCTGATGAACTTGCTGAAAGCAGCCTGTTGCTCCAAGGTAAACATTCCTGGGTCTCTTGCTGGCACCATTTATTTCTTAAATATCCCATTTGTCAAACATTGCCTCAAAAATCTTCTGCATGGGCGACCGAGAAAAGCGGGGCTTAAGAGCCCCGCTAACAACCAATCTCCATTACCACAAAATCAGCGCCTTTCATAGCCAGAAAACACCATCACCAGAGAAACAAAAAAAAATCACCAGGCTCCAGAGAGAAAGCGGACTGAGAACAGAGCTCAGAGCCACAGAGGAGATACACCGGCCTCATGCCCGAGGACGCGGCAGCAGCGCCATACTGCCGGCGGCAGCGGCGACTTCACAGGACAGCTACAGCAAGCCGAGGTGAGCCGCTGCGGAACAGCCAGGCATGATCTTTCGGCGCAGGGAGCATCTAAAGCTCCCAGTGGCTGAGCTCAGCACACGCTGCAGGGACTCAGAGTGGAACTCAAAACCAGAGAAGAAAAAATACACCAGCCTCACGGCCGAGGGCGTAGCAGAGGCGCCATATTGCCACCGGCAACAGCAGCAGTGAATTCACCAAGTCCAGTACAGCTACATCTGCGTACTCAAGAACAGTGAGTCAAATTGTGGGCCACAGAGGAGAAATCCCAGTACTGTACTCCCTGGGACTTGACCCAGTGGGGGAGTGGCAGTGGCAGAGATATCACACCATAGGAGAGCGTGCAACCTGGCACCCCCCATAGTCTAAAGCAGCCTCTATCGACTCCCTGGGTCGGAGACTCTGTGATACAACCCAGTAAAGGAGTAGTGGGGTCTGAGATACCACAGACTCGAGATCCAGAGCACCTTAAGCGAAGTCATAGTGACCCAAGGGAAGAACCCAGAGAAGGCACAAACTTCTGAAATCATGGGAAAGAGGAATAACACTGGAGCAATGAATGTCCACAACCCCACAACATCAGAACCCGATAAAACAGAAAATCAGAGATTTCTAGAAGATCAAATCAGGAAAATAACTGTAGAAATAATAGAGGTGCTTCAAAAAGAACTCAGAGAGAGCCAAAAAGAGATAAAGGATGCAATTAATGAAGCAAAGGCCGCAATTCAAAGTACAAAGAACCGATTAGAACACATGGAGAACAGAATCTCACTCTTAGAAGATGAGCAATCCAAAAATGAACGCATAGTTTCTAATCTAGAAAAAAATATCCGACAGCAGGAATCTGACATTGAAGAAATATGGGCCCATTTTAAGAGAGCTAACCTAAGAATAATTGGAATAGAGGAGGGAAAAGAAAGTGAAACCAAAGGGATCAACAATCTCTTCAAGGAAGTAATAGCAGAAAATTTTCCAAACATAGAGCAAGAGGTTGATATACAGGTCCAGGAAACTTATAGAACTCCCTTTAGACAGGATCCGAGAAGAGGATCCCCACGCCACATAATTGTCAAAATGACCAATGTGGAAGCCAAGCAGAGAATCTTAAAGGCAACAAAAACAAAGGGCCAAGTGACATTCAGAGGCAAACCAATTAGAATCACTCCAGACTTCCCAAACCAAGTCATGAGAGCCAGAAGGGCTTGGAGTAACATATTCCAAACTCTGAAAGAAAACAACTTCCAGCCAAAAATTTCCTACCCAGCAAAACTTTCTATCAAATTACATGGAAAAATAAGAAGCTTCCATGACAAACAGAAACTGAAGGAATTTATGTCTTCAAAACCAGCACTAGAGAAAATACTCAAAGAGATTAACTACAAAGAAGAAATAGGTAACACACACCAGAACCAGAGAAACAAGAGTTTCCATCCAACAGACAACTAAGATTGGTTATCTGTGGAGATTCATTATTTATGTTAGTCTTTTACCTATCTCTAAATGGTATTGTTTGCCTTTATTGTTGTTCATTTTTAGGATTTCTAGTTGGAATATTAATATACCTTCAGATATAGCAATTGGAAATATTTTATCCCATTCTATTAGTAACTTTTAACTCTGTTTACATTGTCTTTGGATATACAATATTTTTTTTATTTTTTAGGGAGTTTGTATACTCTTCTGTTGCCTGTGCCATTGAAATCATATCCAAGAAATCACTGCCAATTTCAATGTTGTGAGGTTTTATGACCCAGATTTTCTCCTAAAAGTTTATAGTCTTAAGATTTATATTTAGGTCTTTTATCTATTTTGAGTTAATATTTGTATATGGGATTAGGTAAGGGTCCAATTTTATTCTTTTTTATGTAAGTATTATTTTTCAACAATATTTAGTTAAAAGATTATTATTTCCACCACCAAATGTTCGTGGAAACCTTGTCAAAAATAACTTGACAACATAGGGAAGAATTTAGCTCTAGGCTTTTATTTAACTCCAATGGTTTATATATCTGCCTTTAGAACAGTCCTACACTGTTTCAATTATTGTAGCTTTATATGGTTTGAAATCAGAAAATATATATCTTCTAGCTTTGTTCTTTTTCAAGATCGTTTTGGGTATCTAGAGTCCATATTCCATATTAGGATAGATTTTTTTTCTGAAAAATAAATATATAAATATATGATAGTTTCACCTAAAAAAATAGAAAAAAATATTCTCTGGTAAGAAAGAAAGCAAAAAGAAATATTGAAATGTTATCTTTAAGTCATCAAAATCTTGGTATTAGACAAATGAAACTGTTATGTGAAATTATCATTTTTAATTTTGGATAAATTGCTATAATACTAGATGTCAACCACTAAGCCAAGCATGGGAGGGAGGGATGGGGAGAGAATGGGGTGGGGATTGGGTGGGGGCTGACTGGGCGATGTGTGCATGTATGTCTACAAAAGTTGTATTCCACTATGATATATGAATACAGTGCACCAATAAAAATAAATAAATAAAAAAAATCTTCTGCGCATCCTCAGAAGTTTTATTGCTAACCACTATTTCAAAGACTCTACAGTTGTTCTGCAGTTTGCCTGGTTAGACTTTGCCCCTATCTCTTGCTGCATGTCTACTAGTTAAACACACTCCCTAGACTCTGCATGTATGCAGTAGCATCCATGCCTCAACCTCCCCCCTCAAGAATGAATAAAAGCCAAGGACCAGTGTCTAGCGAGGCCTTCGCCTAAGAGTGAGGTCCCTGGCCAGCCCCTCCACCTGCTCTGTGTCTGCGCCATGCTTCTCCCTCAGGTGCTGCACCAGATGGAGATAGCTTTCTTTATAGATTCCCTCCACAGAATCAAATCACTTGTCTCCAACACTGTTTACCCAATACACTGATGTACCAAAATAGTTGATATCTCTCTCAGTAATTCAGAGACTCAGAATAACAGAATTTTACTTTCAGAAAAGACTTGCAAGGTCTTTCATTGCAAACCCGAACTTACTCAGATGAGCAGCCAAGAGGGTAAAGAAAAATGCAAACTACTTTATAAACAATAGATGTACAAATTCTTTTGTGTTGCAACTCTCAGCCCAACATTTCTCAACCAATATCATGCTATCTCTAATTCAAATCCAAACTTGGTTAGAACAGTATGGCCCTTCATTACAGAATCGTTACCAGTACACCCTTACCAGAGTTTGGGATAAATTCACCAGCAGGAGCACTGGACGATGTTTTAGGTGGTGACTGTCTTATCATGGTTGTTTGATCCTGAGAATCCTTGTCACCCTGTGACAGATGAGACTCAGCAGAGCCAGATCCCACAGTAGGTTTGCTTGAATTGCCCAGTTTGTGACTCATCATCTGGTTTTTTATTCTCTCTGTAAAAATACGGGAAAATATTAAAACATATTGCCATTGTTTTCAACTGTTTCCTAATACAATATGGAGATGAGGATGGAAAGCACTTGCCTGGCAAGCACAGGGCCCTGTATTTGATACCCAGAACCACAGACCAACAGAAAGCAATACCAAGAGGAATACTTGAGAAAGAATGTATTCCTAGGCAGTGACATCCCAAATGAGGGACAGCCCGCACGGTCCTCCCCAGTGGCAGGCTTGTGGGGAGCCATTAAGGGCTTCCCCTTATCTCTACTAAAAGCATACTTCTGACTGTCCTTCTGTCCAGAGTCAACAAGGTTTGGGGTCAAGGAGGCTTCAAAGTAATTAATGCTAATGATGCTATTGTTCGGTCTGAGCTAAGGCTAGGTTTGTGTTGTTTGTGTTGCACCAGGGTATAGTTTGACCTGCCCGGACTTTGGACTTTTTCCCTCCAGGATAACCTAAAGCTAAAAACTATAAATACCACAAGAGAAGAAGCCCCAGCATCGGCCAGTAGAGATATGGACCTGGGAGTGTACTGGCAATCCTTCCATGTTTAGGAATAAATAATATTTGGAATTTAATTCTTAAGAGTTATATTATTTCATCCTTACTCCTCTATTTGAAACCCGTACTTTTGCTGGCTGGCTCCAGCACAGGCTCCACGGGATGGCACTGTATATAGAGACTCTACACAAAGTCTGTCTACGTTTTACTGTGGCCAGATGTTGGCAATCGCTCGTGACCTGCCTTAAGACACTACTGCTCCTCGCAGTGGGTTTGTTATTGTCCAACTGAACTCCCAGTTCCAGCTCTTTGTCATATCTATTTCAGACCTGTTGCAGACTAGTTGGAGGCTAGCTGGGATTTCTACATATGAAGTTCCAATGTATAAAAACTTGTCCCTCACCTTTCCTGCGGCCTCCCAAGTCCTCAGTAAAGAGCTCTGCATTCATCCGTAGGGCAGAAATGTGCTTCTCTTCCTACTTCATTTATTCTTCTGTCTCATCTCTTTTTTTCCTACTATAATCACCCTGGTTATAACACCATCTAAACCCCAAATATTTTGATTGGTTATTGTACTGGTATTGGGACAAGAGTTTAAAAAGTATTAATGTATCAGTCCTGGGAAAGATGTCCAACCTTGAAACATATCGTCTTTACTAAGAAAGCCAGGGTTAGCCAACATGTCCTTGCATTCCTAAGAACAATTTAACACATTGTGGGGGAAAAGACGAAAGGTAAAAGCCTGTGTCTGGAGATAGAGATGCCTCCCTCTCAGGCCATAAATCTGGGCCTGTGTTTGGAGACAGAGATGTCTCCCCCTGTAGGCCATAAATTCGGCTGGAGAGATAACAGAAGCAGAGCCGGGGTTGGAGATAAGGTGTAACATGATCTCCAAAAATCAAAGGGACCTGCTGGACTTAGACAGGATAAAAATTCAGGAAACTGGAATTTGTTGGCATTTTCGTTCGAATTGCCCCCTTGTGCCTTGCTCCGGCACAGGGCTGTAACTATCTCTATATTTCTATCTTTTTAATAAACTTCTTTAAATCTGCAGCAGCTGTCCAAGCAATGAATACTTATTCTTAGCTTAGGACAAGAATCCACGGTCTTTCTGTTTGTCTCTGTGTGTCTGGTGGTGGTGGGGGGTTATTTCACACCACACACCTCCCCCCACCCCAGCCTATCTCCTGCAACATATTTGGCGCCCACGCGGGGCTATCTACAGCTGCAGGTGACTCCAGCCGACGGTGGTTCTAAAGCCACTGCATCTTAAAGGTCAGTAACCTTCCCTAAAATGGGACCAGATCTCAGAGGATGACTGGATTGCCGGCGCCAATGAGCTCTCTGGAACCATGGAGACCCCCCTGCCACGGCTTAGCTACGGCAGAATCTCCCGGGGAAGGGAAAATTTCCCATTAAATAGTGTAGGGGACGATAGAGGACTGAGAACTTCCTCCCGGCCTACTACAAGGCTTAGTGGCGGCGGCCAGTACGCGATCTGAGATCCGTATCCTACGGGGGTAAGATCTTTGCTGCCTATGCCTACGTAGGGGGTGCAGGGCCAGTGCTTGGTCCTTATTGAGGCTTCTCGGAAACCGCTATTGTCTTGTCAGGCCCAATGAGTGCCCATCTATTAGGCCCACATCACGGATGGGACACTGTTAAAATCCCTATACAAAGTTAAATCTAAAAATGCCCATGGCCCACCTTGAGAAAGATCTCCAAACAAGAGACCCAAGCTAGGGGATGGTAGTTTTTTTTGTAATTTGAAACAGATTCTAGGAAGATAAGCTAGCACGTTTGTTTTTAAAGACGGCATCTAGGTAACATTGCCATTGGCAACTGGAGCCACGTGTAATAGTTCTAAATTTCAGAGCATGGAGGGTTAAGTTTTTTTTAAGAGGTCAAAAAGAGGAAAAAAAAGTTTCAGTCAGGCAAGTCTGCTAGGTGACCGCCGCACTCAGCAGGAATTGTTTGACATTCAACCAGCAGGGAAAACTCAATTTGCATGGAAAAGCCCTCTGAGGAAGGAGGCAGTTCAAAGAAAGGCAACGCCCAGCCGCTGGCCAGCGTGGGGATTTTAGGCCTTGAATGAGTGAAGTGAATACAGGAAAACACAGTAGGAAGACCATTTTTTTGGTGAAAAATGGCAGTAGACACCCCATCGGGAAAAGGGGGGCACTGTGAAAGTGCGGGAAATGGAACAGGAGTAAGGGGGCTAAATCTCCATAACCATTTCGGTTGGTGGAAAGTACTGCCCCGTGCTTCTCCACGGACGGGACAGCTGGACGTCCACAGCTGTACCCATGGCTTTAGGACAGGAAGTCTCATCGGACAGAGAACGGGCCAAGCAGCTCGATCGGACAGGGGAATATGGGCAAGGGGAAAGGGTGGCAAAGCCTCTTCCCATTTAAGACCCTCCCGGTGGGCAGCAAAGCGTGGGAAATGAGGCCACCCTCTAGGCCCCCACTTTCACACGGTGCAGGGTCAGAAGGACAACCTTCTGCACACCATATGCTTCTCTGTCGTAAAATGAGATTCCAAGCATGTCCTAAATGCCGGGATTTTCGGTTTGAGTGCACAGCTCTGGGGGAGGAGGGGACGACCTCCGCTCAGACAGGACACTAAACCACACCCTTTTCCCTCTCAGATGGGTTACCAGCACTCCAAGGTGAAATCTGGATCTCCACTCGCATGTGTTCTCCAAAATTGGGAGAAGTGTGACCCTAAGATGCTAAAGAAAAAAGCTCTCATATTTTTTTTTTGCACCCAAATATGGCCGCAGTATGCGCTAGGGGACGAAGACATGTGGCCCCCACAGGGAAGTTTCAATTACAAGATTTTAAGGCAATTGGACCTATTTTGTAGAAAGGAGGGTAAATGGACAGAGATAGCTTATCTTCAATTGTTTTTCTACTTACGGGAACACCCAGAGTTACTTAAAAGGTGCAAGGTTGAGGCTATTGTGGCAGCTTTGGCTAAAACAGAATCTAAAGCACAAACGGGACAGAACAATCAGGAAGAGGGCCTTATAGGAGCCACAGGACCCCCTCTCATGCCCACGGGATCAAACCAGACGAAGGCCCCTCCACCTCAGGGTAGCAACTCTGATAAGCGGGAGACCCAGGGGGTGCCCGAGGCTCAGGGGCAAGGAGGAATGTTTCCTCTTGTAGGAGGGGGGAAAAACGGGTTCAAGTGAGTCCATCAGCCTTTCTCGCTAGCAGAATTGAAAGAAATTAAAAAGGACTTGGGAAATTATACTACTGACCCTGACCATTACATAAAGGCATTCAAATTACTCAGTTCATTGTATGATCTTACTTGGAGAGATGTTAGATTACTTCTTGAACAAACTCTGACATCTATAGAAAGGGATAGGGTGTATAAAGAGGCTAAAGCAGTAGGGGAGGATTATTTCACACCACACACCTTTCCCCACCCAACCTATCCCCTGCAACAGTTATTTTCATATATTTGTATTATAAACTTATGTTTGTCATCTTTTATATCACCTATGTAGTAATAGATTTTATTTTATTGGTTTTTTGCTTCCCCTCACCCCCAAAAAACACAGTACTTGTGAGGAGAATCACAGGTTCAAAACCAGACTCAGCAACTAAGCGAGACCCTATTTCCAAATAAAAAATAAAATAGAAACTGGGTGTAGTGGCACACGCTTGTAATCCCAGCATTTTGGAGGCTGAGACAGGAGGATCGCGGATCAAAGACAGCCTCAGCTACTTAGTGAGGCCTTTGCAACTCAGTGAGACCCTGTTTCAAAATAAAGAATAATAAAGAGGGCTGGGGGTGCCTTTTGGAGACAGAATGCCCCTGGAATCCATTCCCAGTACTGCAAAATAAAATAAGATAAAATGAAATGAAATTGGGTTGAAGTGGAGCTCAGAGGTAGAATGCCCCTGGCTTCAAGCCCCTATACCACACATATAAACATAGAAAATGTTTTTTATAAAAAGAAGCACCAAATAGAGATTGTTTGGACCACGCAGTCTTTGAGATCCCAGTGGCTAGATACCATTTGAATTGGATGTACCCGACTCTCCCACATCAGTGGGACACAGATGTGTCTTGCTGACTTTCTTTCTTGTCCTCCTTAACTTACACATCCCGCTGGCTTCAGTCTCATTACCTTCATCTTTTGTTGTGTCCTGTAATTATTAGAAAACAAAAAAACAAATAACATATCATGCATGGAACTAAGAGTGTCAAAAAATGTCAATTAGAGAGCTGGATTCTAAAATGAGCAGAAAAGAAAAAAATTTATAAAGAGAGCCAGGCGTGGTGGCGCACGCTTGTAATCCCAGCATTCAGTGTTGCGGGGGGGGGGAGGAAATGTGCGTGGTGCGTGGTGTGTGTGTGGGGAGAAGTAATCCCCACCACCACCACCACACAAACAGACAAACAGAAAAACCGTGGATTCTTGTCCTAAGCTAAGAATAAGTATTCATCGCTTGGACAGCTGCTGAAGATTTAAAGGAGTTTATTAGAAAGATAGAAATACAGAAAATAGAAATACAGCCCCATGCCAAGATGGCATGAGGGGATGACTCGAATGAGTACACCCAAGGGCTTACACGTGGACTTGGCCTTTTATACCCATGACCTCCATCTTGTTTGCGTGACTCTGATGTAGTGAACATTCCTGTAAGGTACCTCCCCTAGCAAGGTGTGGTGAGGTGTCTCCTTTCATAAAGGGCAAGGTCAAACCCTGCCCCATCCCCCCTAGATCATGTAGATCTGTCTTTAGAAAGAGGAAGCCCTAGCTCTCCTCTATTGACTTGTTAAGTACTTTGAGCTAGGTTGATTTACACTGGAATAGCTGCCTGTTTTTAGGCAGAAACCAAGTCCTTTCTTTATCCATGTCTGCCTCCATTTTAACACAACTATTTTGAAATATACCAATTATTTTCCTTTGAAATATATTAATAATCAGAGCTTTCCCAAATCTTCCTAGGTCATTCCCAATACTGGCACATTCAGGAGGCTGAGACTGGAGGATCACGGTTCGTGGACAGCCTCAGCTACTTAGTGAGTCCCTCCGCAACTTAGTGAGACCCTGTTTCAAAATAAGGAATAAAAAATAGGGCAGGGGGTGTAGCTTGGAAGTCAAATGACCCTGGGTTCCATCCTCAGATCTGAAGAAAGAAAGAAGAAAGAAAGAAAGGAAGAAAGAAAGAGAGAGAGAGAGAGAGAGAACAAAAGAAAGAAAGAAAGAAAGAAAGAAAGAAAGAAAGAAAGAAAGAAAGAAAGAAAGAAAGAATATATCACTCTCTCATCCATTTGACTAACACAAATGGGCTGGATTTTCTCTATCTCCTTTAATATGGAATATAGATATCATTAAATAAAATCTTATATAACTGCTCAGCATTTCTTTACATATTATTTATTTCTAAGCAATTGTATAAACTCACTTCATTTAATAAGTTTCCTTTTTATGATTTCAATTTTTTTTAGGACTGCTAACCAATTTGAGTTTTTATGGGTTTTTTGGGGGGATTAAGAGTTGTTCCTTTGTATGTTTGTGGTATTGTTGATTGAACCTAGGGGCTCATTACCACTGAATCCAGTCCTTTTTATTTATTTATTTTTTAAACAGAGTTTCAGCAGGGCATGCTGGCTCACAACTATAAACCTAATACTTGGGAGGCTGAGACAGGAAGATCAAAGGCTTGAGGCCAGACTTAGCAACTTATGGAGACTCTGCAACCTCTCTGTTTTAAAACAAAACAAGAAACATTCTAAAGGGTTGAGGGTATAGCTCAGAGATAAAATGTCCCTGCGTTCAATTTTCAGTAGGAAGGAAGGAAGGAAGGAAGGAAGGAAGGAAGGAAGGAAGGAAGGAAGGAAGGAAGGAAGGAAGGGAGGCAGGCTCGCTCCCCAAGTTGCACAGTTACTGAGTCTGGCCACAAACCTGGAATCCTCCTGTCTCCATCTCTCACTTACTGGGATTACAGGTGTGTGCCACTGTGCCTGGCTTTATTTTTATCTTGAGATAGTGTCCTACCAGCCTCGAACTTGTGATCCTCGCACCTCAGCCTCCTGAATAACTGGTATTATGGTTATACACCACCATATCATGCTAGGATGTCTGACCTTTGGACCAAAAGTATAAGTACATGGAAAATTGGATTTTCTTCTCTCTTTTCATTTATCCTCCTTCATCCTTCTTCCATCAATATTTACTTTGCTTCAAAAAAGTATTTTTATTCATATAGTGTTATTTTGTGACTGGTTTTCAATATGTAAAACAAATACCATGCTCAAACTGTTTTGTAGCTTGGGGAAATTGCAGGATTCAGATAAGACAAGATACCTCCAGCTTCAAACTCTAACCAGCTGTTGAATAAACAACAGAATAACAATATACTAAACTTAAGCACATGGTCTGGCACATTTCCTCACATAACCCTAGAGGTAACAGAATCTCAAGGGAGAAAGGTGAGGCCCAGAGTCACTTGCCCAAGGCCATTGAAGGTGCAGTTTCCATTCTGATTCCTAAAAGCCAGAGGCCCAAGCCCAGAGCAGGCCCATTTAAAAACATCCATCTACTCTCATAATAACCAGACCAAAAGGGAAAGTTTCTTTAGACAGAAACAAACACAAAGTATTAACCTGAGAACTTTACCAATAAGAGTCCCCAGACAGAGTTGCAGTATATGCCTCTTATTCATAAAACAGGGACCATGACTCCAAGGCCTTGGTTCCTGACCTGTCACCCATTAAAAAAAAAAAAATGGTATGCAGAAAAGACATGAAAACACCTGCAGCCATAGCCCCTAAAATGCCATTCCTTAAAAATGGCATGAGCTCAGCATGGTGGCAAATGCTTGTAATCCCATTCCTTGGGAGGCTGAGACAGGAGGAATGAGGACTCAAGGACAGCCTCCGCAAGTGGTAAGATTCTCATCAACCTAGTGAGGCCCTGATTTTTTTTTTTTCAAGTCTGGAGATGGAACCCAGGGGCATTGACCTCTGAGCTACACCCCCTACACCCCTTCCCTATTTCTTTTTATTCTTTATTTTGAAGCAGGGTCTCACTAAGTTGTGGAGGGCCTCACAAAATAGATGATGCTATCGACGAACCACAATCCTCTGCTCTCAGCCTCCAGAATGCTTGGGATTATAAGCGTGCGTCATCACGCCTGGTTGTGAGGCCCTAATTTTAAATAAAAATAAAATAGAACTGAGGGTGTACCTCAGAGATAGAATGTCCCTTGGTTCAATCCCCAGTAACACACAAACACACACACACACACACACACACACACACACACACACACACGGCATGCATTTTTTTTCCTTTTCTTTCCTTCTTGCTCACATTTTTCCACAATCTTATTACAAGTCAGGTGTACCATAAAAGCCAGAAAATTGGTATCATAATGTCCCAAGAATAAATTAAATAAGTGCTGATTCATATCTTCTACAAGAAATAAATTTTTCCAAAGAAAAAACTCATTCATGACAAATGGAAAATTCCCAGATCCTAGCCCACTCCAGAAACTCAATAAAAATCTAGTCCTGCCTTTGCTTGAAGTGCAGCTGACTCCGCTCTCATGACTCTATCAGTGCTGGCTCCCCTCTCCTTGAGGTAAGCTGCGAATTAAAGCTTGCCTATGTGCTTGTATTCCCTAGCTTGTTTCATTTCTGTTGATGCCAGGTCAAAAGTTCCAGTCTCCACCATCAATCAGTATAGACATTGTTATAATAACTGCAACAAATTCACTGGATTCTTGGTTTATGCCTGTTCAGTAGAATATTTTTAGTTTCTTTAACCTTTCAGTTGCCCTTAGGTATAATGTGAATTATGTTTTAGTAAAAACTACTTCTAGCCAAGATTCATGAGGTTTGAATTCTAATTCTGCCTTTTCTACTAACAAGCAAGTTCTTCTGGATTCTTAGTATCTCCTCTATAAATACTAACATAAAAGTAGTCACATATAGAAAAAATTTTAACATTTTAAAAGCATCTCATAACCAAGCAATATTTCATCTCTCATTTAATACTTATGACACCACTGCAGAAATATTTATTACTACTTACATTTTACCAAAGCAAAACTACATCTTCAGGGGTTAGGTAATTTGTTCAAGGTCATATGGCCAGCAATAAAGAATGGGAATTCAAATCTAAGCATTTAGTTGGTATTTATCCCATATCATCATAGCCAGACAATTGAACAGAATTTCATGGAATTTCATTTCTATTACATAATAGTATCTCCATAACTTATTTTAATTGCCTAATTATTCTATTTCAATTCCATTCTTCATAATTCTTTTCTATATCTTATCACCAAAAGCTTGACTTCCTCAGTCCAAAGATCACTCTTTGTATGTAACCTACTAAGAATAAAGCAAAGTCAAATGTATAAAAACATATAAAACATAAACCATGATTCACAAGGAATCTAACAGTCTAGTATAAGTAATAAAGTATTTTTATGAAAGACAAAGGCTTTAATAATATAAAGAAGAGACTTAGGTTACCTGAATTCAGGGATAGAAATCTCAAATATCAGGCAGCTAAGAGAGGCACAGTGGGCCAGGTGGGGAGCAGAAGAGCGGACCCTCCCTTCCAGAAGGGAGCCAGCACAGCTCCCTGCAACTGTTGGCCTCGGAGCTGCCAGCTCTACACATCTCCAAGGAATTCCAGAAATTTTATTTTCATTTGAAATTTCATGATGTTTAGGTGTTGATAAGTACATGTTTTACTAATTGTTCAAATTAAAAGATGGAGAGCAAGAGCTGGGTGTGTTGGGAGTGAAGAAGCAAAGAAAGTTTCTCAACTACCAGGCAATCCGATCTTACAACTGTAATGTTGTTCAGGATGTGCAGCGGTTCGAGAGGGTCCAGGGCAGAACTGTGTCCGCAGTGAACACCTACACTTCCCCCAGCAGTGGTGCCTCGTATGACACTTAGAGTTGAGTGATGGTCAAGATATTCAGCTGTTGATACAGCTAATAAAAATTTTAAAAACACATACCTACAATCTGCCAATTCTCTTCCAAATACTTCAGGCATATTATTAATTTATTTGGTCTCAGAGCAATTCCTTGAGATAAACACATTATCAATTCTATTTTAGAGATGTGGGAAACTGAGTCAAAGAAAGACTAGCCCCAAATCACACATTTCATAAGTGATGAGCCTAGGATTAGAGCCCAGCCAACTGGCTCCAGGAACCAAGTATTTAATAAACACTGCCATTGAGAATGTCCCTTACCATTTCTGGGGTCAGTGCTGTGGGAAAGCTGAGGCCAGGTCCCAAGCCTCTTGCAGGGCCAGGTGTTAGCTCTTTAACTCTAGTTAAACACTAGTGGAGAGGTCCCAGAGCCTCAGGATAATAGGACAGGTAAAGAAGCTTTGCTTGTTTGTTTATTCTTGAGGGGAGGGAGGTCCATTAAAGGGCTCTTGTTGGCAGCTGTTTGTCAATTAGTTTAGAAACATTTTGTCATTTCTCAAGCAAATAGTGTTCCCGGCAGTGCCATGATGTTCAGTAGCAGTGCCTAACTCTTGGTAAGTATTAAACAGTTGTAGCCCCAATTATTGTTCCCCAGCACCATGCATTCTTGAGGGTCTCTGTTGGGAAGATGCCTCATTTTGGGTTACCTTCTGGTCTCCTGACCAGACTAGAGGTGGTTCCTATTGGATCAGGCACTAATCTCTTATCTCAGCAGCTCTACATTCTGCGCTAATAAGCTAGCGGGGCCTCCCCGGGAGATAAGGGCATGTGAAGAGGTCTGAAGATTCTCAGGGGGTGATACGATCCACACACTCTGGCTGGGACTGAGCAGCAGGGCTGGTGCAAGGCTTTATAAGTGGATTCTTTTAACAGTTGGGGGAACTAGAACACATTAAAATGGAAAAGGGGACATTTGAGAGGAAGTGTGAGGTAAACCAGGTTTGAAGAACCCTACACGTTAGCAGGCACATGCAATGCCATGGTTACGATGGCATAAACAGGCAAACTTAATTCATCTTAAATTCTTTTTTTTTTTTTTTTTTTTTTTTGTGGTACTGGAGATGAAACTCAGGGACATTCTACCTCTGAACTACACACCCAGCCCTTTTTTTTATTCTTTATTTTGAAACAGGGTCTCACTGAGTTGAAAGGGCCTCACCAAGTAGCTGAGGCTGTCCTTGATCCGTGATCCTCCTGTCTCAGCCTCCCAAATGCTGGGATTACAAGTGTGTGCCACCACACCCAGCTTCATCTTAATTTCAACACTTTCAAAATTCCGCTACAACTGGTTGATTTTTTTTTTTTTTTTTTTTGGTACAGGGGGTAAAACCCAGGGGCCTTCTACCTCCTGGTTGCACTCCCAGACCCCAGACCTATTTTATATGTTATTTGGAAACAGGGTCTCACTAAGTTGCTGAGAGCCACTAAGTAGCTGAGGCTGGCTTTGAACCTGCACGATCCTCCTGTCTCAGTCTCCCAAGTGCAGGGCTTACAAGTGTGCGCCACCATGCCTGGTTTAAAGCTGGTGGATATGATCTCTTTTGACCTTTTCTTCTTTATTTCTTTTGACTTTTTCACCAGAGCAACTTTTCCTACTTCGGAAACATTTTTGCTATCATTTCACCGATGGCTCCTTGTCTCATACACTTGAATGACCATAAAAAGTGCCTTCTATTAATATATAGATTGTTTAAAGAAAGATATAAAACACTTTATTCACTTATTATAATATTGTAAATGTAGAAAATTCTAAGGAACTTAACAGAGATTTACCAGAACTATCAGGTGAGTTTAACAAGGTTGAAGGATACATAATTAACATATAAAAATAAGTTTCATTTGTATTCATTTGAAATAATTAGAAAATAAATTTATAAAAATAATATAGAATAAATAATTAGAAATAATATAGAATATATATAGAATAAATTAGAAAATAAAGCATCATTTATACTGGCATCAGTTATATAAAGTATTTAGAGAAAAATGTATCAAAAGAGCTACAATACCTGTCAACTAAATATTATAATACCTTGCTGAAAGAGTCACTATTGCTATGAAATCGGTGTTCTCCAAAACTTATTTAAAGACTCAAGACAATCACAGCCAAAATCCTGACAGACATGTTTCCAAAAATTTATGAGGTGAGCCGGGCGTGGTGGCGCACACTTGTAATCCCAACATTCAGGAGGCTGAGACCTGAGGATCACGGTTCGCGGACAGCCTCAGCTCATTAGTGAGGCCCTCTGCAACTCAGTGAGACCTGGTTTCAAAATAAAGAATAAAAAATAGGGGAGGGGGTGTAGCTCGGAGGTCAAATGCCCCTGGGTCCCATCCCCAGACCTGCAAAAAAGAAAAAGAAAAAAAAAAGAAAAAAAAATATATATATAAATAGTATGATTAGAATCACCTCATAATTTTTTTTTTTTTGCGAATCTGGGGATGGAACCCAAGGGCATTTGACCTCCGAGCTACACCCCCTCCCCTATTTTTTATTCTTTATTTTGAAACCAGGTCTCACTGAGTTGCAGAGGGCCTCACTAAGTAGCTGAGGCTGTTCGAGAACCGCGATCCTCTGATCTCAGCCTCCCGAATGCTGGGATTACAAGCATGTGGCAGTACATCCAGCTCATACTATTATATTTTTGTAATTAATTTTTCACTTTTATTGGCACATTGTAATCATATATCATGGTGAAGTTCAGAGCAATTGAGACACACGTGCTCCCCCCTTCCTTGTGTAGGATATTGAGACTGGCATTGATAACATTGTGTATGTGCCTTGTGTGGATTGAAATGTTTCTTCATCAGATCTCTGTCCTGCCACCTGCCTCCCTCCCTTAAACCCCTCCATTACTCCACTATGGTTTCTCCTTCTTTATCTGGAGTTCCTTTTTTTTATCCCAGTCTCTCCCTAGCTTCCACAGATGAGGAAAAATATCTGACCCTTCATTTTTGTTTTTTTGTTTTTTGTTTTTTTTTTTAATTTTTTTTAAATTTTTTTTATTGGTGCACTGTATTCATACATCATAGTAGGATACATACTTTTGTAGACATACATGCACACTTTTCCCAGTCAGCCCCCACCCAATCCCCACCCCATTCTCTCCCTATCCCTCCCTCCCATGCTTGGCTTAGTAGTTGACATCTAGTATTATGGCAATTTATCTAAAATTAAAAATGATAATCTCACATAACAGTTTCATTTGTCTGATACCAAGCTTTTGATGACTTAAAGATAACATTTCAGTATTTCTTTTTGCTTTCTTTCTTACCAGAGAATATTTTTTTTCTATTTTTTAGGTGAAACTATCATATATTTATATATTTATTTTTCAGAAAAAAATCTATCCTAATATGGAATATGGACTCTAGGTACCCAAAACGATCTTGAAAAAGAACAAAGCTAGAAGATGTATATTTTCTGATTTCAAACCATATAAAGCTACAATAATTGAAACAGTGTAGTACTATTCTAAAGGCAGATATATAAACCATTGGAATTAAATAAAAGCCTAGAGCTAAATTCTTCCCTATATTGTCAAGTTATTTTTGACAAGGTTTCCACGAACATTTGGTGGTGGGAATAATAATCTTTTAACTAAATATTGTTGAAAAATAATAATTACATGGAAAAGAATAAAGTTGGACCCTTACCTAATCCCATATACAAATATTAACTCAAAATAGATAAAAGACCTAAATATAAATCTTAAGACTATAAACTTTTAGGAGAAAATCTGGGTCATTAAACCTCACAACATTGAAATTGGCAGTGATTTCTTGGTTATGATTTCAATGGCACAGGCAACAGAAGAGTATACAAACTCCCTAAAAAAAAAAATTGTATATGCAAAGACAATGTAAACAGAGTTAACAGTTACTAATAGAATGGGATAAAATATTTCCAAATGCTATATCTGAAGGTATATTAATATTCCAACTAGAAATCCTAAAAATTAACAACAATAAAGGCAAACAATACCCTTTAGAGATAGGTAAAAGAATAACATAAATAATGAATCTCCACAGATAACCAATCTTAGTTGTCTGTTGGATGGAAAATCTTGTTTCTCTAGTTCTGGAGTGTGTTACCTATTTCTTCTTTGTAGTTAATCTCTTTGAGTATTTTCTCTAGTGCTGGTTTTGAAGACATAAATTCTTTCAGTTTCTGTTTGTCATGGAAGCTTCTTATTTCTCCATCTAATTTGATAGAAAGTTTTGCTGGGTAGGAAATGTTTGGCTGGAAGTTGTTTTCTTTCAGAGTTTGGAATATGTTACTCCAAGCCCTTCTGGCTCTCATGACTTGGTTTGGGAAGTCTGGAGTGATTCTAATTGGTTTGCCTCTGAATGTCACTTGGCCCTTTGCTTTTGTTGCCTTTAAGATTCTCTGCTTGGCTTCCACATTGGTTATTTTGACAATTATGTGGCGTGGGGATCCTCTTCTCGGATCCTGTCTAAAGGGAGTTCTATAAGTTTCCTGGACCTGTGTATCAACCTCTTGCTCTATGTTTGGAAAATTTTCTGCTATTACTTCCTTGAAGAGATTGTTGATCCCTTTGGTTTCACTTTCTTTTCCCTCCTCTATTCCAATTATTCTTAGGTTAGCTCTCTTAAAATGGGCCCATATTTCTTCAATATCAGACTCCTGCTGTCGGATATTTTTTTCTAGATTAGAAACTATGAGTTCATTTTTGGATTGCTCATCTTTTAAGAGCGAGATTCTGTTCTCCATGTGTTCTAATCGGTTGTTTGTGCTTTGAATTGAGGCCTTTACTTCATTAATTGCATCCTTTATCTCTTTTTGGCTCTGAGTTCTTTTTGAAGCACCTCTATTATTTCTACAGTTATTTTCCTGATTTGATCTTCTAGAAATCTCTGATTTTCTGTTTTATCAGGTTCTGATGTTGTGGGGTTGTGGCATTAATTGCTCCAGTATTATTCCTCTTTCCCATGATTTCCGATGTTTGTGCCTTCTCTGGGTTCTTCCCTTGGGTCACTATGACTTCCCTTAAGGTGTTCTGGATCTCGAGTCAGTAGTATCTCGGACCCCACTACTCCTTTACTGGGTTTTATCACAGAGTCTCCGACCCAGAGAGTCGATAGAGGCTGCTTTAGACTGTGGGGGGTGCCAGGTTGCACGTTCTCCTATGGTGTGATATCTCGGCCACCGCCCCTCCCCCACTGGGTCAAGTCCCAGGGATTTCTCCTCTGTGGCCCGCAATTTGACTCACTGTTCTTGAGTACGCAGATGTAGCTGTACTGGCCTCGCTGAATTCGCTGCTGCTGCCGCCGGTAGCAATATGTCGCCGCTGCTACGCCCTCGGCTGTGGGGCTGGCGTTTTTCTTCTTGATTTTGATTTCTACTCTGAATCCCTGCAGCGTGTGCTGAGCTCGGCCACTGGGAGCTGTAGATGCTCTCTGCGCAGAGAAATCTCGCCTAGCTGTTCCGCAGTGCCTCACCTCGGCTTGCTGTGGCCGTCTGGTGAATTCGCCGCTGCCGCCAGCAGTATGGCGCTGCTACCGCGTCTGCCGCGTCCTCGGGCGCGAGGCCGGTGTATCTCCTCTGTGGCTCTGTTCTCAGTCCGCTTTCTCTCTGGAGCCTGGTGATTTTTTGTTTCACTGGTGATGGTGTTTTCTGGCTATGAAAGGCGCTGATTTTGTGGTAATGGAGATTTGTTGTTAGCGGGGCTCTTAAGCCCCGCTTTTCTCGGTCGCCATCTTCCCGGAAGTTTTTGATTCACTTTTTTCCTGACCCTTCATTTTTGTGACTGGCTAATCTCTCCTTGTATAATACTTTCTAGTTCATTCCATTTCCCTAAAAATTACAAAATTATGTTCTTCTTTACGATTGAGTAGAATTCCATTGTGTGTATATATCCCATAATTTTGTAACCTCTTCATCTGTTGATGGATACCTAGGCTGTTTCCATAGTTTGCTATTGTGAATTGTGTTGCTATCAACATAGATATGCATATGTATTACTATAATAATCTGGTTTCTATCCCTTTGGAAATACTTCAGAAATGTTCTCAAATATTTCCAAAATATTTTCAGAAGTAGTTCTGCCAACATTTCACCAGGTGGCTCCTTTGCTTCATACACTTGAATGGCCATAAAGAGTGTCTCATATTTTCATAATTTGTATTTTCCTCACCATCATATCTCTTTGTTTATATAGCTTAATATATGTTTGTCATTCTTCCTTTCAACTCAGTGGCTTAATCAAATTAACTGAAAGATATTTAACCTAAAGGAATTCTGTCAAGAATTAAATTTAGACCCTAATTTGACCTAACAAGCTCTCTTCCAATATAGTAACCAGTGTTATTTAGTCTCTAAATATCACTGATCTTATTTATTTAATTTTCCTTAACAGTTACCTTTTTAATATTAATACTTTGAAAACCTTTTTTTTGAACCCTGTATAGTAGCAAGTTTGAAATATGATCATTAATGCATCTATCAAACATTCTGATTTTATTAATGATAAGAGCACATGAAAAAGAAGGCAAACAGAAAAAAAAGATGTCATCAGGTTTTAACCTCTATTACAAATAATGGGAAAAGAATCATTTATTTTCAAATTTATAAAAATATGTCAAAAAAGCTATGCCTTCAGTTATCTTAAAATGTTCTTCAAAGAAAAAGGGAGGGAATGTATTGAAAATGCTTACAGAACAAATATTGGCAAGAGCTCATCAGAACTTGCATCAACTAACCTAAAAATATACATGCCTATTATCCCAATATTTCTACTTCTGGCAACCTGGTCTGATAACTCAAAACATGTTAAGACATGAACGTTGGGTGCCACCTTTATTATAAGGGTGAGAACATGAGAGCAGCGTAGAGAAAAGTGAGAGAAATGAGTTAAATGCACTGTGGTCATTCTTTCCAGGGTTCACCATTTACAAATAAGTGCTTCCTGTCTCTTGTCACCTGTTACCACATCTTTGCCCGTCCTCCTCATATCCAGTGCCATCCTTTTACTCACTCTGCATTCTACTGTGATGGTATTTCTCCAAATCACAATTTTGGTCCTGTTATCTCTTTCCTTTAGGAAAAATTCAAATCAGCAGCCTCATCAATTTCTTCAGCCAGCATATCTAGTGATTCACACACAAGGGCTGCCTCCACGGATCCCAACCAGTTCTATCTTTCCTCCAATGCAGTCAGATTGCTATCTACAATCCTGGACCCAACTAGAAACTCCATGAATGGTTCACTATTTAAAACACACCATTCAATATGATTAATGTTCTGATTGGAGGGGAGAAAGTGGGGAAGTGATGTCCAGGTCTTTTTTTTTTTTTTTTTTTTGGTGGTGGTACTGGGGTTCCTGGAAGCCCTTCTACCTCCGGGCTACACTCCCAGACCTCTTTTTACATTTTATATTTGGAAACAGGGTCTCCTAAGCCAGCGCGCGCGGCTGGCTTCGAACCTGCGTGATCCTCCTGTCTCTGCCTCCCAAGTGCGGGGATTACAAGCGTGCGCCACCACGCCCGGCCAGGTCTTTCTTCTTTTTCAGTTTTAATTGACAAGTAAAAATTGTATATGTTTATCAAGACAACATAATATTTTAAAATATGTATACATTGAGGAATGACTAAATTAAGCTATTTAGCCTATATATTATCTCACATACTTATTGTTTGTGGTAAATACACTTAAAGTCTGCTCTTAGCAATTTTCAAATATCCAATTTTTTTCATTATAAACCCTATGATATACAGTAGCTCTCTTAAAATTATTCCAATTTGAAATATCGTGTTCCTTAAGCCGGGCGTGCTGGCGCACGCTTGTAATCCCCGCACTTGGGAGGCTGAGACAGGAAGATCGCACAGGTTCGAAGCCAGCCTCAGCTACTGAGTGAGGCTCTCAGCAGCTGTTTCCAAATAAAATCGAAAATAGGTCTGGGAGTACAGTCCAGAGGTAGAAAGCCCCTGGGTTCCACCCCCAGTACCACCAAAAAAAAAAAAAAGAGAAGAAAAAAAAAGAAATATCGTATTCCTTGACAAATATTTTCCAAGTGCCTCTACCACCCAGTATCTGGTTACCACAATTTTGCTATTTCCATGAATTAAACATTTTTATTCTCCTCAGTTAAGTGAAAATATGTAGTATTTGTCTTTCTGTGCCTGAATAATTTCACTTAATATAACCTCCAGGTTCATCTATTCTGTTGTGAATGACAAGATTTTCTTCCTTTTAAGGCTAAATAATGTCCCACTGTGTATGTGTACCTATGGCTACTTTTTTTTTTTTTTTTTTTTGCATTGCTACAGATTGAATCCAGGGCCTTTCCCGTGCCATATAAGTACTCTTCAATTGAGCTGAAGCCCCAGAACTATAAGCTTCCCTTTTTTGTGTTTGTTTGTTTGTTTGTTTGTTGTTACCTTCCCTTTTTTTATTCATTCATCAGCTGGTGGTCACTTAGGTTGATTCCATAGGTTAGCTACTGTGACTAATGTGGCATCGACATGGGACTCCAGCTATCTCTTCAATATACAGGTTTCATATCCTTTTGATACATACCCAACAGTGAAGTTGCTGTGTCATCTAGTTGTTCTATTTTAATGTGTAGCTAATGTTTTTAACTAGTCCATGAAAGTAGATCCCTTATTAAATTTTGAGTCCTGTTCAAATAATTCATAAATTTATCCTATTCATTATAACTGATAACTGCATAGATCCCCTTAAAGTTCTCAACTAGTGTTTTTTTTTAAATAACTCTATCAATTAAGTGCATTTCTCTCATCTACACACTTTTGATTCCAAACCCAAAGGCAATAATCAATTTAGCCCAGGCATTATAATTCTATAAGTGCCAAGTATATATTTATGTGCCCTCATAGAATGACTGCAGCTAGGTAAGATACTCTACCCCAAGGAACTACGGAGGTTCCCAACACCCAGTTGGGCAATCTAAAGTTTATATTACATTTAGCAGAAACAAGATAGTAGGAATTAAGAAATTAACATACCTTAGAGCATAAGTGGAGAGGTAGATTTGACAGTTTGGTGACTGAAGTAGACAGAAAGGTCAAAGATGACAGTTAAGTTTCTGATGAGGAAACCCAGAAAGAAAAGGAGACCTGAAAGGAGAGACGCTGGGTTCTGTTTGGGGCATATGGAGGTGAAAGTGACTGTCATTGGGGAGTGTCTAGAAAGTACTAAGCCAGGATCCAAAAGTCAAAGTGGAAGGAAAGAATACATAATCTTGATAGTAGTCGGGATCGTTAAGGGAAAGAGCAGAGGTTAAGAGAATAAGAGGGTTAAGATAAAACTGAGAAGCAATCATAACAAACTAACATAAGAATTTAAGAAAGTAAAGAATAAATAACCAGAACATGAAAGAAGTTAAGATTGTGTAGTTTCACAAATAGCAAGAGAGAAAAGTCTGTGCCAAAAGAAAAAAGCACCCATAGACTCTACTGCTGGAATGACAAGTAGGAGACATTGGTAAGAACATTTTCAAGCCAGGCACCTGTAATCCCAGGACTTGGGAGGCAGAGACAGAAGGATGACAGATTCAAGGCCAGTACACAGGAACTTAGTGAGACTCTGCTTCAAAATGAAAAATAAAGTAAGACTGGGGGCAGAGCTCTGTGGTAGAATGTCCCTAGGTTCAATCCCCAGTGCTGTAAAAAAAAAATACATACATACATACATACATACATACATACATACATACATACTGTTTCAAGCAGAAGCAGGTGAACAGCCTTCAGAATACAGTGAGTTGAAGAGTGGGAGGTGCTCAGCCTAGGATTTACACACACAAGTAAGTATGCCAGAAATAGTGTCGGGTGGAGACAGTCAGAGAACAGCACTGAGGTATGAAGAAGCAGCGGAGGCTGCACTGGAGGAGAGCACAGAGGCTGAGGGAACAACTGTGTTGCTTTTAAGGGAGAAAAGTCTTACACATATTTAAATACCAATGAAAGGAACCCACAAAAAAAGATTTTGAAGACAGGAGAAAAAGAATAAAGTGATAGCCCCTGAAAGGGCAGAAAGGATGAAAACTAGAGTTGAAATGAAGGAGTGAATTCAATATATCTTCTTGTATAAGGAGAGTAAAAAAAGAGAATAGGTTGTTAGAAGAAGCAGTTTTACGAGCTTCAAGTTCATGCTCCCACAAACTTATGTGTTGAAACCCTAATTTCCAATGGGAAAGTATTAGGGGCCAGGGCCTTTAAGAGGTAATTAGGTCAAGAGAATGGCGCCTTCTGTATAGGAATAATTCTCTTGTAAAAAGAAACAAGGTAGAACTTGCTTCCCCTCAGTACTGTCTACCCTGTGAGGGGACAAGAATACGGCCATTTGCAAACAAGGAAGTAGGTCCTCACTAAGCCTCACATCTGCCAGCACTTTGTCTTGGATTCCCAGCGCCCAGCACTGTGAGAAATATGTACCTGCTGTTTAAACCACGGAGTCTATGGCCATTTGTTATAGCAGCTCAAACTGACTAAGATGGGGAAGGAGATGAAGAAAAGGAGAGGAAGAAAATATTTAACATTTAAAGGTTGCTTTTCAAATGAAATAACCAAGCCTCTGGAAGATTAAGTTCACTCAGGAAGAGGCAGAATGCAAATCTAAACCTAATTTTAAACCCTTCGTCTTTCTTATCCATTAAGGTAGACCGGTGGGGAACTTGTGGTTTTCTTTTTAAGGTGTTGGGGAGGAGTATTTAGACAGAGTAATGACTACCAAAATAGGTTTAAGAAGACACAGAGATAGTGGAGAATGAAAAAGAACCAAGACGAAACAAAAATGTGAAGGGTACAATAAGAATCGGAGACTTTAGAGTTGTAGGGCTCCAGTCTTCACAGGTAAGTTATTTTATATATAGAAGGGGGGAGAGAGGGGGGAATACTGGAGATTTTATGAGGGCTAAATTTCAGGAAGATAATGATAAAATAAATTGAAGATATCAGCAAGAGAGAGGCTCAGATAATGACATATAGAGTCCAAGATAACTAGGACAGGAAGTAAAGTCAGGAAAGGCTGACAAGTTAAAGAACTAAGAACTGGATATTCCTAGAAGGTGGTATTCTAGGATCCTTATGGCTAACATACTGACTAACATAAAATTGGAAGTGAGTAAATGTTTTCTAGTAAATTAGTGAAAAAATGAATTAAGGAATGAATGAATGATAACCAGGGGCCATAGTGCTGAAATATGAGAACAGAAAGGACATTTGACTCAGATCTATTCTTCATAAAGGATTTTAAATAAGATTTCTTTAAATGTCTGACAGGATCAAATAGCAATCCAATAGGTTAACATAATCAAAACCACTATTTTGATTAAAATATATATAAACTCTTAAAGTTTTTCTACAAGGGCTTAGAAAAAAAAAGCCACATCCTGATTTTAAAAAAAAAGCTGCTGAACAAAGTGTCTATAAACTTATAAATTTCACCTTTTAGAGTATTTTTTAATTTTTACTATATTTATCCTCAATATCATGCCCTTCCTAAGAGTTATGATTATTCTCTTTAAGACATAAAAATATTATTTCTTATGCTTCTTTTGAGCATAGCTAAACACATTTATATCTCAAATGAATTTCCTAAACATGAAGAAACAACAGAAAATAGCTGGCATGCTTTTAATTCCAGTGCTTGGGAGGCTGAGACAGGAGGATCACAGGTTCAAAGCTAGCTTCAGCAATGCTGCACTCTCACACTTATGAGACCCTATTTCAAAAACAAAAAATTAAAGAGAACCGGGTATGGTGGCGCATGCTTGTAATCCCAGTACTGGGAAGTTGAGACAGGAGGCTCGCAGGTTTGCAGCAGCCTCAACTACCTATTGAGGTCCTCCACAACTTACTGAGACCCTGTTTCAGAATAAAGAATAAAAATAGGGTTGGAGCGTAGCTCAGAGGTAGAATGCCTCTTATGTCTCTACATACAATTCCCAGTACCACAAAATAGAAAATAAAGAAAATTCAGAAACATTTAAAAAATTACAAAACTTACCAAATAAATACCATTACCTATGTCTGTAGGTTCTTACTGGGGACCCTGCCTGCAGTCATCTTTTTTCAGGTTGCCTGGTTTACCAACACTTCATAAACGAGCTTCGTTTGGAGCTTATTTTATAACTTGGAACATTTCCTTTCTGTTTCGGTAAATGATTCATTCCTTCAACCAAGCTATTTCTGCAAAGTCACTTTAGTTTTGCTCTAAATTAGACAGTGCCTGCGCCCATTGTGGATGGAGACCCAGAAGATCACCCTTTTCTGATTCATAGGAAACTGGATTTTTAAGGAAGAGTTTTTACCAGTGAGGCCCCTGGGGCTCAGACACATGCTGCGGCAACTCTCCTGGCTGTGCACCTCAGAGGAGCAGAAGGGGAATCTGGGCACTCGAAACCCTCCTTTCACTTCTCCATACTGGTTGCAGCTTTTAGAGTTTTAAAGCTGGAAACTCAAGAGACGGCCTTTTGAAGAACATGAAATATTGGATAGAGGGGGAGAGTGGGCCCTCCAAGAAAGCTATCCATCCAGAGCGCTGTCAGGCTGGACCCCAAGAGAGGGAGAAAGAGAGCAAGTTCTCCTGAGTCCCACCCCGTGGGCCCCAAGTTCGCGGCTGGCGGGTGTGCGCAGTGAACGCGCCAAGAGAGCTCTGGTAAGAAAGAAAGCAAAAAGAAATATTGAAATGTTATATTTAAGTCATCAAAAGCTTGGTATCAGACAAATGAAACTATTCTGTGAGATTATCATTGTTAATTTTGGATAAATGGCTATAATACTAGATGTCAACCACTAAGCCAAGCATGGGAAGGAGGGATGGGGAGGGAACGGGGTGGGGATCGGGTAGGGGCTAATTGGGCGATGTGTGCATGTATGTCTACAAAAGTTTTTTTTTTTTATCCCATTATGATCTATGAATACAGTGCACCAATAAAAAAATAAATTAAAAAAATAAAATGAAAAATAATGTTTTATCATGAAAAAAATAAAAATAAAAGAGAGCCCTTGAGTCCGGGCACTGGTTCCAAAGGCCCTTGAGTGCCTGGCTCGAGGCGCCAATGCCTGTGTGTGCAGGGCTCTCTCCTCCGTCCTCAGGCCTGGTTTGGGGCCCTCTAGCACACTGGAAGGGCACCCGGGATCTAGCCTTCTTGGGCTTCCCCGGGCCTCCATGCCCTCTGGATGTCGGCCGCCTTCACCTTGACCACTCTGGTGTCTGAGGAGGTGGCGGGCCCTCGTTGACTGGATCCTCCAACCCTTCCTGGAAGAGTTTCTGTTCACTTCTTTTTTCTCATTGGTAGAACAACATTGAAACCCAAGACCCCTCCTGAGGACACTGTCATGGTGGTGGCCCAGAAGATGGAGGACTCTCGCCTCAGCAGAGCTTCAACCTCCATCTCTCCTCCAATGCAGCCCTGCAGCCCAGGGTACTTTTTGGTTTAGTGTGAAGGATCCAAATACATCAAGGTTCTATTCTAGATCAATTTGGGCTTGTACTGAAAGAAATCTAGCAGTATATTTTTCCACATAGATAAGAAATATATTTCTAAAATATGTTTACGGCCCAAATACATTATTGTTAGTTAATGAAGAACATGCATTGGATTAAAGTAAGATGATCAAAATATAGTCTTCATAAGTATGCCAGCTAGGCCAACTCTTCACTCTCCTTTATTGTCTCCTCAACTAAGTTTAGATATCCTTACGTCCAAGAGATGGGACTCTTCTTGGGCATCAGGATAAGGGAAACACACTGTAGTCCAGTAGTCAGAAGCTTCAGCATAAGATTTGAAAAGCCTACACACACTCTATCAAGTTTGGAACTTGTTTCTTTGGCTGTCTTCATTGTAGTATTTTTCTGTTTCATGGGGCTGACAGCTATCAGCCACATGGCAGGAAATTTCAGAACCAAAAATCATAGAGGTCAGCAAAAATGTTTCTTATATATTTTTAATTAAAAATATTTTTTGGTGGTACTGGGGTTGGAACCCAGAGCATTCTACCTCCAGGCTATACCTGAGGCTGGCTTCGAACCTGTGCGATCCTCCTGTCACAGTCTCCCAAGTGCAGGGATTACGAGAGTGTGCCACCACACCTGGCTCTAAAAAAAAATAATATTTTAAGCTGGGTATGGTGATGCACGTTTGTAATACCAGCATTTGGGAGGCGAGACAGGAGGATCATGGTTCCTGGACAGCCTCAGCTACTTAGTAAGGCCCTTTGCAACTCACTGAGACCTTGTTTCAAAATAAAGAATAAAAAATAGAGCTGAAATATTGCTCAGAGGTAGAATGCCCCTGGGTTCCATACCCAATACCGCAAAAAAAAAAAAAAAATATATATATATATATATATATATGTAGATAGATTAGATGATAGATAGCTAGATAGATAGATATAAAATCAAGAAGTGCAACTCTGTAGAGTTGCACAGAAAATGGCATAAAGCATGAAAAGTAAAGCCCATGGGGTAGTGATTCTCCAGCCTCTGAGGCCAGCCCATAGGTCAGCCAGGGACCTGCATAGGATTGCACATGGTACTCTGTCAAACTCAGGCAGAAACGAATAATGTAAATTCTTGGTGTCTACTTATGTCAGTGCTTTCTGTGTGGAGTTATAAACATCGACAGGACACAAACCCAACTGGTCTCACCCAATTCACGTTTTGTGTCACCTGGCTCAATGCATATACAAGGTTCTTGATACATAGATTTTAATTACTGTGATTTGCTACTATTTCTCTCAATTTCACAAACCTATATACCTCTAAGGTTTGCTTAGAAAAGCAAAAAATAATGTGTTTTTTATTCATATTCTGTTCACAGCTCAGAATTTGGCTGAATGAACAGCTTCATGACATTAGGATAGGGAATCTGGGTAAAATAATCTTTAGGGAAGCACCAATTCTAAAATTAGTAACTGTTCACTTTATTGAAGATTCTGACATGGGATATTTTGGGATTGAGGCCGTAAGCACCCTGAAGGACTATCTGCACTCACGCCATCTCCCCTCTGCATCCATGGCACCTCTGTCCAGCTACCTGTTTTTGCAGCTACCTTGATGCACAATTCCTCACTGTACCAGGGCATCTGGTATGAACATAGTAGAATTGTCCTTTTCTAGACACTAGTTAAGTGGAAAGGGAATATCATACACCATCTCTCCCCTCGTCCCATATTTTTTCTCCTCCTGAGATTACAACCCTATGCAGGACAGTATGGAGCGTATTCCATGGAGAGTTGAATCAGGGCTTGCCTTTATTACATCTGTTAAAGATGGTGTTGGTCTCTTTCAGTTAACAAGGACTTTTTTCAAAAGACAAAATTTATCTATTGCCATGAAAGCTGTGTCCCTGCAATCAACGTTTGTTCTACATTGGTCTTGGGGAGAGTGTGGCTCTTAAGGATTTTCACAAAAACTGGGTCAGCTGGAATCCTGGGCTGAAATTAATGTAAGCTGGGGAAGGAAGCACGGTGCTCTCACAGATGCAGGGGCACCAAGGAAAACCCCAAATGAGAAGTTAAATGGGAGAAATAAAAACCTCAAAAAGCTAAGGTCCAGCCAGGTGTGGTGGCACACACTTGTAATCCCAGCACTTAGGAGGCTGAGCCTGGAGGATCACTGTTCGCAGACACCCTAAGCTACTAAGCAAGGCCCTTTGCAACTGAGTGAGACTCTGTTTCGAAATTAGAAAGAATAAAATAATAGGGCTGGGGTGTCGCTCAGAGGTAGAATGCCCCTGGGTTCCATCCCCAGTACCTCAAAAAAAAAAAAAAAGCTAATGCCCTTCATACTAATCACATTCTCTTTATTTTTCAAAGCCCTCATTCATAGCTACAAATTTATCTTCAAATAAATGTTTTCTCATATCTGTAATCTGACACCTATGAAAGTAACCTGACACTACACTTAGCCTTGCTCAACTTTCATGTGGAAAGCAAGTTCACCCTCACCTGCATCCAAGTAAAGCACGTGGCTTGTACTTATGACACATAGCAGTGACCTGCCCTTCCTTCGACGTTAGCTGTCCTCTCCAATGGAGGAGCAGCGAGATCAGATCCGCCCTCTGGATTTCATTATTTCATGCAGCACAGTGCTCTGCTCAGCCACCCTAGTGGACACGCTTCCCAATTATATTTTTTTTACCATCATCTACATTTCAGCCTCTCAGAATGGGTGTGAGAAGTACAAGAGAAGAGGCTGTGCACATACACATCAAGAACTAATGAGAAATGCCACATGTCGACAATTGATTATTTTCATACATTCCAGGCCCAATAAGTGGTTGGCAATATTTAATATGCTATGTGTTTCAAATATAACTTGAAAATAGGTTTTCACCTTTAGTCCTTTAATTGCAAAACAGCTTAATTAGAATGAAACAGAAGCCCCGAGAAAAGCAAAGATTGTTCTCTCAATACCAACGAAAATAGGAATAAACATTTTATAGCACATTTATGCTTCTGAAACTTGGTGACTAATGAAGTTATTTTAAATAATTACTCAAACTAAACAAGCTCTTAGATAAAAATTCTGAACTGCTTCATTTTTACTATAGTTATAGACTCTCTGTGCCTTCAGACATATAACAAATATAATTATGCTGCCCTTATTCCTAGTGCCCCTCAAATAGTTGATATAAAATAACAAAAAGCTTTGCTATCAAGATTTTGATAAGCAATGTTTTAATTATTAGCTTCATACCTCCTGCAGAAGGTCCCCTTCATCACTCATCTCAACACTTTTTATTAAGTCGACTTTGGAAACCACAATATCCACAACAAATGCTTTCACCATGTATTTATATGTATACCTCCAACAAAGGCTGCTGATGATAAATCCCACAGAGGCTCTTTCCAGGCCGATCTAGCAGGTAATAAAAGATAAACATCAGACTCTGATATGTCATGCCCAAGGCACAGTACGCTAGAAATGCTCTGGAAGAGTCCGATGACTAATGCTCATTTATGCCTGACTCCCTGAAAACAAAGGGCATACAAAGCTCAAAATTGTGTTCATTGAATTTTTCCTCCAACATACCAAATTTTTTGTTAAATAACAATTGTATTCTAGAATAAAATCTATTGTTATGCTCAGATGATGAAACATTTATTAAACAACCATCCTATCAAATTCCACAGACAAAAATACAAATGGAAAAATACCCTGTAATTGACCTGGATTTTTACAGGGGCAAACTTCTCCGCATGTGTAATTCCCATTTTTCTTTTTTTTTTTTCTAGGTCCCTCAGGTCCCCGAATTAGTTCTATTCCTTTGTTCTCTATCTGTAGCTATCTTTCTTAGCCCTTCTCATTCTCCGAATATCAGTCTCTGACAAATCCCAGCCTATCCCAGCTGTCCACAATTAACAATCCTAACTGAACCACAAGAAACAAGGAATGCTTCCTCTTCACTATAAAGGGGTGTGAGTGTGTGTGTGTGTGTGTGTGTGTGTGTGTGTGTGTGTGTGTGTGTTTTACTGGGGGTTGAACCCAGGGGCATTCTACCTTCCAAGCTACACCCACAGCTCTATTTTATTTTTATTCTGAAACAAGATCTCGCTAGGTTGATGAGAGTCTCACTACTTGCTGAGGATGCCTTCAAACCTGTGATCCTCCTGTCTCAGCCTCCAAGTATTGGGATTACAATCATGCACCATAACACCCAGCTTTATAAAGGGGGACTTACATGGGAGGCTGAGGCAGGAGGATTACAGATTTGAAGCCAGCCAGCAACTTAGTGAGAATCTAAGCAACCTAGTGACACCATTTCAAAACAAAAAAATGAAAAAGGCTGGGGTTATAGCTCCAATGTAGAATGCCACTGGGTAAATAAATAAATATAAATTGATGGCATTTGAAATTATACTTCTGCTATCCCTATGTAAGTATGAGCAGAGTCAGGGTAGGGGGTAAGGAGAGGGAATTTCTTCTGAACCAAACCAAATGCCCTGTAAGCACATTCCACATATAATTGTACAACCCCCACAGCTGGTCACTTCTCTCCAGAGCATCTGAGCCTGAGGAAGCCTGAGCCATACTCCAGTCAGTCAGTCAGTCCATCCATCCGTCAGGGATCTTGGCCCATTTCCAAGGCCCTATTGTCAAAGGATGGTGACAGTCATTCATATTTCCTTCACATTGGCCCTGTTTCTCTTCCTGGTACCAGCCCTTCTACTCGGTGCTCCTCCTTTGACTTGCAGGTCCTGGGATTAGACCTAGGCTGAGCAGGTGCTCGCATGGGCCTGCATCCTCAACTTGGCTGCTGTGGACGCAGGCCTCCCCAAGGGAAGGGGCCATCCCCACCAGCCCGGGGCCTGACTCGCTCTTCCTGCTTTTTGCCAGCTCTCAACTGGGGTCTTTAATTTTCATGATGCTTCTGCCAGAGTCTCACCCAGGTTTTGTCAGTCCTCTTCTGAGAACTATTTGCGTACACTTGATTCTATTTTTATGATGCAAAATAGGTGCCACTGTTCTATGGGGAAATTTTTTTTTGTTTTGGGAAAAATCCTGAAGTGCCTCTCTACATCAAAGCTAAGAACTGCTTAAGCTGGGTTAATATTGGGACCTGTTAAACAAAATACTTCCTTTATGGCACTATCTCTAATTTTTCTCCTGGGAATCATATTATCATCTAATATCTTATTCCATTTATTTTCCCTACCTTATTTTGATAAGGTAATCTTACCTTAAGATAATCTCATCTTCTCAACATGGATCCATGAGTTTCTTCTACCTTTTTCTGAGCCCTTGATTTCATATCAATGAACAAATACCACAGATACCCATTTCTGTAAAAAATATATCCTACTCTAAACAAATGTACATGTGGTATTTTAAGGGGACACAGCATGGTGTTTTCTTGCTTAAAAGTATTTTTTTCATAATTGCATAGTCATTGTGTTTGTAAAAATCAACTCCACTTTTATTTTTTTGTCTTCTAGCTTACTTATCTTTATCTCTCTATTCTACAAATTTCAGAATCTTCTCAGTTTGTCCTCTAGGCTTTTCTCTCTTTTTTTCTTTCTGTCTCTTTTTCTCTCTTTTTTTCTTTCCTATGTGATATTGTCTTTTTCTAATCAAACCATAATATAGAATTCAGATATATTGTTTGTTAAAATTACTATATTGTTGATGAATTTTATCATATGTTCTTAATTTCAAAACTGTGTATCTAAAAACTTTTCTTTCACAAAACTTAAAGAACTAAATTATGCTAATTCATCCACTGAATTGGAGTTTTCTAATTCATTCAACTCCAAATACTGATTCTCTTTATAAATTTTAATAAGCTATCCATTTATTTTATTTAGTCTAGATGAAGTAAAAACCCCATACCACATGTTTTCAGATAATTTATTCACATAAAGGACATAATTTAAAAGCTGCTACTAATACCACTAGCCCCACCCTCTTTCTCTAACCCCCACAAATAATAATTATTCATAGTTCTAATCTTCAAGATAATAAGATTATCACAAACATGAAGTTTGCCAAGGAAATAAGATAAACAATTATATCTTACTAAGTTGCTAGAACTGATATATTCCTATTTGTAAGTTTTTATATCACACACAAAGCATTCTTATCTTTACAATAAAGCCACATTCTGCTACACAATCTGGAGGGATCTGAATTCTGAGATTCTCATTTCCAGAGATTGCCTTTCCCAAGTCATCTTCCTGATTCTATCACACCCACTGGAGCAGCATCCTGACCTTTAGCTTCTAGAACAAATTATCTTCAGCCCTTCCTAATTAAAATTGGACTCTTTCCTCTCTGTTAACCTCAAGACTCACCATCTTAATGACTACTCCCACTTCTTCTGGTTCAGTTCTTCACTTCCCAAAAGTAAGTCATAATTATTTTCAAAATAAATATGGTTTGTTCATATTGGTTTATTCTAGTTGCACTGGTTATAGAAAATATGTAGTTTAATTAAATGTTATGTAAACCAATATGAACAAAGGTATTTAATATTTCTTTAAAACTAAGCTGAACATCTTGGAAAAACTTGAAAATGATACATGTCTAATAAATTTTTAAATATTATTTGGGAAAACTTAAGAAAATTTATTAAAGCTTATCATTCTCTTTCAGGTTTTATTACAATAATCTTTAAGATCTTGCTTCACAAAAAAAACTTAAAATCTGCTTATATGATATGCTATAATAATGGCTTATACAAAAAAGAAAATAAAGGATTCAAATCATTATATATATATATATATATTAATCAATGCCCTGACTCCAGATTCTATACTCTTAATTACTTGGGGGAAATGGGAAATAATTTATGTTTTTAAAAAATGTAAATAAATGTCATCAAAATGGCCATACTTTCAAAAGTGATCTACAGATTCAACACAATGCCAATTAAATTACCAAGATCATTCCTCACAGACATAGAAAAATCAGTCCTTAAACTTATTTGGAACAACAATAAAACAAAATAGCCAAAGTAGTTCTCATGCAGGAGGACTCACAATACCTGACTTTATACTATAGCCGGGCGTGGTGGCACACACTTGTAATCCCCATGCTTGGGAGCAGAGACAGGAGGATCGTGAAGGTTCAAAGCCAGCCTCGCTGGCTTAAGAGACCCTGTTTCCAAATTTTAAAAAAATTTAAAAAAGAAAGTAAACTATACTATAAAGCCATAGTAATTAAAAAAAAAAAAAAACAGCATGGTACTGGCACAAAAACAGATACATAGACCAATGGAGCAGAATAGAAGACATAGAAAAAAATCCACACACTTACAGCCAATTTATTTTTGACAAAAGGGACAAAAACATACACTGGAAAAAAAAAAAACCCTGATCAACAAATGGTGTTGGCAAAACTGGTTAACCATATGCAGAAAAATGGAAATAAATCCCACTTTCTCACTCTGCACAAGAGTCAATTCAAGATGAATCAGACTTGGAAATTAGACCAGAGACCTTGCTTAAAGAGGGCATGGTCCAACACTGCAACACATAGGCACAGATTAAAACTTTCTCAACAAGACCCCAAAGGCACAAGAAACTAAAAGGTGAATCAATATATAGGATTGCATGAAACTAAAGAGTTTTTGTACAGCAAAGGAAATTGTCAAGAACCTCAATCGAGAGCCAACAGAACGAGAGAAGATTTTTGCAAACTACTCCTCCGATAGAGGACCTAGAATATGCAGAAAACTCAAGAAACTCAGCACTAAGAAAACAAATTACCCAATCAAAAACTGGACAAGTGAATTAAATAGACACTTCACAAAAGAAATTCAAATGGTCAATAAATGCATGAAAAAATGTTCAACATCATTGGCAATCAGAGAGATGCAAATCAAAACTACCCTGAGATTTCACCTAACTCCAACTAGAATGGCAATCATTCAAAACACAAACGACAAATGCTGCCGAGGATGTGGAGAAGTGGGAACTCTAAAACACTGTTGGTGGGATTGCAAATTAGTGCAACCACTTTGGAAAACAGTATGGAGGATCCTCAGAAGAATTGGAATGAACTTACCATTCGATCCAGCAATACCACTTCTGGGTATCTACCCAAAATAAAGGAAACCAAACTACCAAAACAATGCATGTGTATCTATGTTCATAGCTGCACAATTCACCATAGCCAAACTATGGAACCAGCCAAGATGTCCATCAACAGATGAATGGATTACAAAACTATGGGATATGTACACACTGGAATTTTATTCAACCATAAAGAAAAACACAATTACATCATTTACAGGGAAATGGATGGAACTGGAGGACATTATGCTAAGTGAGATTAATCAGTCACAAAAAATAAGAAATCAGATGCTTTCCCTAATATGCTAAAGCTAGGAAGAAGTGGGTAACAGGAGGAGCTCTAGATAAAGAAGAAAATCTTATAGAGGAGCAAATAAGGTGACCTAACTGAGGGAGTTGGAGGGGGGATAGGGAAACTCTCTAAAGCACATGATGTACTTAAACAAACATATCAAAGTCAATCATTAAGCCAAGCATAGGAAGGAGGGATGGGGAGGGAAAGGGGTGGGTGTTGCGCCCACCTCGACCAGCAAGGAAGACACAACACTCAGACTCTTCTTCATGCAGTTTATTCAGGAACCTTGAAAACAATCTTCTGCCCCGGGGAAAGCCAGCCCTCAGCTTAAGAGGTCTCAGTCCAGCCAACCCTGACATGCAACGTGGCAAACGCCGATAGGTCCACACAAGCAGAAGCAGGCCTGATGATCAGCCTTAGCCAAATATGGAGTTGTTTACCAAAGAGAGCTCTTGCTAGAAGGCGGAAACCGGCACCATCTTTGGGGCGCGGCGCCACGGCTCTCCACAGTTCCCCCTTTTTGTTTTACTATTCAGCAGGTGAGAGTAGAGGTCTGATCTCCGATGAAGACACATGGACATTGTACAAGTTCTCCCCTAGGTGTCACCCACCCAAGCGAGTACTAGACCTGTCCAATACCTTTTTCTCAGAGGCGGGATCTGGGGTATCAACCCGCATGCAATCAGACATGCTCTCCTCTGGGCCGCAAAATGCTGTCCCAGAGTGCAGTACTTGGCCTCGCATCCTGAGCATCATAGTCACTTTTTTAGGGTGGCTAACCACACCTGGGGGGACTGTCCTGCTTCAATGGCCGTGAAGGCTTGAACGATCATGGCTGCATTACGACTCTGTGTGGCTCTGATCTTGCAAAGACACCACAAGCATACCAGGGAGACAAGTATAAAAAGACCTGCCAAAGCCCCAATTCCCACCCATTCTTTCAGATGGTCCATGGCGGAGGTTAACCACGATGACAGTCCTGAGGCGAGGGAAAGGTCCACCCTGGTGGAGTTCACATGTACCACCGCCAGCCTCAATTCCTTCAAGGCATCTTCAAATTCAAGCGACCAGTTCTGTAGAAGGAACTTAGAGACCTAGACAAATTTGCAGCTCTTGTATAATTGGCATATTGAACTGACGTAACACACAATCCCTGCAATTTCCACTCACAGCCCAGCTGAGCCAACTGCCAAAGTGTATCCACTTGTTCTTGTACCAGATCGATGCGTTGATTAACGATCATTAATCCTCCCTTTATTTGAGCATTAAGAGATGTCTGTAGATCCAGGGTGTGAGCCACAGTGGATGACAGATTATTTAAGGTGGAGGCAGTCTGGACTGAACTAGTCAGGGCCACTGCAGATACTGTTGCTCCAACAGCCGCAAGAGAGATAGCAGCCACAATGGCAGCAGTGATGCCAAAATCCCTCCTGGGACTGAACAGGGTCAGGCTACTAGGCGCCTCCAGAGGCACTGGCACATAACGAGGCATGCGAGTAACCACCGCTATAGGATGGGTGCTGGCATCCCAGCACAAAGCATAAAAACACAAATTTTTAGTGCTATTCAACCTATTCTCTTCTACACTGCCATTACTAACTATCCATACAAATGGGGGCCATAAACATACAGGAGTGGGGGAAAAGGAAACATTCCTTCCCGGGGTCAATAACTTAACTCCTCCTTCAAAGTTTGATTGATCCCAGGAAAAGCTGGCATTGCCCATACCTCCCCCATGCACCATGGCTAGAGGAGAGAGATCTGAACAGCTACCGTAAAGGAGGCGGCAATACCATATGTTCGCACTGACTCTGCCAGGGATTTTATTATTTTTAAATCTAATGGGTCATGATACCTTTGCCCTTGATCCTCAAAGACTGGGTAAGTCAGGGACAGTTCAGTCCGAACCTGTCTCCATATTTGCGGGCAAAGTGATCTCCCCATACCATTCTGGGTAGGGGGCATCGGAGCCGGGTATGGCGACGGGTCAGTAGGCCCACAGTCCTCCCGTTCCCCTTTCCGGCTATCCGTCTCTACTTCCTTTTTCTTTTCTCCTTTGCAAAGCTTGGTTTTTTTTCAATAATTCGGCAAGAGCATGAAGCTCCTCCTCCAAATCCGTAGACTCCCCCCCCCTTCAATTCTCTAAGATCTGGATATAATCCCTTTTGGTCAACCTCTTCCTTTGTTCCGTCCCCTTTCTCAGATCTTTCCTCCTGTAACTGTTCTAGTGCAGCCTGCCCGCTTTCTACGGCTTCGGTGCACTTTCTGTCCTCAAGACAGCTCCTTACCAGCTTCCATATTGGTCTAACACCTGCCTTGAGCGTTCCCTGATCCCAGGCAAAATCTAAGTCTCTTCCTAACTTCTCCCAAGATGGAACCGTGAGACTTCCGGTAACGGCAAACCAGGGTGCCACAGTGTCACATTCTTCCAGAAATCTTTCTAACGTACTCTTTTTGATTTTTAAGTCCTTCAATCGGAGCAGCTCATCCAGAGCCAGAAAAATTGGGTGTGATTGAGAAGCGCCCATGCTGAGAGCAAACAGTTGTAAATGCTATGCTAACCCTTTCACTTTTTCGCCACACTGCGAACTCCTTCCCGCTCTCTCTTTATCTACAGCAGAGAGCAACTAGCCGCAGTTTCCACGGACTTTATCGTCCCACCTTACCTTGGGAACTTACCAGCGCGCTGCCCTGACTGCATGAAGTTCTGAGCCTTTCTCGAAGAGGGGCAGGAGGTTCCCCGTATGGGCCACCACTTGTTGCGCCCACCTCGACCAGCAAGGAAGACACAACACTCGGACTCTTCTTCATGCAGTTTATTCAGGAACCTTGAAAACAATCTTCTGCCCCGGGGAAAGCCAGCCCTCAGCTTAAGAGGTCTCAGTCCAGCCAACCCTGACATGCAATGTGGCAAACGCCGATAGGTCCACACAAGCGGAAGCAGGCCTGATGATCAACCTTAGCCAAATATGGAGTTGTTTACCAAAGAGAGCGCTTGCTAGAAGGCAGAAACTGGCGCCATCTTTGGGGCGCGGCGCCACGCGGCTCTCCACAGGTGGGGATCTGGTAAGAGCTAATTGGGTGATGTGTGCATGTATACCTCCACATGTCTTTTATCCTATTAAGATATATGACTACAATGCACCGATAAAAAATAAAAAACTGAAAACCCAGACAAAAAAATGTAGTAGCTGGGCGTGATGGTGCATACTTGTAATCCCAGTACTTGGGAGGCTGAGACAGGAGGATCTGGGTTTACAGCCAGCCTCAACTATTTAGTGAGGCCCTCTGCACCTTAGTGAGACCCTGTTCCTAAAATAAAGAATAAAAACTATAGCTGGAGGTATAACTTGGAGATAGAATGCCCCTGGGTTCAATCTCCAGTTCCGCAAAAAAAAAAAAATAAATAAATAAATAAATAATAATAATAATAATAATAATAATAATAATGTAGTACCTAAATCAGGCAGAATGGTGCAGGCTTATAATCCCGGTACTTGGGAGACTGAAGCAGGTCAATGCCCTCAGAAATTTATGAGACCCTGCTTCAAAGTAGAAAATAAAATCAAAATGGTGGTGTAGCTCACAGGCAGAATGCCCCTGTGTTCAATCTCTAGCACCATAAAAGAGAATTTATAAGTCATTAAACTTCACTCAAACTAAAAAGTATTAAAATAAAAACATCCTATTAACACTAAAGTCAATTATTTTATCTGTAAATACGTATGCAGATATACTTCATGTCCTGTTAGAAAGCTCTAGGTGATTACTAGTACAATCACTAGAACTCTATCCCTCGACTCACATTGTCAGTCGAGTATTTTTGTAGCTAAAAGCCATATTATAGGCTCACCATGCAGACGGCTACTATATTCCTCTCTCTTGCTTACTTGGCCATATGGCATATAACTAAATCTATGATATTAGCATGGTATGCTAATGTTATTTTAAATCAGTTTCCCAAAGGAGAAACCAAATTTAGTAAGTAGCTTAGAAGATATATGAAAAAATTGTACATTGTCAATGAGTCAGTATTACAATATTTTTCATTCACAAGCATTGTTCAGTACCTACTGGATTCCAAGAGTCAATCAATCAATCAGAACGACTGCAGCTATTGAGCCGAGAGTGTGAGATTCAAGCTTTTCCCCTAGCACTCTTCAGAGACAACATATGGGAAGTGTGTTCAACTCAAGTACTCCTCATGCCAAAAAGTTGTCTAATTGAATGTATCCAGAAACGAGTGATTAAAACGATTAAAGGAATTATGTGATTCATTTTCTGAAAACAGATTGCAGAAGCTAAAGTTTACTAAGTACCAACAAGGGGAAACGGTATGTTGTGTACCAGGAATTCCTGCCTTCTGATGAATTATTCAACAGTATCAAAGAAGCAAAGTATGCAAATTAGGTAAAGTATTAAATCTATTCTTTCATGGTAGGAGAAACAGTAGGAGGAAATAAAATCACAATGACTGGTTTTGTTGCATGTTTATGTATATGTTACAGTATAATGTATGAAACACATAGTTATTGCTTTCCCAGCACTAACTGCCAAAGAAATGGGCTAAAAGCATGCCTGCTGGGAATAAGGGGATGGTGGATTTGTGAGAATGGTATTTGAATCCAGAAAATGCAAGACACTTGCCCGTCCATTAGGAAAATGTGGCATAGGATCACCATGGGCTGTAACAAGAGAGGCAGAAAGATAAGCCTATCTTTCTTTCTCTTAACTGGTGATTTTCTTGATGTCCATCGGCTCCTCCTTCATCTGTATCCAGTGTGATCCGACAACTGTAAGACAACCATCCCCACACTTGCTGAAGGGAATGTGGCGCCACAATTAGGAGCGATACTAGAGCTCTCCTGGTAGTTCTGAGCTCCCCATCAGAAAAGTCCACACCCATCCCCACTTCTACTTCTGTCCAGAAACAGTTCATTTTTAAAGAAAACTGTAGATCTGTTTAGAGGATTGGGATCTTAAACCTATCATTTAAAAAGATAGTTATTGTGGAATGAGTAAAAGGGCCAGTGGTTTTAAGGGGCAATGGGAACACCCAGATTTTTTCTGTTGTCCTTTACATTTACTGTAGAAAAGAAATATTATCACCTGACTTTTCTTTAAATCTATTTGGGCAATATGTAGAAAGCAATGTTAGTTCCTGATAAAATAAAGTGAATATTATGTAAAATTGGTACAATAAAAAACTAGTTTACAATCATTTTAATTCAGCACTGCCAATAATTTGCACATACTTTTAAGCATTCATATATTTAGCACAGACTTCATAAAGTTAAATGAAATCAGTTTTTAACATAAAGCATGAAATTCTGAACTCAAAGGCACATAAGATGCTTGCAATCATAATACATAATGAGTTAAAATTATTCCGAAACACCCAAGCTATTTTTTTTGGGGGGGAACACCACAGAATGTAGTTCTGTAATACTATTTATTCAGCAGATTTGATAGTCAGTGTTGTCCATGTTTTGTTCTCTTACTAATGACAGCATCTTATTTTTTGCAATGGTGCTTAAAAATTACTGAGAATCCCCAAAGCCTTTTATTTGTGTGGGTCATAGCAATCAGTATTTACCATATTCAGAAGTTTAATAACATATGTAGCACAAGTTAATATAAATGATACATTTTTTCAGAATACCTATATTTCCCAGAACATAAAAAGTGTAATAGAAGTTCGATGCCATTTTATATTGCTGCAAATCCCTTTAATGTCTAGGTAAACAGAAGCCACCGAAATGTCTGCTTTTGCACGCATCCTGTTACAGTGATACATGTCATTCATTCTATAGAAAACTCATGAAAGTATGAGAATGCAAAAGGTAAGTAGTATCTTGATATTATAAAGAAAATAATTGCAGCCTCACAGTCCCCTCAAAGGATCTTGGGATTCCTAGGGATCCCTGGATCACACTTAGAGAACCACGGCTGTAATAAAGCAGCCCTGGGCTTAAAGACCTGAACTCTATAGAAAACCATGCCTCTTAAAGGAAAATCTTGTGATTTTCCCAATCTCGGTTTCCTCATGCACACGATAAGCTTTGGCATGAGACGACCTCTCAGGTTTTTCTCCTCACTCTATGTTACTGCATTGTCATGGGAAAGCACAATAACTTCTGTGCATTCTTGGCCTCCTCGTGTCTCTGAAAGCTGCCCACTGTCTTTTCAAGTTTGCTATCTACCTAAACCAATCAGTCAACTTATGTCACTAAGAACGTCAACTGACGCACAGCATTCATCAAGTCTAGGACTAATTCAGCCCTCCGATATTTAAGTAATGTTATTTTTCAAAAATTTGAAACTCACTATTTACTTATTGCTACATACTAGGTTATTTAAAATAATTTAAAAAGGGTTAATCATAGCTCTTTTTCTGATTCAATAAAAACAATGCACATGACAAGTAGTAAAAGAAGATAGGTTTATGTCTAAAATGGAAATATTATGACTAATACATAAACATATATATGTTGATATATACATGTGTGTGTATTTATTTAATCAACTACTAAGCTTGAGTGTCCAAACTACTAAATAAAAATTTTCTCAATGATTTTAGTATAGTATAATCTATGTGACCAAATAAATGCAATGGAGTATTCTCTTATAGGGAGAAATTTTATTACTTTTTTTTTTTTTTTTTTGCAGTTCTGGGAAAAGAGCATTCTATCTCTGAGCTATACCCCCAGCATTATTTTTTTATTCCTTATTTTGAAAAAGGGTCTCACTGTGTTACAAAGAGTCTCACTAAGTAGCTGAGGCTGTCTGCAAACTACAATCCTCCTGTCTCAGCCTCCCAAATACTGGGATTACAAGCATGTGCCACTACCCCTGGCTTTGATTACTTCTCGAAAAATTACTTTAGAAATAGCAGGATTTTTACCACCATGTTTTGCATAGATCAGAACCACACATTTAGACTCTGATTCAACAACAGACTCCCAATTTCTGACTCAGACCAATATCAGCTTGATTACATGAATTAGCATTAGTCAGTTATTCACCAAACATGTTTCTCATGGTGATATCCTTGGACCATTAACTGTGGTTAATGGAGTTCATCTCCTCTCTCTCCTACATTCTTGGGTTTACTGAGCATGTTTCTGAGTTAAACATTTTTCCTAGTTTAATCAAAACATTGCTCCCTCTCAAACTTATTTGAGATTTTCTCAGATTCACATCTTGGTTTTAATAATGTAATAAGATTTGTTTAATATAAAAAGCTTCAATTTTCTTATGTTTTAATTATAATAACTTGCCTACTCATATCATAGTTAGAAATATAATTTGAACAATGTTAATAGTGATTTCATGCCAATAAAATACTTGACAAAAGTTAGTCTGTAAGCTGACTCATTATGTAAGCTTGCATAATTTTTTAATTAATGCCTATTCACATTTTAACCCAAATCTTCATAAAAGATTAGGCATCCAGTTCATATTCATTATTTACTAGTTATTTTTATAAGTCTGAAATATGAGCTGACATCCAAGAATTCATATCACTTTAAATTTTATGTTTATAAAAACAACAGTGAAAAATGTATAATTTGAACAAATGTGTAATATCAAAAAAGGAATTTCTGTGTGTGTGTGTGTGTGTGCGCGCGCGCGTGCGCACGTGTGTGTGTGTGTGTGTGTGTGTGTGTGTGTGTGGTAGTAGGAATGGAACCCTGGGGCTTTTTACCCCCAGGCTACACTCCCAGACCTATTTTATATTTTATTTGGAAACAGGGTCTCACTAAGTTGTTGAGAACCTCACTAAGTAGCTGAGGATGGCTTTGAACCTGTGTGATCCTCCCGTCTTAACCTCCCAAGTACTGGGATTATAAGTGTGCACCACCACACCCAGCTAAAAACTGAATTTCTTCGCACACAATTCCATGATTGACAAAATGAGCAGCCCTGCCCTACTTTTAGTTATTTCTCTGGTGCTCCATGGTAATCTATAATGGCAACCTGGACTCTGGCAGATGGTCCTGAGCAGGTAAGGGTAGCATTCCCCACTCAAGCAGCAGAGGGGAGCTTTAGACACTCCCAAAACAGGACAGGCTCTTTTGCAAAGAACAAATGGTGACTGTGGTAGGCAGAATACTAAAGATGGATTCTCAGAGATTTCCCACCCACTGGTTATTCAATAGAATCTTTCTCTAGTAACTGCTGTGTGAGAAATTTACTAATGCAATTAAAATCCCAGATCACTGATTTGAAAACACTGAGATTAACTGGGTGGGCCCAGTACAATCCTATGAGCCCTTTCAAAGCAGCAGAAGGGAAACTCAGAGATTGGAAGCCATCAAAAGTCCTCAGTGCCACCTTGCTGCCTTGAAGACAGAGGAGGCCACGTGACCGGCAATGAAAGTAGTCTCTGAGGCGCATGATGCTCTCCAAGACGACCACAGCAGAAGAACAGGGGGACCCCGCAAGCCCTGTAAAAGAAAGTCAAACCCAGCCAAAAATCTGAAGGAGCATGGAAGTACATCCAACACCTCCATGTCATAGCCCAGCCCAGAACCAAAACTTTAATATTCACCCTAAAAGAGAAGCCAGCAAAATCTACTGTGACTTCTGAGTTAAGAGAACCCTGAGATAGCAAATAGGTATGGCTTTAAGTCTCTAAAAAAGCAGTAACTTGTTATCCCACCACAGTTAGCAGAGAAAAATACAGTCACAAACAGAAATGCAAATATCAGAATGGCTTGAACTACTGACAGCAAAGCTATAATCTAGAAGAAAATAGAACAGAGCTTTTGAAAGCCTCAAGGAAAATAATGTCAAATTTAAAACTATCTACCCAGTCAAACTATCAGCAAGTGTAAGGGTATACCACACTACTCTAGAAACACAGTATCCTTCATTATGAAGTCTTTCGTAGGAGGCTACTGGAAGATGTGCTCCACCACAAAGACAATAAATCAAAACAGAAGAAATCTTGCCGGGTGTGATGGCGCACGCTTGTAATCCCCACGCTTGGGAGGAGGACACAGGAGGATCCCGCAGGTTCGAAGCCCCTCACTGGCTTAAGAGACCCTGTTTCCAAATAAAAATATAAAATAGGTCTGGGAGTGTAGCCTGGAGGTAGGTAGAAGGGTTCCATCCCCAGTACCATAAAAAAAAAAAAAAGGTAATCTTGGAATTCAAGAAATGGTGAGAGAGGTTAAGTTTCCCAAGATGATGGCTGTATACACAATGCCCACAGGGAAACCATTCTAGATGTGAGCCCATCCGAAGGCCTGGGAGAAATTCTTCAAAATGATGAGCCTGGCAAGAATACTGGCATTTCTGAATGTATTAAGAGGAGATTTTGACAACTGACTAAGATTTTAGGATCAAACTGATTCTCTTTATGTAGGGCATGGACGCTCAGCATCCCTTTCCCTTATCTTGCCTAATGCTGTCTTCTGTTAATCTGTATCTTTTGAAATATCCTTGAGAGTCAACTGGTAAACATACACAAAATGCTTTCCTGACGTCTGTGAGCCACTCTAGCCAAAGAGTAGCTAAGGAAGACAGTATCAGAACAAATTAAATCATAGAACACCCAGTTGGTATCTGCCAGAGAAATGTTTGGGGTGGAGGGGATGCAGCTGGTGTCAAAGTGAGCTATTAAGCACAAGTGGTATGAGGATAGAAGGGAAAAGCAGTTTGTGGAGAAAAATCTCTGTTCATGATTCCTTTTCATAGTATTGAATAGTTCTTGTGATTTTCTCCTTTACAGATAAATTTCAAAATCTGTGTGTGTGTGTGTGTGTGTGTGTGTGTGTGTGTGTGTGTGTGTGTGTAGGGATTGAACCCAGGCCATTCTACCTCTGAGCCACAGCCACAGTCCTATTTACCTCTGAGCCATACCTCCAGCCTTATTTTATTTTTTATTTTGAAACAAGGTCTTAGGAAGGCTGGCTGAGAACTTGGATCTTCCTGTCTCAGCCTCCCAAGTACAGAGATTACAGACATGTGCCACCTGGTAAAAAGCCAGTCTAAAGCCAATCTTATTGAAAACAAAAAGAAATCTATTTGGCATTTTGAATTTACATCACTTTGTGGAATATCTGGGGAAAAATTGACATCTTCATAATCTGAATGCTATCATGATAACACATTCATGGTTTTATTCATTCGTTTGTTTTTCCAAGATCAATTTTTTTTATATATATGCTTTAAAGTCTAGAGGGGTCTAAGATAAGTGCTGCTTTTCACAGTCAATGTAACTCATGTTTGATGAAGTAAAATGAGACTGTTACCAGGTGGCAGTTTCCTCAGTTCTTCCTAAAAGAAGTATTTTATTATACTTCTTTTATAAAGAAGAAACAAAGATAGGATGACAAAGATAGGATGAGTGCAAAAGATGTATTTAGTTGGTGGACAGTTTTCAGAGGAGGCTGTATTAGAGGGTAGGAACATGCTGCAGAGAGAGTTGGGGAGTGGTCCATTCCAGAAGTGGGAAAGTCAGTGACATCTTCCACGTGGTGAGTTCTTAAATCCTGTCTGAATGCCTTCCCTCAGGTGTTATGTATTCGGTTGTGATGACTAGTCGTTTGCACCACAAGTTGATGCAGCTGTGCTGTTTCCATGGTGCTGAAAAGTTTCCTATGGGTACCTAAAACCCACTGGCTCGGTGCTCTGCGCCTGCTCCAGAGGACTGCCTTCGATAAAGTGGTATCTGTCAGTGAAGGAGGCAGTTTATGGGCAGGTTCCCCATCACCACAGGTGGAGTGATTTTTCATCACTCCCAGTAGAACAAGCCATCTCCCCACCCCTTGCTCGCATCTGCCTAATGACCTGGCAAGATAACTGATGATCCTGTCCTTGAAAGTTGGAAACTTGCTATTATCTGTTTTTTTCTTATTTTCAATTAGTCACCAGCCAAAAACGTGCAAGCTGAATGACTAAATGTGTTTCTGAAGCCTGCTCCAATAAATGGTAACTCATTAAAAATCTGAATACTTGCTGAGTCACACATATGACTCATATAGCAGAGCCCATTAGTCAGGAATGACTGGCAGAGGAATATTCCTAATGTTAGAAAAAGGTTAACTATGTGAATATGAAAGTGGGATATAAAACCAAGTCTCCTCTAGCTCTTGACAAATTTTCTTAAAACTGAAGAGGAAATCTCTTTCTTCAGATACCAAAAGTCAAACAAAACCATTTATTTATAATAGAAGATAGCATAGATAAATGAGTCAATACTAGCTCAGAGCTGGAAAATATAATCCAACTTAAAGAGGACACTCAAGAGCCGATGACCTTGAAAAATAGCCACAAAAGAAGGATCGCAGACTGCCAGCCTCATACAAAAAGATGAGAAAAGGTAATTAAGCCTTCGGTTTATGTAACATTCTGGGCTTGTTCTTACTTTTAATTAACAGACTAAAAGATTTAGAATACTTAATCTCTACAAGGCACTACTTGGTACTGTAGAAGAGACAAAGAAAAAGCAGGCAGAGTTCTGGCCTAGAGAATCTGCCATTGGTAGGTGTAGGGAGGCATTTACCAATTATCTTAACCCAAGGGGGGCTAATTACAATAGAAATGCAGATCTTCTACAAAACAGTCTCCCAAAGGGTAAGAAGCTAATGCAAAGCCTTTGGGAGGAGTTAGCCCTGGAATGCAGCCTTGAAACAATGTGTATTGGTATTTGTATCACTGAGCTAGCTCTGCACAGGACTAACTAGGTAAAAGCCATTCGGCCATGATGAAGAAAGGCAAAGAGAATCAGGGTGGCTCTGACTCTGATTTTCTAAGGCCTTATTATGTGCCATGTCGACAAAAGCATGATTGTCAGAATTCTAAAAGGCCTTATAACTGCCGGGTGGTGTGCATCTGTAATCCCAGTACACATGAAGCTGCGATGGGAGGATTGCAGGCTCAAGGCTGGTACCAGTAATTCAGTGAGCCCCTCTTTCAAAATCAAAAAATACGAAAGGGCCTGGAGATGTAGTTCAAAGATAGAATGGCCTTGGGCTCAATCCCCAGTGCCTTAAAAGATAAAAGCAGGTATGGTGGCACATGCTTGTAATCCTAGTACTTAAGAGGCTGCAACCGGAGGATCACAGGCTCTAGACTGTGTGTGCTAACTTAGCAAAACCCTGTTTCACAATTTTAAAAAAAGGTTGGGGATGTAGCTTGAAGAAGAATCCTCTTAGGTCCAATCCCCAGTACAATAAATAAACAAATAAATAAATAAATAATTGTACCAGTATTGGGAATGGCCTTGGAAGATTTGAGAAAGCTCTGATCATTAATAAATATATTTAAAAAATAATTGTGTCAAAATGGCAGAACCGGGGAAAGGAAGATTCGGTCTTGGTTTTGGTCAGGAAGCAAACAGCTACTGAAACTTAGATTGACTTAGCTAAAAGTAATTAGCAAGTCCATAGGAGAGGGGAGCTAGGACTTCCTCTTTCTAAAGACAGATCTACATAATAATCTAGCTAGGAGGGGAGGAGGGGATTGACCTTTGTGAAAGACACCTTGGTGGGGGGAGGTAACTTACAGGGTAAGGGGAGGAACCTTACAGGGTTTTTACTATGTCAGAATTACGTGAACAAGATGGAGGGTGTCATTTGAACCACCCCCCCCATACCATTTTGCATGGGGCTGTAACTATCTTCTGTATTTCTATTTTTTTTAATAAACTTCTTTAAATCTTCACCAAAAAAAAACCATCAGCTTCAAAACCATAACATTAATTAATTAAATGTAAAGTAAAAAAAAAAAAAAAAAAGCCTCTATTTCCAGGCCTGGGTATAAACATCTTCAACCAGCTAATCATCCAAATATTAACAAATGTTGCTAAAAAGGCATTTTGTGATACAATTCAGGTCCCAAATCAGTTAAGGCAGGAAAATTATCTCGGAGGGCTGACTTAATCATAAGCCCTTTATTCTGTATCTCAAGGTCAGTAACAGAAAAGTTAGAGAGTTCCAAATTTGAGAGGGATTCCAGCAGTGAAGACATTTTCTACTACAGGCTTCAAAGATGGCAGAAGCCACATGTCAAGGAGCGCAAGTTGCCTTTGGAAGCTGAGGGTGACCCCTGGCCCATGAGGAAACAGGGACGTCAGTCTTACAGTAGCAACATTAGGACATACTTCTGCCGGCCAGCGACCCTGAAATGATGAAATTCAGCTCTAAGTTCAGGGTATCAGGACCTGATAACAAGGCGCTAGGAGGGCTGAGTTTCTATATGGAGAGAACAATCCACTTCCAAATTTATATATTCAGGTGGTGTTTTGTGACATGACTATACAGGTCAGCTTCATAGAATACTTAGGAGACATTACAGTCAGTTTCAGTTATTAGATACCTGGCCAAAGATTAAGAGGTAAATGGCTTTGATAATTGAAAAGTGCTTTTTAAAATTATTCACTAAACAGGCAAAAGTTGAAAATATGTGAAGACCTATCATGTAAATTAGTTAAACTCACTCATAAGGGATATTAAAAGTGAATAAACTTTGGAGTTAAGAAAACTGAATTTAGAGGCTTACTTTGTGTGAGGGGCGTTTATATAAAAACACAGGTACTTCAATTTCTAAGTTTCCTTTATCTGTAACATAAAAATAACTATTGTGCTAATTACCTCATAGGCTTATTACTAAGAAAAAATTTACTAAAATATACACAGCACTTTTTTTTTTTTTTTTTGGTGGTACTGGGGTTCCTGGAAGCCCTTCTACCTCCGGGCTACACTCCCAGACCTACTTTTACATTTTTATTTGGAAACAGGGTCTCCTAAGCCAGCGCGCACCTGGCTTCGAACCTGCGTGATCCTCCTGTCTCTACCTCCCAAGCGCAGGGATTACAAGCGTGTGCCACCACGCCCAGCCTATACACAGACTTATTGGTAAGTAATTGGTGTTTTAGCCTATTAGAAATGCATTTGGCTGGGCATGCTGGTGCATACTTGTAATCTTAGTACTGAAAGGCTGAGACAGGAGGATCACAAGTTCACAGCCAGCCTCAGCTACTCAGTGAGACCCTCTTCAACTTAATAAGATCCTATTTCAAAAATTAAAAAAATGGGCTGGGGATGTGGCTCTGAAATAGAATGCCCCTGGATTCAATCTCCAGTACTGAAAAAACAAAACAAAACAAAACAAAAAACAGCATTTGCTATTCAATTGCTGGCATCTAAATATATTGTCAGTGCTCTAGTCTGAATATTTGACCTCTTCCCCAACTGACACATTGAAATCCTAACCCTCAAGTTGGTATTTGGAGTGAGGCCTTAGGGGTGATTAGGTAATGAGGTGGAGCCTGGTGAATGGGATCAGAACTCTCATAAAAAAATAAAAAATAAATTAAAAAAAACAGAGAGACCAGTCACCTGTCCAACCACAGTTACAAGGAGAAGACCACTGTCGTGGAAGAGCAGACCCTCACCAGACACCACATCCACCAGCTTCCATGTTAGTTGTCCTGGTCCTCAGAACTATGAGGACTGTCTGCTTATTATAAGCCGCTCACTTAAGGTATTTTGTTATAACATCCTGAGCAGACCAAGTCAACAGGAAAAAAAAAGTAGATGTATTCAAATCTTGAATTTGAATCTCAAAATAAAATCTAATAATCTCAACTGCTGCTTCCATTACCCTGTAGACTACTCTATTTTTCAAATGGAATTTTAATTACATATACTCTATGTCTATGTGTGCCACTGTGAGTTCTTGTTCTTGAGTACTTTAGGGGGCGAAAAAAAGCAAGAACTGCTGCAGCTTAAGCAAGTTTTATTATTACAGGCAGAAGGGGGGCAGAGCAGTAGAACAGTAAACGCACCACATCAGAGAGACTCAGTGGAGTGCCTCGATACTGAAACCTGACACCATCAAGAATGCAGCCTTTTTTTTTTTTTTTTTCGATACTGAGAATGGAACCCAGACTCATTCTACCTTTGTGGCACACCCCCAGCCCTATTTTTTATTCTTTATTTTGAAACAGGGTCTCACTAAGTTGCAGAGGGCTTCACCAAGTAGCTGAAACATGATCCTCCTGTCTCAGCCTCCCAAATGCTGGGATTACAAATACAATACGGGACACCACGCTGGCTGAATGGTGCCTTGTATAGAAATGTATTATCTTGTTCCTCCTCTCCTGATCTTCAATAGTCTTCTTTTCCCACCAGAGGCAGGTACTTGAGCCACTAGTTATCTCTGCTGTGAGCCTTTTTTTTTGCTGTTAGCTTTCTGTGTTCATCCTCATAAGGACAGACCGTCTGACATCACTGGCTAAAATGTGTCACTTAATTAGCAAGGTCAGGGGCTGCATGGCAGAAGCCCGCTTTGTTCTTTGCTTGTTTTTACTCTTAAAGTTAAAGCTTGTATTGTCCACTAATGTCCTTAGTAAGTTCTCTGCCATCCCTTTATCTCTATCTGCTAGAAGCTTATTTTATTATAAAGAAAAGAAAGACACAGGAACATAGCCTTTTTAAGTATAGAGGTTTTTAAGGCTTTAAGTATTTTGTGTTAATAGTAATTAATATTGGGTTAATACAGCTTAGTGTTTCATTTTGGGGATTAAACTTTTGTGAGAATTTGCATATTTTTTTGAGGCATTGGGAATAAAACCCAGGGGCATTTTACCTCTGAGCTACAAGCCCAGCCCTCTCTTTTATTCTTTATTTTGAGACAAGGTCTCACAAAGTTGCAGAGGGCTTCACTAAGTAACTGAGGCTGGTCTTGAAACTGTACCCTCCTGTCTCAGCCTCCCAAATACTGGGATACGAGTCTGTGACACCATGCATGGCTTTGCATAAGTCTGTTCTAAGTGCAGGTGTCTATATATTTGGCATTTAGTGTTTGTGTTAGGATAAGCAGCCCAGTCATACCAAAGATGGCGGCTCTCTGGCTTCTCTTCCGGATTGTGCTGGCAGCCAAAGGGGGGCCATGGGATGCCCAACAACTAGTCCTCTGATAACATACCCACTGGGGAATGAGCCACCCAATCAGTAAACGCCCCGTACCTTGTGCGATCTTCCACTGTGAACGGAAGCCCCCTCCTCAAAAAATTCCCAGCTGCCTGATATAAAAGGGAGCTAGGCCGGGCGTGGTGGTGCACGCTTGTAATCCCCGCGCTTGGGAGGCAGAGACAGGAGGATCGCGCAGGTTCGAAGCCAGCCGCGCGCGCTGGTTTAGGAGACCCTATTTCCAAAATGAAAATGTAAAAAAATAGGTCTGGGAGTGTAGCCCGGAGGTAGAAGGGCTTCCAGGAACCCCTGTACCACCAAAAATAAAAAATAAAAATAAAAATAAAAGGGAGCTAGGATGGCTTAATAAAGTGCTTGTGCTAGCTTACTTGCATATCTCTGACAGCTGGCCTTGGGTCTTTCCTACACCGACCCAGACCCCCCCTCCCCTGTCAGTTTGGCTGGGCTAACAGCCAAAGGTCAACCTTGGCTGGAGCCTTTGGCTAACAGCTTAGAGACAGGGAAAAGCATTTTAGTGTTCTGCCTCCATATGAAAGCTTATTCTTACTAGCAATTAATACTGCCCCCATTAGCAATCAATACAGGCTTAATCCCCATCACTCTATAGTGTTTTCAAGCCTGAAACTGATTTCTTTCAAAATACTGGAGAGATAGAAGGTCATTGCCCCAAGGACTTTACAACATATAATGGGAGATGTTATGGTTGAGAAGCTGTTAAGGTGGTGGAACTGCCCCAGGGGCTCTGTTGGGCTCCCCGAAGCTTATAGTGAGAGATGTAGCAGCAGGTTCTTGTTCTGAGCTAGGTATAGAAAACACTAGCCCACAGTCTGTAATATTAAGCAATTTTTATTATTACAAAGATGGAAAGATAGGGCAGAGTTTAATAAACCTCTATACCAGATGTAATATGCCGGGGGGGGGGGGTAACTTGAAAAGAAGTCACCTCACTGGAGGTTCCTGGACCCAGGCCGTTTTAAACCAATAATCTTCTGACCAAACTAGATCGGTCCTTTCTAGGGTCAGGGCTTTTGATGTGGGGATTTCTTCCTGTAGACCTGCCTTACACCTTTTGTTACACTCCAAAATGTGTTAGTTGATTATCAAAGCCTGGGATTTCTTGGAGGCTCATGGAGATCCCTATGTCCCTGAGGAAGTTTGCTTCTCTTAAAAATGTAAAATACCCTAGGCTTCTAGGCTTCCTCTATTCTCTTGCTAATCACCTAGGTCCTCTGCAGCCTTTTCTCTTAAGCTCCAGGTTTTCTAATACCGATGTTATTTTCACATTTTAAAACCATTTCCCAATACTGGTACAGGAGAAGTTCTTGTAACTGTAGCTACAATACTTAAGAGTAAGTTAATAAGTACACAAAGAGGTTTTTTTTTTTTTTTTAAAGAAAAACATAAGAATGGGCTTTGTGAAAAAAGAAAAGCAATTTAGATTACATAAGGTGGCACGTACTGCTATGTTTCCAGATAAACAGTAGGTGGCGACATCCACACAGTCTTGGTTTTCAAATGCTCATAACCCCCTCAAAACAAAACCTAAGCTAATGATTCACTAAATATGGGACTTTCCAAAACCCATATGTTAAAGGGATAGTTATGCATGAGTGCATTCTTTGTATTTTAGAATAACATGTTTTATGCCTTATCAGAAACTCTCCACTAAGATCATGGATATTAAAATGTTTCATTTATGAGTCATGTTAGATTGCTCATCTGACTCCTAAACAAGGGACAGAACTTTTCCCTCACGTGGATTAACCAGATGCGGTGGGTGAATTAAAAGGGGTGAAGACAAGTTCTTTTTTATTTAAAAAAAAAAAAAACCTATAATGTGACCTGTTACCAGAATTTGCAGCGAAGTACAGAAAACACATCTGCAGTGAAGAGAAGCCGAAGCTGCACCTGTTTCCTTTCTTTTCTTCCTGGAGCCGGGGCAGCCTCCACCCACTGCTCTCTGTAACACTGACAACTGCAGGCAGATGTGTGATCCTAGCGCTGCTCTCACAGATGAACTTCCGAACCTGAGAGGAGGCTGTAAGAAGTACATGGCAAAGTCTCAGTGGCCTTTCAGGTCTGGGTGGGGTTTATTTTGTCTGTTTTTCTTGTTGCTGTTTTGCTTGTTCTGTGTTTGGCACGTTCTACCTCTGAGCTACATCTCCAGCCCGTTTTTATTTTTTACTTTGGCCTCCCCAAGTTGCTGCTGGCCTAGAACCTGTGATCCTCCTGTCTCAGCCTCCCACCTGGGGGTATTTTCATCGTCTAGAATGATGGGATTGGCTATTATTTCACTTATAGAAGTCATAGTAGCAGGGGTGTGCAGAGGTGCTGCTTTATGACAGCAGAGGTCAGTAACACCAAAGGAGAAGGAAATTGAGAAAGTGGCCAGACCTTGTGTCCCCGTCTTTGACTTTCAATCTCCAGGCAAGAGGCAAGCTCTGGACACGCGCAGCTGACTGGGTCTGTGGTACTGACAGCAGCTCCAGTGCAGACACAGTCCCACCCAGCAACGCTGCCTTCCCTAGCTTGGGGAGGAGGGTGGCATTGAAGATGTTCCCTACCAAGGACACTGCTCCTACTAGGAGCATTTTTAGAGAACTATAATAGATTACAAAGTAAAAATTTCCACTCTACTCTTAGTTGAAATTTTTTCTTACTTCACTAATAACTGGACTTGGACTTATCTTTCAGAAAGAAGCAAATTGCAGAAGAGGATAAAAAGAAATAAAATAGTTATTCCTTCTTTCTTCTGGCAAATATAGTAGCTTGTCAATCACTGTTCTAAATACCCAAGGTACAAAAGTGAGTAAAAGTTTCTTTTCCCTGTAGAATTTAGAGACAGATGAAGGCAGACAGAAAGTAAACAAACCAACAACAACAACAAAAAAAAAACTAGAGTATCATTTGATGGAAGCTATATCCTCTATGCTGCCGTAACATCACAAGTAAGTAGCTAAAAGTAATGGAAAGCTTTTGTTTCCCAGTGCTAGAAGCTTGAAGGCCATGTTGGCAGGGCCATGCACCCTCTGATACTTATAGGGGCTCACCCTGCCTTCTTTATGGTTTCCAGCATTTTGCTGACAGTTTTCAGCATTACTTGGCTTACACATGAACCCCTCCAACCCTCTACATTCACATGTTCCTCCTGTATCTCTTTGCACTTTCTTCCTCTTTCTGTATGACAATGTCTATATCCACATTTCCCGTCTATAAGGACATTCATATTGTCTCACCCTAATAACCACGTGTTGGCTATATCTGCTAACACCCTATTTGTAAATTCACAATCTGAGGTACTAAACGTTAGGACTTAAACATAACATTTCAGGGGAACATAATTCAAGAAATAGCTGACATAATGAAGAGTAAACAAAATATAAGGAGATCTGGGGGTGTAGCTCAGCGGCAGTGTGCTCACCTCAGATGCATGCGGCCTTGGCTCCATTGCCAACACTGTCACCAGACATGGATTCAAGGAAGCCCCGCCCCTCAGAAAGGGAGAGGAGGACTTCAGCTCAGGCCCAGCACGTTCTTGCCTTATGCCACAGAAAGGAATTTCAGGATGCATCAAAAGAGGCACCAAGTCTTCTCAGGAAAGCAACAGAGCAGGGATGTGCTTCAAGGAGAAGTGTGGGGGCCCTCTCCTTGGAGACTATAGTGTACTTTTGGGGTTGTGGACTCTTCTTTTCAAAGGCAACTACAAATAGTGAACACGGGAAGTGTGTGGGGCGACGTCAGCCTGATGAGCTCACCTCTCTTAATCATGGATCACAGGGCAGGTCAGCGGTCTGGGCCTTTCGGGATCTCTAGCTTGACATCACGCAGTGAATGGATAATGTTTGGAATATACTTGTATCATAAGTCTCTAGCAGTATTTTCCCTTGTTTTTTCAGTCTAAACAAATATAGTGTGTTACCTCGCATTAATAGGCATTAATCATCTAGACTCAAAATTCAAGGTGGTTTCTTTTTTTTTAAGAATTTGGGCAATAAGAAAAAAGAACTTGGGAGTAAAGGCAGGATGTTCATGCTTCTTAGATTTAGTTTCTTTTCCCTTCTCTGTCAGTCTCCTTTCTACCTATCTTTATTTATCTATTTTTTATTTTTTCATTTATTTATTTATTTATTTTGGTACTGGGTATTGAGCCCAGTAGCATTCTACCTCGAAGTTACATCACCAGCCCTTTTTATTTTTTATTTTGAAACAGGTTTTCATAAAGTTGTTGAGGCTGGCCTTAAACCTGTGATCCTCCTGTCTCAGCCTCCCAAATACTGAGATTACAGATATGTGCCAAGTACCATCTCCTTAATTCTTTAATCCTACATCAGTACAACAAAAATTAAGAAAAAATAGAAAATAAGAGTGAAGGGAAGAGGAGGCATGTTTAGATACAGTGGTCAAGAAGGTGATATCTAAATAGAGAGGGGGAGATTTAAATAGATATCTGAGTAATTCATTATGTCATGCATGTAACTGGAAAAACTTATAAAAATATAGAATTTTAAGTGCCCAAATTGTAATGTGACCAGTTGTTTTCATTCTTTAAAATATTTTTATGGCTATAAAAGAAAGGTCTATTTATATCACAGCCACAAATCATTCTTTTTAACTTTGAACAAACCCATGATTTTCAGTTAACTCCTCTCTAGCCAGAATAAAGAAATGTTGAATAATTGGACACTTAAATGATCACTCCTTAAATAAATACTCGTTTTGCAGTTACTGTGTGCCAGGCACATTTAAAGTGTGTGTGTGTGTGTGTGTGTGTGTGTGTGTGTGTGTGTGTGTTTATGGTACTGAGGATTGAACCCAGAGGCATATATATTTGAACTATACCATCCAGCCAGTGGGGAGCCATTAAGGTTTTCCCCTAAAAAAATATTTCTGACTCAGCTGACTGTCCTTCGCCCAGAGTCAACAAGGTTTGGGGTCATGGAAAGTTCAAAGTAATTAAGGTCTGAGAGATTAGATTCGTGTTGTTTGTGATGGCACGAGGGTATTGATTGACCTGCCCGTGATGTAAGGTACTTTGGATATGTCATTATTGTATTCCGGTGTAAGAAACTGTATAAATACCACAAGAGAAATAAACCGGGGTTGGCCCAATAGAGATTGGCGACCCTCCCATGCTTCAAGAGTAATAAACCCGGGATCGGCCAGTAGAGATATCGACCCGGGAGTGGACTGGCAATCCTTCCATGCTTGAGTTAAAATTCTTTGAATTAAATTTTTAGAATTGAATTCTTTCATCCTCACTCCTCTCTTCAGAACCTGTACTTATCCTGGCTGGCTCTGGCACCAGCCATTTCTGTTTTTTGTGAAACAGGTCTCACTAGATTGCTGAGAGTCTTGCTATATTACTGAGGCTGGCCTTGAACCTGTGCTCCTCCTGTCTCAGCCTCCCAAGTACTGGGCTTAAAGGCATGGGCCACCACAGTTGGTAAAGGAATCTGATGCTCTTTGCCATCTTTCAATTTACTTTTCATTAGGGGCCACCCCTGAATTTGGCCTTTCAATTTCTTGCCCTGTGGTTTGGAAATTGAAGTCACCTTTGAGTGAAAGTTCCATGCAATTACATGGAACTAAGAACCATGGCATCTCATGACCCATGATGACAGCCCGGTCCAGGAACCCATCTGATAGTGAGCATTGTACAACATTGTCCTTAAAATGGTATCAACTTGTCCATCAAAACCTTTAGCAACAGAAGTTCACAGTCCCTCCAACTCCATGGTCTTAGTCTGTTTTCTAATGCCAAGAACACAATAGCACAGACTTTAACCAAAATAGGTTTATTCTGGTCCATGATTCTGGAGGTAAATGGCCAAAGGGCTGCTTCTGGTGATGGTTTCTTGCTGGCAGAGTGACTCCCAAGGCAGTACAGTACATCCTATGGGCAGAGAGAGAGGGGTGTGAACGTGGGCGTGTCTAGATGTCCCTGGTTTTCCTCTCTCATGTAGCCACCAGGATTCCGTCATGGGCTCCACCCTGTTGGCCTTATCTAACCCTAATACTCACCAAGGCCCACTGTAAACACCATGGTCAGATTAACTTTCCACTTTCTTATTACCTAACAATGGGACAGAATTTCTGCAGGTAAAGCCAGCCACTGTGGTACACATCTGTGATCCCAGCTATTCAGGAGTCTGAGGCAGGAGGATTGCAAGTTTGAGACCAGCTGGGCAACTTAGCAAGGCTCTGTCTCAAAATTAAAAATAAAAGAAGCTGGCGCTATAGCTAAAGTGGTAAACAACCCTGAGTTCAATCTCCGGTACCCCCCAAAAAATAAGAGGTGTAGCACTGTCCCTTGGGGGAATCACTCAGACCATATCTCTCATCAGTCGAACTGGAATCTCTCATCCTTCCCACGCAACCCCGTTCCAGAAACGCAGTCCTGCTGCTGTTTGTAGAAAACACCAGCCTCTGCTGCTCTGCCGTCATCAAGCCTTTATTAAAATACCACCCCCAGCCGGGCGTGGTGGCTCAAAATTGTAATCCCAGCACTTGGGAGGCTGAGACAGGAGGATTGCACAAGTTCAAAGCCAGCCTCAGCTACTTAGTGAGGCTCTCAGCAACTTAGTGAGACCCTGTTTCCAAATAAAGTATAAAATAGGTCTGGGACTATAGCCTGGAGGTAGAAAGCCCTTGGGTTCTACTCCTAGCACCACCAAAAAATAAATAAAAATTAAAAAAAATACCACCCCACCTCAGAAATCCTTTCCTAGTAATTCCCCTTAAAATTAGCCTGCCTACTATGCTGTCGATTCAACTGTCCTTATTCTTCTCTGCATTTTTTTCTCCAAAATACCCATTATCATCTAATTGTTCTAACTCAGTTCCTCTACTATATTTTTCTCCTCCTGGAATATAAACCCTAGGAAGGCAGAGGTTGCATCTCTTTGTGTACTGCTATGTCCCCCAAGTGAAAACCAAGCCCCCCACAGGGTAACCGCAAAACAAATAATTCTTTGAAGAACAATCACTTGAGCTTACAATCAATTAGCGCCCTTTGTGCTACAGGATATTTGACTGAAAACTATTATTTTTTCTCAGGTAGGCCACATCTAAATAGTAACACTAAAAGCACTGGATTCAAATACAGTTGTAGAAAATTCAGAGGCATTTCTTAAAATTGGTGATACTCCTATTTGTCTTCATAAAGGGTAAGGGTATTGATAATTTGGGTCCTGCACTCATGTGACTTTGTGTCACATGACCTCTGCAGGGCAAGGGAGGGGCTGAAACCCCGCAAGAAATGGGCGTTCCCGCTAGTAAACCCCCATCTCGCAAGATGCATACCTTGAAAAGGAGAGCCCGCATCCTCAAGCTTCGGACAGGCGCGCGGGCCCCACGGTGCCTTGCCCTGATCCCCGGGAGAGCCGTGCAATTAAAATTTTACATGCCACGTGTACCGGACCTCTCTCGTGTTTTTCACATTCTGCCATACTCACATTATTTTTTATTTTACTAGCATAATTTTATATTTTAATTATCATTTGGTGCCGGACCGGGAGAACTCTTGGGTCCCTCCCCCTTTTTTTTCTTTTTTTCTCTTTTTATTTTTACTCTCTTTGAGCCCCAGACTCTCCGACCCGCCAGCAGCTCAACTGTGAGGTCCCACACCAGCGCTCCGCTTGCAGGCGTTGCTCCTGCTGCTGCCGCCCCGTGCCTGCCTGGACCGTAAGCCTTCTTCCCCAGCCCCTCGCTCTCCGGGAGAGCCGGCGGCCTTCTTCCTGCCCCGGGCTCTGCTGAGAGTCCGTGGCCATCTTCCCAGCCCCAAGCTCTGCTGAGAGCTCGCGGCCATCTTTTCGGACCCGAGCTCTGCTGAGAGCCGGTGGCCATCTTTCTGATCCCGCGCTCTGCTAAGAGTCTGTGGCCATCTTTCTGGCCCTGCGCTCTGCTGAGAGCCGGAGGCCATCTTTCTGATCCCGCGCTCTGCTGAAGAGTCCATGGCCATCTTTCCGGCCCTGCGCTCTGCTGAGAGCCGGTGGCCATCTTTTCCCGCCCACACGCTCTCTTCCGGAGTGCCGATGGCCATCTTCCACTGCCACCGCGGCCACGGCCACCATCGCCGGGGCGTGCAGGCTCAGCCAGCCGCCAGGCTGCCAGTTCCACCCGCCCGGAGCCAGGCTCCTTGGGTGATGCTGGCACCTGCTCTGCCCACCGACCTCCTGTATGGGCCAGGACCTCTGCCTGCCGCTTGGACCTCCTAAAACCGCCGTTCCAGCTCGGCGCTCCGGTCACCGCCAGGACCTCTGGCTGGTTTGCCCCGCCTGCCCCGAGCCAGGCTCACTGGGCAGTGCACAGCCGGCCTCGGTGTCAGCCACAGTCACCCGCGCCAGGCATAGCTCTACTCGCTGCTGCTGCTCCGTTTTGCCCGCCAAAGCCAGGCTCACTGGCGGTGCTCCTCGGGGCCCAGCCTCAGCGTCTGCCATGTGCCTGGAAGCCATTTTGTCTCCACGCCGCAAACCCGACAAGCCGTGCCGCCTGCGTACCACTGTTTGATCCTGCCTGCACCAGCCGCCAGTGCCGTCCACACCAGCCACCAGCGTCCACGCACCCCAGCTCCACCGCGCCCCCAGCAGCTTCTCAGCGCTTCTGTCGCAGCCAGCGCTGGCTGGCAACACTTTACTCCGGTAAACTGCCTCCTTCCCTTGGTTAGCAGGTTCCGGACTTGGGTCTTCCGGTCCACTGGGACCCCAAAATCCAAGCACTTGGTGACCCATTGTCCCTGGTCCACTGGGACCACCCTCTGGATGACCAGGTCATCCTCTGGTTTTGAGAAGGAATGAAGACGTTCTTCCCTATCTCTTAACCTCCGTTTCTGAATGATTGAGCAGGGAAATTGGGGACGCCCATTTCCTGTTCTTCATTTTCGCCCGCGAACCAATTATGGAAAGTAAAACCTTTATACTAGCAGATGCCCTGAGAGCCTGTCTGCCTTGATACGAGTTGGGAAATGGGTTGTGGTGGCCCAGGAATAGTTAGAAACTTTTATAAGCGATCTGGTATCCCTCCAAATGCTCCCCCATCAGCTTCCATTTATTTTCCCGCCAGCTGCCATTTTGTGATGGCGCGTAGTCGCTGCCTGGTGATGTCACAGTCGCCATCTTGGCCCGCGCCAGACTGCAATTTTGCTGGGCGGCCCGCTCTGGCGCGCCCTAGGTGCTGCGGGAAACACCAGGCCGGGGCTGGGGCGACACCCTCTGCCCGTGGGGAGTCTGCGTTGCCATTCTCGCCGGACACCCGCCCCGGGACGTGCTCTTTATGTGTGAGTGTAGGTCTGTCACAGCTGACAGAACCTTAACATGGCATCTAAAGTTTTAATTCCAGAGAGAAACAGGCGGAGATGGAGCGTACACTCCGACTTTGCCAAAAAGCAGATCCCTGGTAGCTGCCCTTTGGCTGGCGGTGGCGGCTCAGCCCTCTGGAGTGCCACCTAGGTGTGGAGGACTGCAACGACAACTACCTCCAGGAGCCTGCCTGAAGTGGGGCAAAGCCACGCCCACCAGACTGTGCCTGGCGTGTGGCCAGGAGGGCCACTGGAAAAGTGCCCTTGGAAAAGGATGAACCCCAGGTGCCTCAACACAGGGGGAGCACCTTTCCAGAACAGGCCCTGCCCCTGGCCCTACTCAGCCTGGCTGAAGACTGACGGCTCCTGGATCCCTCAACCTCCATCCTCTTTGCCAGCACAGGGTAGCTCTCCAGGTACTGAGTAAGCCAGTCTCCTTTTTGGTCGCCTGCTCAATCTCATGATTTGTTTTTTTCTTTAATATCCCTTGCCTGTTCAAGCCTCCTCAAGCGCACATTACTAAGCTGTCCAGGGTAACCTCCAATTCACACTGCAGCTATGCACCCACCTGCACCCCCTTCTGGGGGACTGGACTCCCGACTCCTCCTGGCCTGGGGCCCCTGACAATGCCCCTTGACAGCAGGAAGAAGCTAGAGGGTCCAATATCATCTGTTACCCCTACCATCAAAAGGCTGGGATGATAAGTTGGGTCCTGCACTCATGTGACTTTGTGTCACATGACCTCTGCAGGGCAAGGGAGGGGCTGAAACCCACGCGAGAATTGGGCGTTCCCGCGAGTAAACCCCCATCTCGCGAGATGCATACCTTGAAAAGGAGAGCCTGCGTCCTCAAGCTTTAGACAGGCGCGCGGGCCCCACGGTACCTTGCCCTGATCCCCGGGAGAGCCGTGCAATTAAAACTTTACATGCCACGTGTACCAGACCTCTCTCGTGTTTTTCACACTCCGCCATACTCACATTATTTTTTATTTTACTAGCATAATTTTTTTATTTTACTTATCAGGTATGTCTTTAAATTCTAACAAGGAAGAGACACTCAGTTTAACAATTCTGTGTTATGTTGACCTAACTTTATACACAAATGAAAACTTGGGGAGCCTGACCCAGGGAGTTTCTACAAATATTCCACTGAATATCCATCATGCTCTCTAGATGGACTAAGTGGTATGGCTGTCACACGTATATGTTTTGAGGACAGCCTCAGCATATAGTGTGACTCTCAACAACCTAGCGAGACTGCTTCAAGACAAAAAATAAAGGCTGGGGTTATAGCTCAGAAACAGAATGCCACAGGGTTCAATTTGCCAGTATGTTGTGTTATATATGTGGAGGGGTTGGGGGGAGAGAAAGACAGAGACAGAGACAGAGAGAGGTCTATTATGACTAGTATAAATAGGAGAGCTGGGCCGGGTGTAGTGGTGCACGCTTGTGATCCCTGTGCTTGGGAGGTGGAGACAGGAGGATCGCGCAGGTTTGAAGCCAGCCGCACTGGCTTAGGAGACCCTGTTTCCAAAAAATATATTTTAAAAAAAGTAGGTCTGGGAGTGTAGCCCAGAAGTAGAAGGGCTTCCAGGAACCCCAGTACCACAAAAATAAATAAATAAATAAATAAATAAATAAATAAATAAATAAATAAATAAGTAAATAAATAGAGCTGGGTATGGTGATAAACACTTGTAATCCCAGTACTTGAGATGCTGAGACAGAAGGATCGCAGGTTCAAAGCCAGCTTCAGCAACTTAGCAAGGCTCTCAGCAATCTAGTAAGACCCTGTTTTAAAAAATAAAATAAAATTGAGTGGGGTGTAGCCTGGAGGTAGAACACCTCTGGGTTCAATCCCCAGTATGTATACATATACATATACACACATATACATATACATGAAAATACTTATAAATTACTTAGTGATATTCATGTCCAGGTATAATTATAAAAATTGAATATTAGGTTGCAACAGTGCTGGGAATTTGAAATTTATTCTGATACTGAATCGCATCTGTAGTAAAACAGTAGCATTCATGTCAGGCTACTCAGAGTCAGAGCCCTAAGGGGCCCTGCTTTCAAGTCAGAATCGGGGGGAAGGTGCATGAGCTCTGATATCCTCCCTGTGCCTGGGGATTCGCTAAGTTGCTGAGGCTTCAGGGCGGGCCTTTGTGAGGTGGTTAGAGTCCGATAAAGTCCAGCGCCAGTGCCTCACTCCTAGACATTGTGTTTTCGTGGGCCACGGCCTGGCCTGGTACTTCTTTCACTTCCTAGGTAATTCGAAGGCTCAGAAAGGTAGAGAGCCCCTGCAGGAAACAGCAGGATGTTCTCTGGGAAGTAAACTAGAAACTGTCAGACTTCCACAGCCTGCTACTAGTAAGCTAGCTCAGGGGGGATCAGGGCTTCAAAATCACTGGACCAGGGGAGGCAAAGGGCACATTTCACTTCCGGTATTCCCAGCACAGATGGCCAGGCGTTAGCATTCTGATCGTAGAAGTGCAGTTATTTCGGCTTATTGTCAAGATCCTTGAGCTATTAACGCTAGATGACATTCCCCTCAAGCAGGAAGTCACATTATAAGATCAGAGCCAACTGCTGCAAGTACCCTAGAGAAAGTAAGAATCAAGAAGTACTGGTGTGACCACAGGTGCCGAAAGAGAAGTCGTCAGCCCAGGCTACATTTCCCATTCTGTGCCAGGCAGGGCGGCACATACCGGCAACCCCAGTACTTGGGAGGCTGAGCCAAGAGGACTGCAGGCTCAAGGGCAGACTCGGCAATGTACCGAGACTCTCAGCAACTTAGCAAGACTCTGTTTCATAGCAAAGCAAAACAAAACAGAAAAAGGGCTGGGGTTGTATCTCAGAGGTAAAAACACCACTGAATTCAATCCCCAGTAACAATAACAAAAAAAAAAAATCCCATTCATCCAGTTATTAGATGTGAACATTCTGTTTAACTTCTCTGTTTACATAGCAAGGACAACAAACCTACCTCAGTGTACTTGTGAGTAGGTCCATGCAAGCAGCGCAGGCCCACAGGGTCCCACACCCAGACGGCCCTAGCTTTGGGGTTTAGTGTTCTGCAGTTGTTGTCTTGAAATTTTTAATAACTTTGTTGCTGAATCTGAGTTTTGTAAGGGAAGACCTGTGGGACCTGGGAGTGGGTGCTGGAGGATCGAGCCTCGGCTCACCTGGGTCCTGCCTTCCTACCTGCCCAGGATGCCTCCCAAGGCGCCCTCCTCAGCTACCAGCAGTGTGTGCCCCCCCACCCCACAGGGGCCTGGGTTCCTGTGAGGGTCTGCATTTGCCTTACAAGTAACCCCATGTGTGGGGGGTGATGGGAATATTAAATAGCAAATGTAAAACCATGATACACAGAGAAAGAAATTTTCAAAGAAGGGGGAAATTATTCTTTTCTGCTTTTGAACAAATGTAGTGCCTGCATTATCATTTTGCACTGGCCCCTGCAAATTAGTAGCTGGACCTGTCCAGCTACTAGATTTATTTTTTAGATTAAAACTATTAAATTATATTTTTTGAAAAAGCACTTGATAAATCAGCCATTAACAATTTTTAATTTTCTTATTAGTGCAGGCCTGGTGGCACACATCTGTAATCCTAGTACTTGGGAGGCTGAAACAGGAGGATCTCAAGTTTGAGAATAGCCTTAGCAACTTGGCAAGACTCATAGCAACTTAGTGAAACCCTGTTGCAAAATAAGAAAATAAAATAGGGCTAGAATAAAACAGGACTCAGAGACAGAATGCATGTTGGATTCAGCCCCAGTATTAAAAAAAAAAAAATTGTATTGGTGCATTGTAATTTTATAAGATAGTGAGAGTCATAGTGATATATTCACATATGCACATAACATTATTTGGCCTGTGTGAAACTAGATTTTTATACACAAATTTGATTCATACATCAGAAATAAAACATAGCCAGGCGTGATGGCACAGGTTTATAATCCCAGCATTCGGGAGGTGGAAACCAAAGGGTAACGGTTCGCAGACAGCCTCAGCTACTTAGTGAGGCCCTTTGCAACTCAGTGAGACCCTGTTAAAAAATAAAAAAGACTAAAAAATAGAGCTGGGGGTGTAACTCTGGGGTAGACTGCCCCTGGGTTCCATACCCAGTACCACACACAAAAAAAAAGAAATAAAACATAAAACAAATAAGTTGATTCTGTCAGAAGAGAAAGCTTTCTATATACTAGTTTTCCCAAATGTTAGTTCCTTCTCATCTCTACCAATATGTTGTTTTTCTAACAATGCAAATTGTTAAATTACTAATGAGCACATATTGAAAATTATACTATCGCTATCCAGACTTCTTTCTCTCTCTCTCTCTCTCTCTCTCTCTCTCTCTCTCTCTCTCTCTCTCTCTCTTCTTTCTTTCTTTTCTCTCTCTCTCTTCTTTCTTTCTTTTATACTGGGGATTGAACCGAGGGCATTATACCATGGAGCTACACCCCCAGCCTTTTTTTTTTTAGTACTGGGGATAGAATCCAGGTATTCTACCTCTGAGCTACACTCCCAGCACTATTATTTTATCCTCTATTTTGAAACAGGATCTCACTAAGTTGCAAGGACCTCACTAAGTAGCTAAGGCTGGCCGCAAACCTGCGATCCTCTTGTCTCAGCCTCCCAAGTACTGGGATTACAGGTGTGCGCCACCACACTCAGCTTATCCACACCTATTTAAAACATTAGAGGACAATCTAGAACATATCCTGAGTGTTCTTCCAATCATTTTTGTTTCCTCAGGACCAAGGTGGGTCCCTTCCATATCAACTAAAGTCATAGGTTCTCATCATGCTAGGACCAAACAACATCAATAAATGAACCAAGAACTTTACTTTGAAAACCAATAGGAAATTGTTTGCATCTATTCACCCACCCCGGAAAGACTTAGAGTCCCAACAAGTAGAAGTCTCTACTCCAGAAATGACTTGAGACTCTGAGCCACCTGATTTTTTTAAAACTAGGGCATAAATTTTAAAATGATTGTAATATCCTTTAGAGCCATGTGGTATTGATTTTCCTGTGATACCTCCTAAGACACAAAAGAGCCAGAAGAGAAAGAAAATAAGGATTCTATTCACTGCAGATGCTGAAATAATCACAAACTTTTTTCTACACTTACCTGTAAATGAGAACCTGTAAATTTAAAACAATACCTGTCTTATTAGTGCAAAGACTTATTACTTGAATGATGAGTGATTTATATTGTTATAACCCCATCCTAATGAATTTTGGTCCTTTTTAAGTCTTTAGAGCCAGACAATGGAATTTCTCAAGTCCAGAGTGATAATGGGAGAAAAATAGTGGCCAGAATAGCTTGTCAAGGAACCACCTATTCCTAGTTTGTATGTTTACAGCACCAAAGACATTGTTTTTTCTTTAATTGTTCCTCTGCAAAGAGAAAGACAGTATTCTTGAATCTCTTCATTATTCACAATAAAGTCTTTTGCTCTGATCTTTGCTGATTGTCACTGATATCCATTCCTCTCCAATTTGCATCTGCCTTGAGTTGTCAACTTCAAGAAACACACACAGGTAACTCATGAAGGTCAATACACAATTGTGTGATCACTTAATTTGTTACATCACAATTGTAGACTCCTTTGGGGCTCTGTATCTAAAAGACCCCAGGAGGACAGCTCTTAGTCCATAGTAGAGCAATCAGTTTCTTCAAAATAGGAGGTAAAATCAGAAGACTTTTCTCAGCTTTCTAAAAATAACACCCCACTGAGCCCCAAATGTGTGGAAGTGTTCAGATTGGTTTAATTTGTTTGGTCAAGATGATCTAGGGCTCTGTACCCACAAAACCCTAAATATATTGAGAGGGAATGCTGAAAGATGGTATTTTCTCAAGTCACTGTTGATCAGGGTTTTGTTGTTGTTCTGGAGTTTTATGGGCTTTTTTTGCTTTGATTTTATGTCCGAAAAGTGGTTTTATTCTAAGTGTGGGGAAATGAAAGATAGAAAGAGAGGCAAGAACAGTGGTTAAATGCCACGAGGAGATTTTCCAAATTGCGGGTGAGGATAAGCAATAATTGATCCTACCTCATTGTTTCTGCTCGCACTCACCCTGCTGAGAGTACAATATAAGTTATTTTTAACTGAGTTTCTTTGGGGACATAAAAGAACACAATTTAGATAGGAATCCTGGTAAAGAGTAAAATAATGATTGGATCGGTAGAGCTCTTATCCTGGCATCCTGTTTCCACCAACTGCACTGGCATTTCAGTGATTATTCAGAATAATCAGCTGAAGAACAGAAAGCCATTAGCAGGAGCCTCAGAACTGGCGGAGGCCACTCTTAACTGTGTACTTTTCACTCCACTTCAAAAGGGTCACGCTCGCCACTTGACACACTTGACTCTACCTCTCACACCTCTGCTGCACAACCACTTGCTCCTTTAAAAGTGCTCATATGAGGCAGACATGGTGGTGCACTCTTGTAATCCCCATAGCTGGGAGGCGGAGACAGGAGAATCCCGCAGGTTCAAAGCCAGACTCGCTGGCTTAAGAGACCCTGTTTCCAAATAAAATATATATATTTATTTAATATCTATTTATTATATTATATATTATGACATAATATAAGATATAATATATAATATATTTATTTAATATTTAATTTATATATTTATTTCCAAATAAAATATATATTTTGTTTTATATATTTATATTTATATTATATATTTTTATTTATATTATATAATATATTATATATATATATATATATATATATATATATATATGATAGGTCTGGAAGTGTAGCCCGGAGGTAGAAGGGTTTCATCCCCAGTACCAAAAAAAAAAAGTGTTCTGATGAGAAAAGGGATATGCAAATGAGCAGAAAATTTCCTTCTATACAATACATCTTAATTACCAAGGGAAAAATAGGAACTGGAGTGGAGGAACTTCGTGACACCAGCTTAGCCTGGTGATGAAAGTTAACACCAGTAACAAGACATAACATGATCATTCCTACTATTTACGCTGAAGAGATCTTTTTATTTCCTGTTCCTTCCCCTACAAAAAATATAACATACATCTAACTGTGAAGATATACCAGAACTAATTCAAAATCAGGCACATATTGCAACATAAGTTGTCTCTAATAATTAAAATTGAAAATTATCCACTGGGTGTTGTAGTATATGCCTGTAATTTCAATACTTGGGAAGCTGAGACAGGAGCATGGCAGACTTGAGGCTAGCCTCAGCAATTTAGTGAGACCCTGTTGCAAAAATAAAAATAAAGCTGGGTGTGGTGGCGCATGCTTGTAATCCCAGTACTTGGAAGGCTAAGACAGGAGGATCGCGGGTTCATGGCCAGCCTTAGCAAAGTAGTAAGGCTCTCCACAATTTAGTGAGAACTTGTTTCAAAATAAATAAATAAATAAATATATATATATATATATACATACATATATACATATATATACATATATACATATACATATGTACACACATATATATGTATATATATAAGCTTGGAGGTAGAACATCCCTGGGTGCAATCTTCAATAACTCTGGTTTGGATTTCATACCATCATTATTACTCCCCTTGCTATAAAGGGCATCAGTGTGACTAGTGACAAAGTTGGAGTGTATTTACTTATTTATTTGCAGTACTGGAGATGGAACCCAGGGGCATTCTACCTCTGAGCTACACCCCCCAGCCCTATTTTTCATTCTTTATTTTGAAACAGGGTCTCACTGAATTGCGGAGGGCCTCACTAAGTAGTAGCTGAGGCTGGCCACGAACCAGGATCCTCCTGTCTCAGCCTCCCAAATGCTGGGATTACAAGCAGGTGCCACCACGCCCTGCCCCCAGCCCTATTTTTATTTTTTATTTTGAAGCAGGGTCTCACTAAGTTACAGAGAGCCTCACTAAGTAGCTGCAGCCTGCTGTGAATGTGCGATCCTCCTGTCTCAGCCTTCCAAGTGCTGGGATTACAAGCATGTGACACCACACCCGGCAAAGGAGTGTCTTTAAATAAGAATATTTTGTCAATGCTAACTTACTTGTGTTGCTATCTGTACTGTGATTTGATTAGATAAGAGAATCACCTTGTGTTTATGATATACACATTGAAATGTTATTTAGAAGTAATGGGAGTGTCATGTTTACAACTTACAAAAAAGTATATACATATGTACATATATAGAGATAAAATAACTAAGCAAATATGGCAAAATGTAAACCTTTATGGAGTCCAGGCCAATCTTATAGGGTAATTCTTTGTGTTAATTTTCTGAAGTATGAAATCATTTTTAATTGTTTCAATAGAACTTCAGTTTTTTCTAGTACAAGGGGTTTGAGCCCAAAGATTCTCTACCACTGAGCTGCATCCTCGGTTCTTTTCATTTTTTTATTTTGAGACAGGACCTCACTAAGTTGTCCAGACAGGCCCCAAACTTTATTTCCTCCTGTCTCAGCCTCCTGAGTCACTGGGATTACAGGCATGTGCCCACTATACCCAACTTTCACTATTTATATGACTTTTTTTTTCAAATAGTTGGCACTCATTTTGTAAGTTTTCAGTTCTCAAAGGAGTAACACCATGCAGCACTTTTGCCATCTGACCAGCAGCAATTGTAAGATTTCACTGACTCTAAGAGATGTCAAAAATTCCAGGAAATTAAGATGGAGAAAATATGCATCATGGTCATGGACATATTATTAGTCAAAATATCCAAATCTGGAGACCAGATTCAGACAAATTATAATTCTCCCATTTAGTATCCATATTCGTTTCCTATTGCAATAGCTATACTTAGCATAAACTTGATGGTTTAAAACAACACAAAAGTTTTATTTTACAGTTGTGGAAGTCAGAAGTCTAATAAGGATCCATAGAGAAGCTCTTAGCCAGCTGCTAGAGGTTGTCTGAATTCCTTGGCTTGCGGCTTCTTTCTATATTCTATGTACCACAGTAATCCCTATCACAAAAACTACACATAGCTTAAGAATTATTTCTTGGCTTACCAAACCCTTATTTAAAGAAATATTGCTGTGCAGGTCTATGATCTTATAATGTGAAGAAATTGTGATGAGAAATGAGAAAAAAGGTTGCTGATAATAAAATATTAAGAAAACATGATCTCACAAAGAACTCACTATGAAGTATTGAGACAAATATTTCTCAGTTATCATGGGAGCTCTGCTTAGGACATAAGGATCTATTATTGTTCTTGATGCTACTACTGATTTTCTGGGGGGCAGTAGAGAAATATCTTATCAACAAATGATAATGCAGATTTTCTGTTTTCAGCCATCAGGTGACCCAGGGATTCAAATATTAGTCATTAAAGAGTTCTAGACATTTTTTCAATTGGGTTAGATATGGCCAAAGTTAATAAGATGCACCATGGAGTGACCAAACGAATACACTGTTGGTGATCCTCTTGTTTAATATAGACTTTCCATAATTATATTAAATAGAAACACACATTGGAAGTGTGCTTAGCAACAACTACGTAAGAGTAAGCTAGTATTATTATTATAGTTGAATATTACTATGTAGAAATTGTTAAAATATTTCTTGGCAAATATTTCAGCTTTAATAAGCTATTTAAAGGGATTGGAAAATGCTAAGTTTGGGAATGATAAGGAAAAACAAGGGAGAAAGACATCAGGTTAGGAAGGAGGCAGAAAATTTTCTCTAAGTCAGGTAATTCCTTGATCAAATATTGCATATGATACTAATAACAACATTCATGAACATATACTATCCTCTAGCTATCATGATAATAATTTCCTTTGTGTTTCCTTATTTGGTTTACAGAACCAAATGAAGTGAACATTGTATTATCCTCATTTTGTCTAGAGATGAAGTAACTTTTCTACAGTCACAGTAAATATAAGTAGCAGCTGAGCATAATGGCATACACCTGTAATCCCAGTACTTGGAAAGCTGAAACAGGAGGATCACAGGTTTGAGGCCAGTCTCAGCAACTTGGTGAGCCCTTGTTTCAAAATGAAAAATAAAATCAGGCTGGAAGTGTAGCTCAGGGGTAGAACACCCTTGGGTTCAACCCCTAATACCACTAAATTAATAAGTAAATAGGTAGGTAGAAGATGATGATGACAGATGATAGGTAGATAGATGGATAGATAGATAATAGATAGATGATAGATAGATAGATAGATAGATAGATAGATAGACAGACAGATAATAGAAAGCAGTGAGATTCAAACTCAAGTAGTCAAGGGACCACATTCTACAACACTGCACTATGGTCTCTCCACAATGTATGACTCTCTACTCCACAGATCCTCATTTATACCAGATTATCTTGCCCATGTTCCCTTGCTCCTTTCTAATTGTGCTTGAATTTTCTGGAGTTTGTATCTCTAAGTACTCATATACTCCTCAGTGGCAGGGCAAAGATTTTTTGCTTTTTTTTTTTTTAAACCTGAAGGACTTATTATTAAGAGCAGACCATTGAACATTTTTGAAGAGACACCCTGGGACTCTCAATGGAGAACAATGGAGACAGACACCCAGGAGTGTCTCTGAAACCTAAGAAAAGCCAAAATCATTCCCCATTGTCTCTTTCTTTAATCGATACTTTCTATATTTCCAGGGTCAGGCTTATGAAGGGTGAAGATTATCTTGATGAAGAGCAAGCCCTCTGGCTACTAATGCTGACAACTAGAAAAATCACAATGCTTGAATTCAATATTTTGCACTACAGCTCCCTAATAGAATCAAGCAAATGGCAACAGATACACTCAGCCTATTCTACACTTGTAGAAAACATTCATCTATTGCATTGCTCTTTAATTTCTTTTCTATTTCTGATAACTTCAGCCCAGTAGAAATTTAACTATAAGAAAGGAATTATTGGAGAATAGGCTTAATATGATGACAAAAATAGAAAAATTATATTCTATTTGATTCCTTTTTTTAAAAAATATACTTGTAACATTTGAATCAGATTGCTAGCTCGAATGAGATTGGGAGGGTAAATAACTTTCACTAGGATATACAGAGTGTATTTTAACAATGGTGTATATTTGCAATGGCCACTATTTTTTATCAAAACATCACTCAATAGAAAGGTTATTCCTGAATTTTCAACGCAGAACAAAGCAGAACAAAAGAAAAATATACTGTGTGGAATGCCTTCTTTCTGCATTTCCAATCTAGAGCTCACTGCTCTCATATTTTACAAATGACTTTGGGTGCAAACGATATTTCAAAAAGCAGCAGACAGCTACTCACTGATTCTCTTTGACATAACTCATATCTAAAATTAATTTTAGATTAATTTTCCTCTGACTTAGAAGCAAAATATTGCTAAAGGAACAGCCTGTCTTCATCTCACTTATAGTAAACATTTGCCACTTAGTATTCAGAAGCCAGTTAGATTTTTTTAATCTTTGGTACTAGACTCTTAACATACCTAAGGCGAATTATGGCAAGCCAATAGGGAGAGAGAACAGGGTGTGGAGGGTGCAACAGCAGACTGAAGATGGAGAAACATCTCTTCATGCCATGAAGGTGAACTTTCTTTTTTTTTAAATAGGTACATTATAATTATACATCATAATGAGGGCCAGAGTGATAGGAACATGTATGCACACAGCACTGTGTTTCCCTCCAGAGCTCACCCTGCTCCTTCCCCTTCCCCATTCATACTGTAGAAATTGGTATTAATAGCTTCATATATGAACATAGTATTATTTGGACTGTTTCTGTGCAGGTGAGTATTCCACCAGCTTCTGATTGCTGTCATTCTGCTGCCCTCTCTCTGTTTTGGGCCCAACTCTCCAAACAGCCTTGGCGGTGGGTGGGGGGGGTGATTCAATCCTTCCTTCAAGAAATATGCCTTTAGAATGTACCTTGTGGCTGGTACTATTTTCCATGTTAGGAATATAATGGCAGCCAATACAACTATGCTATCTGTCTATACTTGTTTACGGCCCAAAGGAACGCAAGGATAAGTAAACAGGGGATTAATTACTTCGTGTGGGGTAAGCAAGCATGTAGGCATGTAATAAAAATTTAGAGGTCAAAATAAACTTCCTGGAGAGGCAGATGTCCAGAGTGAGAAAAGGAACATGAGAAGAGTCACGCAAATGATTAAGAGATGGAAACACCACCTTAAGAGAACAGCATGTGCCAAGGATGAAGAGCAGGCCTGGTCAAAGAACTGGCTCAGGTGGCTGCAGCATCAAGTACAGGAAGACAACAGCAAAAACATCAAGTGAGAATGACAGCTAAGATTCCTGCATTGGCCAGGGTTGTCTAGGTGATGTTCATGTAACAAGCAAACACCGAAAGAGCTGCGTTTTGAAACAGCAATAGTTCCTCTCTCACTTGAGACACTAATCCAATATAAACTGGAGATAAGTCGATTGTGGTGGGTCTCTAATGAACACGACCTCTAGGGGATCCACGGTGAGGGAGACTCGCTATCTCATAGCAACAGTACCAGGAACATCTGGCCTTCCCGGCACCCTAGCAGGGGAAGGGACATTTGTCTTTGGTATGCTTCTACATGGAAGTGACATGCATCACCTATTCCCACGGCTACTGAGTAGCACTATTCACATTCTTCTTTTCCCACGCCAAGAACTAACACCAAGAACCTAAAAAATGTTGGGGAGCAGGTAGAATGAAATCATGTGTACTCCTGACTCTGGCTAGGTATGATTTAATAGCCTTGCGAGCCATGCCTAAGGAGTCTGCACTTTATCCTAAGGGTAAGGAAGAGTTGAAGCAAGATAATGAAGGGACCAGATACTTATCTTTTCGCAGCACTGCAGAATTTTCTGCCCCCCTGCCCCTTCGTGCTCTCCCTCTCCTCTAATTGGACAGAAGACTTTCAGATTACTACTCCTGAAATTAATGCTTTTAGAGAATAGGAAATGATTAAAATGGGAATGGGAATGGTTGATTGCCTCCCCTCCACCCCTCAGTTTAAAGGCATGTACTTCTTTGAAAGATTCAGAGAATAAATGCCCAAATAAAAATTAATCTCCTCGTTATGATGTAGCAGTCTTGGGGAAAGTAATCAACCAGGCAAAGACATGTTTCAGAAAATAAAACCATGAGAAAAGGGGTCTCATGAGTCCTGAGCTCTGATGGTAAGGAAAAAGTGCTGTTATTGGCACATTTGTTCATTTTCTCTAGACATGAGCTGATGACATACACTGCCAGCAGACTGTAGTGAAAAGCCCTTGGTATGGCCTCCAGCATCAATCTTGACCTCTGCCGGGGTGCCCTATAGACGGGAGGAAGACTCAGAAGGAGGGTACATGCATAGTTCATGTTGTTTCTTTATCTATATCACCAGGAGAAATGCCCTTTTAGTTTTCCTCAAGGACTAATTTTAAGAGCCAATATATGCTGGGCATAGTGATGCATGCATGTAATCCTAGTACTTGGGAGGCTGAGACAGGAAGATCACAGTTTAAAACCAGCCTCAGCAACTTATTGAGGCTCTCAGAAACTTAGTGAGACCCTGTTTCCAAGTAAAAAAAATAAAATAGGGCTGAAAGTGTAGCTCAGAGATAGAATACCCATGGGTTCAGTCCCCAGTACCACCAATAAATAAATAAATAAATAAAAAAAAGAGAGAGGCATTTGTTCGGGGTGTGTGCACAGCAGTCCTCTTCATCTCTTGCCCCCAGTGGCCAATAGCTCAGTGATTGTCAGAGGTTTGGTTTGATTTTGCTGTTTTTTTTTTAAATGCAGAACTATAAAGCCGGGCGTGGTGGCGCACGTTTGTAATCCCCGCGCTTGGGAGGCTGAGACAGGAGGATCGCACAGGTTTGAAGCCAGCCTCAGCTACTTAGTGAGACTTTCAGCAACTTAGTGAGACCCTGTTTCCAAATAAAATATATATTAAAAAAAGGTCTGGGAGTATAGCCCGGAGGTAGAAAGGCTCTGGGTTCCACCCCTAGTACCACCAAAAAAAAAAAAAAAAAAAAGAACTATAGCCCATGCACTCAATTTCCTTAATCAAACTCTCTAGAGTAGAACCCAGAAAGGGTGTGTGTGTGTGTGTGTGTGTGTGTGTGTGTGTGTGTGTGTTGCTAAGGATTGAAATTGAGGCATTCTACTCCCAAGCTACACCCCCAGTCTTTTTTTTTTTTTTTTTTTTTTTGCGGTGCTAGAGATTGAACCCAGGGCCATTCTACCTCTGAGCTATAAACTATAGCCCCAGTCCTATATTTTATTCTTTATTTTGAAACAGGGTCTTGCTAGGTTGCTGAGAGTTTCACTACTTACTGAAGCATTTCTTGAACCTGTGATCCTCCTGTCTCAGCATCTCAAGTACTGGGATTATAGGCATGCGCCACCACACCTGACTATACTTTTTATAGTAATTTTCCAATTTGGAAAATGTTGCTCTAATTAATGTAGGAGCAATCTGCCATAAAATTATTTTCCAGCTGTACATCCACTATGACTTTTAATTATTTGAAAATTTAAATTACTATTTCTTTTTTCTTTTTTTTTTTTTTTCCTTGGTGGTACTGGGGGTGGAAAGCAGAGGCTTCCTACCTCTGGGCTATATTCCCAGACCTATTTTATATTTTATTTGGAAACAAGGTCTCACTAAGTTGCTGACAGCCTCACTAAGTAGCTGAGGCTGGCTTTGAACCTGTGTGATTCTCCTGTCTCAGCCTCCCAAACGCGGGGATTACAAGCGTGCGCCACCACACCCGGCTTTTAAATTACTATTTCAGTGTGTCTGTCTCACTCTTTTTTCTCAAAAAGAAAATAAAAGAAAATATTTTCAAAAAACCAGAGAACCTGTCTTTCCACTTGAATTTCTGTGCCACTATGCACATAGTAGGCACTCAGCAGACATCTCAAAACTACAGAATAGAAAGCAGTAAAGACCAAGCTGAACTGGTGTTCTGGATAGAGACAAGTCTGCAGACGCATGTCACAGAGAAGAAAACAGCCTTCCTCCCTGGGGTAGAGACCTGCTTTCCCGTTCAAGCATCGCCAAGTTAAATCGGCTGTTTGACAGGTCGTCTTCTGTGATTGACTCCATAAGATTCACTTTCTAAGCACAATGTTCTCAGCCCTCAGAGAGACCTTTTGGAAGGAGCACTTATATTTGTCATGTTGCAAGTTGGCCAACTGGGTACAACTGTGTGCCATCGTGGCAGCATCAGAATAAAAAATAGCTGTTTCCGCTCCTCCCCTTGCCAAATGTTTGAACCCTTTATCTTCATTCTATAAGTCACAATCTGAATACATGTGTGTATTTTGCCTTGTATTTTATGCCAGTTTAAATATATTTAGAAACTTTATGGAAACATAGAAACTCTATTTGGAATTGGATCTCATTTTGCAGAAGGAAAGTATGGAAGATTATTTTTGTGTAGAAAAACAAGCAAATAACACTAAAAGTGATGCTCATAAAAGCTATGTAATAACATTAAAAGGGTTTTTTTTTCCTAATCACCAAGATAATATATGCTCAATTCTCTCTCTCTCTCTTTTTTTTTTTTTTTTTTTGGTGGTACTGGGGTTCCTGGAAGCCCTTCTAACCTCCGGGCTACACTCCCAGACCTATTTTTACATTTTTATTTGGAAATAGGGTCTCCTAAGCCAGCGCGCTTCGAACCTGCGCGATCCTCCTGTCTCTGCCTCCCAAGTGCAGGGATTACAAGTGTGCACCACCACGCCCAGCTATATATACTTAATTCTGAAAAACTCAAAAGACCTCAAAAGTGTAGAGGATGGAACTGAAATCAGTATCTGGAATGACTGGCATATAGGCTGCCAATGCCATCGAGTCCTCCGCAGCTGCCCTCCTGCAGTGTGAAGACTTCAGCTGTAAACTGGGCAAGCCCCACTGAGCCCAGTTCCCTTGGGCACCCCAGCGCCCACCAAGCAGGAGCACCTACACAGATTTGGAAATGGAAAGGAGGCCCCATCTGCACTTTGGGCTTTTGCCATGAAACGTAGTCCTGCTGGTGGTGATTTCTGTGCAACACTGCTCAGAGATCATCGTGTCTGTTTCCTGGCTTGGCAACTTCACCATTTTGCTGGAGTAGCACTCAGCTGAGCTTATCTGGTCCGGGAGCCAACAGTTTCTGGATCACGGCTGAGGAAGCAGCCAAATTGGCACGTCTGAGAGTCATGTCCGGAAGCTCAGTCAAGAGCCCACTTCTGTAGCCTTCTTAATGATTTGTAAACATGTAATTCTCCTATTAAATTCCGTGTAATATAGCATCTGGAATCCAAACCTAAACCCAAATTCTTTTAATGATAATCTCTTAAACCAGAGGCGATCACTGTTAATTTTGTCTCTGTAGTCGGTTTGTGAGCCCTCATGGATATGCGTGTGCATATGGGTAAAGTTATATACTATAAAGAAGATATTGCTGGATGTGGTGGCACATGCCTACAATACCAGTACTTGGGAGACTGAGACAAAAGGATTGCAGGTTCAAGGACAAGGACAGCCTCAACAAGTAGTGAGACTCTCAGTCACCTAGCAAAACCCTGTTTTAAAATAGGGCTGGGGGTATAGCTCAGAAATAGAATGCCCCTGGGGTCATCCCCATAAGACACACACACACACACACACACACACACACACGTGAAAAAAAATATATATATATGTATGTATATGTACATATGCACATACATATTGTTTGGACTGAATGCTTGGTTCCCCAAAATCCTTTTTATTTCTTGTACAAGGAATTAAACTCAGGAATGTACTACCTCTGAGCTACACCTCCAGTCCTATTTTAATTTTTGTTTTAAAACATGTTCCCACTAGATTGCTTAGGGTCATCTAAAAACTGCAATCCTCCTATCTCGGTCTCCCAAATGCTGAGCTTACAGGCATGTGCCACCATGCCTGGCAGGTTCCCCAAAATTCCTGTTTTGAATTTTTAACCCTCAATGTGATGGAATGAGGAGGTGAGGCCTTTAAAAGTAATTCATGAGGGTGGAGCCCTCACAAATGGGGTTAGTGCCCTAAAAAGACATGAGAGAGATGATTTCTTTTTCTTGCCTATGTGAAAATACAAGACAGTGACCATCTGTGACCATCTGCAATTCAGGAAGTAGATCCTTCCTTTCCAGACATCAAATCTGCTAGCCCGTGGTTTGTTTTTGGTTTTTTGTTGTTGTTGTTGTTGTTGTTGTTTTTTTGTTGTTGTTGTTGTTGGTGGTGGTGGTGATGGTACTGGGGATGGAACCCTTCTACCTCCAGGCTACACTCCTAGACCTATTTTATATTTTTTTAATTTGGAAACAGGGTCTCTTAAGCCAGTGAGTCTGGCTTCGAACCTGCGCCATCCTCCTGTCTCCGCCTCCCAAGTGCGGGGATTACAAACGTGCACCATTGCGCCCAGCTCTGCTAGCTCTTTAATCATGGATTTCTTGGCTTCCAGAACTATCAGAAGTGTGACCTACCCAACCTGTGGTATTTTATTATAGTCTCCTATTATGCCTGAAAAAAGAGAATCCTCTAAGAAAGCAAATGCCTCTGTTACTACTTGAATCTCAACAAAAGTGACTCAAAGGTAATATTACTTTTTAAATTTTTAAGATGTTCCTTCCTGATAATGTGCCAGCTCCTAGTTAAATATTGTATCGTGTTTTCACAACCATGTCCCAGCACACTTCAATCATTAAGATTGCTCTTAGTTTTTGAAAGGGAAAAAGCCTAAAATGGGTCCCCTACATATTATATTTCTGAAAATATATTAAATTTGTTAGGTAAGCATTTTAAAATATAGGTCATAGCCTGTTCAACAAATGCTATTGGCAAAACTGGTACATGCAGAAAAATGGAAATAAATCCCACTTTCTCACCCTGCACAAGAGTCAATTCAAGATGAATCAGACTTGGAAATTAGACCAGAGACCTTGAGGTTCCTTGAAGAGGGCATAGGTCCAACACTGCAACACATAGGCACAGATAAACACTTTCTCAACAAGACCCTAAAGGCACAACAAATTAAAAGGCAAATCAATACGTGGGATTGCATGAAACTGAAGCAAAGAAAACTGTCAAGCACCTCAACCGAGAGCCAACAGAATGGGAAAAGATTGTTGCCACCTTCTCCTTTGATAGAGGACTAATATCTGGAATATACAGAGAACTCGAGAAACTCAGCACTAAGAAAACAAATTACCCAATCAAAAACTGGAGAAGTGAATTAAATAGACACTTCACAAAAGAAGAAATTCAAATGTCAACAAATGCATGAAAAAATGCTCAACATCATTGGCAATCAGAGAGATTCAAATCAAAACTACCCTGAGATTTCACCTAACTCCAACTAGAATGACAATCATTCAAAACACAAACAACAACAAATGCTGGTGAGGATATAGAGAAGTGGGAACTCTAAAACACTGTTGGTGGGATTACAAATTAGTGCAACCACTTTGGAAAACAGTATGGAAGATCCTCAGAAGAATGAGAATGAACTTACCATTTGATCTAGCAATGCCACTTCTGAGTATCTACCCAAAATAAAGGAAACCAAACTACCAAACCAATGCATGTGTATCTATGTTCATAGCTGCACAATTCACCATCGCCAAACTATGGAACCAGCCAAGATGTCCATCAACAGATGAATGGATTACAAAACTGTGGGATATGTACACAATGGAATTTTACTCAGCCATCAAAAAAAACACATATCATTTACAGGGAAATGGATGGAACTAGAGGATATTATGCTAAGTGAGATTAGTCAGTCACAAAAAATAAGAAATCAGATGCTTCCCCTAATATTCGAAAGCTAAAGAGAAATGGGTAACAAGAGGAACTCTAGATGAAGGAGATCCTATAGAGGAGCAAAGAAAGAGACCTGACTGAGGGGATGGGGGGTAGGAAAATTCTCTAAAGCACATGATGTACTTCAAGATATCAAAGTCAATCACTAAGCCAAGCATGGATAGGAGGGAAAGGGGTGGGGATCGGGTAAGGACTCATTGAGTGATGTGTTCATGTATGTCACCACCATCTTTTATTCCATCAAGATGTATGACTATAATGCACCAATAAAAAAATTTTAAAAATTATAGGTCATGTTATCCACATTGGGGAAAACTTTATTTTCCTATATAGATGTTAATAAAAGATCTCTGTCATACTTTTTAGTAAAAACATTTCTTTTAACAGTAAAACCCTAGATAATCAAGATCATTTGTACATACATGCAACATTTCAGACTCTCTTTATCTTACCTGCCTTTCATTCCAGCCACAGGTAAAGTGACCAGTCAGCACACCTCTAACCCCTTCAGTGGGTTTCCCTGAACAGCCACTTGTCTCAAACAAGTCCCAGGAGCTGCCCACCTTACACTTAGGTGTTCTCTGTTGACTGTGTTGTGTGGGATGACATGGAGCAGGTTTTGCATCCATTCCTCTGCCACCTAGACGGGCGAAGCCAAATGTTTGAACAGTGAGAGGCAAAAGTTTCTCTTTATCTCAGAAGGATGGTCCTAAGACAAACTTCATATGGTGGGATGATCAAGCACTTAGCTGTATGTAGAGATATACACCTGATATATAATAAATCCTCACTCTGCGTCTCTCTTTCCTATTTTACTCCATCAATCACTCATATTGCTCCTTGCAAAAATAAACACTCAATAAAGTGTTTGAAAACAAGCTTTTGTCTCAAACTTTGCTTCCTGGGGAACCCAAGCTAAGATACAATTGTGGCGCATACAGTGATACATAATGAGAATGGTGACTGTCACAGACAGGTCACAACTCTTTAAGAGTAGGTAAAAATCAGCATCATTACCATCACTATTAGCTGGGGGGAAAAAACCAAATGATTACCTGAGCCAGTGATTTTCATGAGTTCACGTAAGACTGGCATTAATCAAATTGCTATTGTCATTTATATCTCAAATTGAAGGACTGCTTAACTTAACATGTACACACATGTGCAGGTTAACAATTGAATATTCACACAAAGATACGAGATATGTATACACCAAAGAATAAAACTTAGAGATAAATATTTTTAATCCAGGTATCCCATATTATTGATGATTATAGTGCAATTTATGTTCTCATGAATAAAAATTAGGTACATAACAGATTGTATTAATTCTAAGTCTTTACTGAAGTAAGTTCCTCTCCTTAATTGTCCTAGGAAGTATGTTTGACATAGACAACTCAAAGGTACTAGATTAAATACTGTTAATTTTACATTATAATAGCTTCTAATATTCATTAGTGCTTTGAATCTTAATTGCTCTTTTCACCTAGTTGTCTTATTTAATCTTCCACATCTGTGAGAGAACTAGTGTTACATGTTCATTTTAGAAATAAAGAAACAAAGTTCTCAAAAGACAACTCATTGAGGGTACAATCTACTATCTATCCCATAATGTCAGAATTTGTAGAACTATTTCTCAAGCTACCCTTTCATCACTTTGCTTCGTTTTACCTCTGGTCATCTACTGTGTTCTCTCCCATATGCCAGCTTCCCTCTTAACCACTTTCTAACATGACATTCTGAAAGCCTCCCAAATGTCTGCTTTCATGTCCACAGACTTCACCAGAGTTTAGTGTATTTATGGTCATCTCTGCTTCTAATCCTGTAGACCAGCCCAAATCATTCATTAAGCCCGGTCACAGTAGCTGCCTTCCTGACTCTTCTCCCACTCCTTCCTTGCTCGTGGGCCCTGGTTCCCTTGGTGCCTACCTCTTTGTGCAGGTTATCCTATCCTTGGTTCCAACCATACATCCTGTGCCAAGAACAATGGCTCATTTCTTTTTCCAGGAATTGGCTTTAAGCGTGGTCGTATAACAGAATCCTGCCCAGTGAGGCATTAGGGAAGAAGTTATGGGAAGAACTTAAGGGGAGATGTTCCACCATTGTTATTGTTAGTTTTTTGGCGCAGTAAAAAAAAGCGAGAGAGACCGGGTGCGCCGAAAATAATTTTAATGTGGTCTCTCTCGGGGATAGGGGCTGGACCACTCCTGGAGACCTCCAAGACCTTCTGTCGCTGGAAAGAAAATGCCCTTCCCTTTAAGGTTTACGTCTTGTGGGTGGGGCTACGCATAGGAACGCAGCCCCTCTCGGGACATCGACATCGCCTGTCGCCTGTCTCGCAATATTGCCCAGCAGAGTCTCCTCCTTTTCTAAGGTCCCGCCCCTGCAGGGAGAGACCCAACCTGTCAGTTATGTGCTGAATTATATCTCCCCCAAATTCATGTACTAAACCTTTAACTCCGTTTAATCTCAGAATATAACTGCCTCCTAAATAAGGCCTTTGAAGAAGTAACTAAGATTAGATGAGGTCTTTTGACAACTCTCTGCTTCAATCTGACTGATGCCTTTTTGAGAGGAAATGTGGTCACACAGAGTCACCAGAGATTCATGCCCAGAAGAAAGACTGGAGACACAAAGAGAAGGTGGCCGAATGCGAACCAAGGAGAAACCAGGCTTGCGGCACTCCATCTTGGAATAACAGGCTTGAAGATTCTTAGAAAATAAAGGTCTATTTTTAGACCACTCGGTCTATAATATTTTGTTATCGTAGCTCTAGCAATCAAATACAGCCATTGTTTAAATGGTATTTGAGCTGGGCCTGGTTATGTACACTGGTAATCCCAATACTTACTAGGCTAAGGCAGGAGGACCTCAGATGTGAGGCCAATCTCAGCAACTTAGGCCCTCAGAAACTAAGTGAGACTCTGTTTCAGAAAAAAATTAAATAGGGCTGGAAGTGTTCAGAGGTAGAATGTCAGTGGTACCACAAATAAAAATATCAGTTCTTAAAATCAACAATTTAAGTAATTAAATTTAACATTATAGTCCCCACTTTGCAAAAGAGGTAACTGGATCATAGAGAAATTAAGTTTTCCAGAGCTACACAATCAGTAGAGGAGCTGTGATAAATGACAGGTCTAAGCCGGGTGTGGTGGCGCATGCTTCTAATCCCAGCATTTGGGAGGCTGAGACCGGAGGATCGTGGTTTGGGGACAGCCTCAGCTACTTAGTGAGGCCCTCCGCAACTTAGTGAGACTCTGTTTCAAAATAAAGAATAAAAAATAGGGCAGGGGGTGTAGCTCGGAGTTCAAATGCCACTGGGTTCCATCACCAGACCTAAAAAAAAAAGAGAGAGAGAGAGAGAGAGAGAGAGAGAGAGAGAGAGAGAGAGAGAGAGAGAGAGAGAGAGATCTAATAGAAACAAACCATAAACTTTTTTTTGTTTTTGTTTTTGTTTTTGTTTTGCGGTACTGGGGATGGAACCCAGGGACATTCTACCTCTGAGCTACACCCCCCAACTCTATTTATTATTCTTTATTTTGAAACAGGGTCTCACTAAGTTGCAAAGGGCCTAAGTATCTGAGGCTGGTCTTGAACCTGAAATCCTCCTGTTTCAGCCTCCCAAGGGCTGGGATTGCAAGCATGTGCCACCACGCCCAGCTAATCACAAAACTTTTAAACCTGTATTTCCTAATAGTATTCTCACATTTTGTTACTAACAGAAAAGAAATTTACTTTATATTTTCAAATAGAAATAAAAGGATATTGGATCTGATTCATTTATCTTCTGTTTCAATGTGTTCATTTTTAAACAAGCAAATATCACATGCCTTCAATTTAGAGCACACAAGTCTTGTTTTGGCAAAACATCCCCATTGTCTTCTGCCTCTACCCTTGACCCACTTGCAGAATCTAACACAAATCTGATAAAAAAGGGAGAGAAAGAAATAAGAAAATTTGAATGAACTGTATGGTTTACCCTTAATAAAATCCTGATTTTGTTTTGTATAATGATCCTTTGTTGTTCTCTCAAATCTTACTTATATGCAAAATTCATGATTGCCACTTAGTGAACCCACTGCATGCTAGCTTATATGTCAAAGTAAGTGTGCAAACTGGGCATGGGGGCATACACTGTAATCCTAGTACATGGGAGGCTATGGCAGGAGGATCACAGGTTCACAGCCAACCTCAGCAACTTAGCAAGGTCTTGATTCAAAATAAAATATAAATTAGACCTGGGGGCATAGCTCATAGAACACCCCTGAGTTCAGTCCTCAACAACACACACACACACACACACACACACACACACACACACCTGTAAAAACCAGAAGCAGACAATATTTTGTGAATCTAAATATAATTATGGCTGGGCGTAGTGGCGCACGCTTGTAATCCCCGTGCTTGGGAGGCAGAGACAGAGGATTGTGCCTGTTCAATGCCAGCCGTGCTGGCTTAAGAGACCCTGTTTCAAAAAAAAAAAAAAAAATAGGTCTGGGAGTGTAGCCCAGAGAAGGGTTTCCAGGAACCCCAGTACCACCAAAAAATAATAATAATAATAAAATAAAATAAAAAATAAATAAATATAATTATGGAAAAAATCAACCAGTACTTGAATTTCAATACAGGAATACCAAAAACTGGTGCATACAGAAATAAGTTGTCAAAGACCATAAAATTCAATCATTTAAAAATAATTTTTACATAAAAATAAATTACATTAAAAGGTGGGCATGGAGCAAGTTCTGTAATAGCAACTTGGAAGGCAGAGGCAGGAGGACCTTTAAGTTTGAGGCCAGCCTGGGCAATTTAGCAACACTGTATCTCAAAATAAAATAAATAAAAAGACCTTGGGCTGTAGCTCAGGTGTAAAGCAGCACTTGGATCAATCCCTAGTACTGTAAAATATTAATATTAGTATTACTAATAAAATAAATCAGTCAGCAATCTCTAAAAATTAAGTGCATTAACAAATACATGCTTCACAATTTACCTCCTATTTTTATTTCCTCCCCACTTCCTACATAAATAGTAAGAAAGTTATCTAGATTTAAATTAATCTCTCCTATAGGAAAGATATCTTTGGGGAATGTTAGGTAAGGAAATGTGTGAAAATGAAGGGAAAATAACCCAAGAGCCCCAGAAAATCTACAGAGGATAATTCCTCACTAAGTGATCTGAGCCCTTTGTACATAAACCTCTAGACTTTGCTTAGGTATTATTTATTAAACTTTTCACAATGTTTGTAGCAGGCGGGTTCTTTTAAAGAAAAAAATCTGAAATTAAAAGAAAACTAGGCTTAGAATGTTTGAAAGGAGAAAAAGGATTTCATAAATTCTGATTAACTATTATCTTCTTACGATGCATGATCTATTGCCAAATTCGTCATGCCAATATCAGCTACATTTTTATTAGCAGGAAAGATATTATCACACATAAATTGCATTTTAATTGAAAATTAGAATTAAATTATTTCAGATAATATCCATAAATTTTTACTTCATTCTCTTTCAATTTTCTAAATTATAATAATTTCAGTCAGATGCAGATGATGTGTGACTTTTATCTTCTGTCTGGATTATAGGTGATCCGAAATAAATTGATAGTTTGGCTAAACAGACAAATAAAATTACAAAATAGTACTAGATCTCAAATAATGCTACCAGAAAGGATATGCACATAAGTAACAGTGACTTGGGATTATGTTTAAATCCCATTTTTTTTAAAAAAATACAGCAATAGAGACATTTGCCATTAAATAATTCACTTGCAATGTATAAATGCCTTTAGTGGTCAGTTTTATGTGGGCTCTTGAAAACCATGATATTCTCAAGTTATCTTAGTGTGCGTTTAAAGATGCACAAGGGAAATAAGAACACAGAGGTGGTGTCTTGGCAAGCGGCCAACTGGATATAGCAGGGCACGTGGGGGACACAGGGTGCAACAAGGCCTAAGAGATGCTCTCACCCCTCCAGCAGCACCTGCCAAGGACCCTCAGGGGCAGGTTCTGTTGTCTCCCAGGACAAGGACTTCCAGCCTGTGGCTGAGTTGCTCCTAATCTCCTCCCTCTGCTGTTCTATCTCCCACTACGAGTCTCCCCCTCATCCTCTCTTCACCTCAGGGACTCTCCTCCTCAAGGACTCTTGAGTTTTACCGTCCTATGACTCTGAAGCTGCAGTGTATCTCTAGCCTTAAGCCCTTTCATGTTCTCTCCAAAAACTCCCAAGAGAGATCTTGATGGGTCGGTCACCACCCAACTACCTTTCTTTGACAAGGAATTCCGCTATATCAGGGTATTTACGACCTTCACTTCAAGAAGTAATCCCTTGAATAAGGTCAATGGACCAATAAAAACAGGCATCACATGAGATGAAGCATGATTAGCCTTGATTAGATACTAATAGTATTTTTAAAGTCAGATGTCCTGTATTTTTACATCAGTTATACCACTTTCTTGTTAAATGGAATTGGACATATTAAATAATAATTCTAGTCTTCAGTATAACATTTGTAAAATAGTACCCAACTTTTAACGTGGTTATAAAGATCAAATGGCATAAAATATACAGAATGGTTTAGAATAGTACCTGGCACCAGCTAACTCAATAAATGTTAGTCTTGTGATGTCCCACAAGGCTGACACCAGCTTGCTACATGTAAGTCTAAAAATGCAGATGGCTATAATTTTTTTCAATTATCTATACTTGGGCTCCAAACCCACTCAAAAACACGTATTTGTCAAAATATTTTGATTTTTACAGACAGTTCTTTAATCATGAATGTGTCTTTATATTATTATAAAATTGAGTGATGTCTGGCTGACATGTTTATATGAATGCTTAGTAAGACTCTGAAACAGGAGATGCCTGAGACCATTAGTTTTTCAAACTTTATTTAGCAGCAAGCCCTTTTTTCAAATAAAATCTTTCTCAGAAGATCAATGCATAAATATGTACCAAGTATATAAGGCAAATAAAAAGAAGTTTTCCAGTTGAAGAATAAACCCACAAGCCTACCACATATCGGGCATTTATTGTGTGCCAGGCATGCTTCTAAGGTTGTACAAACTGCTGTGGTGACTTTGGGGCCTTCCTTGGACTGTGTAAAGTTTAAGGAACATGGTTTAGAAAGTCAGTTCTTTGGAATTATTAAGCCATTCAAGGACAAGAACATTATGACCATATAATGAAACAAAATATCTGGCATAGTATCAGGTGTCGGGGCCCGCTCGGCTAGACCGGGATGGGGCGGTGGCTCAAGATGGCACCTAGGCATGTTGCCAAGTCACGAGGCTCACGAGGCTGGCGGTTCCCTGAGCCTGCGCAGTGAGCCCTATCAGGCGCCCTACGGATGATCAGTGATGCAGCGCCTCGTGCTACCACCAGCCCGCCTATGAGAGGGTTAGAAATGTGTATGCCCTAGCTGTGGGAAGCTTGGGGTTGGTGGAGTGATGAGGGAGGGGTTATGAGACTGATATATATTTGCCTGCTGTGCGCATAGAAGGGGAAGCATAAATAGGAAGCATCATCAGCAGACTCGGCGTTTGTGTCTTCTTTCCTGGGGCTCTGCAGGTCGGAGCCTTAGGGACGCGACAATCAGGACTTGGTGTCTGTTCATTAAATATTAGTAGATATGGGAGGCACAGAAAAACCCAAGTAAATCTCAGCGTGCCATCATATGTACAATGGCTGAGACAAGCTCCTTTCAAAGTCCTAAGTAATGAGGTTTGAAATAAATTTAGGACAAAAATCTCAGTCCAGCTCATGTCCTAGGGATATTTAGAAGCACAGATCAGGTCATCTACTGAATTAGTATGAAACCCTAATTGTGCCTATAGGTGTCCTGATTGTCTCTCAAGACACACAACCATAGTCCATCTCTGAAGTGACCTCAGGACTCCACAAGGGCTCTTTCTACAAATGACTAGAATTTTGCTAGCTCACCAAGGAATCACACTGACTGTTGCAAAGATCTTCAGTGTTTGCTTGGTCTACATTCATGATTTGAAATCTTTCCAGGCACCAGCAGTTAGGGTGTGGACTAACATTTACACCGGCCCTCTCCCAATTGTTTTCTGTTTTCAGTTTCAAGTTAGATATTAAGTAAAAGGCAAAGCAGGTGAAGTAGAAGCCAGCAAAGGCAAGGGAGAGAAGACTGGCTAGAACATAGCGTAGGCCTGTGCATCTCCTCCCTTTCAAAAGCCATTATCTCTCCCAGTACTGATTTTCAGGGTTTGTTCTTAGGATGAAGACTTTGATCTATAGTTCTGTAGCACAGCTCATACTACTAGCTGTTCTAATACCCACAAAATAAATTTTTATTGAGTTTTAATGAATTCCATGAACATTTAGAAATTTTAAAACTCAAAAAATATGTTTAGGAGTATAGGTAAGATAACCAAATAAATAAGTAGAAATAAAATGAGGGTTTTTTTATAACCTAATAAGAGCAACACTAAAATCTAAAAATACTGATGTTCAGAACCAGATGTGGTAGCACACACCTGTAATCCCAGTACTTGGGAAGCTGAGACCAGCCTCAGAAACTAGTGAGACTCTGTTTCAAATAAAAAATAGAAAAGGGGCTCTAAGACTAGGGGCACTTAGAGGTAAAAATGCCCTTGGGCTCAAGTACAGCATAAAAAAAAAAGTGATGTTCAGGATGGCTTTTAGAGACTTAAAATGAAAACAAGTTAGGAGAAAAAGATTGATTAGAACATCATTTGGTGGTATAAGTCAATGAAGTGAAAAAATTTAGAGGGTACTATAATCTTTATAAACCATTATAGAAATTCTGAAAAAGTAAAGATCATTAGGTACCAGTGAGCACTCACATTAATAAAATATATAGCAACACCATCTATCACAGAGGGTGGTCATTACCACAGAGACCTATGCAATCAATAATGAGTTTGCTGTTTGGTGTCTTAAGGCTATGAGACATATTTGGACCTTTACAAAATGAACTCTAGTGCCATCTGTATATCTCAACCAGAGCAACCAATAATCAAGAATAGCTATACTCTCTTCCTACATCTTTAAACCTGAGAAGTAGACAATATTATAATATTAGTTTAAAAAGAAAGGTAAGTTGAAGCTTTTTACATACATGTTTCTTCTAACATTTCATTTTTATTTCTCTCTTACTTTGCTAGATTTGTGACTGATGACATTATTTCAGGGCTAGTGTAAGCCCTGGGTTTTTGTTTTGTTTTGTTTGGGGGTTTTTTTGGTGGTACTGGGGTTCCTGGAAGCCCTTCTACCTCCGGGCTACACTCCCAGACCTATTTTTATATTTTTTTTTAGACAGGGTCTCTCTTACGCCAGCGCAGCTGGCTTCAAACCTGCGCGATCCTCCTGTCTCCGCCTCCCAAGCGCAGGGCTTACAAGCGTGCACCACCACACCCGGCATAGTGTAAGCCCTGTTTTAACTAAGTAGATCATGGGGCTGGATATGGAGGCTCCTGTGCTGTAGTTCCAGTTCTGGATAGTTCTGTGACCTTATGCAACCTTCTCAGCAGGAATCTCAGATCACTCTAATGAAAGCTAAAATGTCATTTTTCATCTACTGAATGTGTTATATAAGGGTTGTGATGGGATTATCCTCCTTTATACAAATACCATGAGCTACTCAAATAAAAGCAAAATGTCATGAAAATATTTTTACATTAATGTTATACTTAATAACCTACAACGATTTGTCTTTAATAGGATGAGCTCAAAAAACAGAGTTTTGATTATCCTCTAAGAGTAGTGATTCTGTTAAAATACATAGTAGCTTTCACATGTACATATAATTTATTTATACTTAACTAGCCGTGATTATCCTGAGTATTAGAGGCAACAGGACTCTCTAGTCTTAGTAGAGGTTGTCATTAAAGTCTTGTTAACATAAGGGGCCATTCGGGGAGAGTGCCTGCCTCTATACGCACTCCTGCATGACTGCTCAAATAACACTGTCTCAGATATGAAGACTGTAAGGCTGTCTGTTTTGTTTAGAAGCATTAGTGTCTTACTAGGTGCTATAGTTTGGATGTGGTTTATCCCCTAAGGGCTCATTGGAGGTTCTGTCCTCATTATGGTGATTGAAGATGATGGGATCTTTAAGGGGTGAGGCCTAGCAAGAGGTCCTTAGGCCATCCGAGGTGCTGCCACAGGAGGTATTAAAGTAGCTCTCTTGAGACCCTGAGTAAGTTCTCAGGAGAGTGAATTACTGTAGAAACCTGAGCCAGAACCCTAAGTCTCTCTTGGCCTCCTGTCTGGCAATGTAATATCATGGGCACTCTCACCATTGTGACACCATCCACCATGAGATCCTCCCCAGAGCCAAACTATTCCAGTGTCATGCCCTTGAATCTTGATAATTGTGAGTTTAAAAACCTCTCTTCTTTATAAAGCTATTCTGCCTTAGGTAATTTGTTATATTAACAGAAAGGGACTGATAATAATGGGCATAAAATGCCTAGCACATGGCCTACATCACTCAAGCAATGTCTGGTTTTATATTGGCTAAGTAGTGTTGTGTGATCCTTCCCTCTCTAGATTCATCTGAGCATTTATTATTCTTTCGCCTAAACTGATCAAATATATGAATGCATGTATTGAAATAAGATAAAACTAGATAAAATAAAATATCCAAGCTGGGGTAGCGGCTCGCTTGCAATCCCAGTATTTGGAAGGCTGAGACAGGAAGGATCACAGGTTTGTGGCCAGCCTCAGCTACTTAGTGAGACCCTCTGCAACTTAGTGAGATCCTGTTTCAAAGTGAAGAATAAAAAATAGGCCTGGTGTTGTAGGTTGAAAATAGAACACCCTTGGATTCCATCCCCAGTACCGAAAAAAAAAAAAAAAAAAAAAAAAAAGAAAAGAAAGAAAGAAAGAAAGACAAAACGAAAGGAAATATACAAAATGGAACAAATTGTCTTGGTTCCCTATTTTCCTGATCATTGAGAAGAGAAAAAAACTCAGGTCTAGATTCTTTCATCTCTATCTCAAATTTCATTTTCCCTTTTATTCAAAAAAAAAAAAAGCTGGCCTTTGAAAAAAAATAAAAAGCAGAGTATTTAGCTGAGAGTTGACTGCATGCCTCATCTCTGAAGAAAAAGAAAAATTACTGAAAGGCAACATGATTCATTGCTACTGTCTCAAGTGCCCCTGAGACAGAGACTCTTCTACCAACACTGGAATATGTGTTTGTATTGAAAAATCTATCGTTCTCTGGAATAGAGGAGAGCCGCCAATGGCCCAGGGAATCCTTTAAAATGACATCGAGGTCCAAACTGAGGAGTAATGAATTATACCTTTGATACCCTACATCCTATCCTTTTTCACGCCACTTGGTCTTGCTTTACACTTTCTATTTCATATACTTAAAAGAGGTGTGTGTGTGTGTGTGTGTGTGTGTGTGTGTGTGTGTGTGTGTATGTGGTTTTATCTCATAGAAATGAAATAAACTAAGCCAATCATGGGAAGGAGGGATGGGGATGCAATGGGATGGGAATTGGGTAGGGGCTAAATGGACGATGTATACCTGTGTGTCCACACAAGTTTTTTCCCCAATATGATGTATGAATACAATGTACCAATAAAAAAATTTTAAAAAGAAATGAAATAAACTGCATAATCCTTATAAAAACTTACATAAAACACATAAAATTGATCAGCAATTGACGCTAGGCCGATTATTAAGATGCTGTCCCTTGGCTTCAAACATCCATTTGCTGTGCTATGGCACAGAAGCAGGGGGTCTGCAGGTTCTGTTTTGCCAGCTGACTTTAAAAGGCAAAAGGCGGGTCCTGCTTCTTTTTTTTTTTTTTTTTTTTTTTTTTCGGGTCTTGTGATAGAACCCAGGGGCATTCAACTCCCGAGCTACACCCCCTGCCTTATTTTTTATTCTTTATTTTTTGAAACCGGGTCTCACTGACTTGCAGAGGGCCTAAGTAGCTGAGGCTGTCCGCGAACCATGATCCTCCGGTCTCAGCCTCCCAAAGGCTGGGATTACAAGCGTGCACCAGCATGTCCAGCAGGAACATGCGTCTTCCTGTCAGCTTCCCACTCCTGCTGACAGCGCCGGCCCAGGCTTCTTCAACTAAGCAGCAGCAATTCCCTCCTGAGGCTGTGTCTAAATCTGTTTCACAGGTTTTCTAACACTCACAGAACCCGTTTCTTACCATGTGGACCCTCTAACCTCCACCGCCAAACACCAGCACCCACCCCTGCACCAGGCCACCTTTGAAGTGTGAGCTCCAACTTTACAGGATCTCTCCTCTCAATTTTTTGTCTTAAGAATTCCAACCTCTGCTCATTGTTCTCTCAGTTCTCTTTGCTATAGTTGCTACCTCCTAGAATTACCTTTGTACCTGTTCAGTTGCCCGGCTCAAAACTCTAGCTTTAGCTACTAATCCTTGAGCTCCTCCCTGTTGGAATGACAGATGTGACGTCTGTCTTGTGTCTGGATGCTACCTAATATACAGCTCAGTTCATAGAAAATAGTATATAAATTGGATGTATCAAAATTGTCTCTAAAATAAAACTGAGTAAAAGTGTTCCAGGAAAGAGGTTTAAGTAAATGTGCAGCTGTCAGAAGTTGACAGGGGGAAAAGAAAGACGGTGGAAGGAAGGAAAGGAGTGAGAAAAGTATCCTCCCATTGTTCACACAGATCCTGTCCATGACCAATACAGTAACAGGAAGACTGGGATTTGAAATTGCACAGGTTGCCAGGTGAGGTTACCCAGGGGTAACAGGGTCCACCTTCTCTATGGCATCAGGGAAGATGACAGTAGAGGAGTAACAAGTCACTGGAGAGTTGGGTGGGAGCCAGAAATCTCTGTGTGTCTTTTCAGGTCCAGCCATAAGCAATTGTGAAGTTTCACCTGGCTGGCATCAGGGGAAGCAGTCCCTTCACATCACCCTGGGTGCCCAGCCAGGGCCTCCCAGCTTTGGTGGGGAGAAGAGGCAGGGATTCAGGCCCTAGCCAGCCATGCTCTTATGCATATCTGCATTTCAATCCCAGGCATCTATTCTGAAGTCTCCCTGCAGAGGACACTTGGGAGACATGTTCCTCCACTTCAGGTGCTCAGTGCAGTCCCGCTCCCGGCCCTCCCCCAGCCTGACCCCCGTGGCTATAAACCTGCAGTAGCCTTGGGCTCAGGGATACCTTGGCAGTGAAATGACACCACATCCGGATGATACCACACCTTTCCCCGGGGCACCAAGAGTGGCTCTTTTACCTTGTATTTCATAAAACATCACCTCCCTAGCATCCAATTCTTAGGATCCACAGGGATTTGGTTCTCCCTTCTGAGTTCTACAATTATGATATAAATTAAATTATAGCTGATCCAGCTGGGAGTTGCTAAATCCCATAAAATAAATTATAGTCATAAAGAGATGCTATAAAATTGATATCAGAACTATTCAACCCACAACCTCCTCCCACCTTCCACCGCCTGCTCACACAAAGTGCTTACCTCTCATGAATGTGTCAGGAGTATGTCCTGGGTAACCGGAGGCTGCATAAAGGTATTGATTCTAAATTCTCCTGAATTAAGGATAAGTCAAGAACAACCATTATCTTGACATTCCGAATGCTATAGCATAAAACAAACCGTGAGGTCAGTGCATCCTGTCTTCCCTTCCCTGATAACTCTGGACATGGAATTAATATTCTTTTGTGTTCAAATGAGGATCCCAGGTAATCAAAGAACTACTTTTCCAAGAGCTAAAAGCTGAGAATTCACAGGCTTTCCCTTTTATTTTTTCAGTTACTTCTTGTTCTTTGTTTCTAAGATAATATCATGGTCATTATTCTTTTTCTTTAAACTGTATTTTTCCAGCTGGGCGTGGTGGTGCACACTTGTAATCCCTGCGCTTGGGAGGCAGAGACAGGAGGATCCCGCTGGTTCAGAGTCAGCCTCGCTGGCTTAAGAGACCCCTGTTTCCAAATAAAAAAATATAAAATAGGTCTGGGAGTGTAGCCCGGTGGTAGAAGGGCTTCCAGGAACCCCAGTACCACCACACACACACAAAAAAAACTGTATTTTTCCTCACCCCAAGTGCCCAGAAACTGAAAATATAAGCAAAGAAAGATTAGAAGATTAGAAGAAGGAAATCGGCTAGTCTTGACTATATATGTGTGTGTGTGTATACACACACACACCTATATATATCAAAGCATTTATACCTAATATACTATATATATATATATATATACATGTATATATAGATATGTATATATACATAATATACTATATATACATGTATAGAATATACTACATATACATATATATTAAATTTGGGGAAATGGGCAGAGCATGAAAACAGTTCATTGTAGTCACCCGTCAAATCAGTTCTTTTCAGTTTTATATTCTCTACTCCTCTTCCTAGCAATTCAGAGGGTTACTAAATTATTATAAATTTGTTTTTCTCTTTGTGGGAAGCTTTCTTAAAATAAAATTATGAAAAGGGACACTGTCTTCTTGTGACCAGATTACAGAGGACTGTTATCATAATGTTGACATTTTCAAATAAACAAAATGTTAAAAATACTCTAGGACCAGGCACACCTGTAATCCTAGTACTTAAGAGGCTGAGACAGAAGGGTTACAGGTTCAAGGACACCCTCAGACATAGTGAGCCACTCAGCAACTTACAAGAGCCTGTTTAAAAAGAGGGGGACTAGGCGCATAGCTCCAAGTTAGAATGCCCCAGGGTTCAATCCCCAGTACCATAGAGAGAGACAGAGAAAGAGAGAGAGGAAAAAGAAGAGAAAAAAGTATTCTGGGGCTCTCTCAAAACTCTGCTCACATCTAAAGTCAACCTAAGAAATTAGTAGATGAAAGTTAAACCAATTAGTTGAAATAAAATTACAGTAGACATTGGATACCTATTTTTCAAGGTATTGATAAAAAATAAAATAAAAGCTATTGTCAGGCTCCTAATTATCTATATATCTCTGCATTCCACAGGATAGCAAAATAAATACTAGCATTATTATTTTTAATTCAGTATGTAATTGAAGAGATATGACAGACATAAATTATAGCATTTAAACTATATGGTTTGGTAACAAAAGTAAATCAAGCTGTTAAAAAATAAAACAGCTATTTTTGTGATTTTCCTTGTGCTGAGAGCAGCATTCCAGTTGCTCAAGGTGTTTGTTTGCCCTTTTAGCCAAACACTACTATTAATAACACATCATATATAAAAATAAAATGTTTGTACAATAACACGGGTCCCCCACCCATCTTCTTTCTCAGGAAAATCTTACTTGGGTTTCAGTGTGTGTCCTCCTCCTTAATTAAGCAAATCTGCTTTTAGTCTTGTGGCTTGGCTGCAGGACTGGCCGAATGAATGAACAGAGTCTCATTCTCTTTGAAAACAGAATGTTCGAGCCCAGGCTGCACACGACCTCTCGAGATACCATCCTGTAACCCAGAACTGTCTGCAAATTGCTGCTTTTTTATTTATTTGCATCCAGGTGAATGACCTCTAGTATTTATGGCCTATAGAGAAATCACAGTCTTTGATGTTTCTATTCTTACAAGATAAAATTTTGTCTGAAAAGCTGTGACTCAGAAATGTTTTCATTAAGAGAAGTAAAGCAAATTTCCCCAACCTCAATAAAGGTCAATGTTCAGTTTTAATGATTTTTCTCAACATTTTTGTATTGTCAAGAAATGGTTATAAGGTAAGGAACCTACTTCTTTTTGTTAGTGGTGGTGGTCGTGGTGATGGTGGTGGTGGTAGTGTGTGTGTGTGTGTGTGTGTGTGTGTGTGTGTGTGTGTGTGTGATTCTGGGAATTGAATCCAGGGCATTCTGCCTCTGAGCATTTCTATTTTATTTTTTATTTTTAGACAGGGTTTCACTAAGTTACTGAGAGCCTCACTATATAAATGAGGCCTTGAACCTGCGATTCTCCTGTTTCAGCCTCCCAATTACTGGAATTACGGGCATGTGCCACCATGCCCAGCTCCTACTCTTTCATAGACACTAAATAACACCTTAAGAATCTAACAGTAGGAAAGAAAGACATGGTTCCAACAGCATGGAGCCAGCATATAATTAAAGACAATTATTAAACAAACAGCAGTGGGAAATATGGCAAACGAGTAAAGATGTTGAATTGAATACAAGGTTCCCTTTTTTATTTTGTAGTTTTGTGGCTACATGAACCCAGAAGCCATATGTTGTCTTCCTCGGTCCTGAGAATCCTTTAACCTCACTATCCTGGGCTAGTTGTTTGGGGGGGTGGTTGTTGTTGTTGTTTGGTTTGGGTTTGGGATATGTTTTGTGAAACTGGAAATTGAACCCAGAGGCATTTTACCTCTGAGCTACACCCCCAGTCCTATTTTATTTTTATTTTTGAAACACAGTCTCACTAGGTTGATACTACTTGCTGAGGCTGTCCTCAAATCTGTGTTCCTCCTGTTTCGACCTCCTTAGATTAAAAGGGTGTACCATCATGCCTGGTTTGAGCTAGCTTTTTTGTTTGTTTGTTTGTTTGTTGCAGTACTGGGAATGGAACCCAGGGGCATTCGACCTCCAACCTACACCCCTAGCCCTACTTTTTTATTCTTTATTTTGAAACAGGGTCTCACTGAAAGGTTGAAAATAGAGAGTTTAGGAGGGAGGTAAAAATACCAACCGGGTTATCAGAGACCGCTGCTTTATTCAGACCCAACCTGGCACCCTCCAGGGAGTCAGCCGGCCGTGGGGGAAGGGACCAATGGGCCACACATTTGGAGAGTTGCTCATAGTCCTGATTGGCCGGCTGAGTCACGTGGTGGATCAAGGGACCGATGTTTTATAGGCATGCCAATTCTCTCGCGACATCTGTAGTCTCGTGATCTCAAGTATGTCTTGGGGCACCTGTAGTCTCACGATATCTCAGCTTCTGGCTTCCGGGGTTCCACTTCCTGTTCCCGCTGCGAGATCACATGGGGAAGGGGAGGGACCCGACTTATCACTCACTTAGTTGCAATAAGTAGTTGAGGTTGGCCGCGAACCAAGATCCTCCTGTCTCAGCCTCTTGAATGCTAGGATTACAAGCGTGTGCCACCATGCCCAGGGGCTTGAGCTTTGTTTTTAATAAGATGGGTTTGTTGTATCTCTTCAGACCAGTTTTAAACACTACCTATGAAAGGAGTTTGATATATAGGAATTAAGCCAGCCAAAAGTATAGAGATTCAAAAACCATATGAAAACAGTGATTGTAGAAGCTGATTCAGCTGCTCAGCAAGGTCAACAAGGGACTCCAGCTCTGTGTACTATTCTGCTCCAAACCCTTTCGCAGTCCTTCACCCTCACATCCATTGCCTCAGGCTGCAAGATGATTGCTGCCCTTTGGCCCTCATGTCCTTAGTCCTGGAAGGAACTAAAGGAGGAATAAAGGGAGTTGCCATCCAAACCCCATCACTTTTATCAAGAAGGCCAAATATTCCCAGAAATGCCTATGATATCCTTCTTCCTATAACTTATGGCAGAATGGCGTCCTGTAGTATGCTTCTTGCCTCCTGGCATCTGGAAAGGTTGGGCAGGTGAGATGTGAGCACAAATCGCAGAGTGATCAGGAATGGTCTTCCCCATTCCTCTCCATTATCCCACCTCAGCACAACTCTGGCAGTGGCTATGTCCCCATAATTGCTCTCCTGCCGGGCACCCTCCTCCACGATGCCAGCGCTCTCTGTTTTCCAGAACATTGCTCCCTCTCTTGCTGTTTCAGGGGCTGGAAAGGGCCCCGCTGTGGCTGGTCTCTGGGTGCTTTGCTGAGGCCTTTAACTCTGCCCACATGTCTAACTGGATTCATCATTAAAAATGTTTTAGACCAGGCATGGGAGTGCATGCCTGTAATCTCAGTACTTGGGAGGCTGAGACAGGAGGATCGCAGGTTAGAAGACAGCCTCAGCAATTTAATCAGGCCCTTAGGAACTTTGATTCTGATTAAAAAAATAAACAGGGCTGAGGTGTGACTTGGTGATAGAGCACCCCTGGGTTCAGTACAAAAAAAAAAAAAAAAAAAAAACTTTTTAGTTGATCAGCCGAGTGAAATTCTGTTCCCTGCCATGACTGCAGCCAATGCACAGTGACCTTTAACTACAAGAAGTCTTGAAAATCAGGGATGTGGAGAGCCATGTGCACTGGACAGGTCATGGTACATTGCCTGAGAAGCATGACAACTGCACAAATGCAGAATTAGGTTAAGAAAAAATGGGACTATGGCTATTTGATCAGTGTCTGACCGACATACGATTTATAATGGGGATAGCTTAGAAACAACCTGAGCGATCGTGTCACACTCATTTTTTATTGCACTCCACTAACGCAATGTCTGGTGAGACACACGTCGGCTAGTGAGTAAATAATAACACGTTACCCTTCCAGAGAGCTTTGCTTATGCTTCAGGCCCATTATGTCCTGTGATCCCATTTGATCCTTGCAAACAGCCCCGTGAGTAAGACAACACGGGCACTTTACCCCCATTTTACAGATGAGTAATCAGAAGTTCAGAGAGAATAACCACCTTGCCTTGGGTCACCTCATTATTAAGTGGTAGAACAAGAAAACAAAGGCAGAATTTCTGACTCCAGATTCAGTTCTGCAGAGCCAGGACTCAGTCAAGGCAGCTGACTGGACAGAGAACCTGAAACTGGAGCCCTGGTCTCTGAAGAAACAGATTGTATTTTCTAACTGTTAAGAGTATGCGTTTTAAGGTCACAGAAACATGAACTGAAATAGTAGCTTTACTATCTTCTAATTATATAAAATTGAGCAAGACATTTATTCCCCATGAACTGGATTTTTCTGTTTTGTAAAGTGCAAATATTAAGTATCCCTATTATAATATTGCCATAAGATTTAAATAAGATAATGTATAGAAAGTCATGGATTAGCTGTAAATTTATAAATGTGACTTCTTTTATTGATGATTATTGTGATTGTAAATCATTTTTAATTCTATGACAAGTATTTAGAAGTTTTCAATTTTATTAGAAAACAAGATTTGAAGGGCAGGGTGGCAAATACCTTAATCCCAGTTAATCAAGAGACTGAGGCAGGAGGATAGAATGTTCAAGGCCAGCTTGGGCAATTTAGTGAACCCTATCTCAAAAATAAAAATAAAAATAAAAAGGACTCTAGATATATAGCTCAGATATATGCACCAGGCTCCTGGGTTCAATCCCCAGGACAGCAAAAGAAAGCAGAAAGATAGGAAGAATATTATTATGATACACAGAAAGCAAGCAAGTTTATCAATTAACCCTCAAATCGAATAAGCCTTTAAAGTTATCATGCAATTTCCATAACTCGTAGTGTTTCAGAAGATCCTAATAGCTAACATTTAGGCTCAAATATATTAATATCCAGGAAAAATTATTTTGGAAATCTCTTATTGGGATTTAGATTAAAGGATAGCCTTAAAACCCCAAAAAATTACTGAATAGGTAGTAAAAATATACCTCTCCAGAGGTACGTGTTTACCCCCCCCACCCCCAGAAGACAAGACCCAAACCAGGGAGACATCCCAAGTGCTATAAACCTAGAGTTACTTGTCTTATCTTTTCCCAGAGATAATCACTTATATTCTTTTTTTATTGGTGCATTATAGTCATACATCTTAAGAGGATACAAGATGGTAGAGGCATACGTGCCCACATCACTCCTTTAGTCCTTCCCCAATTCCCATCCCATTCCTCCCTCCCTCCTTCTCATGTTTGCCTTAGTGATTGACATGTTTGTGAATGTACATCATGTATATTAGGGAATTTCCCTCTTCCCTTTTCCATGCCCATGTGATGATTCACACCTGTAATCCTGGTACTTGGGAGGCTGAGACAGGAGAATCCCAGTTTTGAGGACAGCCTCAGCAACATAGAAAGGCCCTATGCAATTCAGTGAGAACCTGTTTCAAATTTTAAAAAATAGGACTGAGGATGTAGCCCTTGGATTCAGTCCCCAGTACCACAAATAATAAATAAATAAATAAATAAATAAATATCCACGATTCTTCCCCTTTTCTTCCATAGGAGAATTTGTTTACACTAGGGAGCAAAGGTTTCTCTCCCTTTCTGAAAAGCTTAGGACACATCTTTTTCCTATAAAATCTCAGGATTCCTATCTTTGGTGTTCTTCGCTTACAGTTCAATCTTCCTCGTGCCAGTCACAAACACACTTGTCTTGTCTATCTGCTTCCCGTTTCCTGGGGGAAAAATAACAAGGTTATTGCTGTAGGCAACAATAATCAGTCCCTGTCAAAGATTTTTATTTTTTCAAATTTCAGGATAGTGCAAAGAAATAGTTGGTTTTGTTTGTTTGTTTGTTTGTTTGTTGTGGTACTGGGGATGGAACCCAGGCACATTCTACCTCTAAGCTACACCACCAGCCCTATTTTTTATTCTTTATTTTGAAACAGGGTCTCACTGAGTTGCAAAGGGCCTCACTAAGTAGCTGAGGCTGTCCTCAAACTGCGATCCTCCTGTCTCAGACTCCCAAATGCTGGGACTATAAGCATGCGCCACCACACCTGGCTCAAGAAATCGAGTTATTAAATCCGTGTCACCAGGCACTGTGTTAAGCTACACCCCAGCCCTAACTTTTGTTTTGTTTTGGAAAAGGGTCTCATTAAGTTTCTGAGGCGCTTGCTAAATTACTGAGGTTGCTCTTGAACCCACAATACTCTGGTCTCAGCCTCCCAAGCACTGCGGTACAGGCATGCGCCACCACACCCAGCTCTGTTTTTCTTCATCTTTTTTTTAAGATGGAGGCACTGAGGCATAGAGAACAAGGCCCAAAGCTTCCCCAGGAGTAAACGGCAGAGGCAGGATTTGAACCTAGGAACTCTAACTCTGAAAGATATGGTCTAAATGCCATGTGTGCTTCCTCTAGTCAGTTATCTTTCATACTAAATATGTGTGATTCACACTGGACCAGTATTCCATGAGTCCCACAACTAGAAGTTCTTCATGCAGTCATATTTAACTTCTCCAGTCAGTAAGATACTGGGGTTAGGCACTACTGGATGGATAGCAACCATAGCCTTATTTATCACTACTAAGGAAATTGTCCTTCTGCCTAGTCATTGTGGGTTTTGAATAAGTACACACACATCCATTTAGTGCTTAATATAAAACGCTCATGCCGAGCGAGGTGGCGCACGCCTGTAATCCCGGTACTTGGGAGGCTGAATTTGAGAAGCCTCAGCAATTTAGTGAGATTCTCGGCAACCTACCAAGACCTTGTTTCAGAACAAAGATTTTTAAGAAAAAAAAAAAAAAAGAGCTTGGGGGTATATCTTGAAGATAATCTGCTTCCTGGGTTCGACCCCCCCTGCACTACAAAACAAATTTTAATAAAAATAAAAATGAATAAATAATAAAATGTTTATTCCTCGAAGTCTATCAGTCCTGCGCAGTTTGGGTTCACATAGGCTATGAGTATCCATGTGTTGATGATCATAGACTAAACTCAGAGAATCTCCCTGTTTTTACTTTGAGACAAAATTGTCTCTGATATTTAAAACCGTTAAGTATTTTCAGTACCAACTTTTTCTATTTTCTTACTCAGCTCCCCACGTGAAAAACTTCTTTGTATCTCAGGAGAGTAGCAAGACACAGCTGGAACAGTTGAGGGACACTTAATAAAGCTTATTCAGTTACCAAGGAATAAGCAGAATTAAGATAAACCAACAAAGGTTGGCACAGCTTCCCAGGACCAGAACAACCAGGAGCCATTACCATGATCCGAAAGATCAGAGAGCGTCAGTGGAGCCACAGAGAAAAGCTATCATTTCCAACAAGGCTGTCCCTCACGAGTTGTGATCTTAGCAGAGAGATGACAGAAATCAATGCAACCCAGGAAAAAATAAACCTTGGAGAATAAACACCCCACCCTGTTAACAGATCTCCACAGGTGCCTGCTCTTAACCAAGCGTAACTTGAAAGCAAACGGGGAGGGAGCCTTGGTCACCATCCACACAAGTCAGACTCCCAGCAGAGCAAAGCTGGGGAAGGCTGGACCTGAGAAAGGAGCAGGAACTACTGAGCACATGGGAGCACAGGAGATGTTCTCTGCTGTCAGCTGTTCGCCAACGGAACTTTCTACCTTAAAGAAGTATTCATTAGCTTTGTGAGTTGCGTGTTGAGTCAGGTAGGATGTACACAATTAAGGGCTTCTCTGCTATCAGCAGCAATAGTAAAGTTATGTTGAGAGCCATGTATCAAGGACAGAAAGTCCTGGACCCCTCTGAGAGCCCACCAGTCACAGAATGTGGGATGTGCTGGTAAAAGTCCCACAAGATAAACGTGGCATCAAAGGAAGGCAGCCTGAGGCCAACCAAGAGGAACAACTAAGTCAGTTTTGTAGAAACCTAGACTCGGTCCAGATCAACCCTGTTTAGCCAAGGAGAAGATTCCAGGATGGCTTAAGAACAGAGAAAATTGAAGTTTGCTGAACACCAATTTTTTTTTAAGTTCTACACATGTTATTCCATTTGAAGACACTATGAAACGCCTACATTGTGCCAGGTTGTTGTTTGCCTGCTTTTAGCAATGTGATGAGGAAAGCCAGTAAATACTGGTGCTGGCAGTAAATAAAGTCAGAGCAATGACTAAAAAGGCTGCACTCCCCACTCATAGCTGTGTCCTCACCATCCACCCATAGTCTTAGCCATCAGAGAGCCGCCATGATTCTTTTGAAATATGAGCTATCTGATGTCATTCTCTGCTTATAATTCCCCAATGATTGTCTATTTCATTTACGATAAAATCCAAACCTTACTCAGACAAGAAAGCCCTATTGTATTTTTTCAAATCATGAATCATGGCTCATTTATGGATCATGAAATCAGTTTAGTGGATCAACTCACTGTCTTCTTAAAAATCAAGAGTCCAGCATGGTGGCACACACCTAGAATCCCAATACTTGAGAGGCTGAGACAAGAGGATCACAGGTTCAAGGCCAGCTTTAGCAACTTAGCCAGACCCTCAGCAACTTAGTGAGACCCTGTTTCAAAATAAAAAGTGAAAAGGCCTCTGTGTGTGTGTGTGGGGGGGGGGTTGTCACTCAGATGTAGAATGAGCCTGGCTTAACTCCCCAGTGCCTAAACAAACAAAAAAAGTCAAATTGAATTGAATATTTAATATTTAACTGATTAAAATAGAAAATACTAGCATGCATAGCAAATGAAAGTGAGAAATGTTTCATGAAAGGGTGTGTATTTTCTGTTTTAAGAATATACATGTGGTTATAATATAAAAAGTATTTCTTCCTTTGTGTCATTGGCAAGCATTTTAAAAATACTGCTCTCTGTACCCTCTCCCCACTCCCTGGCTTCATCGCTGACCTCTGTCCTCTGACTCACTCTGGCCACGCTGTGTCCTTATGTCCTTCACTCCAGGCATTTTACCCAGAAAACAACAAAAATCCTTTTGCCTAGAAATCAAAAGAGTTTACACCTGACTTTCTTCAGGTTAAAATCATTTTAATAACTCACGTTCCCAGAGAGAACTTTCCTCATCATCCAATATAGTAGCCGCACCACCATCTTCTCTCTTTTTCCTTTTTCAACTGATACCAGGCGTTAAGCCCAGGAGCACTCTACCACTGGGCTACCTCCAGCCACTTTTATTTTTTGATAGGGGTTCACTAAATTGCCCAAACTGGCCTGGAACTTGCAATCCTCCTGCCTCAGCCTCTTGAGTAACTGGAATTACATGAGTATGCCACTTTACCTAGCCCTACATTTTTTGTTAAAGCTTTCATTATTGTCAAATGTAGTGTGTGTGTGTGTGTGTGTGTGTGTGTGTGTGTGTGTGTGTGTGTGTTTAACTGGGGATTTAAGCCAGGGACATTCTACCTTTGAGCTATACTCCCAGCATTTTTGTTGTTGTTGTTGTTGTTGTTGTTTGTGTGTGTGTGTAGAAACGAGGTGTTGCTAGGTTTCAGAGAGTCTCACTAAGTTTCTGGGGCTATTTTTTGAACCTGTGATCCTCCTGTCTCAACCTCCCAAGTACTGGGATTACAAGTATGCACAACCACACCTGCCTATTTGCTATTTTTATGCCTCTTTACTAAAATGTGAGCCCTATGAGAAAAGGGATTTTATTGTATTCACCACTGTATTCCAAACTTAGAACAATGTTTTACATATAAAAAGGGTTTTTAAAAAAATCATTGATGTATGCATTGGATAGATTGATGAGTGGGGGGGTAGAGAAGTAGGGAAGGAGGTAGGGAGTTGAATGGCTTTAGAGGATCCAGGAACTAACAAAGGAAGAACAAAGGAAGGACCCAATATTCTATTGGAGGAGCCACCTTGTCTCTTCCCTCTCCCAGCTACACACACACACACACACACACACACACACACACACACACTTCTCTCACTGTCACCTTCAGGACTCGGCCTACTGATAAGTTTAAGAGAGGCTCTTGCGGGTGGTGGGATAAAGGTTTAGACGACATGTGGGGTACCTGCCTTCCCCTGCATAGGCTGAAGATTTATGAGGCTGCTCAGAAGCAGGATTGTCTACAGACCTTTAAATCTCACTTTAATGTCTGTAGCCATTATAGCCTTTACTGAGATCAGCAAGAATTTCCAGCTATCTAAGATCCTGGGATTTTATAATATTATCTCAGCCTCTTATTTCAGTCTACGTTACCCACAAACCTAATCCTATTCCAAACATTTTTTTACCTTAGAAATTTAGCTAAGTACATCAATTAAATATGTGACAACTTTTTCTTTTAGCAAGTCATATTTATCTTTTTCTACAAATTAAGGTGCATAAATTACCACTATATGGATGGCCCAGCCATTCCTTAAAACATGGGACAATTTTTGTGTGTGTGTGTGTGGTACTGGGGTTCCTGAAAGTCCATCTACCTCCGGGCTACACTCCCAGACCTATTTTTATATTTTTATTTAAAAACAGAGTCTCTTAAGCCAGCGCGGCTGGCTTCGAACCTGTGCGATCCTCCTGTCTCCACCTCCCAAGTGTGGGGATTACAAGCGTGTGCCACCACGCCCGGCAACAATTTTTAATAATTCTCAACATAGAGAATATAGCTAATTTTATATTACATGAAATTTATCTCTGAGTCTTAAGACAGAAAAGCAAAGCATGTTTATTTTCTAAATCAACCATATTATAATGATCAATAACAACTGACTGCATTAAAACCAATTGTTTTTGAAATTTAAAAAATGGTAAACATTTTTCTAAGTATGGTGGCTCTGATAACCAAGGATCCTGTATCCCCAAGCTTTGCAAACTTTGTGCCCCAGAACTGGCCTGCCCATGATCCTGTCATTAAAATTTTAAAAAAGCAATGGCCCCCATTCCCTGACAGCAGTGCTAAGTCAAAGGGAGGATCGGCCTGGACTTAGAGCACATTCTTTAGGTTTGAAAGCTTAGGAACTCTCAAGTCTTAAAGAACAGGAAGACATTCTTAGAAAAAAAAAAAAAGGATTTATTTGTTCAACAAATAGTTATATGTCAAATATTAGTAGTCTAATATATGTCCATCATAGATTCAGCACTAGGATAAAATGATGAACAAGAGAGACAACAGATTCTAGTGGCAATATAAAGACAATAAATAGGTAAACATGCAAGTAAGACAATTTTAAGAAAATTGTGTTACAGTAATAAGCCTACCCAGAAAAGAAAATGTGGTAAGAGGTAGAAATTAAATAGGAATGGGGATGGGTGAGGTGGGAGTTGACTTAGCCACGGGATCACGCAAGGTCTCTCTGAGGAGTGATAGCTCAGTTGGGTATTGAAAAGGAGCCAACCATGCAAAGGCCCAGGGAAGAAATCTCCTAGCAACAAGAACAGCAAAGGCTCCGAAGTAGCTACAAACTTAAAATGTTTGAGATAAGTAAACATTCCAGGGTGGCTAGAGCATGGTGAGCAAGAGCAGTTGAATGAGATAACTCAGAGAGAGCCGACTCCAGACAAAATATACATCAGGGTCAGATAAATGTTGCTAGTGCTATTGTGAACCAGTGCTAGTGCTAAGATTGTTCTTGAAAAAGGGGCTCTCTGATGTAGAAAATAATAATCATTACTCTATGAGAACAGTATTACCATGATACCCAAGGCACAGAATACCATGAGAAAAGAAAAATAAAGACCAATATGCCTAATGAATACCGATGTGAAAATTCTCAACATAGAGAACCAAGTCAAGCCAGGCGTGGTGACGCTCACTTGTAATCCCAGCCTTTTGGAGGCTGAGACCAGAGGATTGGGATTTGCAAACAGCCTCAGCTACCTAGGGAGGCCCTCCACAACTTAGTGAGACCCTGTTTCAAAATAAAGTATAAAAAATAGGGCAGGGGGTGAATCTCGAGGGCAAATTCCCCTGAGTTAGTTCTATCCCCAGACCCGCCAAAAAAAAAAAAAAAAAAAAAGGAAAGAAAGAAAGAAAGAAAACCAAATCAAAAAGCACATCGAAAATATTATTTGCTATGATCAAGTGGGATTTATCCCAGGGATGTAAGGATGATTCAACATATGCAAATCAATAAGCAGAGTGCACTACATCTATAAAATGAAGGACAAAGACCATATAAGCATATCAATAGATGGAAAAGAAGCATTCAATCAAATTCAACATGGGCTGCCAGGGTGGTTCTGTGATAGAGCAATTCCCAGAACTGAGAAAAAATTTCAGTATCTTTTTTTGGTAAAAGCTGAGGTATAGGACTGTACCTTAACAAAATAAAGGCTATAGATGACAAACCCACTCTCATCATCCTATGGAACATAAAATTATCTCAAATCATTTCTTTTAAGATCTAGAAAAAAATAAAGATGTTTATCTTCATCACTCTTATTCAAAATAATATCGGAAGTCCTAGCCAGAGAATTTAAGCAAAAGAGAGAACAGAAAGAGTTTTCAAACGGAAAAGGAGGAAGTCAAATTATCCCTGTTCTCAGATGGCATGATCTTGTATATTAAAAAAAAAAAAAAAAAAAAAAACAAAGTTAGCCAGACATGGTGGCACATGCTTGTAATCCCAGCATTTGGGAAGCTGAGAAACAAGAATTGCGATTTGAGGACAGCCTCAGCTAGATAGTGAGGCCTTTTGCAATTTAGTGAGACCCTGTTTCAAAATAAAGAATAAAAAAAATAGGGCTGGGGTATAGTTCGGAGGTAGAATGGCCCTGGGTTCCATCCCCAGTACTGAAAAAAAAAAAAAAAATTCACTCAAATACATATAGAACTGAGAAGCAAATTCAATAAAGTTACAGGATATAAAATCAGCAACCAAAAATCGGTAGTATTCAAAAAGAAATCAAGGGACCGGACATGGTGGTGCATGCTTGTAATCCCAGCATTCCGGAGGCTGAGACCAGAGGATTGGGATTTGCAAACAGCCTCAGTTACTTAGCTAGGCCCTTCATAACCCAGTGAGAACCTGTTAAAAATAAAAAGAAGTCTGGCGTCATGGCATATGCTTCTAATCCCAGTACTTGGGAGGCTGAGATAAGAGAATAATGCAGGATCAAAGCCAGCCTCAGCTACTTAGTGAGGCTCTCAGCAACTTAGTGAGACCCTGTTTCCAAACAAAATATAAAAAATAGGTCTGGGAGTATAGCCTGGAAGATTTTTTGCAAAACTGGGTGCTTCCAGGTATGCAGGAGAGCACACCTGACAAAGAACGAGGTGGAGCTTATATCCTTGAAGCAATGCTCCTGCTCTGGTGCTGAACTCCAATTGGGAGGAATCACAGTTTGACATTCTTCCTGGTCAGCTACACTAGAAGAGGTTCGGCACCTGCAATCTCTTAAAGATGCTAATTTTCAAAAGAATGTAAATCCCTACCAGATTACAAAATGGCAGTTTAAGTTAAAACTACTCCTTTGACAGAAGACAGAACTATATTCTTACAATGTTTATGGACTAGAAGAATTGATCTTGTAAAAATGTTCCTACTACCCAAAACCAACCTACGTATTCAGTGCAATCCCCATCAAAATAACAATAACATTTTTCGCAGAAGTAGAAAAGGCAATTCTAAAGTTTATATGAGACCTGCGCGTGGCGGCGCACACTTGTAACTCCAGCATTTGGGAGGCTGAGACGGGAGGATCACAGTCTGAGGCCAGCTCAGCTACTTAGTGAGGACCTCTGCAATTCAATAAGACACTGTTTCAAAAATAAAGAATAAAAATAGGGCTAGGAGTGTAGCTGGGTGGTAGAATGCTCCTAGCTTTCATCCCCAGTACCACAAAAAATAAATAATCTCAGTGAAAAGAACAAAGAGGAATCACAATAAGCAACATGAAAATACTGCAAAGTGACAATAACCAAACTGACATTCTGCTCACGTAAAAACTGCATGTTGACAAACAGAACAGAATAAAAAACCAAGAAATAACTTCACGTACTTATAACCAACTTCGTTTTGGCAAAGATATGAAGAACATATATTAGAGGATGAACAGTCTTTTCAGTAGGTAGTACTGGGAAAACAGGTTATCTATAGGCAAAAGAACGAAAGTAGGCCCCTATTTCTCACCAGCTGCAAAGTCAACTCAAAATTAATGCAAAGCCTAAATATGAAATTCCTAGGAGAAAATAAATGGAAAAGCTTTATGATATTGGCATGAAATATTGTTTATAATACCTCAAAAGCATAGGTAGCAAAACAGACAAATATTATTCTATCAAACTAAAAACCTTGTGTACAGCAAAGGAGACAATTTATAAAGAGATGAGACAAGCTACATACTTGTAAACTATTCATCTGTCAAGGAGTTAATACTCATACTCAGAATATAAATGAAAATTCAACAGCCAAAAAAAAAAAAAAGCAAATAAAACAGGGACAAATGAACTCAATGTAGTAGTTCATGCCTGTAAGCCCTGTACTTAGGAGAGTGAAACAGGAGGATCACAAGTACAAGGCCAGCCTCAGCAACCTAGCAAGACCTTGCCTTAAAATAAAAAATAATTCATGTTTAGAGTAGCACAATTCACAAAAGCCAAATTATGGAGCCAACCTAGGTGTCCATCAACAGATGAATAGATGACAAAACATGGGAAATACACACAGTGGAATCCACTCAGCAATAAAAAATAAATAAAATTATGTTATTTACAAGAAAATGGAAAGACCAGGAGAACATTATGTTAAGTAAGATTAGCCAATTACAGAGAGCAAAGGACCATATGTTTTCTTTAATATGTGCCGAATAGAGAGTACTTGGGATATAAGAGAGACTCCAGATAATAGAGGAGTAACCTCAGAGCCAGAGAGGAGATCTAAGGGTAGGGGCAGAGGAAGACTGAGGTTCATTAATGGAAATACTATCATAGACTATGTGTATACATGTGAATATATACTAACATCAGTATGGGTACTCTGCACTGAGGGGGAGGGAAATGGGGAGGCAGGAGAGAGGATACCAAGAACCGTGTGCATGTATGTCATTGTCAACATGATTTATATCATAATGTGAGACCATAGTGCACCAATAAAAGAAAAAATAATAAAAATAAATAAGATAAAAAGGGTAAGGGTGTAGCTTAGAGGTAGAATGCTCTTGGATTCAATCTCTAATACCAAAAAATAAAAATAAAAATGGGCGGGGTTGCAGGAAATGATCTTAATAAACATTTCTCAAAAGAGAATATATAAATGGTGAACAAGTATATAAAAAGAATGTTCAGTGCCAGGCGTGGGGGTGCACACCTGTAATCCCAGTGCTTGCAAGGTTAAGACAGGAGGATAGCCGCTTTGAGAAGAGCCTCAGAAAGTAGTGAGACCTTCATCAATCTATGAGACTCTGTTTCAAAATAAAAATTTAAAATAGGGTGGGGGGTGTAACTCAGCAGTAGAATGCCTCTGGTTTCAATCCACTGCATAAAAAAAAAAGAAAATGTTCAACATCACTAATCATAAGGGAAGTAAAAATCAAAATGATGTGAGATAGCATCTCACTCCAGTTGGAATGATGAAAATCAAACAGACAAAAAATTTAAAATATTATGTAGAGGACACAGAGAAAGGAGAACAAATATATTAGTGGTAAAATGTTAATTAGTACAGCCATATTGAAAATTAGTGCAGAGGTTCTTCAAACTGTTACCACTAAAACTACCAAATGACCCAGCAATCCCACCACTAGGTAGATATCCAAAGGAATGAAATGAGCATGTCAAAAAGACATCTGTGCTTCATGTTTATCGCAGCTCTACTCACAATAGCCAAGAGACATCATAAACCAAGATGTCATCAACATATGAAGGAATAGAGAAAATGGCATAAATATCCAATGGAATATTATTCTGCTATATAAAGAATGAAATCCTGTCATTTGTGACAGTGTGTGATGAGGTAGAATAGAAGAAATAAGATTTTAGGTAGAAAGGAGACAAATTGGGAAGAAAAGGATAATAGTTTTAAAATCTGTTAAGGTCATAATCTCTAACTCCTATAGGGTATGTCTCAGTCAGAAGCCTCTCTGAGCCACACTCTTAATAAGAATGGCCCATTTTCCCCACCTGAGATTCCTGAGATGCCAGGTAAACAAAGGAGGTCAAAGGTCATTCACCAGACACCCACCACCCTCCAGGACATTATGTTAAAAGAAATGGCAGGAACAGCAAGACAAATGCCACATGTAGAAGCCAAAAAAAAGTTAATTTTCCAGAAGTATAGAGTACTGTTCATTAGAATACTAGTCATTCGTTGCTATGAAGGGTAGCAGGAAGGCAAGGTAGTCAAAATATAGTCAAAATAAAGGGTATCAAAATATAGCTTAGTGCACCTGTACTCCCAGTACTTGGGAGGATAAGACGAGAGGATCACAAGTTCAAGACCAGCCTCAGCAACTTAGTGAGACCCAGACTCAAAATTAAAAAAAAAAAAAACACTAAAATAGATCTGGGGATATGGCTCAAAGGAAGAACGGCCTTGGGTTCAGCCTTCCGTAACAACAACAACAAAAAAAAAAAAAAAAAATAGGAAGAATAAGATCTAGTGTCATATAGCATTGTAGGGTGATTATAGTTTATAATAACTTATTATATATTTCAAAAATAACTAGAAGAAGCCAGATATGGTGATGCATGCTTATAATCCCAGTTCTTAGGAGGCTGAGACAGGAGGATTGCAGGTTCACAGCCAACCTCAGCTACTTAGGTCCCCACAACTTAGTGAGACCCTGCTTCAAAATAAAGAACAAAAAAAAAGGACTAGAGGTATAAGCTTGGAAAAAGAATGTCCCTCCCAGTTCAATCTCCAGTACTGAAAAGAAAAGAAAATAACCAGAAGAGATAAGTTGGAAATTTCCCAATAAAAATAAATATTTAAGAAGATAAAAATGTTAATTACCATGATTTGGTCATTACACATTGTATTTACATAGCAAGTCTCATATTTACCCTGTAAATATATACATTTATTTTTGTCAATTAATTTTTTAATTTAAAAAAAGTAGAAATTTTGTACTATAGCAGGGAAGTGACAACACATGATTTTATTTTTCCTTTTGAAAAGTAGCTGATTTTAAAAGATTTACAAGTCAGTTAATACAATGAAAAAGAGCATGTCATTCCCAAATATTCAGAAAGAATAAAACCAAAATCAACATATAGAAGGAGAAAAGATAAAGCTCACAAGTCAACAGAAATAAAACCAAATATCATTGATTATAATAAATAAGTAGGCCAAAATCAGCTGTTACTAATAACAGGTATACTTACAATAATAAGGAAATAATAATAATGGCTGTATGAAAACAGATAACTCAGAGAAATATAAATAAAAAGTTCGGTGGCAGTATAAACAATAAATCAAACAAAATTTAAGACCTAAGGCATAAAATGATAAAATAATCATATAATACATTGGTATATTGTTTAATCCAATAAAATACCACTGTCATGACTGTGTTTGACAAACATCAAGCTATGTTAAGCAAGAACTATTGGGATCATATTGCAATGTATAAAACAAAGATGGAAACTATTTTTGTTTTAATTTCATGCCTGTAGAATAAAGTACAAAGTGCAAGACAGAGGCGGTTTACATTCTAGTCCAAACAAGTTTCCCACTTGCACTTCCTGCCATCCCTTTGGGGCCCTCTCCTCTATAATCTCTTCATTGTAATCATCTCAGGCGACTTTCTCTTCTCCAGACTGCAAGGCAATGCGCCTTCACATCTCTAATCCCTTTGCAATTCCCTCTGCTAGAAAAGCTCTCCATTTGACACCCACCCCACTGGCCATGTGTCAAAGCCCTGCTCCTCCCCAAGGCCCAGTTCTCATGCTGGGTCAGCCTCCCCATGCAGAGGGGCCAACACCACTGGCAATGCACCACCCATTCCTCTGTGTTGTCGTGGCCCTAGTATTTATGACTCTCTTCTAGCTTTGAAATCTGATGACTGTTTTGTTCATTGAGCTGATTTTCACATATTCAACATTAATTCATGCATTCAGAAACATTTATTGAATGCCTACCAAATTCCAGGCTCTAGTATGTATCTGCTTAGAAAAAAAGAAAAAAAAAAGGAAAACATAGAATCTTTCCCAAAAAACTATTGATCTAAGCCCTCACAGAGCTTAGGCTTAGTTTTAATTTCTGAGTTCCTAGAATGTCGGTGTCCCTTTCCCCATCACCAATAAAATGTCTTTCCTGCGAAGGGTAGACACACAAAAGCTATGTTTTTTCCCTGCTTATCTGTTTCTCTGAAGTTGAAAAAAAAAAAAAAAAGGAATGAGACCTTTCAGAAACCTGCCAATTGGGTCTGGAATTTTTTTTCTTTTCAAGGAATCTCATTAATTATTAATTAATTAGCAAATACTGAAGTTCTGATAGCCATTAATCAACCCAGGTCTGCTAGAGACTTTTTTTAGTCACCTAGAAATATGGGCTTATTTCATCATATGATGATGTAGAGTCTTTACTGGGTACCAAGTATTGTATGAGAGCTTTCTGTCTTCACCATTTAATTTTCACAACAATTCAAAGTAATATTGTTATTGTTTTCTATAGATAGGTAAATACAGGTTAAATTAATTGTCCAGGATCGCACAGCTGGTCAGTGTTTGAACTCAGGCAGGCTAGCTCCAAAGACTGTGTTCTTATATACTATTCATTGATAACACAGAACATAGTGAACATGTGTGTGTGTGTGTGTGTGTGTGTGTGTGTGTGTGTGTGTGGTGTTAGGGATTGAACTCAGGATTCACATTAAGAATGTGTAGAAATTACCTGTAATATAAAAACATGTAGAAAATTGTACTTTTTTAATAAAATGCTTATTACATGTGGGAGTTGTATAAACTCTCCTGAACTGCTGCCATTGCCTGTTCACTGGCCTCTTCTTTCCACCCTCGAATCCCTCCCTTATTCTCCACACAGCATGGATTCTTCTGAGGTCGGCTGAGTCACCTCCTCCAAGCACCAGCCAGGTCCTGACCCGGGCCACTCCTGGCTGACTGTATCACCCTCCCCCTCTACTCTCCCAGAAAAAGGGTACCATCCCCAGCTGCCTGTCCACCACCCTTGACCTGCTCTTCTCTTCTTCCTAGAATCATTCATTGAGTGTTTCTTGTACCAGTATTGGGAATGGCCTAGGAAGATTTGAGAAAGCTATGATTATTAATATATTTCAAAAATTGGGTGAGGGGCAAATCTGTGCAAGGACTTGGTTTCTGCCTAAAAGCAGGCAACTATTCTAATGTAAATTAACATAGCTAAAAGAAATTAACAAGTCAATAGGAGAGGAGAACTAGGCCTTTCTCTAGCTAAAGACAGATCTACATGATAAGCCAGCTAAGATGGTAGGAGGGGTCGACCTTCATGAAAGGAGACACTTTGCCACACCTTGCTAGGGGAGGTACCTTACAGGATAAGGGGAGGTACCTTACAGGGTTAAGGGAAGGTACCTTACAGGGACGTTCACTATGTCAGATTTATGCAAACGAGATGGAGGTCATGGGTATAAAAATTCTGGTCCATGTGCTTTATCTTGAGGGTGGTGACTTGGCCTGGGCCACCCTCTCCCCTCATGCCATTTTGGCATGGGGCTATAACTATTTTCTGTATTTCTATTTTCTGTATTTCTATGTTTTTAATAAACTTATTTAAATCTTCAGCAACTGTCCAAGCTATGCCTATTTATTCTTAGCTTAGGACAAGAACCCGTGGTTTTTCTGGTTTTGGTCATTTGGGGTTTTGTTATGGGTTGGGGGAAAGTGTGTCCGGGACCCTAACAGGGGTCCCCAGGGAACAGTTTCCCCAAACCATATTCTCCCAATCCATAACATTTCTGACACTTCATCATTTTTACATTTATTTTCTGCCTCTTTTCTCTATAAAGTCATTTATTTGGGGGTGGGGGTGTAGAACTGGGGATTAAACCTGGAACTTCCAACATTCTAAGCAAGTACTTTACAACTGAGCCATATCCCCAGCCTACCTCCTTGCACTTTAATACAGTATAAATTTCACAACATCATAAATTTTGTTCACTAATGTATCCTCCTCAAAAGACCAGTACATAGCTCATAGTATACACCTAATAAAGTGTTGAATGAATTTTCCATGAGTTATATAAGGCACTTTCTTTTGTTTTCTTTCTTTTTTGTGTGTGTGCTCAGAGGGGGGTAACTGGGATTTGAAGCCAGAGGCATTGTACCTTTGAGCTGAAGGGTCTGAGAATCTCCCACCAACCCAAATAACGAAGGACTCACAAGAGATGTAAAATGCAAGCCAGGTTTATTGTGCTGCATCTCCGTCCCGGCAAGCCAGGGGTCGAGACCCAGACACTATGGTCAAGTTTCGACCCTGAGCTCACTCCACACTCTGACTTTATAGCCCTAGGAGGGAGTGGTTACACACGTCAGGGCCCGCCAAAAGTCCAAGCCCGCCAACCTTAGAATACAACCAATCAGATACAAGGACAAACAAGTACAACCAATAATTTTAAAACATGCATCCACACACGTCACAGCCTGCTAAAGACTGCTTATCTCCCTTATGGTATGTGTTCGTTCCCTAGGGCTGCCTTTCCCACCCACCTTGGCTGGGCCAGGCTTATCTCTGCGCTGAGGACTCTGCCTGGAGAGCAGATTAGCATGGCCTTGTTCCCCAGGCCAGAGTGGGAGTGCTAATCTGGCTCAGAGATATGGGGATTGGGTCCCATGTACAAAGACCTTGGCCGGCAAGCTGGAGGTTAGAGGCTTTGACCTGGTGGGTCCCCTACCCTGGTCCTTGAATCCTGCAACCTGAGCAGCTGGGCTTAGTTAACTTCTCATGCTAGGGGGGGAAGCGCTTCTTCCAGCCTGCTTTCCAGCACCCCTACAGAGCGACATACCCAGACCTATTTTTTTTTAATTATTTTTGGTACTGGAGATAAAACCAGGGGCATTATTTCCCTGAGCTATACTCCTAGCCCTATTTTATTATTTTTCTTTATTTTGAAACACTCTCACTAAGTTGCTGAGGATCTTACTAAGTAGCTGAGTCTAGTCTTGAACCTGCAATCCTCCTGTTTCAGCCTCCCAAGTACTAGGATTACAAGCATGCACCACCACATCCAGCCCCACGTAAGGCATTTTCCACCCTGCCTCCCATATTTATTTCTCTGATACATTTCTGACATGAAATTGAGCATCTCTGTTAAAGCTGGAATTTAAATTGATGTGACTTGGGGATTTTATTTGAACCAAGAAAAGTTTAGTAGAGTTGAAAGGTTAAACTTCGCAGATGTCACCTTTCCACTTCATAACAGTTAACAGCAAAACAAGTTGGTTTGTTAATTTTTGGAAACTAGCGTAGACTCTTCTGTAGGTGTGCTCAGTTCGAAACAACTGTGGTATGGAATACCGCGAGGAGTGAGGGCCGGCGTGCCTCTACCACACAGCAAGTGCGGCCGCTTTGTGGCATCTATTGGGGCCACTCTGAGGCTCTTTTGTTAATATTCAGGTTCTCAGCTGAAGCTTTGGGTTGTGTTGCCAGAAGCCAGCTGCCAAATAAACAGTGTCGCTATATTTAGAACTTAAGTGGAGGTGTACAAAATAAGCTAGCTGGCTCTCCTGCCTTATTCGGCTTTATGTTCCTGGGGTTAATTTGGAATTTTAAAAAGTTAGGCATATGAACATAATATTATCATCTTGAATGTCTCACTAGAGATGTAAGTTATGTCTAGTCAAATTTACTATCCAGGTAAATGCACTTCTTGTATAATTCATTCATCTATTTCCCTGTTAACTTAATGTTCATAAGGAGTCCAAATGACACCCTGCCTATTCGTTTTTCAGAATATTCTTGGCGTAATTTGGGGGTAGTTTGGAAAATATAGATATTTCAGTAATTTTCACATCAAATCCTTTTGTTTAATTCCACATCTGACCTTTGGGCAGTCTTTATGGAACCCCCAATTTGAGTTAAATTGCAGGTATTTGTTTCAATTATGGGAGTTTACATAATATTTGCAATTAAACGATGGTGTACATCCGTAACTGAAAAGTACAAAATTCAGCTAATATAATTTATATAGCATTCTACAAAAGACTATCTAGGGAGCTATTACTGTTGAAACTTTTTGTCAGCAATAGTTGTCTGATTTTCATAGTTCCCTAAAGGAACACTTCTTTCATCGAAAAATTATGTTGTGTAGTTGTGCTCGTAAGATCATATTTTATTTCTGAAAGAGGTGCTTTTAAATTAAGAACAAAACAGTCTCTTCTTCAAGTTATAAAGTTCTTGGCAAGCCTGCATAAAAGACACTGAGCTAATATGGAACATTAGTATCTCACTATGTTATTTCACAATGTCCTGAATATTTTTTGCTGTCCTAAGAAAAATAAATGGGACTTAAAAAAGACTCACTATGTACACAGAGAACAACTGGACCTCTTAAATTTCCATACCAAAGAATGAGCAATTCAGACTAATTTGAAAAACTAAAACGTAGCTAATATCTAAGTCTCTCTTGAGTTCATTTTCTTTTACTGAATGTTCTGTAAAGGACTAAGTATTTTAAGCATGAGTAAAAGGGACAACTCTCTGGAGTATTTCAAAGCAAATGGAAGAAAAGTTATCAAACTCAATCCAGTTAAATGTTATGAAATTGAGGGGAGAGAATAGAACCCAGGGTCATTCTACTACATTCTGAGCTACACCCCCAGCCCTTTTGTTTTTGTTTTGAAACAGGGTCTTGCTAAGTTGCTAAGGCTGGCCTCAAACCTACAGCTCTCCTGTTTCAGCCTCCCAAGTATTGGAATTACAGGTGTGTGCCTTTGTGCCCAGACAGCTACATAGTACCATTATGGTGTGGGATTCACTATGGGTCCTTTTCTTCGTTCAGTATGTAAATAAAGAGCCATAAAACCTGGATGTGCTGCTAAAGTAGGGTTGATTGCCAAGTGAGAGGAAAAGCAGCACACGAAAGAGAAGGGAGGCGGAGTGCTGGAGAGAGACGCTGCCCCTGGACCTTCACAGTTTCTATCTAAATCCTATTTCCATATCTCATGAGAGCCGACAGCTAGAGCTGTGGTCTGCTTGTCACAGCAGGCTATGTCTTCATCCACAATCCCCGGGGCGCAGTTACAGGGTCCTTCTTTAGTCTTGGTTACTGTGACCAGAACAGCATTTTGAATTTACATATTCATCTTAACTTCTACCCTCAAGTACTTATAAAAATGAGAGTTATGACATTTTAAATGGATAAATCCACAAGGACAGCAGCTAACAGGAGAGCCCAACTCAAAAACCGCATAGAAGAAAAAGAAAAGAAAAGAAAAAGTACAGATGGAAAGAAACATTAAGGATACTAGTGAGTAAAAAAAATAACACAATTGATCATAACATGTTATTTTTATATAATCACTGAATTCAATTTTTTTTAACATTTTGTTAAAGGTTTCTGCTGCTAAGTTTAGGAAAATGACTGGCAATTTGATTTCTTTTCATTTAATGTCTTCATTAGAGAATGTGTGGATTAGTGTTTCGCTCCTCAATGCTTGGTAGAATTCACTAGGGGAACTGTGTAAGCCTGGGGTTTCCTTTGTGGAAAGATTTTCTACTATGACCTTTACGGGTTTTATAGGGCTACTCAGGTTTTCTCTTTCTTCTTATGTCAACTTTGATAGTCTGTGACTTCAAAGGAATTTACCTAGTTCAGCTAAGTTTTTAATTTATTAGAATAAAATTATTCATATTAATTTTTTTAGGTACTAGGAATTAAACCTAGGGTCATTCTACCTCTGAACTACACCTCCAGCTCTATTTCTTATTCTTTTTTTGTTGTTGTTGCGGGTGTAGGGATGAAACCCAGGGGCATTTGACCTCTGAGCTACACCCCCTGCCCTGTTTTTTATTCTCTTTACTTTGAAACAGGGTCTCACTGAGTTGCAGAGGGCCTCACTAAGTAGCTGAGGCTGTCCACAAACTGCAATCCTCCGGTCTCAGCCTCCGGAATGGTGGGATTACAGGCGTGCGCCACCATGTCCAGCTTTTGTTTATTCTTTCATCATGAAACAGGGTTTCACTAAATTGTGGAAGGCCCGCTGAGGTTGGCTGTGAACCTGTGATCCTCCTATCTCAGTCTCCCAAGTTGTTATCCTTAAAAAAAAAAAAAGTGCCAGCCAAGTATGGTAGCACATGCCTGTAATACCAATACTTGGGAGGCTGACACAGGAGGATTGCAGGTTCAAAGCCAGCCTCAACAACTTACTGAGACCCTATTTTAAACAAAAATTAAAAAGGGCTGTGGGTGTATGTCAAAGATAGAATACCCCTGGGTTCAATACCCAGTACCAATTAAATAAATAAATAAATAAATAAATAATCCCTTCAGGAACTATAGTGATATCCCTATTTCATCTCTAATAACATTTTATCTCTTCTCTTACCCCCTCCCCCCCCCCCGAGCATCCTGGCTACAGGTTTGTTTATTATTAGTTTTAATGAATTGGTTCTAGAGAAAGAATGAAGGAGAAGAAAGGAAGTTAGTTTTCTTACCACTTGCCTATAGACACCAATCTTGAATCTCAGTTTTCTTTCTGTTTAAGTCAATTAATATTGGCAGAAGGCAGGCATTAGGTCAAGCTCTGTACTAAAAACTTGTTTTCTGGGGGTGGGGGGGTTACTGGGGATGGAACCCAGGGGCTTTCTACCTCCGGGCCTTCCAGACCTATTTTATACTTTATTTGGAAACAGGGCCTCACTAAGATGCTGAGAGCCTCACTAAGTAGCCTAGGCTGGCTTCGAACCTGTGCCATCCTCCTGTCTCAGCCTCCCAAGCGCTGGGATTACAAACATACACCACCACGCCTGGCTCTGTTATGTTTTCTTTACCACAGCCCAACCAATAGCACCAGCTGGATCTATTACTAGCAGAAGTCATGGAAGAGAGGGCAGCTGTGGGAAGCGCCCCCTGCAGGGTGCACTCTACAGGGACTCAGGAGGGCCTCTTCATCCTGCAGCAGCTCTGCGGAGCAGGGGTAGGTCCTTCCCCCCACCTGGTCTCTGCTCTTAAGGCACCGAAAGCACGATGACAAGCCATCAGCCCTCGCACTGCCCAAAGAACAAGAGTTGGGAGCTGTTCTATAGAATCCCCTTCATTAAAGCAAAGAAAAGAAGATATAACTACTATCCCGGTGGAGGAGGCCCCAGCACATTGTTGCTGGCAACTGTGCATGACCTACCTGAAGGGTTCTAACCTGAGCAAAAGTTTCTAATAAAAGAATCAAGTTTCTGAACCTCTACCCAGTTAATCAGACTGTTTCTCTACCTAAATGTGTGGGGGAGGGGCGATCTTCACTATAGTGTTTATTCAAAAGTCAGTCCAAATGTCTGGCTGTTGAGGAATGGGGCTCACACTCCACCCTCCCTCCCCACTGTAAGAAATAAAATGCGGCGGGTCCCATCGGCACACAGATACACGCAGGAGTCCGATATAAATGATATGCATGCCTTTATTGGTCCCCGCTCCCGCGGGGGAAGGACACCACGGGAGCGGAGGGCCTGTCTCTCTGTGAGTGTGCCTGTGCCGGGCTTCTGTCTGTGAGGTAGCAGTGGCTACCTTAAATGGAGGGGAGTGGTCTCCTCTGGGAATCACGGAGCTCCGCCTCCTAGCTTCCGGCCCCGCCCCCTGCGGGGCAGGGGCGCAGACCTTTCACCCATCACTCCTCAGAAGAGAACCCTGGTATTAGAAGTGCCTGAAAGGTGGCTCAGGCTGCACTTTGCCACGGGTTTTCTCTCCGCCTAAATTTGACAACTTATAGATGTATTAAGACTTTCTAAAAAATAGGCTGGCAATTAAATAATCCAGGCATTTTTCTATCCAGAGTTTTGCCTGTTTCTTAAATCCCCATCAGATTTTACTGACACTCTCAGTGTATCATGTTACGGTGAAATATGTTGCAGTGTGTGTGAGGGGAGAAATAATTCCCCCAACACAACCACACAAACAGAAAAACCGCAGGTTCTTGTTCTGAGCTAAGGATAAGTATACATAGCTCAGACACTTGCTGAAGATTTAAAGAAGTTTATTAAAAAGATAGAAATACAGAAGACAGTTAAAGCCCCATGCCATTCAGAAATGGCACCGGGGAGCGATTCTAATGAATTCACCAAAAGTCCCTGCATGCTGAGGGTTCTTATCCAGACCAAGTCTGTGGCAGGTCCTTTGATATGTAGATATGCTGCCCCAGCCCAGGTATCTGCTCTGAGGCAGACCTCACACCTTTTGTTATACTCCTAAAATGTGTTAAGTTGCTTCTCCATGATCTGGGGTTTCCTCCCATCCTTGAGGAAGTTTGTCTCTCTTTAGAAATGTAAAGAGGCCCTTTTCCCTGGCCCTATTGGCTCTCTTTACTTCTATTTAGAAATGTAAAAAGGCCCTTTTTTCCTGACATTCCTGGCTTTCTTTACTACCAAAAGCATATTTTTAAAATTGGAAATCCTATTAATACATTTTGAAACCTTTTCTCAATACTGGTACATATCAGACACTGGTTTGGTTTTTTTTTTTTTTTTTTTTTTTTTTTTTTTTTTTTTTTTTTTTGCGGTATTGGGGATGGAATCCAGGGGCATTGTACCTCGAGCTACATCCCCAGCCCTATTTTTTTATTCTTTTTTTTTTTTTTTTTGAAAGAGGGTCACACTGAGTTGTGAAGGGCCTAAGTAGCAGCTGAGACTGTCCTTGAACCGCAATCCTCCTGTCTCAGCCTCCCAAATGCTGGGATTACAAGCATGCACCACCACGCCCGGTCAAGGGAATCTTTAATTAATAGCAAAAAAAATGCAATTCCAAGCTCATTTTCTCACAATCTTCTCTATTGTTTTAATTTATGAAGTGATCACATAAATTAGAGTTGTAAATAAATGTCTATGCCTATAATTTTCTGGATTTTTCCTACTTCAATTTTTATGCCTGTGATATTTTGGTTTTTGTTGCGGTGGTTTTGTTTTGTTTTCTAGTACTAGGAATTGAGCCCAGGATCATTCTGTCTTGCAGGTATACCCCCAGCCCATTTTATTTTTTCTTTGGAAACAGGATCTCTTTAGGTTGCTAAAAGTCTCACTACATTGCTTAGGCTGTCCTCGAACCTGCAACCCTCCCTGTCTCAGCCTCTCAAGTACTGGGATTAAAGGCATGCACCATAACACCTGGCTATTATTATATTTTTATATACCTTTTTTCAAAAAAAAAGGTAAATAGTAATTCTCCATGGTATCCTATGAGGAGCACTGAGTTGGGGCACTGAGCCCGAAGACATTGGTCCTAGGAGCTGCCTAAGGTAGAAAGACTTTATGAAAGACACCCAGACAGTCTCAGTTTCAGTTTCACCAGCTGTGACAATAAAAGATTAGGCTAAGTGTTCACCTGGGATCTCTCAAATTCTAGGAGTCTAAAGGATGTACTTTGGCAACAACTAACCAGGTACATGTTTTTTGAAGTGTTAATGATTGATAGGTGGGGACTCTGAAGTCAGTAAAACACGATCAAATATTTACACATACTCCCATGCAGTGTATTTTCCATTATGGGAAGGTATTAGGCAATGGAAAATTTCTCAAATACTTTTACTGGAAGAGACTAATTAGTCTCAGTTTTTTGTTGCTATTATGTAAAGCGCATACTAGAACATTAATGATATGTGAAACCCTCTATTTATTCCTAGGCTAAAATACCATATCAAGAATTATTCAGCAAATTTTTCTCAGACTGTGATTCTTATGATTTGCCCAACAATACACTGCTTTTCCTTTTCATAAGATGTTGATTTTGCCTAAAAGTCTATTGTTGCATTATTAACAGTTGTAATTCCAAGTGTCAAGAGTGTTCTCACTAATTATAGGCACCATTCCCTGAAGCTGGCCTAAAACGAAAGTGAGCAGCCCAAACTCAAATTCTTAACCTAGACACTAGCTGATAAGACAGCAAATCTCAAACCATTTCCGTTTGCTTCAAAATACAGGAAAAAAATGCCATTTAGTCAAGTCCACCTGAGAACCAGAAGATATCGTGCTAATAGTTCTGAAAGTATTAACCTGAAAAGCTTTGGAAAACATTAAAGCCTGCTGCCTAAATGTACATTATAAATTGATTATCATGCTTTTGATTTTTATATTTTCTATGTAAATTTACAACCTGTTCTTTCTTTCAGGATGAATTCCTTATGAATATTGCCCATTATTGCCCATTATTGCCCATTATTCCCTTTACTTAACCTGAAGCAACAGTTTCCAGTAGCTTTTCCCATCCTTTCGAAGCCTTAGTGATAACAAAGTAATACTGGGATTTTAGGCATTTGATGACGAAACCCACATCCCCCACCCTCATCCATGCCCTCCATCTGCAACAAACTTTGATCCTATCTTCTTCTGGGCCTTTTCACATCAGAATCTGCATCTTTTAAATCTGCCTATAAATGAAAGTTTTCTCCTTCCTAATTCTTATTTTCTGTTTCTGCGCTGTCCTTTATTCACTTATATTTAGCCTGTCTTCCTTGAGTGTGTTGCACCTCCCCCAAAAAAGAAATCGTTTTCTGATTAAAAGAAAACTAAGAATTGAGCACATAATGCATGCCTATAATCCCCGTAGGTGGGATGCTAAAACAGGAGGACCGCAGGTCACAGCCAGCCTCAGCAACTTACCAGGCCCTCTGCGACCTAGCAAGACCCTGTTCAAAAAAAAAAAAAAAAATTGGACTGGAGTGTAGTTCAGAGATAGAATGTCCTACGGTTCAATTGCTAGTATTAAAAAATATGTTTGCTTTTGTCTTAATAACTTTCCTAATTATATTCAACATTTCATGTTATTTTGTATTAAAATAACACATTAAGAAATTAAATGAAAATCACTATCCTTGGACTCAAATTGCCATCTCAGAATCTTTTACCTTAAAATCATACTTTCTATCATCTGTTACTGGATGCTGACCATTACAAATATCTGTGTAAAATGTCACTAGCCACATCCTTGTTCGTTTCTACTAGGAGAAATTCCTTTAGTAGCTTCTCCCCTTCTACTATTATTTAAGTGGAAATGGTGTTTCCCAGGACACATCAGCCCAAGGGAAAAATCCTAACACGATCAGGCATGAGAACGTTTCCCCTTCTATCCCAGAATGTCCGGTGGAAAACTGAGCTTCCCCCAGGTTAGAAATGTCTCTGAAGATTCTGCTGCTCAGTTCTGTTCATCCTTCACTAAGCTGATGACTCCTGTGGCCCTGACACCAAAGCAGCAGCCAAGATGGCAACAGCCTCGGAGGAAGCCTCTGCTGCCCCGCACCACACCTGCGCGCACCGCTGCAGCCAGCACTCAACTCCATCAACGTCTACACAGAGGGATCCTTGGCGCGCGTGGCCACGTGTGCCCCAGGGCAGCTTCTGTCTTCTGTAGCTACTGGCCTTGTGCACCTTCGATGGCTCTGCTCTTTTAGTTTCTACTTGTTCTCCATTTGCACTCCCTCATCCTGAGATTCGGGTTGAAATTCAGAAATTCTGAACTACAAAAAATTCCTCCCCTACACTGCGGATGCCCATCGTGAACAAGCCTGTGAGCTCAACACTGGGAACCTTCTCTTTTCACATGACAAGTTATTTCCTGCAAAATTTCTGTTCCCAGAATGTGCTGTACCCATACATGATCTAATTTAATCCCAAACCCACCTCAGAATAGACAGTGCTGTCATTTCACAGATGAGAAACAGGCATCAAGAAACAAAAGTTACTACCCTCTATCAAATAGCTGACAAGTAACAGACCTAGAATCAAACCTGTTCTCCATGCTCTTTACCATCAACCCACATGTCCATCAGTGGATGAAAAGATTTTTTAAATGTGCTATATATGCACCATTAATTATTATCCTCATTTGTCCTCCTCCATACAATTGGCTAATACTTTTTCCTTTCTTCTTTCTTTACTCTCTCCCTCTTTCTCCTTCTTCACCCCTCCTATGCTTTCAAAAAGTCATAAATAAGCCATCTCTGTACACCCAAGCAGCACATGAACTCTTCATCTGTAAACAATACCTTAAGAAATCTCCTTCAACTTAAGTATCAAATTGTTTTGGAGTGTCTGAAGATCTATCTTGTCCAGTGGGCTGTGACGTGCTTAAACAAACAACAAGGATAAAATCTTACTCAGAACACATACTACCTAGTGTCAGGAAATAAAAGAACTGGAAAAACTCATGACAAATATATATAGGTACACATACAAGCCGGGCGTGGTGGCTTGTAATCCCAGCATTTGGGAGGCTGACACAGGAGGATCATGGTTCGTGGCCAGCCTCAGCTATTCAGTGAGGCCCTTTGCGACTCAGTGAGAGTAAGTAGAAAGCCCATAGGTTCCATTCCCAGTACCACAAAAAATAAATAAAAATAAAAATAAATGTACACACACATGTAACCAAATGCCCATATTTGCCCCAATTTGCTGAATCAAATTATTGGGGCAAGTCTTTAAGAAGAAGGAAAAAGAAATGTATTGATTTGCTAGGAAACTGGAGAAGCCAGTTGAGCTTAAGCATCAAACCCTGGACTCTCCCCCAACAAAGGAATTGAGTCTCTCTCTCTCTCTCTCTCTCTCTCTCTCTCTCTCTCTCTCTCTCTCTCTCTCTCTCTCTCTCTCCCTCTCTCTCTCCCCGGTACTGCGGGTTGAACCCAGTAACATTCTACCTATGTGCTACACCCCCAGCCCTATTTTTTACTCTTTATTTTGAAAGAAAATCTCACTAAAAAGTTCCAGAGGCCTCACTAAGTAGCTGAAGCTGACCACAAACTTGAATCCTGTCTCAGCCTCTCAAGTACTGGGATTACAAGCCACCATGCCTGGCTCAAGTCTCTTTTTAAGAGTTCACTCTTCAGGGTCACAGGGGCTTGTCAGAAGAGACATAATTCATGTCTAACTCATCCTTGAGTTGGTTCTTTCTCAGACTCACAGGAGCCAGGTGTCTAGGTCCTCACTCTTTTGGTCAGTAAACTGATAAGAATTTCTTATTTGTTAACAAGGGGAAAAGGAGAGGGGCAGGGAAAAAAAGGGGGAGGAAAAATATCAGCTTTGAAATAAGCCATCTGTTAACTGCCAGAGTCAGAAGCACGTTACCATTACATACACAAACACACACAAATAGATATGTATATAGAGATATATACATCTATATATCTACATATGTATATATTACTATATTTATATATATATGTATATGCATTCATTACATATAATCATCATAATGAGTCAGAAGCAAGCCACAATTACATACACAAACACACACGAATAGATAGATATACATCTTTATATCTATATACATATACATAGATATAGATTGTATAGATTTATGTTCTGATACAAATATGACTGATAACCAAACCATTGACTTCTTGAATATTTTTTCACAAATAATAATTATAAGGCGAGCATTTGAATAGCTAGATTTTAGAAAACACTGCTTTTTTAATGATCCTTTTCTCTTCTGATGGGAGAGACAACGTGATAGCAAAAACACAAACTTTCAAACTAGACACCAGAGTTTAAATCATGAATCCCCCACTAACAGTTGCATAATGTTAGCCAATTTCTTAATCTCTCTGAGCCTCTGTTTCTTATCTTCTAGAGAGGCTTAATGATTGTGCCTACCTCATAGAGTTGTGAGGGTTAAGTGAATTAATATTTGCTTAGCATCTAGAACAATGCCTGGCTCATATAAAGAATCATATAAATGTATGTTGTTATTATCATTAGTATTTAAAACAATGTTTCATGTTTACAGCAGAGGAAAACTTAGGCTTTTCTAAGGAAAACTTAAACTTCCTCTTTACTACTAAAAATATTGTTAAAAGTAATACGTTGTGTTCTCTAACACTTTACAAACTTGCAAGAGCTTGCATGGTCCATGTGACTGCTGACACTGTAAGAACTCTGGCATATTTATGAAGCTTATTCTTGTTTATGGAACCACATTGCTGAAGAAAGGCAAGAAGTGCTTGTGTGTGCCCAGCCAGAGCAGGCTTTGATGTCAAGAGCTTTTAATTGTGTCAATAGCACAATGTAGGTAATGACAGGAGTTGAAAACCCAAAGTTGTATAGTGCTTTGTAGTTTAACAATGTTTTCAATACGTAACGTCATTTAATACTCAAAAATTCTTTTTAAAAAGGTATAGTTATTTTGCACATTAGGAATTTTTGTTTTAGAAATATTAACTTGCCAAAAACACTGAGTCAAAAATAATACCAAATTTCCAACAAAGAATGTACCTTTATCTTTAGCTATAAATGATTATTGGAATGTGCTTCAAAATAATCTAATTGGGGAAGGAGGTATAGACGAGAACTAATTGGCCAGAAATTGATAATTGTTGAAGTAGGATGGTCATTTAATATTTGTTATCCTATTATCTACTTTTGTACGTTTTGTGTGTGTGTGGTACTGGGGATGGAACCAGGGGCTTTCTACCTCCAGGCTATACTCCCAGACCTATTTTATATTTCATTTGGAAACAGGGTCTCACTAAGTTGCTGAGAGCCTCATTAAGTAGCTGAGACTGGCTTCAAACCTGCATGATCCTCCTGTCTCAGCTTCTAAGTGCTGGGATTACAAGTGTGTGCTACCACACCCGGCTACTTTTTGTACATTTAAACATTTTTCATAATAAAACAAATTTAAGTTAAAACTATTTCTGGAAACAAGATATGAGAGTGTGAATCATGACTGTGTTCTTTATCTGCTATTTGTCATTGGGCAGGTCCATGGTCAGCTTCCTTCTATGGAAAATTATAACAATGTCTCCTTCAGAAGGAAGTTGTGAGATTCACTATTGATGGAACTTTGCATGAAGCTATTACATGGAATATTATTCTGACTCACAGTTGCTTATTTCAGAATAGATTTATATCCCCTTTAACAGAACATTAATAAATCAATTTATTTATTCAATAAATAAGCATGTAAATGATGTTCGAGCCATACTGTATTTTGAAGGCAAATAAAATAAGCAAACTACCTGGCCTTGTATAGTTTAAATTCTAGTGGGGGGAAGAAAAGAACTGTTCTTTTCTTGGAATCAAAGAGACAACGTTAGATTTTATTGTGCCTTATAGACCATTACAAGAACTGCATTTTTATTTTTTTTCTATTTGTACTAGAGATTAAACCCAGGAGCATTCTATCTCAAGCTACATCCATACATCCCTGCCCCCCCCCCTTTTTTAAATAAAGTCTCCCTAAGTTGCTAAGGGTCTCCCTAAGTTGCTAAGTATGGACCCTAACCTTAGATCCTCCTGTCTCAGCCTCGCAGCCTCCCAAATACTGAGATTACAAACCTGCATACCAATGCACCCAGTAGGACTGCCTTTTAAGAATGTGAGAGAATAGAAGCCCCTACAAGGTTATAAGCAGAGAAGTAACCTGATCTCACTTATCTTTTAATGGAATTTAATCTCACTTATCTTTGAATGGTGGTTTACACTACTGGGTAAGATGTTAAAAGAATCAGCTCCTAGATACTGTGTGTGTGTGTGTGTGTGTGTGTGTGTGTGTGTGTGTGTGTGTGTGTTATTAGGGATTGAACCCAGGGACATTCTACCTCTGTGCTATACCCCAGCCCTATTTAGTTTTGTTTTGAAACAGGATCTTACTAAATTGCAGAGGGCCTCATCAAGTTGCTGAGGCTAGCCATGAATCTGCAATCCCCCAGCCTCAGCTTCCCAAGTACTGGAATTACAGGTGTGCACCACTACCCCAGCTTCTAGATTTGTCTTAATGAAAGAGCCAGTGGGGCTTGCGGACAGGTTGGAAATTGAAAAGAGGAAGGAAAGTCAAAGATAACTTCAAGGTGTTGAGCCCCAGCAACTGAAAATGTTGAGCTAATAATGGCTGACTTAGAGAAGACCATGTCTTTCACCAAGACTGAGCAGGAAGGGGAGAGAAAGATTTTGAGTTTGGTTTGTTAAATGAGATGCCTATTAAACATCCAAATGAAGACACTGGATAGACCACTTGATGGGTGGATATTTGCCTATGGAGCTCAGAGAAAAGTCTGAAGCCATGAGACTGTCTAAGATCATGACAGAGGTGAGCTGACATGGGAAAAAGTTAATGTCTAAGGGTTGATCCCTGCTGCATCCCCACATTAAAGGGTCTAAGAAATGAAAGAGAGCAGCACAGGAGACTGGGAAGTGCACCTGTAACATAAGAGGACCTCTAACTTTAAAGAATTCATGTAAGTTGTTATTTGTAGCTTTGTACCTTGCTTCTCTCCTACAAAGGCTTTGAGCAGTAAACAACAAAGACAAATAATAAGCTAATAAAAGTGAAGAAAAATATCTGAGTCACAAAAGAGAGACTCAAAGTACAAGAATTGTAAGAATCAAAATGGTTACTGCAAACTTCACACTTGGTTGGCAGTTTTCTAGAACTTTCACACAAAAAGGAAATGTAATCAGTGTATTGGTTTGCTGGGGCTGATAAAACAAAATACCACAGACTGGTGGCTCAAACAACAGAAATTTAATTTATCACAGTTCTGCAGGCTGGAAATGCAAGTTCAAGGCGCCCCAGGCTTGCTTTCTCCTGAGGCCTCCCTCCCCATCTCCTCCTACCTTGGCATCCCGATTTCTCTTCTTCCTATAAACACACCAGTCCTGTTGAAATAGGGTTCCACCTTTAAAACCTCCTTTAAATGTAATTGACTTTTTTTTTTTTTTTGGTAGTACCAGGGATTGAACCCAGGGCCTCATGAATGCTAAGCGAGTTGTCTACCACTGAGTTACATGCCTAGCCCACTGAATTGCCTCTTTAAAGGTTCTATCTCCAGATATGTCGGGGCCAGCCTGACAGTGGCGGAGCTGAGAAGAAAGATAAGTACCGAAGGCCCGATCACCACACAGAGCCGGGAGATTCGTCAAGCAAGATCTCGTTTATTTTCTTTTAGGCAACCCAATTTAAAGCAAAAGGCAAGGGGGGATTTTCCAATCAGGAAACTATTCTAATCTATCAAACTAAAGATAGCAGGGGCAAGGAGACGCCCCCTTGCATCTGTTCGGCACTATTTGTTGCAGGTCTCATCGGAAGTTCTGGCGGTTGTGCAGACCTGTGTTCGCTACATGCATCCCATTCATTGACAGCGCGTTCGCTACTTGTAGCCCATTCATCGGAAGTTTTGACAGGTGGCCAACGCGCTTGGTGCTACCTGTCATCTGGCAGTTGAGCAGACGTCAACCTGCTTGGCGCTACATGTAGCTAATTTATCGGACATTCTGTCAGGCAGTTTGAGCAGACCCCAACACAGATACTTTCACAAATGAAGTTAAACATTCAAAACATAATTTTTGGGGCGAGGGGACATATATTCAGTGTATAACAAACAGAACCATGTATTATAAATGTTATATTGACCCTCTTTTCAGTCACTGCTAATATGGGATGTTAGGTTTGCCTAAGTATTACTTTTTTTTTTTTTTTTTTTTTTTTTTTGCACTGAAGATATAACCCAGGGCTTCATGCTCCACCACTGAGCTACATCCCAGCCCTTTCAAAGTGCTTGTGACAAGCTCTAGACAAATTACCCAGGCTAGCCTTGAACTTGCAATCCTTTCTGTCTCAGTAGATGGGCTTCCAGGTAAACACCGCCATGCCCAGTCAATGATACTTTTAATGTAAATATAAGCCCAGAGTATGCCAAGCTGAGCACAGGAGCTGGTAACTGGGTTTGCCCCATCTGCTTTCTTCAGATATGCAAATGACCTCTGTAAGAAATAAAAGCTGCTGTTGTTCTGCTTGATTGCAACTCTGGGCTTTGATGCTGAGAAGTGCAGTCAGGCAGGAAAGTTCCACACAAGCCTTGCTAAAGACCAAAGTAGATATTCGGAGGCAGTGCTGGAAGCATCACTATTAGAAATAAAAACAAAGATCAAAAGCTCAGAAAAAAAATCTGTGGACAAGGACAGCCAATTTTCAAGACATGATGGGGAGTCACAAAATGCTTTGAGAAAATTATCTATTGAAATTATGGCTCCTTTATATTCTCTAGGAGATATGTAAATGTACTTTTAAATTTTAACCTGAAAAATTAAATGCATGAAGTTCTAAGGACATGTAATTTTTCAGTGTCCTAGGGCATATTTATTCTTATTACCTTGCTGAGTGTGTGTGTGTGTGTGTGTGTGTGTGTGTGTGTGTGTGTGTGTGTTGCTGGGCTTGGAACCTACTGGCATTTTACCTCTGAGCTGCATCCCCGGCCCTATTTTATCTTTTATTTTGAAAAAGGTCTCACTAATTTGCAAAGAACCTCACTAAGTTGCTAAGACTGGCCACAAACTTGTGATCCTTCTGTCTCAGTCTCTCAACAGCTGGAGTTACAAGTGTGTGCCATCACAACTGGATAGACTGGATTGTAATGATGCTTAGAGGGCTTCAATATTGGGTGCCTAGCTTTGGCATTCAAGATCCACCTTCACATATTAACAGAATCTACCATGAGCCCTGAGAGAGATTCAATGACCAATGTATGGATTACCGAGCCTTTCCTACACTAATAAAAATCTGTGAACACCCATGACTCACTATTTTGGAGAAGCCTCTCATTCCCTTCTTGAGAATATTAAATATTCTGCTCAATTCCAAGTTACCCTTAAAAGTTCTGGCAATTTCTTCCAGTCAGCATGTGGTGAAGGATAGGATCTCTCAGTTCAGCCAGAGGAAAGTTCACCTGTTATCCATGTTTGAGTAAAGAAAGTAGTTTGACGCACTGTCAAGAACCAATTCCTGAGGCCACAGGAAGCTGCTCTTGGAAGGTCTCTTCTGATCCACTCCCAACTCCAGCCTCTGCTGGCCAAATACCCAAGCTGCCCGGCTCTGCTCTCCTGTCCCAGCACACACACAAGACAAATGTATGGAGCTGTGTGGAGGAAGTAGATTTCAACAGATTTCACATCGGTTTTTAGTTTTTCATCACTGTGAACAGCTAAAGTGAGCTTGGCTGATGTTTCAGGAGTCTCTGCTGTCTTCCAGACTGGGGTCCACGAGGCCTTCATTCGATTTATTTCCATATGGATATGCCATACTGGATTCATCTCATTTGAGTCTTTCTTGGATGTCACTTCTTTAAGGCTCCCCCACCCTCTAAAATATTGTTCTTGAGGGGCTGGTGATGTAACTCAGTGGTAGAGCACCTTCCCAGCATGAGCAAGGTCCTGAGTTTGATCCCCAACACAGAAAAGAAAGAGAGACAAAGAAGAAAGGAAGGAAGGAAGGAAGGGAGGGAGGGAGGAAGGAAGGAAGGAAGGAAGGAAGAAAGGAAGGAAGGAGGCAGGCAGGCAGAAAGGCAGGCGGTCAGTCTTTGATTATACCTGCTCAATGTTTGATATTAATAATGACTTAGATTATAATCATATAAAATGACAAAAGAACAATACATCTCTCTCATAACCCTCCAGATGCAGATATAAATACATCCTCTAAAGTCCAGCTTCCCAAGTCAGCCCCCAAGTCAGATACACTGTACTTTGTTTGACGCATACATTTGTTTATAAGTTAATTGCATATTTAGAAATCAGATCATTCTCCAAAATTAAATTTTTATAGAAAATCACAGTATAAAACACAATTTTATTGTGTTGTACCGGAGATTGAGCCCAGGGGCATTCTACCTCAGAGCTATGTCCCCAGCCCTATTTTTCATTCTTTATTTTGAAACATGGTCTCACTAAGTTGCAGAGGGCCTCACCAAGTAGCTGAGGCTGGCTTCAAACCTGTGATCCTGCTGTCCTAGCCTCCCAAGTATTGGATTACAAACATGAGCCACCAGGCGCAGCCACAGTTAAATTTTTCATTTTTTTCTGAGTGACATTCTCTTTAGATGCTACCTAAACTTTATAATTCCACCCAATGACTACCACTTGCTGGTTTCTTTCTAATGTGCAAATCAAGTGTGGATTTCCATTTATCACTATATTTTTATTTTTACCCAATGATTTTCTTTCTTTTTCTTTCTTTTTTCTTTTTTCGGTGTGTGTGTGTGTGTAGTACTAGGAAGGAACCCAAGGGCATTCTACCTCTAAGCTACACCCCCAGCCCAGTTTATTGTGAAAGATTTGAAAGAGGGTCTCACTGAGTTGCAAAGGGCCTCCTCACTAAATAGCTGAGGCTGTCTGCGAACCACGATCCTCCTGTCCTAGCCTTCCGAATGCTGGGACTACCACCATGCCTGGCTTCCCAGCCCTATTTTTTTATTCTTTATTTTGAAACAGAGTCTCACTGAGCTGCAAAGGGCTTCACTAAGTAGCTGAAGCTGTCAGCAAACCACAATCCTCCTGTCTCAGCCTCCCAAATCCTGGGATTGCAAGCTTGTGCTGCCACACCCAACAACCAATGATTATTTTAGAATACAGAAATATTTTTTCCATTCATGCTTATATCAAAACTGAAAATAGTGAAAGGTGGATTTCCCCCTGCTTTTGTTAAAAAGAGAGACAGGACCATGTTTCTTTGTAAAAGTACATATATATATATATATATATATATATATATATATATATATATATATATATTTCTACAATGATGTGTCTCTGTTGTAGGCATTAAACCTAACCTAAAGCACCATTATAAAACAAACCACCAGTAGCTGGGCGTGGTGGCACACGCTTATAATCCCCGCGCTTGGGAGGCTGAGACAGGAGGATCACACAGGTTCGAAGCCAGCCTCAGCTACTTAGTGAGGCTCTCAGCAACTTAGTGAGACCCTGTTTCCAAATAAAATAAAAAATCAGTCTGGGAGTATAGCCTGGAGGTAGAAAGCCCCTAGGTTCCACTCCTAGTACCACCAAAAATAATAAATAAATAAAAAATAAAACAAACCACCATAAGAACTATAATCTCTATATGGAAAAAGCAAATGTCATGAAACAAAACTAAAATAGTAACAAAAAGGGCTGAGGTATCAAAAGGGGTCTGTTTCAGGATGCAAACCTGTAGCTGCAAAGCACATTCATGGAGCTGCTGTCCTTACCACTGCCAACCTCCCACCCCATCCCAGTCCTCCTCCACTGGCTGTGAGTTTGCAACTTCTGCTTAAATACCTAGATATACAGGAAGAAATGGCTATTGTCTCATCTCCTCCCCCAGATTTTCAACACACCTGTCTTCCAAAAATACTACAGCAGCGTGGTATCTTCCTGGTTATAAGTTATTAGAAATTGTAGAAAAGCTATACATGTGTACTTTGAGACTTTTGATAAAGCTTGGTGCACTTATAGCAAGACAGAAAATGAGGCATGTATACAGCTGGATATTTCAAATAGGTTAATAATAAATCGTGCCTCTTGTCCTAGGCAAGTGCAGAGGTGGAAATAAGGCCTGAATAGGCTTCAAGCTGGATATAGAGTATTCCAGACAGGGACTGTGGTGGATCAATATTCCAGGAACACGCTTCCCACACGTAGGCTAATGGGCAGGCAGATAAATATTCTCAAACTTGATAAATGCAGAAAAAAGAAAGGAGGAGGAGGAAGGACAGGAGGCTTGGGGAAGGAGGAAAAGAGAGGAAAGAGAAAAGAGGCAGAGGGGACCAAACAGCAACAAGGCTAGAGCAAAAAGATTTTTTAAGCAGATCAGAATTCAGTCACACACAGGCTTTGATGCCAGCAGGTCATGCTCAGAACAGTCTGCCCTGGAACCGACTAAGAACAGAGGCCGCTGAAATTCTGACAGGTCCAGGGAGTGTTGTAATCAAAGGCAGTGTTCCCAGGGAGAAAGAAAGGACAGCACGCTGCTAGCAAAGTTCAAGCAGGTAGTATACTAGCCCTTCAGTCTAACGTCATTCAGATTAAGCAGAGTGGAGACAAAGGATGTATTATGTAATTTTTCCCTTTACTGTTAGATGTAATGAAGACATAAAAAAGAGGCTTAAGGAGATTCTTTGCTAAGCAACAAAATCATTAAAAGTCCACCTTGATGTTACAGCACTACCCCATAATTACATGACCTGTTTACTGCAATGCTTCAGACAGAGTTCTCCTATCGTTGCAAATCCAACAAGCTCACCGTACAAAACTTGATATGACAGAAGTTGTTAGGGCAGTCTGACAAAAACAGGACTAACTCTTGAGACATAACAAACTACCCCCAAATTTAGCAGCTTTTAACAGCCATTTACTCTGCTTAGTATGTGAGGTGTTGGTAATCCCATTGGGCAATTCTCCTGAGCGCCCGTCATACAGTTGATGTCAGATTTGGGCTGAAATGCAATTATTTGAAAACTTGGCTCAGCTGAATGTCCAAGATCCCTGGCAGCTGGTGCTGCCTTTCAGCTGGGAGTGCGAGTGGGGTTATTAACCCAAACACCTGCGCACTGTCTCAACTCACGGGGAAAGTTCTCACTGCATTGCCTCTTGGCCCCAAAAGGCAGTTATCTCCAGAGGGTGAGTCTGATGCCCAGGAGGGAACATGCCAAGACATCAGGAAGCCGCAAAGCTTCTACTGACGGAGTCATGGAAATCACTCAGTATCAGTATTACTGGCACTAAAGTTCATTGTTCGAGGAGATCACGAAGCCCAGTTCAGATTCAATGGATGGGAAATTGTGCTCCCACAAAGAATTTATCACCATATTCATCCTAAACTTCTTTCCTTGCTATCTGTAAATCATCTATCATTACTTCTACCTTTATTATGCTACTCATTCCCCTCTTAATTTGGAACTAAATATCCTTTACTCTGGCCGAGCGTGGCGGCGCACACTTGTAATCCCCGCGCTTGGGAGGCGGAGACAGGAGGATCGCGCAGGTTCGAAGCCAGCCGTGCTGGCTTAAGAGACCCTGTTTCCAAATAAAAAAATATAAAATAGGTCTGGGAGTGTAGCCCGGAGGTAGAAGGGTTTCCAGGAACCCCAGTACCACAAAAAATTATATATTATATATATATTATATATCCTTTACTCTGAAACGGTGGCTTTTAAAATGCTTCACTAGTAGTCAAGCCTAGATGTATGAAAAATGACTTCTTTTTACTTGTTCCTAACATTTATTCTACTGTCTTGTACCTAAAATATTGGAAACAACATTTCTCATCCACAGTTTGTAATAGAAATGCTATATTCGGTTAAGATTTAATACATAGACTGGGCCCAGTGGCAAATGCCTATAATCCCAGTACTTGGAAAGCTAAGGCAGGAGGATTGCAGATTCAAGGCCAGTCTCAGCAATTTAGAAAGACTCTGTCTCAAAATAAATAAAAATAGGGCTGGGTGTGTGACTCAGAGGTAGAAGACCCCTGGGTTCAATCCCCAATATCACACACACACACACACACACACACACACACACACACACACGCGCGCGCGCCTCACAAAGATTAATATATAGAATTTTGGTTTTCCTTGAAGGACTAACATAAAACAATGCTTCTTAGCATCAGGAAATCAGGAAAGATAAGCAACTGAGTTGTTTTCTTACTGGCTGTTCTAGTATACTTGGTTTTATGTCATCTGCTTCTAGTTAATCTCAAATTACCACTATATAAAAAATCATAATCAAATTTACCTTTTGTTCTCATTTAAAAAGATGTTTCTGATTTCTTATAATTTACTGAGTAAAAAGATATTCTTGTTTTCCCCAAAATGATAAAATTGCTGAATCTTCTTTCCTTGTGGCTAGTAGCATTTTAATTTTCTATTTTTATTTTTTGCAGTGTTGAGGATGAAACCCAGGGGCAGCCTACCTCCGAGCTACACCCTCAGACCTATTTTGTATTCTTTATTTTGAAACGGAGTCTCACTGAGTTGCAAAGGGCCTCACTAAGTAGCGATGGTTGCAAATCACCATCCTCCTGTCTCAGTCTCTCAAATGCTGGGATTACAAGCGTGTGCCCCGGTGGCTAGTAGCATTTTAAAAACACACCCCAAATCAGATGCCTCACTGAATGGAATTAAGGTAACATGAAAACGGAAATGGAGGGTGTCTTTGAAATATGCCTCCAGGGCTTCTCTTCTAGCTGATGAAAAAAAATTTTTAAGTTTTTTTCATCCTGTAAGACCTGTTTCTGTTTTTCATCCTTTTTTGTTTGCAGAGAGTGCAAGTGATTTTCTTTTTAGAATTATTCACTGGATGTCTTTTCCTTGGTTTTATCAACTAAATTGTATGATACTTCTATGATACTGTCATACTCCTCCTCTCTTCTCCTCCTCATCCTCTTCATCCTCCTCTCTCTTCCTCTTCCTTCTATCGCTTCACACAATCCTCTTCCCTTTTCAGTATTTCCTATCTCTAAGCTTGACTTCCTTATCCAAAGGAAAAAAATAAGAGGAAAAGCCAAACATGAAGATTTGTGTGTCTTTTACTGGAAGGATGTATGGGCTCAAATACCTAGCTATTAACTGACCCATCTAAATTGGAAGAGCCCCAGTTTATCAGATATTTAAATTAAACTAAAGATTAGAGAGATGGGAGTATGTCAAAAGGTTGGTAAATTATGCTAAAAGAGATTTAAAATTTATAATACATAGTAGGCAAATCCACGGCAAGGGAAAGTAGATTAGTGTTTGTGAGGCCTGGAATGGGGGGGGGAACTGGGGATGAGTCCAAGTGGGTACATTGTTTTTGGGGGGTGATGAAAGTAAGGTATTTTTTCCTAATACCCCTATGGGCCCCAAACCCTATTCTTCTTATTTTAAAAATCCTGAATTTCCATCGCCAATCCAATTAGGTTGCATTGCACTATCTGAGTGGGGTCATGAGAGGTTAGCAGAAAAGAATTGTTCTGAGGAACAAAGAGACAAAAATAATCCCCAGCAGAAAGTGCTGGTGCACCACCCCCGCGAGCTGCTCGCTCTGAGCACGTGATGATCATCGGCTCATGCTATGCTGAATATCCAAACTCATCCCCTCAACGGGAACAGCAAAAATCACACACCATCGTGGGTGAAGAGTTTAGGTGATTCAGGTGCTTATGAGCTGGTGGACTAGAAAGTCAAAAGGCAGAAGGTGCTTCCAGTTTGGCTTGTTGCAGGTGTTCAATTATTTTATCAAAGTCTTCATTTTTCTTCTCTCCACTTTGCTCCTGTAGCGCAAGCTTATTCCAGGTTCACAGCCTTCCTGACAGTGCAGCAGTTGCAATGGCTCTAGGCTTGCAGCCACATATGAAACTGTCCAGACAAGAAAGAGCGAGTCTCCCAGAAGCACCTTCTCTACCCAGGAAACACCTTTCCCAGAAATCCGTAGCAAATCTCCCAGTAAGCCTGATGCCTGACTGGAGGCAAGAGCCTATTTCTGGGCAATCAGGGGCAAGGACTAGTTAAGCTAACTGGTTGGATTAGTGGGTACAGGCCCCCTAATCACTTCAGCAGGGGGGAAGGGCTTAGCGGGACTGATGTAGGTCACTTGTGGTCCATTCCTGGTGATCACCTGCTTTCAAAGCCCATCAGCGGGGATTTAAGCACAGATAAACATGTAAGCACTCTTTGGGAAAAGGCAGGTAATCCTTGCCTTACCAGAAAGCCAAGAGTCCCCAGTCTCCACAGGGGGATGGTTCTGGGATAGCCACCTCCACAAAATCCAAAATCTACGGGTAGTCAAGTCCCTTATATAAGATAATCCAGGCTTTGCATATAACTTACACACATCCTTCTACATACTTTAAATCATCTTGAAATTACTTATACATTTTAACAGTGTCAGTGCTCTGTAAGTAGTTGTAAACTCTGTTTTTTAGGGAATAGTGAGAAGGAAAAAATGTCTCTACATGTTCAGTATAGATGCAATTTTTCCCAAATATTTTTTAATCCTCAAATGGTTGCATACGCAGAAGCAGAACCCTGTGAATACAGAGGGCCGACTGTCATCTAGTAAAGTAGATCAAGTAAGGTAGAAGGTATGATAACAATTCCTATTTTTTTTTTTTTCTTTTTAGGTAATAGAATGTCAGAGCCGAGTGGAATCCTAAAAGGTACCTAGTCTGAAACCCACAGGCTGATTTAGCCAAGTTAACAAAGTCTGGATCATCTATTTCCTAATGATTCAGCCATTCCTTAGTGATTGTTTATTGAGCACCTACTGTATGTCAAATACCACTCATGATTAGAAGTACAGAAGGGAACAAAAAGCAACAGTGTGTCCTCATAAAGTTCATGGGGGTTTTGTCCCTATTTTTGTCCTTTTTTTCAGTACTGGAGATGGAACCCAGGGGCATTCTGCATCCAAGCTACACCCCCAGCCCTATTTTTATTCTTTATTTTGAAACAGGATCTTACTGAGTTGCAAAGGGCCTCACTAAGTAGCTGAGGCTGTCTGAGAACCACAATTCTTCTGTCTCAGCCTCCTGAGTGCTTGTATTACAAGCATGAGCCACCACGCCCGGCTTCTGATTTTTCCTTTTTTATTTTGAAACAGGGTCTCACTAAGTTTCAGAGGACTTTACTAAGTAGCTGAAACTGTCTGCAAACCTGTGATCATTCTATCCCAGCTTCCAAAATACTGAGATTACCAGCGTTTGCCACCATGACTTAAAATTAGGTTGAATTCTCTCTCTCTCTCTCTCTCTCTCTCTCTCTCTCTCTCTCTCTCTCTCTCTCTCTCTCTCCTTCTTTCCTATATCCTATAAGATAAAAGAAAGTACTTGATCTTGGAACTATTTCCCTTTATAAAGAAAATTAGACCAGCCACCATGGCACATGCCTGTAACCCCAGCGACTTGGAAGGCTGAGACTAGAGGATCATCACAAGTTGAGACCTGCGTGGGAAGCTTAGTGGGTCACTGCCTCAAAATAAAAAGTAAAATGGGATGAGGATGTACCTTAAGAGTAGAACACCCCTAGATCTGATCACTAGTACTACAAAAAAAAAAAAAAAGGAAAGGTAAATTGTTCTGACCATCTTCTCCTTGAGCTTGTTTTAAGGCATTCTGCTTCGTTTTGTTACTTTTCAGGAGTCGGTCGAGGGAGTACTGCTTACTTTATGTGGTTAACTTCCACGATCTCTTTATGACTAACAGCACATGTGGAGTCCTAATAGATCCATTACCATCCCCACCTGGACAAGGTTGTTTCTTCCCCTCTGGGACCCATGAATGCAAAAAAATAAATAAATAAATAAATAAATAAATAAATAAATAAATAAATAAATAAAAATGTGTGCGAGAAGACCACGGTAAACAGAGAGAAGGAAGAGAGGGGCTTTGGAGAGTGTTGGGACAAATTAATGAGATTCCAGCCTGAAAACCAGTCCCGCCTGTCTCCCCGAATGAGACGCACCCTAACAATTCATCAGTAGAAAAACCACAAGCCTCAGAATCCTAGAAGTCTCAAAGAGGCCTGTTAATTTTCCATTTTAATTAAAAATCGAAACCACCTCCATTTCTCTGTCTCTGTTTTTGACTGCCTCCTACCTAGGAAGTTTTTAACTATACCTCACAAGGAGGTAGATCTACCTAAACCTTCCCTGGCCAGCTAGGTACCTCCCCTTGCTGGCCCCTTAAGATACCCACCTCTTGCCAAGTGGGCTCGAGCTACCATTCAGGGTTAACAACAAAAATAAATGTCAAAATCAATTCATGCACTGCAAAACCATCCCAAAACAAATGAGCATGAATTCATACAAAACTTCCAGAAAGATGGGAGTGGTGGTGTGTGCTTGTAATTCCAGTACTTGGGAGGCTGAGACAGGAGGGTTGCAGGTTCAAGGACAGCCTCAGCAAATAGTGAGCCTCTCATTACCTAGAAAGACCATGTTTCTTTTTCTTCCTTTCTTTTTTTCTGTTTTCTTTTTCTTTTTTCTTTTTTCTCTTTTCTCTTTTCTTTTTCTTTTTCTTTTTTCTGTGTGTGTTTTCTGTATGTGTGGTGCTGGGGTTTTAACTCAGGGGAATGCTACCTCTGAGCTACACTCCCAGCCCAATTTTATTTCTTATTTGGAAACAGGATCTCACTAGGTTGTTGAGAGCCTCACTAAGTTGCCAAAGCTGGCTGTGAACCTACAGCGATCCTCTTGTCTCAGCCTCCTAAGTATTGGGATTACAAGTATGTGCCACCATGCACTGCGAGACCCTATATCAAAAGTAAATATAAAATAAGGCTGGGAGTGTAGAGTGGAGGTAGAATGCCCCTGGTTCAATCCCCAATAACACACACACACACACACACACACACACACACACACACACACAGAGTTCCAGAAAATTGGCAACATAAGTAAAGGTGTATCAGACAGGGAACTGGAGAGCTTTATGAGAGTGCCTAGTCTTTGGGCCAGTGGACAGCTTTGATCTATCTTCACATTACTACTGCAATCCTGTCTGTGAGACCAAGGTATATATTAGAAGATGATTTACTGTAGGGCATAGTGGCACACTCCTACGATCCTAGTTTTTGGAGGCTGAAATAGGAAAGTCACAGGTTCAAGGCCAGCCTTAGCAAGACTCTCACAACTTAGTGACACCCTGTTTCTAAGCAAAAAATAAAAGGGGCTGGGGATATAGCTCAGGGGTAGAATGCCCTTGTGTTTAATTCCCAGTACAAAAAAAAAAAAAAATTACTCTCCAAACCTAATGGTTTGGCTAGTGAGGGATATTTCCAAAGCATTCTATTGGTTCTGAGGTGAATACTTCCCAGCCAGTTCTGTAAGTAATAGCTAGTACTGCTGCATTTGGAGTGGGGTGGGGCAGCCCACTGGTCTTTAGGAAGGAAGCCCTGAAGTGATTTAAACTGATTTAATGTGTCAAAATGACACTCACTGTATCTCACCACCTGCCTCCCCATTGTAACCTGCAAATTTCAAAGGAAAGGAGCAGATATATTTTGTGTATTCTTTACTTTTTCATTTTGTTTTCTTTTATTTGGGGGGGTGGGATACTGGGGATGGAACCCAGGGGCCTTCTACCTCTGGGCTAGACTCCCAGACCTATTTTATATTTTATTTGGAAACAGGGTCTCTTAAGCCAGCTAAGGCTGGCTTCGAACCTGCAGGATCCTCCTCAGCCTCCCAAACGCGGGGATTACAAGCGTGCACCACCACGCCCGGCCTTACTTTTTCATTTTAAAGAAGACACACTATTGGTTCTTTTTTTTTTTTTTTTTTAAACTGGAGATTTAACCCAGAGCATTCAACCTCTGAGCCACACCCCCAGTTCTATTTTAATTTGTTTGGAAACATCATTTTGATAGGTTGCTGAGGGTAGTCTCAAACCTGCAATCCTTCTGTCTCAGCCTCCCAAGTACTGGGATTACAGGCATGTGCCACCACACCCAGCTAATATTGGTCTTTTAAAGTTGCGCTTCTTTTTTTTTTCTTTTCCCCCAGTACTGGGGAGAGAAACCAGGGGCATTCTAAATCTGAGCAATACCCTCAGCCCTATTTTTTATTCTGTATTTTGAAACAGGGTCTCACTAAGTTGCAGAGGGCCTCACTAAGTAGCTAAGGCTGGCCACAAACTGCAGTCCTCTGTCTCAGCCTCTCAAATACTGGGATTACAAGCGTGTGCCACCATGCCCAACTAAATTGTGTTTCTTATTTTTATTTATTTATTTATGTTTGGTGGTACTGGGGTTCCTGGAAGCCCTTCAAACTCCAGGCTACACTCCCAGACCTATTTTTTTTTTTATATTTTTATTTGGAAACAGGGTCTCCTAAGCCAGCACGGCTGGCTTCGAACCTGAGCGATCCTCCTGTCTCTGACTCCCAAGCGCGGGGATTATAAGTGTGTGCCACCACGCCCGGCGCAAATTGTGTTTCTTAAAGTACAACAGGCTCCAGCAAAATTAGAATCCCCTGGGTTCCTTTCATAAACCAACTCAACAGGGCTCTCCAGATTCAATAAGAGTGTGTGTGTGTGTGTGTGTGTGTGTGTGTATGACTGGAGAATGAACCCAGGACATTTTACCCCCAAGCTACACCCCCCAGCCTTTCATTTTTATTTTTTTCTAGTACTGGGGATTGAACCCAGGGGCAGTCTACCTCTGGGCTAGACCCTCAACCCTATTTTTATTTTTATTTTGAAACAGGATCTTGCTAGGCTGATGAGTCTCACTAATTGCTGAGGCTGTCCTCAAACCTGTGATCCTCCTATCTCAGCTTCCCAAATACTGGGATTACATTTGTGCCACCATGCTCAGCATAGGTTATTCTTATGTGCAATCAAACTTTAGGAACAACATATTTATTTTATGTATTTATTTATTTTTTATTTTTTATTTTTTTGGTGGTACTGGGGGTAGAACCCAGAGGCTTTCTACTTCGGGCTATACTACCAAACCTTTTTTATATTTTATTTGGAGACAGGGTCTCACTAAGTTGCTGAAAGCCTCACTAAGTAGCTGAGGCTGGCTTTGAACCCTTGCGATCCTCCTGTCTCAGCCTCCCAAGCGCGGGGATTACAAGCATGCGCCACCACGCCCGGCTAGGAACAACATATTTAGAAGTTGACCAAAATCAACTGGGAATAGTAGTACATGCCTGTAATTCCAATATTTGGGAGGCTAAGACAGAAGAATCCCAGGTTTGAGGCCAGCCTCAACCGCTTAGTGAGACCATTTTTCAAAATAAAAAATAAAATAAGTCTGGGAATGTAGCTCAGAGGTAGAATTGTAGCCCCTGGGTTCAATCTCCAGTACAACAACACGAAAACGTTGGACAGGATCACATATTCAAAATATCTACTTTGGTGGATGGATGAGCACAAGGAGGAATTCTCCTTGAGGTAGCAGGAAGGAAAATATTAACAATAACAGTTTTGTCCCTAAGGTATTTATGGTTTTCAAAGTATTCATATTCAGCTGGGCCTGGTGGCACGCACTTATAACCCCACTACTAGGAAGCTGAGAAAGAAGGATCACACGTTTATGGCCAGCCTCAATAACTGAGTCAGACCCTGTTTCCAAGTAAAATAATAAAATAGAACTCTGGGTGTAGCTCAGAGATAGAATGCCCTGGCTTCCATTTCTAGTACCACAAAAAAAAAAAAAAAGTACTCATACTCAAACATCATTATAACGATTCTTACTGCCGGAGCCAGCTGGCAAAAGTGCGGGTTCCGAAGAGAGGATTGAGGATGAAAGAATTCAGTTCTAAGAATTTAATTCAAAGAATTTTAATTTACTTCTCTTGAAGCACAGAAGGGTCGCCGATCTCTATTGGGCCGACACCAGGTTTATTTCTCTTGTGGTATTTATAGTTTCAGGTCAATCAATACCCTTGTGCCATCACCACCTGAATACAATAAAGACAGGTCCAAAGCACATACATCACGGGCAGGTCAATCAACCCCTCGTGCCATCACCACCTGAGCTTCTCTCAGACCTTTTACTTTGAACTATCAATGACCCCAAACCTTACTGACTCTGGGCAAAGGACAGTCAGAAGTATTCTTTTAGGGGAAAACCTTAATGGCTCCCCACATCTTACCACATCTGTTTTGTTTTTGTTTTTGTGGTACTGGGGGATGAAACCCAGAGGCATTCTACCTCTGAGCTACACCCCCAATACTATTTTTTTATTCTCTATTTTGAGACAGGGCCTCACTAAGTAGCTAAGGCTGTCTGGGAACTAAGATCTTCCTGTGTCAGCCTCCCAAATGCTGGGATTACAAGCATGTGCCACCAGGGCCGGCTTACCACATCTGTTTTTTTTAACTTTAATATTTATACTTCTATTGGAATATTTATTATTATTATTATTATTATTATTATTATTTTGGTGGTACTGGGGTTCCTGGAAACCCTTCTACCTCCAGGCTACACTTCCAGACCTATTTTGTACCTTTTTTTAAATTTGGAAACAGGGTCTCATAAGCCAGCCAGGCTGGCTTCGAACCTACGCAATCCTCCTGTCTCTGCCTCCCAAGCGCGGGGATTACAAGTGTGCACCACCACGCCCGGCCTTCTATTGGTGTATTATAATCTCACATCATAATGTTACTACATCTGATAGAAAACTACGACAAAGTTGAAAGCATCGATGACAAAGGGCATTTATCTCTCAAGTAAGCCACTCCTGCCCAGCATTCTTTCAAGACAAGAGTCCTAACTGTCCACTAGCCAAACAGAGCCTGGACAGCACCTCCACAGTAGCTGGAGGCTCCCTGGATCCAGTCAGGAAGGAGAAATGAGCATACGCACTTTCACACAGTTCTTACTCTTTGCACAGCTGGCAGCCTGAGTGTCCTGTTAGCACAGGCCCACGGCAGAGATGCGAAGGTCAGCCAGGTGGACGCCGCAGATACAGAAGGTTTGGATCACAGCTAATAAACTCCAGGCTCCTGTGATCTTTCAAAGGAGCTGCTAGTAAACCTCTCCATCCACCCCTACAGAGAGACAGAGAGAGAGAGAGAGGAGAGAGGAGAGGAGAGGAGAGGAGAGGAGAGAGAGAGAGAGAGAGAGAGAGAGAGAGAGAGAGATTGTCTTTATTACTTTATTACTTTATTATCCTGATCAGGAAGCATAGATGCCTTCTGACTCAGGAGATACTATCTTGATCACCCTGAAATATCTCCAAGGAGGGAAAATAGCTTTATTAAGCTGGGGTGTGAGCAAATCTGTTCCCTGCCCTAGAGCAGCTTTTCAGATGTCCTTAAAAAAGCTGTCAATGCTCTTTGCTCCAAAGTCATGCAGCAATGCCAGAATCATCTCTCAGTACTCCCTCTTAAAATGTTTTGCTTTGATAAATCAAAAGTTAACCTGGGTGTTAAGAGAACTCAGACTCGGCTTCTTTGATTGGACTTCAGAGGACAGATGCTTCTGTTTAATTCTTTTTATAAATTTTTTTGGTGGCACATTCTTTTTCTCAAGCAAAATCTTGTACGAAGTCTCACAATTTATAAAAACAGGTAAAGGCAGAACTGCTCTCTAAGGGGAGATAATATGACACCATCATGACCTGGATGTCGCCTTGGTCCCCTTCCCTCTACCTACCAGGAGAGATTCTGGCCCCGCTTGGCTGTTGAGATCCTCAAACCTTGAAACGCAGGTGAAAGCCACGACTATATCAAAAGAGTGGCTGTTGTTTGTCATCCCTAGCCCTCCTCAGCTGACTGATAGGTTATCAGGATGTAAGAGAAGGGTCACACTGTTGACAGAGGAAAGGCTGGTGGGTTTAGTCACTAGTCGTGGAGGCAAATAGTTGAATGTCTGTTGACAAGAAACAGTGTCCAAAGGTGGCCTTAAGAACAGTGTCATCTGTATGCCATTCGGTCATTTATTCTATTCAGCAAGAATAAACTTGATATTTTTATGGGTATTCATAATCCACTAAGTATTAGACATGTTTCAGTATGCAAGAGTTAAGACAGTTTCAATCAAAGGAAGGAGAGATACATGGAAGCAAATATTATACAGGTAAAAATTATGTAATTTTTATAATTACAGAAAGTACTTTTATGTGCCATGAGAAGATGGAGTTTGTTTTCAGGACGTGTTCTGCCAGGTCATTTTTTTCTTCCTGAGACAATCACCAAGAGCATTTGCAGCAATGTTTTGTGTTGGAAAAGAAGAAAGGCTTGAGGTACACTTTCTTTTCATCTATTTTCTTGAAAGGCATTGCATTTTATAAACCCTAAACACTTTTATGATCCTAAAATTGTGTAATCAGCTAACAAATACTGCACATCAGGGAGGCTTTTCATATCAATAATGTCCAGCTGATTTCCTGACAAGATAAATTCCTTGTCACAAAAAACCTACACAGAGACTAAATGCTCCGTAGGGAAGTGTCTGGACATTTAATACTGAGGATATATGCCTTTTACCATAAAAAATGAAAATAATACCTACTACTGTGTTAAGTGCTCTTCATAGAGGATGCATACTGTTTTATGAGTTAAGTACTATCTTTCCTTTGCAAGTAAGAGAAGGGAGGGTGAGCACTGCTGGGTGATTCCCAACATGCCACAGATTTGGGTCAAGGTCTATCCGCACCCTTCCTGGACTCCTTGAGGCTTTTCTCATTCCTGGAAGAGCAGGAAGCCAATGCCAGCACCTCTGTCTGGCTTTCCTTGTAGCTTTTATCATAAAAGAAAGTGCATCTTTTATTTTTTAGCTAATCCCCTTACAAGCCTTCTTTTTTCAATAATGTCTAGAAAAATCTGTGATGGAGGGGGTTGTGAGTTTTCACTGTTATTTATCAAAAATAATCTTCTACAATAAAGAAATCAAGTGAGCTAATAGAAAAAGAATAGTCTTGACAAAATTTTAAACATACAAAATAAATTTGATCTTATGTTGATATCAGAGACTTTTGGGGAAGTCAACTGAAAGTGAATTCTGGCCAGGCATCGTGGTGCATGTTTGTAATCCCAGGACTTGAGAGGCTGAGTCAGAAGGATTGCAGGTTCGAAGCCAGGCTCAGCTACTGAGGCTTTCAGCAACTTAGTGAGACCCTGTTTCAAAACAAAATATAAAGCTGGGCGTGGTGGCCCACGCTTGTAATCCCAGCATTTGGGAGGTTGAGACCGGAGGATCGCAGGTTGTGGACAGCCTTAGCTACTTAGTGAGGCCCTCCGCACTTAGTGAGACCCTGTTTCAAAATAAAGAATAAAAAAATAGGGCAGGGGGTGTAACTCGAAAGTTGAATGCCCCTGGGTTCCATCCCCACACCCCCCCCCAAAATTTTTAATACAAAATAAAATATTTAAAAAAATAGGTCTGGGGGTTTAGCCTGGAGACAGAAGGCCCGTGGGCTCCATTCCAGTACCACACACACAAAAAAAAAATAGAAAGTGATTCTGACTTCCAATTTTGAACTGATACCATAGTAAGTATAGCAGATACCAGAGCAGATGTGGTTATATTTAATTTTTTGCTATTAATCATTAAAATAATATTGATATACTATTAAATATTATTTTTAAAAATACCATTATATTAATATAATATTATGTTACTATTCTTATTTTAGGAATATAAAAATTATTATAAAATCTATTCATAGTACATTTTAACTATGATAGGTGAATATTCTTTTTCTAAAAACTAATTTTATATAACATATTAAAAATAAATTCTGATGAATATATGAAGATCATATTTATACAATTTAAGGTTCTGCTGAAAGTATATCTAAATAGGCTGGAATACGATTCCCCTTTAATTCAGAAACTAAGTTTACATTTTATTTTTAAGATAAAAATAACTGAGAAAATACCATCTGCTCTAAACTTCCTTTTGTTGTTAGACTAGCCATCTGGGTCTTGCTTTGGGAGAAAAAAAATATAAAATGACATTTTATTGAATTTACTGTAACACAGAAAAGAAAATACTCAAACTCATGTGCAAAAGGTTCAACCAAAAATTAAATATTTGATTGGAATAAATATTTGATTGGAAATTTTTACATAGCTGTCTGGAGACACTGGTTCACTAATACCAGAATAGTGTACCACCTGTGTCTCACTTCCAGTTAGACAACAACTGTATTTCTTTCCCACCTGTCTTCCTTCACTGACCATCTATGTCAGGCTGAAAGTAGATAGGCAATATGGTAGAATAATAAGTGTTTCTAAAATTAAAGGTTGAGAACTACCCTCTTCTGGTACTGGAAAAAGATTGTAACTACAGATAAGCAGCCTGCAAAGGGCCATGTATCCAGGAAACCACCTGTAGATCACATATAGCCCTGTAAAAAGTTAGTAGCCTGCTCAGGAATTTCCCCCTCTTCCCCTCCCCTTATCCAACTTCCCCAAGTGACCCTGCAATCACTAACTATCACACCTCAGCTTCTGTAAGCTCACCTGTCTGCTGCGCCCCTTCATCTCAAATCTCTAAAATGAGAGCTCACATGGAGCTGGGGGATGAAGTTTCTCAGGAGTCATCCTAACTTCGGCCCACCTGTGTGATAAATGTCCTCTTTTCCACCCTAATTAGTGTTGGGTCAATTATTCCAGAGTATTTCTGCAATAGCAACAGCAGGGAAATCAAGAAAGGAGACCAGTTTCTAAATAAGAACTATGATATCTATATCCATGAGTGAATGGATCATCTCTTGGAGAGACTGCTGACAGATATTGAGATAAGACACACAACTTCATGATTACCAGTCAAGCAAAAGATACAAGGAAAAAATTTTTTTCTTCTTGTCACTGAAGGTAAACCTAACTTCATTCCAAGCAGAGTTGGGAATTTTGTCAAGATCAAGGACTATATTAAGCACTGTTCCTTAGAAAAATATAACTAACAAAACAGATGATAGGTGAGTAGGTAGTAGATGATAGGGAGAAAGAGGTATGTATAGAAAGAGATTTGTTTTGAGGGATTGGCTCAGGTGCTTAATGGAGACTAAGTTCCATGGTCTTTTGTCTGCGAACTGAAGGTCCCAGAAAGCTGGTCCTGTGGTGCCAGTCTAAATCCAAAGGCTTGAGAACCAATATGGGTCTGAAAACCTAAGAAGCTGGGGCATAGATGTCCAAGAACAATAGACAGACGCCCCAACTCAAGAAGAGAAAATGCATTCCGTTCTTCTACCTTTGTGTTAATTTGGACTTTCAAATTGTTTCAATGTGGTGATGCCCACCTATGTTGCTAAGGGTAGATTTTCTTTACTCCTTCTACTAGTCAAATAATGCTAATCTCTTTCAAAAGCACTCTCACAGACACACCCTGGTAATAATGTTTTTATCAGCTATGTAGACATCTCAGGATTAACCAACACCTTCCTCTTCTGCGTTGTGAACATGCTGATGGAATGTTCCTGGCTGAAAGCTGAAAGATCACCAAAATCCCCGCTTGCCAGATCCATTTCAGGCCTGGGCCATCCAAAGTCAAACCTTCAGTTTTAGCAATTGTTACCTAAGCTGGGAGACCCTAAATACTTCTCAAAACATCAAAGCAAGCCAGGCATGGTGGCACATACCTTTAATGTTAGCACTTGGGAGGCCGAGACAAGAGGATCTAAGGTTCAAGGACAGCCTCAGCAAGTAGTGAGACTTTCATCAACTTAGCGAGACCCATTTTCAAAACAAAAATAAAATAGGGCTACAAGTATAGCTCAGAGATAGAACGCTTCTTGGTTCAATTTCTAGTACCATTTAAAAAAAAAGTCAAAGCAGAATTCTAAAGGAGATTCAAGTGACCAGTAAATTCCTTTATAGCTCTCCCAAACCCTCCATTGAAGCAACACACTTAAGAACTGCTTCTTATTTTTTAATCAAATACAGGCTAATTATTACTAAATATGTGTGGTAGAAGACATAGAAGTTGAAGAGCATTTTTTTTTTTTCTTGTGGTATTGGGGATGGAACCCAGGGTCATTCTACCTCCGAGCTACACCCCCAGTCCTATTTTTTTAGTCTTTATTTTGAAACAGGGTCTCACTGAGTTGCAAAGACCTCACTAAGTAGCGGAGGGTGTCTGTTAACCACGATCCTCCTGTCTCAGCCTCCCAAATGCTGGGATTACAAGTGTGCGCCACTATGCCCAGCTTGAAGAGCATTTTAACTCATCATAAATAATCAATGACTCCCCAGACATGGTATAGAAATATCTTTCTAATTGCAACCAAGAACTTCCTGATAAACTGTCTATAAACCAAATTTCTGTTGCAAGTGTTACATACTAATGTAAACTCATAGTATAGATTCATGCATGTTTTATTCTCAATCTGTTTCAACTCCAAATTATTATGTAAGGATTTGCTACCATTTTCATTACGGTTTTCTCCTTCTGCGTTCTCCCTCACCTGCTTTCCTCTAAACAAGTATGTTCAAACTTTCTTAGATATTTATTTTGTAAATGTGGGCATGCGCACATTACTAACATAGAACACACCCACTGAGGACAGAGGCTAATAAGTTCAAAATGAGCTCAGCAAAGGCATTGCCAGCCAGTTTCTTCTTCCAACAGCTGTTATATGAGCTTATGTTACCTTTAATTTATTAGCCTAGGACAAGTTAATTGCATTGTTTCCACAAACTAGAACATGTTGCTCATAGTAACTACATGTATGCCTTTGAAAAATGACAGTAATTATACAGTGACTTTGCATCTCCCAACAATTGCACAATTAACCATTGTTATATGTTTAAAGCTATAAGTGACCTAAGCAACAAGGACGACAGTTCTGATGGGGCTCCTGCATAAAAGGACACTCTTCTGTCCTAACTCTGTTTCCTAAGAATTTTCTTTTCTAAGGCTAGTGGTGGCCTTGACATTTAAGGCAGTGCACACAAGCAACAAACCTTTTTCAGGCATAGAACAGTGTGTACTCAAGGGAGACAATATCAATGGTTACCAAGTAAATACACATCTATATAAAGTTCAGTAAACACACAGGTGTAATGACTTGGGTTTTATGTCTAAATACAACTTTAAACTCACACTTCAGGCTGAGAAGTCTGAGAAATGATTGCATTTGTAAAGGTGTTTGGAGTTCTATGGCCTTCAGGATTCTGTCTCATAAAGCCAAGAGAGAAGTGTCATTTTTGCCTGAAGCGCTGATTTGGCTTTGAACTTCACATTTGACAGAATATTCTGCATTGGGTTATGTTTATAGAAGTGAAAACCTTGATGTTCTTTATTAATATTCCTTTATTAACATTTATTAACATTTCTAAGTCTTATGGCCTCCTCTTCTCTCTCTCCAAACCCCTTCCTCAACCCTTCCAGATCTGATGAGAAAATGGTTATTTTCCATCATCATCACCTTATTTTTGTCTAAATATCTACTTTAATTGGTTGCTTCAACAGAAATGACTGTCTTTTAGGAGAGTGAGCAACAAAGATACCCTGTGTGTACTTTCATTCCAAATAGTATTGGAAAGAAAAGAAAATCTAAAAGTGTAGGAAAGAATGAGCACAAATTTCTCACTCAAATTTAATAAGATGCAAATAGAAGTCTGATTCTGTTTATAAGATATAAAGCCCACTTTCTCTTTTCCCTGACGGCTCAGTTTGAATGAAAGAAATATTTCTTAGTGTCAGCCCTGGTGATGTGGGGTTGTCTCCTCTGCAGGATGTTCCAGGTTTCCAGTCTAATAATTTGGTTTCTGGTATTTTGCACAAGTGTCAAAATGTTTTGAACATCCCTTCAGACATCAAGTCATTGGGTACCTCTGGTCTCCAGCCCTTTGTGTGTAGGGAGGAAAGGGGATTCCCTGAGATTGAACTCGGGGGCATGCTATAGCATCCCCCAGTCCTTTTTTTTTTTTTTTTTTTTTAATTGTGAAGCAGTCTCACTAAATTGCCAAGGCTGGCCTTGAACCTGTGATCCTCCTGTATTAGCCTCCCAAGTACTGGTATTATAGATATGCAAGCACCAGGCCCAGTTAATCGCAATCTTTTATATGGAGGAAAGCGACCCCTGCCTGAAAGTGGAGACTCCTCTAGACCATAGGCCTCTCAGCCAGCAACTCTTGACCTCTGTTGTTGCAAAGCAAAATCCTGAGCCTGTTGGTTTGACGTGCCTGAGCCCCGTGATTTTCTCTTTTTGATTCAGGCATCAGTTCTTCCTTGATTCCTTTCAAGTAGCCCTGGGAATGATTTTCTGAAGTTTTTTAAACTATCACTTTATAAAATGAAAATTGCTTTTCAGAGAGAGATTTAATTTCTAACAATAAGAAGTGAATCCGCTAGGCATAATGGCACATGCTTGTAACTCCAGCATTCAGAAGACTAAGACCAAAGGATCACAGTTTGGGGCCAGCCTCAGCTACTTAGTGAGGTCCATTGCAAACTAGTGAGACCCTGTTTCAAAATAAAGAATAAAAAGTAGGGCTGGGGGTGTAGCTCAGAGCTAGATTGCCTCTGGGTTTCATCCCCAGTACTGCAAAAAGATAAATAAATAAACAAATACAATAGAGGCAAATCATTGTATCTTAGATGCCCTTGCAACAGAGGGAGAGAAGGACTCAACTCTATGGCTCCTTGGATCCCCATATTTACCCCCAAAATAATCTACAGCAATTTATCATTATAATTCCTACACATGCTCTAAGACTCAATATAAAATATGTAGACTAAGCCAAGCATGGGAAGGCGGGATGGGGAAGGACTGGTTTGGGGATTGGGTAAGGGCTAATTGGGTGATGTGTGCATGTATGTCTCCACCATCTTTTATCCCATTAAGATATATGACTACGGTGCACCAATAAAAATTTTAAAAACAAAAAACAAAACATGTAGAGATAAGCAGAATATATATGTGAAATATACTATATATGTACATACACATACATATACATATATTACATATATATGCAATGAGAAGTAAAAGTGGCAAAGAAATGAAGGAAAATAGTGGAACATGTGTCTCTGTGACTGGTTCCGATTTCTGATTTTAATTATAGATCTACATTTGAAAGTCTTTGAGAATTGGCATCCCACCAGTTACTGAAAGGCCTATCATCCTCAAAAGAGAAATAGCATTCGAAATTTTTAAATCATTCTGCTCTACTTCTAAAGATAAAGTGTGTCATAAGAAAAATGTTTACTTTCCTTTATCTTTATTGTTTATTTTTACATTCTGAGGATTCTAAACTTGTTTTGTTTTGATTTTGTAGAACTGGGAAGTGAAGTCAGGGTGCTCTATTTCCTTTTTCTTTTCTTTTTTTCCTTTTTTTTTTTATGGTACTGGGAGTGGAACTAGGATCATTCTATCTCCAAGCTACACCCCGAGCCCAATTTTTATTCTTTATTTTGTAACAGGGTCTCACTGAGTTGCAGAGGACCTCACTAAGTAGTGGAGGCTGTCCACGAACCACGATCCTACTGTCTCAACCTCCAAATGCTGGGATTACAAGTGTGCACCACCAAGCCTGGCTAGGGTGCTCTATTTCTGAACTACATCCCTAGACATTTATTTTGAGACAAGGTCTCAGTAAGTTGCCCGGGGTGGCCTCGAACTTGTGATCCCTCTGCCTCAGCCTCCCAAGTTGCTGGGATTATAGTCATGGACCACTGCATCCAGTCCAATTTTTTTCTTTGATAGTATAATAATAAACACTTGACATTTCACTAAATTAGATAACATCAGAAGAACAATGTTCTGAAACAGAAATAATAATTCCTACCTACATTTATAAGTTTAATGGCTCATTTTAGTAAGTATTAAAATAGCATATAGTATATGCTTTGGAAAGTAAAGATAGTGTTGTCTATTATCCTATATAATGACAAAAATTAATTCACTATTAAGAAAACACCATAGTAGATATCCTGTCAATAATTATAGATTTTCACACACCATGAGGCATATAAAACAAAATTATGATTATAGCTTCATTTATTGATCACTTAGAAATACCAGGTTGTGTATTAATGGTTTATATGCATTATATCATTTAATCTCACATTAGCCCATCAAAAGTACTGTCTTATTCCCATTTTATAGAGTAAGAAATAAAATTCAGAAAAACTAGGCAACTTTTTCAAAACTCAGTTAGCAACGAGCAGAGCAGAGAATGTTCATGCCCAGAGCCCACACATGAACAGTTTACTGTAGCTACACGCACTCTTCCTTCTCCAAGAACGTAATTAGGAGGACCGCATACAAATCAAAGGGGAAACTGAATATACACTGCATATGCCTGAAAACATGCCTATACGTTTCTTTTTTTCTTTTTGTGATACTAGGGAAGGAACCCAGGGGCATTCTGCCTCTGAGCCACTTCCTCAGTCCTATTTTAATCTTTATTTTGAAATAGGGTTTCACTGAGTTACAGAGAACCTAAGTAGCTGAGGCTGGCTGCGAACTTGCGATCATCCTGACTCAGCCCCCCAAGTACTGGGATTACAAGCATGCACCACCACGCCCGCTGCTTGTAAGTTCTTAAAGCAGCTAAGGGTTCTGTGAACTTGGGCAGGAGGGATGCTCACAGATGCTCTTGGGACTCCTCCTGTAAAACATAGATGGCTATTTCACATATATCATTATTTAGCATTTTACTTGCAAATGAATCCTTTCCTCAGCTAGATTCCAACCTTACTGATCATAGAGACTGTTTTCTAATGCAATGGAAAACAATTGTACCAGCTGTTATAGCAGCTTAGCATATGTATAGTGAGTGCTCTATAGAGTTTGGAATGAATGAAAGAAGACACAGACCATTGAGACACAGCTGTGCCACACGGAGCTCTGTGAGGGCCAGAGCTTAAGTGAGGTAGCAAAGGCCTGGCTGAGGTGGATGAGGAAGACAGAAACAATTCAGGAAACGAGCTATTAGATAGGCGATGTTTCTAGTGTTCAGTACGTGAAGTGCTTTAGAGATATTAAACCATTTACTCTGTGTGTTTTGGCGTTTTGCCATTGGAAATTGAGCCCAGGGGCACTCTACCACTGAACTATATTCTTAGCTCTTTTTACTTCTTTATTTTGAGACAGAATCTTGACAAGTTGCCCAAACTTGCAATACTCCTGCCTCAGCCTTGGAATAGCTGGAAAAACAGGCCTGTGTAATGCCAACAAATCAGTTACTCTTTACAGCAGCCATCCTGCAGGGTAGGTACTATCTTCATCCCTGCTTTATAGAGGAAATACAGATAGACGATTTAATATCTCGCAGCCAGGAAGTGGTTGTCAAGAGTCATTTAGTTAGTGTTCTGCCCTTGCTCAAATAAAGGAGCCAGGGACAGTATAAGCATTGCACGTGGATGTTAAGGGTAAAGGGGAAAAAATGATTCAAAGGTTACCAAAAAAAAAAAAAAATCCTTGTTCATATTATCAGAAAGTACTTTGGGAGGCTGAGACAGGAGGAAAGAGGTTCAGGGTCAGCCTCGGCAACTTAGGCCCTCCACAACTTAGTGAGATCCTATTTCAAAATAAAACAACAAAATAGGGCCGGGATATAGCTCAGAGGTAGGATGCCCCTGGTTCCATCCTTACTAACACACACACACACACACACACACACACACACAGCAATAGCATTGTGCAGCACCGAGGGGAAGCTGGTCTGGGAAAGGTGATGTCCGGGAACAAGGAGACTCTGTGCTGTTTTTTTGACATTCTCCTTGACTGACCCACAGAACATTCCTTGGGAGTCCTTTTAGGATAAGAGGATTATAGAAGACCGACCTAGGGCAGGGGTGATAATGATAACAGCAGTCCTTTGGACAGCCCCTTACATCTTATGAGGAACTGTGTATAGTGAGATAATTAGCATAAGCTCTAAGTTCAGTGACTGACCTAGAATAGGCAACTCTCTTCCTCTATACAAAGAACTGTTCTTCATATTTCTATAAAGTTGTTACATTCCATGGCTGGGCACAGTCACACCCAACTCAGAGGCCAGGGCAGGAGGAGCACAAGTTGGATGCTATTTATGGCAAATTGGTGAAATCCTGTCTCAAAACAAAAAATAGAAAGGGCTGGGTTTGCCAGGTGTGGTGCCATGTGCTTGTAAATCCGGTATTTAGGAGGCTGAGACAGGAGGATTACAAGTTTTAAGACAGCCTCAGCAACTTAGCAAGAACCTATTTCAAAATGAAAAATAAATTGAGCTGGGATTATAGTTCAGATGTAGAATGCCCCTGGGTTCAATCCCCAGTAACACAGAAAGAAAAAAGAAAGAAAGAAAAGAAGGGAGGGAGGGAAGGAGGAAAAGAGAAAGAAAGGGTTGGGGGTTCAGCACTGAGGAAGAGTGGCAGAGTGCTTGCCTATCATGCTCAAAGGCCTGGGTTCAGTCCCCAGTGCCTCTTACATGCATGCATATATACATAGTCACGCTCCTTAATTCAAAAAGCTTACTGAAACTCAGAGTTCGAAGGACTTGACAAAGTTCCCTTGCCAGAGTAGACGTACAAAGGTCAAAGCCCCATCTTCTGGCTCCTTCTTGTCAGGTAGATAGCAGGGCTTTTTGTTGTTTAGTTTTATTGGTGTGTGTGTGTGTGTGTGTGTGTGTGTGTGTGTGTGTGTGTGTGTTGGTGATACTGGGGACTAAACCCGGGGGCATTGTACCTCCAAGTTATATCCCCAGGCCTTTTTATTTTTTATTTTGAGACAGGGGTTCACTAGGTTACTACAAGTCTCAATAAGTTTCTGAGGCTGTCCTTGAACCTGCGATCCTCCTGTCTCAGCCTCCCAAGGACTGGGATTAGACGCTTGCCACCACGTCGGGTTCAGGCTGCAGTTTAAAAGAACTCACTCAGAGCAGCCTTCTCTGTCTGGCAGCACACACTAAAGTCACCCTCTGTCCGTCGTTATCTTGTCTCTACTGGCATTTTCTACAGTCGACTCAACTGCTTACCTCTACATCTGACTTTCTATTTGACTCCACTGGAACACGACGTCTGGCAAGTAGCAGTCTGTGGATCAGGATTTGTTAGTCCTTGTGCAGTGGCGCACCTCCCAGTGTTTGGGAGGCTGAGGCAGGAGGGTTGCAGGTTCAGGCCAGTGTACAGTAACTTAGTGAGACCCTGTTTCAAAATAAAAAATAAAAGAGGGTTGGGGGTATGTAAAGCTCCACTGGGTTCAATCCCCAATAATGTGTGGTGTGTGTACGTGCACACACACACACACACACACACACACAGTTTGCTGCAAAAACTCAACCCCCCTAGGCCTAAACCCTCCTGAATGGCAGAGGACACATTTAAATCAGAGAAGCCATGTGCCCGTGTGCTTCCTCCTCCTCCCGTTATCTCAGCTGTAAGACAAATGCCAATTTACAAGAGTTCATATGGCCAGAGAAGGAATGAAAAGAGGAATTAACGTGAGAGCTTTATGGAATACTCTTCCCAACTGTGAAAGGTGGTTTTGAATTGAGTAGTAAATAGAAAGCAAAGTGGGTGTGTACCCAAAGGTCACTGAGCACTTACCTGAGTTTAGGTAGAATTTAATTTAGTAGCCCCAACCAAATCATGTGTTTTATGTTTACATATTAAGCACAGCATCTTCATACTTTCTTACATCCCATACTATTTTAGGGTTAGAATGTATCTACTTGTGTAAAAGTCAAGCAAATCTGCTCTGACAACCTCAGTTTCTGTGGATGTGGTTGTCCCTGTCACACCCAAGGCTAGATCAGTTCCAGTCTGTTTGTGAGGTTAGTGATCTGTCCACGTACAGCATCTGCAATGGGCCAATTTTCCTTTAAATATTTGTTTGGGTTTTTTGTTGTTGTTTGTTTGTTTGTTTGTTTTTTGGTGGTACTGGGGTGGAACCCAGAGGCTTTCTACCTCCAGGCTATACTCCCAGACCCATTTTATATTTTATTTGGAAACAGGGTCTCACTAAGTTTCTGAGAGCCTCACTAAGTAGCTGAGGCTGGCTTCGAACCCGTGCGATCCTCCTGTCTCAGCCTCCCAAGCGTGGGGATTACAAGCGTGCGCCACCACGCCTGCCCGGCCTTCCTTTAAATATTTGAATCATGATGCTCTTCACACGGATGCACAGACACATGTGACCCCCGCTGGAAGAACCGTGAGCTCTGCAGGAAAGCTGCAGAGCACAGACGCCCAGCGGGTGGCTCCTAAGCCTGCTGGCCACTGCTTTCCAAGGAGCAACTGGAGAAGTACTGGTGCCTGAGAAAGCAGAGCTAAGGTCAGAGTCACTGTCACAGCAGACGCCATTGTCTTCTCCGTCCCCCAACTGGCTACCTGTCAGGGCAATCATTCTCAGGGTGCTTGTGTAAAAAAGGCTGTGTATCTCATCGCCTCTAACTCATTCTATTCTGTTTTACTTAACTTCTGTGACAATGAACTTCAGACACAGGATACATATAAGCCTTCATATCCACTGCCCAAAAATGCATAAAAAAGAAAGGTAATAAAATATTCTCTTTTTTTTTTTGAGGGTCTGGGATGGAACTAAGGGGCATTTGACCTCCAAGCTACACCCCCTGCCCTAGTTTTTATTCCTTATTTTGAAACCGGGTCTCACTGAGTTGCAGAGGGCCTCACTAAGTAGCTGAGGCTGTCCGCGAACCACAATCCTCCAGTCTCAGCCTCACGAATGCTGGGATTACAAGCATGAGCCACCATGCCTGGCTACGGTAGTATAATATTCTAAGTCTGTTGATGAGGAGGATTAGACCCAATGAGCCTTCAGAATAGTGATACGGATGGAATGTGGCAAAAACTCAGGACTTTATAAAAAATATCAAGATGCACCAAGAATTCTTCGCACACAAAAGCCATTAGTGTGGCTCAACCTTCAAAAAGGGGAAAATAAATAATCCTGAAATCTGTATTCTATTAAACAACATCTTCCATTTTTGTTTTTGTTTTGCAATACTGGAGATGGAGCCCAGGGGTATTCTACCTCCGAGCTACATCCCCAGCCTATTTTTTTTTTTTTTTCTGGTACTAGGGATAGAACCCAGGGGCATTCTACCTTAGAGTTACACCCCAGTCCTATTTATTTGGTTGTTGTGCTTAAATTTGAAACGGGGTCCCACTGAGTTGTAAAGGGCCTCACTAAGTAGCTGAGGCTGTCCTCCTGTCTCAGCCTCCTGAATGCTGGAATTACAAGCATGTGCCACCACGCCCAGCTCCTCAGCCCTATTTTTTATTCTTTTTTTTTTTTTTTTTTTTTTTTTGGTGGTGGTACTGGGGTTCCTGGAAGCCCTTCTACCTCCGGGCCACACTCCCAGACCTATTTTATATTTTTTGAAACAGGGTCTCTTAAACCAGCGCGGCTGGCTATGAACCTGCGCGATCCTCCTGTCTCGCCTCCCAAGCGCGGGGATTACAAGCCTGGGCCACCACCCCCGGCTTTTATTCCATATTTTGAAACAGGGTCTCACTGAGTTGCAAAGGGCCTCACTAAGTAGTGAGGGTGTCCTCCAACCGCAGTCCTCCTGTCTCAGCCTCCCAAATGCTGGGACCACCGTGCCCACCTTAAACGACTGAGGAAACCCACTATACAAGTCTCACTTCTAGGATAATTTAAATCAAATCAAGTTCCATAGCCTTGAAATCTTATTCCTCTGTACACAACAATACAAACTGTGGCCTCTAAATAATGAGGAGTAAGTAATGATGAAATAAATAGTCCTCAGTGAGAGTGAGATCTATACCCCAAATATGCCAGTGGCAAGCAATAAATTAATCAAGTGATGTCAGATATTTTAAGTGCATCTTCTAAGTCATCTATTTCATGATTTTCCATCAAATAATTCTGAAAAATATATTTCTTGATATTTTGGTTCAACAGCACCTTACTTGTTCCATTGTCTTTTTCTCTTTATAAAAACGATTGCACTTATTATTAGTAAAGTTTATTTATAGGCTTTTAAAAAATTGATTAGGTAATTAGTGCATAACTTCCAACAATAATGCCATATTACTTATCTCATGGGTATAAAGTCAGTTTCCCTTTAACCCACCTCATTGGTAAGGTGCACACCCTTTGAATGAGTCAGAGCTCTATAGAGGCAGACAACAGAAATAGTTCTTGTTTAATTTCTGCACAGGGAACTTGCTGAAGATATCAGACCTCATTATCTGAAAGAAAGGCTAGAGTCCTAGATGTTGACATGTGCCAAGCCAAGGTATTTACAGTGGTCCAAGACTAGGAGATGACAAGAATGGTTTTATGGTGGCAAAAATTCAGGGCCTCATCCCTGGAATGAATGAATTCCTACCATTTTTTCTCTTTAATCTTCTACCCAAGATTAAATTCCAAGGAGTGTCTGACTGGCCTAATTTCAGTCTCGTACTCAAACTTTGGCAAAGAAGATATAGGGTTTCTGAATATAAGTCTGCCAAACTGAGTCCAAAATAATAATAATAATAATAATAATAATAACAATAATAATAATAATTTATCTAAAATAAATGTGATAGTGCTAGGAAAAGAAAATTAGTGCTGAGCAGTTAAAAAATATGTACCATCCTTAACCATTTTTATAAATTTTCTTACCTATCTTCAAATCACAATGAAATAAAACAATTCTTTAAAACCATTCTGCAAACCAGGGAAGTTGCTAGGTAACTTCAGTGGCTGAAATCCGGAAGAGCTAGGTGGGTTTTACTCAAGCTGAGAGGTGAGACTGGCGCAAAGCTGAGGGCCCACGAGACAGCTGGTTAGCAGACCCTTCTTCCTGTCACCAAGTGGCAACAGTCAGCTCCTCTGGTCAGAAAGTGGGTTCACACATTCTGTCACTTCATTTCTGCACCAGCACCTGGCCCAGTCGTGGCTGTGGCCACAGCCTCCCTTCTTTCCTTTGTTGGCTCTTACTCTCTGGAATGCCCAGCCCATCCCATAACTCCACTCCCCTGGCTGCTTCCAGCTCCTGCTGCTAATTTCCGGCCTTCTCTCTATTTCCTCCTCTCAAGCATTATTAAGTGAGGGTAAGGGTTGTTGCTATGTTCTTCCCTATGTCTTTGGCAAGGCAAGGTGCTCACCTGAAGGGACAGTTACCCGTGTTTCACTTCAGAATCTCCAGGGCAGAGCAGGAGGGAGAACTGAGAGGCACCTACATCTTTTCTTTCGTGCTTCATAGAGCTGACAGTACGAGAAATAGTCAAATTCAACCTTTTGGGTAGTTTAAAAAAATTTTATTACCTATTGATTTTTTTTTTCAGGGCAAAGAGAATGAGGTGCCTTCTTGCTTTGTTGATGAGACAATTTTCTCATCCCGTCTGTTCACAAACAGGTTTCTATCTCAGATTGCTAGCCCAGTTATTTATAAGTGGTTAGCTTGGTAAAGATATTTTCAGAGAAGCAGTATACTTGAAACTTCTCCAAAATAATGTGAACAAAGCCAGGAGCAGTGGGCAAGCTACAATCCTAGCACTTGGTGGCTGAGACATGCCCAGAGTAGGGTTCGGGGGAGAATTTGGACAAGTTTTCCATTATTTTCTTTCTCAAATAAGGAAAACAGTCATAAAAATTGTTTGAGCTACCACTAGACCTATATCATTTCTTGGGCAGAGCATATATATTTGGTCCAGGAGTCTTACTTACCCACTAATATTTTACTAAACTAACCAGGGTGTTTGTTTCCCCTCAAATCAAAGACTGAAGCAAGAATTCATGAACATCAGCTTATAAGTATCCCAGCGTCCTAGCGAAGCCAGAGAGAAGGAACAGAAAGCAAGGAAAGGAAGGCGAGAAAGCCCATAGAGGGATGCCTCGAGAAGGCAATCTTCTAGCTCTGCTCCTGCCAGGCCCCTGGCAAACCAGCCAGGCTGCTCCTGCCTTCCCCAGCATCTTTGTGTAGCTCTGCCAAAGCCTGTTTCTCTCCCCATGCTAAGTAAGTAGCCATCCGCACTACTCATAGCACTATCTACGAGGACTGTCCTCCAGCCCTGGGTTGGGATGGAACGTAGTAATCCATTTCCCACTAGCACTAAGGTACTGTGAGACTTTACGCATACACTGGCCCAAGTTATCTCCCCAGCCTTCCTGCCAGGACACGGAAACAGGAATCCTCCCGGCAGACTCCCTTTTCTTAGGTTAAACAGAGTCTATTTTTGTTCTTACAACCAAAAAACCCTGATTTGTAAAAGATGCTGTATTGCTTAAGCAGGTCAGATGGTAATTTCTCAATCATCCAAACTGAATTATGCACCTTTGTATAACTTATGTTATCATTATAACATTATTTATTGATCTGGTGAAGCTAAATTGTTTGGGTTTTCCATTTTACACAAGAGAGAAAGCAAAGGAAAATACCACCGCATTATTTACATTGAGTTTTTTCTTAGCCTCTTTTCTATGGTTGTTTTATATCCAATTCACATATCTGTTAGAAGTTTTATATTTAATTAATTTTAGGGTGAAACCACACGTCTTACTTCATTATGCCAACATCACATAAAAGAAACATCAACTTTTTGAATACCTTTCTAAGAATCATATTTTTGCACCTACTTAGGAAATTAGAACATTAAAAACTGAAAAAATATTGATCGTGTGTGTGTGTGTGTGTGTGTGTGTGTGTGTGTGTGTGTTACTGGTGATTGAACCCAGGGGCATTCTACCTCTGAGATACTTTATTTTTACTTTGAAACAGGTTCTCACTAGAGTGATTAAAAGTCTCATTACCTGCTGAGGCTGTCCTTGAACTCAGCTTCCAAGTACTAGGATTACAGGCATGAGCCACCTCCCCTGACTTTGATTCCATTCTTAGGCTACTTTTTCTTCAAAAACAACTGCCTAAAAACTGAAAGCAAGATAGGTAGCTGGAGATAAAAGTGGGAGGGAGATTTTTCATCACATTCACTTTCAAACCCTTAAAATTTTGCATTATATGAACAGATATCTACTCAAAAGATGAAGTTAGCTGGGCATGAATCAAACCCATGGCCTCACTCATGCTAGGAGAGTATTCTACCACTGAGCTATACCTGCAGTCCTGCCAGATTTTCTTAAATGTATGATATAATAATTTAAAATATGAAAATTGTATTTTAAAATATAAAATTATAAGCAATCAGGTGCAAGATGGTGCCCAGATCCTCCTGTCTCAACCCCCCATGTACTACAATTGCAGGTGCGCACCACAACACTGGGCCCTACTCCGTGTGTGTGTGTGTGTGTGTGTGTGTGTGTGTGTGTGTGTGGTACTGGGGGTAGAACCCAGGGGCTTTTTACCTCCGGGCTAAACTCCCAGACCTGTTTTATATTTTATTTGGAAACAGGGTCTCACAAAGTTGCTGAGAGCCTCACTAAGTAGCTGAGGCTGGCTTCGAACCTGTGCGGTCCTCCTGTCTCAGCTCCCAAGGGCGGAAATTATAAGTGCCTGCCACCACACCCAGCTACTCTTTTCCTTAAGGAAAACTTCACTGACTTTTCAAAACATGAGAATCTGAAAACCACAATTAAGCAATATTACCAATAAAGTAGAAATTTGTAATGTTATAGCATCCAGTAAGCATCTATCAAAATTAATATTGAAAAAATATTTGTTGAATTTTTGAAATATATAAACAAAAGCAGAGAACCTTTGTGCTTTTAGAGGAGTTGCTTGAAGCCAGGCATGCGGCGCACACCAGTACCCGGGAGGCTAATCTAGGAGGACAGCAGGTTTGAGGACAACCTCAGCTAGTAGTGAGACGCTCATCAATCTAGCCAGACAGTATTTCCAAATAAGAAATAAACTGGCCTGGGGGTGTAGCTCAGAGGTAGAATGGCTGAGTTCAGTCACCAGTACTACAACAGCAGCTACTTGGACGTGCTCATACGATCGAGCAGAGGCAGCATGTGACTGCAGTAAAACACGTCACTGCAGCCTTCGGGGCTATAAAAGCCGTGCACACGTGGGCACTGCCTTAGATCATGTTTGTTTTGACAGGCTGTTTCTCAGTTCCACTTCGGTTGCACTTTAGCCCTTCTTCTGTGCCATGTGGACCCTGGCAATTTGCACAAACACCACATGATTTCAAAGGTATCCTCCTAGGAAGAAGAACAAAACACAAAAGTCGGAGCCAAGCCAGGCCTGGTGGTGCACTCCTATAATCCCAGCGCGGGAGGCTGAGGCGAGAGGATTTTAAGTTTGAGGCCAGCCTGAGCAACTTAGTGAGACTCTATCTCAAAAAATAAAAAGGGCTGGAGGGTAACTCAGTAGTAGAGGACCCTGGATTCAACCCTAGTGTGCTAAGAAGAAAAAAAAGAAAAAGAGCCAATTTATGGCTGGAAAAAAGTACTAGCTGATAGTAACATTTCTGTGGTTTGACGACCTTACATTTATTATTATTATTATTATTATTATTATTATTTATTATTATTATTGTTGTTGTTATTATTATTATTTTGAATTGGGGATTGAACCCAGAGCATTTACCTCTGAGCTATACCCCTAGCCTTTTTTTTTTTTTTTTTTTTTTGGCAGTGCTGGAGATGGAACCCAGGGGCATTCTACCTCTGAGCTATACCCCCAGTCCTATTTTCTATTCTTTATTTTTGAACCACGGCCTCACTAACTTGCAGGGGGGCCTCACTACCTGAGACTGTCCTCAGACCTCGATCCTCCTGTCGCAGCCTTCCAAGTACTGGGATTACAAGTGTGCACCACCACGGCCTGTTTTGTTTTGTTGTTGTTGTTTTTTTTTTTTTAAACAGAGTCTCATCAAGTTGCTGAAGACCTTACCAAGTTGTTGAGGCTGGCCTCAAACTTGTAATTTTCCTGTCTCAGCCTCCCAAGTACAGAAATTACAGTATGCACCACCATGCCCCAGTTTAAATTATTTTTTAAAGACTTCAAGGCTCAAGTCCTTAATATAAACATTTTTGAGCATTTCTGTTCACATTTTACTTCTTGGAAATATAATCTCCAACCCCCGACTTTCATTCTTTCTCTGCATACCTACTGTGTGCTAAGCACCATTCTCAGCACTAGAAATACAAAAATAGGCAAAATATAGTCTCTGTCTTCAGAAAGCTAATCATTTAGAGGAACAGCTAGGCATAAATATAATTTCTCTAAAAAAAATTATTCAAGATGGGCATGGTGGTACATGCTTATAATCCCAGTACTTGGTGCTACAGTTTGGGGAAACGGTCCCCAGGGACCCCTGTTAGGGTACAGAAATTTCCCTCAAAACACACAAAAAAAGATAAAAACTGCGGGTTCTTATCCTGAGCTAAGGATAAATACACATTAGCCCGGACTCTTGCTGAAGATTTAAAGAAGTTTATTAAAAACATAGAAATACAGCCGGGCGTGGTGGCACACGCTTGTAATCCCCGCGCTTGGGAGGCTGAGACAGGAGGATCGCACAGGTTCGAAGCCAGCCTCAGCTACTTAGTGAGGATCTCAGCAACATAGTGAGACCCTGTTTCCAAATGAAATACAAAATAGGTCTGGGAGTATAGTCCAGAGGTAGAAAGCCTCTGGGTTCCACCCTTAGTACCACCAAAAAATAAATAAAAACATAGAAATACACAAGACAGTTACAACCCCATGCCATTCAAGAGTGTCGTGGGAGGGTGGTTCAAGCGAATTCACGAAAGATACAACATGTGGAGCATTCTTATAGTCAGCCCGACCAGATCTGCGGCAGGTCCTTTTAAATATGTAGATATCCTGCCCTATCTCTAGCCCAGGTTATCTGCTCTGTCTCCATCCCAGCCAGATCCGCTCCCTCTGAGGGGGGGGGGGCAGCTCTGTCTCCAGCACAGACCCCCCCCACCTTTTGTTACACTCCAAAATGTGTTAAGTTGCTTCTCCAGAATCTGGAATTACCTCACATCCTTGAGGAACTTTACCTCTCTTTAGAAATGTAAAAAGGCCCTTTTCCCTGAAGCTCCTGGCTTCTTTTACTATCAAAGATATATCTTAAAATTGGAAATCTTTCCCAATACTGGTACATTAATACCTTTTCCCAATACTAGTACACTTTGGAGGCTGAGACAGGAGGGCTGCACAGGTTCAAAGCCAGCCTCAGCTACTTACTGAGGGTCTCAGCAACTTAGTGAGACCCTGTTTATAAATAAAATATAAAATATATCTGGAGTGTAGACTAAAGGTAGAAATCCCTTAGGTTCCATCCCCAGTACCACACACACACACACACACACACACACACACACACACACACACACTCAAATTATATATATACTGAGATTACAGCATCATCATCATTTTTGGCAATCCACATTTTATTTGAGGAGCTTTTTAAGGTTTCTGAGCAGGAGGATAAACTGTAGGAGGTTTATGACAATGTCACATACATCACCAATGTCAAGGGTAACACCCTGAAGACAATGGCAATGTTAGGTGAGAGTCATCAAGGAAATAAACTGGAAAGGAGCTGCAGAATCAAGGAGAACTGTCCTGGACAAATGAAGTCTGAAAGTGATCTGTAAAGTCTCCAATGCAGTAAAAGCAAAAACGATTTTTGTTTCTCTTTAAACTAGAGCAACAAGAAATAGAAATGCTTGAGTCATCTTCCATCCTCTCTCACTCTGGCACCAGAAAGCATATTACTTAAATTTCCTCATCCAGTTATGTGTGTACTGACAGCATAATCAGCCCTAAGAGGCTTTTCCCATTGGCCTCAGTACCTCATTTCCATCGGGACTCTTAGTACCACGAAATAAAATCTATGCCACCTCTCACTGCAAAAGGTCACTTTCAGTGTGCACCAGTAGGGTGACTAATCTTGACTCAGGACCACTGGGGATGTCTCAGAATGAGCACGGTGAGATCTGCTGCATTGAGCTAAACTCAGTAGCACTGCTTCTGCCTTTGTGTGAATTTCTACAATGTGAGTAGCTTATGTCAATTTCAGCTGAATCCTGACATCCATGAATTTTGAGAACTTTATTTTTAAATAAAACTTGAAGACCATGAATAATCTAATATTTAATAGAATATAGTTCTACTATTATTTCATATTAGAGAACAGTGTTACCTGAGGAAATCTTTATTAGTAGCTGATTAAAATATTACCTTTTTAAGGCATTACCAAGAATAGGTAGTAATGATAAATGTTATTATTTAGGACTAATTGTGTATGATATATTTAGTTAAGTGCTTTGAATGAGTTCTTTCTTTTAGCCTTCAAAACTATTTGTTATGGTGTAGGTCTTCGATGCCCCCAGAGCTCACTGCTGGAGGCTGAGTCTCCAGTGCAGCAGTGTTCCGAGGTGAGGCCTGGGGGTGGAGGTGGGACCTCGAGGGCTCTGGCCTTATGAATGGGCTTACATTGGGGTTCCTAGCTAGAGGGGCTCCTGGGAGATGCTGGAAACCTATGGAGGCAGGGCCTAGCAGAGGAAGTAGGTCACTGAGGGTTTGAACTTGAAGGGCATATGTTGTCCCTGGCTCCTTCCCCTCTCTCCTTCATTGTGGTTACGCCCCACCATGGGGTGAGCAGCTTCACTCCACAGTGTGCTCGCCGCTATGGTGTCCTGCTCAGCTCAGGCCCAGAACCGTGGACTGAACCCTTGAAACCGTAAGGCCAATCTTTCTCCCTTTATTCAGTTTTCCCATGCATACTGTCACATCAGTGGGACACTAACACACAATCTTATTTTATTTATTTATTTATTTTTTGGTGGTACTGGGAGTGGAACCCAGAGGCTTTCTACATCTGGGCTATACTCCCAGACCTTTTTTATATTTTATTTGGAAACAGGGTCTCGCTAAGTTGCCAAAAGCCTCACTAAGTAGCTGAGGCTGGCTTCGAACCTGCACGATCCTCCTGTCTCAGCCTCCCAAGCGCGGGGATTACAAGCGTGCGCCACCATGCCCAGCACTAACACACAATCTAACTATGTATAAACTGTAAATATAATCATCTGTAGCTAAATAAATCCAACCATAAAAATGTAACTATTGCTGAAAATCACCCTGTGGTTAGTAGCATGGTCATTTAATATGAAGGAGAATCCATCAGGAATCCACACTTTTGTGATGCTAAATTCCAGACTCTTTGTCACTCATTGATGGTACATTTTCCAATATTTGATTATGTGCATTCAAAAAAACTAATCTTGAAAATGCTTTTTATTGCAATGTTTATGCTGGTATTTCTATTACTTACCTTTACCTTTTCTTGTGATATACCATTATCAAAAGAATTCTAAAATTTTTGCACTCCTTTAGCTTGAAGATACATCTGCTTTTAATGATTAGATATACTGGTGATAATAAAAGTAAAAGTTAACATTTATTGCTCAGCAGGGTGTGGTAGTGCAGTTTGTAATCCTAGGATTTGGGAGGCAGAGACAGGAGGATAACGGTTCACAGACAGCCTCAGCTACTTAGTAAACCCTCTGCAACTCAGTGAGACCTTGTTTCAAAATAAAGAATAAAAAATAGGGCTGGGGTGTAGATCAGAGGTAGAATGCCCCTGGGTTCTATCCCCAATACCACATGCACAAAAAGAAGAATTATTCTTCAATGAATGAAAACTAGGGTATTCAACACAATTCAATTCAGTCAAAATGTATAGAAGCAAGAACAGTGGTTATGTAAAATTATAGAAGTTTTCTCTCTGCCTGGAACACCTTTTTTCACCAAAGTCACCTATGTAATTCCAGTTCATTCTTTTTTTTTTTTTTTTTTTTTTTTTTTTTGGTGGTACTGGGGTTCCTGGAAGCCCTTCTACCTCCGGGTTACACTCCCAGACACCTGTTTTTTATATTTTTATTTGGAAACAGGGTCTCTTAAGCCAGCACGGCTGGCTTCGAACCTGTGCGATCCTCCTGTCTCCACCTCCCAAGCGTGGGAATTACAAGCATGCGCCACCACGCCCGGCATCATTCTTTAAGATTCAAATTAGAATTTTATTACTCCAAGTGAAATTCATTGACAGGCTCCCCCAAGTCAATGTTTGACTAAGCATATTTATATTTATGTAATCTACCTGTATATTACCTTACATCCCTTTTCATAACACAACACTGTGTTTTAATTGTCCTCAGACTATTAACTCTGTGTGCAAGAAGAGCTTGATCACCAGTGGGAGTGGTAGGGGTGGTGTGTGTGTGTGTGTGTGTGTGTGTGTGTGTGTGTGTGTGTGAGTGTGTGTGTGTGTGTGTGAGTGTGTGTATGTGTGTGCATGTGTTACTGGGGATTGATCCCAGTAGCATTATACCTTGAAGTTACACTCCCAGCTTATTTTATTTTTATTTTGAAACAGAGTCTCACTAGATTGAGGAAAGTCTACTTACTGACACTGTCCTTGAACATGTGATCCTCCTATCCCAGCCTCCCAAGTACTGAAATTACAAACATGCATCACCATACCTCATTAATGTATTGTATCTTGCCCCTAGCAGCAGTGCTACAATCTAATTTCAAAAACCTAATTATTTGTTTTTAAAAATTGCTCAAGCCAGGTGTGGTGGCACATGCTTGTAATCTCAGCATTCAGGAGGCTGAGACAGGAGGATCATGGTTCACAGAGAGCCTTAGCTACTACTTAATGAGGCTCTTTGCAACTCAGTGAGACTCTGTTTCAAAATAAAGAATAAAAAATAGGGCTGGGATATAGCTCGGAGGTAGAATGCCCCTAGGTTCCATCCCCAGTACCGCAAAAAAAAAAAAAAAAAAAAAAAAATTGTTAAATTAAAACTTTGTTTGCCTTGATAGCAAAACCCATCTTGTTTACCTTTGAATGTGTTATCCATAGGAGAGCATGGACTGCTGGACATGGTGGTGCACACCTGCAATCCCAGTACTTGGGAGGCTGAGACAGGAGGATCGCAGGTTTGAGGTCATCCCGGGTAACTTAGTGAGACCTTTAACAAGTTAGAAAGACCCTGTTTAAAAAATAAATAGTGCTGGGGGTCAAGCTCAGAAGTAGAATGCCCCTGGGCTCAATCCTCAGTACCAAAATACGCAAACAAAAGGAGCATGGATACCTCTGGAGGCCCAGGAAAATCCATCTTAATGATTTGAGCCAATATTCATGACCTGATACCCTTTGATCCAGTGTGTAGGATCAAAGCAGGGCCATGCCAGGCTTCATACAGCAAACACACTAGGCCTAAGTCTCAGTTTCCCAGGAATACAACTAACAGTTAAGTGCCAGTTTTGGCACCTGGGTCAGGATGAAAAACTCCCAACCAACCCCAGGAGGCACAAACCAAATGGGAGGCACCAAGTATCCTGTCCGTATCTTGTAATAACAGCAGTAAAAATTCCTTTTGGTCTAAAGATAACTCCTTTGTAAATCACAGCCCGAGTGACTGAAATGTATAAAACTTCCTTGGAACAAAGACTCGGGGTCCTTGTCAAGACTCCACTGCGTTGGAGGGACTTGGACCCCAGCTCGAGCTAGTTCCCCAATAAACCCCCCTTCCTGCCTTTGCATTATTGTGTGTGGTAGTGGTCTCTGTTACCCTGGGATCCCAGACTTTGAGTATAACAAGTGATGTATTTCCATGCGTGAGAAGCAATTGTGGTCAACGAGACTAGTGATCGGGCAAGGAGTTACCCAGCAAGAAAAGGTGGAGCATGAAGAAAATGGATGTCTCTTCAGATCTTCATGCAAGGTCAGGATAAGCAGCAGCCATCTTGCCACTGTGGAGGAGGAGCTGAGGACTGAGTCACCACACTGAGCAAGGGAGACAGAGAAACCAGCTCAGCCTGACAGAGCCAGTTCCAGCGCAGGGCCACCTCCACATTCCTTGCCACAGGATAAAATAGGTTTCCTTACAAGCTTATCAGTTTTTTTTTAATTATTTGCAGCCAAGAATATAATAAATGATATAGGCTTTAACACTCTCTAAAATATGTAATATAAATAGTAGCAGATCCCAATGTGCGTATTTTCTTATCTTGTAGTGTCTACCACCCTAAGATTAGGGTCGCGGGGGTCCGGAGAAAGGTAAGCGTGCTGTCCGTCCATTCTCCAGCCTCCGCCCCTGGAGACAATCAGACGCGACAGGGAGCCAAGTCAAAGCAAGAACTCATTTATTGCATTTACACTGTAGCTTATAAAGCAAAGACCACAAGGGGGATTCCAAGGCAGGGAGCTATCTACCAATCAGCTTAAAGGTCACTTCTATCATGCAGGCCTTTTTTTTTTTTTTTTTTTTTTCTTAATTCTACATTGCGGGCAAGCACTGTTCATGCGCTGATCATGCATGGGCTATACCCTTAGCCTATCATATGATATTATGCTAATTCAGACCCTTCTTTGGCCCATCCTTTGGCTCTTCCGTCCAGTGCCATCTTTAGACATGTGCCCCACATCTCCACCTTTTTGTTTTAGTTGAGACACCTTGGATTAGGTCAACTCTCAGACCACGTTGAGTTAGGTAGGTCTGGACCATGTTGGGTTAGGTAGGTCTAACGGGGAGATGGTAGCTTGTCATAATGATACCGGAGGGTCATGAGCTGTATTTCTTCAGTTTCAGCCTTTATTAGCCTCACTAGCTTATTTATAATGCAGGGGCCAAATATACATATTAGCACTATGACGATACAGGGGCCCAGAGCAGTTGAAATTAATGTGGTTAGCCAAGGTGACCAATTAAACCATTGTTCATACCATGTTTGCGATTTTGACTGTTTTTCCTCTTCTATTCCCCTATGAATCTCCTCTAAATTTTTTATTACCACTCTTGAATGATCAACATAAAAGCAGCATTCTTCTCCCAAGGTTGCACAGGGTCAATGCCCCTTCTGTTTTGGAGCATTACTTGGGCTAGGGAGGACAACGACTCTTGTAAGTATCTCATTGAGGCCTCACGCTTATCTAAGTTGGTATCAAATTCAGCCCTAAGTCCTTGACTGAGATAGCACTAAAGATGACATATCCAGGGCAGTGCCTGCTACTCCCAGTCCTAAAAGGGTAGATATGGCTAAGGTACTAAAGGGTTCTCTTTTAATCTGGTTATGTGTTTTTGCCTCTAAATCTTTGGTAGTATTGAAATGGAGTTTCTTGAGAAGAAACACGGTGTTTCCTTACCCGGATTCTTGTCTGCGGTGAGCGAAGAATGACACCTGCAGACGGCAGGAAGGGGAGCAAGAAGTTCTTTGGAAACAGCAGGGAATAGGCAAAAGTGACCCCTAAGAGGGTAGCCCAAGCCAAATGCCTTCAGTTGCAAGCTGCTTTCTCCCAAAGTCCAAGCAATATGCCAGAAAAGAAGTGCAGGTCACCCCTAGGGGCCCTGGTTGGTCTTGATGTCCAGTGGAGGCCTTCAGGTCACTACCCAAGTGTATCCCAGGCCAAGTGCCTTCAATTGCACTCCACCTTCTCTCAAAGCCAACGTGAACTGCGAGAGAGAAAAGCTCCCCAAAGGGGAGGGGTTCTCAAAGTGGGTAACCTGTCCTGGTGACTGGTCTAGGGGTTTATATATCTCAGTAAATCCTCTGTTACTTGGAGTCTGGGAGGCAATTCTTAAAATTTGCATAGGGTATTTGCATGTCCTTAAGGGGTCTCCTTCTTTCAGTAGAGGTATCTGACTTGCTCCAGGGATGTCTCCTGGGTTTGTTGATTAGTAAACAGATGGTTTTGTGAAGCTTTGGTCATTCTTATCTCTGCACCTTGGAAGGGATGGTCTCTTTTTAGGAGCCTTGGAAGTTAATTAGCATTTGTTGCCCCTCAGGAAATTAAGTTTTTCTACGAGGCCTCTTTCCTACCTGCCTACTTCTTTTCTACCTCTTCAGTATGAAACAACACATAGGCAATTACTGTAACCAGGGCACAAGAATCCCAATCACTCTGTAGCATGTGTAGAGCTACACAAGGAGTTAAACCCATTCTCTTGCAGAGCCAGTATACTCCCTTATCTTTTAGGATGACCCATTTTTCCTGTGATATGTCTTCTGTAGACATATTGACACATCTTTTCCATTCCATCTCTTGTTCTGAGGCATCTATACAGGTCATGTTTAAATTTTTAAGAGGCAACATTATTCCTGAAGGAGTTAACTTTGAGGGGTCTCCCCACCTACACTTACTATGTGAATTTTCTATTGTATAATTTCCTATTATCCCTATTGCTTCATAAAAAGGGGGTTTATTATTTACGCAAAGCCTGCAGGGATTGGTTAATTCTGGTCTTGACTGATTAAGAGCCATGAAAGTAAGCCTAATTATTTGATAAATACTATCATCTTCAGAATAGTAGATAGTATTATCATTTTGCATTGGTTCTGGGTTATTATCTTCCGGGTTAACATCTGTAATAGAGGTAACGATTCTTGTAACTCTTGATATTGGAGTTTGTGTTGGCATTAAATGATTAGGCTCTTGGTTTGGGCCTACAAATGCTGTTTTGTCTATAGGATAAACAGCTCATCTGATTGTAAAAAGAAGACCAATATCTTCCCCAGATTTACATAACCTTAATCCCCATTTTTCCAGTATCTCAGCCCTGACTTTGTTGGCCTTCTGTGGTAAATTGGACCATTATGGAATTACATTGATATTTGGTACATTTTCCATATAAAGGGTTTGTCGATAAGGGAGGCAAGGGAACCCTACTAACTTTAATCTGTCTCCTTTGTTGAATCCAATGTCCAGCCCCAGTATGCTCACATCCCCAGAAGGCACAATAGTAACCATTTGCACCTCCGCAGTCACTCACTGCTATGGCAGAACGGTTACTGCCTGGACATACATAAAATGGAGTTTGTAGCAGTCTATGTCTTTTTATTTATTTATTTATTTATTTATTTATTTATTTTTGTGTGTGTGGTACTGGAGGTAGAACCCAGAGGCTTTCTACCTCTGGGCTATACTCCCAGACCTTTTGCATATTTTATTTGGAAACAGGGTCTCACTAAGTTGCTGAAAGCCTCACTAAGTAGCTGAGGCTGGCTTCAAACCCGTGCGATCCTCCTGTCTCAGCCTCCCAAGCGTGGGGATTACAAGCCTGCGCCACCACACCCGGCAGTCTATGTCTTTTTAGAACATGTGAGCAACCTGCTTCAGTAGGATTTTTGGTGAGAGGCAAGGTACACTCTTTGCCTTTGTCACCGCACTCTGGTTGTCCTTGATATTGAGGTGTCCAGTCTCCGACATCCCATGAACCCATAGCTAGAACACACAGGTCAAAGAAAAGTTCAGGCCACCACATCCCGGGCGCAGTCTTTCTTGTTGTGCTATTGATTACATTGCCTGTAGCCGAGTTGATCACCATCCATGTAACTCTCTGGGCTTGATGTGGGTTGATCATCATAGGCAACGTAGGTATTGCAAGGTGGATCAGGATCAACAATGGAAGATGTGGCAGCTTCCTTGGTTGAAGGATGTTCATCTTTTACGAATCATAGAGAATGCTTTCTCAAGGGTGTTGAGCCCCTGGCAATGCTTTAGAGACAACGTATTTTTCTTATTTCTTTTTCTTGGTGATTGACTACGTTATGGATCCACCATTCTCTCTTTTTTTTTTTTTTTTTTTTTTTGCTTGTTGGTTTTGCCAACCCTGTGGGTGCCATGCTAGACCTGTAACAGACCCTGGGAAAAGAATTTAAGATTTCTGGCAGGAACCCATATAGGCATAGTTTTTCCCATGGGAAATACACATCCAAATTCCCATTGTTAGTAAGGGATCTGGGCCCCGCCAATGATGGGTGAGGGGGTCCCTCCAGCGTATCTCTACTTGAGGCTTGGAGCATATGTGTCCCCAATGTTTTTGAACTTTAGATTCAGACTGACCTTTTTGCAAATTTAAAATATTAATAGTAAACAAGGCCAAACCCAATTGCTGATGGAGACTGATTTCCCCTTTTTGTTTTCGTAGCTGTACTTTAAGATTTAAATGATTTCTTTCAACAATAGCTTGTCCCTGTGGGTTGTATGGAATACCTGTAAAATGTTTAATATGCTATTGAGCAAAAAAGGAAGTTAAAGACAAGCTTGTGAAGCAGGGCCCATTATCTGTTTTGATTTGTTGTGGAAGGTCCAATGTGGCAAAAGCATTGTAAAAAATGAGACTGGCATGTTTAGTCTTTTCTCCTGTATGTGTGGTTGCCCAACAGGCCTGAGAAAAGGTATCTATGGACACAAAAATACATTTAAGCTTTCCAAAAGCAGGGTGTGCAACATCGGTTTGCCATAGCACATTAGGTTTGAGTCCTCTGGGATTGACCCCCATTGACTGTAACGAGGGAACATTAAAAAAAGGTTTGCAAGATTTACATGTGTGTATAATCTTTTTAATATCTTTTATTGGTATTAAGGTGAACCTATTGTGTAATCCTCTCCAATTTAGATGTGTAAGGTCATGTGAAGCAGAAGCCTCTTGGAAAGTGGATATATTAATACTTTGAGATGCCAAGTAATCAGCCTGTGCATTACCAGAGGTCAGAAAGCCGGGCAGGCCAGAATGTCCCCTCAGATGTTGACTATACATAGGAAATTGACGACCTTCCAGAAGCCCTCGGAGGCAAATCACGAAGGATAATATAGGATTATCATGTAGCCTAATATGAGCCTGGAGCAGGCCAGGCATCAGGTTAACTACATAAAGGCTATCAGAATATAAATTGAAAGGATCAGGGATAAATTAAAAACATAGAATAAGCTGCATTTCAGAAAGTGCTAAAAATCATATTTAGGGTCTACTACCCAAGACACCTAAGTTAACTGAAAAGTCTGGGGAAAGTTTCAAATACCCAGGTAGTATTTTCTTGGGTTTTTTTTTTTTTTTTTTTTTTTTTTTTTTTTTTTTTTTTTTTTTTTTTTACCATTTTTACAGCCCAGGGGACTTTATTTATTGTTTGTACACCTATTAGGCCATAAATTCATAGGGAATAGGTTCCAGCAGCTCAGGCTCCTTTCCATTGATTCTCACAAAGTGTGCTTCTCTGGGTGGAGCGGGCAGGCGCTTCAGCTGAACCCACGTGCCTCTTTGGCTTCCTTCTTCTTCTGATCATTTTCTTTCACCCGCTTCAGGAAGCTGTCTCGACTCTTAGAGCGCTTAATATGCTCAATACGCACGTTAATTCTCTTAGCAAAACTCCTGCCCTTGACTTGCTTGCTTACCACAATGCCGACAGCATGCTGGGTAACATTATAGACGCTGCCAGTTTTGCCGTGGTGACATTGGTAAGGCATTCCTTTTTGAACAGTCCCCATTCCCTCAATGTCTACAACATCACCCTTCTTGTAGATCTGTGGCCAGAGGAACAACTGCATGTTTTCTAAAAGGCCTAGAGAACATATAACGGGTTCCTCTCCTCTTCCCTTTTGGCGAATTACTGGAAGATGGCGGTGAAAGGAAAGGCCAGGTAGTATTTTCAAGTCCTCAAAGCCGTTCTCTGAGAAGCCGCTTGAAATTAGTTATTAATATCTATTTGTGCAGAGCACTGGGCTAAAATCCTTAAACGCATCTTTCTCATTTAGTTTTCATGACCAATGTAGGAATCAATTAGGGCAGTTACTCCCCAGCCCCACCGCTGATAGCTAAGTGAATTCCTTGGGCTTTTTAGCACAAGCTTCTCAACTTGGACTTGCCTAGGCAGCAGTACCAGCTCTTCAGCCTTGCCACAGAGGCTGAATGAGAGGACCAGGACGCCCTCAGCAGGTGTCCACACACACCCCAGAAGACCCCCGGCCCCGAGTCGCTCCAGCCAAGCTGCACACACACGTACGTACCTGTGCCATCCATTCCCACTCCCAAGCCCTGGACCTCCGTCCGGGCTGTATGTTCACTAGCCTGGAATTCCTTTTCTTGCCTGCTGCTTATTTAAATAAAGTAGTATTATTAGAAAACTCTGAAGATGCTCCTGGCAAAGAAGCATCAAAAAAATGGACGGTTTTGCCTTTATTTTAATAAAGCTTTAAAAATGTTTTAGGCCAGGCGTGGTGGCGCACGCTTGTAATCCCTGTTTGGGAGTCAGAGACAGGAGCATCGCGCAGGTTCAAAGCCAGCCGCGCTGGCTTAAGAGACCCTGTTTCCAAATAAAAATATAAAAAAATAGGTGTCTGGGAGTGTAGCCCGGAGGTAGAAGGGCTTCCAGGAACCCCAATACCACCAAAGAAAAAAGTTTTAATAAGCAATGTATATTAATGTATTACTTATTTAAACACAAGTTAATAATAAATTAAAAGATTCAGAGGAGATCCATTCAATAATCATTTGTGTTCTTCTGCCACATCATTTGGCCCCACGCCCTACTCTTGCTCAATGTTTGCAAAGAACTAAAGACGCATGGTAAATAGTAGAGATCTCTGCCGCTTGCTGATCTGCCTCTGATCGTGGTGCTTTCTGATTTCATAATTTTATTAAGAGAGAAGAACAAGATTGGTGTTTCCCTCAGGAAACCCATCCAAGAAAACAAAGCACATGCATACAATACTTTGTTTTAAAAATTACTCATAACATCAATGTTTTGAAACAGAGCCTCGCTCAATTGCTAAGACTGGACTCAAATCTGCAATCCTCCTGTCTCAGCCTCCCAAGTACTGGGGTTCCAGGCTTACACCACTATCCCTGCACATGTCTTCCTTTTTGAAGTACTTTTCTGTATGTTGTCACAGAGGTGGAAATGTCCATTGACTTCCAGACAAACCATCATATCATTAAACCTTGACATTAGCCACTCAGTGTCCCCAGTATTACTGTGGCTAGTTAAGTCGTTGTTGAATGACTGATGTTTATCATTGGTGTTAATTACATGTTCAAAATGCATTAATAAATTTACAGAAGTTTCTTGAAATGTTGCACATAATAAACTAAACTGTGACAGGTATAAACCATAGTATTTACTTTTTTGTTGTTCATGCACAGCCCTCTTTTTTTTTTTTTTCTTGAGGTTGGGAAGCAAAATGCTGAGAAGTCACATGAGAGGTTAAAAGCCCTCAAGAGGCCGGGTGTGGTGACGCACGCTTGTAATCCCAGTATTTGGAAGGCTGAGACAGGAGGATGGCAGGTTCGAAGCCAGCCTCAGCTACTTAGTGAGGCTCTCAGCAACTTAGTGAGACTTTGTTTACAAACAAAGAATAAAATATGGGGCTAGCGGTGTAGATTGGAGGTAGAATGCCCCTGGGTTCAATTTCCAGTACCAAAAAAAAAAAACAAAACAAAAACAAAAACCCTCAAGAGTTATACCAGAGACAAAAAAACAAACTAACTAAAGCTAAGAAAAACAATAACAATATATTTTGTGGACCAGAAAGAGGGAAGGAATGAATGAAAGCCACATACATAATATGTTCGAGATGTGAGTTTTTATTCAAGTAAGATACTAGAGAATCACAGGCTGATCAGCTAGAATCCTTTTCAAGAAACTTAGAAGTAGTATGCCCTGATTTATTCTAACATGAGCTATCATTGCCTTAAAAATGTAGCTTTAGGAGAAAGAAATGTCTAATGTTACTGTGCTTGTTCTTGGAGTAACTCTTTCTTTGTTACTTATTTTTGTTGGTCCTGTTGAAAACTTTGTTCCTTTATTACCTTGTTTAAAATCCAAAGCATCCATGGGACAACAAAGCACATTTTAATGACGTGTAAACCCGCTGTAACCCTCCACCTGTGGGAGACTGAAAATAAAGCAGCAATCTGTCTGCCAGCTGCCTTTCTAAACCTGCCACAAATTCTGTGAATCTGCCGATGCAAAAGGTCAGCAGAAGTAAAGGGTTCCGTTCACAAGCTGATGCCAGTGGGGCCTCCTCTGCCAAGAACCCTGGTAAAAGAGGCTCCATTGTTCTGGCAGATTGACGCAGCAACTTAAAAAGGTTTCTTTATGCTAATTTAGTAGATGAGACAGAAGAAAGTCAAATAACTGTTTTAAGGTACAAGCACTTCAAAGCAGAGCTTAAGAGCGCTTAAATTGGACTGACCTGGATTTGAATCCTGGCTCTGAGTTGTTAGTCAATCAATTTAATCATTTAATATCTCTCTCTCTCTTTCTTCTCTCTCTCTCTCTCTCTCTCTCTCTCTCTCTCTCTCTCTCTCTCTCTCTCTCTCTCTCTCCACTGCAGGGCATTCTACCTCCCAGCCCAATTTTATTTTTTACTTGGAAACAAGGTCTCCCTAAGTTGCTGAGGCTGGCCTCGATCCTGCAATTTGCCTGTCTCAGCCTTTGAAGTACTGGGATTATAATAAGCATACACTACCACACCTGGCCAGTTTAATATATTTTATGACAGTTTCCCCATTTGACAAGTAGAAATGATAGTAGCACTCAGACTGAACAGACTGCTAGCTATCTATCTTCAATACTCATTCTTCCTTTCTTTCATAGTAATAGAATCTTAGAGACTGGCCTAGATCTGGCCATCTATCTACATCTGGGTTATATGTGAAAATGGTAGGTGCTTCTGGAAAGTGAACTCAAAGGGAAGGTGGCTTCCTCCCCCTTTCCCTTTCACCGTCTGGAATTTGGACTTGATGGCAGAGGCTTCAACAGCCTTAATTGTGTATGGGGTAACCTTGGAAATGAAAGATTATATTTACATATATATATATATATATATATATATATATATATATATATATATAGTAGATATTATATGATAGATAGATATATATGTGTGATAGAGGTATTAGGAAGATACTGAGTCCCTGCTACCCTGTCATATAAACCCTAGATTGATTTTCAAAGAAAAATAAATAAAAGAAAGAAAAATAAATAAAAACTTAAATTTAAAAAAAATGTACTGGGGATGGAATCCAGGGGCATTCTACCTCTGAGCTTCCCTCACCTCCTGTGCCCTATTTTTATTCTTTATTCTGAATCAGGGTCTCTTATTAAGTTGCCAGGGATCTCACCTAAGTAGCTAAGGCTGGCCATGAACCTGAGATCTTCCTGTCTCAGCCTTCCAAGTACTGGGATTACAAGCATGCACCACCACATCTGGCTTTTTCTAGACTTCTTGAATAAGAAAGAGAAAAAAAACATCTGGCAGAAGCTGGTATTTGGAATATTTAACCCTCTTTCTGATATTGATAGCACTACCTAACTGATATCACTACTGCCAAAAAAAGGTTTTGAGAATAAAATGTGATCCTGTGCCAGCCATATAGTAAGCATGCAATGAATAATGTTTATTATTATTGTTACACAAATAATATTATGGGTAAATATTGGAAATAACAAAATATATCTGGAAAGTTTTAACTTTCAGACCAGTAGCATTAGAGAATTAAAGATGATGGAAGCACTCCAGTTGATGCTATGTACATATATGAAAGTACCAGTGCCAATCTCAGTATCATGCATGGGGAAGGCAAGGGAGTGGGATGAGAGGGAGGGGCTCACCAAACGCTGTGTGCATGTATGTCGCTATCACTCTGAACTTCATTATGATGTGTGATCATAATGGACCAATAAAAGTATATTTTGAAAAGAATTATAAAGACACCTTTCAAAGGATAGGCTGTCTCCTGGGAAGCAACACTTGATGTTATTAGAATAAATTACCTGCAGTAAAGAGGTCAAGCAGACCTGGAATAGCTCCTAATCCCCATGGTAACCACATATTTTCTTCCACCAAGTGTTGCCTAATTTTCTCAGTCTGAAGGACTCTAAATCTTAATGATAAACTTAAAATAGAAAACTAAGGTATGCATGGTTTTATAGAAAGCAAAATCCTATGAAAGTTAAAGGATGTCCTGATGATACCTCAATAATGACAACAGCACTATGAACAAAATTAACATTTTGTGTGTGTGTATGGTACCAGGGGCATTCTACCTCCCAGATACATCCCCAGCCCTATTTTTTATTCTTTATTTTAAAACAGGGTCTCACTGAGTTGCAAAAAGCCTCACTAAGTAGTTGAGGCTGTCCGGGAACCTCAATCCTCCTATCGCAGCCTCCTAAATACTGGGATTACAAGCGTGGGCCACCACACCCGGCAAAAATTAACAATTTTGGTAAGGTAAATGAACCCAAAAAGCTCAAAACAAGGAGTGTGTGTGATAAGTAAAATAAAAAATTAAATGCGAGTAAAATAAAAATAAGTGAGTACGGCGGAGTGTGAAAAACACGAGAGAGGTCCGGTACACGTGGCATGTAAAGTTTTAATGGCACGGCTCTCCCGGGGATCAGGGCGAGGCACTGTGGGGCCCGCGCGCCTGTCCGAAGCTTGAGGACGCGGGCTCTCCTTTTCAAGGTATGCATCTCGTGAGAGGAGGGTTTACTCGCGGGAACGCCCAATTCTCGCGGGGGTTTCAGCCCCTCCCTTGCCCTGCAGAGGTCATGTGACACAAAGTCACATGAGTGCAGGACCCAACTTAACATTCCGGCCTTTTGATGGTAGGGATAATGGATGACGTTTGGACCCTCTAGCTTCTTCCTGCTGTCAAGGGGCGTCGTCAGGGGCCCCAGGCCGGGAGGAGTCGGGAGTTCAGTCCCCCAGAAGGGGGTGCAGGTGGGTGCATAGCTGCAGTGCGAATTGGAGATTACCCTGGACAGCTTAGTGATGTGCGCTTGAGGAGGCTTGAACAGGCAAGGGCTATTAAAGAAAAAAACAAATCATGAGATTGAGCAGGCGACCAAAAAGGAGACTGGTTTACTCAGTACCTGGAGAGCTACCCTGAGCTGGCAAAGAGGATGTAGGTTGAGGGATCCAGGAGCCAGGCTGAGTAGGGCCAGCGGCGGGGCCTGGTCTGGAAAGGTGCTCCCCCTGTGTTGAGGCACCTGCGGCTCATCCTTTTCCAAGGGCACTGTTCCAGTGGCCCTCCTGGCCGCACGCCGGGCACAGTCTGATTGGTGGGCGTGGCTTCGCCCCACTTCAGGCAGGCTCCTGGAGGTAGTCGTCATTGCAGTTCTCCACACCTAGGTGGCGCTCCAGAGGGCTGAGCCGCCACCACCAGCCAAAGGGCAGCTACCAGGGATCTGCTTTTTGGCAAAGTCAAGAGTGTACGCTCCATCTCCACCTGTTTCTCTCTGGAATTAAAACTTAGATGCCATGTTAAGGTTCTGTCAGCTGCGACGGACCTATACTCACAAAGAGCACGTCCCGAGACGGGTGTCCAGCAAGAATGGCAACGCGGACTCCGCACGGGCAGACAGAGAGTGTCGCCCCAGCCCCGGCCTGTCGTTTCCCGCAGCACCTAGGGCGTGCCCGAGCGGGCCACCCAGCAAAATTGCAGTCTGGCGCAGGCCAAGATGGTGACTGTGACATCACCAGGCAGTGACTACGCGCCATCACAAAATGGCAGCTGGCGGGAAAATAAATGGAAGCTGATGGGGGAGAGCATTTGGAGGGATACCAGACCGCTTATAAAAGTTCCTAACTATTCCTGGGCCACCGCAACCTATTTCCCAACTCGTATCAAGGCAGACAGGCTCTCAGGGCATCTGCTAGTATAAAGGTTCGACTCCCCATAATTGGTTCGCGGGCGGAAACGAAGAACAGGAAATGAGCGTCCCCGATTTCCCTGCTCAATCGTTTGGAAACAGAGGTTAAGAGATAAGGAAGAACGTCTTCATTCCTTCTCAAAACCGGAGGATGACCTGGTCATCCGCAGGGTGGTCCCAGTGGACCGGGGGACAATGGGTCACCAAGCGCTTGGATTTTAAGGTCCCAGTGGACCGGAAGACCCAAGTCCGGAACCCGCTAACCAAGGGAAGGAGGCAGTTTACCGGAGTATAGTGATGTCGGCCAGCGCTGGCTGTGACAGAAGCGCTGAGAAGCTGCTGGGGGCACGGTGGAGCCAGGGCGCGCGGATGCCGGTGGCTGGTGTGGACGGCACTGGCGGCTGGCGCAGGTGGGATCAGTGGGGGTGCGCAGGCGGCATGGCTTGCCGGGCCCGCGGCGTGGAGACAAAATGGCTTCCAGGCACGCGCCAGACGCTGAGGCTGGGCCCCGAGGAGCACCGCCAGTGAGCCTGGCTCGGGGTGGGTGGGGCAAACCGGCCAGAGGTCCCGGCGGTGACCGGAGAACCAAGCTGGAACGGTGCTTTAGGAGGTACAAGCGGCAGGCAGAGGTCCTGGCCCGCGCAGGCGGTTGGCAGGCAGAGCAAGTGCCAAGCTGCCTGGCTCGGGCTGGAAAGATGGCCGCCGACTCCTAGGATTGGTTAGGAGTGGAAAGTGGGAGGGATTAAAGATTGTGAGGCCTCCAGTGAGGCCATGAGGTGGGAGGGGTTAAAGATGGCGAGGCCTCCAGTGAGGCCATGAGGTGGGAGGGGTTAAGGATGGCGAGGCCTCCAGTGAGGCTATGAGGTGGGAGGAGTTAAGGATGGCGAGGCCTCCAGTGAGGCCATGAGGTGGGAGGGGTTAAAGATGGCGAGGCCTCCAGTGAGGCCATGGGTGGGAGGGGTTAAAGATGGTGGGGCCAAGATGGCGGCCCCCCAGTGATTCCACGTGTCCAAGATGGCGGGCCAAAGCTGGCGACCCCCCCCCCAGTAATTCCATGTGGCTGCTTACCGGAATGGCCAGGCCCAGGCAGCAGGGGTGGGCAGGCACAGGGTGAAGGGCGCCAGGGCGCGAGTCCGAGTGGAGGAACCAGCTGGAGCACGGGCTGGACTTGGCGGGCTGGGGGCTGTTTAGCAGAGTGGTGGCCACCTAGATGGAGGAGGCAGGCGGCCCCGGCAGGTGGGTCTAAGCAACGCCAGGCGCGGAGAAGACATAGGCGCGCGGTGTGGCTCAGTCCGCGGGCGGCGCGGTCCCATTCCAGCGGCAGGCAGCGTGGGCAGGCGGGAACGGCGGTTTTAGGAGGTCCAAGCGGCAGGCAGGAGCAGAGCAGGTGCCAGCATCACCCAAGGAGCCTGGCTCCGGGTGGGTGGAACTGGCAGCCTGGAGGCCGGCGGAGCCTGCACGCCCCGGCAGTGGTGGCTGTGGCCGCAGTGGCAGTGGAAGATTGCCATCGGCGCTCCAGAAGAGAGCACGTGGGCAGGAAAAGATGGCCACTGGCTCTCAGCAGAGCACAGGGCTGGAATGATGGCCGCAGACTCTCAGCAGAGTGCGGGATCAGAAAGATGGCTGCGGACTCTCAGCAGAGCCTGGGGTGGGAAGAAGGCCGCCGGCTCTCAGCAGAGCGCGGGGCCGAAAAGATGGCCGCGAGCTCTCAGCAGAACTCAGGGCTGGAAAGATGGCCATGGACTCTCAGCAGAGCCCGGGGCGGGAAGAAGGCCGCCGGCTCTCCCGGAGAGCGCGGGGCTGGGGAAGAAGGCTTACGGTCCGGGCAGGCACGGGGCGGCAGCGGCGGCAGTGGTGGGAACAACGCCTGCAAGCGGAGCGCTGGTGTGGGACCTCACAGTCGAGCTGCTGGCGGGTCGGAGAGTCCGGGGCTCAAAAAGAGAGTAAAAATAAAAAGAGAAAAAAGGAAAAAAATGAAAAAAAAAGAAAAAATGGGGAGGGACCCAAGAGTTCTCCCGGGTTTCGGCACCAAATGATAAGTAAAATAAAAAATTAAATGCGAGTAAAATAAAAATAAGTGAGTACGGCGGAGTGTGAAAAACACGAGAGAGGTCCGGTACACATGGCACGTAAAGTTTTAATGGCACGGCTCTCCCGGGGATCAGGGCGAGGCACTGTGGGGCCTGCGCGCCTGTCCGAAGCTTGAGGACGCGGGCTCTCCTTTTCAAGGTATGCATCTCGTGAGAGGAGGGTTTACTCGCGGGAACGCCCAATTCTCGCGGGGGTTTCAGCCCCTCCCTTGCCCTGCAGAGGTCATGTGACACAAAGTCACATGAGTGCAGGACCCAACTTAACAGTGTGTGTGTGTGTGTGTGTGTGTGTGTGTGTGTGTGAATTTCTTCATGAAAAATTGTGCAAAGTCATCTAAAATTTTACAGTTTATATTATGGATAACTTAGAAAACTTGAAAATTAAGGACCAACCTTCCTCTACCTCCAATCATAGACTGTCTCTATTAGCAACCCAATTATTATTTAAAGTATCCATTGATGGTTATAAAAACTCAATCATTAAAAAAAAAAATAGGGCTGGGCGTGTAGCTCAGAGGTAGAATATCCTTGGGTTTCAATTCTCCAGCACTGCAAATTAAAATTAATTAATTAATTTTTTAAAATCCATGGACAGTTATAATAAAAACCCAATAGGTTTTTTTTTTTTTTTTTTCTGGTGGTACTGGGGTTCTTGGAAACCCTTCTACCTCCGGGCTACATTCCCAGACCTATTTTTATATTTTTATTTAGAAACAGGGTCTCTTAAGCCAGCGCGATCCTCCTGTCTCCCCTCCCAAGCACGGGGATTACAAGCGTGCGCCACCACGCCCTGCGCAAAACTCAATCGGTTTTAAAGTACCCAATGTATACAGAAAATAGTGTCATCATCTTTTCCATAATTTTTCCACTGCTTGAGCACATTTTTTTTTCAGTACTGGGAATTAAACCCAGGGGCATTCTACCTCTGAATCCCACTCCCAGCCTTATTTTTATTCTTATTTTGAAACAGGGTTTCACTAAGTAGCTGAGGCTGGCCACAAACCTGCAATCCTCCTGTCTCAGCCTCCCAAATGCTGGGGTTATAAATTTGTGCCACCACGTCGGGCCTGAACACATTTTAATGGCTATTTTACTTTCCCTAAAAGCACAGTGTCAATTCTGTTGGTTTTATTTACTCTTCTGCCTTCTTATCTAAATTCACACACTAAGTATTTTAAGGTCCTGGATGAAAAGGCAAGTATAAATATTACAGTTGCTAAGTACAAAATTAGTTTTTTGGTTTTTTTTTTTTTTTTTGTATGTGGTACTGGGGTTCCTGGAAACCCTTCTACCTTCAGGCTCCACTCCCAGACCTATTTTATATTTTATTCGGAAACAGGGTCTCTTAAGCCAGCAAGGCTGGCTTCGAACCTGCGCGATCCTCCTGTCTCCGTCTCCCAAGCGTGGGGATTACAAGTGTGCGCCATCACGCCAGGCCCAAATTAGCATTTTGAGTTTCCCCATGACAAAGAAAGGGTGAGCAATGAAATCCAACGGAGGTCAAGGATAAGGACCACAGTCTACATAATCAGGGTTCATATGTTTCTGAAGTTGAAACAAAACTTGGAAACAGCAAAACAAAAAAGAGAGGATATAGGTCTCAGTTTTAGAATTTTGCAGATAAAGGAATGTTATGTTCAGATTTGTTAAATATCTTTTCCAAGCAGGATTTGATGCTAGTCTCTTTTAATGCTATAGATAAGGCTCTTCCCAGCAAGCCAGTTAGCCACCACAGTGTGCTACTAACAGAACATGAAGGCAGGATTTTGCTTTAGTGTTTGCAATAATGATGTATTAATGCATCTGGAAAAGTGGACAAAAAGATTGAAAAGGCTTCAATATCGAGAAATACACATTAGGCGATTTCAGTTCAATGAAAAGGTAGTGTGTGTGTGCGTGTGTGTGTGTGTGTGTGTGTGTGTGTATTACTGGGGATTGAGCCCATGGGCAGTCTACTTCTAAACTGCACCCCAGCTCTGTTTTATTTTTTATTAGAAATACGGTCTCTAGGGTCTCACTGCCAGGTTGAGGAGTCTCACTACGTGCTGAGGCTGTCCTTGAACCTGAAATCCTCCTGTCTCCGCCTCCCAAGTACTGGGATTACAAATGTACTTTTACATTTACATAAATTACAACCACGCACAGTGAAAAGGTACTATTGAGGACCAGTATGTTTTGAAATTCTGTATCTTTCAGATTTTAGAAAGAAAGCATGGCACATATGCCCCACAGTAGGATATACTTTCTGGAGACAGCAGAGCCATTATCAAATGCACTGGCATTTCTGTAGGGAACCATATGAATATTCATACCATGTGGGATTAAATAAAGACTATGAAAGTCACAAGTTTGCTTAGTTTCACTACAAATAAGCTCAGGTGAGGCCGGGTTTTAAGTTTCGAAAACACTTCCTCTTTTCAATGCTGTTTGGATTTCACAAATGCAGGTGAGAGCCCTAAACTCAGATGGGGCCCTTGCTCACCAAGGGAAAGAAACACTAATAGTAAACTGACTGATGGATTTGCCAGAACAGATTTTCCACTAACAGCGTGAAGACATCCTTCATCGGCCATGTTTGTCTCCTTGGCATGAATCTGTTTCCTGCTTTGTGATTCAATTACAGCCTATTATATGACTCAATTGAATTAAAATGTAGGCCATAAAATGAAATACAGGTCAGTGTACTAAAATCCATGTAAGCGATTAAGCAATTCATGTGTGACCGTTCTCAATCAATGCTAAAACTATCAGTGTGGAAATTTATACGAAAATATTTTTCAGGTGTCATTTTTGCTTTTAGCGTTTATTTTTCTACTTCCTAGAAATATTAATTGACAAATCTTCCAAAGGCTGAGATCAACATGTCTTAACATCTACAAACAAGAATCACACAAATATCATATAGATAAACAAACAAATGAAAACATTTAGATAGATTAATCTAAAATTAATCACAAATATCTCATTAACATACATCTCATTCAGATTGAAGACGTGTGACTATACTTCATTGTGAAAAACAGTCTAAAAATAAATTTTCTACACATTAAGACTCAGTGGTCAACCCTTTTTCTCCTGTCACTGTACAGTCCTGTGATATGTTTTAAAGTCATCCACTTGTAATCTTTAGGAAAGCCTTAATATCAGAATTCAACATATTTTAAAACTACAGATCAGTCTGCAAGTAACTTCATAGTTGTTGAACAAAAATTAACCATCAGTTCTCTTACATCATTATGCTCTGAGATTACATAGATATTTTTCTCTCCTTTCTGTATGTCCTCTCTTTTTATCTCCAGTCTTCCTTGATTTTATAGCTGAGTGTTTTTCTAAAGGATGTTTGGGTGATGCTTGTTTGTAGATGTTGAGACATGTTTGCCTCTGCCTTCAGACTTGTCAATTAATGTTTCTAAGAACTAGGAAAATAGTAAACACTGAAAGCAAAAATAGATACCTGAAAAATATTTTCATATAAATTTTTAAATTAATAAACTTGTAATCTGTGCTTATTATAGCCTGTCAATATGACTTGTGACAAGATTATTACTCTTTTTTGAGGCTTTGCCTTCTAAACAAGAGGTAGAGGGATTATTTATTTATTTATTTATTTATTTATTTATTTTTTGCAGTACTGGGAACAGAACCCAGAGCCATTCTACACCCCAAGCTATACCCCAGCCCTATTTCTTATTCTTTGTTGTGAAACAGGGTCTCACTAAGTTGCAGAGGGCCTCACTAAGTAGCTGAAGCTGACAGGGAATCTGAGATTCTCCTGTTTCATCCTCCCAAGTACCGGGATTAAAAAGCACGCACTACTACACCCTTAGGACCACTTAGTTAGATACTGTATCATAGAGAATACACTATATGAGCAAGAAAAAAAAGTAAATAATTTTTGAAATTGCAGAGAAAACAATGTCTTTGTCATATACTAACATACAATGAGTCAACATCATTTTTTAAAAATCAAGTCTCACACACGCTTGTAATCCCTGCGCTTGGGAGGTGGAGACAGGAGGATCGCACAGGTTCGAAGCCAGCTGCCCTGCCTTAAGAGACCCTGTTTCCAAATAAAAATATTATGTAGGTCTGGGAGTGTAGCCTGGAGGTAGAAGGGCTTCCAGAAACCCCAGTACCTCAAAAAAAAATAATCGAGTCTCATCCTACCTTTTTCCGAATCTAATTATTTTAGAAGCTCATGTAGTCATCAGGAAGAGGAAACATCCTTTTCTATAGAAATAAACAAAAGTAGCTAATTACATCAAAACAGAAATACATAAGCAACACCTTTGAGAGTCAGTGATAGATAGCTAAACGCCATAACTAAGTTGTATAAGTATCACCATTAATCAGCAAAATTATTTCTTTCTTAAAAGAGTATAGCTTGGAAGCAGAAAACGTATAATTTAGAAACAGTTCCTTCACCTATATAAATTGCAAAATAAACAAATGTGATACTCCTGTTTTTGCCTTCCCTACAGTAACTCATTAACAATTCAACTTATGTTTCTCTCTCTTTCTCTCTCTCTCTCTCTCTCTCTCTCTCTCTCTCTCTCTCTCTCTCTCTCAGTACTGGGGGTTGAACTCAGGGGCATTCTACCTCTGGGCTACACCCCCAGCCCTTTTCCCTTTTAATTTTGATTGATTGATTTCTTGATTTTTTTACTTTTTAATATACTTTTCTGGTGCATTGTAGTCTCATATCTTACGCAGTTCAGATCGATAAGGACACGCGTGCACAGCACGTGGTGAGCTCCCTAGCTCCCTCCCTTGATCCTGAGCTTGGGCTGATACTTTCATATATGTCCACGGCATCAGTGGAAGTGTTTCCTTCATCGAGTGCCCCCAAGACCCCTTCATCACCCCACTGGGGTTTTTCCTTCTTTATCTGGAATCCCTTTTGTATCCCAATTTCTCTTTGGGTTCCACATATGAGAGAAAGCATGTGACCCTTCCCTTTCCCTGGCTGGCTAATCTCACCTGGCATGATATTCTCTACAATATTATATGCTCACCCCCCTCTTCCCTTCCCCAGACCCTCCATCATGCCCTTGGAGTCTCTGCTCTTCTACCTGATGTTACTCTTATTTTCATTTTTCTGTCTAGCTTTCATATATAAAGAAATTTGATTTTGGGGGGTGAGGGGAAGGGTACTGGAAATTGAACACAGCTATTTGCTTTTGAGGGGTGGAGGGGAGGGGTACTGGAAATTGAACCCAAAGGCATTCTACCTTCAAGCTACTCCCCCATCCCTATTTTATTTTTCTTTTGAAACAGGGCCTTGCCAGGGGTGGTGGTACACACTTATAATCCCAGCATTTGGGAGGCTGAGACAGGAGGATCGCGGTTCACAGACAGCCTCAACTACTTAGTGAGGAGGCCCTTTGCAACTCAGTGAGACCTTGTTTCAAAATAAAGAATAAAAAATAGGCCTGGGGGTGTAGTTTGGAAGTAAAATGCCCTTGGGTTCCATCCCCAGTACCGCGAAAGACAGACAGACAGACAGACAGACAGAAAGAAAGAAAGAAAGAAAGAGGAGAAAGAGAGAGAGAGAAAGAGAGAGAGGAAGAAAGAAAGAAAGAAAGAAAGAAAGAAAGAAAGAAAGAAAGAAAGAAAGAAAGAAAGGTTGCTGAGAGTCTCACTACACTGAGGCACTGAGGCTGTCCTCAAACCTATGATCCTCTTGTCTTGGCCTCCCAAGTACTGGGGTTACAGGTGTGCGCCATCACACCCAATTTCTATTATTTGCTTTTTGAAACTGGCTAATTTCGCTTAGCATAATATTCTCAAGTACCATCCACGTGCCTACAAATGAGACAAATTTTGTTCTTCTTTATGGCTGAGTAAATTTTTATTGTGTGTATATACCATCCATTCATCTGTTGAGACATCTAAGCTGGTTCCATATTTTGGCTATTGTATATTGTGCTGCTATGAACATAGATATGCAAGTATTACAATAATATTCTGATTTGATTTCTTTGAGAAGTCACCCAAAAAATCTATTGCTGGGTCATATGGTAATTCTATTCTCAGTCCTCTGAGACACCTCCACACCGATCTCCATAGCAGCCGTCCTAGTTTACAGTTCCACCGACAGTGTATTAGAATTCCTAGTTCCCCACATCCTCATCAGCATTTATTATTGTTTGTGTTTTTAATCATTGTCATTCTAACTGGAGTTAAATGGAATCTCAGTGCAGTTTTTATTTGCATTTCCCTGATTGCTAATGATGTTAAACATGTTCTTATACTTTCATTGGCCATTTGCATTTCTTCTTTTGAAAGTGATTAGTCGGTTCAGTTGCCCATTTTTTAAATGAGTATTTTTTAGTGTTAAGTACTTTGTATATTCTAGATATCAGTCCTCTGTCAGAGAGACAGCTGGCAAAGATCTCCCACTCTGTAGATTCTCTCTTTAGACTCTTGATGGTTTCCTTTGCTATACAGATGCTTTTTAATTTATTTAATTCTCATTTTAACTTCCTGGGTTTGGGGAGTCTCATCAAGGAAGTTCCTTCAGATACCTATTTTTTGGAGCATTGGTCCTAGGCCCTCTTCTAATAATTGCAAAGTCACTGGTCTAATTTCCAGGTCTCTGATGCATCTGGTTGAAGCAGGGTCTTATTAAGTTGCTGAGGCTCGAACCCTTGATTCTCCTGTCTCAGCTTCCCAAGTACTGGGATTACAGGTATACCCCATCACACACTGCTTGCTCACCCACTTCTAACAGTCACAGGCCCGATGTACAGCATCTGTATGCAAAAATGGACCCCAAATAGCCCTCAATCTGAAAGCTAGTCTTCCTTAAATAGATTTTTTTTTATGTTGTACTGGGGATGGGACCCGGGGACATTCTACCTGTGAGCTATTCTCCCAGCCCTATTTTTATTCTTTATTCAGAAACAGGGTCTTATTAAGTTGCAGTGGGCCTCACTAAGTAGCTGAGGCTGACCGAGGGCCTGTGATCCTCCTGCCTCTGCCTCCCAAATGCTGGGATTACAAGAATGTGCCATCACATGTAGATCAAATAGATAATTTCCTCCTGGATTATGAGTTTGAGGTCAGCTTCAGCAATTTAGTGTGACCTTACATCAAAATTTAAAAGAATAAATAAAATCCAGATGTGGTGGCACATGCCTATACTCTGGGGAGGCTGAGATTGAAGAATTACAGGTTCTGGGAAAGCCCCAGCAACCTAATAAGGCCTTTGGCAATTAGTGAGAGCCTTTTTCAAAATAAAAATAAAAATAAAAAAGCAAATAAAAAGAAAGGTCTGAGGATGTATCTCAGTGGCAGAACACACCTGGCTTCCATCCTTGATACACCCCCATATGCACACATAAGAAAACTACATTGTAAACTGTGACTATTGTTTCTGCTACTATTTGAATTTGGCTGAATAATTTGCATAGTGATAAGGAGAAGAGGTCAGAAATTCTATTCACGTATACACAGGATCACCACAATTCTGCTCAGAAGATTCTAGTGAGAAAGTTCATGACAAACACACATACATAGTCTCTGTAGCAAATAATTTTAATTAGGAGAACCCTCATGACAACTCAGATTAAACAGACCGAGAGGTTGTCAAATGCTAGAACTTGGTCGCCCTTACTGAATTAGACTATTTCCACAATAAGAGTTCAAACTCCCCTGGGTTCAATCTCCAGTACCACAAAACGAAGAAGGGTGGAAGAAGGCTAGAAAACTAGAATGGCATTTCTGAAAGAGAGTTTTGAAAATGCCCTGCATTTAATTATTTGAGGTCCCTTTTCAAAAGAGAAAGATTCTGAGCCCTGTTCTGGAACCTCTGAGTCAGAATTTCAGGTGCGGATCTCAGGAGCACCCACGGCAAATAAGTTATCCTCGTGGATCATAAACATGTGGCGCTGTGCACAAATCCGCCCCTCCTTGTTGGACTGGTGATGCCAAAGCGAGTTCCGCCGCCCCCGGCCTTCTGGAGGCCTCACCCACAGGGGCACTAGCGGGAGAAGGGCGACAGAGCTTGCGCCAGCCCGTCTGATCCCGGTCTCTGTCAGCGTCGCCCAGCTGCAATTCTGCATCCCAGCTGCTGTGGTTGCTTCCCACAGCAGGTTTCAGTTGCCACATATCTAGGAACCACCCCATGGCTTTCAGGAGCACCAGCATCTCTGGGAGTCTGGATTCCAGCTCTGCCGGCTCTCCGCTGAGGTCCAGCCAGGCAGCTTCCTCACCCAGAGGTCTGGATTCCAGCCCCAGAGACCCCCACCCAAGGGTCCAGCCTCTAACACCAGCCAGGCCTGTGGTGGTCACTAGCCGCTTCCTGCATTTGCTCTAGGTATGTTCGTGTCTTTTTGTCTTTTCAGTAACCAAGCCCCTGGGATAAATTATCTCATCAAATAATTGATGTGGGTTTGGGTTTTTTTGTTTTGTTCTGTTTGTTTGTTGTTGTTGTATTGTTTTCCTGACTAGGATCTGAAATACACATTCAAGACTGAGTTCCAGTGACTTGGAGAACAAAGGAGATATTCTTAGTTATTATTGTTTTTTGTTGGTTTTTTTTTGTTTGTTTTTTGTGGTACTGGGGTTCCTGGAAGCCCTTCTACCTCCGGGCTACACTCTCAGACCTATTATATATATTTTTTATTTGGAAATAGGGTCTCCTAAGCCAGCGCGCGCGGCTGGCTTTGAACCTGCATGATCCTCCTGTCTCTGCCTCCCAAGCGCGGGGATGACAAGCGTGCGCCACCACGCCCGGCTATTGTTTAAAATTCTCTTTTGGTGCAGCAAACAAAAGGCTAGTACCAAGAATATCAGCCACTCCATGTTACTGCCTGGGGCACGCCTCCAGAGGCTGAGACAGGAGGACCACAGAGCCAAGCCACCTTCAGCAACTTAGTGAGACCCTGTTTCAAAATAAAAAAAAAATAAAATAAAATAGGGCTTGGGGAATAACTCAGAGGTAGAATGCCCCTGAGTTCAATCCCTAATAAAGAAAGAAAAAAATCATTTCCAGAAACTCTGGGCCCCAAATGAGCTAACAAAGTTGAATTTTATTTTATTTTATTTTTGTTTATTTTTTGTGGTACTGGGGATGGAAACCAGGGGCATTCTACCTCTGAGCAACACCCCAGCCCTATTTTGTTGTTGTTGTTCTTTATTTTGAAACAAAGTCTCATTAAGTTAGAGAAATCCTCACTAAGTAACTGAGGCTGTCCGTGAACCATGATCCTCCTGTCTCAGCCTCCCAAATGCTGGGATTACAAGCATGTGCCACCACACCGACATATTTTTATTCTTCTTAAGGGCCTCTGTGGAATGTACTATTGTATTAGGTCTGCAGGACAAAGAACACTTTGGCCTTATATTTAAGGGTATTGATGATGATTTATACTCAGGCACGTCTTCAAAATGATCTCCATCTGATCTTTCTTTATTAGGGCACTGCTTCCCCCTGAGCTACTTTCCCTGCCACACCTTGTAGACGGATTCCTGCCTCCCTACCTTGACTCAGACAGTGTCTTCTAGACAGTGTCTGGGCGTCCTCATTGACTATGCAAATATCTAAAGTAGTGACCTGTGGGACATGCTGGAACGGGCTTGCTCTGCCTTCCTACAGGGAGCCTGCTCCAGATCCATCGGTTTTGAACCACCTCAGCAGTTACTTTATGTACACATTCTACACAGAGCTCATGTAATATTCTAAATTCCTTGTGTATATGTCCAATATTTCCTCCTAGATGATGAGCTCTTTAAGGACACCCCATATATGTTATATATCTTTGGAGCCACACTGTGCCTCATAACACTTGGATAGAACAGTGACCAACAAATTATTGTTGTTTGAGCCGGGCGTGGTGGCGCACGCTTGTAATCCCAGCATTCGGGAGACTGAGACCTGAGGATAGCGGTTCACGGACAGCCTCGGCTACTTAGTGAGGCCCTCTGCAACTCAGTGAGACCCGGTTTCAAAATAAAAAGAATTTTAAAATAGGGCAGGGGGTGTAGCTCAGAGGTCGAATGTTCCATCCCCAGACACACTTATACAAAAAAATTATTGTTGTTCTATGGTACTGGGGTTTAAACCCAGGGCATTCTAGCTCAAGCTGTACCCCCAGCCCATTTTAGTTTTTATTTTGAAACAGTCTCATTAAATTGCTGAGGGTCTATGTTGGTACAGCTAGCCTCGAACCTGTCGTCCTCCTATCTCTATCCCCCCACATAGACCAAGTACAGGGATTACAGGTGTGTGCCACTGCGCCCAGTTCAACAACTTTTTTTTTTCTTTTTTGTGGTTCTGGGGATGGAACCCAGAGGCATTCTGCCTCTAAGCTACGCCCTCAGCCCTATTTTTTCTTCTTTATTTTGAAACAGGGTCTCACTAAGTTGCAAAGGGCCTCACTAAGTAACTGAGGCTATTTGTGAACCACGATCCTCCAGTCTCAGCCTCCCAAACACTGGGATTACAAGCTTGCGCCACCATGCCCAGCCCCAACAACTTTTTTTTTTTTTTTTAGTGAATAAATAACCTAATGGAATAGCCATGTATTACTTTATGAGTTTTTCTTTTCCACTATATTATTAATGCTTTTTGCTAATGTAGAGGATATAAACAGCTAACGTATCTTCTATTATATCTACAGTATTATAAAATAAAACTTCATTTTGTCTATATCTAGTATTTCCCATATATGAGCTATTTAAGTCTTGCTGCCAACCCCAAGGAACACTTTTCCTTTTAACCAAGAACCTGTGGCTCTGGGAACTCTTGGCTATGATCACATCCGAGACAGTGACATTCCTGGAATGTGACAAGGGCTCTTTTCACAGACATGGCATGGTCTTCCAGAAGTTAATGCTGAGGCAGAGATGACAGCAACGGTGAGCACACAGCCCATGCGTTTTCCTCTGCAGAGATTTGCTTGACACCAGGAAGAACCTAGAAGAAGTGACTCACAATTCCCAGCGGCAGTGCCAGTTCATATGCTGAAATTCTGACCACAAGTGTAATAACGATAGGGCCGGGGTGTCAGATTCTGCTGGATTTAGAAAAGCATCTAAGAGTTCATGAAGGAAGCCCAGTGGGTGTAGCTAGTGCTGCAGCTCCTGGAGGAACTTCTCTGCCCGCCTCCTGCCGGGAGCACGGCCCAGGAGCAGGGGGAAGGCAGCACAGAGGTAAGTGGCCTCCGTGCCTCCCCTGATTGGCCTCGCGCCCAGAGGCAGCCTGGGCACCAGCTCTGCCCAGTGGTTCCTGAAGTTCTATGCCCTGGACATGTCCAACACTCTAGTGACCCCAGGGCCACAGTACCTTCTGCCCTGTCCAGCTGTTTGAAAAATAGAATTAATATATCTTTTTTGTGTATGTGGTACTGAGGTTGGACCCAGGGGTGTTCTACCTTTGAGCTACACCCCCAGCCCTACTTTATTTTTTAATTTGGAAACAGGATCTCAATAAACTGCCAATGATGGTCTCGAACCTGCAAATCCTTATGTCTCAGCCTCTCAAGGACTGTTATTGCAAGTGTGGATCACCTCTCCCAGCTTAACATACACTTGTATATGCTTGGACCGGGGGGGGGGGGGGGTTTCCTTGGGATTGAGCCTAGACACATTCAACCTCTGACCTACACTCCCAGCCCTTCACTTCCTACTTCAAGTCAAGTAAATACTACCTCTTATACTGTTGAGCTACAGTATTGCCCAGCTTGGTGGGCCTCTCTCAGCCTGCTTCCCTTCCTCCAGCCCCTCTCCACCCCTCTTCCTAACAGCCGCTTCCTTTTCTACCTCTCTCCCTCCTCCTCCTTCATGTCCTCCCTTTTGTGCAGGGGCAAGCTTAACCTTTTAAGCAACTGCCCTGTTTGCTGCACCTCTTCTACAATGTGGTGTGAGTAGCCAGCCCTGTCTGCATAAAATCAAAGTTAGAAAATGAAAAGTTTTATGATCCTCAAGTGGGGGAGAGAGCTACGTTCTATTGCACGGTTTGTCCTCCCCGAGTGCACTCCACCAGCACAGAGCTGGGTTCCGTTATTCTGAGTAATCCCTCCTCCACCCACATTCTATATCGGTAAAATATGTGCTTAAGAGGAGCTGGCAGGAACTCAGAGTACTAAAAGTTATAAATTAAGTGTAAAAATATGTCTGCAGTTACCAGTAAGTTAGTATTTTTACTATTAGACCAATAGGACATTTTGCCATTTTAAATGATTACATAACTTGCTTTTCCCTATTATTGAGGTGCCTTCGTAGAACTATGAGCCATATTTCATTTTCCGACAAGAAGAAAATTAGAATCATGAAGATTAACTATTGTTTGAGATTGAGCAAGGATAATAACAGTATGGATTTCTGAAAATGAGCAGATAAAAAAATCAATTCAAACAAACTGGCAGAAGGAAGTCAAATTGGAACCATACAAAACGATGTAAGGATGAAATGTAATCATTAAAGCAGCCGTAAGGTTAATTACTTAGCACTCTTTCTCCTCCACTGGAGTCAGCAAATTATCCCAAAGTGAAGAAAAGGTATAGGTGTAACCTTGTAAGAGGAGAGCTGTGGGACACAGCGACCCGGCAACACCGGCCTGAGAAAAAGGCACAAAGGATGAATATTGAATATGTAGGGAGGTGCTGGAAGGCAGCCAGGAAAGGCTTGCCCCGCCTTTTATTTCCAAATCTATAGTTTAAATGGCTTGTCCAAGAAGATGCTTCTGGTTACCCTGAAGGCTCAGACACAGCCACAGTGGCTGCCTCGTACAACCACTCAGGCTGCCCAGCCACATGCGGCGACATTCACACAGAGTGCATGAAAGCAAACCCCTGAGCTTGTGAAATACGAGGGTCTTCTGTGCCCAACCTGTGGGTCACATAGAATAAAAGAAAGTAACAAAATAAAAACTTGTATATAAATGATGATTTTTTAAAAAAATGTTCTTCAGCCAGGCATGGTGGTGCACGCTTTAAATTCTAGTACTGGGAAGCTGAGACTGGAGGATTATGGTTTGCAGCCAGCCTCAGCTACTTAGTGAGGCCCACCACAACTTAGTGAGACCTCCTTTCAAAATAAAGAACAAAAATAGGGCTGGGAGTGTAGCTCGGAGGTAGAATGCCCTGGGTCCCATCTTCAGTTCCACACACACACACAAAGTTACCTATAAAGGGCATGTATAGAAAAATAACCAGCATGAACTACACTAAATTAAAATCTGGAAGTATGCATGATTTCACTTTTATTACTCCTAGTGTTCTATATTTTCACATAGAACAAACTGGCAAGTTTTTAATAAATTAACAGCACTTAATAAATTAGCTTAAAACATCCTCATTGATATTTACATATCGCTTCAACGCTACAAAGTCCCTAAGAGTAGAATGGTTTCTATACACATGGAAAATCTCTTAGAAATAAGTTCTATTTTCATGTTGCTTCACACGATCTTCCTGCCCAAAGGTAGATCAGGTTTCAAGTGCATTTCCCAGGGCTCTGATAACAACTGCCTCTGGGACCCGCTTTCCATCTAGCCCTCAAGACAACTGGAGCAACAACTGCCGCCGGCCTCCGGATTCACAGCCAACAGAGAGAACACTATACAATTATATTTACAATTATATTTCAAAATATAGCTTATAAGCCAGGCGTGGTGGCACACGTTTGTAATCCCAGCATTTGGGAGGCTGAGATCGGAGGATCACGGTTCGCGGACAGCCTCAGCTCCTTAGTGAGGCCCTCTGCAACTCAGTGAGACCCAGTTTAAAAATAAAGAATAAAAAAATAGGGCAGGGGCTGTAGCTCGGAGGTAGAATGTCCCTGCGTTCCATCCCCCGACCCGCAAAAAAAAAAAAAAAAAAAATATATATATATATATATATATATATATATATATATATATATATATATATAATCTTATCGGAGAATCAAGAGGAAGGAATTGCCTTCAATGTTGGAGAATGGGTAGAATCAAGGGCTGTAGGGAGCCATTAAAGTTTTTACCTTATCTTGTCTCACCCTTACTCAAAAGTGCACTTCTGGCTGTCCTTCGCCCAGAGTCAACAAGGTTTGGAGTCATGGAATCTAAGTAAATAAGGCCCTCTCGAAATGATTGATGCTAATTGTTCTGTCTGCTAGTTAAGATTAGGTTTATGTTGTACCAGGGCATTGTTTGACTTACAAGTGAAATATGTACTTCGGACCTGTCTTTTTTGCATTCCTGTGCAACCCAAAACTAGAAACTGTATAAATTGCCTTGAGAAAATAAAGTCGGGGCGCTGGTAGAGACTAGATCGCCCTCCCATGCTTGTTAATCCTCACGCCGCTCTTCGGAACCCATACTTTTACCGGCTGGCTCCGGCAAAGGGCATATGCCAATTTGGCCGGCTTAGAATGTATACAATCTAGTAGTTCTCTTCTTAAAACAAATTTTAACCCCACAAAAAGAACATTTATTTAGAATAAAAACAGCACAACAAATTTTATACTTTTAAGAATTCAAAATTCTTATATAAGCACCAACATTCCAGAAAAAAAGAAACACGTTTTATTAACTTCCTGACACATCCCTATTATACTTGATCTACATTCTTTTTCTGGCTGTATAATCTTTGCCTCTTCATATAACAAGTTTGCAATACCTAATCGAGAACAAATAAATACATAATTCAGTCTTTCCTATAGCATATGTAATTGAATTTTTCACTATTGATACATTTAGCTCTCTTTTAATATTTTAATTTGAAATTGGTGAAGTCATACAAATTTTCAGGGATATTGTCAATTCGAGACAAACTTCTATCAAGTTATTTTTTCATATATGGTGTCAGATTTTCCACAGTCTAACTTCAGGGCCCTACCTCTCAAGTCTTTAATCTCCTCTGCTACCTACATATACCAACACCGGGGACCACAGAACCTGACCACGGCTCCATCCACACGATGCTCCGCAAAGGCTAGGGCTACCTGTGGAAGCCGTTTCCTTAACCAAGGTAGCTCCTTGAACACGTACATGGGAATAATTGCAAACAAGTAGATAAATGTCATTAAACCCAAACAAAAATATTTCCTATTCACCATTCCCTTAGTTGGGTTTCAAAAATGCCCCAGACCACCAAAGAGCCACCAAAGTAAGGAGTGGGAGGTGGAGAGTGAAGCAAAAACCAGTTCCTACTGGTGAGAGTTAAAATATTTTGTTATTTGAAGTTTTACAAAAATATGTGTCCAGTTTCCATAAATTGACATCTATTTGGAAAGAAGCTATCAAAAAATATTGTCTGGTCCAAGAGTAGTGGTCCACAGCTGTAATTTCAGTATTTTGGAGGCTGAAACAGGAGGATTGTAGGTTGGTGGCCAGCCTCAGCTGAGACCCTGTTTCAAAATAAAAAATAAAATAAGGGTGAAGGTGTAGCTCTGTGGTCAAATGCCCCAGGTTCAATTACCATTACCACAAATAAAATAAAATAAAATGGGACTAGAGTAGTCCCTTTTTCTAGTTTAGTTTAGAAATAGAAAGTCCCTGGATTCAATTCCCATTACAAAATTGTATATATGTATATATATTTATATTATACATCTATTTATATGTTTGTGTATATACATATACATATGTATATGGCGAGAAAAAAAGAAAAAGACTGTAAAAATCCAGATAGTATAAAACAAATTTTTATCATGATGATCAAATTATATCTGTGTATTGATAATTAATAATTAATATAGGATATTTCTGATGTAAACCTATATCCTACCTGATGGGAGAGGTAGACATATTAACAGAAATATTTCAGCAAACTCTGCCTTTAAAGAATTACTGACTTGACAGAGGCATCAAAAGCTACAAGCATTTACTTATGCTTTAAAAGACTTGATAGATCAAAACAATAAAATATATATCCTGGCCGGGCGTGGTGGTACACCCTTGTAATCCCAGCATTCGGGAGGCTGAGATAGGAGGATCCGAGTTCGTGGCCAGCCTCAGCTAGTTAATGAGGCCCTTTGCAACTCAGTGAGACCCTGTCTCAAAATAAAAAATAAAAAGTAAAAAATAGGGCTGGGGGTATGACTCAGAGGTAGAATTCCCCTAGGTTCCATCTCCAATACTGAAATATATATAAACATGCCTTGATTTTGTTTGTATTATACACAATCACATGAAACACAAAGGCTACTATACAATTAAGTGAAATACAGTTTGGCTGGGAATTCACACTGAGTTTGTTCAAAGAATAATGCTTACCAAACTATCATACGTGTTGCTTCATCTTGGATGTGAGACTACTTAACGTTTGCATCTCTTGTGTGGTGGATGGACTTGAGCACATGATGATTAAATATTAAGATACTAGAAGTTGGAAAAAGTGGTTATTACTTCAGAGGACTGGATTCAAATTTTAACTGACCTTGAAGCAAAGCTGGAAAAAGAGTCATTAAATAAAATGATGACGAGTTGTACTGAGAAATGTGCAGAAAGTACATAGGATTTTTTTTTTTAACGGATCTGGAGATGGAACCCAGGGGCATTTGACCTCCGAGCTACACCCACAGCCCTATTTTTAATTTTAATTTTTATATTATTATATTATTATTATTATTATTATTATTATTATTATTATTATTTTGGTGGTACTGGGGTTCCTGAAAGCCCTTCTACATCTGGGCTACACTTCCAGACCTATTTTTATATTTTTATTTGGAAACAGGGTCTCTTAAGCCAGCGAGGCTGGCTCCGAACCAGCGCGATCCTCCTGTCTCCGCCTCCCAAGCGCAGGGATTACAAGTGTGCGCCACCACACCTGGCTATTTTTTTATTTTGAAACAGGGTCTCACTAAGTTGTGGAGTGCCTCACTAAGTAGCTGAGGCTGCGCACGAACGGCGATCCTCCCGTCTCAGCCTCCCCAATGCTGGGATTACAAGCATGCGCCACCACACCTGGCTCACAGGATTTTTTTTAACTACTAAAATCAAATGCAGTGTATTCTTGAACAAACTTTTTTTTTTTTTTTTTTTTTGCATTACTGAAGATGGAACTCAGGGGCATTCTACCTTCGAGCTATATTCCCAGCCCTATTTCCATTATTTATTCTTAAATTTTTACTTATTTATTTGTTTGTTTGTTTGTTTGTTTGTTTGTAGTACTGAAGATTGAACCCAGGAGCATATTACCTCTAAGCTACATCCCCAGCTTGATTTTATTCTTTATTTTAAAACAGGGTCTCACTAAGCTGCGGAGGGCCTCACTAAGTAGCTGAGGCTGGCCGCAAACCTGGATCCTTTTGTTTCAGCCTCGCAAGTACTGGAATTACAAGCGTTTGCCACCACGCCTGGCTTATTCTTTATTTTGACACAGGGTTTTACTGAATTGCAAAGGGGCTTTCTAAGTAGCCGAGGCTGTCCTCAAACCACAGTCTTCCTGTCTCAGCCTCCCAAGTGCTGGGATTACAAGGGTGTGCCACCACACTCAGCTTGAACAAACAGTTTTTAAATGAAAAAATCACCAATCCATCACAAACTGAATACCCATTAGTAAGTATAGCAATTATATAAAAAGTATCACTTTGGAGTTGGGTTAACAAGGGTGTAATTGGAAGGAAACAGAAAATAATATATGTTCCCACTACTTAATCTCTCTCAAATGAAGGTTCACTCTAAATTGGGAAAAGGTGGTTTTCTGAAAGCATTTGACTGTAAAGCTTCTGTATTTGGTAGATTTCTCCACTGAATGAAAGAAATAACACAGGTCTTCACAACACCCATACTTACATCCCTAAAAGTGAAGTCTGTTTAAGTTAATGCAAACATTTTTTTTGGGGGGGGCACTGGATATTGAACCATCCAACTTACACCCCAGCCCTTTTTATTTATTGTTTTGAAACAGGGTCGCTCTAGGTTTCTGAGAGTTCCCCTAAGTTCTGACACTGTTTCAAACTTGTGATCCTCCTTTCTTAGGATCCCAAGTACTGGGATTACTTGGCATGCGCCACCAAACTCAGCCGCATAGACTATTTATAAAACTTTTTTTTTTTTTCGGTACTGGGGATGGATCCCAGGGGCATTCTACCTCCAAGCTACACCCCCAGCCCTATTTTTTTTTTTATTATTCTTTATTTTTGGAAACAGGTCTCAGTGAGTTGTGAAGAGTGTCACTAGCTAAGGTGGTTCATGAACCGCAATCCTCTGGTCTCCGCCTCCCGAATGCTGGGATTACCAATGTACGCCACCATACCCGGCTCTTATAAAACATTTATACATAACATTGCACCAAGGCTTTAGGCAGTAAAATAAATAGTGCATAGTCCCTGTGAACAAAGGAGAATTTGGAAGTACAAAAAAACACAACAATAATTTGCATTTTATCCTTAAGTGAATGATAAGAAAAGTTTACTTATTACATAACTAAAATTAGTGTCATTTTTCAATTGTGTATATGTGTTATTATGGTTCCTTCAAGGGTGATATTATAAGACAAATTAAATGTTAATACACATAAGTATAAAAATATTTATAAAAATAAGTTTTATACCTAGAGCAACATTCAAACCAGAGTTGATGAGTTAGCCATGAAATTGTGCTACCCACTTATTAAAGGATCAGAAAACTGACAGCCTTCCAGAACATTATGGCTAGTTAAAAATCAATAGATACGTTTATTTTGGGCACAGGTCACTTTATCACTCTGCTTTATTGGTATTTCAGAGCCAGTCTCCTTAATATTGCTGAGAGAGTGGATTATATAAAAAAAGATTGCATTAAAACAGTGGTATTATAAAAGACCTAAACCCAGGAACCCTGTGGGGAACAAATCACCATTTGTATTTTGTCTACATGATTTTTTTGCGTTTCAAAGATGATCCCATGAGTGATTTACATTTCCCCACTATCACATTAGAGTTAACTGTGTTTTACCCTCATGGATAAGGTGTGCTCTAAGGAATTTTCTACTCTGTAGAAAATAAGTATCACTATGAAAAAAAGGCAATCTTAGTTATTGTTACAAAAGGCTTTGTCATAGCATTAGTTTGAATAGTAATGACCACATGAATTTTCAGTGCAGTCGCCCCACCCTATCCAAGGGTTTTGTGTCTACAGATCCAGCCAACCATGGATAAAAACTATTTGGGGGAAGAATGTGCACCGACTTTTTTTCTTGTCTTTATTCCTTAAATTATACAGCATACAACAACTTACTGGTGTTTACATTGTGTTAAGTAACCTAGAGAGGGTCTAAAGGATAACAGGAGGGTATGTGTATATTATATGCAAAGACTTCACCATCTCAGATGAGAAACTAAGCATCGGCAGTTTGGGGTATCCAAAGGGAGCCCTGGAGCCAGTGGTCCTCAGACATGGGGACGTCTGTCCGTATCACATACTTGAGGATCTCAGCAGAATGAGGCCTTTTCAGCACCTGGAGTTTCCCCAAACCACCTCAGACTTAAAGTTCCCTTCCAAACATGCTGTACATACTCATGAGTTCTAGTTATTACGACTTGCTTCTACCCCCTCCTCATTTCTACACACCAGTAGTTTCTTTTACAAGTCTTTTGGGAACTAGTAAGCTAGTATCTCAAATTAACTGATTCCTGTTAATGGGGTCTAATTACTTGAAAGCTATTTCTGCTTTAAAAGGAAAGATTGAGCAGGGTTTGGTGGCACACACCTGAAACACCTTACTTGGGAAGGTAAAACAGGAGTATTGCAGGTTCAAGGCCAGCCTCAGCAACTTAGCAAAACCATGTTTCAGAATAAAAAAAATAACTAAAAAGGAGCCGGGCATAGTGGTGCACACTTGTAATCCCTGTGTTTGGGAGGCTGAGACAGGAAGATCGCACAGGTTCAAAGCCAGCCTCAGCCACTTAGTGAGGCTCTCAGCAACTTAGTGAGACCCTGTTTCCAAATAAAATATAAAAGAGGTCTGGGAGTATAGCCCGGAGGTAGAAAGCCTCTGGGTTCCACCCCAGTACCACCAAAAAAATAAAAATAAAAATAAAAAAGCTAAAAAGGGCTGGAAGTTTAGCTCAGAGGTAAAATGTCCCTGAGTTTAATACCAAGTATAAATACAAAAAATAAATGAATACATAAATAAAAAATTGTTGGACCAGAAAAAAAGCAATAATAATATAAATAAAATTCTTCTTTGTGACTTTGTGATTGTTAATTTTCAGGATCAACCCTTCGGTTGGTATTTTTAACAAACTATATTTCTATATAATTATAAATGTTGATCTATCAAATGAGGTAGAGGAAGTGCCTTTTGTGGGAGAGAATTCAGAAGTATGGATTAGAAATAAAAGTAAAAGAAGAAAAACACCTTAAAATGTAAGGAGTTTTATGGACTGATGAATATTAAGCAGAATAATGTTCTTAATTATTCTAAAGTATTTAAATGGGGCAGGGTAGCATGTCCCAAGCTAACCATCTAATAGTGGTTTCAAATTTTCCCTAGAGCAGTGGTTCTCAAAGTGTGATCACTGGATCTCAGCATCAGTACCTCCTGAGAACTTGTTCAAAATACAAATTACCAGGCCCCTGTCTCAGACCTGATGAACCAGAATCTCTGGGGTGTCCTCCAGTAATTCTACTTTAGCAAACCGTCTGTGTGATCCTAGTGCATGATAAAGGTGAGAACCATATTAGTAACACCTGGGAGCTTTTTTTTATGCTTTTATTGGTGCATTATAATCTCACATCATAATGTAAATCATGTTGACAGTGACATACATGCGCACAGCAGTTGGTGCCCACCCTGTTCCTCCCCATCTCCTCCCTGCCCCATACATAGTACCAAGATTGACACTGGTATTTTCACATACGTACACACAGCCAATGGCAGAAAGTGCGTCAGTGAAACTCACTCTTCTCTTTCTCCTTCCCTCAGACCACCTCCCTGGCTTCCCTGAGGTTTCTCCTACTTGGGAGCTATTAAAACTCTCCAAACCCAGGCCCAGGACCAGACCAATTAAATCAGAATCTGTGGGAATAGGCCAGGTGCCGCCACTTGTCCATGGTACATGCCCAGCTTTTTGGGAGGCTGAGGCAGGAATATTGAAAGTTGAAATGCAGCCTTGGCAATTTAAGGAAAACCTTTCAAAAAAAATAGAAAATAAAAAGAGGTCTGGACCGGGTATGGTGGTCAACACCTGTAATCCCAGTACTTGAGAAGCTGAGATAAAAGGGTCACAAGTTCAAGACCACACTCAGCAATTTAGAAAGGTCCTCAGCAACTTAGAACCTGTTAAAAAAATTTTTTTTTTTAAGGCTGGGGTGTATCTTAGAGGTAGAGTACCCCTGGGTTCAATTCCCAGGGTTGGGGATGTACCTCAATGGTAAAGTGTCCTAGCTTCAATCCCAGTACCATGAAGGAAAAAATAGAGCCCGGCGTGGTGGCACACGCTTATAATCCCAGCATTCGGGAGGCTGAGACCGGAGGATGGTGAGTGAGCTACAGCCTCAGCTACTTAGTGAGGTCCTCTGCAACTCAGTGAAACCCTGTTTCAAAATAAAGAATAAAAAAATAGGGAGGTGTAGCTCAGAGGTAAAATGCCCCTGGGTTCCATCCCCAGTGCCGGAAAAAAAAAAAGTCTCTGAGGATGGGGTTTTAGCATCAGTATGGTTTTCAATGCTTTCTCAAGTAGAAAGCCACTGTCTGAGAAGGGAGCCCCCTTCACTCTTGAAGAAGAGGTAACTGACTGAGCTCCAAAGCAAGCCCTCCTTCAAATAAGCTTACTACTTCATTTTCAATAAAACGTGTGAGGACCACAGGCTGAGCACAATCAGTCAAGGTTGATTAATTCTGCTTAAACCCATTAATGCCTTTGTCAATCGGTCAGAACCCTAAGGGAATAGGGACCCTTTGGCCTAACTTTTGTTTGTGTCTGAAGGGGAAATGAAAAATGACCACTCTGACCTGAGGGCACCAAAAGGATACCTGCACAAACAGAATCCAAAGCCACCGCCCCGTGAGGGAGAGGGCGGGAGAGCCCTGCCGCGGGCCCAGCAGGCCCAGGCAGGGCCTTGAAGGAGCCGAAAGCGGCTATGGCGTCACAAATACCCCTTGTGTCGGAGTTTACCTGAGGCTAGCCTTGTTCAGCCAAATGGAGATTAGAAAGACAGAAAGATAAATTATCTCTGAAATGATTTTGCAGAATAGTGGGGAGATTTTTTTAAATTTGCTTGCATTAAATGTACATGCAAATTTCCAGGTGCTTATGTTGGCAATGCCGTGCCTAATCATCACCATTAGAGATTCTTTGGAACAGGAACTGAGGTGTTTTCCTGTTGGGAATGACAGATTTTTAGAAGACGGTATTTCCCCGGTTTCTGGTTGGGAGGTGACATCAGAGAGTGAAATACTGGACAGCTCTCTCAGTATTTCTTGTGCCAAGGCTTCAAGAAATTGTACTGAAAGTTTATTAAACTTGCTAAAGTGATTTCTAGTCTTTTGTGTGTGCTGGAGGAAGGCGCGCTAATGGAAATTGAACCCAGGGCCCTGCTACCTCTGAGCTACACCCCAGCCCATGATCTATTTTTTGTTTTGGAACAGAGTCTCACTTAAGTCACTGAGGTTGATCTTATCTTGAACCTGCAATTCTCCTGTCTCAGCCTCCCAAGTACTGGAATTATAGGCATGTGCCGCCACATCTGGAGGATTCTTAGTCATTATTTAATTTTAAAAAAGACAAATTTAAAAAAGAATAGACCTGCAAAAATTGAACTGAATAAGTTAGCAATTAAATTATTATAAAATGAATGTTGGGTATTCTATGTTAAAATGTAACCAAAATTAGATTGTACTTTCAATGTTTATGGCAATGAAGTTATATGTACCAGCATTTAAACACAATATTATATAAACAGTAAATAATTAGTAGAATTTTGTAATTTGGTCCAGTTATATAATATACTGCAAATACTAAGAAATAACATTTAACAAAAAGAATGAAGAATAGATGGGAATGTTTCAACAGTGTAATATTTTTATTTTTAAGGTAGCATCAAAATATGCTTTAGTTTTTGTCTACAACCATAACTCAAAAACTTTGCCCCAGAATCATCAGAAGGCTTGTTAAAACACATTACTGGGCTGACCCTCAGAGCTTCTGAGCCCAGAGGTCTGTTGTTCAGGCCAATTTTGCTGTTGCTATGGCTATGAGGATCTTACTATGAAAAGCACTGAGAATACTGATAAATTTTAACATGTATAATTTGTGTAACACAGTTGGGCATGGTGGCACATGCTTGTAATCCTAGCATTCAGGAGGCTGAGACAGGAAGATCGCAGTTCTCGGACAGCCTCAACTACTTAGTGAAGTCCTTCGCAACTCAGTGAGACTCTGTTTCAAAAAGTAAAAAAAAATAAAAAATAAAAAATAGGGCTGGGAGTTTACCTTGGAGGTAGAATGCCCCTGGGTTCCATTCCCAGTACCAAATTATATATACATATATATATATCTCTATATATATAGATATATAGAGATATATATATATACACATACATATATATATCACACACACACATATATATATATATCACATAAGATTTATTTATTTATTTATTTATTTATTTATTTATTTATTTATTTTTGGTGGTAATGGGGTTCCTGGAAGCCCTTCTACCTCCGGGCTACACTCCCAGACCTATTTTTACATTTTTATTTGGAAACAGGGTCTCCTAAGCCAGCACGCGCGGCTGGCTTCGAACCTGCGCGATCCTCCTGTCTCTGCCTCCCAAGCGCGGGGATTACAAGCGTGCGCCACCACGCCCAGCTCTCACATAAGCTTTAGAAAAACAAAAATTTAGTTAAATCCCCTCTATATCTTTTTTTTTTCTTTTTTATGTGCTGGAGATTTAACTTAAGGGCATTTTACCTCTGCGCTACACCGCACCACTAGTCCTTTTTATTTTTTACTTTGAAAGGGAGTTTCACTAATTGCTAAGTCCTGCTAAAATCTAGAATTTCTTAATCAAAGCAACATAGCTGAACACTGTGCCCCTGTGATTTAGCCCTTGAGGGTCCATTTTTAAGAAATTCCCCACTGAGCATGATAAAACATACCTGTAATCCCACTTCTTGGAAGGTTGAGACAGGAGGATCACAGGTTCAAGGCCAGCCTCAGCAACTTATCAAGGCTCTCAACAACTTAGTGACACCGTTTCAATTTTTAAAAATAAGCCGGGCATGGTGGTGCACGTTTGTAATCCCAGCATTCGGGAGGCTGAAACCTGGAGGATCGCGGTTCGCAGACAGCCTCAGCTACTTAGTGAGGCTCTCTGCAACTCAGTGAGACCGGTTTTAAAATAATGAATAAAAAATAGGTCAGGGGTGTAGCTCGGAGGTCAAATGCCCCTGGGTTCCATCCCCAGACCCGCAAAAAAAAAAAAAAAAAAATTAAATAAATAAAAATTAAAAATAAAATAAAAATAAATAAAAATAAATTCCAGCCAGGTCTCAGCAACCTAGCAAGAACCTATTTCAAAACAAAAAACAAAGCTAGACATGGTGGTGCATACCTGAATCCCAATACTTGGGAGGCTAAGATGGGAGGATCGCAGGTTCGAGGACAGCCTCAACAAGTAGTGAGACTCTCATCAACAGAAGGAGACCCTGTTTCAAAATAAAAGTAAAATAGGGTTAGAAGGTTAGCTCAGAGGAAGAACGTGCCTGGGTTCAATTCCCAGTACCACAGAACAAACAAATAAATAGGACTGAGTGTGTAGCTCAGAGATAGAATGTGCCTGAGTTCAATTCTCAGTATGACACACACAAAAACAGAAACTAATTCCACACATCTAATGAGAGACATGTTTGAAGGAGATAATGTAAGTCAGAAATAACCTTGCATCCATAATCAGGAGTGGCTAAATCAAGTGGTGGACGCACTTACTCCTTGAACACCTGCCGTCCAGCTGCTGGAAGAAGCAGGAGACTAGATGTACCTAGACCCATATATACATTTTAAAATCCAGTACTAGGATAGTCGGGCGTGGTGGCGCACGCTTGTAATCCCCGCGCTTGGGAGGTTGAGACAGGAGGATCGCACAGGTTCGAAGCCAGCCTCAGCTACTTAGTGAGGCTCTCAGCAACTTAGTGAGACCCTGTTTCCAAATAAAATATAAAATAGGTCTGGGGGTATAGCCCGGAGGTAGAAAGCCTCTGGGTTCCACCCCCAGTACCACCAAATAAATAAATAAATAAATAAAATCCAGTACTAGGGTAAAAAATAATCACAATACCATCTAAGTAAATTAAAATGCATACACATAAAAGAAGGATGTACAAGAAATGCATTTGAATCGCTGTGGGGAGACGGGAAGCTTTGAAATGGGAAATAGGAGTAAAAGAATTCTTAAAATCAACAGTTAGTGTACCACCAACTATCTGTATACCTTATTTAATTACTTATTTAGCTGGGCATGGTGGTACATGTTTGTAATCCCAGTACTTGAGAGCCTGAGACATTAGGATCACGGGTTTGCGGCCAGCCTCAGCTAGTTAAGTTAGTTAGTGAAGTCTTAGCAACTTAGTGAGAACTTGTTTCAAAATAAAGAATAAAAAATAGGGCGTGGAGGTGTAGCTCAGAGGTAGAATGCCCGTGGGTTCAACCCCCAGTATCACAAAAAATGACTTATTTATTTTGCAGTCCAGGGATTGAACCCAGGGTCTTGCACATGCTAGACAAGCTTTCTACCAGTGAGCTACATCCCTAGCTCTGTATTTCTTTGAGTTTGAGACAGTGTCTAAGTTGCTGAATCTGGCCCTCCCTTGCTATGCTCCTGTCTCAGCTTCCAGAATCTCTAAAATATGTTACAGGAGGGTGCCATCATACCTAGAAACAGACAATAACCAACACAGAGTCCTTCTCCCATTGTTAATTTCCTCAGTACTTCCTAGCCCCTCCTTCCTACATACCCTAGACTCTAGCTAATGGTCAAGTTTCTTCTGACAATTTTTGCAAAGGTAGAGGTTCTCAGACCATGTTGTGACTTGGTATGCTTGTTAAATAGTGAAGATCTGAAGGTAACTAGCCATTTAAATTCTAATTTGTAGAGTCAGGGTGGGGCCTGGAAGTTATATTTAAAACAAGTTCCCCAGGTACTAATCAAAAAGCTTCTGTGCTCCACTCCTACTCTTCTTAGAACAGGACAGAAGATTTCCTTAATAAAAAATAAAAAATAAAAATAAATTTTTAAAAAGCCAGGTGTGGGGGCATCTGCTTCTATCCCAGTACTTGGGAGGCAAAGACAGGAGGATCACGGGTTCAAAGCCAGCCGTCCACAATTTAGTGAGACCCTGTTTCCAAATAAATAAAATTGAGTTGGGGGTCTAACTTGAAGGTAGAATACCTCTGGGTTCAATCCTCAGTACAAGAAGAAGAAGAAGGAGAAGAGAAGAAGAAGGAGAAGAAGAAGAAGAAGAAGAAGAAGAAGAAGAAGAAGAAGAAGAAGAAGAAGGAGGAGGAGGAGGAGGAGGAGGAGGAGGAGGAGGAGGAGGAGGAGGAGGAGGAGGAGGAGGAGGAGGAGGAGGAAAGACGAAGACGGGGGAGGGGGAGGGGAGGGGAGGAAGAGGAGGAATCAAGATGCAAAGGAATCCAGGTCTAATAGGAAATATCAAACATTAGGGTTGGTATTTCTAAGTCCCTCTCACCCACATGTTACTCCTTGGTTGAAAACTGTACCTTATACTCACTGAACAACTAGATGCAATCAGAAGATGAAGCCTATCTTGTTCCATCTATTCCCATCCAAGGAGTGGGAGCTTCCTGCTGCTCTAAATACCACCACCCTCACTCACAGCCAACCTCTGGTCCTCTCAAGGGCTGCAGCCTCCAGTCACCTCATAATCAACTTTCCCCTCCATACTGTCACTTCCATCAGCTTCCAGGCATTCCTAGCATCTCCCATCTCCTTTCTCCCCCATTCTTGTGGTGAAATGCACATAAAATTTGGGCATTAAATTTTATCTCCTCTTTTAAAGGCTATCCATTGACCTCAAAACCCACTAGAGGTGCCTCCACAATCTGCCCCCTCCAGATCCAAGCAACACTTCTCAAAGGAGCCCAGTTTATCCACATTTTCTCCCCCCCCCCAGACCTAGGAGTCTGACCCCATTGCTCAGCTTCCTGCTTCAGCCTCCCCGTGACATCCACACACTGGCCATCTTTCCTGGGCTCACGAATCACACCCGTAGTTTTTGGTGCCCTGCGCCCTCCTGGGCTGCTCCTTTGCGGTCTCTTTTGCCACCCTCTCTGCTGAGCTCTAAATATTAAAAGATATAAATCCACTCTTCTCCATAAATTCCACACCCCCTCACTTGCTTTACATACAAAACCTATCCCACATGTAACTGCTTTTCACGCCTCCGCCCCAATGGATTATTTGCTTAATCTGAGCCCTGACTCTTATCGCCCCCCCCAGCTATTGTTTTAGCATCTTATCTAGTATTCCTAGCCCTTACAAACTATTAGTAATCAAAATCATCCTTCTATTTTTATTTTTTGAACTTTCAGAGTTGGAAATGTCGAGCAGTCTAATGAGCTCCCCTCCCCTGACGATGTTGATCAACATATGGCTGGTCTTTACTTTGAAAACATCTGCTTCTCTACCTTCCCTGGCTTGATTATTTTAAAATAACATTTGACAATATTTCTTTCACAAACCAGAACGTTCATTTTAAAACACAAGCCATTAGCCGGGCGTGGTGGCGCACGCTTGTAATCCCCGCGCTTGGGAGGCGGAGACAGGAGGATCGCGCTGGTTCGGAGCCAGCCTCGCTGGTTTAAGAGACCCTGTTTCAAAAAAAAAAAAAAAAAAATAGGTCTGGGAGTGTAGCCCGGAGGTAGAAGGGCTTCCAGGAACCCCAGTACCACCAAAACACAAGCCATTCTTGTGTTAGGGTGTCCAGTGTCTCCGTTTGCCCAGAAATGGCCTGATTTTAAAACAAAACAAAAATCTCATGTCTCAAGAAAACTTGTGATTCTAGCCATTTTCTGATCATCCAGGTACCCACTTACATGAACCTTCGCCAGGAAGATCATCTTTGAACATATCTTTTTTTTCAATTGTATCATTCTATATGTTTCTTTCTTGGCACATTTAGAATTATCATGAAGTACTGAGGGTTTTTTTTTTTTTTTACTGTACAATCAACCCAATATAAACATAAATTTATAGAAAGAATTTTATCTAATTCTTTGCCATTTTATCTCACACCATGAACAGTGCCTGACGAGAAGAATATTTTGTTCATTGAATAAATGCACTTACATATTCAGAGGCCAATCTTGACGATGAATCTTGAGAGAGGATAGAGTCACGGGTACAACATACTGCACCCATTCACCCAATCCGTTTCCGGCTGAGAGCCCAATATTCAGGAAACAAATCCATACTTTACTTAGAGGGCTGGGGTGAGCCATCTCATGCCTGGTGTGTGTGTGTGTGTGTGTGTGTGTGTGTGTGTGTGTGTGTAGTACAGAGGACTGAACCCAGGAGTATTCTACCTCCAAGCTACACCCCCGGCTCTATTTGTTTTGAAAGAGAGAACAGAGTCTCCCTGGGCTGTCCTCAAACCTGTGATCCTCCTGTCTTAGCCTCCAAAGTACAGGCATATGCCACCACGCCCAGCTTAATACCTTTTTTGTGAAATGAGATTAATAATAGCATTATCCTGCCTGTCTGCCTCTAGCTGAATTTCTGCTTTCACCCCACTCACAGTGTTCTAGGCAAAAAGGAATTCTTTCCAATTCTTAAAAGATAAACGTAAATTTCATTGCATCCCTACACTCTATTTGTATACAAAGGCATCAGCACTCCCTTGATATTTTCTTTGTAGAAGTTATTTATAAACTCATTTACATATATAAAGAAATATAGCAGTCCAGAGTTCAATGGAATTTTAGATTTCAGCTCTCCGGTTTCATCAGCCCCTTGTATCTCTCCCCACCACCGTATTTCACATGAAAGTCGCCTTTCTGCCGGTGCATCTGTGTGCGGTCATTCTGCTCACAATAGCAGGGAGTGGACGCTGTCACTCACTGTCCTCACACAGCTGTCCAGAGTGCCTTCCTGTAAGGCATTTGTTTGTTTTCTAAAATTATTCTTCAACTTAATTTGAAACTCACAGTAAAGTTGCAAGAAGCATACAAAGGATGTCCACAGACTTCTCACCGAGGTACCCGAGTGCTAACACGTCGCCACGTTTATTTCATGGCCCTCTATGTTCATATACACGTTACTTTATTCATAACTAGCTGCAGGTCAGCTGTCGGCAGGATGCCCTTAACCCTGTAGAATGCTAAAACCCCAGCATCTTAAAAACAAGAATGAGAACATTCTGTTACCTAACATGGTCAAGATCAAGGACTAGCATGCTCTTAAGATCTAATGCTCTTAAGCAAATTCCTGGTCATTTGAGTTTCTTCAGTTTTCCAAGTACGGTCTTTGATAGCAAAGAAACTGCTGGACCATGGACCACACTGAGTTGTCTCAACATCTTGTCTTTCTCTCAACAGAAGGTTCAGTCATTACCATCTAACACCTCCACATTTCTGACTAGCATAAACTAATTCTTCTTAGGATGTCCCTCAGTTAAGGCAGTTTTTTTTCTGATGTCTCCTCATGATTCAATTATGCTTATACATATTTGGCAGTAATATTTCTGAAATGCTATTAAAATCTGTGAGGGGACTGTGTGTGTGTATACACACACACACACACACACACACACACACACACACACACTAGGGATTGAACACAGAGGCTTTCTACCTCTGAGCTTCAACTCCAGCTCTTTTTAATTTGTATTTTGATATGAGGGTCTCACTAAGTTGATGAGGGTCTCACAAAGTGTTGAAGCTGGCCTCAAACTTGTAACCCTCTTGTCTCAGCCTCCCAAGTACTGAGATCATAGTAGTATGCTGCCATGTCTGGCTTCAGGAGACATTTGATATCAATTTCTCTCATTACTGAAGATACTGGTGCTGGCCAACTTGTTAAGATAGCGATTACCAGGTTTCTATTCTCTAAAATAATAATTTTTTTCTTTGTAATTAATAAATGTCTCTGGAAGAATACTTTAAGATTATGTAAATATATTACAATATTGTTACATATCTGATATTATAATATTTCACCCACTAATTTTAGAATCCACTAATGATTTTCCCCAAAATTGTTACTAGAGTAGTTGGCAAATTGCTAACTGCCACTTCTTCCTGGTGTTTTGTATTTATACCTTCAATACATCCTGGGATCCTTCTCCCTCAACTATGTATTTAAGGATAGAGTCATGGATCCTCCTCAATCAGTTCATTGGGTTACCATCTGTTAATATAGTTATTTATTTGGATGCCCAAGCTGTGCCTAATTTGGGGTGCCAGGAGCCCCTTTGAGGGAACTCCTGTTTCCTTTTTGTGTGTCTCCTTTCATCTTTGAGCACGTCGTAGTTGTAGCTCAAGATGGTCCAGACCCATTCTGTGCTTTCCCAGCCCCAGCCCTGGACCTTTTGGCTTTTAGAGAGGCCTACTTCCTTAGGCAGAATGATTTTTGGAAGCCAAAATCTGGACTAGTCCAGTACCCTCGGGTTCACTTGAACTTCCTGCTGTTTTATATTTGCAGCTACTCTTCTCTGGCAGTGAAAAACCTGCTTCTTCACTCAAAATTCTAACACTTCAGAAAATAAACAAGCCTAACTAGACTTCAATACCTACGCTTTTTTATTTTTGTCTTTGGGAAGTATTACTGAATAAGAAATGACAAGTTAAGGTGAGAAGTTCTGTGGAAGCAGGAGCTGGCCCATATCATTTTATTTTTTCTGCTATCACAAGATTCATGTGTATAAATGGCTCTATAATAATGTATGTAATAAGTAAGTGATGCAAATGCTTGTTTAAAAAGAAATATAAACCAGGTGTTATGGTACACGCTTGTAATTCAAGTACTTGAGAGGCTGAGACAGGAGGATCACAGGTTCTTAGTCAGCCTCAGCAACTTGGTGAGGCCTTCCACAACTTAGTGAGGCTCTGTTTCAAATAAAAGGATAAAATAAAGCTGGGGTGTAGGTTGGAGGTAAAATGCCTTTAGGTTCCATACCCAGTACCCCCTCACACACACACACAAAATGCTAGTAAACTAAATTCAATAGCACACAAAAGGATTATATAATATGACCCAGCGGGATGTCCCTGGGATGCAATAATGGCTCAACATATATAAACCAATAAATGTAAAACACTTTATTCATGAAAAGAATAAAGCCATACAATCATCTCAATAGATACAGAAAGCCTCACATGCTGTTGCATGCCTGTAATCTCAGTACTTGGGAGGCTGGATAAGGCAGGTTCAAGGACAGCCTCAGCAAACAGTGGAGCCCTGTTTCAAAACAAAAAAAACAGTTAAATAAATAAAAGGGCTGGGGGCTTCTGAAGCCGGGATCAGAGCCTGCCGAGGGGTTAGGCCGGTGCTGGGGCCAGCGAGGCCAGGATCAGAGCCTGCTAAGGGGTTAGGCTGGTGCTGGGGTCAGTGAGGCCGGGATCAGAGCCTGCCGTGAGGCAAGGCTGGTGCTGGGGCCTCCAAGGCTGGGATCGGAGCCTGCTGAGGGGTTAGGCCGGTGCCGGGGCCATTGGGGCCGGGATTGGAGCCTGCTATGAAGCAAGGCCAGTGCTGGGGCCTCCAAGGCCGGGATCGGAGCCTGCCAAGGGGTTAGGCCAGTGCCGGGGCCAACAGCCGGCATCAGACCCTGCTATGAGGCAAGGCCGCTACTGGGGCCTCTGAGGCCGGGATCAGAGCCTGCCAAGGGGTTAGGCGGATGCCGGGGCCAATGGCCAGCATTGGAGCCTGCTGTGAGGCAAGGCCAGTGCTGGGGCCTCCAAGGCCAGGATCAGAGCCTGCCGAGGGGTTAGGCTGGTGCTGGGGCCAGTGGCCGGCATCGGAGCCTTCTGTGAGGCAAGGCCACTACTGAGGCCTCCGAGGCCGGGATCGGAGCCTGCTGAGGGGTTAGACTGGTGCTGAGGCCAGCGAGGCCGGGATCAGAGCCTGCTGAAGGGTTAGGCCGGTGTCGGGGCCAGCAGCTGACATCAGAACCTGCCATGAGGCAAGGCCGCTACTGAGGCCCCCGAGGCCAGGATTGGAGCCTGCCTTGAGGCTAGGTTGGTGCTGGGGCCACCGAGTGCGGGAAGGAGCCAGCTGAGGGGTTAGGCTGGTGTCGGGGCCAGCGAGACCAGAATCGGGGCCTCACCTGAGGCAAGGCCGCGGCTTGAGCCAGTGAGGTCTGGATCAGTCCACTGGGTAGCCAGGCCATCTACTGGGGCCGTCAAGAGTGGGATCGGTACTTGCAATGCGGCACATACAGAGAAATATCTCAGAAAATAAAAACCAGATGCTTCCCCTAATCAGCAATAACTAGGAGGAAAGGGGCAACAGGAAGAGGTCGAGCTATAGAAAGGGCCCTATAGTGAAGCAATTAAGGTGACCAATCAGAGGGTATGGAATAGGGGAGGATGGAGCCTCTTTAAAACGCAGGAGGTACATAAACAAATGTATAGAAGTTAATCACCAAACAAGCATGGGATTGAGGGAGGGGGAGGGCATGGGATGGGGACTGGATGAGGGCTAATTGGATGATGTGTGCTTGTATATCCTCTCAAGTCTTGTATTCCAATGTGATATATGATTACAATGAACCAATAAAAATAAATTAAAAAAATAAAATAAAACAAAAAAAATAAGAGAAATGCAAAAAAAAAAAAAATGTAGAAGGCCTTCGTTTTTGTCCTCTGGCCTCCTATGGCATCAATCCCCTTGACTTTTTGTCAGCATTGAATTAGTATATGTAAATCACATAGAACATTGTGTTCCACAAATTAAATGATAATAGAATCAAAAAAAATTTAAAAAAAAATAAAAGGGCTGTAGGTATATCTTAGAGTTAGAACACTCCTGGGTTCAAGCCCCAGTTTCAAAACTCTCAACAAACTAAGTATTGAAGGAATATACCCAGGTAACCTCATCATCAACAGTGAAAACCTAGAAGCTTTTCTCTTAAGATCAGGAACAAGGGTACCTACCCTCACCACTTCTGTTCAATAAAGTACTGAAAATCCTAGCCAGAACAATGAAGAAGAAGGAGAAGGAGAAGGAGGAGAAGGAGGAAAAAGAGGAGAAGGAGAAGGAGAAGGAGGAGAAGGAGAAGGAGGAGAAGGAGAAGAAGCAGAAGAAGCAGAAGAAGAAGAAGAAGAAGAAGAAGAAGAAGAAGAAGAAGAAGAAGAAGAAGAAGAAGAAGAAGAAGAAGAAGAAGAAGGAGGAGGAGGAAGGAAGACTCAAATTGGAAAAGAAGTTTATTGGCTCTTTTTGCAGTACAGTTGTAGGATACAAAATCAACATACAAATAACAGTAGCATTTCTTTACACTAACAGTGGTATGAAAGAGAAATAAAAAAACCCATTTAAAATAGCCACAAAAAATAAAGTAATATAATTGGAATTAATTTTTCTAAGGAAGTAAAAGACTATATACAAAAAAGTATAAAATAATAATGAAAGAAATCAGACAAGACACAAATAAATGGAAAAATATCCTGGATCCATGGACTGGAGGATTTCTATTGTTAAAATGTCTGCATTGTTCAAAACAGTTTATACATTCAATGAAAACTTCATCAAAATTCCAAAGGTACTTTTCACAGAAATAGAAAAACAATCTTGGAATTCACATGGAAGCTCAAAAATTCCCAAATAGCGAAAGCAATCTTGAGCAAAAAAAAAAAAAAAAAGACATGCTATCTGAGTTCAAAATATCCTACCAAAGCCGGGCATGGTGGTGCATGCTTGTAATCTCAGCATTTGGGAGGTTGAGACTGTAGGATCACAGTTTGTGGACAGCCTCAGCTACTTGAGGCCCTCTGCAACTCAGTGAGACCCTGTTTCAAATAAAGAATAAAAATTGGGCAGGGGGTGTAGCTGGGAGGCCGAATGCTCCTGGGTTCCATCCCCAGACCCACAAAAAACCATATATATTCTACCAAGCCAGGCATGGTGGCGCATGCTTGTAATCCCAGCATTTGGGGGACTGAGACAGGAGGATTGTGCAGGTTCGAAGTCAGCTTCAGCTACTTAGTGAGGCCCTTTGCGACTCAGTGAGACCCTGTTTCAAAATAAATAATGAAAAATAGGGCTGGTGATGTAGCTTGAAGGTAGAATGCCCCTGGGTTCCATCCCCAGTACCACAAAAAAAAAAAAAAAAAAAATTCTACCAAAAGTATAGTGATCAAAGGTATGTCAGTGTGCTACTGACAAAAAAAAAAAAAAAAAAAGACAGGAATAAAGCCAGGAGCGGTGGCCCACACTTGTAATCCCAGTACTTGGGAGGCTGAAATAGAAGGATTGTGCAGATTTGAAGCCAGCCTCAGCTACTTAGTGAGGCTCTCAGCAACTTAGTAAGACTCTGTTTCCAACTAAAATATAAAATAGGTATGAGAGTGTAGCCCAGAGGGAGAAAGCCCCGAGGTTCCATCCCCAGTACCACAAAAATTAAAATTAAAATTAAAATGGGAATATGCTAAATAGAACAGAGATAAATCTACACAATTATGGCCAATTAATGGGGTTTTTTTTTTGTCTTTTTTTCTTTCTTTCTTTTTTTTTTTTTTTCAGCACTGGGGATGGAACCCAGGAGCATTCTATCTCCAAGCTACACCTCCAGACCTATTTTTATTCTTTATTTTGAAACAGGGTTTCACTGAGCTGTAAAGGGCCTGACTAAATAGCTAAGGTCCAGGATGGTAGAACCGCTACCCTCCAGTCTCAGCCTCCCCAATGCTGGGATTACAAACCACCACAACCCAATCTGCCAACTGAACTTTTGCAACAAAAGTATCAAAGAGCATGAGAGAGATGGAGGGGTGAGGGAGACTGGGAATTGAGCCCAGGAGCATTCTATCTCCCAGCTACATCCCAGCGCTTTTTTCTTTTTGTTTTGTTTTGTTTTGAAGCAGGATCTCACTGGGTTGCTGAGAGTCTTCCTAAATTGCTGAGGCTGATCTCCAGTCTACAATCCTCCTGTTTCAACCTCTCAAGTACTGAGGTTACATACACATGCCACCTGGGTTGGCTGGATAAAATATTTTATGGTTTAGAGTGTTTTGTTTTGTTTTGTTTTTTTGTAGTACCAGGGATGGAACCCAGGGGCGTCCTACCTCTGAGCTACACCTCCTGCTCGACTTTTTTTTTTTTTTTTTTTTTTTTTTTGGTGGTACTGGGGTTCCTGGAAGCCCTTCTACCTCCCAGCTACACTGGCAGACCTATTTTATTTTTGGAAACAGGGTCTCTTAAGCCAGAGCGGCTGGCTGGCTTCGAACCTGCACGATCCTCCTGTCTCCGCCTCCCAAGCACCGGGATTACAAGCGTGCGCCACCACATGCCGACTCCTGCCCGACTTTTTATTATTTATTTTGAAACAGGGTCTCACTAAGTTGCAGAGGGCCTTACTAAGTAGCTGAGGCCCGCAGCAAACCTGTGATCCTCCTGTCTCAGCCTCCCAAGTACTAAGATTACAAGTGTGCGCCACCACACCCAGCTAAAGTTTAGTATTTTTTATTGAATTTCATACTTTAAAAATTAGGTTAATCAGATGTGATGGCATATGCCTGTGATCCCAAGTACTTTGCAGGCTGAGATTGGAGTATTACTTGAAGATGAAAGTTCTAATGAGATGGGGGGTCTAAGAAAAGAAAAGAAAAAATTAAAGTTGTGAAAGTTGATTTTCATTTACTTCCCATCAAAAATATTTAGTAAGGAGTGGTGTCACACACCTGTAATCCCAGTATTTGAGAAGCTGAGACTGGAAGATAGCAGTTTCAAAGACAGCAATTTAAAGACTCTCAGCAACCTAGCAAGACACTGATTCAAAAAATAAAATGTACCAGGGTTGTATGTCAGAGGTAGAACACTCCTAGGCTCAATCCCTAGTACCAAACTAAAAAAAAAAAAAAAAAAAAAAAAAAGTTTTTTTAAGATTGCCTTCTTTTTTTTTTTTTTTTTTTTTTGCTGTACTGGGGATGGAACCAAGGGACATTCTACCTCTGAGTGACACTCCCCAGTTCTATTTTTTATTCTTTATTTTGAATCAGGGCCTCACTGAATTGCAAAGGGCCTCACTAAGTAGCTGAGGCTGGCCACAAACCGTGATCCTCCTGTCTCAGCCTCCCGAATGCTGGGATTACCCAGCTGAGACTGCCCCTTTCAAAGATGCTGGCTTTGCTTTGTCAGAAAGGGCCTTTCAGGAGTTTCAGTTCAATGGGGTTGGCTGTTGTGAATTGAACCAAATTTCTTAAGGTACCACAGGCTCCAAATGTATTTCCTTGTCGTCCTTCATGCTCTCTCCAAGACCATTTTAATAACCACAAATTTGACTCAAGCTTTCTTGCTCGAGGAGGCTGGAGACATGGCTGAGTGGCAGAGCAGGCCTAGCACGTGTGGGGCCCTGAGTTTGATCCGGAGCACCAGCAAGAAAAGAAAAATCCTTTAAGGTTCCCATTTCCCAGATGCTTTTTTTTTTTTCTTGGTGGTACTGGGATTCCCGGAAACCCTTCTACCTCCAGGCTACACTACCAGACCTATTTTATACTTTTTATTTGGAAACAGGGTCTCTTAAGCCAGCGAGGCTGGCTACGGACCTGTACGATCCTTCTGTCTCCACCTCCCAAGCACGGGGATTACAAGTGTGCGCCACCACGCCCGGTCCTCCCAGACGCTTTTTATATTCTCTGGTATGGAATATAAATCCACCACCAGGGATTTGTTTTTTCTCCAGGCATTCTTTGTTTTTCCTGCACTCCCATATGCACAAATCCATTCATTTCCCACAATTTAACTGCAAAGTCCTAACCTTCATGAAAGTCAGAACCTCAAAGTCATAACCACCATCACTTCCTATTTCACTTACTGTGGCATTTTCTGAGTTACTGCTACTCATTTGTTCAGAAACGATTCATGAATGGAGGTACTGTGGTGCTTAAAAGTTGGAATCTACTTGAGCCGGGCGTGGTGACGCACGCTTGTAATCCCAGCATTCGGGAGGCTGAGACTGGAGGATAGTCTGTTCGAGGCCAGCCACAGCTACTTAGTGAGGCCCTCTGCAACTCAGTGAGACCCTGTTTCAAATAAAGAATGAAACATAGGGCAGGGGGTGTAGCTCGGAGATCAAATGCCTCTGAGTTCCATTCTCAGGCCCCCCCAAAAAAAAACTAAAATCGTGGCTGAGTTTAGTGGCTCCAGGTTACAATCCCATTGACTCAGGACATTAAGGCGAGAGGATGGAAAGTTGGAAGCCAACCTGGGCAATTTAGCAAGGCTTTATATTAAAATGAAAAATAAAAAGTGCTGGGGTTGCACTAGTACTATGATAATAAATAAATAAATAAATAATAAAACAATGCTCGGATTACAAGAATGCACCACCCACACTCAGTGATAGGTTTTTGTTTGTTTTGTTTTGTTTTGTTTTGTTTTTGGTGGTATGGGGTTCCTGGAAGCCCTTCTACCTCCGGGCTACACTCCCAAGCCTATTTTTTATATTTTTATTTGGAAACAGGGTCTCTTAAGCCAGCGAGACTGGTTTTGAACCTGAGCGATCCTCCTGTCTGCCTCCCAAGCACGGGGATTACAAGGTGTGCCACCACGCCCAGCCTCAGTGATAGGTTTTAAATCTGCATAATTAATTCCAAAACAGGGTGTGTTGGAGGTCCCTCCCTGGAGGGCAATAAATAAAGGTGTGAAAAAAGAGACTGTTTAACCAAACAAATCCAATCAACTAGTAAGAGGGGATTGTGGCTTTTTCCTCAGGAGTACAAAAGGAGCTCCGCGGAGAGGTTTGGCTGACCTGCTCCAATAGCTGTGGGAGAAGCTGCCAAGTTTGGAACGTCCTCTGATGACGGAACCCACTGGGAGCAAGACGCCGGTACACAGAAGGTAAGGAAATCACACCTCTGAGCTGAACACCTAGCCCTTTTTTAATTTTTTGTTTTAAAATAGTGTCTCAATAAGTTGCTGAAGCTTTCTCTAAACTGCTGAGGCCGATCTCGAACCTACAATCCTTTTGTCCCAGCCTCCCAAGTACTGGAATTACAGGTGTGTGCCACTGTGCCTCATTCTTGATTTGTCTAGCTCCTCATCTACAAAATCTAGACTGGATCCTTCACCTACAGGTTATACATTTCATCACTATTTCAGGCTAAATATCAGGGCAGTCAGTATGACAAATGTCTGATATCAGACTTATCCCAAATAATTGGAGATATACAGTAAGTAAAATGCAGTAAAGGATTATCGAAGTTTGAATAAAGTCCAGTAAATATATTATTTAGCAACATATTACATGGTATTACTGTGTAATATCTAATTATTATAAGGTTTAAAAATTTGTATTTTTATGTTAAAATTTTTAATTTCCATATTATAATTATGTACAAATGTGGGATTCATTGTGATATGTTCATAGAGGCATGTAATGCAATTTGGTCGATTTTATTTCTCAGTTCCTCCCTCTTTCCACCCCGCCCCCATCCACTTTCACTCCTTTATTGGTCTCCCTTCTCTTTTCATGATGTTGCTTTTTTTTCTTCTTTATTCTGTCTTCCACACATGGAAAAAAACATATAACTGAGCCAGGCGTGGTGACGCACACTTGTAATCCCAGCCTTTGGGAAACTGAGACAGGAGGATCACGGTTCATGGCTAGCCTCAGCTACTTAGGCCTTTTGCAACTCAATGAGACCCTGTTTCAAAATAAAGAGTAAAAAACGGGGCTGGGGTGTAGTTCAGAGGTAGAATTCCCCTGAGATTCCATCCCCAGTACCGCAAAAAAAAATTATATGTGTGTGTGTGTGTGTGTGTGTGTGTGTGTGTGTATGTGTATGTGTATATATATAGAGAGAGACAAAGAGAGAGAGGGGGGGGGACCTCTGACTTTCTGAATCTGGCTTATTTCACTCAGGATGATGCTCTCCAGTTCCATCCATTTACCAGCAAATGACATTTTTTCCTATGGCTGAGTAAAACTCCATTGTGATATATGTTACATTTTCTTTCTTCATTCATCTGTTGACAGATGGCTGGCTATTGTGAATTGCACTACTATAAACATGGGTATGCAAGTACTGCTACAGTGTGCTGACTTTAGTAATTTTGGATAAATACTGAGGAATGGTGCAACTGGGTCACACGGTGGTTCCATTCCTAGTTTACTGAGGAACTTGCATTCAGGTTTCCACAGCAGTTGTACCACGTTTGCAGCCCCACCCATATATGAGTGTTTCTTTTTCCCTGTATCCTTACCAGCTGTATTCTTTCTCCTCTCTCTCTCTCTCTCTCTCTCTCTCTCTCTCTCTCTCTCTCTCTCTCTCTCTTTCTCTTTGTGGTGCTAGGGATTGAACCCAGGGGCATTCTACCTCTGAGCTATACCCCCAGCCCTATTTTTTATTCTTTATTTTGTTTTTGTTTGTTTGTTTTGGTGGTACTGGGGGTGGAACCCATGGGCTTTTCTACCTCCGGGCTATAGTCCCAGACCTATTTTATACTTTATTTGGAAACAGGGTCTCACTAAGTTGCTGAGAATCTCAGTAAGTAGCTAAGGCTGGCTTTAAACCTGTGCGATCCTCCTGTCTCAGCCTCCCAAACGCTGGGATTACAAGGGTGTGCCACCACGCCAGGCTTTTATTCTTTATTTTGAAACAGGGGCTCACTAAGTTGCAGAGGGCCTCTCTAAGTAGCTGATGCTGTCCTTAAACCTGTGATTCCCCAGTCTCAGCCTTCCAAGTACTGGGATTACAAGCATGTGTGTAATGTGTGCCTTGTTTATCATTTGCATTTGTGTGGGGGGGGGGGCCTGGGTTTCCTGGAAACTCTTCTACCTCCGGGCTACACTCCCAGACACCTATTTTTTATATTTTTATTTGGAAACAGGGTCTCTTAAGCCAGCGAGGCTGGCTTCGAATCTACGTGATCCTCCTGTCTCCGCCTGCCAAGCACAGGGATTACAAGCCTGTGCCACCACGCCCAGCTAATTTGCATTTTAATGACTTTTATTCTAAGTGGAGTGAGACAAAAAATTTCAATGTAGTTTTTATTTTCTTTTCTCTGATTGTTAAAGATGTTGAACATTTTTTCTTATATTTGTTGGCTGTCTATTCTTTTGAGAAATGTCTATTGACCTGTTTTTGTTTTTTAGGGTTTTTTTTTTTTTTTAGTGTTGAGTTTTCTTAATTCTTTATATATTCTTGATATTAATCAAGAATTAATCAGAAGAGTAGCTGGGCCAGGCGTGGTGACACATGCTTGTAATCCCAGCATTTGGGAGGCTGAAACAAGAGGATCGTGGTTCAAGGGCAGCCTCAGTACGTAATGAGGCCCTTTGCAACTCAGTGAGACCCTGTTTCAAAATAAAAAATAAAAAAATAGGGCTGGAAGTGTCACTCGGAGGTAGAATGCCCCTGGGTTCCATCCCCAGTACTGCAAAATTAAAACAAAGAAGAGTAGCTGGCAAAGATTTTCTCTCATCTGTAGGTTTCCTTAGTTGTGCTGAAGCTTTTCAAATTGATGCTGTCTCATCTGTTGATTCTCATTTCCAGAGCTCTAGGGGTCTTATTAAGGAAGTCACTGCCTGTGCCTGTATAATGGAGTGTTGCTCCTTTTCCTTCTAGGGGATACAGAGTTTCTGACCTAAGTCCAGGTCTTTGATGCACTTTGAGTTGACTTCTGAGAGACCTAGCTTAATTTTTCTACAAGTGGATATCCAGTGTTCCCAGCACCATTTGTTTTTCTTCATTGAATGTTTTTGGCACTTTGACAAGATCAGATGACTCTGTGTGTGGATTTGTCTCTATCTGTATCTCTATTCTATTCCATTGGTCCACGTGCATGGTATTAAAATGGATTTACCTTTTAACTGGCACATGATACCACAAAAATCATACATATTAATGGGGTATATGCTGATGTCTTGCTATACACGTGCATTGCATAGTCATTAAACATATCTCACTTAGTGAAAATATTCTAAATCCTTTTTCAAGATTTTGTGATTATACAGCATAATGACTACCTATATCACCTGCCTATACATAGCATACTACAACCTCTTTCTCTTTCTCTCTCTCTCTTCTCTCCCACCTCCCAGGAACTGGAGATTGAACCCATGGGCATTCTACCACTGAGCTACATCCCCAGCTCTTTTGATTTAAGACAGTCACTTTATTAGGGTCTTCCAGGTTTTCAAAATTTCAATCTTCCTGTCTCAGCCTCCTCCCAAACTGATGGGATTACAGAAATAAGCCTCTGCACCTGGCCACACTACAACTTCTTACTCCTATCTAACTACAACTTAGTATTTTTCCCTTGGTCCTGGTAACTACCACTGGACACTCAATTTCTATTAGACCAGTTTTTTTTTTTTATATTCCACATAAAGGTAAGATTTAAAAAATCAGTATTATTTATGCTTTAAAGAATCAATCTGAGAGCCGGGCGTGGTGGCGCACACTTGTAATCCCAGCATTCGGGAGGCTGAGACCTGGAGGATCGTGGTTCATGGACAGCCTCAGCTACTTAGTGAGGCCTCCGCAACTCAGTGAGACCCGGTTTCAGAATAAAGAATAAAAAACAGGGCAGGGGGTGTAGCTCGGTGGTTGAATGCCCCTGGGTTCCATCCCCAGACCCGCAAAAAAAAAAAAAGAATCAATCTGAGAGCCAGGATCACACAGGTTCAAACCCAGCTTCAGCTATTTAGTGAGGCTCTCAGCAATTTAGTGAGACCCTGTTTCCAAATAAAATATAAAATAGGTCTGAGAGTAAAGCCCGGAGGTAGAAAGCACCTAGGTTCTACCCCCAGTACTACATACATACACACAAATCAAATTGAGCTGGGAGTAGTGGCACACCCCTGTAATTCTAGTACTTGGGAGGCTGAGATAAAAGGATCACAGGTTTGAGGACAGCCTCAACAAGTAGTGAGACTTATCAGCCTAGCAAGACCCTTTTTCAGAACAGGCCTGGGTTGGAGGTAGAATGCCCCCGGGGCTCAGTCCCCAGTAACACACACACACACACACACACACACACACACACACACACACATCAATCTGATAGTTGAAAAGTAAGCCTTTATTTTTTTAATAGTAAGACAATATTTTTACTTGGAGAATCTTATTCTATATACCTGGTCATAATTACTTGGACTCTGGACATTGGTAAGGTTTCTTTTTCATTTATGAAAGTAACACAAGTCACTGTGAGTAATGTGGAAGACAAAAACAAACTATAAATACCCATAGTCCATACTAATTCAGAAAGAGCCACTGCTTTTTTATATATTTCTTCCCAGGCTTTTTTTCCCCACTATGTACATCAAAATATTTTGTTTCAAAACTAATATTATATCATATAAAGTTCACTGTCCTTTACAATACTCATGAGCACTATTTTTTTTTTAGTCAATATTCTTAAAACCTGTAATATAGTTACACTGGACTCTTCACATGAGTATCTCAGAATTTTATTTAACTGGTCTTCAAAGTTGCCAAATATAGTTGGGAGAGGTATACTGCATGTATTGACTAAGTTCAAACCATTTTTCCATCAAAGTATAGTATTTAACTTCAAACTACTTATTTTGCCTTGGCAAATATATCCCCAGGAAATGTCTGATATGATTTAATGAATGCCATCTGTTGATGAAATAAAAACTCTACCTTTAATACAAGGCTAAAATTTTGCCCCCAAAACACATTCTTCAGGTCATAAAGTAAAAGGAAACTGTTGGTGACTCAAGTTGGGTAGGACGTCCTATGGCAATTGAATGGTTTCACAGGCAGTTTTCATCTCCATGCGTCTGTATTCAATAGTGAAAGCCAAAGGTCAATGTGCTTCCTCCTTATAAATAACCAGTTGCATGGATGACCTAAAAATAGACTTCTTTGTTGGCCAAGACAGGTTAATGAAAGCCAGCTTGCAATCCTGTCATGCAGTGTGGCTATTTTAGTGCATCAGTACAGCTAGATTTGTCAGCGTTTCCTGGACACTGGCACATATTCTACATCTTGAGGCCCTAACTGAGAAGTGATAGCTAAGGAATGTATAGGTTACTGGTGACAAACATAGTATTGTCACTGATTAGGGGGTAAACTGGACTTCAGTATCTTTGTGTATAAAAACAGAGAAGGTAAATCATGATTAAAATTCACCAGGGGACTGTAGGAGAGGGTAAAAGAGGAAGAGATTGTGATGTAAGCATAACTATTGTCTAGGCTGGGAGAGCAATTGTAATGAAATACAATTAACTTATTGGACACAGGTTACTTGAAAGTTAATTGCTATAGTTATTTATATGAGAAAATAACAAAGGGCAAGAGCAGGGCACCAAAATTAGTGAGTTGGCATTATTTTAATAAGCATATAAGAATAGCTAAAAATTCCCAGTTACCAACCTAGCAATTTACATTGATAAATACTATATCTTTTTTATGGTAATTCAGTGCTTTAAATTTTTTAAAAATGCAAAGACTGAAACACAAATATTCAAATTAGCAGATGGTAGACTGTTCTCAGCCAAAGCAATAAAAACACTTTACAACTCTTCTCACTAGAAATGTATTTAGTTACATTTAGTTTGCAGTCGTTTCTCTTTTAAAGTATATTTCCTTACTGCAGGATTTTTCTCTATTCTCAAGTTTCTGATCCCTTCTGAAAATCTCAAAGCACATGAGAAGCATTTTATTCATGTTCTTTTTGTGCAGTTATCATAACACTGAGGGTATCTGGTCCAGGGATAAATTCTTATACTCCTCTTCTAGACTAGTTCCTCCTTAGACGTCTTGACTGCACTTCATATCCACATCACAATGCCCCAGGAGGAGCGAAACATCCTTCTTCAGGGTTGCCATAGCACTCATCAAGAACTGTCTATTAGCAAACAGTATTTTACCTACTTACATATGAGCACTTTTGGGGACAGAGTCTTACTTGTGTTTCTTTACTTTTTGACTAGTGCCAATGCATAATAGATATCCACAGAAATTTTGGCAGAAGGAAATAAGGAGATGATTGTCATTTTAGTGGCAGTGCCAGGAGTTTTGAAGCACATGCTAGGGTTTATGCTAAAGATGTTAATGTGTGGTTAATTTTAGAACAGAGCCCAAAAAAAAAAAAAAAAAATTCTGCCATGTATTCCTGGAAAACTTGGACCTCCATTTCTTTTTATATTATTCCACTCCCGGAACAATTGCTGTTCCTTTCTAGAAATAGGATGATAGTATTAATTAACCTCATTATCAAAAGAGATCTAGTTCGTCCAGCAAAGAAAACGGACTCTGTAGATTTTTGGACACTGCACTGTATGCAGCAGGCACATGACTTGCCATGGCAAACATCTCCATCATTAAAGGATGGAGACAGATTTTCGGACTGAAAACAAGGACCTTAGGAGAGTTCCTTGGAAATAAGAACATTTTAGAATACAGTCTTCTCATTATATTCATTAGAGCAGTTTTAGTAGACCTACAGGAAACAAAATCTTTGAGATAGCCAAATAGGATCTCTCTCTCTCTCTCTCTCTCTCTCTCTCTCTCTCTCTCTCTCTCTCTCTCTCTCTCTCTCTCTCTCTTCCTCCCTCCCTCCCTCTCTCCCCCTCCCTCCCTCCCTCCCTCCACCTCTCTCTCTCTCCTGCCTCTTTATTATCTATACCTGCCTCTTTATTATTTATATGCATAAGTAGCACGGAGCCTGAATTACCAGAATATTCTTATTTCTGCTGTGACTGCTGCTGCAGTCATAGTTCTTGGAACCACCACAAAAACGTGTGTATGCCTACTGGAATACAAATAGAGGATTTTATCTTCCTTAGTGACAAATTCTGCAGTCATAAGACATCTTTGGGCAATAGCACTAAGTAGCTTTTTGGATTCATAGGCCCCATTCTGTGAATCAGAATCATCCCCTGTGGTCTGGGAGCTCTAGCCTCAAAGGCAATTTGTGTTCGTGTTCCAAAACCCATGGATCCTGACTTCATGAAAAGAACAATGAATCTGGAGAACAGTTGTCAATTTTGACTGGCTCATCTGCTAGGTGTGTTCCAACCCGTCCTTATGGAAAATAGATCTCTCTCTAATACCATTTGTCAGCAAGAAATGCCATCAGATAGTAGGAAATCATTTGAGTAGCTAAATTGCATGGAAATGCAAAGTACATTCTAGTTTTGAGAAGTCCCTCTTGGCTCTGGATGATCTCCCAGGTCTTTCAAGTTCTGTGTTTACATAGCTCTAAATGTGTGTGTTGGTGGGAGTAGAATCCACACCTTGCACACGACACGCAAGCATTCTACCATTCTACCTGTAAGATACACTCTCTCCCCTAAAGTTCTTTCATCTTGCCTTTGAAAAACTTCTTTCCCTACCCCTTCTTGTATTTGTTGTCTTTCATCTTTCTAACACCTTCTGAATCTCAGGCCCTCCAAAAAGTCAGGTAGACCTAAACACTTCACAATTCCCTTTCACAATGGCCATGAAAGTCAGAGAGGCCAAGCTATGAAGTTAGAAAGTTTGGGAAATATAAATATCTCTTAAAAGCAGAAAACCTAGAAACCAAGGGTCTAAGAATATAAAATAGCCAAGAAGCTCAAAGAGATAGTTTTGATGGTTTTCATTGTAATATAAGTCATGTGTGAGATTTCAGGATAAATTCCTAAATTAGACTACCATTAAATATTTACCATCTGAATTAAGCCTTATGTGTACAATAGCCACCTGCTAGGATTTTTCCTCTTAAAAAGGAGATTTTGGGCCGGGCATGGTGGCACACACTTGTAATCCCAGCATTCAGGAGGCTGAGACCAGAGGATCATGGTTCGCGGACAGCCTCAGCTACTTAGTGAGGCCCTCTGCAACTCAGTGAGACCCGGTTTCAAAATAAAGAATAAAAAATTGGGCAGGGGGTATAGCTTGGAGGTCAAATGCCTTTGAATTCCGTCCCCAGACCCACAATAAAAAAAAAAAAAGAGATATTTTGGTCAGGTGTGTCAGTACTTGGGAGTCTGAGATGGAAGGATTACAGGTTCAAGGTCAGCCTTAGCAATTTAGCAAGAACTGGTTTCAAAATTAAAAATAAAAAAAGAGCTGGGAATGTAGCTTGGAGGTAGAATGCTCCTGGGTTAAATCCCCAGTACCCTCCTGCCCCCAGAAGAATATAATGAAAGAAAACATAAATATTGCAAAGCATGTTTTTGGATAAGCTGCATATCATTACCACTGATTGCATAGCAATTTCAATATATGTTGAGATTATTCACTAGTTAATGGAGGGTTTTGCAATACTCTTCTCAATTAAACTTTTTTTTTTTTTTTTTTTTTTTTTTTTTTTGGTGGGTCTGGAGATGGAACCCAGGGGTATTCTACCTCTGAGCTACACCCTCTGCCCTATTTTTTATTCTTTATTTTGAAACCAGGTCTCACTGAGTTGCAGAGGGCCTCACTAAGTAGCTGAGGCTGTCTGTGAAACACAATCCTCCAGTCTCAGCCTCCTGAATGCTGGGATTACAAGTGTGCGCCACCACTCCTGGGTCTCAATTAAACTTCAACACAGCTTAGAATTTCTTTAACTAACACAATGAACATAAAAGAAATATTTTCTTAAATTTCTAAAATGACTCCAGTCAGTATATATTAGAATATACTTTCTTTAGGTTGTCATGGTAAGCATTATCTCGGCATGGTTTCTGTGTATGCTTCTGCACAGGGGGAAGTTGAGTCTAGAATTCTCTGTGCAAAGGCTCTGCCAAAGAGATCAACATGTCACTATCACTTTGGGTGAATCTGTACTAGGTCAATAATTTATTGCTGAGTCACTGATACTATTTGTCAGTTGTTATTCATTTCAAGAAATAAAAAGTAAAATTTGCTAAACAGTAATGTGAAGGTGAGATTATAGGAAAATCAACTTTTAGGGGAAAATGCCCAAACACAACAAACAAAAACTGTAGAACAATCACTAGCTTGTGTGATATGATCCAAGATAAGCCTCCCTGTTATCATCATCACTTTCTTGATTTCACCCTCTAATCTTATTGCTTGATGCCAGATCTTATTTCTCCAGGTTTCTGTTTCCTACCAAAAACCAGCACAGTCATCTACATATCTTTAAATCAAACACAAAATAATAACACAGAATACACCAGTTGCTTATTAAATATCGACGATGTCCCAGGTACTATGTTAAACACAAGGAAATTAACTACATGGCCTCTGCCTGGGAAAGCTTCATGGGATCTGAAGGAGATAGATGAGGTTTCAAAAAAATTACCATCATAGTATGATGAATGCTGCAGTAGTCTGTGCACTGTACCATATAATACAGAAAAGAGAGTACCTATGCTAAGGTGGGGGATAATTTCTGAGGTATTTAGTAGTTTGCCTCAAAAGAAAGTGGTGGCCAATCAGGAACAAAAAATAAAAATGGGAGGATTACCAGATTGCTGGCCTGAGCAGGGTGGGGACAGAGGTTCCAGACACTGCTGTCAGGATAGCAGTAAGATGGGCAGGTCTCGTGGAAGAAGAGAAGACTATGGGCTCAGCTTTGCTCATATTAAGTAAAGATGCCTGGAATCTATCCCATGGAAATACTCTCTCGAGTTCAGGGATAAGTCATTACCAGAGCATATTTGGGAGTCATCATTGAATTCTTGGAAGTTGACACCAAAAAGTCCTATAAATGGAACTGAAATTGTAGAATGTGAGAGAACTGCAGAGAAGGACTGGGAAATATCCTTGAAAATACCAACTTCTGTTGGGCAGAAGGGCAGAGGAAGACAAGCCATCTCAAACTATAGTAAAATGTACTGGTGGATACATACCAATTTTTTTTTTTTTTTTTTTTTTGTGGTATTGGGAGTGGAACCCAGGCCCAGGGGCTTTTCTACATCCAGGCTGTACTCCCAGACCTATTTTTTTTTTTTTTTTCGGGTCTGGGGATGGAACCCAGGGGCATTTGACCTCCGAGCTATACCCCCTGCCTTATTTTTTTATTCTTTATTTTGAAACCGGGTCTCACTGAGTTGCAGAGGGCCTCACTAAGTAGCTGAGGCTGTCCGCGAACCACAATCCTCCAGGTCTCAGCCTCCCGAATGCTGGGATTACAAGCGTGCGCCACCACATCCGGCTCTCCCAGACCTATTTTATACTTTATTTGGAAACAGGGTCTCACTAAGTTGCTGAGAGCCTCACTAAGTAGCTGAGGCTGGCTTCGAACCTGTGCGATCCTCCCAAGTGCTAGGATTACAAGCGTGCACCACCACGCCCAGCCATACCAATATTTCAACAAAAACATGTTCATATATTGGTAAAGCCACAATTTTAGTTCTTATTTAAGACTTATGAAAGGCATTTGAGATGAAGTTACTCCTTCCTGATAACAGGAACCTAGGGCAGACACATCGGGAATAGATGATACTGTATAAGATCATAGAATGGCCTCATTTGTGAAAGGCTAAGGAAGTTGCTCTACATGATACTGCTTTCCATCTGATATCTATTTTTCAGTTTTCATTCTTTATGGCAGTACTTCTCAACAAAAATGAATTACTGAAAAATGAAAAAATACCTAAAAAACAAGATTAATTCTTGTAATAAGGTACAATAGATATAAATTTACCCCATCAAACTGCTTAAAAAATTTTAGGTGCTTGCTCTCAATTTCTGTTCTTATCTCCTCTCAGACCAATAATAGTATATAGATTGGCACCAGTGTAGACTGCACTATGAGTAGCACTGATCTAGAAAAATATCTTGAAGCAATCATGAGATTAGAAGGGGAGGGCAAATTTTCAGCCAAGTATTCTTAGTTTTTATGGTTCACTTTTATCAAACTCATTAAAGGATGACATAGAAGGCTAAATGCCAGGGCATTAGCCATGTAATGATGCCTCTACAAGATGCCAAATTAGCATTAAAATCTTTTTTTTAACTTTTTATTGGTGCATTGTAGTTATATATCTTAATGAAGTACAAAATGGTGGAAGCATACATTAACACATCACCCAATTAGCCTTTACCCAATTCCCGCCCCATTCACTCTCCCTCCTCCCTTCTAGCATTCAAATTTTGTTGAGTAAAGAACCAGAGTATAAGATAATACAAGAGAGTAATAATGTCATGCCTATAGTCCCATCTACTCAGAAGGTTAAGGTAAGAGGATAGCTTGGACTCAGGAGTGTGAGACCAGTTTGGCAATATAGGGAGACCCAGCATCAAAAGGGAAAGAAAGAAAATAAGAAAAAAGTGAATAACCTTGAGGGATGTTTGGAGTCCAGAAGAGCAGCCTGACGGAGTGGTGGAGACAGGACTCTTCAGTCAGGTCATGGGGATTTGAACCTCAGCTGTATCACATAATACTTGTGTGGCATGCTTTCTGAGGCTTCATGCCTTGGTTTTTATGATGAAGATAATACCAATCTGGAGTGATTTATAAGAAAAATTAATACAGTGCGTATGTACCTAGCACATAGTAAGCACCTGGTGAATGTTAGTGGGTGTTAATACCACCCCTCCACAATAACCAGCATGCTCACTACAGTTTTAAAACACTGAGGACTTCCAGCTTTCTAGACTTTGCTCTTCTGAGTACTCAGTCATCCTCCTATGTCCTCACAATCATTTTCTGGACTAGATAATAAAATCTATTCAACGTCTTCTTACAGTGACATTCCATTGGGCCTTTCCTTATATTACACTCGGTCACCTGGAGTTTGGGATGTTTTCAAATGTTAGTCATACATGATAGATAAACACCTTCATTATGGCAGAGTTCGTGGTTTAATTCTCTGAAACTGTCCTTATTTATATTTAAGTTTTCAGGGAGCTTTTCACTGGTTGCACATGACATTCTCACATCTGATGATAAATAAATCTGCATTAAAAACAAATTATAGAAAGCTGGGCATGGTGGTGCATGCCTGTAATCCCAGGACTTGGGAGGCTGAGATAGGAGAAGAGTGTGTGTGTGTGTGTGTGTGCGCGCGCACGCGCGCGCGCATATATGCACATGTTTTGGAAGGGATTGAACCTAGGGGTGCTCTACCAGTAAGCTACACTCTCAGCCCTTTAAAAAGATATATTTTATTTTATTTTATTTTATTTTATTTTATTTTATTACAGTACTGGGAATTGAACCCAAGGACATTCTACCACCAAGCTACACTCCCAGCCCTATTTTTTATTCTTTATTTTGAAACAGGTCTCACTGAGTTGTAAAGGGCCTCACTAAGTAGCTGAGACTGTCCTTGAACCACAATCCTATCTCACCCTCCCAAATGTTGGGATTACAAATTTGTGCCACCATGCCCGGCTTGGAGGAAAACAATTTTGAGGCCAGCCTAGGACAACTTAGTAAAACTTTGTCTCAAAAATTTAAAAATATGCTGGGTGTGGTGGAAAAATGCTTGTAATCCCAGTACCTGGGAGGCTCAGACAGGAGGGTCACAGGTTTACTGACAGCTTCAGCTACTTAGTGAAACCCTCTGCAACTTACTGAGACCCTGTTTCAAAATAAGGAATGTAAAAAAAAAAAAAATAGGGTTGGTAGTGTAGCTTGGAGATAAAATGCCCAGTACTGGGTTCAATCCCCAGTACTAAAATAAAATAAAATAAAATAAATATATATCTTTTTAAAGGGCTGAGAGTGTAGCTTACTGGTACACACACACACACACACACACACACACACACACACACGCAAATTATGTTCAGATTATTTCTCCAGAAACATGGAATTTTAGAACAAAAATGGCTGCAATGGTTCTGACAACTGGTATCAGTTTAGTGTTATCTGGTACCTCCATTTCAGCAGCAGAGATTACAGTAAGGTCATGGACCTTTTAGCAACCTCTTCATGGACAAATTCTAGCTCTCAATTTCTAGATGTCTTGAAAATAACCCTTTCTGCTTCTGTATAGCCAGCATAGAGTCAATGTTTCAAATGTATTCCATGGCCAGGTGTGGTGGCACAGACTTGAAATCCCTGCACTTGGGAGTCTGAGACAGGAGGACTGCACAGGTTTGAAGCCAGCCTCATCTACTTAGTAAGGCTTTCAGCAACTTAGTGAGACCCTGTTTCAAAATAAAATATAAAAAATAAATAGGTCTGGGAGTATAGCCTGGAGGTAGAAAGCCCTGGGTTCCATCCCCAGTACCACCCCCCCAAAAAATCTGAAAACTTAGAATATCACACATGCTTAGTTCTCTCTGAGTATTTATTTGTAATTATTTTTCCTCAGTTATACTAGTAGCATTTTAAAAAATAAATTAGAAAACATAGAGAGTTATGAAGCAAAAATGTTTATCATCACATCATTCAAAGACACCCACAAAACACTACTTGGGAGGCAGTGATGGGAGGATCACAGGTTTGAGGTCTGATAAACTTAGTGAGACCCTGTTTCAAAATAAAAAATAAAAATTGTTGGAGTGTAGCTTAGAGGTAGAATTCCCCAAACTAAAAACAGAAGGAGGAGGAGGAGGAGGAGGAGGAGGAGGAGGAGGAGGAGGAGGAGGAGGAGGAGGAGGAGGAAGAGAAGGAAGAGAAAGAGGAGAAGGAGGAGACGGCTGTGGCAGCAGAGAGCCTGGCACATGCTAAGTGTCTGAACAATGTGTGTTTGAGAGGAAGGAAGAGTTGGTATCCAAAGAGTGGGAGGGATGAGAGCCCAGGTAGAGCAGAAGTGAAGCCAGAAGGCCCTAGGGAAAAAATCTTTGTGAATACTGTTGTCAAAGGGGTAGAGACACTTAAAGAAATCTGTAAAAAGAAAAAGTGGTAATGGGATGCACTAAAAGAATTTTAGGTGAGAAAGTAGCTTGATAATACCCAAAGCAATATTGGTTGAGTATTGGCTATGTGCATTAATATGTCTGAGGGTGAAAAAATAATATGACCATTATCTTTAAATAGAAGAAATGTTAAAAGCCTTCGACACTCACTTCCTCTTATTCAGTATCTTCCAATAATGAAATGGACTATAGAATTACACTAAGATAGCAGTGTCTGCTGAACATGTCCAGTCACGAAGTAATTATGTTGCTGGACATGGTGGAACACACCTGCAATCTCAGTACCTGGGAGGCTGAGACAGGAGAGTTGCAGGTTGACCACCAGCCTCAGCAACTCAGTAGGGCTCTGATCAACTTAGCCAGTTTCAAGATAAAAATAGGCCAGCGGTGTAGCTTGGAGGTAGAAATGCCACTGAGTTCTATCCCCAGTACCAAAAAAAAAAAGTAATTATGTTAAACAAATAGGGGGAAAGCATGACTATTAATGTATTAACTAAACATTGTTGTGTTTTCAGGAAATTGTTCAAGAACATTTCTCCTTATGTAAGACTTGCTCTAGTAATCCTGCTTAGGTTAGGGTCTGTGTAGATTATCTGTAGCATAAATGCCAACTTTATAAATTAAACCTGTCAAGTGACAGCTTTGCCATAGCATGCATAACCAGCATTCAGAATGTATTTATATTTCATCCTCTTTCTCTGGCCAGTTGAAATTCTCCTCACTTCAGACTGTTGTATAATTTAACAGGTTCTAGATAATCAAACAGTGCCGGAGACATTCCCGTATGGGCCACCACCTGCCAGAGCCAGCCGGCAAGAGTACGGGTTCTGAAGTGAGGGGTGAGGATGGAGAATTTTAAATTCTAACGTGGGGGGAGTCACCAGCTTACTATTTCTACTGGTCGACCACTGTTCGTGGGTCAATATTTCCTATGGGTTGACGACTATGCCTGGGTCAGTATTCTCTATTGCGCCGACACTCCTGGCCAACGCAACTTCTGAGTCAATCTCATCTTTATTCTGCCGACACCGGGTTTGTTTTTCCAGAGGTATTTATACACAGCTACAGGTCAATCAATATTTTCATGCTACCACCACTAGAATACAATAAAGACCAATACAAAATACATATTACAGATAGGCCTATCAGTACCCTCGTGTCATCACCACCTGATCTTCTCTCAGACCTTTTTGAACCTTCCATAACCCCAAACCTTGTTGACTCTGGACAAAGGACAATCAGCTGAGTCAGAGACACCAACTAGGGGAAAGCCTTAATGGCTCCCAACAACACAGAAGCTGTGGCCCTACTGATTTCCAATTCCCAAATGATTGCTCTTCATACCACAGAAAAGCAAGAGCAGTTTTACCAAGTTTTCTGAAAACAAGAGTTTGCCCAGGTTGGCCTCCAACTTGCATGTGATTCTCCTGTCTCAGCCTATAAGGTAGCTAGGATCACAGGCATATGCCGTTTTACCTGGTCTGCTCTATTTTTATTACTCATGGAAATTTATCTCAAAGACACTTGATTAAATAAATAAATGTCATGAAGGAAGGAATTAGCTTACTTTTTAAACACATAGCACGTTTTACTTTTGAACAATATTTAAACACTGTAAACTATGTTCATAGAAATTTAAGCATACTACATGCCTTTTGCCTTTAAAAATAATCACAAAAGATTAGTTATGTTTACTGTTATAAAACAGCAAAGGAAAATAAACTTTAACAATGTTGATAGCAGCCATGGCTATATACATGGATTTTAAAAACCCTTTTCAAATATAGTAATAGACTTCACCGCGTTATGACCAGTGAAGGATTTGCCTGTATTAAATACACTCTGACCAGCATATGACTTGCAAATTAGTGTCTTTTTTTTTAGGATGGTATTGTTACATTTGATCTATCATTGCAATGGTAATAATCTTGCTATATTATATGTTATCAGACTCCCTCATGGCCCCAACCAATCTGAAACTAAAAAGGATGAAATCTTCCATTCCTTTCATATACATGGCATAAAAAGAATAAATGTTTACTGAATGATCTGCAGTTCTTGTAAGGATCTGTCTATTTATCATCAGGATTGGCTGATTTGTTGCCTCTTCTTGCAGTCTTTGATTTCCCATTGGAGCTTCTATTTTTTTATGCTAGGAAAACATTCTACCACTGAGATACATCCCCAGTCCTTTTAAAATAGCGTCTCACTAAGTTGTTCAGGCTGGCTTTGAATTTGCAATACTCCTGCCTCAGCTGCCCAAGTAGCTGGAAATACAGGTATGTATCACTATACCCAGCAGGATCTTCCTTATAATATTCTTCTGGTTTTGCTTATCTTCTAGCTTTTGAACAAGCTGATGAAAATCCTGCCTGCCCTGTTGAGGTCAAGGACACATACTGTGGTAAGAGACTTAACTTCTAATGGGAAATACTGTTGAGCTGGAGAAGAAATCTTCTTAGGGCTTTTTCTGGAATGTAGAGTAAGCACTGGCTTTTACAGGTGTTTTCTTCTTTATGTCTAGACAAGTCCACTGAAGAGCCTCTGCAAATAAGCACAGGTGGGAATGCTCTGAGTACAAGTCTTAAAGGCGAATCCTCAGCCCAATGTTGGGATGGATTATTGTTCTCTGCAAACTGGCAGCTTAAAACAATTGAACTAAATAGATCCCCTTAGCATAGCAGTGAACTGAAGGGACACAGAGCATATGTATAAATGTCAGCCGCCAGAGAGGCAGGTCTATGGTCACCCTAAGAGAATTTAGTGGATGGGTTCACAAGCGTACACTTATATCTTGTTTACAGCATTGTTTACATCTTGTTTACATTTCAACACAGCAAAAAAGCCTTATCTTTTCATCCTTGAACTATATGTTTTTCAAAGGACAGGTTGGTACCTCATTTGAGAGGCTAAGACCCCCAGAAGCTCATTAGTTCTCTTGGGAATTTGCACCCAGCTTCCAAAGCTTGACATGCACAGGTAGCGAACGCTTCATGGCAGCACTGCTCATATTAATTACAGGATCTGCAGCGCGCTGGCTCACAACTTGTATCACAAGTTCTACAAGAAAACTGGCGAACACTGAGTTAGCTCTCCTTACCATTTACTGAGTTTCAATCCTATCCCACCAGATTCTGTTTTTGAATATGTTAACCTGAAAACATTTCACTATTCCAATTAACATTATGTTGACCAACTTTTGATATAGAATGTTTTTTTTAACTACACTATTTCAATATTGTCAAAAGTCATTTGCCAGCCAGTTGTGGTGGGGAACGCCTATTATCCCAGTACTTCAGAGATTGAGACAGGAGGATTGAAAGTTCAAGGAAGCTTGAGCAACCTAGTGAGACCCCATTTCAAAATTTAAAAAAAAAAAAAAGTAGGGCTGGGAGGTTAAAAAAAATAGCTTAGAGGTAGAGCACCCATAAATTCAATCCCCAGCACCTCTCCCCACACACACACATAAAGTCATTTGCCATGCTGTGTTCAGGGGGTAAGGTATTGGGGATTGAACTAAGAGGCATTCTACTTCCTAAATATACCCCCAGCCTCTTCGATATTTGTTTTGAATCAGGGTCTTATAAGGTTGCTGAGAGTCTCACAAATTACTGAGGCTCAGTCAGGCATGGTGGCCCACACTTGTAATCCCAGCATTTGAAAGGCTGAGACCAAGCCGGGCGTGGTGGCGCACGCTTGTAATCCCCGCGCTTGGGAGGCAGAGACAGGAGGATCGCGCAGGTTCGAAGCCAGCCGCGCACGCTGGCTTAGGAGACCCCGTTTCCAAATAAAAATGTAAAAATAGGTCTGGGAGTGTATCCCGGAGATAGAAGGGCTTCCAGGAACCCCAGTACCACCAAAAAAGAAAAAAGAAAGAAAGAAAGGCTGAGACCAGAGGATGGGTTTAAGGCCAGCTTCAGCTACTTACTAAGGTCCTCTGCAACTCAATGAGATCCTGTTTCAAAATAAAGAATAAAAAATAGGGCTGGGGGTGTTTCCGAAGTAGAATGCCCCCCCTGGGTTCCAGCCCCAGTACCACAAAAAAAAAAAAAAAAAAAGAAATACTGAGGCTGGTCTTGTTTTGTTTTGTTTTGTTTGGTAGTACTGGGGTTCCTGGAAACTCTTCTACCTCCGGGTTACACTCCCAGACCTATTTTATATTTTTATGTGGAAACAGGGTCTGGCTTTGAACCCACGCGATCCTCCTGTCTCCGCCTCCCAAGCACAGGGATTACAAGCTGCGCCACCACGCCCAGCCTGTGGCTGGTCTTGAACCTGAGATCCTCAGTCTCTGCCTCCCAAGTACTGGGATTACAGATGTGGGCCACCATGCCTGGCTAAAAAAATTTAATTTATTTGAAATGAACTATCCTTTTCTCTGTGATTTGAGTTTCCTGGTCTGCGTACTGTCTACCATCTCAGGGCTTTTTAAAAAATCTCCCCATATTTTCTCGGTATTTAAAGACTTTTAAATCTTTTCTGTCTGTCTGTCTGTCTGTCTGTCTGTCTGTCTCTCTCTCTCTCTCTCTCTCTCTATATATATATATATATATATATATATATATATATATATATAAAATATACATTTATATATATTTATATATAACATATATATATTTGTGGGGGGGTTACTGGGGGTGGAACCCAGGGGCTTTCTACCTCCAGGCCATACTCTCAGACCTATTTTATACTTTTGGAAACAGGGTCTCACTAAGTTGCTGAGAGCCTCACTAAGTAGCTGAGGCTGGCTTCGAACCTGTGCGATCCTCCTGAGGCCTCCCAAACACGGGCCAGGCCCGGCCTCCCTTTATATTTATTTGTGAAGAAATATATGTTTCAAGCTCTTTAGTTTTCCTTCATTTACTTAGATGGGCGACTAGGCAAGCGATTTTCTTTAAAATGAAGATGAGTTGACTTTGTTCCTTTACAAGTCTGGCCTGATTTTCTTTTTTTTCAAATGCACTCACTTTGCTTAGAGTACATGTTTATAAGAAAATTGAATAGCTATGCAAGCATAGTCTCTAAATAGAAGTTCTAATAAATCCTAAGACGCCGCAGAGCACTGAGAGAAGACACAATTTGATCCTTGAAGCCTTCTCCCATTTAATGTTCAGGGAAAAGAGCAAATAAAAGGCCTCGATATGAGTGGAAAACCGGGTTCTTCAAAGCAGATAAAGATCCTGTTTCAGAAAGTTAAGGAGAAAGGGCCTTCAGATTATGACAGCGTTGTTCTTGTATATATAGCACAGAACAACTGCGACGAGCCTTTACTTCTCAGGGGCCTAAATGAAGAAGTTAGTGGAATCACAGGGCTGAAAATGAACAGAAAGGAAAGCTTAGGTTTTGACGCAAAGAATTACATCAGTACTTAACAAAGCTGAAGATTCTTCGTTTTTTTTTTTTTAAAAAACTTCCTTTTGGCAGTGGCCAACCTTTCATTATCTGTGACAGCACATCAAGTGAGCAGCAGTACAAAGGATGCGTGTGATTTCGAAATGCCACAGTTGAGCCAACAGCCGCTGCCCACATACTCAGAATGGAGGCGTAACCAAAAAAAAAACCTATAGGGAGCATAGGGCTTTATCTACATCAAGAGCCAGTCCCCTGTTCTGTAGGCTAAGTTCTGCGCTGGAAAGACAAGTTTCAGCCCACGAGGAAGTGCCCCTGGTGACAAGAATTCGCCCTAGCCCAGCCCAGGGCCGTGTGGCATGCGAGCTGTTGAGTCACTGGGAACAGCGGTCATGCGACATAAATATTATCTGATGACGGAGATCCTCGGGGCGCAGGTGCCAAGGTAAACGGTTGCCAAAGGTGACTGGTTATGGCTTCAGGCAGAAGGCGGCGGGCCCGAGGGGGGCGCGACTGCAGCCCAGGGGGCAGCATTTCAAGTTGGAGGCAAACTTCAAGCCGCCCCGTGACACGTGCGCGCTCCCGGGTGGTCTCCAGGAGGAGACGCGGCTTTCCGCGTGACTCCTTCCCGTCCAGGGCCGGGACCTCCGCGGCGCGCCGGGCCCCGCCCTCCGCCGCCCTCCCCGCCCGGGACGCTCGGGCTCCGGCCTCGCCATTCATCAACCGGTTCACACCGGCCGCGCGGTGACGTCCGAGGGGCGGGCCTCCGCCCCCGCTCGCCGGCGCCAGGCCGCGGTGCCGGGCGGCGATTGGACGCCGGCGCCGCGCACGTCGCGCCGGCTATAAAAGGGAGGGCTTGTGACGCAAAGGCGCCGGGCGCGCCTATTGGCTGCTCGGGCTGCGGGCCGGCGAGGCGAGGCGCTCTGCTGCGAGCAGCTCACTGCATGGTAGCCTGGTGCCCCCGCCGCCGCCTGCATCGCCGCCGCCGCCGCCCCGCGACGACCACCGCCGCCCCCTGCCCTGCAGCCGCCGCCGCCGCCGCCCGCATCGCCGCCGCCTCGGGACCGGCTGTATGATTAGGCCACAATCTTCAATGAGTAGGCATATTCCTGTGAGTAGCCGCGGCCGCCCCGGCCCCGGCGCCTTTGTTCGAGCCGGGCGGCTGCGGCCCAGGCCGGCGCGGGGCGCGGGGCGCGGGCGAGGCCGCCGCGCTCGGTGGCGCCGCCGGGCGCGGGCGCCTTTGTTCGCGGGAGGCGGGCGGGCGGGGACGTGGCGCGGGCGGGCGGGCGGGCGCCCTAACGGTCCGGGCGGCGGGCCGCGCGCCCCGGGCGGGGACCGGCGCCCACAAGATGGCCTCGGCGGCGCGGCGCGAACCCGTGATTGCGGCGCGGACAGGGGGCGCCGCGCGCCGGCCGCCGCGGGGACGCCCGCCCGCCCCGAGCCGGGCTGGGGACGGCGCGGCCGGCGGCCTCCTCGGAGGCGACTGTGCGTAGTCGCTCGAGAAGTCCTCGCCGGCGCCTCCGGCTGGCGGCGGCCGCAGCAGCCGGCCATCGCCGCATTCGGAGGCGGATGTTCTGTCCGTGGAACCCTCTGTCATTCCAAGAGTAGTAGGTTGCAATTTAGTGTACCGGGAACAGCCGGTCGGCCCGAGTGCCGGATACTCCTGATACTTTTACATGGTGCTGGTTGAAACTCAGAAAGGTAGAACCCCCCCCCCAAAAAAAGCAGCATTTTACACGTGCTTTAGTTGGTGCGTTACGTGAAACCCAAATATAGGTGGAACAGATTCTCAGATAATCTGGCAAGGCGATGGTTCTACAGATTACTATGATTGCGCAATCGGACTCTGACTTAAACTCTCAAAAATTGGTTTTCTGCCTTCTCGATTACACATTATTGTACTTGCAACTGAAATGTGGAAGGAGGAAAAATCCGTATTTCTGAACTGCCTAGCATGAGGGAGATGTCTTGGGGCAGACAGATGTCAGCGGTCACCACTGTTTTAATAGAAGTGTGCCCCCCTCCCCTGTAGCCACTGGGTGGCTCCACTAGGTAAAAATTAGAAAAAGATTATTCACACCCTCCTCCCATTTGCGGATGAAACTGCTCAAAAGCTTTACATATGTCTTCTTTAATTGTGTATTACCGGAAAAGTTGCGCGCGCGCACGTGTGTGTGTGTGTGTGTGTGTGTGTGTGTGTGTGTGTGTGTGTTACCCGGGATTGAACTCGGGCATTCTGCCTCTGAGCTACACCCCCAGCCCTATTGCTGAAGCTGGCCTCCAACCTGTAATCCTGCCTCAGCTTCCCACGTACTGGGATTACAGGCATGCGACACCACGCCCAACCGGAAAAGTATTTCAGATAAAAGTTTAGTGAAGTTATTTGAGGTTGCTTCAGTTTCTACTCACTGTTAGTAGCAATGCCTTTAGTGGGATATCTCTTTTTTTTTTTTTTTTAAACCCAAGTGACAAGATTGTGAAATAAACTTAAGGTTCATTTGAGCAGACTTGGAATAATAAATTACCTTACTTTTGGGACTTATTAGTAAATGATTCCTAATACTAGTTCTCTGTTTTCTTAGGAAATAGACTGGGCTTTATCTTGTTTTCTCTGATCTGATAGAGCACCATATGAATTCTTCAGCAAAGTTCGTCTAGAAACTAGCTGGTTCTATTTAAAGCTGTAAAACGGAAGCAATACTTTAATTGTAATTTGAAGCCTGTACATGGTTAAAATTTAAGCGTGGAAAATTAATAGAAGCCTTTTTTGTTACTGTTAAAAGATAATTTTGATAATTTGCCCTTGATTTTCAAGTACACAGATAAACTGTTTGAAAATACATGAACATGAGAGCCAGTTTTATTCCAAGTAGAAAGGAGCCATGCAAAATTATCTCTTGATTTTAAAACTTTTTTTTTTTTTTTTTTTTTTTGTGGTACTGGGTGTGGAACCCAGAGGCTTTCTACCTCCGGGCTATACTCCCAGACCTTTTTTTTTTATATTTTATTTGGAAGCAGGGTCTCACTAAGTTGCTGAGAGCCTCACCAAGTAGCTGAGGCTGGCTTCGAACCCGTGCGATCCTCCTGTCTCAGCCTCCCACACACGGGGATTACAAGCGTGCCCCACCACGCCCGGCTTTTAAAACCTTTTTTAACCTGAATTTATCTTGAAACTTAAAAGGAAGAGATGATAGAAAATAGGAAACTGAATATCACTTCAAAATTTAACCTTTTTTTTTTTTTTTTTTTTTTTTTGGCGGTACTGGGGTTCCTGGAAGCCCTTCTACCTCTGGGCTACACTCCCAGACCTATTTTTATATTTTTATTTGGAAACAGGTTCTCTTAAGCCAGCACGGCTGGCTTCGAACCAGCACGATCCTCCTGTCTCCGACTCCCAAGCGCGGGGATTACAAGCGTGCGCCACCACACTCGGCCAAAATTTAACTTTTCAAAACTAAAATATAAAGTCAAAAAAAGAAGTAGCCTGAATATTTTTCAGCATATGAGTTAAGTAAATTGTGCAAGGACAGCCGGGCGTGGTGGCACATGCTTCTAATCCCCGGGCTTGGGAGGCGGAGACAGGAGGATCGCGCAGGTTCAAAGCCAGCAACACTGGTTTAAGAGACCCTGTTTCCAAAAATATATATATTTTTTTAAAAAATAGGTCTGGAGAGTGTAGCCCGGAGGTAGAAGGGCTTCCAGGAACCCTAGTACCACCAAAAAAAAAAAAAAAAATTGTGCAAGGACTAGTGATAGCCTCAAAGTTGTAAGTTTTATGTTGGTATAATGTGTAAAAATAGTGGTTTTAGTTGGTCAAGTTTTTATAGGAAGTTGTACATATATATTATAGCAGTATAAAATCACCAACCACTAAAAGGAATAGTGACCAGTAGGGGAATATATAAAGGAATTATTGTATAATAGAAACTTTCTTAGAGGAATCTTTGTAAGTTTTACTTTAATGGATTTGTGATTGCTTGTTTTATGTTTATTAATTTACTCTGCAATTACCTTCTTAAATTGTATTTTAGCTAAAAGTTGAAAAAAGTGTGTTGGCCTCTAAGTTGAAAAGATACTAGTACACTTAAATATTGTAAAAGCATAGCATGTTCCATTTGAATTGGAAAATAACTTTTTCTTTTTCTTTCTCTCTTTTTCTTTTAAACAGCAGTTCTGTGGTGTTCTTGGTCACACATTTATGGAGTTTCTGAAGGGCAGTGGAGATTACTGCCAGGCACAGCACGACCTCTATGCAGACAAGTGAACTGTAGAAATTCATTACTACTCCACCAAGAAGCCCCCAGAAGAGTGGTTAACCTGGACACAAGGGTTGAATTGAAATCCACAGAGCATTTTATGCGAGTTCTGACCTGGATGGGGTAAACCTCAGTGCACTTCCTTTCTATTGCCTCAGTATTACTGGATTGAAGAATTGCTGCTTCTTGTTAGGAGGTTCATTTCATTTCCCATTACTCCCAACTTCATACTCAAAGCACTGAGAATTTCAAGTGGAGTATATTGAAGCAGACTTCAGTTACTTTGCATCATTTCTGTATTCAATTTTTTTAATTCTTTCATACCCTATTGAGTGTTTTTAAACTAAATTAACATGGCTCGAATGAACCGCCCTGCTCCTGTGGAAGTTACATACAAGAACATGAGATTCCTTATTACACACAATCCAACCAATGCGACCTTAAGCAAATTTATAGAGGTAAGACTTGATATTTAATGTTTTAAACTGATTGCATTTTAACTATGGGACGTGTAGCTACCAAAATAAATGCTTCTTTTTTTTTTTTTTTTTTTTGTGGTGGTGGTGGTGGTGGTGGTGGTGGTGGTGGTACTGGGGATGGAACCCAGGGGCATTCTGCCTCAGAGCTACACCCCCCCAGCCCTCTTTTTCATTCTTTATTTTGAAACAGGTTCTCACTAAGTTGCAAAGGGTCTCACTAAGTAGCTGAGGCTGTTCACGAACCATGATCCGCCTGTCTCAGCCTCCCAAATGCTGGGATTACAAGTGTGCGCCACCATGCTATTTTAAAAGATAAGAGGTGATATACATACCTACAGTTCCAGTTACCAGAAATGCAATATCAATGTGTTCATTAGGTCAGAGGTCACTTAGACATTTTGTAAAGGTCATGTGCTTGATTAAGAATCAAGTGTCAGGCCAGCCTGAGCAACTTAGTGAAACTGTCTCAAAAAAAAAAAAAATAGGCTGGGCATGGTGGTACATGACTATAATTCCTATACTTTGGGGGTCTGAAATAGGAGGATTGTAGGTTCAAAGCCAGCCTCAGGAGCTCAGCTCTCAGAAACTTAGTGAGATCCTGTTTCCAAGTAAAAGTTAAAAAGTAGGTCTGTAGTGTGTAGCCCCTGTGTTTGATCCCCTGTACCACAAAAAGGAAAAAAAAAATAGGGAGTTGGAGTACAACTCAGTGGTAGAGTACCCCTGGGTTTAATCAGCAGTACTGGGGAAATAAAATTTTGTTTGTTTGTTTGTTTTTGTGGGTCTGGGGTTGGGACCCGAGGCATTCAACCTCCGAGCTACACCCCCTGCCCTATTTTTTATTCTTTATTTTGAAACAGGGTCTCACTCATTCGTGAGGGCCTCACTAAGAAGCTGTCCGAGAACCACGATCCTCCGGTCTCAGCCTTCCAAATGCTGGGATTACAAGTGTGCGCAACCATGCCCAGCTTATTCTTTTGTTTTTGAAACAGGGTCTCACTGAGTTGCAAAAGGCCTCACCAAATACCTGAGGCTGTCGGCGAACCGATATCCTCCTTTCTCAGCCTCCCAAGTGCTGGGGTTACAAGCATGTGCCACCACGCCTTTCTGGAAAAAAATGTTTTGTTGCTAATGTGTGGACTGTACTATACAGTGTAGCCCTTACTTGTCTGAAAAGAAATTTACAGGAGAAAGGCTGTCATTTGTGGATTTTCTTTTTCATGTATCTGCTTATCCTAGTGTCAAAAACCAAAGTGAGTTAATATCGTCAGCCCCACTTGGCACGTAAAATCCAGTTTTATGCCAGGCGTGGTGGCACACACTTGTAATCCCCGTGCTTGGGAGGCTGAGACAGGAGGATCATGCAGGTTGGAAGCCAGCCTTTGGCTGGTTTAAGAAATCCTGTTTCCAAATAAAACATAAAATAGGTCTGGGAGTGTAGCTCAGAAGTAGAAGGCCCCCCTGGGTTCCACCCTCAGTACCACACACACAAAAAAAAGTCCAGTTTTCTGCTGCTAATTTGGCTACTTCCTGCTGGTAGATAGGTAGCAAACAGTGTAGGCAGCCACCTACCTCTGAGGTGGGAAGGAATAAAATGCTGAATAACTTATTTGGATACACATTTGATCTTATAGATACATACAGATGTTCAAAAATAGCAGATAGGCCTCTAAGACCATTAATAGATAGGCCTCTAAGACCTTTAATAGTGCTTGTGTCTTTTAGTGTTGAGAGTTATAATTAGTAATAGTGTATTTTAAAGCTGATGGCATTAAATGGTAGATTTGTTGTTTTTAACTATATTCTCAGACAAGTGTAGTACACACCTATAATCTCAGTAATTGGGAGGCTGAGACAGGAGAATCACAGGTTTGAGGCCAGCCTCAGCAACTTACCAAGATCCTGTTTCAAAATAAAAAGACCTGGGCGTGTAGTTTGGAGGTAAAGTGTCATTCGGTTCAATCCCCAGTACTTCCCAAGAAAATTCTCAGGATTTTAGTTTTTAAATATACTTTTAAGACTTTATGCTGTACTTCAAATGAGAGAAAGTTTTAAGAAGGTAGCATAATTGAGTCAGGTCGAGTTACTTAATTAATTAGTTATAAATTATTTTTTGGTCTTATTTACCTTTGTCCTTTTTACTTCCAGCCTTCTTTAGTTAGTGTTTCATCTCAATCTATTCAATGTTACCAGGACTATAAACAACTTCAGTTGTTTCAATATATGAAGGATCATAGAATTTTTAACTTTTCTAACTTAACTAAAAAGGTGTGATATTTCAGTCACTTTCCCTTTTATACATTTCTAGGATATAAAACAAGATTTGCTTTCATGTTACTCATAGAAGGTTCTGCCATTCTTCCCATGGTTTTCTATTGGCAAGTCTACTGATCAAAATGGCAAGTGGTGAACAATAATGATATAGTTATGAAGTCCTCATTAAGTTTTCCTAATGTGTTTTTTTAATCCAGGAACTTAAGAAGTATGGAGTTACCACAATAGTAAGAGTGTGTGAAGCAACTTATGATACTACTCTGGTGGAGAAAGAAGGCATCCATGTTCTTGTAAGTATTTAGTAGTTTTGTGCTTATAATACTGTGCTGTAAATTTTATTCAAATAAACCATGGATTTCAAGAATCTTAATTTTTAAAATTGTGATAAAATAATACAGTATCTTAATTTCCAAATAAGAAGATAGTGAAAGCTAAATAACAGTTGGAAATAATGAAGTCTTTATAAAGATTGGCCCTTTGATCATATTTCATTGATGATGGAGCATAATAAAATATGAGATCTAAAATATTAAAATATTCTTTTGATTTAGGATTGGCCTTTTGATGATGGTGCACCACCATCCAACCAGATTGTTGATGACTGGTTAAGTCTTGTGAAGATTAAATTTCGTGAAGAACCTGGTTGTTGTATTGCTGTTCACTGTGTTGCAGGCCTTGGGAGGTAAGATTTTTTTTTTTTTTTTTTTTTTTTTTTTTTTTTTTTTTTGGTGGTACTGGGGTTCCTGGAAACCCTACTTCCTCCGGGCTACACTCCCAGACCTACTTTATATTTTTTTTATTTGGAAACAGGGTCTCTTAAGCCAGCGCTTGCTGGCTTTGAATCTGCGCCATCCTCCTGTCTCCGCCTCCCAAGCGCGGGGATTACAAGCGTGCGTCACCACGCCCAGCAGAAAATTTTTTTATTTTGATTCCAGATAAAGATCCCATTGATAGAAAAATACTGATACTTCCTGGGTGAGGTCGTACTCTCCTGTACCCAACTACTGGGAGGCTAAAGCAGAAAGATTTCAAGGCTGTGACTAGCTTGTATAATTTAGTGAAAACCTGTCTCAGAATATAAAAATGTTGAGGATATAGTTCCCTAGTACCTCAGTGTGATGCTGTGTACATAATATACTATTTCTCTCTATATATACTGATTCTTTATACATACCTAATTTTTTAACATAAGGTCAGCATTTAGCTACAGGTATTTAGATGTTTGGGAATATTTTGATTGATGAGTTTTGTAGGATTTGATTTTCAAACAATGATTTATCAAAATTCTTGCCTTTCTAGAGCTCCAGTGCTTGTTGCCCTTGCATTAATTGAAGGTGGAATGAAATACGAAGATGCAGTACAGTTCATAAGACAGTAAGTAATGAATTCTCTTCATTCTTGTTGAATGTTAGTGACGCTGTATTACAATTTGCCTTTGTTACGTATTCATTTTTAAATAGTATTACAGCCATCAAATAAAATCTTATCTCCTTGTTCGCATTCCATGCAGATACTCACATCACAAAGATTCTAATCCAGCAACAGCCTTTGGATTATTATTTTACTTTAAGTTGATTGGATACGCTGCATGTTAATATGCATTTTATTGTGGTATAACTTTTGATAGAAATACAAGGCATCAAAGAGAAATCAGTTGACAACAGATGAGATAAAACAATCATCCAAAGCAATAGGTAGAATTTTGAGTACTCCAGATACGCATTTGTGGCCTTGATAGACATTTTCCTTTCCAGCAGAGGCAACCTCTTTCTGGCTTTTGTAAACATAAATTAGTTTCGTCTTTCCTTTTCAGAAAGCGGCGTGGAGCTTTTAACAGCAAGCAACTTATGTATTTGGAGAAATATCGTCCTAAAATGCGGCTGCGCTTCAAAGACTCCAATGGTCATAGAAACAACTGTTGCATTCAATAAAACTGGGGTGCCTGATGCTATTGCCTTGGAAGTGGAATTTGAGACGGGACTTAATGTGTCGTACATAATTAGCCAACATGTTGGCTTGTGAAAAAGTCTAATGATTGAAGCTTCCATAGGACTGTTGGAAAGCAGTTTTACCAGGCCAAGCTTGACAGAATATCAGCATCTATGTTTGGGATATGATCAACCAATTTGGATCTTAGCAGAAAAAGATTCTTGCTGTTCAACATTTAAAATGTGCTTATCATTTGTACCAATTGACCTTTCCTGAAATCATGCGGTATTGAGTTATATCTTTAAATCTGTTTCCTTGCCAGAATCTTAATATATAAGAAATTTAGAAAGATTAGGTGCCAAAATACCCAGCACAATAATTGTATATTTTTAGTATTATACAGAACCAAAATTCCAGGAACTAAGAACACTCTAGACCTTATGTGATTTGTTTCTTCAGTCATTGCAAAAAGTAGGGCCTAGATGGTTGTTTGCCTGCTCACTCTGTGTTTACATCTCCCACATTCACACCAGTATACATCAGGTTGGCTTTACCATTTTTTTTTTATTATTTTACCAAGTCTTAACGGTGATTATTTAATGTCCTTTGAGTCTTGTGCTATTATGGGAAACGTCCATTTTGAAAATCTACATTATTACAGAAGCACATGTCTTTAATGTTTTCAGAGAGAAAAAGCCTTACAGTTAATTTAATGTTTGCACTCTGGTGTGCAACTTAACAGGGAGGGCCTGAAAAAAAAATGGGAGGGGGCTATTAAATATTTTTAGTAAAATAATTGCCTTTGTCTCGTGCAGAACATGTAGAAGATGCTCTTTAATTTAGTAAATATTTTTTAAAAATAGAGATGCTTTGTTAATTGTAGCGAAAACAATTCTTAATCAAAAAATTTCTGAAATTCTTGTAATTTTTTTCCATACTTATCAGTTGTTTACCAACTTTTGTTTGAAGTGTGATTTTTTTTCCCCTTTTCTTCCCAAACTCTCTTGCAAAAAAAGAAGTGGGTTTCTGCTAATGATTTGAGCAGACATCTAATATTTTATATGCCTTTTCAGCTGTGTAACTTAATATTTGGATACTTGATAATTTGTTTTATTATGTAATTGATAAAATGGTGATGTGTATTAATGTTAGTTCAACCATATATTTATACTGTCTGGGAATGTGTGGTTATAGTTTTGTGGGAGAAATAATTTGTCAGTGTTCACCAGCTTGTAAAACTTAGTGCGAGAGCTTAAACATCTAAATAAATAATGAAATGCATTTATCATCATTGAGATTGTTTTGCTTAAAGTTAACTTTGTAGAAAACAAGATAAATTATGTTTCACTTAATGCCATTTGATACAAAGTGTGTCCTCATTTTTTACAAATGGAATAAATGAAGTCAGCATTTTAAAAGGCTTACAGTTTTTAGGGTGATGAGTACTGTTTAAACACTTTACATTACCATCTTTCCTTTTTTCAAAGGTCTAGATAATTTTGAACGAATTTATTGTACTGAGGAGACACTAGTAAAAAAGAAGACCTGGATTCAGTTCTAATTATTTGTGGTTTTGTGCAAGTTAACTTTGAAGCCTATTTTTTATTTGCAAATTAATTACATGCTATTATATATTTTGAAATTGAGCCTTAATTAAATGGTTATGGGTTTTTTTTAGTATTCTGAAATATTTTCTTTGCATAGTTCATGTTAATCTAAAGGAACAGATGTCTGCTTTTTTAAACAGCAGTCATAAACAACTCAGTCTGCATAAGCAGTGATATTCCACCTTGTGTTTATAAGGAGTTAACTTCCATAACTTCATCCCAGACTAACACTTAATATATTGTCTTCCTAGAATTTAGTTATGGCAAAGGAAGAATAGGACTAGAGGCCACTGGTTCTTTAAATCTTAGGTCATTTGTGATCAGGACAAGTTGTTGAACCTGAGCTATTTTTTATGCTGCCTTTTAAGAAAATACAGCCTACTTTTAAGAAGATAGTTTTAACTGGTTACCAAATTATATGCTGTTAACCACACAGCCCATAAAACAGCATTTGTGTTTGTCCAGCACATAAAGGTGCCACCTTGATTATTGAAAAATCTCGTTTGAAAAGTCAAATTAATTTGCAGTGTTTGATTATATGTATGGTGCTAAAAATCACTTTTTTAAACCTTATCTGTACAGTATCCAAATATTTTGTATCATGTAAATATGGCTAGTTATAGGAATACATGTAATACATCCTAAAAGATTTCTTGTGTCTTATAAGGGTTTATAAAGTCTTAAATGCAAGAAATTACCAGGTGTTCTGAAATTTGGTTCCTTGGGTTTGGATTACCTCCAGTGGGATGATATAAAAATAGGTACTAGTTATCCGGGCGTGGTGACACACGTCTTTAATCCCAGTACTTCAGAGGCTGAGACAGAAGGATTGCAACTTAACTAGGCCCTGTTTTAAAACAAAATTAGGCTGGAAGTGTAGCTCAGGGGCAGCATGCCCTTGGATTCAATTTCCAGTACACACACACACACACACACATAGAAAGTGACTAGATGCCTAGGCTTGATCATAGGAACTGTAATGTTGACCATAAGTAATGTGATTTTAAATCCTAATGAGAAAATTAAAAGTCTCCTTGTGGAAGGGAAACCCCTGGAATAGATGCCATTGGTCACTGCAGTGCACCATAACCTTCGCTTGTTCCTCCCCTTAGTTCCTATTAGGACAGTGTTTTCCTATTCTTGGACCTTAACAGCCCACCCAGGCATGTGATGACATCTGGTCACATTCCCCTCAGATGATATTGTAGTTTCCCTCCATGGATCCAGAATCTGTCTCTGGGGATCTATTTTTGAAGTAGTGGTGTATTCATCTGACAAATAGCTGTTTGCCAGGCTTAGAGTATTACAGAAAACAAAAGCTGTACCACATTCTGGTCACCAGTAAGTACCCCACCCCTTACCATAATTAAGAATGCTTTCTTTTGGAGTTCTAGGAAATGTAATTTGATGGGAATACCTCAAATGAAAGTAGAAATATAAGTGATTTTTTTTTTCATGTGAACTGAAACTCTTAAAAGTTTTTAAAAAGTACATGAAGTAGTGTGCCATACATGTTTATATTCCACATTCTTGATTCTTTGAATTAATGTTTGTGTGTATATATGTGCCTCCTTACACATGAATTGAAATTAAAGACTGGTTGAAAAGTGTGTCATACTGTTTCTACATTACCTTTGGGTTAACCTGATATAGTTAGATATAAAAGGTCCCCTAAAGAGCTCACTTATTGTTTTTGCCAATGTAAATGAGTCATGAGGGTTGTAATTCCAGCCATGGATAAACCAATTGTAATGGATTTGTCTGGGTTGTAACCTACAGTGGTGGGGGTTAACCTACAGTGGCGGGGGTGTTGCTGGAGGAGGTGGTCCCTGGAGTGCAGCCTTGGGGATCATGATGGTTCCTCTTCCCTGATCTCATACTTCTGGCCTCCATGATGTGAGGAGCACAGCCCATGTGCTCTCTACCTCCTGCTAAAACACCGAGTTCCACAGTTGGCCTCACACAGACCGAACCCAAAACCATTAGAAAATGGATCTTACTCTAAGGTATGTGGTCAAGTCTATGGCTGAGAGAATTGGAACCAGAACTCCACCCTAAGCATCTTGGGAGAAATGTAAGAGAAGGTTTTATTTACCTTCAATGAATAAAGACAATTATATGCATTAAGAGACAAATAGAAGAACTCACAGTTCACTAGCTTGAAATGCATATACAAATAGACTAACCAGTTAACACAGCTATTGTTTACTGTCATTAATCCTATTGTCAACTAATTTTCATTATTTGATTTTAGTATATGGGTTCTCTGTTAGTCCAATTTTATACATAAAGGATTTGGGCCTCCAGTTAGATGACAGCTGATAGGGTCAGGAATTCAAGCATGTTATTTGACCTGTCCACTAAACCACATAGCTTACATAAATAGGCCTTTTTTTTTTTTTTTTTTTTTTTTTGTACTAGGGAAAGAGTCTAGGGGTATACCTGTGAGCTACACACATCCAGTTCTATTTATTTTACTTTTGTTATTTTTATTTTTATTTATTTTTTGGTACTGGGGATGGAACCCAGGGGCATTCTACCTCTGAGCAACACCCCCAGACCTATTTTTATTCTTATTTTTTGAAACAGGGTCTGACTGAGTTGCAAAGGGTTTCACAAAGTAACTGAGGCTGTCCGCGAACTGCCAACCTCTTGTCTCTGCCTCCCAAATGTTGGGATTACAAGCATGCACCACCAAACCCAGCCCTTTTTTACTTTATTTTGAATTGCCTTGATTAGTTGCCGAGACTGGCCTTGAATCCTCTTGTCTCAGCCTCCTAAGTACTAGGATTAACAACACATGAGCTACCATGCCTGACTATATATGCCTTTTGTGTGTGGGGGGGGGGCACTGGGGGTGGATCCCAGGGGCTTCCTACCTCCAGGCTACACTCCCAGACCTATTTTATATTTATATTTTATTTGGAAACGATCTCACTAAGTTGCTGAGAGCCTTACTAAGTAGCTGAGGCTGGCTTCGAACCTGCACGATCCTCCTGTTTCAGCCTTCCAAGTGCTGGGATTACAAGCGTGCCCCCCACACCCGGCATTATATATGCCATTTTTATGTAAACAGTTGTTAAAATGTTTTGTTGGAGACCTCTTATTGAAACTTTTTCATTAAAGACAAAATGTTATTCCTGAAGACTGTATAACCCTTTATAAATTTTCTCACCTAGGTCCTTTTTTATTTTTACAGGAAAAATATGTTTTGAAATTCAGAATAGATTGTTATACTGCGGAAACAAATACCTTGAAGTCCCAGTAACTTAAGATTTGGGGTCTTTAAGGTTTAGTTCTCAAATTTCATGCCTTCCATAGGGGTTCAAGGTGGTGGAACATCTCTGTAATAGCACTAGTTATTCCAAAGCAGAAGGGCTTTGGAGTGTCTCATGGTGACAGATGTTTGACTAGGGAACCATGTCATCTGTACTCAAATGGAAAGAACTGGTCACATGGCCACCCAGCAGAGAAAATGCAACTTTCTCATGTGTGAAAAAGCCAGAAACCTGTAGCCTTACCACCACACCGAGACCTAGGAGAACATCCACAGCAACACTCCACTTAACTGAAATAGTACAAGGGGATAAAGTTTTCAAGTGGCCAAAATCAATGTCATAAAATTCAGGCACTAAAACTACTTATAGAGAGTCACAAGAACATATTTAAGCCTATTCAGTCTTAATTAGTATAATTATAGCTGGCTTAGGCAGTTTCATTACCTGTGACCAAAACACCTGACAACACAGAGGAAAGGTCTATTTTGGCTTATGATGTCAAAGGTTCAGTCTATCATTGGCTAGCTCCAAGGAAGAAACATAATGACAGAGCAAATCTGCTAAACTTGAGCAGCCGGGGGGGGGGGGGGGGTTTAGGAACAGATACAGTCCCCCAAGGCATGTCCCCAGTGACTACTTCTAGCCAAGCCCCACCTGCCTGCATACTACCAGTACTTTAATGATGAGGTCAGAGCATCAGTCTTAGCTCGAAAGCCCCACCTCTGAATCTTTTTTTTTTTTTTTTTTTTGGTGGGGGGTTGTTATTGGGATTGAACCCAGGAGCATTCTATCTCTGAGCTACACTCCCAGCCCTATTTTTTTTTTTTTTTAATTTTGGAAACAGGGTTTTGCTCAGTTGCTATGAGCCTCACTAAGTTATTGAGACTGGATTCGAACCTGTGATCCTCTTGTCTCAGCCTCCCAAGTATTGGGAATACAGGCATGGCCTCCTTGTCCAGCTCCCACCTCTGAATCTTGCTACATTGGGGACCATCATGCCTCTGGACAGAAATTCCAGATCCAAATCTTACAGGCTTATTGTATAGACTTCAGTCTCTTAAGGACATCAATGCTACAAACAACAATACTGTCAAATAGTCATCAAGAATATACTTTAAGGTGGTTTTTTTTGTTTTGTTTTTGCAGTACTGGGGATGAAAGCCAAGGACATTCTACCTCTGAACTACACCCCCAGCCCTAATTTTTAGTCTTTTCATTTTTGAATCAGGGTCTCACTTGAGTTGCAAAGGGCCTCCCTAAGAAGCTGAGGTTGTCCGAGAACCTGAATCCTCCAATCTCAGCCTCCCAAATGTTGGGATTACAAGTATGCGCCACCATGCCCTGGCTAAATCATTGTTTGACTTTGATTTTTTTTTTCCTTTCTCATACTTTTGGTGCTGGGGATAGAACCCAGGGGCATTCTACCTCCAAGCTACACGCCCCACCCCAGCCCTACTTATTTGGAAGCAGGGCCTTGATAAGTTGCTGAGAGCCTCACTAAGTTGCTGAGGTTGGCTTTGAACCTGTGATCCTATCTCAACCTCCCAAATACTGAAATTAAAGTCATGCGCCACCAGGTTTGACTGGCTTTGAATTTTTTAAGGAAGGAATTTTATAGTTTAATGTTATCAAGGTATTCGCTTAGGAATATTAGAAAAATGGTACCTTGGATAAGTTCGACAAACAGGAGACTAAACTTAGACCCTATTTACTACAGTATTACTTCAAGAATTTCACATGCTGATGTGAACTTTGAATCCTGCACACGTCCCTTGGTGTATTTCCTGCTGTATACCCACCCACTAGTCAGTATTTTGAATAACAATTTTTATCGTGTAAGCTAGTATTTATTCACAAATATTAAATACTGAATTTGCTTATTTTTCAGTTCATTATGTGCATATTCTAGGAAGGAGGACATTTTAGAAAGTAGTTGGGAGTCTCTATGGTTTGTTTGCAAGGCTAAGTTTCCACGGGCAGCTATCTGCTGAATGTCATTAAAACGTTTTTGTTTTGTTTGTTTTTGTGATGCTGAGGATTGAACCCAGGGGCATTCTACTCTCGAGCTACACCCCCAGTCCTATTTTTTATTCTTTATTTTGAAACAGAGTCTCACTAAGTTGCAGAGGGCCTCAGTAATGAGCAGAGGCTGTCCTCGAACTACAGTCCTCCTGTCTCAGCCTTCTAAGTACTGAGATTAAAAGCGTGTGCCAAGCCGGGCGTGGTGGCGCATGCTTGTAATCCCCGTTGGGAGGCGGAGACAGGAGGATGGCAATGGTTCGGAGCCAGCCTTGCTGGCTTAAGAGACCCTGTTTCCACATTAAAAAGTTAAAAAAAAAAAATAGGTCTGGGAGTGTAGCCCGTGGGAGTGTATCCCAGAGGCAGAAGGGCTTCCAGGAACCCCAGTACCACAAAAAAATAAAAATAAATAAATAGGACTTCCGGGAAGAAGGCGACCGAGAAAAGCGGGGCTTAAGAGCCCCGCTAACAACAAATCTCCATTACCACAAAATCAGCGCCTTTCAAAGCCAGAAAACAACATCACCAGAGAAACAAAAAAAATCACCAGGCTCCAGAGAGAAAGCGAACTGAGAACAGAGTCACAGAGGAGATCCTCACGCCCGAGGACGCGGCTTCATGCCCGAGGACGCGGCAGCAGCGCCATACTGCTGGCGGCACTGGCGAATTCACGGGACGGCCACAGCAAGCCAAGGGGAGCCGCTGCGGAACAGCCAGGCGGGATTTCTCGGCGCACAGGGCATCTAAAGCTCCCAGTGGCTGAGCTCAGCACACGCTGCAGGGATTCAGAGTGGAAATCAAAACCAAGAAAAAAAACGCCAGCCCCATAGCCGAGGGCGTAGCTGCGGCGCCATATTGCCACCGGCGGCAACAGCACCGAATTCACCGAATTCAGTACAGCTACATCTGCGTACTCAAGAACAGTGAGTCAAATTGTGGGCCACAGCGGAGAAATCCCAGTACTGTACTCACTGGGACTTGACCCAGTGGGAGAGGGGCGGTGGCAGTGATATCACACTATAGGAGAACGTGCAACCTGGCACCACCCATAGTCTAAAGCAGCCTCTATCGACTCTCTGGGTCGGAGACTCTGTGATACAACCCAGTAAAGGAGTAGTGGGGTCTGAGATACTACTGACTCGAGATCCAGAGCACCGTAAGTGAAATCATAGTGACCCAAGGGAAGAACCCAGAGAAGGCACAAACTTCCGAAATCATGGGAAAGAGGAATAATACTGGAGCAATGAATGCTCACAACCCCACAACATCAGAACCCGATAAAACAGAAAATCAGAGATTTCTAGAAGATCAAATCAGGAAAATAACTGTAGAAATAATAGAGGTGCTTCGAAAAGAACTCAGAGAGAGCCAAAAAGAGATAAAGGATGCAATTAATGAAGTAAAGGCCTCAATTCAAAGCACAAACAACCGATTAGAACACATGGAGAACAGAATCTCGCTCTTAGAAGATGATCATTCCAAAAATGAATGCATAGTTTCTAATCTAGGAAAAAATATCCGACAGCAGGAATCTGATATTGAAGAAATATGGGCCCATTTTAAGAGAGCTAACCTAAGAATAATTGGAATAGAGGAGGGAAAAGAAAGTGAAACCAAAGGGATCAACAATCTCTTCAAGAAAGTAATAGCAGAAAATTTTCCAGACATAGAGCAAGAGGTCGATACGCAGGTCCAGGAAACGTATAGAACTCCCTTTAGACAGGATCGGAGAAGAGGATCCCCACGCCACATAATTGTCAAAATGACCAATGTGGAAGCCAAGTAGAGAATCTTAAAGGCAACAAAAGCAAAGGGCCAAGTGACATTCAGAGGCAAACCAATTAGAATCACTCCAGACTTCCCAAACCAAGTTATGAGAGCCAGAAGGGCTTGGAGTAACATATTTCCAATTTTGAAAGAAAACAACTTCCAGCCAAAAATTTCCTACCCAGCAAAACTTTCTATCAAATTAGATGGAGAAATAAGAAGTTTCCATGACAAACAGAAACTGAAGGAATTTATGTCTTCAAAACCAGTGCTAGAGAAAATACTCAAAGAGGTTAACTACAAAGAAGAAATAGGAAACACACATCAGAACTAGAGAAACAAGATTTTCCATCCAACAGACAACTAAGATTGGTTATCTGTGGAGATTCATTATTTATGTTAGTCTTTTACCTATCTCTAAAGGGTATTGTTTGCCTTTATTGTTGTTAATTTTTAGGATTTCTAGTTGGAATATTAATATACCTTCAGATATAGCATTTGGAAATATTTTATCCCATTCTATTAGTAACTGTTAACTCTGTTTACATTGTCTTTGGATATACAATATGTTTTTTATTTTTTAGGGAGTTTGTATACTCTTCTGTTGCCTGTGTCATTGAAATCATAACCAAGAAATCACTGCCAATTTCAATGTTGTGAGGTTTTATGACCCAGATTTTCTCCTAAAAGTTTATAGTCTTAAGATTTATATTTAGGTATTTTATCTATTTTGAGTTAATATTTGTATATGGGATTAGGTAAGGGTCCAATTTTATTCTTTTCCATGTAATTATTATTTTTCAACAATATTTAGTTAAAAGATTATTATTCCCACCACCAAATGTTCGTGGAAACCTTGTCAAAAATAATTTGACAATATAGGGAAGAATTTAGCTCTAGGCTTTTATTTAACTCCAACGGTTTATATATCTGCCTTTAGAATAGTACTACACTGTTTCAATTATTGTAGCTTTATATGGTTTGAAATCAGAAAATATACATCTTCTAGCTTTGTTCTTTTTCAAGATCGTTTTGGGTATCTAGACTCTATATTCCATATTAGGATAGATTTTTTTCTGAAAAATAAATATATAAATATATGATAGTTTCACCTAAAAAATAGAAAAAATAGATTCTCTGGTAAGAAAGAAAGCAAAAAGAAATATTGAAATGTTATCTTTAAGTCATCAAAAGCTTGGCATCAGACAAATGAAACTGTTATGTGAGATTATCATTTTTAATTTTTGATAAATTGCTATAATACTAGATGTCAATCACTAAGCCAAGCATGGGAGGGAGGGATAGGGAGAGAATGGGGTGGGGATCGGGTGGGGGCTGACTGGGCAATGTGTGCATGTATGTCTACAAAAGTATGTATCCCACTATGATGTATGAATACAGTGCACCAATTAAAAATTAAAAAATTTAAAAAAAAATAAATAAATAAATAAAAGCATGTGCCACCATGCCCCGCTAAAACACAGTTTTAGCTGAACGTGGTAGTGCATGCCACTAACTGCAGTATTTGGGACCTGAGACAGAAGGGTCACAGATTCGAGGACAGCCTCAGCAACTTGGTGAGAAATCTCAGCAACCTAATGAGACCCTGTTTCAAACTAAAAACCAAAATAGATCTGGGGTGTAGTTCAGAGGTAGAATGCACCTGGGTTCAATCCCCAGTATATAAAACACACACACACAAACACACAGATATAAAGAAAGCAAATATGTATGTATGTGTGTATGTATGTATGCATGTATGTATGTATGTATTGGTACTGGAGATGAAATCCAGAGGCATTCTACCTCCTAATTATACCCCATTTCAATTTTACTTTTTATTTGGAAGCAAGGTCTCACTATGTTGCTGGACTGGCTTTGAAACTGCAATTGGTTCTCCTGTCTCAGCCTCCTAAGCACTGGGATTACAAGCATGCACCACCATACCTGGCCTAAAAAATATTTAGATAATTAAATGATAGTTGTAGTTATACTTAATAAATATGCTATACATAAAAAAATCTATACAGCCAGGTTTGTCAGTGCTCATTGGTACATCTGAATATTCCAACTCATCACAGAAGTGCAACTCAAACAGCAAAATCCGATGGGTTGAACTGCTGAGTATGAAGCATTGACATTGACCTGCTTGATCAGTTATGCATTTAAGTCAGATTTTTCCTGATGGAGGACCTAGAATTCACCAACAATTTCTTCTTAGAAAATGACACTGCCTACTCATTCTTTATCATCCTGATGGATAAAAAAAGGATATTATTAATTAGGTCTAACACCCCTGATGACAATTAATGAAGGCGGCTTCTTTGGCCAGACTGACTGACTGACTTTTTTCTTCCTTCCTTCCTTCTCTCCTTTCTTCTTCTTCCTTTTTTTTTTCAGGTCTGGGGGTGGCACCCAAGGGAATTCGACCTCCGAGCTACACCCCCTGCCCTATTTTTTATTCTTTATTTTGAAACCGGGTCTCACTGAGTTGCAGAGGGCCTCACTAAGTAGCTGAGGTTGTCCGCAAACCGCGATCCTCAGATCTCAGCCTCCCGAATGCTGGGATTACAAGCGTGCGCCATCACGCCCAGCTTGTGCTTTTTCTTTCAAAAGTTCATCTTTAGCTGGCCATGGTGGCGCACGCTTGTAATCCCAGCATTTGGGAGGCAGAGGCAGGAGGATAGCAGTTTGCAGACAGCCTCAACTCCTTAGTGAGGCCCTCTGCAACTCAGTCAGACCCTGTTTCAATATAAAGAATAAAAAATAGGGCTGGGAGTGCAGATCAGAGGTAGAATGCCCCTGGGTTTCATCCCTGGTACTGCAAAAAAAAAAAAAAAAAAACAGCCACGCATGGTGGTGCGCACTTGTAATCCCAGTACTTGGGAGGCTGAGACAGGAGGATTTCAGGTTCAAACTCAGCCTCTGAAACTTAGGCTGTCAGCAACCTAGTGAGACCATATTTTCAAATAAAAATAAAATAGGTCTAGGGGTATTCCCTGGAGATTTAAGGCCCCTGGTTTCATTCCTACTACCACAAAAAAGTTAATCTTATGACTACACAATTTGAGCAAACCTAGGACTACTAACTTCTGATTTGTTGACGTGCGGGTGTCATCAATTCCGAGCTTTTGTTATATGTTGGTTACAAATTCATCACAATATGAAATAAAAAGTTCTTGATGACTTCAGTGAAGTCCCTCTTGTACTCACTCCCCTCCTACCAGACCCCAAGTACAGGGAATTGAAGCCAGGGGTGTTCTATTGCTGAGCTACATCCCAGGCCCTTTTTACTTTTTATTTTGTTCTGAGTCTTGATAAGTTTCACAGACTGACTTCAAACCTGGGATCTTCCTGCCTCAGTCTCCTGAGTCACCAGGATTACAAGAGTGCGCCACCATGCCCAGCCCCTGTACTCACTTTTCATATAAATTTCTTCTCCAAACTTGGCACTCTTGCAAAGTTAAAGACAAAGAACTTGCTTAGTTAGCTTCTGCTGTGTAGACACTTTTAAGACCTATTCATGTCTCCCATAGTAGAGCACCCAGGAATCTAGCACCCAGAGACCTAGCAAGAGTACCCTATCCTTTCAAATCAGCTCTTCACAGGGTGGTTTTATAATCCTATTTTAAATACACAAAAACCATATCCCAAACCCATAATAAATTATTTTTGTAGTTCCTTCAACATCTTATTTTCACAATTTCCAAATTTGTGATTCCTTTCTCTGAAATACAACTTAATTTGGGAAGCAGTAAACAATAATATGGGAAATTTTAAGACATGTTGAGATTAGAAAAGTCAAAATGGTCATTGTCCTCTACCTTTTGTTTTTGTGCTGGTACTGGGGGTGGAACCCAGGGGCTTTTCTACCTCTGGGCTATACTCCCAGACCTATTTTATATTTTATTTGGAAACAGGGTCTCACTAAGTTGCTGAGAGCCTCACTAAGTAGCTGAAGCTGGCTTCAAACCTGTGTGATCCTGTGTGATCCTGTCTCAGCCTCCCAAGCGCTGGGATTACAAGCATGCACCACCACACCCAGTGTTTCCTCTACCCTTTTTAACTGAGATGGTGATTCAAACTTTAGTCTATCTACATTAAAATCACTGACTGTAAACCGGGCGTGGTGGCGCATGTTTGTAATCCCAGTGTTTGGATTGAAAAGACAGTCAAGCTTTTCCCAAGCAGATGCTCTCACCTAAGAATGGTCTGTAGAGCAGCAACTTAGTGAGACCCTGTTTCCAAATAAAGTAGAAAATAGGTCTGGGAGTATAGCCAGAGGTAGAAAAGCCCCTGGGTTGCACCCCCAGTACCACACACACACACACACACACACACACACACACACACATCACTGACTGCACCCAGCTTTAACAAATTCTTAAATTTTTCTAGTGGGCCTAGAAAAACCCTTTGAGGACTACTGCTTTAGAAAAAGGTGTTTTAATAAAAAGAAAACAGAAATGGTGACCCAGAGGATTTGCCATTCACCAGAGCAGTAAGAAATAGATTGAGGGAGTCAGGTGAGGTGATGCACACCTGTAATCCTAATACTTGGAAGGAAAGCTGAGAGAGGAAGATCACAGGTTCAAGGCCTCCAGTCCCCCCCCCAAAGATAATGTTATTAAACATCACACTGACACTTCTGATTCAAATTCAAGACTATAGGAATTTAGAAAAATTAGTAATTTATGGGCAGAATATGATTTTTATAAATCTATATATTATGGGATGATTAAATCAAGCTAATTGATATATCTATCATCTTATTCCTTATCATCTTATCATCTTATTCCTTTCTTCATAATGTAAATATTCAGAATCTGTAAATTTTTTTTTTTTTTTTTTTTTTTTTTTTTTTTTTTTTTTTTGGTGGTACTGGGGTTCTGGAAGCCCTTCTACCTCCGGGCTCCACTCCCAGACCTATTTTATATTTTTGAAACAGGGTCTCTTATGCCAGCGCGACTGGCTTCGAACCTGCTCGATCCTCCTGTCTCCGCCTCCCCAGCGCGGGGATTACAAGCGTGCGCCACCACGCCCAGCTCAGTCTCCGCCTCCCCAGCGCGGGGATTACAAGCGTGCGCCACCACGCCCAGCTCAGAATCTGTAATTTTAACAATTTTGAAATATATTACTATTTGTAGTCACTATGCTGCGCAATTGATCTCAGTAACATTACCTCTTACTGAAACTTGATACACTTGACCAGCATCGCCTCACCTCTACCCTATCACTAATTACAGTAGTCACACAACCAGTCACAGAGTTAAATTCAGCTAAGTAGTTATGTTCCTCATAAAGAAATCATTTGTTCTTGAGCCTTGTGTCATGTAGTTGGTGGCTTATTCAGGAAGGCTTAGGACAGAGTAGGTCCTAATATCATTCCTACAGTTAATCAGATAATGTGTATAGTCCTTGGGTATGTTCTGTGATACAAACCAGGTAGAAATTTTAGTCATATTGGTCTCTGCTCTACAGACCATTCTTAGGTGAGAGCATCTGCTTGGGAAAAGCTTGACTGTCTTTCCTCAGTCATCCACACCTTCCTTGTACAGACGCCTATTTCAACAGGCAAGAGACAACCTGCTGTTGCTCCAGGCAGGAAACAAGGGCACTGGCACTAAAAAGGCTTTCCCTACCAGGCATGGTGTGCATGCACACTTGGAGGACAGCCTCAACAAGTAGTGAAACTCTCATCAACCCAGCAAGCCCCTGTTTCAAAATAAAAATGAAATAGGCCTGGAGGTATAGCTCAGAGATAGAATTCCCCTAGGTTCAGTCCCCAGTGACACAAAAAATACAAAATAAATAAATAAAATAGGGCTGGGGATATAGCTCAGAAGTAGAATGCCTCTGGATTCAACCCCCAGTAACACACACACACACACACACACACACACACACACACACACCTGGGAAAGCCAGGCATGGTGGCGCACACCTTATAATCCCAGTACTTGGGAGTTTGAGACAGGTGTAGCACAGGTTTGAGGCCAGCCTCAGCAATTTAGCAAGATCCTCAGTAATTTAGTGAAATCCTAATTCCATATAAGAATAAACTGGGCTGAGGCTACAACTCAGAGGTAAAACACCTCTTGATTCAGTCCCTACTACACACCCTTATCCCCCCCCCACACACACACACACAAAACAGGAAGTTTTAAGAACTTCAGAAGCCAAGTGCAGTCCTGGTACTTGGAAGTACACCCAGGTTCAAGGCCAGCCTCAGTAACCTAGTGAGATTCCATTTCAAATTAAAAAGTAGAGCCAGGCGTGGTGCTGCATGCTTGTAATCCCAGTACTTGGGAGGATGAAACATAAGACAGTCTCAGCTACTTAATGAGGCCCCCCACAACTTAGTGTGAGACCCTGTTTCAAAATAAAGAATAAAATATAGAGCTGGGGGTGTAGCTCAGAGGTAGAATGTCCATGGGTTCCATCCCCAGTGTACTAGTATTGGGAAGAGGTTTTAAAATTTATTAATTTATCAGTATTGGGAACGAAGTCCAATTTTAAAATATATATCTTCTTTACTAAGAAAGCCAGGGCTAGCTAGAAGGAAGAAGGGGACTTGTAATTTACATGTTAAAAGAGAAAGAAGGCTGGAGCCAGAGAAGGGAGGAAATCCCAGATCCTGGAGTAACAAGTTCACACATCTTGGGGGATGAAACAAAAGGTAGAGGCCTGTGTTTGGAGACAGGATGGCTCTCCCTCCTGCCCCAAATCAGGCTGCAGAGATAGCAGAAGCAGAGCCGGGGCTGGAGATAAGGGGTAGCATTATCTCCAGATCAAAGGACCTGCTGTGGACTTGGCCAGGATAAAACACTTAGTAAACTGGAGTTCTTTGGCATTTTCATTCGAATTGCCCCCCTGTGCCCCGCTCTGGCACAGGGCTGTAACTATCTCTATATTTCTACCTTTTTAATAAACTTCTTTAAATCTTCAGCAGCTGTCCAAGCGATGAATATTTATTCTTAGCTTAGGACAAGAATCCACGGTTGTTCTGTTTGTCTGTTTGTGTGGTGGTGGTGGGGGGAATTACTTCTCCCCACGCACACACCACGCACATTTCACCCCGCAACACCCAGCACCACAAAAATAATAAACAAACGAGCTAGGAGAGCCAGGCATGGTAATGCATGCTTGTAATCCTAGTACTTGCAATGCTGACACAGGAGGATGGAAGGTTCGGGGCCAGCCTCAGCAGCTTAGCAAGACTCTCGGCAATCTAGCAAGACCTTGTTTCAAAAGAAAATATAAAGTAGGGCTGGGGCACTACTCACAGGGAGAATGCCTCTAGCTTCAATCTCCACTACTGAAAAAGAAAAAAAATGGTAGGAGTTAATAGTTCTGGGTTCAATCCTCGGTACAAAAACGAAAGAAAAGAAAAGAAAAGAAAAGAAAAGAAAAGAAAAGAGAAAAGAAAAGAAAAAAGAAAGAAAGGAAGGAAGGAAGGAAGGAAGAGAGAAAGAAAAGGAGGGAATCACTGCTTTGATCAAACAGGATTCATTCTCTGAAACAGTCTCACATGGTTTGGGTGGCCATTTTTGCATCTCTGAAGGAAGAAATACCTGGCCTTGCTGATGTAAGAAAGATAGCAGAACACATGGTTCCAAATGTGAAGACAAAGCCACTGTGAATATATTAAGAATAAAGTCTTTACTATCGGAATCAGACCTTACACAATCTACGCGTGGTGAAAGTGAGGGTCTGAAGGGGGTACAGAGCACAAGGAGCGGGCATTCACCAGTGCCCGGCAGTGCGGTGTGGGTAGAGCCGAGCCGCAGGAGCCCCAGGGGCTCCCAGCGTCCTCTGGAGAGGCCTCTCGAAGCTGGTTGTCTCTGCGTAGCCATGATCCCTGGGGCCGAAGCTGGTTGTCTCTGTGTAGCTGTGATCCTTGGGGCGAGCTCAGAGTCCCACGTGAGCCGTGACCTGCTATTGGTGACAGGACCAGCAGGTGGCAAGAGAGGCAAACTGCAGGTTGACTGAGCATGCGCGGACTCGCATCTCTGCCTAACGTGTCTCCCAAGCGCAGAGCACGGCCAGAGCACAGTTGCCTCAGCTTCATCCGCTCTCTCAATCACACACGCATTCCTGGGGCCCAATTCTAACCTGGAACCATAGAGGAAAGAGGATCCTGGGAAATGTAGTTCCCATCCCTAGTCAAGAAATAGAATAAGCAAGCTCTACTACTAGAAGGCTTAGCTGTGCGTGGTGGCACACACTTGTAATCCCAGTACTTGGGAGGCTGAGACAGGAGGATCACAGGTTCGCAGCCAGTCTCAGCTACTTAGGTCCTCTGCAACTTAGTGAACCCTGTTTCAAAATAAAGAATAAAAAATAGGGCTGGGTTGTAGTATGATATATAGTATGATATCAATTGACGATTTCTCAGAACCTTTCACTTTCTTATTATACATTTTCTTAATATGGTGACCCAGGCCTCTTTCTCACTTAATTCTGAGACTTCTTTTCTATACAGATAAATTGGTAATAAGCACAGATTATTAAAAAAGAATTAGGAACAAAATAATAAAAATAATTTTTAAATAATACAGAAAGGCCAGGCATGGTGGCACACACCTATAATCCCAGTACTTGAGAGGCTGAGACAGGGGGATCACAGCTTTGAGGACATCCTCAGCAAGTAGTGAGACTCTTATTAGCCAAGTGAGACCCTGTTTCAGAATAAAATAGAATAGGGCTGGAGGTATAGCTCAGGGTAGAATGCCCCTGGCTTCAATCCCCAGTACTACACATAAAAATAATGATAATACAGAAATGTGTGTGTGTGTGTGTGTGTGTGTGTGTGTGTGTGTGTGTGTGTGTTTTACTGGTGATTGGCATTATACTTCTGAGCTACACCATCAGACCTATTTTGTTTTATTTTGCTTTGAAGTAGAGTCTGACTAGGTTTCTGAGCGTCTCGTGACATTGCTGAGGTTGTCCTCAAACCCGTAATCCTTCTGTCAGTCTCCCAAGTACTGGGATTACCGGCATGCACTATCACGCTGGTTTCTTCCTGAGCTTCTCTGTACTGCTGACCACAGACCCCTCCTGTGTGTCTGCCCCATTATGCTGCCTGCACCCCAGGACTCCCATCCACCACACAGCACATTTGCCTCAGCTGACTCTCTCAGTGAGATACCCACAGGTTTCTGTGGGCCTTTCCCTCTGCTATTGAAAGTGCTGTTTTCACAAAACTATGCACAGAATGCATTATCTCTTGGGTAAATAGACCAAACAATAAATGCTATTTTAGAAATAAAGCATTCAGTTAGGGCACAGTGGCTCATGCCTGTAATCCCAGGATTTGGGAGGCTCAGACAGAAGGATCCTCAGGAGTGAGGTCAGCCTCAGCCACTTAGGCATTCTGAAATTTAGTGGTGGCTCATGCCTGTAATCCCAGGATTTGGGAGGCTCAGACAGGAGGATCCGCAGGAGTGAGGTCAGCCTCAGCCACTTAGTAGGCATTCTGAAATTTAGTAAAAATAAAAAATAAAATAGGGCTGATCAAATAGGGCTGGAGGTGTGGCTCAGGTAGAACGCTCTTGGGCTCAATTCCCAGGACCAGGAAAAAAAACAAAAAAGAAGAACTCGAGCATTCATTTGAAATATTCTGAGGCCTCTTAGTACTGGGGGTGTATGTGTGTGTGTTACTGGGGGTGAAACCAGGGACATTCTACCTCTGAGCTACACCCCCAGACCTATTTAATTTAGAAACAGGATCTCACTAAGTTGCCAAGGCTGGCTTCAAACCTGCAATCCTCCTGTCTCAGCCTCCCAAGTACTGGAATTACTGGTACGTGCCACCACCACACTCAGATTCTTAGAACTGTTAATTCTATAAATTACAGAATACCAGAATAATAATGACAACAAAAAATAAGACCCACTTATAATCACTACCCTCATGAAATTTATATTCCAGTAAAAGAGATAAGCTCTCTAGGAGAATACAAGGAATGATGGGAAAAGTGCCTCAGGATAAGAACAGATGAGGTATATGGAAGTGAAGACAAGGATACATTTCTTCCTAAATGAAGGGTCAGGTATCGCGGAATGGGAGAGAAACAGTGTCAGCAATTGCAGCCACTGGGGAAGAGTCCCTCCCTCTCCGGGAGCGACGCGAGCTCAGTAGCTACCAACATGGACTTTTGAGCCTTGTGAAAAGTGGTGTAGAGAATGGTGTAGAGATCAGCAGGTCAGAAGAAGCAAGACAAAGTGTAGTGAGAGAGAAAAAGAGAGAGTAGGCGAAGACTACTGGGGTCACTAGTTCCTAATCCCTCTTATGCTAATGTACTACTAGTTTAATAGGGTCTGTTTGCAGAAGCCAACACATTCCCATATTCCCATCTGCATGTGAATTAGGTCTCTAAACTGACTTTAAATTTTTTTTTTTTTTTTTTTTTTTTTTTTTTTTTGCGGTACTGGGGGTGGAACCCAGAGGCTTTCTACCTCCCGGCTATACTCTATACTCCCAGACCCATTTTATAATTTATTTGGAAACAGGGTCTCACTAAGTTGCTGAGAGCCTCACTAAGTAGCTGAGGCTGGCTTTGAACCTGTGCGATCCTCCTGTCTCAGCCTCCCAAGCGTGGGGATTACAAGCGTGCGCCACCATGCCCAGCGTCTTTTAAAATTTTTAAATCACAAACCAATCCTATAAGACAAATATTCTTTAATCCAGTGACTGCATTAATCTTGCTTAAACTAATGTTTCATTTTATTTTTTCTTCTTCGCTTCATTATTTTGTACAAAAGAGTCTACCTCTGAGCTACATCTCCAGCCCTTTTTTATTTTTATTATTTTTAAAATTTTGGTTTTAGGTGTTTTTTTTTTTTTTTCCCCCGTGTATGGTACTGGGGATTGAACCCAGGGGCATTCTATCTCCAAACTACACCCCAAGTCCTATTTTATTCCTTATTTTGAAATAGGGTCTCACTAAATTGCGGAGGGCCTCACAAATTGCTGAGGCTGGCCACAAACCTACAATCTTCCTATCTCAGCCTCCCAAGTACTAGGATTACAAAGGTGTACTACTATGCCTGGCTATTTTTTTCTTCTTTTTCGTGTGTGTGTGTGTGTGTGTGTGTGTGTGTGTGTGTGTGTGTGTGTTACTGGGAATGGAACCCAGGGACATTCTACCTCCAAGCTACACCCTCAGCCCTATTTTATTGCTTATTTTGAAACACTGTCTCACTATGCTTCCCAAGGCCTCACAAGTTGCTGAGGCTGGCTGCAAACCCGATATCATCCTGTCTCAGCCTTCTGAGTACTGGTATTACAAGCATATGTCACCACACTCAACTATTTTTTTACTTCCTAAAAATATACTTTTTAAAGTATAATAACGAAGTTCAGAGTGATAGGTATACCCATGCACACAGCACTAGATGTGTTTCCTTCCAAATCAATCCCATCCTACTCCCTCCACTCTCCCTATACATGTCATTGACATTAGTGTCAATAATTTCATGTATGTACATAGCACATATATGAAACTGTTTCCCTTAGACTGAACTGTTTCCTTCATAAAATCTCCTCCTCCTCCCACATTCTTCCACGATTTTACTGGGATATCTCCTTATTTATCTTTTTTTATTTTTTTTCTTGCGATACTGGAGATGGAAGCCAGGGGCATTCTACCTCAGAGCTACACTTCCAGCCCTATTTCTTATTCTTTATTTTGAAACGGGGTCTCACTGAGTTGCAAAGGGCCTCACTAAATAGGTGAGGCTGTCCGCAAACCCAGATCCTCCTGTCTCAGCCTCCCAAATGCTGGGATTACAAGCGCGCGCCACCACACCCGGCCTTTCTCCTCATATATCTAAAGCCTCTTTTATTTCCCAATTTCTACCTTCCACATATGAGAATTAACATAACCCATCATTCTCTGAGACTGGCTGATCTCACTTAGCATAATACTATTTAGTTCTATTCATTTTTCAGAAAATGACATAATTTTGTTCTTTATGGCTGAGTAAAATTCTATTGTGTGAATATTCTACTGTTTAATCATCCATTCATCTGTTGATGGATACCTATGCTAGTTCCATAAACTGGCAGCTGTGGTTTGTGCTACTATAAACATGGATATGCATGTATCAGTAATAGTCTGATTTCAATTCTTTTGGAAAGATACTGAGAAGTAGAATAGCTGGTCATATCAAAGTTCCATTCCCAGTCTTCTGAGGAATCTCTACCCTGATCTCCATAGTGGTTGTACTCATTTGCAATTCTACCAACAGTGTATAAGCGTTCCTATTTTCCCTCATCCTCACCAGAATTATTCTTGATAATTGCCATTATTTTTTATTTTGAAACAGAGGCTCAATAGATTGCTGAAGGTCTTGCTAACCTTTTGAGCTGGTCATAAATCTGCAATTTTCTTGTCTAAGCCTCCCAAGAATAGTATTACAGGCATGAACCACTGCACTTGGCTAATGTTTTGATTTTTTATGTTTGAGTTGGCTACTCTGAAGTTGATTTTTAAGCCTTTTTTCTTGGTAATCCTGTCTCCTAGCCTTCCTTTAAGATTAGTGGTTTCAGGATTTGAAGAACGAGCAATAATATGTACAGAAAGAAATCCTAGGCTATAACATGCAGTACAACAAAACTAAACACTTTTCTTAGTGGGTAAATAAAACAAAAATAGAGCTGGGTATAGTGGCACATACTTATAATCCCAGTACTTGGAAGGCTGAGATAGGAGGATCACAGGTTCTTGGCCAGACTCAGCTGTTTAGTGAGGCCCTCTGCAACTTATTGAGACCTTGTTTCAAAATAAAGAAAAAAAAATAGGGCTGGGGGTATAGCTTGGAAGTAGAACGCCGTTGGGTTCAACTCCCAGTACCATTAAAAAAAAAGAAAGGAAGAAAAGAAAACAAGCAGAGTATTTTGAAGATATCCACTACAATTTATATAAAAAAGATACAAATTAAGTTAATAAAACATTTGATCAAAAATCCCACCTGTATTTAATGGCTCCGGCTGTGGATGCAGGCACCATGGCAGCACCATCTTGCTTCACCATGCTGGGACTGCCAAAGACCCCCCAGAAAAAAAAGTCAATGACTTGAAACAAAGTAAGCAGCTGCAGCTCATCGCAATTGTAAGTGTTTGGCCTCTCCTGCTCTCCTGGCTACAACTTGCAGCACTGACAGCCAAGCTCAAGGTCCAGAGATCCAGAGTGGCACTCAACAACACTCTTCTTCCGTCATACATATCTAATATCTTTTCTCCATCACTTATGTTTTTTTTTTCTTTTCTTTGTCATATATTAAAGCCACTGCATATCTCTATACTAAATATTCTACATTGGTTACTAGATACTACTACATATTCACTATCTTTAGTCTCTAAAGATAGTGAATTACCTAACTCATACTCTCATCCTATTTAATAGGATAAGACAACTAGCCACCCTAACCAAAAGGAAGAGAAAATCAATCCAAATTACAAAAACAATAAAAGAAAAGGAGATATTACCACCAACAATGTAGATATACAGAGGATTATCAGAAACTATTTTGAAAAACTATCTTCCAACAAAATGGAAAATCTGGAAGAAATTGACAACTTTCTAGATAATTACACCCTTCCTAAATGCATAAAGAAGATATAGACAATTTAAACCAACCAATAGCAATCAAAGAGAATGAAGCAGCAATAAAGAGCCTACCATTAAACAAAACCCCAAGTCCAGATGGTTTCCCAAGTGAATTTTATAAAACCTTTATAGAAGAGCTAATCCTAATGCTCCTCAATCTAGTTCATGAAATAGAAAGAAACCAGACTCTCCAAGATACATTCTATGAAGTCAGCATTGCATTAATACTAAAACCAAATACAGACAGCTCAAGGAAAAAAAACTACAGGCCTATATTGTTGATGAACTTAGAAGCAAAAGTGCTCAACAAAATACTAGCAACACACATTCAAAACCACATCAAGAAAATCATACACCATGACCAAATACAGTTCATCCCACAGACACAAGGCTGGTTCAACATATGGAAATCAATCTATGTCATTCATCACATAAACAGAACCAAAGATAAAAATCACACGATAATTTCAATAGGTATTGAAAAAGCATTCAACAGAATCCAAAATCCATTTATGCTAAAAGCACTGCAGAGAATCAAAATGGAAGGAACATACCTCAACATCATAAAGGCAATCTACATAGGCCCACAGCCAACATCATATAAAATGGTGATAAACTTCAAGAATTTTCCCTAAAAACAGCAACAAGACTAAGATGTCCATTATCACTTGCTGCAAACTGCTCAATTGAAATTGCCGTGAGTCCACTCGCGATCGAATAATCTCAGAAAAGATGGGCGAAGGATTAGGGTGCCGTTCTGCAGCCGCTTGTCTGCAGCAATTCTTTCCCCTCTAGGAAATAAATTTCTTTAAGTTCCTATTTACGGCGCTTCTGGAAAGAATCTGACATGGACAAAAGCTTCTTGAGCTATTGACACTTTATTACAAGAACCCAGAAAATTTATATCCTTCACCAGTGGAATTAATAGTTAAAAAAAAAAAAGAAAGGAGTGTAATCACCATAAATCAATGATCAAGGTGAAAAAACAAGTTAGTCCAGCATTCAAGAGATTAGCTCGGAATCTTCTCTGGATCCCGCAGCAGATCCAGCTGTCCTTGCGAAGGGCAAATTCCAGAAGAAACGGCACGTCCAGGGCTTGGAGGTCTCTCATGGAATCTTCTTTAACTTTTTTGGAACTTTCCATCTTTAGGGCTTAGTCCATATGGGAGGCATGGGGAGATGTGGCGATCCAGGTGGATGTGATAGAATTCTCCCAAGTGTCGTCCTGCCTTGTCTTCTAAATTCTGAAAGCTTAAGCAAACTCACAACACAGTTTGGCAGATAAGACACCAAAATATACCATGAAGTTTTTAGATTTAGTTGTCAGATGTATTTCCTTAGCTGCTGAACACTTTTCCTCAAAAGATAGGCTTATTAGAAGCCTATTCCTCTTTTAATAATCCATTTCCACATCACAATCCTTCTGCAACCTGCTTTTAATCTTTCTAATTCCTTTCTTTCCCATTTGGGACAATCTTATGATAAGCTCTTCTTCATACAATAATCCTTTCTTATTCTCACCATATTTCCTTTCTTTTACACATTTATTATATCTATCCTTTGTTCTGGCATACTCATTTCTTAGCCACGTGGCACCTCCTTGTCTCGGGCAGCGCTCATACTGGGTGTAAAGGTTAAGAATCTTCCTAGCCTTCAGCTCTATTGTATTGGGCAGTATTAGCTGCTCATAAAGTTTATCTTCTCTGTATCTAGGCAGGATCGCAAGGATAAACAGTTACCAGTTGCCTCCCCTTTAGGGCTAATGGCTTCAGTTAACTTAATGCTTTTACTGTGTGTTAATGAAAGTCAGAAATAGAGGGGAAATCCGTGTTTTGTAATTGCTGTTACGGGAATGCTGCCACTGCATCTGAATTCTAACTAGATTTTATTACCATTTGAACAAAGCCGAGGATGTTTAGAGGCTTAGACAAATTACCAGAAAGTTTATTTTCCACGAACTCAGTTTCTCTCACTGTCCTGATTTTACACCACCGGAGCAATTTGTGCGGAGAGTTAAAAGAATCATTACCAAAAGAATAATAGTTATGAAAGAATATCTAAAAGTGGGAGGAGTACTTTGGCCAGAGACCACACCCTCTCTCGGGGCTTATTTCTCGCGTTGAGATCCTGCCGATTAGCTGCGTGGGAGACCACACAGATGCTGAGAAAAAGCAGGTGGTATCGGCAATCACTTTTTTTCGATATGGTACTTGAGACTCTAGCCAGAACAATAAGGCAAGAAAAGGAAATCAAAGGAGTACAAATGGGAAAAGAAGGACTAAAACTGTTACTAGTTGCAAATGACATACTATGCTTAGAAGATTCAATAAACTCAACCAAAAAGCTTATAGAACTGATCAACAAATTCAGCAGTGTCTGGATATAAAATCAATCTTAGGAAATCAGAAGCTTTTTTTTATGCCAATCATAAATCCCTCGAAAAAGAAATCCAGAAAACACTTCCACTCAGGATATCACACACACACACACACACACACACACACACACACACACACACACACACCACTTAGGAATAAAACTAACCAAGCTAACCAAGGAGGTAAAAGACCTCTACAAAGAAAATTATAAAACATTGAAAAATAAATCTAAGAAGACATTAGAAGATGGAAAGATCTTCTATGCTCTTGAATAGGCAGAATAAATATCATTAAAATGGTAATTCTCCCAAAAGTTATATACAGATTCAATGCATTACCTATTAAAGTACGTGTGTGTGTGTGTGTGTGTGTGTGTGTGTGTGTTACTGGGGATTGAACTCAAGGACATTATGCACCTGGGTCACACCCCCCAACCCTATTTTATTTTTTATTTTAAAACAGGATCTCACTAAGTTGTGGAGGACCTCACTAAGTAGCTAAGGTTGGTCTCGAGTCTGCAATCCTCCTGTCTCAATCTCCCAAGTATTGGGATTACGGACAAAGTCTTCATTTAAAATAAAATATTTTGTAACTGTTCACTCTTTTGGTATAACTATTCCAAATTAACATTGCTAAGAAATTTCTAAACTTATCAACCTCAAATTGAATAATGTGCAACATAGTTTCCAAATTTTCTATTCTAAATTTATAGCATGTACATACTAAAAGTGTGGATTTTAGAGTCATAAAGCTTTGTAGTTAGGACCTGGGAAGGTCATTAGCCTCTGTGAGACTTAGACTTTTCATCTGTAAAACAGGGATCATTGTAATGGCTTGTGCTTATTCTAGGACCCATTGACACTGAATAAGTCATTACAGTTTTGTTGTCCTTTCTTTAAGGCACATCTATAATTGAGCAAAACTGGTGTCTAATACCACTATTTGTTACCTGTTTTATCTGTTGATTGACACTTAGGTTGGTTTCATAATATGACTATTGTGAATTATGCTGCTATAACATGGGTATGCATGTATCACTACAGTGTTCTGATTAATTCTTTTGGAACAATATTAAGGAGTGGTATATATACCTAATGGCATTTTACTCAGCCATAAAGTAGAACAAATTTATGTCATTTGCAGGAAAATAGGTAGAAATGGAGAATATTATCCTAAGTGAAATTAGCCAGTCTCAGAAAGGTAAGGGTCAAGCCAGGCGTGGCAGAACATGCTAGTAATCCCAGTACTTGGGAGGCTGAGACAGGAGGATCACAGGTTCAAAGCCAGCCTTGGCAATTTAGCAAGACCCTCTGCAACTTAGTAAGACCTGTTTCAAAATAAGAAATAAAATTGTTCTGGGCGTGGTGGCGCACACTTGTAATCCCAGCATTTGGGAGGCTGAGACCAGAGGATCGCGGTTTGTGGCCAGCCTCAGCTACTTAGTGAGGCCCTCTGCAACTCAGTGAGACCTGGTTTCAAATTAAAGAATAAAAAATAGGGCAGGGGGTGTAGCTCAGAGGTCAAATGCCCCTGGGTTCCATCCCCAGACCCGAAAAAAAAAAAAAAAGAACGGAAGAAAACTGGGTTGGGGTTGTAACTTGGAGGCAGAAGCCTCTGGGATCCATTGCTAGTGCCAAAAAAGGAAGGAAGGAAGGAAGGAAGGAAGGAAATCAAGGGTCAAATGTTTTTTCTTGTATGTAAAAGCTAGAGAGAGCCGGGCGTGGTGGCGCACGCTTGTAATCCCAGCATTCAGGAGGCTGAGACCTGGAGGATCGCGGTTTGCAGACAGCCTCAGCTACTTAGTGAGGCCCTCTGCAACACAGTGAGACCTGGTTTCAAAATAAAGAATTAAAAAAAAAAAATAGAGCAAGTGGTGTAGCTCTGAAGTCAAATGCCCCTGGGTTCCATCCCCAGACCCGCAAAAAAAAAAAAAAAAAAAAATTTAAAAAAATTTAAAAAAAGCTAGAGAGATAATAGGAAACAGAAGAAATTTTAGATAATTGAGCAGAGGGACCAGTAGAATGGTGGAAGGGAATAGGGAGAAGGAGGTTGGTAGGAGAAAGGGACAAATTAATGAATGAAACCGTTCAAATTGTGCTCTGCTCCTGTATGAAGGTCTCATTACCAATCTCTTAGGGTGGGTATCGGTGTGGGACTTGAAGGGAATCACACCAAGACCTGTGTGCATATTTGTTTGTATGACTTCAAGCCTCACTAAAATGTATAGTTATAAAGCACCAATAAGTATTTTTAAAATTCTCAAAGAAAAAACCCCATGGTGTCTTTGACTTGAAGCCTTAGAAAGTGATGGCAAAATACTGGCCGTAATTCTCATGTTTGCTACTTACTTACAGAATTTGGGATCTGATTTTGCCCATCTTACCAAGTAGTAAGTGAGCATATTACTGCTTTGTGAATGCTGGTTAAACACATAGGACATATGGGTCAGAGAGAAAGGACTCTTGCTCAAAGCACAGTAGGTAGCATGAGCTTTGGCCGACACCATGCAGGCACAGTTGGCATTGCAGCTGAGCTCAGAAAATTCACCGTATTTTTTGGCCACAGGGGAGATGGGTGTTGGGGACTGAAGCCCCGCCATCTTGGCATAGCCAACAAGAACCAAAGGGATGCGCAGGGCCCAGGGCCAACCCCTTCCTAGCTCCAAGAGAAGACTGGTATTATGCACAGATCGAAAAGTGACTTGAGGTTTAGGGGAAAATATTGTAAATGTGATAGTTCTTCAAACTTGACATAATACCTGAGCCTCTCAGTGTTTAGTGACTAAGTTATAGAATAAGTGAGGAATGTGCCTACAAACAATATAATTAGCAAATATACTTATTGATCAGTTTTGTCATAATTTTACTTTAAATTAAAATAAAACAGGGACACTAATTTCTTAAAGTTAAACCATACAGTGTGTGTGTGTGTGTGTGTGTGTGTGTGTGTGTGTGTGTGTGTGTTGTACTAGAGATTAAACCCAGGCACACTTTTTTTTTTTTGAGGGTCTGGGGATGGAACCCAGGAGCATTCTACCTCTGAGCTACACCCCCTGCCCTATTTTTATCCTTTATTTTGAAACTGGGTCTCACTGAGTTGTGGAGGGCCTCACTAAGTAGCTGAGGCTGTCCACGAACCACGATCCTCCGGTCTCAGCCTCCCGCCACCACGCCTGGGTCCCAGGCACACTTTACATCTGAGGTAGACCTCCAGCTGTATGTTATTGTTTATTTTATTTTATTTATTTATTTTATTTTTATTTATTTATTTTGTGGTACTGGGGGTAGAACCCAGAGGCTTTCTACCTCTGGGCTATACTCCCAGACCTATTTTTGGAAACAGGGTCTCACTAAGTTACTGAGAGCCTAAGTATCAGAGGCTAGCTTTGAACCTGTGTGATCCTCCTGTCTCAGCCTCCCAAGTGCGGGGATTACAAGCGTGCGCCACCACGCCCGGCTTGTTATTGTTTATTTTGAAACAAGTTCTCACTAAGTTGCTAAGGTTGGCCTTGAACCTGTGTTCCTCCTGTCTCAGCCTCCCAAGTACTGAGATTACTGACATGGGCCATCATGCCTGGCTAAATCATACATCTTGATTATTGCTGTATTTTATGAAACTATGGTAGTCCAAGTTCGCGCCTGTGCTGGGAACTAGAGACCTGTCTAAAGAACCTAGTCGTTTAGACAGCTAAACGGCCAACACTGACGTGCCATGTCTTGACATAACCGTAAACGTGCCAGTAATTACTGAATTTGCTTATTGCTCCTCAGTGACTTCAACAATTCAAGTTGTCATTTAGAGAGCAGTAACTACAACGAGTACCTAGATGTGCTATGTTTAACCTCAAACCCATAGGACTGCCTGGTGCCGTGGCACACACTTATAATCCTAGTACTTGGGAGGCTGAAACAGGAGGATCACATGTTCCAGGCCAGCCTTAGCTATCTAGAGAGACACTCGGTAACTTAGCAACACCCTGTTTCAAAATTAAAAATAAAGCCGGGCGTGGTGGCGCACGCTTGTAATCCCCGCGCTTGGGAGGCTGAGACAGGAGGATTGCGCAGGTTCGAAGCCAGCCGCGCGCGCTGGCTTAGGAGACCCTGTTTCCAAATAAAAATGTAAAAATAGGTCTGGGAGTGTAGCCCAGAAGTAGAAGGGCTTCCAGGAACCCCAGTACCACCAAAAAAAAAAAAAAAAAAAAATTAAAAATAAGAGTCAGGTGTGATGATGCTAGTCTGTAATCCCAGTACTTGGGAGACTGAGGTTTGAGACCAGCTTCAGCAATTTAGTAATACTCTCAACAATCTAGCGGACCCTGTTTTAAAACAAAAAAATAAATAAAAATAAAGACAGGCGAATCAAAAGGCTCTTTATCTAAAGATGCTAACCTGAGCACCTACCTGGACTCACTGCATGGCTGCTGTTTGGGAGGAGCCTGGTGGAGGAAAAGTCCCAGGGCTCAAGCTTCTCCAAAGACGCAGAAGACAGGGCCCCTGGCTGCTTCTCCCACACTGAGGATAGCCTCCTCTTGTCTGCCTGAGCCACCTCTCCACCACCTGCCTCTACAGCTTCAGAGTCCACCTCTGCTCTGAACTGCCTAACCCCACATCTCGTCCCACTTGCAATTGCTTTCTGTTTTCTGAAGGAAGCCCACCCCCACCCCTCCCACGGCTCCTCTGCCAGGACAGTCACAGTCACTAGATTCCTTGCACACCATCAAAGAAAAGGAAGGAGAAACAGACGCCTAGCACACACTGAACGGTCAGACAGAGATGGCAGAACCACCAGGACAGAAAGGACCAGCAAGTCCCCTGCAGGCCGTAGGAAGAGGGAGGGTTTTCCCTCACTACCGACCTAAGGAGCACTTCCCGCCTGGCCGCAAGGCGTTAGGGTGGGCTTGGGGTGAACAGGTGTGGCTGGGGGCTGGACGTACAAGGCCGGACCAAGGCCGGCAGCAGTGGAGGCTTGGGCCGGCAGGCTCTCTCCAGTGCCCTCAGCTTGCCTCCTTCCACTGCTGGCTTCCAGGATTCTTCCTCCTGTCCCATGAGGGGAAGGGGAGGGGCCTGACCTATCTTTAATAATTTTACTAATTTTTAAATACATTTACTAATAATTTTTAATAATTTTACTAATTGTCCTTTATTTCTTCAAGTCTATTTTTCTAAAATGTATATTAATTAGGTCAAATGTTGTAATTCTTAGATTGAGCTCCAAAGACCACTTTTTCTTTCATACTCTTCTTCTCTATTTCTTTGTTCATTCTGGGAAACTTCCTTGAAATACTTCTATCGATGATTTTTCAACAATTGTGTTTTTGCTTCCAAAAGATTTTGTGTCCTCTGCTGGCTCATTCTGCAGTTTCCAGAATAGTGTTTTCCTAGCGTAGTATCTAACATGGTTTTATAGATAAAATACCATTTTGAATTTTTCAGGAAACAGGGTTTTACCAGTGTTATAGGTTTTCTTCTCTTTCTCAAATTGGCTTCATTTTCACCGTGTGTGTGTGTGTGTGTGTGTGTGTGTGTGTGTGTGTGTGTGTGTGATCTTTTATGTATCTATATTTCATTCCAATGCCCTCCAGGGGTGATTCGCCTAGTTTTGCTTTGTTCATCTTGATATTTTACATTTTGATTATTCATTTTCTTTGTATTTCTGGAGATAAGTATTTGTCTGTTAATACCTACAAAATAAAAGATAGGCTCATCAGTGTGGATCCTGGCATGGTCTTCTCTTGCCATCTGTTGTTTCTCCAGAAAGTCTCCCCTCTAACTAGCAGCAATGTGTGTGCAGATGTGAGAGGGATGTTGATTGACCTACTTTATTTAGATTTTTTTTTGTAAAGAGAGAGAGGACAGTTTGGAGAACCATCAAAAACTTTGCTGGAGGACTCATTCTTGTAGTAAAAACCTTAGGTCTACCTGGGAAGTTCTTTAAATTTCTTTAGAAAACAGCCTCCACTCCTAGCCCCCCTGGTAATAGGACAGCATTTTTCTTCTTGTCTCACATATGTAAGACATAAATGCCCTGGAGCTCAACCCGTAACCTCAGCTGCATTGCAGGAAAACTAGATAGAGCTGATTATCTGCCACAGCAGGAGCCAAAGTCCTTCTCCTTCCATATCTCTCTTAGACCTTTTGCTTTTCTCTCATCCTGCAAATTCCTTCCAAATGGGATTCCTACTCATTTTTTAGAGCATGGAATAAATGACAAGTCATTAAAGAAATATTAAGCCACACTTGTAAGAAAAAGAAAGGACCTAGAGAGTTACTTTAATAAGGGCACCGCTTTTGGCTGACAGCATGTTCCCACTGCTTCACGGTAGCTGTAAAGTTCACATCTTTACAGAGTGTAAGGGAGATAACTCAACCCAGGTCTTAAATAAGATCCGCCCTGTAATAAGCTGAGGGTGTTCTCTCAAACTCAGGATGACTTGAAAAAGGGATGGCCCATCTAGAATTATAGCTCAGTTGAGCCAAGTGTGGTGGCACATACCTATAATTTCTGGGTCTCAGGAGGCTGAGGAAGAAGGATTGAAAGTTTGAGGCCAGCCTCAGCAAATTAATGAGACTCTGTGTCAAAATAATGATAAAAATTAAAAAATGGCTGAGTAGCTCAGAGGTAAAGAACCCCTGGTTGAACACCCAGTCGTGAAAGTGCCGGGCGTGGTGGCACATGCTTGTAATCCCCGCGCTTGGGAGGCAGAGACAGGAGGATCACGCTGGTTCGAAGCCAGCCGCACGCGCTGGCTTAGGAGACCCTGTTTCCAAATAAAAATATAAAATAGGTCTGGGAGTGTAGCCCGGAGGTAGAAGGGCTTCCAGGAACCCCAGTACCACCAAAAACAAAACAAAACACAAAACACCCAGTAGTGAAAAATAATCATTATTTTCTCAAAGTTTTAGTTGAGTCTCATGTAATATCCAGAGAAATTAAAAACTTGAACTTAATTTATTGTGGTCCCGGGCTTTTAACAACCTCAGACACCAATGCAAATCCTTTCTGGAGGTAATTACAGATGGCCTTTGACTTTGATCGTTTGACTGAACAATTCTTCCACTTTATGATAGTGCTGGTGTGGCACACATTTAGTAGAATCCATATTTCGAATTTTGATCTGTTCCTGGGCTAGTGATATGCAGCATGGTGCTCTTTCAAGATGCTGAGCAGTGGTAGTGAGCTCTATCTCCTAGCCAGCCATGTGATCAACGCGCTGGTATTAGAAAATTGCTCTGGTATTAATTTCCAAATGTAAAAAGCAGTAAAAGTCTGGGCACTCCACAGGCACTCAGGCAGGGTGGAACGGCAGCTGTTACGCTGCAGAGCTCTTCTCTCTCTGCCCTTTGTTCTAATTATTAACCTGTGGTAAGAATGTAAAGGAAATCAATGCCTCTGTTTGCCTCCTCTTCTCTGTGACCTGGCGTGGGTAAAGGAAAGGTAAATTCTGCTGCTTAAAAGCACCCATAGTGATGAGCAACCAATATAGCCTAATACAATAGAGATAGAAACAAGATAGTTTTTTTTTTTTTTTTTTTTTTGGTGGTACTGGGAGTGAAACCCAGAAGCCTTCTACCTCTGGACTACACTCCCAGGCCTATTTTATATTTTATTTGGAAACAGGGTCTTGCTAAGTTGCTGAGACCCTCACTAGGTAGCTGAGGCTAGCTTCGAACCTGCACTATCCTCCTGTCTCAGCCTCCCAAGGGCGGGATTACAAGCGTGCGCCACCACGCCTGGCCAACAAGATAGATTTTTTACCCCTGCACTTAGTAATTGCACTGTCTGGAGACAAAGGGGCACCACCTGGCAAAAAAAAGTTACTAGCCTTGCTGATAAGAACAGCCGGGTTGAAGAGACAGGCAGAGGTCCACTTGGCTCTTCAGCGAGCCTCAGGCATGCTGCTTTTCTTCTCTTCCCTTTCTGTTTCCTAATGATTTTTGTAAAAAGAATTGTTAAAGCTGCACCAAGCTATTAGTTTTAACTTCCCTATTTAACAGAGTCTAGTTGAATAGAGAATAAAGAGCCCACAGCACCATTAAAGCCAAAGCAATCATGAGGGTAAACAATTGATACTCTAGAGTTTAGAACTGCTGAGCTATGATATTTATTATGTTGGTATTGCAATGTTTTTAACTTATGATGGATATGTTGGGACATAACCCCATTATACGTTAAGGAGTATCTGAATCTTCAAAGTGTTTAATCATCATCATCATCTTCTTCTTCTTCTTCTTCTTCTTCTTCTTCTTCTCCTCCTCCTCCTCCTCCTCCTCCTCCTCTTCCTCCTCCTCCTCTTCCTCCTCCTCCTCTTCCTTCTTCTTCTTTTCTTTTGTGGTACTGGGGGTGGAACCCATGGGCTTTTCCACCTCCAGGCTATTCTCCCAGACCTATTTTATACCTTATTTGGAAACAGGGTCTCACTAAGTAGCTGAGGCTGACTTTGAACCTGTGCGGATCCTCCTGTCTCAGCCTCCCAAGCGCTGGGATTACAAGCATGGGCCACCACACCCAGCTCACAAGAGCTTAATTTTCAAACACTTTGCCTAACAAAGATATAATCAGGTAATCTCCTAAATTAGTTTCTTTTGTGGCTTGGATCTGCAATATCCCCCAAAGACTCACATGTTGAAGGTTTGGCCCCAGTGTTCAGAGGTGGAGGTTTTAGAAAATAACTGGGTCATGAGGGCCAACAGTATCTTTATCCATTGATGATCCGTGATTTGACTGGGTGATTGGGAGATGGTTGAAACTGTAGGAGGTGGGGTCTAGTTGAAGAGAGTGAGTTAAAGGGGGGAATACTCTTGGGGACTACATTCTGCCCATCTCACTTTCTCTGCTTCCCAGCTACCTGGAGATGAGCAGCATCACTTTACCATGCCCTTCTGCTGTGCTCTTTGCATTGCTTAAGGCCCAAAGCAGTGGGCCAGCATCTCCTCCTCCTTTGTAATGGTTTGGATTTAAAATTTTTATTATTTATTTATTTATTTTTGTGGCACTAGGCATTGAACCCAGGGACATTATACCTCTGAGCTATACCTCCAGCCTTATTATTATTATTATTATTATTATTATTATTATTAAAATAGGGTCTAGGTCGTTAAGAGTCTCACTACTTGCTGAGACTGTCCTTGAAGCTGCGATTCTTCTGTCTCAGCCTTCCAAGTACTAGGATTACAAGAGTGCGCCGCCATGCTGGCTTGGTTTGGATTTAGGTTGTTCCCCTAGCCCTCAGGGAAACAGGGTAGCAATGTGGGAAGTAGGGCTTTGTTGTAATCTCAGCAGCAAATAAATCCATAGAAATTGATTTGATCTGGGTCGTGGCCTGGGCCATAGGGTGTGGTGGAGAGGGGGCCCAGGGGATGTGGCTTGGGATTATTTATGGTTCCTCCTCCCCTTGTTTGCTCTCTCTTGCTTCCAGCATGTGCTATCTCTCCACTTCTTGCCACCATGCCCTGGGATCCATAGATCCCAACCATACAAAGACTGAACCCAAAATTTCCAATAAAATCATGAGCAAATAAATCTTTATTCCTCTAAATTGTATGGCTAGGTCTTGTAGATTACAGCAGCAGGAATGCTGACATCTTTTAAATTGTTTTCTCAGGTATCGGTCACAGCATGAAAAGCTATCATACTATCTATGAGCAGATCCTGAGACATTAGATATTTGAATTGTCAAAGGCAAATTCTTTTTTTTTTTTTTTTTTCGGTACTGGGGATGGAACCTAGAGGCAATTCTACCTCCAAATTATACCCTGAACCTGACTTTCATTTCTCCTCCTCCTCCTCCTCCTCCTCCTCCTCCTCCTCCTCCTCCTCCTCCTCCTCTTCCTCCTCCTCCTCTTCCTCCTCCTCCTTCTTCTTCTTCTTCTCCTTCTTCTTCTTCTTCTTCTTCTTCTTCTTCTTCTTCTTCTTCTTCTTCTTCTTCTTCTTCTTCTTCTTCTTTGTGGTGCTGAGGATTAAACCCAGGGGCATCCTACCCCCGAGCTATACCCCCAGCCTGATTTTTTATTCTTTTTTTTTTTCTTGAAGCAGGGTCCCACTAAGTTTTATAGGGCCTCACTAAATAGCTGAGGCTGGCCGCAAACCGGTGATCTTCCTGTCTCAGCCTCCCAAGTACTGGGATTACAAGTGTGCGCCACCATGCCTAGCTTATTTCTTATTTTGAAAGAAGGGCTCACTAAATTGCAGAAGGTCTCACTAAGTTGCTGAGGCTGGCTTCAAACCTGTGATCCTCCTGCCTCAGTCTCCCAAGTGTTATATTCCGCCAGAGCGAGAATTCAAGAAATCACAGAAGTCCACACCTGTAGCCAATAGAAGCCTTTATTAAGCTGGCCAGTGCCAACCCTCCATATCCAAAATGAACACTTGCAAGAAGGCGCGCCTTTAAGGGGTTAGGCAGGATTTATAAAGAAAAAAACACAGACATTACATAAAGGACAATAGCAGGTGCTCATTTCAGTTGAGGCCGCTAGCAAACCGTGTCAGGCATTGATTGGCTATTGCCAAGGCTTAGGACACCGTGGTCTGCGAAACAGAATGTTGGTTAGTTCTCCAGGCTCCTGGGGACCTGACCTTTAAGCTGATTGGCTGGCGAAGGTTCAGGGGAATTTTCAGTTACTGCAGGTTGAAGGCAGGGGTGAAGGTGGAGGCAAACATGGAGTCACTCTGGTTTCTAGGCCTTAACATTGTGGTTTTTACTAGAACACAAGTTCACTCGGAGGACAAAAATGGAGTATAGTTCGGTTAGGTGGCTTGCCTTTTACACAAGTAATGGAATTACAAGTGTGTGTAACCATGCCTGGCTAAACAAAGGCTAACTCTATAATCACTATGCTGGCCATTTTGTGTGTGTGTATGTGTGGTACTGGGGATTGGACCCAGCCGCATTCTACCCCCAAACTACATCCTCAGCCCTTTTTTTTTAATTCTTTATTTTGAAATAGGGTCTCACTAAATTGTGGAGGGAGTCACTACGTAGCTAAGGCTGACCACAAACCCACTATCCTCCTTTCTCAGCCTCCCAAGTACTGGGATTAAAAGCATGTGCCACCGTGCCCGGTTTATGCTGGTTATTGAAAGAAATGAACAAACAAGACTAAAAATGTCATCAGAAAATACAAAACTCAGCTGGAGGTGGTGGCGCATGCTTATAATCCCAGAATTCGGAAGGCCGAGACCCGAGGATCATAGTTGGTGGACAGCCTCAACTACTTAGTGAGGCCCTCTGTGACTCAGTGAGACCTGGTTTCAAAAGACTAAAAATAGGGCAGGGGTGTAGCTTGGAGGTTGAATGTCCCTGGGTTCCATCCCCAGACCCACACACACACAAAAAAAAAACTCTGAAAAGTAATGTCTAGAAGTGGCTAAGAATGGATCAGACCTTTCTTCTTTTCTTTTATTTATTTTTTTTGTGGTGCTGGGGATTGAACCCAGGGGTGTTCTACCTTTGACATATGTACACTTCCAGCCTTATTTTATTTTCTATTTGAAACAGTGTCTCACTAAGTTTTTGAAGCTGGCCTTGAACCCGAGATTCTCCAGTCTTAGGCTTGCAAGTACTGGCGTTTCACACCTGTGTCACCATGCCTGGCCAGCCTTTTTATCTTGATAGTCTAACAGGAGAGCTAGTAGCCCATCAAGGACTTAGAAAATGGTAAATATTAGTGAGGAATGACAGACTGAACACTTACTATATGCCAACTGTTCTCGTTTGCTAGAGAGAGCTGCCATAACAAGATACCACAGACTGATGGTTTAAGAGATAGGAGAAACCAAACTATTCCTCCTCTTTTCACATCCTCAACACAACATAGAAAATTTCTGACACCAGATGTGTGGACATTTTCCTCACATACCAAGCAGTTCTAGATACCAGTTGGGTGCCCTATAATTCTGACACTGCCAACCAGGAGCTAGAGTCAGACCTCACTTATTTATTTATTTATTTATTTATTTATTTATTTATTTATTTATTTTTGTACTGGGGATTGAACCTAGAAGCATTCTATCTCTGAAATATACCCCTTGCCCTATTTTTAATACTTTATTTTGAAACAGGATCTCACTCAATTGCTGAGGGACTTGCTAGGTTGCTGAGGCTAACCTCAAACCTTCAATCCTCTTGTCTCAGCCTCCCAAGTACTGGGATTACAGGCATGTGCCACCATGTTCAGCTTATACCCCAACTATTAAGAGTTCTGTTGTAGCCAGGTGTGGTGGCACATGCTTGTAATCCTGGCACTTGGAAGGCTGAGACAGGAGGATCATAAGTTTGCAGCCACATTTAGCAACTTAGTGAGGCCCTCTGCAATTTAGTGAGACCTGGTTTCAAAATTAGACATAAAGTAGGGCTGGGGGTGAAGCTCAGAGGTAGAATGCCCCTGGATTCAATCTTTAACACGCCCACACACAAAATTCCAGTTCTTCAAGATATCCCTCACTCAGGTAACAATCACACGTCACAGGTTGTTGCCTGTGCTTTTGACTAACTGGCTATAAATTGGCTACTCTTCAGGTTTGATAGTCTTCTTGAATGGCTCACAGAACTCAGGTAAACATTCAACTTATTCTTACCCATTATTAAAATGGACATTAGGAAAGGATGCAGACTGGCCGCCAAATGGAAGACATGCTTAGAGCAAGGTGTGGATCTTTGATGCTCTCTAGGCAGGATGCCATCTAAGCATCTCCCCATGTGCAGCAACCTGGAAGATGTTTGAACCCTGCTCTCTTTGGTTGCTCTGGAGGCTTCATCGTATAGGTATGATTGACTACAGTGATGGCCATTGGTACCAACTCAGCCTTCGGTGGTGCCGTGAGGTTGCCAGGTGAAGCTGGAAGTTCAAATCTGCTAATTGCACAGTTGGTTCTCCCTGGCATCTAGCCTCCCTCATGAGGCTGTCCAGGAGTCCACTCAAAGTCAACTCATTAGAAGAAAAGATGGACCTATCACCCAGGAAACCCCAAGGGATTTAGGAACTCCATGTCAAAAATCAGGGTCAAAGACCAAATATTAGAACAGAAAATTCTCTAGCACCTCTATCTATAAGGGGTTTTCCGAGTGCCTATGTCAGAACCAGTGGCAGAAACCAATATACATATTTCTCATTATTTGACATGTGAACAAAAGACACTTATTTTCTCACAGTTTTGCAGGGCTGGTTTGTCCTGAGGCCTCTCTGCTTCACATGCAGATGTCTGCCTTCTCAATCTATCCTCGCAAGGCCTTTCCTGTTTTCATTTGCAGCCTGCATCTCTTCCTCTTATAAGAGTATCAGTCCTAATGAAATAGGGTGCCATCTTATGAACTCATATACTCTTACTTAACTCCTTAAGGCTCTGTCACCAAATGCAATTGTTACTGGGCCAGGCCATTATGCTCACCACACAGTATGTCAATCACTGAAACAACAATTTAGCAAAAGAAAGTTTATTTATGAGGTGACCAGGTGTAGAGATAGGAAAGCAAGTTTTAGCTGCACCTTCCCTAGGACAGGGTTTAGAAATATTTATGAGAAAAAATATATTTATGTTTATGAGAAAAATATTTATGAGAAAAAAAACAGTCATCTAAGGTGTGGGGAAAGGGGATAGAGGAGGAGAACAGTATAGTAGCTCTCCTTGTGCCTGTCCCCTAAAGACAAGTCTTTGCCTTAGTCAATCAAGTCTCAAGAGTAGGAAAAGCTTTATTCTTTTACTAGCAACATCAGCATGGGCAGTGTACTAAATGGCTGAATGACCTGGGTATAAAAATAGCCATCTTCTCTCACAATCTCCAATGGAAGTAAATTTCAGTTATTGCTAATGATGTTGAACATTTTTTTTCACACATTTATTGGCCACTTAAATTTCTCCTTTTGCTGGGCATAGTGGCACATGCTTATGCTGAGACAGGAGGATGGCGGTTAGTGGACAGCCTCAGCTACTTAATGAGGCCCTTTGCAGCTCAGTGAGACCCTGTTTCAAAATAAGACATAAAAAATAGAGCTGGGCGTATAGCTCAGAGATTGAATGCCCCTCGGTTACATTCCCAGTATGGCAAAAATAAGTAAATAAATAAATGAATAAATAACTTTCTCCTTTTGTGAAGTGTCTATTTAGTTCACTTGCTCATTTTTTAATTGGGTTGTTTTCTTTTTTATGTTCTTTTTTTCCCTTTCTTTCTTTCTTTTTTTTTTTTTTTTGTGGTACTGGGAATGGAACCCAGGGGCTTTCTACCTATGAGCTATATCCCCAGCCCTATTTTTTATTCTTTGTTTTGTTTTGTTTTGTTTTTTGGTGGTACTAGGGGTGGAACCCAGAGGCTTTCTACCTCCGGGCTATACTCCCAGACCTATTTTATATTTTATTTGGAAACAGGGTCTCGCTAAGTTGCTGAGAGCCTCATTAAGTAGCTGAGGCTGGCTTCGAACCTACGCGATCCTCCTGCCTCAGCCTCCCAAGCGCGGGGATTACAAGCATGAGCCACCATGCCCGGCCTTATTCTTTATTTTGAAACAGGATCTCACTGAGTTGCAAAGGGCCTCACCAAGTACCTGAGGCTAGCTGTGAACCACGATCTTCCTGTCTCAGTCTCCTGAATGCTGGGATTACAAACCTATGCCACCACCCCCAGCTGGGTTATTTGTTTTCTTAGCTGTAAATTTCTTGAGTTCTCTGTAGATTCTAGATATTAGTCATCTTTTGGAAGAATAGTTGGCAAAAATTTTCTCCCATTCTGTCAGCTCTTGAGGTTCTTGATAGTTTTCTTTGTGGTACAGAAGCTCGTCAGTTCAATGCAATCTCGTGTCTTTTTTAATTTCTTGTGCCTTTGGAATCTTGTTGAAAAAGTTTTTACCTGTGCCTCTGTGTTGAATTGTTAGACCTATGCCCTTTTTAAGGAGTTTCAAAGCTCTGGTCTAATTTCCAAGTCTTTGATCCATCTTGAATTGACTCTTGTGCAGGCTGAGAAAGTGGGATTTATTTTCACTTTTCTGCATATGGCTAACCAGTTTTCCCTACACCATCTGTAGAAAAGGCTATTTTCCCCCCCAGTGTATGTTTTTGGCCCTTTGTCAAAAATTAATTGGCTTTAAGTGTACAAACTTGTTTCTGAGTCTTCTATTCTACTCCATTGGTCTGTGTCTGGTTTGGGGCCAGTGCCATGCTGTTTTTATTGTTATGGCTTCATAATATAGTTTAAAGTCAGGTATTGTAATGCCTCTTGCGTATTCTTGTTGCTGAGAATTGCTTTGGATATTTTGGTTTTTTTGTTGTTCCAAATTAACTTTTGTGTATGTGTGTGGAACTGGGGATGGAACCCAGGAGCATTCTACCTCCGAGCTACACCCCTAGCCCTATTTTTTATTCTTTATTTTGAAACAGGGTCTCACTGAGTTGCAGAGAGCCTCACTAAGTAGCTAAGCCTGTCCACAAACCGTGATCCTCCTATCTCAGCTTCCTAAATGCTGGGATTACAAGCATGCACCATCACGCCTGGCTTCCAAATTAATTTAATGGCTTGTTTTTCTATGTCTGTGAGTATTACTGAGTAGTACCCATTAAATTACAATGGGTACTGTGTTGAACCTGTAGATCACTTTTGGAAGAATGGCCATTTTGATGATATTTATTCTGCCTATTCAAGAGCATGTAAGATCTTTCCATCTCCTAAGGTCTTCTTTGATTTCTTTTTTTCAGTGTTTTGTGATTTTTTTTTTTTTTTGTAGAGATCTTTTATTTCCTTGGTTAGGTTTATTCTTAAGTATTTTGTTTGTGGGATATCCTGAATAAACGTGTGTTAATGGATTTTTGTGTGTGTGTGTGTGGGTCTGGGGATGGAACCCAGGGGCATTTGACCTCCAAGCTACACCCCCTGCCCTATTTTTTTATTCTTTGTTTTGAAACCGGGTCTCACTGAGTTGCAGAGGGCCTCACTAAGCAGCTGAGGCTGTCTGCGAACCACGATCCTCGGGTCTCAACCTCCCGAATGCTGGGATTACAAGCGTGTGCCATCACGCCCGGCTATTATGGATTTCTTTTTCAGTGGATGGATTTATGGTTAGCACACAGGAAAACTACATCAAGCTTTTTTTTTTTTTTTTTTTTTTTTTGCAGTACTGGGGATGGAACCCAGGGGCATTCTACCTCCGAGCTATATTCCCAGCCCTATTTTTTATTCTTTATTTTTGATACAGCGTCTCACTGAGTTGCAAAGAACCTCACTAATTAGCTGAGGCTGTCCACAAACCACTCAGTAGCTGAGGCTGGCTTTGAAACTGTGCAATCCTCCTGTCGCAGCCTCCCGGATGCTGGGATTACAAGTGTGCACCACTACACCCGGCCTACATCAAGCTTTTAAAAAAATTTAAACTTCTGCTGGTCTTGGTGGCGCACGCTTATAATCCCCGCGCTTGGGAGGCGGAGACAGGAAGATCACACAGGTTCCAAGCCAGCCTCGCTGGTTTAAGAGACCCTGTTTCCAAGTAAAACTCATATAAAATATGTCTGGGAGTGTAGCCTGAAGGTAGAAGGGTTTCCAGGAACCCCAGTACCACCAAAAAAAAAAAAAAAAAAAAATTAAACTTCTGATTTCTGATCTTCTAATTTTTTACATTGATGATCAGTTGTAAATATTTTTTGGTTAAGTTTGTTACGTCTTCTATGTTATGTCATCTGCAAATAGTGATAGTTTTTGATTTTTATTTTTTTTCTTTTTTGATTTCCTTTTCTTGACTTATTGCTCTGGCTAGAGTCTCCAGTACTATATTGAAAAGAAGTGGTGATATTGGGCATCTTTGTCTTGTTTTTATTTTTGAAAGAAATTCTCACATTTTTTCCCCATTTAATATGACGCTGGCTGTGGGTCTATTGTAGATCGCTTTTATGATGCTGAATTATGTTCCTTCTCTTTTGATTCTCTGCAGTACTCTTAGTATAAGTAGGTGTTGGATTTTGTCCAGTGCTTTTTCAGCATCTATTGACATGATCAGGTGATTTGTGTCTTTGTTTCTGTTTATGTGATGAATTACATGGATTGGTTTTTGTATATTTAACCAGCTTTGCATCCCTGGGATGACCCTTACTTGGTCATGGTGTATGATTTTCTTGATGTAGTTTTGAATGTGTGTTGCTAGTATTTAGTTTAGCAGTTTTGTGTCTAAGTTCATCAATGATATAGAGCTGTAGTTTTCTTTCCTTGAGCTGCCTTTATTTGATTTGGGTATTAATATGATGTTGTCTTTTATAGAATATATTTGGAGCCAGGTGTGGTGGCACATGCTTGTAATCCCAGCACTTGGGAGGCTGAAACAGGAGGATTGCACAGTTTCAAAGACAGCCTTGGCTATTGAGTGAGGCTCTCAGCAACTTAGTGAGACCCTGTTTCCAAATAAAGTAGAAAATAGGTTTGGGAGTATAGCCTGGAGATAGAAAAACCCCTGTGTTTTACCCCTGGAACCAACAACAACAACAACAAAATATATATATATATATATATATATATATATATATATATATATATATATATATATGGAGAGAGAGAGAGAGAGAGAGAGAGAGAGAGAGAGAGAGAGAGAGTCTTGTTTCTTTCTATTTCATAAAATAGATTGAGGAGTATTGGGATTAGCTCATCTATAAAGATTTTATAAAATTCACTTGGGAAACTATCTGGTCCATTTGTTTGATGGTAGGATCTTTATTGCTGCTTCAATCTCTTGTATTGCTATTAGCTTAAATTTTCTATATCTTCTTCATTCAGCTTAAGAAGATTGTATATATCTAGAAATTCTCAATTTCTTCTTTATTTTTCATTTTGTTGGAGTATAGTTTTTCAAAGTAGTTTCTGATAATCTTCTAGATTTCCATACTGTCATTGGTAATATCTCTTTTTTTGTCTCTTATTTCAGTAATTTGGATTGATTTTTTTTCTTTTGGTTAGGATGACTAGTTGTTTATCTATCTTGTTTATTTTTTTTCAAGAACCCAAGTTTTGGTTTTGTTGATTTTCTGTATTTTTAAATTTTCTACTTCATTAATTTCTGCTCTGATTTTAATAATTTCCAGTCTTCTACTGGCTTTGGAGTTAGACTGCTCCTGTTTTTCAGCAGCTTTGAGATGTGTCATTAGGTTATTTTTGTGGTGATTTTCTGTTTTTCTTATGTGGGTACTCAGTGTTATGAATTTTCCTTTTAATACTGCATTCAAAGTGTCCCAGATAATTTTAAAATTACTTTGATATGTTGTGTCTCTATTTTTATTTCTAGGAATTTCTTAATTTCATCCCTTACTTCTTTTATGATACATTTCTTGTTCAGCAGTGTGGTGTTCATTCTCCACATTTTTACGTGGTTACTCTGGGTCTTCTTATAGTTAATTTCTAGTTTCATTATGTTGTGGTCAGAAAAGAGGCAGGGGAATATGTCACATATTTTGAATTTGCTAGTGCTCACTTTGTGTCTTAGGATGAAGTTTATTTTTAAGATGGTTCTGTGAGCAAATGAAGAGAAAAATGTGAGCAGAGAAAAATGTGAACTCTGCTGTAGTTGGGTGTAATATTCTATATGTGTCTGGTAGGTCTGTTTCATTTATTGTCTTTTGGCCTGAGGGGCCTTTATTGACCTTTTGTTTAGAAGTTTGGTCCAGTGGTATGAGGAGAATTGAAGTCTCCCAGTATTATTATATTGGGATCTATGTGTGAATTAATGAGTTTGTTTTATAAAAATGGCTGCACCTATATTTGAGGTATAAATGCTGAGTATTGTTATTTCCTATTGCTGTATTGTTCTTAAAGCAGTATAAAAGGACCTGCTTTGTCTCTTTTGATAATCTTGGGCTTGAAGTCTAATTTGTCTGATATCAAAGTTGCTACTCCTGCTTATCTTCAAGTTCCATTGCGTGGATTACCTTGCTCCAGCCCTTCAACTTTAGTTTGTAACTATCATTACTTTTAAGGTGTGTTTCTTGCAGGCAGCAAAGAGATGAATTCTGGTTTTTAATCCATTTTGCCACCTTATGTCTTTTTATTAGAGAGTTGAGGCTATTTATGTTTAGGGTGATTATTAAGAGATGATTTTTAATTTCTAACATTTTGAGTTTTAACTTCTGTTTGAGGTAGTTGTTCTTTGCTTAGTTATTTGTTTAATGAAAATTATAATCTGCTTCTGGCAATTATTACTTACTTCTTATTTGTAATTTATTTCTTTGAGTATTTTCTCTGGTGCTGGTTTGGAAAACAAATTCTTTTATCTTCTTTTTGTCATAGAACATTTTTATTTTCCCATTGAATTTGATAGATAGTTTCCCTGGGTAGGAAGTTTTTGGCTACAGGTTGTTTTCTTTCAGAGTTTGAATATGTTGCTCCATACCCTCCTGGTTTTTAATGACTTGGTTTGGGAAGTCTGGAGTGATTCTAATTGGTTTGCCTCTAAATGTCACTTGATCATTTGCTTTTGTTGCCTTTAAGATTCTCCCTTTGGCCGGGCGTGGTGGCACACGCTTGTAATCCCAGCATTTGGGAGGCTGAGACTGGAGGATTGTGGTACGCGGACAGCCTCAGCTACTTAGTGAGGCCCTCTGTGTCTTAGTGAGACCCTGTTTCAAAATAAAGAATAAAGCCGGGTGTGGTGGCGCACGCTTGTAATCCCCCTGCTTGGGAGGCTGAGACAGGAGGATCGCACAGGTTCGAAGCCAGCCTCAGCTACTTAGTGAGGCTCTCAGCAACTTAGTGAGACCCTGTTTCCAAATAAAATATTTTTAAAAAGGTCTGGGAGTATAGCCTGGAGGTAGAAAGCCTCTGGGTTCCACCCCCAGTACCACCAAAAAAAAAAAAAAAAGAATAAAACAAAAATAGGGCAGGAGATGTAGCTTGTAGGTCAAATGCCTCTGGGTTCTATCTCCAGACCTGCAAAAAAAAAAAAAAAAAAAGATTCTCCCTTTGGCTTCTACTATAGTTGGTTTGACTAATATGTGATATGGTAAATATTTTCTCTGATCTTGCCTAAAGAAGGTTCTATATGCTTCCTGTACCTGTGTATCGACTTCTTTTTCTATGTTTTGCAAATTTTCTGATATTACTTCATTAAAAAGATTGTTGATCCCTCTGGTTTCAGCTTCTATTCTCTCTTCTATGTCTATTATTCTTAGGTTAGCTCTTTTCAAATGGGTCCACATCTCTTCAATGTCCAACTCATGCTCTCAAATTTTTTTTTTTTCTGAATTATATACTATGAGCCAGGCCTGGTGGTGCACACTTGTAATCCCAGCATTTGGGAGGCTGAGACAGGAGGATTGCGGTTCACAACTAGCCCCAGCTACTTAGTGAGGCCCTTTGAAACTCAGTGAGGTCTTATTTCAAAATAAAAAAATTAAAGCCGGGCATGGTGGCGCACGCTTGTAATCCCCGTGCTTGGGAGGCAGAGACAGGAGGATCATGCAGGTTCAAAGCCAGCCACGCTGGCTTAAGAGACCCTGTTTCCAAAAATAAAAAAGTATAAAATAGGTCTGGGAGTGTAGCCTGGAGGTATAAGGGGTTCCAGGAACCCCAGTACCACCAAAATAATTAATTAATTAATTAATTAATTAATTAAAAATAGGGCTGGGGGTGTAGCTCAGAGGTAGAATGCCCGATGGTTCCATTCCCAGTATGGCAAAAGTAAATAAATAATAAATAAATAAATAATATACAATGCATTCATTTTGGAAATGGTCATCTTATACAAATAAAATTATATTTTCCATGTGGTATAGTGTACTGTTTATGGTTTGTACTGATGTCTTCACTTCAAGGATTGCATCCTTCACTTTCTTCAGAGCTTTTCTGATTTCTATTCAGGGTGCCAAATTCTTTTTTTATTTGTTCCCTTATTTCTCTAAGGCTCTCCCTAAATTCTTTTCAGAAACCCTGTATCATTTCTACTGTTAAAGTTCTTATTTGTCCTTCTGGCAATCTCCACAATTCTGTGTTGTCGAATTCTGTTATTTTGGGGTTGTGAGAGCTCATTGCCTCCTTGCTACACCTCCTTTCATGATTTCAGGTTATTTAAGTTTTTATCTTTGTTGCTTTTGATAATTTTCTTTCACTCTGTAGTGTCAGCTGATATACACAAGGGCAAGTTGTATTGTATTCAATAGTGAATGTTGAGTGAGGAGGAAGGTGCTGAAGTAGTAAATGCAAGAATAAGGCAAAGTAGCAGATAGAATCAAGTAGAATGAGAGTTTGAGTTTAGTAAGGTAATATATAGTAGAGGTTAGAGAAAGTGAATATATAAAAGGATTCTAGTAGCTAGTGTAGAGTAGTATAGTGATATAAAATGTATTAAACACAAAACAAAGAAAAGAAAAATCAGTGACAGAGAAAAGAGTGGATATGAAAGAAGGAAGAAGCTTATAAAAGGGGTGGGAAAGAGAGCAAAGAAATATAAGCACACACATGCGTGCATACACACACACACACACACACCACCAAAATAACAAAATAAAACAACTCTACAAATATATGAATATGAGTAGCCTTGGCCCCTACAGTCCTCTTGGGTCTATGTGGATTCTTTCAGCCATTTAAATTTACATACTATAATAGTTTCTTGAACATGTTCCAAGCATTCTCATTTGCCCTGTAACCTATAGTAATGATATCAGTTTAGAGCCCCACTTTTTGGTCTTCCTCAATAATTGGGACTCTGCCCTGGTGTCTTTGTCAGTGCAGGTGCCTAGTGCTACTTGCACCGTTCCCAAACCAAAGTCTGGGTCTCTGAGCTCTCAAAACGGCCCTGTCTCTGAGCCTCTCTCAGTCTACACAGGTGGCTGGTATCACTGGGGTTGGATCCAGTGTAAACGCAGGTCTCCACACTTTCCACAGACCCTGAGCCTATGTCTCTCCCCACCTATGTAGGTGACATGTCCCGCTGGACCAGACCCAGTGTGCTTGTAGGAGTCCATGTTCTCCACAAATAGGGCTGACTTCTCCCTGGTCCCCACAATTGGGTGGTCTGTTGCAGTCTCTAGAGGCCCTAATAGGGCTCTGTGCCCTGCGGACTGTGAGTCTCTTTGCTCGATTGGCCATGGGAGTGTCTGCTAATTCGAGCCTCTTCTGTGTCTGACAGCAGACTCCATCCCCACTTTCACCAGTAGAACCTCAAAGTCTTAGACTCTTTGAGTCAGTCACTTGCTGTGCAATTCCCTGTGGCTGTTATGGGTGGTCTCCCACAAGGACAGCTGGTTCACTTACAGGGTTGGTGAGTGCTGCCCTGGATGCCCTGGATGGGGTCAGCTCACCATGGCTGCAGGTTGTAGCTCGTGTCCGGGAAGAAGGAGCTGACTGCTTACAATACCAATGACCTGCAGCTGGTGACCTTTTTTCCTGCGGGTCTTTTGAGGCTCAGTGCCAGCAGTCCCAGCATGCTCAGGCAAGATGGTGCTGCTGTAGCCCCTGCCACCACAGCTGTTAGAAGTGGGCGGGTTATTTTTCAGTCCTCTGTTCTGCCTTCTAGCTTTGTTTCCTTTGCCTTTCAATTTTCATTGCTCTGTTCAACTTTATGCTGGTTTCTTTCTCTTGTAAAGATGCTTTTTTCATGGTGATAGAGATCAAGTGTCAGCAGGACTGAGTTATGTTGCTTCCCTTGGTTGCCATGTTCTTGGAAGACTCCTAACTATTATTTTCTCAAAGTTTATTTCTTTTTGGTAACATTTGGTTGGGCTTTAGGTTTTGCTGAATATTAACTTTATTATTCAGCAATTTGCTATTTGCTAAAAATGTTAATCTGTGCACATGTAAATATTTACTTAATTTTATTTTATTTTTTTTATTTTTGGTATTGGTAATTGAACACAGAGGCAGTCTACATCTGAGCTATACCCTCAACCCAATTTTATTTCTTATTTAGCAACAGAGCCTCACTAAATTGCTAAGGCTGTCTTTGAAGGTGTGATATTCCTGTCTCAGCCTCCTAAGTACTGGAATTTAAAGCATGCACTACCATGCCTGGCTACTTAATTTTATCATAATATAAAAGGGATGCCTGTTTCCTCCTGCCCCAGCTAGTGAGAGTGTGCTTTAGTCTATTTTTAGTGTACAGAAATCTGAGCTCCTCTTCTCCAGTCAGTGATATCATATTTAAGCCAAACATCCTTTCTGTTGCCTTTACAAGCAGAGGGAGGCCAAGAGTCCAGTGATCCCATAAGAAGCTTCAGTAGCTAAGATTTTTGTTTAGACATATTGCTTTAACCTAAAGATTAGCAGGTTTTAGTGGGAAATTGTGGCACATGCCTTGCTTATAATACTAGTACTTGGGAGCTGAAACAGGAGAATCACAGGTTGGAGATTAGCTTTAGCAATTTAGCAAGGCCCTCAGCAACTCAGAGAGCCCCTGTTCCAAAATATAAAATTAAACAGGGTGCTGGGTGTGGTGACACACATTTGTAATCCCAGCATTTGGGAGGCTGAGACAAGAGGATCTTGGTTCATGGACAGCCTCAGCTACTTAGTGAGGCCCTTTACAACTCAGTGAGACCTTGTTTCAAAATAAAGAATAAAAAATAGGATTGTAGGTGTCAGAGGTAAAATGCCTCTGTGTTCCATCCCCAGTACCTAAAAAAAAAAAAAAAAAAAAAAAATGTAATAGGGCTGAGTGTGTAGCTCAGAAATAAAACACTCCTGGGTTGACTCCCCAGTATCCTAAAGTGGGGAAAAATAGATAGTGATTTCACAGGAGTTCAAAGTCTGCTGTGATGTTCATCTCTAGCTTTCTCCATTTATGTATGTTAATTGCCTACTAAATAATCTCTCTCGTATGTGTGTGAAGGAGGACGACCCTGTGAATGAAGACCATATATCTCTGAGCTACTAAAATAGTCAATAATTTAGGAGTTAATGAAGCACTCCATTTCCTGAAATCAGGTAGGTGCTGCTACCATCTATGTTCTACTCCCACAATGGGGGAAATACCTCCTTCTCCTTCTATACCACATTTGTTCTTCTGGATATCAAAGAAGTTCTTTGTATTTTCATATTTCATGAAGACCTTCAATGAACATGGCTCCCTTGGTTTCTGCTGCAGGAGCATTGTGACAAAATGACACTGAAGCCATACCCATATTCCTCAGGAGTGCTGGGGTGCACTGGTTGGCACAAGTGTGGTGAGGACAGGGAGAAAGATGATGAGACAACAGAAATCCTCTCCTAGAGATTAAAGTCCTCATGCAAATTCTTGGTGGATGTAGGTCATCGACCCAAGGAATGTTTGTTGAATGTCTAGAGACCAGTGTTATGCTGGGTTCTAGAGGTAAATGTTTGAGAAATAAATAGTCTTCGTTTTTTTGTTTTTTATTTTTTATTTTTTGGTACTGGGAATTGAACCCAGGGACATTCTACCTCCAAGCTACACCCCAGCCCTATTTTTTAATTTTTTAATTTTTTATTTTTTGGTGGTACTGGGATTCCTGGAAACCCTTCTACCTCCGGGCTACACTACTAGACCTATTTTTATATTTTTTATTTGGAAACAGGGTCTCTTAAGCCAGCGCAGCTGGCTTTGAATCTGCACGATCCTCTTGTCTCTGCTTCCCAAGTGCGGGGATTACAAGTGTGCGCCATGCCCGGCCCTATTTTTTATTTTTTATTTTGAAACAGGCCCTCACTGAGTTGCAGAGGGCCTCACTAAGTAGCTGAGGCTGTCCTCAAACCATGATCCTCCTGTCTCAGCTTCCCAAATGCTGGGATTACAAGTATGTGCCACCACACCTGGCTAGTCTTCGTCTTTTTGAAGTTTACAATATAAGAAAGTAAGTTAAACTGGGGATAGTGGCATATATTGGTAATTCTAGTACTTGGGAGGCTGAGACAGGAGTATCATAGGTTTGCGGCCAGTCTCAGCTACTTAGTGAGGCCCACTGCAATTTAGTGACTCTGTTTCAAAATGCAGAATAAAATATAGGTTTGGGAGTGCAACTTAGAAGTAGAATGTTCTGGGTTAAATCCCCAGTCCTACACACACAAAAAAAGAAAGTTAAATAAACACTTTTCACATGATTGATTAAGTAATTATAAGAAAACAGGAAAATGTTGAAGGGTGCCCCAGGGAATGCACCCACCAAAGCTGATCGGCGAGGTGGGATCTTTGGCCGGACTCCCCGTGTAACCGCTGTGGCCTTTGCTCATCACCACTGGGTAAAGTATTACCTTGAGTTGATGAGTTTGGATTTTATCTTAAAATAAATAGGGAGCCAGGTATGGTGGCACATGTTTGCAATCCCAGTACTTGGGAGGCTGAGACAGGAGGTTCGTGGTTCATGGCCAGCCTCAGCTACTTAAATGAGGCCCTCTGCAAATTAGTGACCCTATTTCAAAATAAGGAATAAAAAATAGGGTTGGGGGTGTAACTAGGAGGTAGAATGCCCCTGATTTCCATCCCCAGTACTAGAAGAAAAATCTTTAAAAAAGGGAAGACATTGGTTGGATTTACATTTTAAAAAGGCAATTTTGCTGATTATATTAGCACATGCCTGTAATCCCCATGTTTGGGAGGATGAGACTGGAGGATTACAGGTTCAAGGCCAGCCTCACTCAGTGATATCTACAGCAATTTAGTAAAAACCTATTTCAAAATAACAAAAGGCTAGGGATGTAGCTTGGAGATAAAATACTCCCTGGGTTCAATCCCCAGTACAACAACAACAACAAAAAAGCTGCGTGTAGTGGTAGATGTTTTTAATCCTAGTACTTGGGAGGCTGAGGCAGAAAGATCACAGGTTCAAGGCCAGCCTCAACAATTTAGTGAAACACTGTTTCAAAATAAAAAATAAAGCAGGCTTGGTGGCACATGCTTGTAAATCCCAGCATTTGGGAGGCTGAGATGGGAGTATTGCGATTCATGGACAACCTCAGCTACTACTTAGTGAGGTGGTTTGCAACTTAGTGAGATCCTGTTTCAAATACAGAATAAAAAATAGGGCTGGGAGGCCCTGTGTGGTGGCGCACACTTGTGATCCTCACATTTGGGAGGCTGAGACAGGAAGATTGCAGTTCATGGACAGCCTCAGCTACTCAGTGAGGCCCTTTGCAACTCAGTGAGACCCTTTTTCAAAATAAAGAAAAAAAAACTTTAAAAATAAGACTGGGGGTATCACTTGGAGGTAGAATGCCCCTGGGTTCCATCCCCAGTACTGCAAAAGAAAGAAAGAAAAAAAAAAAAAGAAAAGAAATGACTCGGGGTATACCTTGGGGGCAGAATGCCCCTGAGTTCATTCCCCAGTTTAAAAAAAAAAAAAAAGTAATTTATGCTTCAAGAAAAACAAATTGAAAGTGCAGAAAGATATGAAACTGGGCCCCCTGGTGGGGGTCGAACGGGGCACACCTGCCCCCCAGGAAGGTTCGAGCCAGGTCGCAGGGCCCTGGGCCCCGGGGCAGGGGTTGAGGGGGTAGCCTAGCCCCCGGAAGGACCGGGTCTGGGCCCCCAGGCAGGGGTCGAACGGGGCACGCCTGCCCCCCAGAAGGACTGGGGTGGGCCAGAAGGCCCTGGGCCCATGGGCTGGGGTAGATCAGGGCACGCCTGTTCCCCCCCTACCCCCCTCCGTAGGTCTGGAGTTCCCTGCTGCAAGGCCCTGGGCCCCCAGGTGGGGGTTGAGCGGGGCATGCCTAACCCCCAGAAGGACCGGGGCCAGCCGCAAGGCCCTGGGCCCACAGATGGGGGTCGGGCAGGGCATGCCTACCCCTCGGAAGAGGTCCCAGCTGCAAGGCCCTGGGCCCCTGGGTGGGGGTTGAGCAGGGCACGTCTGCCGCCCCTCCCCGCCCCACCCTCGCCAAGGACCAGGGTCCGGCTGCAAGGTCCTGGGCCCAAGTGGGGTCCAGCAGGGCACGCCTTCCCCTGGAAGTTTCGGAGGTCTGGGCCCTGGGCAGAGGTCAAGCGGGGCACACCTGCCCCCCCCCCCCAAGGTCCAGAGGTCCAGACCGCAAGGCCCTGGGCCCCAGGCAGGGTGGGGGGGCAGGCAGCCCGGCCAACCCCCGAGAACGCATGAAGTTGGGCAGAAGGCCGAGCCCAAGTTCCAGGAGGCCCAGTACCAAACAGGAGACCTGCGCTTAGAACAGCAGAATCTGCTCTGCACAGTGAGACTGTTGAACTCCGCTTTTGGAAGCGAGGAAAGAAAAAAAATTCATTGCTACCGAGTGCCTGATAGCCACAACTTCCTCAAACCACACATACTGTCTTCTCTTATTAAAAAAAAAAAAAAGAAAAGAAAAGAAAAAAGAAAAGAAAAATATTGGAGAGGAGTCAAGATGGCCGTGGCAGCAGCCAGTATACTGGAGATGCAGACAAAACTTATCCAACTGAACTGGAACTTTTGGAAAAAATCCCCACGAAAGAAGACTGCTTCTCCTCTACATCCTTAAGAATCCTGGACATCACCTGTTAGGAGAAAGTTTAGCGGGGACCTAGGAGGAAGGCAGTGTGGGCAGTGGTGGCCGCAATGGCGGTGGAGGCTTGTATTTGGGAGAGGCAGAGATCGGATCCAACCCACCCTGATCTTCTGAAGAAATTACCCCAAAGGTGGAATGCTACCATCGCACATGCTTAGGAACACTGGACAACATGCAGTGTGGGAAAATAGCTTGGGAAAGATTTGAAATGGTGGAGGCAGCGCCAATGGCAGTGGCCAGGACTCAGAGGAAGCAGAGTTCTGATGCAATACACCTGGAACTTTTGAAGAAATAACCCCAGAGGCAGAATGTCACCACCATGCACCCTCGGGAAAGTGGGACAACTTGCTGTGTGAAGAGGGTGCTCAGATTGGAGCCTGCTGAGGGGTGAGGCTGGTGACGGGACAGCAAAGTCTGGATTGGAGCCTGCCGTGAGGCAAGGCCGGTGCTGGGGCATCTGAGGCGGGGACCAGAGCCTGCAGAGGGGTTAGGCCGGTGCTGGGGCCAGCGAGGCCGGGATTGGAGCCCGCCATGAGGCAAGGCCGGTTCTGGGGCTTCCGAGGTCGGGATCAGAGCCTGCCGAGGGGAAAGGCCAGTGCTGGGGCCAGCGAGGCCAGGATTGAAACCTGCTGTGAGGCAAGGTCATTACTAGGGCCTCTGAGTCCAGGATAGGAGCCTGCCGAGGTGTTAGGTCGGTGCTAGAATCAGCAAGGCTGGGATTGGAGCCTGCCATGAGGCAAGGCCGGTGCTGGGGCCTTCAAGGTCTGGATTGGAGCCTGCTGATGGGTTAGGCTGGTTCCGGGACCAGCAAGGCCGGGATCGGAGCCTGCCATGAGACAAGGCCAGTGCTGGGGCCTCCAACGCTGGAATCTGAGCCTACCGAGGGGAAAGGCCAGTGTCAGGGCCAACGAGGCTGGGATTGGAGCCTTCCATGAGGCAAGGCCAGTACTTGTGCCTCCGAGACCAGGATAGGAGCCTGCTGAGGGGTTAGGCCAGTGCCACAGTCAGTGAGGCTGGGATTGGAGCCTGCCATGAGGCAAGGCCATTACAGAGGCCTCCAAGGCCAGGATCGGAGCCTGCTGAGGGGTTAGGCTGGTGCCGGGGCCAGCAAGGCTGGGATCAGAGCCTGCCATGAGGCAGGGCCGGTGCTGGGACCTCCAAGGCTGGAATCGGAGCCTGCCAAGGGGTAAGGCCAGTGCCGGGGCCAGCAAGGCCGGGATTGGAGCCTGCCATGAGGCAAGGCCGGTGCTGGGGCCTTTGAGGTCTGGATTGGAGCCTACTGATGGGTTAGGCCGGTTCCGGGACCAGTGAGGCTGGGATTGGAGCCTGCCATGAGGCAAGGCCACTACTGAAGCCTCTGAGGCCGGGATTGGAGCCTGCCGAGGGGTAAGGCTGGTGCTGGGGCCAGTGAGTCTGGGATCGGAGCCTGCCATGAGGCAAGGCTGGTGCTGGGGCCTTTGAGGTCTGGATTGGAGCCTGCCGATGGGTTAGGCTGGTGCCAGGGCCAGCGAGGCGAGGCTGGGATCAGAGCCTGCCATGAGGCAAGGCCGGTACTGGGGCCAACGAGGCTGGGATTGGAGCCTGACATGAGGTAAGGCCGGTGCTGGGGCTTTCAAGGTCTGGATTGGAGCCTGCTGATGGGTTAGGCCAGTTCCGGGGCCAGCAAGGCCAGGATCAGAGCCTGCCATGAGGCAAGGCCACTACTGAGGCCTTCAAGGCCGGGATCAGAGCCTGCCGAGGGGTAAGGCCAGTGCCGGGTCCAGCGAGGCTGGGATCCGATTCTGCTGTGAGGCAAGGCCGCTACTGAGGCCTCCGAGGCCAGGATTGGAGCCTGCCAAGGGGTTAGGCCGGTGCCAGGGTCAGGGAGGCCAGGATTGGAGCCAGCTGTGAGGAAAGGCCAGTGCTGGGGCCTCCAAGGCTGGGATCGGAGCCTGCTGAGGGTTTAGGCTGGTGCTGGGCCAGCAAGACCAGGATCAGAGCCTGCCATGAGGCAAGGCTGGTGCTGGGGCCTCTGAGGCTAGGATAGAAGCCTGCCGAGGGGTTAAGCTGGTGCGGGGGCCAGCGAGACCAGGATCAGGGCCTCCCATTAGGCAAGGCCGGTGCTGGAGCCAACAAGGTCGGAATCAGAGTCCTCTGGGCGGCTAGGCCTCTACTGGGGATGTCAAGAGTAGGATCAGAACTTGCAATGCAGCATGCACACAGAAATATCACAGAAAGTAAAAACCAGATGCTTCCCCTAGCTAGCAAAATCTAGGAGGAAAGGGGTAACAGGAGGAGGTCGAGTTGCAGAAAGGGCTCTACAGAGAAGCAATTAAGGTGACCAGTCAGAGGGGATGGGATGTGAGATGATAGAACCTCTTAAAAACTCAGGAGGTACATAAACAAATGTATCAAAAATAACCACCAATCAAACATGGTATCAAGGGAGGGGGAGGGAATGGGATGGGGATTGGATGAGGGCTAATTGGATGATCCTTTCAAATCTTGTATTCCAATGTCATGTATGATTACAATGCACCAATAAATTAAAAAAAAGATATGAAACTGGATGTGTGCCGTACTAGAAGGGACAGGGAGAAGATAATAAGAGACTTTCAAGAGGTACAAGTACTAAAATATGTCAAATGATAAGAAAGCATAAGAGAGAAGTCAAGGGTGATTCCTGGGGTACCTGGTAGAGAGGACAATAGAGGGAAAGTAGGTTTAGAAAGAAAACTAATGAATGTGGTTTGGAACATACTTAATTTGAGGTGTCCTTTTAATACTTGTATAATCATTCTGAATAGTTCCCTTGTTTTATGGATCTGGAAGTTAGTTGAGAGGTCAGCCCTGGGTGCCAACTGGGATGTTTTCATCTTTGTGATTTGTGTTTAAAGAGGGTCTAAAGAGATAAAAAAGACACCTTCTTTCAAAATAAAATTATAAGATATATGTGGATTCTATGTACCCAACACTTAATTTAATCTCAGGTTCTCAGAAAATACAAATTATTTATTGAATAAATGAGGCCAACCTATTTCTCTGAACCAATACCCCAGATATTGATGAATAACACACTTGCCTTATTCTTCAAGCTCCCATTCTATATCACATTTCAGAAAACAGGATCCCTGATGGGGTGTGTCTATACAGTGCCGAAAGAGATGCAGCCTCCCTCGGCCTGAGCGGCCTGCAGCCTAAGGCAAAGCTTTGGGTAAAGTTTAAGAACTTCTGCAGTAAAATGATTCAGCAGAAAAGGGGCTAAGATGGCACCTGGAGGAAGCTACGAAGGCGTGGTTTCCCCATTCATTATGGGTGGGGAGACTGAGCAGTTTTTACCTTTAAAGGAGCTTCCACACACATGAATGGTTCATGTACTGGCCTGGGATTGGCTGTGAACTACGTGCTAGTGATCTTTATTCCGATAGGCTCGGCTATTTCCCATGGGAATTCCCCTCGTGTTTTTGTGCTATATATATGATTGCTTGGAGAGGAATAAACGAGATCTTGCTTGACATATCTCCTGGCTCCGTGTGGTGATAGGGCCGTTGGTACTCATCATTTCTCCAAGCCCCGCCACTGTCGGGCTGGATCCCGACAGATCCCCCTCTTCAAGATGTAATCAGGAAGGACTATCTGCCCTGGCCTCATATACCCAATTATGTCAGGTACCCGGCACCATATGTAGCGAGCTCCTGGGTAGTCTGTAGGCTAAGTCCTCCCTCCTCTCTTCTCAACTTCTAAATGCTGTCTTACTCCAGAAAGCTATCTCAGTTCTCCTTCTGTCTTTCTATCTACATTTACTTCTCAGGTAATCTAACCCATCCCCATGGCTTAAAATAGTGTCTATTATATGCTAATTGCTTGAAAAATTTATAACTCCAGTTCTACCATTACTACTAAATTTTAAGCTTTTATTTTCAAGTATTCATTTGAAACCCTCACTTAAATATCGTATAGATATTTCTGTAACTAAACCCAGGGTGAGTCTCATCCCATGGAAAAGCCAATGTCTAATAGATGAGTGCTGAGGAGAAAGAAATTTATTTAGTGGGCAAAGAATGGAGAAGAGGGGACTTTGCTCACAAATCAGCTTCTCAGCTCCAGGAGGTTGATGGGTTATAGATATAGAATAGGAATATTGAAAAGAGAAATGGTCTAACAAGGGGGAGGAGTATTCATGTCTTTTCTGGGAATAGGTGGAGAACTGCCAGCAACTAGGGTGCCACTTCTCATTTCTTTCATGGTCTGGTGTTTCTGGTCACGTGGCTGGAAGGTGTATTTATTAGTCTTAAAGAGAAAGAGACTAGGCAAGTTTAGTTCAACTTAGCCTATACTATAGTTCCAAACAAAATATCTAAAGTGATCAGTCATCTGGATGCAGTGCTGAGTAGACTGTGACTCCAAGGTGAAGGTAACACAGGCAACAGATGCAGTATGAAGGCAGAGATGCCAGGTCTTCTCACTCCATGCCAGTCACCCATCAGCCCAAGTAAAGAATCAGTGTTTTCACAGTGGAATTCTACTCAGCCTTAAAGAACAAAATTATATCATTTGCAAGAAAATGGATGGATTTAGAGAATATTAAAGCTAAGATTAGCTAGTCACAGAAAGTAAATCGTTTTCTTCCATATGGAGAAGCTCTGGAGAAATCAGGACACAAGAGAAATTCCAAATAAAGAAGGAGAAACCCCAATGGAGCAATGGAGAGGGCATAAGGGAGCGGAGAGGGAGACTAGATGAAGGAAACACTTCCATTGATGCTGTGCACATATATAAAGTTATTGATGCCAATCTCAATGACATGTACAGGGAAGGGGAGGAAGTGAGGTGGGAGAGCTCACCAAGTGCTGTGTGTATGTATTTCCCTATGACTCTCAACCTCATTATGATATGAGATTACAATGCACCAATAAAAGTATATTTTTAAAAAGAGTTTTCACCAGATGTGGCATTCTCAAAGAGTAACCGAGGCAAATGTTATCAAGATAACTCACATCTCAGTGTAATCTACAGCAAAACTGGGCGTGGGTGAGGTTAACAATGCATTGACCAGTCATGTGAGATCCCATATTAAAAACAGTGAAGCTAGAGGGTTTGTTTAGGTTTTGTTCTCAGTAACATTTTAGACATAAAACCTATGGAATGTTTTTCACAGATCATCGTTCCCCTACATCTGAATCTGCTCGAGTACATTATCTGACCCAGAAAATACCATTTTCTAACTTTGATTTGAAATCTTGGACTTCTGAACTAATTTCTCCTTAGCCCCACAGATAATCCATTAGAATATTTTTTTCTATTTCTACTTCCAAATGACAGTCTGATGTGTCTAATTCTTCTGCAGTCTCCACTGTCACCATTTTAACCCATTTCCCATTACCTCTCTCCTCTCAAGAACCTCTGCAATGAAGGGTCTGCTATTTGTTCTTTTACACTCATTCCCCCCAAATTGTTCTCTCTTGTTTCAGCATAATACATTTTCCTTAATATTCTCTTTATTGCAGTTTGAATACGTGTGTGTGTTTGTTTGTGTGTGCTGGGGGTTGAACCCAGGGGTGTTCTACCTCTGAGTTACATCCCTGGCCCCATTTTATCTTTTATTTTGAAACAACGTCTCACTAAGTTGCTGAGGCTGGCCTTGAACCTATGATCCTTACATTTCAGCCTCCCAAATACTGGGACTACAGGCATGTGCCACCATGCCCGGCTCTGAATAATTTTTTTAATCTTTTAATCAAGAAATAGCAATCAAAGATATTGTAGAACTGGATAACAAAACTGAAAATGGTTCAATACCAACTATGATAAACTTTAGGTAAAGTTAATCAAGCTAAATTAGAGAGGTCAAAACTTAAGAAAAATGGAGAGACATGTGAGTGTAATTATAAATAAATATAAATGACCCAAAGAGCAAAATCAATAATATTAAAAAATGTGTGCCACTAAATATGAAAGCATAGGCATTTTGAACAATTTACTGGGAGTTAATAACTTAACTGATTAGACTTGAGAAAGAGAAAATGTAGCCAGGCCTGCAGGTATATAGCTGTAGCTCCAGCTACTCAGGAGGCAAGGACAGGATAATCACTTGAGCCCAAGAGCTTGAGGCTAAACTCTGTCTCTAAAACAAGACAAATACAAATGCACAATATGAATAGTTTTATTTTGTTTAATCACTCAGTAAGATAGTACTTCACAATCAATAGGATAACAAGAAGCAAAGGGATCGTGAGCATCCTCGAGGATTGGAGCTTCGTATACTGCTGGTCAGAATGTAAAATGGCACCGCTGCTTAAAATGGTTAGAAACAGTTTAATGACATCATAAGTAAATTACAGTCCTAAGCAGAAAAATGAAAATATATGTGCACAAAACCTTGTACATGAATGTTTCGTTCATAAGGTTTATTCATCGGTGCATTAGACATAAATGCCCCCAAAGTAGCAACGACCTAAATGTCTATTAAAGACTAATGGATAAAAAGCGTGGTATATCCATACAATAAAATACTGGCAATAAAAAGAAATTAAATAGTGAAACATAATATAACATGGATGAACCTTAAAAACATCATGCTAAAAACATCAGTCAGTCATAAGAGGGATTTCATTATATGAAATGTCTCGTGAAGAGGGGAAACTGGAGACACAAAGAGCAGATTACAAAATAGGTTAGAGGTTTCCTAGTGCTGGTGACGGGATGAGTCTTGGGTGGCAATGATTAAAAGGAATGAGTTTCTTTGTTTTGTAGCACAAAAACAAATAAAGGATTGAACCCAAGGGCTTTCTACCTCTAACTTACACCCTAGCCCTTCTTGTTTTTTATTTTGAAACAGGATCATGCGTGGCTACAATGTGCTAGCCTCAAACCTGCAATCCTTCCATTGCAGCCTCCCAAGTACTGGGATTACAGGCATTCTCCATCGTGCCTACCTGATATTTGTTTTTAATATGATGTAAATGGTTTAGAATTGATGGTAGTGATGATTGTACAATTCTGTGAATGTACAAGAATCATTAAATGGTAAATTTTAAATGGAAAATTTGTATGTGAATTACATATCAATAATGTAAACTGTTAACAAAAAAATTATGTCCCTCCTTCCTTTAAAAAATTCTCAACTGAAGCCAGGTGTGGTGATGCATGCTTATAATCTCACCACTTGGAAAGCTAAGACAGGAGGATTGCAGGTTAGCATCCAGGCTCAGCAACTTAGTGAGGCTCTTAACCACTTATTGAGATCCTGTTTAAAGATAAAGAATAAAGCCGGGCATGGTGGCACATGCTTGTAATTTCAGCACTTGAGATGCTGAGACAGGAGGGTCACAAGTTGGTGCCAGCCTCAGCTACATAGTGAGGCTCTTCACAACTTAATGAAACCCTGTTTCAAAATAAATATTCAAAAATAGGGCTTGGGGGTATTGCTTGGAGGTAGAATGCCCATGGTTTCAATCCTCAGTAACACACACACACACACACACACACACACATACACACACACACACACACACACACACTAAAATAGAGCTGGGAAGTAGATCAGAAGTAGAATGCCCCTGAGTTCGATCCCCAGTAACACACACACACACACACACACACACACACACACACACACACACACATACGCACACACTCCATGAATGAGCTGGGCACAGTGGCATACACTACCAAGGCTAGAGGATCACAAGTTGGATGCCCGAGCAACTTAGTAAGACCCTATCCTAAACAAAATATTTATTTATTTATTTATTTATTTATTTATTTATTTATTTATTTTTGGTGGTACTGGGGATGGAACCTTTCTACCTCCGGGCTACACTCCCAGACCTATTTTATATTTTATCTGTAAATAGGGTATCTTAAGCCAACCAGGCTGGCTTTGAACCTGCGCAATCCTCCTGTCTCCAGGCCCAGCTCTAGATAAAATGTTTAAAAGGGCTGGGGATGTGGCTCAATGGTAGTGTACTTGTCTAGCATGAATCAATACCTGGGTTCATTCCAAGCATTATTTAAAAAAAAAAAATCTGGGAATGGCTTCTCATTTTGTTTATAACAAATTCTAAATTTCTTAGCTTATCCGTTTCTAGTCAATTTTTTATCTTTTTGTTTACACCCTGTGCTCTAGTCATACTGATCTTTCTGCTTCTAGGACATCTCACGTATGTTCCCACTGCAGAGTCTTGAAAATAGCTTTTACCTCCCGTAAAACAATCTTCTGCCGTGACTTCTCTGATTGTCCATTATCATACAGTGTCATCCCTACAGCTACTATAGTCTGATAAAATCCTTTTCCCTGGACTTCTGTATCAGTTTTCCACTGCTATAACAAATATCTGTGATAATCAGTTTTTAAAGAGGAAAGATTTATTCTGGCTGGTAGCTTCAATTCCAGTTTCTGATCAGTTGAACCCATTGTTTGGCCTGTGGCGGCACATCCTAGAGGAAGTATGTGGTTGAGCAAAGCCACAGAAACAAAAAAGAGAGGACCAGGAAGGGGCTGGGGTCCCCTTCAAGGACACTTTCCCAATGACCAGAGACTCTCCACTAGGTATCACCATTTAAAGTTTCGAGGCAGTATTATAATGGACATGCATTCTGCTTTTTGTGTAACTTGAGCTTCCTGTGAAAGTTGCTGCTCCAACTCTGCACTGCTTGATGTAAACACTGAATTTTAGAAAACTACAGACTGAAAAGTTTGGCAAGAATCAGTCCCTAAAGGAAGTCGATTACCATATTAAGAAGTTCTACGGTGCACGCTTGTAATCCCAGCATTCAGGAGGCTGAAACTGGAGGATGGCGGTTGGCGGATAGCACCAGCTACTTACTGAGGCCCTCCGCAACTTAGTGAGACCCTGTTTCAAAATAAAGAATAAAAATAGGGCAGGGGGTGTGGCTTGGAGGTCAAATTCCCCTGGGTTCCATCCCCAGACCCCCCCCCACACAAAAAAGCAGAAAACCTTACTGTTTTATTTTATTTATTTTATTTATTTTATTTTTATTTTATTTATTTATTTTTATTGGTGCACTGTAATCATACATCACATTGGAATACAAGACTTGAGAGGATATACAAGCACACATCATCCAATTAGCCCTCATCCAGTCCCCATCCCATTCCCTCCCCCTCCCTCGATCCCATGCTTGTTTGGTGATTAACTTTGATACATTTGTTTATGTACCTCCTGCTTTTTAAAGAGGCTCCATCCTCCCCTATTCCATACCCTCTGATTGGTCACCTTAATTGCTTCACTACAGGGCCCTTTCTATAGCTCGACCTCTTCCTGTTGCCCCTTTCCTCCTAGTTATTGCTGATTAGAGTAAGCATCTGGTTTTTATTTTCTGCGATATTTTTTTGTGCATGCCGTGTTGCAAGTACCAATCCCACTCTTGATGGCCCCAGTAGTGGCCTGGCTACCCGGTGGACTGATACAGACCTCGCTGGCTCAAGCAGCGGCCTTGCCTCATGGGAGGCCCTGATTCTGGTTTCGCTGGCCCCGACACTGGCCTAACCCCTTAACTGGCTCCGATCCCGGCCTTGGTGGCCCCAGTAACGGCCTAACCCCTTGGCACGCTCCGATCCCGGCCTCGGAGGCCCCAGCATTGGCCTTGCCTCGTGGCAGGCTCCGATCCCGGCCTCGCTGGCCCCGGCACTGGCCTAATCCCCCGGCAGGCTCCGATCCCGGCCTCAGAGGCCCCAGCACTGGCCTTGCCTCAAAGGTTCCAGGTGTAATGCATCAGATCTCTGCCTCCCCTGAGTACTGGCCACTGCCATTGCCACTGCCTCCACCATTTCAAATCTTTCCCAAGCTTTTTTTCCACTCTGAATGCTGTCCAGTGTGTCTAAGCATGCATGACGGTAGCATTTGACCTTTGGTGTAATTTCTCCAAAAAAAATAAGGTTGGTAGGATCGGATTTCTGCTTCTCCTGAATACAAGTCTCCACCGCCAATGCGGAGACCACTTTCAGCACCGCCTTTCTCCTTGGTCTCCGCTAAAGTCTCTCTCCTTACAGGTGATGTCCAAGATTATTAACAATCTAGAGAAGAAGCAGTCCTCCTTAGCGGGGAATTTTTCCAATAATTCCAGTTCATTGGAATAAGTTTTGTCTGCATCTCCAGTATCCTGGCATCCACCACGGCCTCCTTGACCCCTCTCCGATATTTTCCTTTTTTCTTTTTCTTTTCCTTTTTTACAGGGTCCTTCCTGGTGGAAAGGGGGTCGCCTAGGGATGCCCCACCAGCGCCCGCCCACCTGTCCAGGATCGGGGCCAGAGGCCAGGACCACAGGGTCCTTCTGGGGTGGAAAGGGGGTCGCCGAAGGGTGTCCCACCAGCGCCTGCGCGCCCGCCCACCCACCCAGGGTTGGGGCTAGAGGCCCGGAACACAGGGTCCTTCCGGGTGGAAAGGGGGTCGCCTAGGGGTGCCCTGCCAGTGCCCGCCCACCTGCCCAGGGTCGGGGCCAGGGGCCCGGACCACAGGGTCCTTCCAGGTGGGGAGGGTATTGCCTAAGGGTGCCCCGCCAGCGCCTGCCCACCCGCCCAGGGTCGGGGTCAGGGGCCCGGACCCAACCTTACTGTTTTAAATATGAAAAACAAGCTGGGAGTGGCGGGGCATGCTAGTAATCTTAGTATTTGGGAGGCTGAGATAGGAGGATTATGGTTCTTGGACAGCCTCACCTACTTAGGCCCTTTGCAACTCAGGCCCTGTTTCAAAATAAATAAAAAATGGGGCTGGGGGTGTAGCTGGGAGGAGAATGCCCCTGGGTTTTATCTCCAGTATTGAACAAACAAAGAAACAAACAAAGAAAGAAACAAACAAACAAAACATAAGAATCAGGCTATGTCCTTGAAGACCTCTCTTGACTAAAAGCCTAGGTACAAGATAGGAGAATAAGGCTTTCCTTGCAGGTCCCTCCCCTCTGAAGTAAACAAAGTGGGGGGCTCTCCTGGTAGCTAAAAACCACAAGAAAAGGCAGCTAAGTCCACCAAGGTGGCACAACCCAGTGCCAACCATGTAGAGCCTAAGATAGTGCCACTCATTCCCAGACACATGGAGGCGAATACAGAAAATCTAGCTCAGTAAGCAGAAATAAAACCTGACCTTAGCCCCTGTACTGGTACCCCTGCCTGTTATTAATCAAATCAAAACCTCTCTCACTGGTGCTATATAATATGTATGACAATGCCAGTTGAGGCTCAGATCCAGAGCTTTTGCTGTCTGGGCCTTCACTAGTCAATAAAGAAACCTGTTTTATCCTACTCAAGCTTCGGCCTTGTTCTCTGAGGATCAAGCCTCCTGTAACAATTGCTCTAAACATAAATCAATGCATTAAATGTGCCTTTAAAAATCTTTAATAATAAGCCAGGTGTGGTAGTGTACACTTGTAATCCCAGTACTTGAGAGGCAGAGACAGGAGGATCGCAGGTTCACGGCCAGCCTCAGATACTTAGTGAGACCCTTTGCAACTTAGTGAGACCCTGTTTCAACATAAAGAATAAAAAAATAGGACTGGGAATATATCTTGAAGATAGAATACCCCTGGGTTCCATCTCCGGAACTGCAAAAAAAAAAACTTTAATAATAATTTTTATCTCTTGCAAATCATTAAAACTACCTTAAGCCCTTCTCATACCAATAAATACCTCTTTTTATTTATTGAGGTTTATTGCATTAAAAGAAGTTTAATATTTTTTGACTTAGACAAAATATTTCTTTTCAGTAAGAATGCTTAATATCCAAAAGAAAGTGATCTTAAGCTATTTCTTACATATATAAAAATGTATTTGATAAAAAAAATATATTGTCTCTTGTGGATGTAAGAGGCAGACAGGACAGATAAACAGAATGGGGAACAAACATGGCAAACTTGAAACTATAAAAAATGTTAAGCTTTGGTGGGAATCCCAGTAGGAAAAAAACTCTTGGCTCCTTACTTTAATTTGCTACCATAGTTACCGACTGTAAATGTGTTGGACCTTTTTTATGCAAAAAGCTTTAACTACTTTAACTTCAATCTTTTCTTTTTTGTGTGTCTAATCAAAGCATTAAGTAAGCCAACTAACTTTCTTTAGCAACACTTCCCTGCTTTGTTTCCTGCCCTTGAAAATTTGCATATAATTTACCATAGACATCAATATCCATATAGGAGTTTGAGTATTTTGCTATTTGAGACTTTTTTTTCTGCCCATGTTATTAACCAGCATATTATTTTTAAATTTGTCCTTACACAAAGTTTTATACTATTCCAACATTATGTTGAAACAAATAATACAATTCCTAATTGGCTAGCCTGTATTTGTTAAAGATTTATAAGTTATGTGAACTAACAGGTATTTAAATCCATTTTTAAAAACTTATGAGCATTCTTTTATTAAAGCCAATTTGGTATGCATTCTTCTCAGCAGACCATGGAACTTTATCCAAAGTAGATCACATCTTGGGCCACAAAGCAAGCACCAGCAAATTCAAAAGATATAATTCCCTGCATCTTTTCATACCATAATGGAATGAAAGTAGAAGTCAACAACAGGTAACTCAAAAGAAACTTTTTTTTTGGAGGGGGTACTGGAGGTGGAACCCAGAGGCTTTCTACTTCTGGGCTATACTCCCAGACCTATTTTATATTTTATTTGGAAACAGGGTCTCACTAAGTTGCTGAGAGCCTAAGTAGCTGAGGCTGGCTTCGAACCTGTGCGATCCTCCTGTCTCAGCCTCCCAAGCGCGGGGATTACAAGCATGCGCCACCACGCCCGGCTTAAAAGATTGAATAATAAACTATTGAATGATGAATGGATAGGAAATTAGGGGAGAAATAAAGAAATTTCTGGAAATAAATGAAAATAGAGAAACAACTTATCAAAATCTATTGGACACCTTGAGGGCAGCGGTAGCGTGGGGATTACAAGCGTGCGCCACCACGCCCGGCTTAAAAGATTGAATGATAAACTATTGAATGATGAATGGATCGGAAATTAGGGGAGAAATAAAGAAATTTCTGGATATAAATGAAAATAGAGAAACAACTTACCAAAAAATCTATTGGACAGCGTTAATCTATTTGAGGACAGCGTTAAGAGGAAAGTTCATAGCACAGAGTGCCCACATAATAAGGACAGAGAATTGCCAAGTAAACAACCTAATGACTCAACTCAAGGTACTAGAAAGACTGCAACAGTCTAATCCCAAAGCCAGCAGAAGGCAGGAAATTATTAAAATCAGAGCAGAAAAAAAATGAAATAGAGAACAAAAAGACAGTTCAAAGAATCAACAAAACAAAAAGCTGGTTCTTTGAAAAGATTAATAGGATTGACAAACCCCTGGCCAACCTAACCAAAAGAAAGGAGAATCAACAAATTATTAAAATTAAAAAGGAGACATTACCACGGACAGTAGAGAAATTCAAAAGATTATCAGAAACTATTTTGAAAAGCTATACTCCAATAGACTGGAAAACATGGAAGAAATCGATAGATTTCTAAGCACATATAACCTACCAAAATTGAACCAAGAGGACATAGCAAGCCTAAACCAACCAGTAGCAAACAGAAAAATAGAAACAGCAATAAAAATTCTGCCATCAAAGAAAAGCCCAGGCCCTGATGGGTTTCCAGCTGAATTCTACAAAACCTTCAGTGAACAACTAATACCAGTACTTTACAACTTGTTCCAGGAAATTGAAAGAGATGGAATTCTTCCAGATTCCTTCTACATGGCCAGTATCACATTAATCCCCAAACCAAATAAAGATACCTCAAGAAACGAAAATTACAGACCAATATCCTTAATGAACATAGATGCAAAAATTCTAAACAAAATACTAGCTATACATATTCAAAACCATATCAAGAGAATAGTACACCATGACCAAGTTGGTTTCATCCCAGAAAAGCAGGGCTGGTTCAACATATGCAAATCAATACATGCTATTCACCACATAAATAAAACTGAGAACAAAAACCACATGATCATATCAATAGATGCTGAAAAAGCATTTGACAAAATACAACACCCATTTATTTAATGTTAAAAACACTGCAGAAAATTGGAATAGAAGGAATGTATTTCAACATCATTAAAGCAATATACAATAAACCCAAAGCCAACATCATATTGAGTGGGGAAAAACTACAATTTTCTCTAAAATCAGGAACAAGACAAGGATGCTCACTATTATCACTCCTTTCCAATATAGTCCTTGAGACTCTTGCCACAGCAGTATGACAAAAGAAGGAAATCAAAGGAATTCAAATAAGAACAAAGGAATTAAAACTATCCTTATTTGCAGATGACATGATCCTTTATCTAGAAGACCCAAAGAACTCAACCAAAAGACTTCTGGAGCTGATTAACCAATTCAACAAATTAGCAGGATACAAAATTAATCTAAAGAAATCAGTTACTTTTCTATATGCCAACAATGAATCCACAATAAAAGAAATAAAACAACTCCCCTCACTATAACCTCAAAACCAACAAAATACCTAGGAATAAATCTGATCAAAGATGTAAAAGACCTCTACAAAAAAACCCTATAAAACATTAAAGAAATAATTTGAAGAAGACCCTGGAAGATGGAAAGATCTTTCATGCTCATGGATAGGCAGAATAAATATCATAAAAATGGCCATTCTGCCAAAAGTGATCTATAGATTCAATGCAATTCCCATTAAAATACCAATGACGTTCTTCATAGACCTAGAAAAATCAGTCATTAATTTTATATGGAGAAAGAAAAGACCCAGGATAGCCAAAGCAATTCTCAGCAATAAGAATCATGCAGGAGGCATCGCAATCCCAGATTTCAAATTATACTATAGAGCGATAGTAATAAAAATAGCATAGTATTGGCACAACAGGCATACAGACCAGTGGAACAGAATAGAAGATACAGAAACAAACCCATACACCTATAGTCAATTAATCTTTGACAAAGGGGCCAAACTCATATGCTGGGGAAAAGATAGCCTTTTCAACAAATGATGCTGGGAGAACTGGCTATCCATTTGTAGAAAGATGGAACTAAATCCTTACCTCTCACCATGCACAGGAATCAAGTCACGATGCATCAAAGACTTACAAAGTAGACCAGAGACTGCAAAGTTAGTAGAGGAGAGCATAGGCTCAACACTACAACATATAGGCACAGGCAGTAACTTTCTCAATAAGACTTCCAAAGGTCAGGAAATTAAGGCAAGAATTAACAAGTGGGATGGCATCAAACTAAAAACTTTCTTCTCATCAAAGGAAACCATCAATAACCTAAAGAGGAAGCCTACAGATTGGGAGAAGATCTATACCAGCCACCACTCTGCTAGAGGGCTAATTTCCAGAATAAACAAAGAGCTCAAAAGACTCTACACTAGCAAAACAAACAACCCAATCAAGAAATGAGCAATTGAACTGAATAGACACTTTACAAAAGAAGAGATACAAAGGGCCAATAGATACATGAAAAGATGTTCTACATCATTAACCATCAGGGAGATGCAAATCAAAACTATGCTGAGATTCCATCTAACCCCAATCAGAGTGACAAGCATAAAGAAATTAAATAACAACAAATGCTGGTGAGGATGTGGGGAAAGAGTAACTCTTTTACACTGTTGGTGGGAGTGCAAACTAGTTCAGCTGCTATGGAGATCAGTATGGAGATTCCCTAGAAAACTGGGAATAGATCCATGATATGATCCAGCTATACCACTCCTGGGTATTTTTCCAAAGAGGTTGAAATCAGAGAACTACATTAACATATGCATACCCATGTTCATAGCAGCACAATTTGTAATGGCCAAAATATGGAATCAATCTAGGTCTCCATCAACAGATGAATGGATTGCAAAATTATGGGAAATACACACAATGGGAATTCTATTCAGGTATAAAGAAGAACAAAATCATGCCATTCACAAGAAGATGGAAAGATCTGGAGAACATTATATTGAGATCAGCCAAGCACAGAAAGGGAAGGGACATATGTTTTCTTGATTATGCCCAAACTAGGGAGCATTGGGGATACTAGAAGGACTCCAGATAATGGAGGGGAATTCTCAGCAAAGCTAAAATGGAAGGATAGGAGAGGAAGAAGGCTGAGGTTGATTAACGGGGGAGCTATATCCAAATATGTGTAAAAGTATGAATATATAGCATAGTTAACCTGGACACTCATTGTTGGGGGGGGGGAGCGGAACTGAGGTGGGGGGGCAAGAGAGCACCAAGTACAGTCTAAATGTATACCATTTTCAATATATTCCACATGTAAATAAAATAAAAAAACTTATGAGCATTCTTTTATTATTTATTTATTTATTTATTTAATATATTTTTTCGGTGGTACTGGGGTTCCTGGAAGCCCTTCTACCTCCGGGCTACACTCCCAGACCTATTTCTTTCTTTCTTTTTTTTTTGAAACAGGGTCTCTTAAGCCAGCAAGCCTGGCTACGAACCTGCGCGATCCTCTTGTCTCCACCTCCCAAGCGCAGGGATTACTAGTGTGCGCCACCACGCCTGGCTTGAGCATTCTTTTATTAAAGCCAATTTTGGTACTAGGTAGACAATAGACAGACAATACACTTATGGGTATAAACATACATAAAATAAACAGCAAACACATATCTTATAGCTTTAATTTGCCAGACATTGTATCGCCATGGGTAGGAGACAAGAGAGTTATAGATATTTACTAAACATATATTTCTAAACATAGATTTAGAGTTCCCAAAACCAAAATATAATCTATACATAATGAGCAATAGATTATAGAATAGAGTACACAAACATGAATGTCTGGAGCAGGAGCTTCTCATCATGTTTGACACTGAAACAAAGAATTCAGAGTGGCCACTGTCACCATAAGATAGCTCTACGTCAAACAATATCACATTGTATTCCTCAGTTGGGGGGGCCCAAATATTTAGTTTTCTGTTCATTTACAAATAAGCCTCCATTCTCTAATTTAATTAGGACCAAGTGAGGTAATAATAATTTTAAAAACTAGCTTTTTTTTTTTTTTGTCTTCTCTAAATCCTTTGCCTTTCATTTATCTAGTATATACCCAGGGAATAAGTTCTCAGAGATAGATACTGAATTACCTACGATCATGTAATTTTGCATGCTTACCTCTCCAATACTGTAACATTAGGCCTAAGGAATTATCAGAATTTTGTCCTTAATTTTGTATTTTAGGTATATAAGTATATATATGTATAGGTTATATGTTTATATATATTATGTATTTATACATAATAATTACATATATTTTATTTATATATACTTACATGTTATATATTTATACATATATATTCTCAGTAAAGACTCAACCTCTGCATAGAGATGTCTTGCATCTACCACCGTGGTATAACTGATGGTGTGTGTTCCTTGAACTCAAATACTGCTTTTTTCTCTAGGCAGGCCCCTTGCAGGGAAGCCTTAATCGCTGGGGGCCTGCATTCGTTTGGCATCTTCTGACACCCCCTTAATTCCACACAATGCTCACCCCAGAATATCCTGACCACCAAGTACAAATTTAGCCACCTCCATGACCCCCCCTCCCCCGCGCGCCTGAATGCAGTTACCTGGTGCTTTTCCTCAGGGTCCATTTACAGCTAAAGAAAGGTGATATTTCCTAACTTGGGGCCACCCCAGAAAGGAGCCCCCATGACACCCTGGTGATGACCTATTTTCCCATACAAGCCATCCATTTGTCAGAAGTAAATTTCTATGGGGTTATACAAAAAAGACACATATTTGAAAGCAGCTCGGCAAGACCAATTTTACTTCTTGCAAAAAGGCATCCCATCACCAATGAGTCAGTGTGCAGACACAGCATAGCTGAACTCTGCTGGGGGGTTTATTTAGTGGGGGTTTCTGTGCTGTGCTCCTATTGGCAGGAGCAGGGCCTCACACTGTAGGCCATTGGCTGAAGGGGATGGGGGAGGGATGGCACAATCTTCAGGAAATGCTATCTTTACCAAAATACAAAAATAACAAAACCTAGCTGGACATGGTGGCTGCACGTTTGTAATCCCAGCACATGGGAGGCTGAGTATAGCCTCAGCTACTACTTAGTGAGGCTCTTTGCAACTCACCAAGATCCTGTTTCAAAATAAAGAATAAAACATAGGCCTTGGGGTGTAGTTTGGAGATAGAATGCCCCTTGGTTCCATCCCCAGTAAAACACACACACACACACACACACACACACACACACACACACACACTCACTCCATGGCATCTCAAGTAATATGTAAAATGTTAATTATGAACAACATATTTTCAGACAAATGAAGAGAGTGGCACTGTTTCACATTTTTGTAAATGTCCTTAATGTCTGGCTTAGTAGAAGATGGCAGGAATTTTTGTAATTTGTTTTTGCATTTGTCTAATTTTACTTTTATATTCGATACTGGGGCTTGAACCCAGAGGCATCCTACCTCTGAGCTATGCCCAATACAATTTTATTTCTTATTTGAAAACAGGGTCTCGCTGGGTTGCTGAGAACCTCACTAAATTGCCGAGGATGGCTTTGACCTGCGGTCCTCCTGTCTCAGTTTCCCAAGTACAGAGATTACAAGCGTGCAGGCTCCGTTGCATTTAATTAGCTGTTACATGCTATTTTGGTTGGAAGGTGGGAAGAAATTTGACCCTAGACATTCCATTGTCAAAGGAATGGAGGCTCCTGTTAAAGGTCTCAGGGACTCTCAGGGACCTAGGTACAAACATTTTGAAGACTGCTTATTAGATACCAGATTACCAGGAATAGTCCTTGATATCAGTAAAGTTTATCTTCTTTTTTTGGCACTGTAAATTGAACCTAGGGGTATTCTACCTCTCAGCTACACTCCCAGGCAGGCCTATTTTTTAATTCTTTATTTTGAAACACGGTCTAAGTTGAGGAGGGCCTCACTAAGTAGCGGAGACTGGCCAAGAACCTGCGATTCTCTTGTCTAAGCGTTTTAAGTACTGGGATAAAAAGCATGTGTCACCACGACCAGCTTCAGCAATTCTTTCTCTCTCTCTTTCTTTCTCTCTTTCCTTTTCTCTCTCTCTTTCTTTCTTTCTTTCTTTCTTTCTTTCTTTCTTTCTTTCTTTTTCTTTCTTTCTTTCTTTCTTTCCTTGCAGTACTGAGGATGGAACCCAAGGGCATTCTGTACCTCTGAGCTACACCTCCACACCCCCAGTCTTATTTTTCAGTTTAATTATTTATTGCGGGTCTGGGGACGGAACCCAGGGGCATTTGACCTCTGAGCTACACCCCCTGCCCTATTTTTTATTCTTTATTTTGAAACAGGATCTCAGTAAGTTTTAGGCGGATTCACTAAGTAGTTGAGGCTGTCTGCAAACCTTGATCCTCTGGTCTCAGCCTCACAAATGCTGGGATTACAAGCGTGTGCCACCATCTTGTCTAGCAATGTTTCTTAAAGAGGCAATTTTTTTTTTTTTTTCAGTACTGGGGATGGAACCCAGGGCCATTCGACCTCTGAGCTACATCCCAGCCCTATTTTTTAGTCTTTATTTTGAAGCAGGGTCTCACTGAGTTGCAAAGGGCCTAAGTACCTGAGGCTGTCCACGAACCGCGATCCTCCTGTCTCAGCCTCCCCAAAGCTGGGAATTGGAGCGCGCACCGCCACAGAGGCAATTTGTGTACTTGAGTGGATCAGCCATGCGGGAGCAGGGAGAGGGCGGTAGTCTATGGCGAGTCGGTTCTGCACAGCCATCAGGACTATCCGGGCATTAGTCGCCATTCTTGAACCTCATGAATAAAAAGCATCTGGGGATGGAAAGTAGCTTTGTCCATCAGCCCTGCTGCTTACTGCGGTGGAGAACAGGCAGGCGCTGCCCACAGCTCGGCGCGCGGAGGCGCAGGCCCCGGCGCCGCGGACGGGGCGGGCGGCGCAGCGCGGGAGGCCCCAGTGCGCAGGCGCGGCGGCGGCGCAGGCCGCGGCCCCGGAACGGTAAACAGTGGCGTCACGTGACGCGCCCGCCCTGCTCGCGCGCCGCCGCACGCCGATGGCTGCGGGGTTTCGCGGCGCCGCACGCTCCGCATCCGGCAAGCCACCCTCGGGCCCAGGGCGGCGGCGGCTGCAGCGAAGACTAGCGAGGCGACGCGGGAGCCGGGAGTAGCGTCGTCAGCAGCAGCCGCGGATCCCGGGAGGAAAAGCGGCGAGCCCGCAGCGACGCCGACGTCCTGCGCGTACCCCCTCGCCGCGGCACCACCGGGCCCCCTCCTCTCCGCGGCGGCGGCGGCGGCCACCATCTTCCTGCTGCTGCCAGTGGTAGCGCTAGCTCGTCTGGCGGAGCTGGGTGAGTGGCGGCTGCGGCGGCGGCCAGGGCGACCGGAGACCCTCCCCTCCCCCGCCGCGTCCCGCACGCCGGGCGCCGCTCCGGGCCGTTGGGAGCGCGGGCCGGGCCGGGCGAGGCCTGCGGCGAGGCGGGAGGGCGGCCCGCGTGCAGACCAGGCCCGGCCCGGCCCGGCCGCCTCGCGGAGCCGGCGGGAGCGGAGGCCCACTCGGCCCGGCCGGTGGCCCTCGCCCGCCCCGGACGCGCGCTTTTGTGTTTGGGACCCAAACTGCCGGCCCCGGTTGCCTAATCCGCGGGGAGAGGGCCGGGCGCGCGCCTTCCGAGCGCACGCGTAATTTAATGAACCACTTGTCGACACGTACGTGTTCGCGGTGCTAAATAACTGATCACCTGACACGGCGAGGGGCCTGGGGCGGAGGGGGAAGGGGAGGCTGGAGGTCGCTCGCCTTCCCGGGTAGACGGTCGGGTGTGCGGCCCCTTCCCCATCTCCGGGTTTTTAAATGCCATTTGCTAGAGCCTTTGTGATTGGAATGTGTGCTGTGCAGTAATCTTTAGAATGTGATTGTAGTTAAAGTAGCAACAAGGCTTCAGCATCTGCCCATTCCTAGTTTACAGTAGGTAGACATTAAGGACTCATTGGGTCATTGGTAATTGACCATCCCCCAATACGAAATTTACTGATTTATTTTGAACTACGATTTGAAAATGAAAACAGTGAATTTCTGTTTAGTTACTATTTTGGAATCAAACTAAACTGCTACTATTTAGTTACTGTTTGGAGTCAAATTTTTTCATTTGATCGTTAAAGAGCGTACAAAACCACACCTCAGTAGCTCATTTATTTCCAATTTTTTGATTCTTGAATGATTAGTTTGCTATTTCAAAAGTGTGGATGAAAATGTGTTTGTGATATACAAGAGACATGTGAGCCAAAGAACTAGGAAAATTTCTGTTGTGGCATACTTATATTTTGGAAGTTGTACTTCCGTTTCAGAGCACAAAAGGTGCTGTGTGAAGATTATAGTTATTTCAAGTAGTATTTTTTCACTTTTGTTGCAATTTAGATATTTTCTTCACTTACTATTTTTCCTTTCCATTCGTCTGTTTACTAGTAATACATTACCATATTCTCCCTCCATCCTCGTAATTATCATTACCACCGTTACTATCTTAAAATAAGTGCTCTATTTTCCAATGATAGTACCAAAATTTAAGGGAGACTTTTAGAAGTTATTGTTTTGATCATGCCACACGTTCCGTCGAATTCCTTACCACTAGAAATTATTTGTACTTAGCTGAAATGGGCTACATTGACTCAGAAAGAATTCCAACCTTAGATTTTTAGTTTTTATTTGATAGCTGCATTTGCAAAATGATAATAAATAAATCAGTGATAGAACCAAAGCTTTCCCTGTTCCTTGTTTACTTTATGGGTCTATTTGTTGAAGAACATAAAAAAACATAACGTATTACAGTGCTTTTGCATCCTACTGGGAGAAGTGTGAATTTCTCTATTATACTAAAATTATGTATTCTGTGTTGTTGGAGTATGGGCCAGATAGTGTTATTTTTTATGATTATTTACATGTTACGTATTTCCACATGTCAAATCTAGGAAAAGTGGTCAGCGGAAATGTAGGTGAAAAATAGGTTTGATCCAATAAAAAATTCAAAATGAATCATTTAAGATGATGTTATTAAAGTAAGTTATTATCAAGTATTGGAATCAGCTAGGGAGGGGTGATTAGTCTTTGATTTACATAATCAGTCTTTGATTTACATAATCTGACTTGCTGTCAGAAGGCAGCAAATAACAATTTGTATTACTGCGAAATTATCTGTGTGTATGTGCGCGCGCTCGTGTGTGTGTGTGTGTGTGTGTGTGTGTGTGTGTGTGTGTTTGTTTTACTGGGGATTGGACCCTTGGGCATTCTACCTCCAAACCATACTGCTGGCCCTTGTATGTTTTTGTTTTGAAACAGGGTTTCCCTAGGTGGCTGAAAGTCTCCCACAATTGCTGAGGCTGGTTGACAACCTGAGATCATCCTGTCTCACCCTCCCAAAGTACTGAGATTACAGACCACCTCTAGCTCAAAATTATCTTGAGTTTAGATTTTTACATAGTATGGGGCATTCTTGAAAAACTGGTGAATGAAAATTAGGCATACATTGTGTTTTGGTTGCTAAAATAAATAAGGACTATTTACCTTGGCAAGGAATTATGCTGTTTACTTTTTGATACATTTTGCTTTCTTAGATATGCACTTTAAAAAGATACAAATTGTTTCATTATAATTTTACATAAGGTCCATTATTAATTTTTTCTGCAGATAATAACCTTTTTCTTTTCTTTTCTTTTTTTCTGGTGCTGGGGATTGCCCAGGGGAGTTCTACCTCTAAGCTACACCCCCAGTCCTACTTTTTATTCTTTATTTTGAAACAAGGTTCTAAGTTGTGGAAAGTCTCACTAAGTGGTTGAGGATGGCTGTGAACCTGTGATCCTCTGGTCTCAGCCTCTCAAGTACTGAGAATCAAGACTGCACCACCACGCCCAGATCCTTTTTAATTTTTAAATGAGGTAACAGTTTTACTGGTCCATATCCAGGATTTTGTATCACCCATAACTACTTCACACATTTTCAGTGAGTTTGTTCATACAGTGCACATTTCTAAATATTTTCATTCATCTGCATTTCCGGAATTCTTTTTGACAAGTGACTGCTAGATTTTTTTTTTTCTTTTCTGGAACAGAATATCTTGGTTTCTGTTTCTTTTTTATTTCTTCTTGGAGCATTCTCTGAGAATCCTGGAGTATCTTTTTAGAATCATATGCATCTTATTTTTTAAATTACAAAAGTGACTTGTAAACTTAACACATTTATAATATGGTTGCATTTTTACAAACTAAAAAATTAAAAGTCCTTTTTGAAGGTGGCACTTGATTACATTCTGAAAGATATTCAGAGTATTGGTTTGATTAAAAATATTTGAGACCCAGGTTCTGTTTCTGCTCTCAATGAGTATAGTCTCAGCTGGAAAATAATATTCAGATATGCAATATTAAATCAGTGTATTACAGTTTTAAAAAGGGAGACAATTCAAGGGTTATAAAAGGTGTTGTATGAATTGTTCAATTTGTAGACTGGACAGTTATTGTCATGCATTATGTATTTAGATAATTTTTCAATGATCAGAGAATTTAAATATTTATGACCTATGATGAAGAAGGGGTATAGAGAAATTAAGATTTCAAAGTATTACCCATGTGTTTTAAAACTGTTGGTATAATTTAACTTAGTCAGTTTTTGGATGACATTATACAGAAAGGCTAAATTTAATATTGTAATTCAGAGTTTGTGTGAGGCAGACATGAAAATATAAAACCTTAGACTGAAAAATCGCAAAATTTTTGATGATGACTTTGCTTTTCCTCCAGATTATATTGTCCGTACACATTGACTGGTACTGGTTTTGTTTTTTTAATTTGTATTGGGGGAGTAGTATATTTTCTGGTTTATTTTGTAAAATGAGCGAATAACTTTTTATGATAGATTTAAAGATTTCCTTAATGACAAAACCGTAAAAATTAATGGGTTATGTAGGTAGAGTATATAAAGTATAGTATTTCTAAAGTGTGGAGACTTAGGAATTACACTATCTGGGTTAGAATTTGAGGATACCGGGTATGTGACTGAGAATTTGTATTATTTGGGCCTTATTTTGAGGAACTAATGAAATGATGCATACAATATACCTAGCTTGGGGCTTGGCGGATGGTAAATGCTGAGTACATGTTGGCTTGACTGTTACTACCTAGATGGAGTTACAGTGATGAGCTAGTTCTACCACTACTTTGGTTAAGTCAAATTGCTAATGCTTTTTAATATGTCAGTTACAATGTAATGCCAAGATAATTGTAAACTTTGGAATTAACTCTTTCTTACTACTGTTGGCTAATGTAATTGTGCTTTTGTCTGTCTAAACATCTACCTGATACTTTGGTATCCTAAGCTTTTCCTACCTCCCTCCCTTTTTTTTTTCTTTCCCTCTTCTTTCCTCCTTTCTCTTTTACTAGGGATTGAACCCAGGGGAATTCTGTCTCTGAGCTACATCCCAGCTCATTTTATTTTTTATTTTGAAAAAGGATCTTGTTAAGTTGCTGAGACTGGCCTGGAAACTACTATCTTCCTGCCTCAGCCTTCCAAATACTGGAATTACAGGTATGTGCCATTGTGCCCAGCTATTTTTTTTGGGGGGTGGGGGTTTGGGGATGGAACTCAAGGGTATTTGATCTCCGAGCTACACCCCCTGCCCTAATTTTTATTCTTTATTTTGAAACCAGGTCTCACTGAGTTGCAAAGGGCCTTACTAAGTAGCTGAGGCTGTCCGCAAACTGCGATCCTCCTGTCTCAGCCCCCCAAATGCTGGGATTATAAGTGTGCGCCGCCATGTCTGGCTCCCAGCTAACCTTATATGTTCTTTTTTACTGGATAAATTCAGAAAAGAAGTTAGGATCCTTGCTTTTGTTTGAGGTCTTGTTAGTAGATTCTAACTAATCTGCCAACTGGACCAGAAGTCTCAAGTGGGTATGTAGAGCAGGTGACTAGGCTACATTGCTTTTAGAATCATATTGTGTAATATTGTGTCATACCACATGGCTTAATATTTAGTAATTTTCCTTGACTTTCCTAGAAGGATAGTCTATGATTCATTTTTAGTTTTTTTATGCCATAGTGGTAAAGAATTGACTTTGGTGTCCTACAGAGTGGATTTGAGTTTGGGCTCTGCCATTTGTTCTATAATGTTGGGTATATTTTTACTAAGCCTTCACCCTTCTTTTAGAAAATGAGAATGATGATGATGCTAACCTGCCTGTTATTGTGAGGATTCAGTGGCACTGAATAATAAGGATTCAGTGAATTTAATTAAAAAAAAAAGAAAATATAGGGTAGTGGTAAGCACATTGACTTTTATAATCTTGTGCCCTCAGTTTAATTTTTTGTATAATCTGGATTATAAAATACAGGATTATTGTATTAAATGAATTAATGAGTGTAGAGCAGAGTTTTTTTTTTTTTGGCCTTGGCACTCTTAACATTTTTTTGTGTGTGTGTGGTACTGTGGTTCGTGGAAGCCCTTCTATCTCCGGGTTACACTCCCAGACCTATTTTATACTTTTTATTTGGAAACAGGGTCTCTTAAGCCAGCACGGCTGGCTTCGAACCTGCACGATCCTCCTGTTTCTGCCTCCCAAGCGCGGGGATTACAAGCGTGCACCACCATGCCCGGCCTCTTAACATTTTTGACTGGACAATTTGTTGTGGGGATGTTTTTGTTAATTTTGTACTTACTAGATTCCTTCAATACCTCCTCCAGTTGTGATGACAAAAAAAAAAAAAATCTATAAATGTGGCCAAATGTCCTCTGGATGGGTATAATTCCTTCTGATTGAGAATTATTGATATAAAGCATTTAAATCAGTACCTGGCATGAAGTTAGAGCACATTTTTAAGTTTTGTTTTTATTAGCAGTAGAATTTGAATTTATATTCTACTTCTACATGCCTATCTGAATTTTGCCCTTACTAAACATGTCTGATTAAATTGACTGCTTAATTTAAACTGTAAGGGATGCAAGACATTAAGTGTACTCCATTTTCAGGGTGTTTGTACTCAATGGTCTTTGGGTCTTTGTCTAGATTGTTCTTCCTCATTTGTGAATTGATCATTCCTTCACTTCAGGTGTTGGCTAAAATGTTACCTTATTACTGAGACTTTCATTTACTGATATAGAGTGTTCATCACCACCATTGTTATTACCCTGTTTTTTTTTTTTTCATATATTTTATAATGTCCTACCCAAGCCTGGTGGTGCACCCTTGTAATCCCAGTACTTGGGAGGCTGAGACAGGAGGATCCAGGTTCACGGTTAGCCTCAGCTACTTTGTGAGGCCCTCCACAATTAAGTAATACACTGCTTCAAAATAAGAATAAAAAATTGGGCTGGGGGTGTAGCTCAGAGGTAGAATGCCCCTGGGTACAATCCCCAGCACCATGGAAAAAAGTTAACAACAAACATTAAAATGTCCTGATACAGTTTTGTCCCTCTATTGTTAGGTTTATTTGTGCTTTTCCAAGAAAATCTAATATCATTAAATTTATAGGTTTATTTGAAGATTTAAAAAAATGTCCTTTTAAATACAATCATAAAGTAGGTGTTGTAGCAAAGTAATTCCCCATTTAGCATTTTCTAAATCTTTCTCCATTCTATTCATACCTTAAACACAGAAAGTAATGTGATTTGTTTTTGTTAGTATAAACTACATTTGGTTGCAGTATAGTTTTCTTAGAATTATAGAGGCAACAAAGTGTTTTAAAGCAAGAAAAACTTTTGACTCAGGTTAAATTTTACTTAGAATGCTAGTTCTAATAATTTTAATTGAATTCTGAGTCTTTTATAGAAAAGAGACATTGAGTGAGAGAACCAGGAAAATTTCTATTGTGGCATACAATAGACACTGAGCGATTCGTAATTAGCATATTCTTTTCCCTTTGCCTGGAATATGCTCTGGGCCTTAGGTTCCAGCTCATACATCATACCTACTTAGCTTCTCTTGGTCTTCTGATTTTCACTTTCCTCTAGTACTTTCTTTAGTTTTCCAGCATGGCACTTCCTTTTCTGTTGAAATGTTTATATGCTATTGTGTTTGTTTATATATCTGTATTTTGTTTTAGATTATGAGATCCTTGAGTTTGAGGCATGGTTTGTTTCACTGGCACTTAAGATAGTGCTTTGTTGTAGATGTTTAATAAATATATGTCAATGAGTAATTTTGCAAATTACCCAATTCTCTGACTTAGTGCTATGAGATATGCCTTTGAGCTCAGAAATCATTTCTGATTTTAGCATGTATATTCCCAAATTATCGGTATTGATTTTTTAAAATTTTTTTGTCATATTGCCAACAGGTCCTGCTTATAGGGAATTGTTAAAAGAACTTTTCCTAAGTTTCTTCAGCATTATGAACTACAATTTTCTTTCTTTCTTTCTTTTTTTTTTTTTTTTGTGGTACTAGGAATGGACCCCAGGGGCATTCTACCTGTGTGGGGGGGCTACATCCCCAGTTCTATATTTCCTTATTTTGAAACAAGGTTTCACTAAGTTACAGAAGGCCTCACTAAGTAGCTGATTGAACACCTGGGTGTTCTACCTCTGAGCTACATTCCCAGCTTTATTTTTTATTTTAAAACAGTTTTGCTGCTGGGCATGGTGGCCCCCACTTGTCATCCCTGCGTTTGGGAGGTGGAGACAGGAGGATCACCTTGGTTCGAAGCCAGCCTCGCTGGCTTAAGAGACCCTGTTTCCAAATAAAAAAACAAAATAGGTCTGGGAGTGAAGCCCGGAGGTAGAAGGGTAACCAGGAACCCCATAACCACCAAATAAATAAATAAATAAATAAATAAATAAATAAATAAATAAATAAATACAATAAAAGTTTTTCTGAGTTGTTAAGGCTGGCCTTGAATCTTTGATCCTCCTTTCTCCATCCCCCCCTTGCCCCAGTACAGGGATTACAGGCATGTGCCACTAAGTCCAACTCGCTGTTGACTTAATTAGATACATATATTATTAGCCATTTAACATCACACTCCAGATAGGCTTGTCATGTTTCATTCATTAGACTTCAAATGCTAAAAGTAAAGATTTGAAGTTTCAGTGTAAGAAAGAGGAACCTCTTTAAACCCAGCAGCTTGTATAATTAACAAAGATACTAAAACATCTATTATGTTTTCTCAGTTAGATCTCATTATTTTTGCTTACATTACTATGTATTTTAAAAGGCTTTGACATTTTAAAATACTTTTATATTTATAGGAAAGTTGCAGAGTGAGGCTGGAGTTACTGTATCCTTTTACCCAGTTTCCTTGATTATTTATTTTTATATTTATTATTTATTTATTTATTTATTTATTTATTTATTTATTTACTTACTTTGTGGCACTGAGGATTAAACTCTGGGCATTCTACCTCCAAGCTACATCCCTAGCCTTATTTTTTTATTCTATATTTTGAAACGGTCTCGCTAAGTTGCAGAGGACCTCACTAAGTAGCTGAGACTGGTCACAAACCTGCTATCCTCCTGTTTCAGTCTCTTCCCTGATTATTAACACCTGACATAATTCTGGTACCTTTATCAGAACTAAGAGATTATTATTGGCATATCACTGTTAACTGAATTACATAATTTGTTCTGATTTTACCAGTTTTTCTACTACTGTCCTTTTCTATTCAATGACCATCCCATTGCATTTAGTAGAGTCCATTTTAAGTGACTTCATATTTCTATGATTAGTTAATATTTGTTTTTTTATTTAAAATAATATTTAATTTTGTTTTTTATACTAAGCACTAAATATCTTTAAATATTTCTTAAATTACTCTATATTTCTGATAAACATTACTTTCAAGATAGTCTTATTGGATGGCTGCATTTTTGGCATTTGTTGTTTTGGAATTGCCTGCAAAGCCAGTTGGAACCACATAAGAAAAAAGTCTTACTAATTTATAATAATTTTCCTTAAAATATACCGCACAAAATTCTACTCTTGTGATGTATTCTATGGGAATTGTGTTCTTTAGGCCTATAAATTTGGGATGCTTTATACTCTAAAGAAGATTTTCATTAGCCTACTGAGGTGTCTCATGCAGTGGTGCTACTTAGTATAACATTTATTGAATAAATAAAAGGTATTGTTGAAGAAATATAGCTTTGTTGTATTCAGTCTTCCTTGATTCTAGACCATAGAAGTCTTTTTCCTTGATGATGATGATTATTTAAATCCAGAAAAAACACTTTAATTTTCTTATTTTTAATTTTTTTGGTTCTGGCGATTGAATCCAGGAGCATTCTACTTCCTAGCCCTTCTTATTTTGAAATAAGATCTTGCTAAGTTGCCGGAGGATCTTGCTAAATTGCTGAGGTAGGCCTTGATCCTCCTGTCTCATCCTCTCAAATACTAGGTGGGCTTTATAGGCATTGAAAACATGCCCTGCTTATTGGGGATTCTTAAAGGAACTTTCCTGAAGTTTTGTCAGCATTATTAAATACAATTTTCATTTTTTTTGTGTGTGTGTGTGTGTGGTACTAGGAATGGAACCCAGGGGCATTCTACCTCCGAGCTACATCCCCAGTCCTATTTTGTTTTCTTTATTTTGAAACGGTCTCACTAAATTGCAGAAGGCTTCACTAAGAGGCTGAGGCTATCTGTGAACCTGTGATCCTCCTGTCTCAGCCTCCCAAGTACTGGGATTACAAGCCTGCGCCACCATACTGGCAGCTACTTTTTTTTTTTTTTTTTTTAAACATTGAAGTACAATAAGCCACAACCATTAAAAATGAATAGATTTCTGAAACTACCACAGTCAGGATTTAGGGCATTTCTATCACTCTCCAAAGTACCTGGTTATTTTTGGGGGGACAATTCTTGCTTTATCTGCTGCCTCAGACAACCACTGATGGAAAATTCTTTTTAAAGAGGCTCTAATAAGTCATATCTTTCTAGTTCCTTGAAGGTTCATTGTGAAAGGGCAATAGTGACTAGGCCTGGGCTATGGAACCTGAGTTTGAATTTTGCTTGTTTGGAGAAGACATTTGGATTATTAAGTGCATTGTCTATGTAGAATAAGAATAAACTATTTATTATTGGTGATTAAATTACATAACTGTAGATAAAAGTTTTTGTACAATATGGCATACAAAATATCAAGTAAATGGTAATAGTATATGTGGATTCCTCTCATTTTTATAGGGGAAGAATTTAAGGCCAGCTTGAGAAAATTTTGGTAGATGTGGAGCTAATCTAAAACTTGGAATTTGGAGCCCAAGGATATTTTGGTTAATCAATGGAATTTTTTAATTAAACATTTGGTTTTTCCCCTCCCTGTCCCTTGCCACATATTGGCTTAGATCTATCTAAGCAATATTGAAAATAATTCAGCTTGTGGTAATTGAGGCTCCTTTAAAGCTTGATGACTTTTGTTGAATAATATCTAGTACATAGATACAGTACAAATAGGAGACTAGGTTGGTATCTGTATACGTTGCACATAATTCACTAAAATAAATTTAAATAAATGATATGATTGTTTTCTTGTGTTTGTTTTCTGATTTTTTTTGAAGGGGACCCCGGCAAAATTGTGTGTGTGCACATCTTTGTATGTGTGTGTAGTTTAAGTTTTTGATTTGTTGGGTTTAGTTGATAAAAAAAAGGTTTTTTGTCTGTATGTTGCTTTCTAAGAATAAGTGTTTTGTAAATGAAGCAAGGATACTTTATAGTTTTAATAAGTGTGGGACAGTAATTTAAGTGATTTGATTTTAGCTCTCCTACATGGACTTATAAAAGTAGTGCTTGATTTTTAAGTTATAAAAAGGTTTTAATAAACAATATGGTTTTTGTGCTTAAGCCATGACACATCCTTCAAATGTGTCAAATACATAATTTATTTTCCTAAAAATAGTGAATTGAGTAAACAGGATTTCTGGTTAAAAAAAAATATTCTACTTGCATGTATAAAGATTTAGTAAAGATTTGTTCCACATTTCCAAGTGTGTATTCTAGAAACAGTGAGGGTTTTTTAAAACAAAAATTCAGAAGTGTGTTCTCAGACTCAGAAAATATTAAAATAATTTGGTATTAGGTGATTTTCAATTGATAGCTTTATTTCTTATGGTATTTTTTTTGTCTTTCTATAGGGCTGAAAGACACACAGAAGTCTTCATGGATATAGTTGATACATTTAATCATTTAATTCCTACTGAACACTTAGATGATGCCCTATTTCTAGGATCCAACCTGGAGAATGAAGTCTGTGAGGATTTTAGTACAAGTCAAAATGTCTTAGAGGACTCGCTGAAGAACATGCTCAGCGATAAGGATCCTATGCTAGGATCTGCAAGTAACCAGTTCTGTTTGCCTGTTTTGGATAGCAATGATCCCAATTTCCAGATGCCTTGTTCAACAGGTAATTCTTACTTTTTTTTTTTTTTTAGTCTGCAATTTAAAATAAACAATTTTCAGCAGCATTTTTTTTTTTTTATGATGAGTGTAGTGATTTAGGGCTCTTTCCTTTGAATTCAGAGCTTCTTTTCCTGGCATCAGAATTAGAATTTAAATTTTCTTCCAAGAAGTATGGAGTTATCTTCAAGGATGTTGCAGGTATAGGTAGAGTGACCATGTAATTTGTCAGTCAGAGTGGGATACTTGTGAGAATTACAGAGGGTGCTGTTAATAATTATGTCATTACAAGAGGTGTAAACTGAGAATCTCAATTAGCAGATAGGGATTGCCTGGCAAATTGGGACATGTCACCGTAGGCCTTCTGGAGTTAAGGGGGAAAGCTGAATTAGCCTTTCCCAGATGTCCCTCCAGCCCTTTAGATTTAATACATTCTTTGTTCTAATTTCACATTCTTTGGTATTTTGTATAAGTATCTCAAAACCAGAGAGCAAAGCTCTAGACCTGTGCTCTCCTGCATAGTAATCAGTAGCCACATTTTAATTATTGACCTACTGAAATAAACCTAGTCTTAATTGAGACCTGCTATAAAATACACATTAGGTTTTGAGGGCTCATAATGAAAAACTATATGCTATTCATTTTTATTTTATTTTTAAATGTTGACTATATGTTAAAGTGATATTTTTGGTTATTAAAATTAGCTTTATCTGTTTTTTTTTTTTTTTTTTTTTTTTACTTTTTTGATATTGGGTCTCACTACGTAGGCTGGCCTGGGGTCAAGCAGTTCTCCTGTGGCAGTCAGCTGAGAATATTAGGGACACCATCAGTGGCTAAATGAAAATTCAAAATCACATATGTGGCTTGCATTATATTTCTGTTGGACAGCACTGTTCTAGGGTCTGTAGTTGAAGTAGCCAAGAGTGAGGATAGTAACTTTCTGTAAGGCTAAACTACTCTTAATAAGAAATTATGTTGATGTTATCTTAATATGTAGGAAAACAAGTAATTTTTTTTAAAGCAAAAAAAAAATACTGTAAACTTTAAGGTGAATAGCTCTTTTAACTATAGTTAGATAAAGGTAAATCAGCCTCACATGGAGAAGTAAGGCTTTTCCTCACTCTCCTCTACATAGTTCACAGGTCAATGTGATGTTGATTTATTTTTCAGTGATTCTTGTCTAGAAGTACAGTTTTTTAGTATATTTTTATTTCATTTTAATATTTTCTGCCTAATATTTTAAGTTTATATAGCAGCACTTAAAGTTTTGAGTGGGTTAGTCTACTGTTTACCCATAAATTTGTTATATTACTCTGCTTGAAGATCTCAACACTGGATACTTTTTACTTGAATCATACTTAATACTGAGATGTTAAGAACTGTTTGCTAATGCTCTATCTCTGAATTATTATATTGTGTTGTGTTATCGCATAGATTTACATGGTTCTTGTTGCTCTAAGTGTTTTGAAGTTTTAAAAATTTTGTTTCGTGTATGCATTGTTCAATTTTTCTTTTGGTGCTTGTGTCACCTTATTGTGAATAAAAACTTTTTATAGTGTTTGGTTTTATGCACACCAATTCCCAGTTTAGTCTAAATTCAAGAAAAACATTCATTTAATACTTGTATAACTTGTGCTGGAATTAAAATCACCTTCAAAAGATGTATGTGGACTGGAGTTGGCACATGTACCATCCTGTTAGACCTTTTCACTTGTAAAACTCTCTTTAGTAATACTAAGTGTTCATACTTACTGTTCTTAAGAATTCGATTTCTGCTGATTTAAATAGTTTTGTTGATGTAAAGTCTTCGGTTCAGTGAACATTTCTTTTTCTAGAAGACTGACAACACCTTTATTGATGTATTTATAATTATTATTATTTTTTTCCCAGGGACATTCTATCTCCATGCTACACCCCATGCCCTATTTTTTATTTATTTTGAAACAGGGTCTTGCTGTGGTTGCAAATGCAAAGGGCCTAAGTGGCTGAGGCTATCTTCGAACCACGATCTTCTTGTCTCAGCCTCCCAAATGCTGGGATTTACAAGCTTGAGCCACCACGCCCAGCTTCCAGCCCCTATTTTTTATTCTTTATTTTGAAACAGGGTCTCTCCAAGTTGCAGAAGGCTCACCAAGTAGCTGAGGCTGTGAACCTGCGATCCTCCTGTCTCAGCCTCCCAAGTACTAGGATTCTCAGGGGCACTTTACCTCCAAGCTACACCCCAGCCCTATTTTTTATTCTTTATTTTGAAACAGGGTTTCACTGAGTAGGAAAGGACCTCACTAAGTATCTGAGGCTGGCCGAGAACCTGTGATCCTTCTGTCTCAGGTTCCTAAATGCTGGGATTAGAAGTGTGAACCACCATGTCCAGCCGTACCTACATTTTTTTTTTTTTTTTTGGTGGTACTAGGGGTGGAACTCAGAGTCTTTCTACCTCCGAGCTATACTCCCAGACCTCTTTTATGTTTTATTTGGAAACAGGGTCTCATTAAGTTGCTGAGAGCCTCACTAAGTAGCTGAGGCTGGCCATGAACCTGTGATCCTCCTGTCTCAGCCTCCCAAGTACTGGGATTACAAGCATGCATTGCCATGCCTGGCTAAGGTTTGATTTCTTAATACTTGTTTATGATTCTTTTGCCTTTTTAAAAAAATAATATTTAGGTTGTTTTGTTTTTTGCGGTACTAGGGATGGAACCCAGGGGCATTTGACCTCCGAGCTATATACCCCCTTCCCTATTTTTTATTCTTTATTTTGAAACACGGTGTTACCAAGTTGTAGGAGGGGCCTCACTAAGTAGCTGAGGCTGTCCACAAACCGTAATCCTCCGGTCTCAGCCTCCCAAATGCTGGGATTACAAGGGTGCGCCACCACACCTGGCTTTTTAAATTATATATATATATATATATATATATATATATATATATATATATATATATATATATATATATATAAATGTGTGGTTCTAAGGGTTGAACCCAGGGGCAGTCTACCTCCAAGGGACACCCCAACCCTATTTTTAAAATATTTGAAACAGCTAGGTTGCTGAAAGTCTCAATACTTGCCGATGTTGCCTTCAAACCTGACATCCTGTCTCTGCCTCCCAGTTACTAGGATTACAAGCATGTGCTACCATGTCTGGCCCTCTTTTACCTTTTATGCTTTAAATGGAATTACTTTCCAAATTTTCTTCATTGAAATTTTTTTTTGGCTACACTTATTTATATAAGTTCTGTAGCAAAACCCTTTGTGTTCATATACATGTAGTGTCTATGTTATAAACTATATCAGGGACTATGTGAGGAAAACTTTTAATGATAGAACTCTTTTGTTTAAGATTGTCTGAAGTTTTATTGTGCCATCAGTCAGGGGATTTATTTTGTCTCTTTGGGACATTTGGTCAGTAAAAAGCCCACACATTTTCTAATGAGCTAATTTGGTGGTAATTTCTAACCCTAATTTCCATCCCTAGTAGTACCACGAAATTAGAAATTTGTTGGTACTAGAGATGGAACACAGGGGCATTCTACCTCTGAGATATACCCCAGACCTATTTTATTTTTTATTTGGAAGGAAGGTTTCATTGGGTTGCAGAAGGGTTTACTAAGTTGGTGAGGCTGATCAAACCTCCTGTCTCAGGCTCCAAAGTACTGGGATTACAAGAGTGTGACATCATGCCGAGCTAGAAAACTTTTTTTGGGGGGGGGTATTGATGTTTGAACCCAGGGATCTTCTACCTCCAAGCTACGCTTCCAGCCCTACTTTTATCTTTTTTTTTTTTTTTTTTTTTGGTACTGGAACCCAGGGGCATTCTACCTCTGAGCTACTACACCCTATCCCTATTTTTATTCTTTATTTAGAAACAGGGTCTCACTAGTTGCAAAGTGCCTCACTAAGTAGCTGAGGTTGTTCTGGAACCAAGATCCTCCTGTCTCAGCTTCCCAAATGCTGGATTACAAGCATGCGCCATCACGGCTGGCTTTTATCTTCTTTTTGAAATAGATTCTCACTAAGTTGTGAAGAAGGTCCTCACTAAGTAGCTGACGCTGTCTGAGAACCTGCAGTCCTCCTGTCTTAGCCTCGTAAATTCTGGAATTACAAGCCTGTGCCACCAGTCTTTGAAAGCATTTTTGAAAAAACATTTAACTTTTACTTAACTAGATGTATGAAGGAGTATCAAAGAAGAAATCTTATTGTAACTGTCAGTTAAAACAATGTAGACAGTAACTTCTCTACTCTTAATAAAATTTTTCAGCATTTGTCATTAAATGAAAATGACAGCCCAGTATGGTGGTGCACAGGAGGATCGCAGTTTGTGGCCAGCCTCAACTACTTAGTGAGGCCCTCCACAACTTAGTGAGACCCTGTTTAAAAATAATCAAAAAGTAGGGCTGAGGTTGTACCTTGGAGGTAGAATGACCCTGTGTTCCATCTCTTGAACCACCAAAAAATGACATTTTTTTTTTTTACCAAATGTTAGATGTTTTGGTTTCTTTCTAATTGTCCTTCTAAAGTTAGCAAGGAAATGATTCTATTTGTATTTTCAGGAAAGTGAAAGCTATCATTTGTAGTTATTTTGTAATTTAGATTTTCACAGTGCTATAAAACTTACAAACAAAATAATTACAAGATGTCTTCTCTTTTATGCAGGACAATATTGTTTTCTGTAGTTGTTAAAGAACAGTTTTCTGTTGGGATAGTCCAGTTGCTTTATATTTCAGTTGTCTTCAGGAATCATAGTATTTATAAATATAAAGATAGGAAAGATTACTTTTAGCACTCTGTCAGATGCATAAAAGTAGGGAAGCTAATTGATTTTGAGAAAGAGTAGACAGTAGAGCCCTGATCCTCTTTCTTGAAAGGATTTGATTCTGTAAAATATTACTTACTTAGTCTATGTAGTGTTTGCATATGATTTTTAGATGTGCTTCCCAATAATATATTTTTTAAATTCCACGGAGTGAGGAAAAGCCAGGAAGTTTTGGGGAAACACTTGATCTTGTTGATCACATCAATTTGATACTCTAAGAACAATTTTTTTAAATTTTTAAATTAAAGATAATATCAATCAGTGGGTTAAAGATAGTGAATATACAAATATATTCTGCTTGAGGAATGTATTCAGAATCATTGAAATGGTGGTTACTGGCATTATCAGTGTCATGAAGAAATATTTATTTTATCCTGAATCTTATAAACAAATGTTTTCCATGTTTACATTGCCAACTTGATTTGTTTGTGTGAAATAGTTTTGATTTTATGATATGTTTCTTCATGTGCATTGAAATGTTCTGTGGCTGTAATTTGATTTATTTAACTTTAACCTTTTTTTTTTTTTGCAGTACTGGGGATGGAACCTAGGGGCATTCTACCTCTGAGCTATACCCCTACCCCTATTTTTTATGAAACAGGGTCTCACTGAGTTGCAAAGGGCCTTACAAAGTAGCTGAGGCTGTCCATGAACCACAGTCCCCTTGTCTCAACTTTCCATATGCTGGGATTACAAGTGTGTGACACCATGCCTGGCTTATTTAACTTTTACTTTGTAGACCAGTGCTGGTGAAAGCCCAGGAAGACAGACACACTGTTAATATACACATATTCAGGGCAGCCTTTTATCCAAAAAGCACTTGTAGTTACTGCATTCATTCAGTGAAGTAGATATCTTGAAGCTACATCATGGCTTGCACAGTCATCGTTCACTAAACTGAATTTTAAAAGCCTTTTATTATGGCTTTTAGAGATTAAGCAAGTCAAAATAGTTGGCCTCTTATAGGTATCTTGCATATTTGCTTAGATTTGATTTGTATGTAACATGAATATGTGATAATTATTTTCTTGTCATGAGTGCCATTGATACTGTATGACATCAAGCACTGTTTAAAAAAAGAAATTTAATTTGTGCTGCTTTCCTTCTGAACAAAGTATTGTAATACATGCTGACTGGTTTTACAAGTTTCTTAGCAGTATGTGATTTAGTCTTGATTTGGCACACAGTGTATTTTTTTTTTCTTACTTTTTTCTTGGTAGGTTGATGAGAGTCTCACTACTTGACTGAGATTGTCCACAATACTGCAATCATCCTGTCTCAGCCTCTCAAGTACTGGGATTACAAGTATTTGCCATCATGCCAGGCTTTAATATTTCTGATTTTAGAAGACTGATACAGAGGAGTGATATAGCTAGGTCATATGGCAGTTCCACTCTTAGTCTTGAGGAACCTCCATACTAATCTTCATAGTGAGCATACTAATTTATAGTCTCACCAACAGTATATAAGAGCTTCTATTTTCCCACATTTATTATTTGTATTTTTAATGATTATCATTCTTTTTTTGTGTACTAGGAATTGAACCCACGGGCGTTCAACCTCTAGGCTATACCCTATTTTATTATTTTATTTTGAAACAGGGTCTCACTAACGTGCAGAGGGCCTCACAAAGCTGAGGCTGGCTGCCAACCTGTGGTCCTCCTATTTAGTCTCCCAAATACTGAGATTATAAGCATGCATGTCTGATTATTATTATTATTTTTTTGTTGTGCAAAGTTTGCTACAAGTCATCTTTTATACCAAAATTATACTTAAATTCAGAGATAAAACTAGCCTTTAAACACAAGTGCTAAAGTATCACTTTATAAATTCAGAAAATCCATAGAGAGGGAATTTCTGACCTAAGGCCATAATTTTACAATTTGTGTATTTTGTATATTCTGTAGTTTTCCTTGATTCCATTTACTTTTGCTTTCCTTAGCTGCATTACTATAAAACCAAGTGTATTTTAATTTTACCTTATATTGATTATTTAATTTTATTTTGAAATGTAAAATATTTTCTATCACTGTATTCTTAATGTCTTACTTTATTTTCATTTAGTGCTTACATTTATTCCATTGTTTTTCCTGAAGTCTGTTGCTTATTTTAATTTAAAAAACAAAAATAAAAAAAAGAAACTTTAGACCAAGATAAGTATAGGTCTACATACATTTTCTTGAAAACTTGGCCTATTTATGATGTTATAATAGGCATCTTTGTCCAAAGTCTTACGTGCACTGGAGTTCTTTCTCCTGGAGCCCTCTGCCTCTCTCTTTCCTCTCTGAGCTTGTCATTTTCCAGGCCTTTTGGACATCTGTTTCTACTTTTCTGATTTCCTGTTGCTTTCCTCTGTTTCATTTTTTTTATACTCTATTTGCTTGGTTCTTAGTAACTTTCTATACCATATATTTGATTACTTATTTGCTTTTATGTAGAATACAAAGTTTAATATCACATTTCCTTAAAATTTTAAGGTATTGTTTTTTTGGCCTTTACTTCTATGAGTCCTTGTTGCATTGTTTGGTAACCTTCCCTCCACCCCATTTTTAAGATTTCTCCTGATCCTTTGATGTTCTAAAATGTCAGTAATGTATCTGGGTTTAGTTTTTTATTAATTTTTTTCTGAGCCTTTGATGACCTTTTCAATTTTTAGAGTAATCTTTTCAACTGTGAGAATTTTTCTTGTGTTTTCTCTGTAAACTGTTGAGTAGACAGATGTTGGTCCATATTTCTTACCAATATCCTATACCCTTTATATTGTTTGTTTTGTGTATTTTTAGGGACTCATTGTATATTTTCCATGTTTTTGAATATTTAGTTGTAAGATTTTTTTCTAAGAACTCTTGTGTTCTCTTTATTCATACCATTTTTAAATAGCATTTTGTTGTCTTGAGGCATATAAGAATCTTTTCATAGTTCAAATTAATTTTTTCTGTTTGTTTTTGCCCTTTCCCAGTATTGTAGACTTCTCCTAAATTTCTGATTATTTTTGGTTGTTAATTTTTAAGATGGAGGGGGAAATAGGTAATTCAGTCAAATTTTCTTATGGGATACTAAGCTTTAACTAGATAGCCTATAGTTATTTGGGAGAATTTCTAAATATCAGAATGAAAAGCATATTATTATTATTATTAGGTAATAACTAATGCTATTTACTTCAGTTCCTTCAGTTTCATTTTAGGATTAGGAAAAGATTTTCTTGCTTTGCATTCTGACCTTGGTTGTAAGGCCTTGCTAAGCAGTGAAGTTGGGAGGGAGGGAGGGAATTGACCTTTCAGTATTTAGGCCTCAGTTAATTACCCATTTCTGGTCTACCTCACTGGTTATTATGCCTTCTATCCCTACATTTCTAGAGATGCTAAAAGTTTATTGGACACAGTTTATACAACTTTAGCTTCTTTTGGTTATATTTTTTTTTGTGTGTGTATGGTACTAAGGATGGAATGATGGAATTTGGGGGCCTTCTACCTCTGAGCTATACCTCTAGACATACTTTGTTTGGAAAAAGGGTCCCACTAAGTTGCCAACAGCCTCACTAAGCTGCTGAGGCTTACTTTGAACCTGAGATCCTCCTGTCTCAGCCTCCCAAATGTGCATCACCAGGCCTGGCTCCTTTTGGTTCTTTTTTATTTTTATTTTTGGTGGTACTGGGGCTCCTGGAAGCCCTTCTACCTCCAGGATACACTCCCAGACCTATTTTATACTTTTTATTTGGAAACAGGGTCTCTTAAGCCAGTGCGGCTGGCTTCTAACCTGCACGATCCTCCTGTCTCCGCCTCCCAAGTGCGGGGATTACAAGTGTGTGCCACCAGCCCGGCCCTTTTGGTTCTTAACCTTGATTTTTTTTCATGCTGTTACATTAGTCTCTGTTACTTAGTTTCTGTTCATATTTTAGTAATGTGTTGAAATCTTTCTTTTGCCTTTGGTCTTTATTTTCTTTGTTTTGGGTTAACCTTTTATTTTTTATTTCCTTACTCATTTAATGGGATTTGGAGGGAGAGAATATAAAAGATGTATAAAAGCTAGGCCTGGTGGCGCACTCTTGTAATCTCAGTATTTGGGAGGCTGAGACAGGAGGTTCGCTGTTCACGTACAACCTCAGCTACTTAGTGAGGTCCTTTGCAACTCAGTGAGGCCCTGTTTCAAAATAAAGAATAAAAAATAGGGCTGGGGTGTATCTTGGAGGTAGAATGCTTCTGGGTTCCATCCCCAGTATTGCAAAAGAAAAAAATAAAAACCTGAAAAGATGTATAAAGTTTGCCATATTGAACCAGTGACTTAATTATCATAATATAAAATCACTATTATCTGGTAGTTATCAAAGGTTTTGGAATGTCCATTATTATCTTTGACAGTGTTAAAGTTTTATTTTTTTGGTACTGGGGATTAAACCCAGGGGCATTCTGCTCTGAGTTATACCGACAGCCCTATTTTTTATTTTTTATTTTGAAACAGGGTCTCACTGAGTTGCAAAGGGCTTCACTAAGTGGCTAATGCATCCATGGACTGCGATCCTCTTTGTCTCAGCCTTTCGCCACCACACCCAGTTTTAAATGTTAATCTTAATTTTAAAAGTTTACAGCTACCTTTAGATTGGTGTTTGAGCAAATACCTGAGTACCCATAGTAACCAACTTGACATAAAATTAGCCATTACAGCAAGGCAGCAAAATCTTGGAACATAATAGATTCTTTGAGTTTCCCAATTTCTATTTGCTGTCATGAAAGTAGTTTTAGTCTCAGCATATTTTTTTCCCCCCAGTACCAGGGATGGAACCCAGGGGCCAGGAACATTGTGCCTCTGAGCTACACCCCCAACCCTATTTTTATTTTTTTAGTCTTTATATTTTTTGAAACAGGGTCTCACTGAGTTGCAAAGGGCCTCGCTAAGTAGTTGAGACTGTCCATGAACCGCGATCCTCCGGTCTCTGCTTCCTGAATGCTGTGATTACAAGCCTGGTCAGTTTCAGCATTTTTGAGAAAGTGACTTCAAGGTGAATTTGCAAGCAAAGGAAGCTTATAAGGAAAGTTTCCAGTTCCTTTCTTAAAAAGGATTGTATATAATGGAAGTTGATATTAATGAAACAGTATGCAAAGCACTTTGCCAGCACACTATCATTAAATCTTCACAAAGATCTTAATAGCTATAGATATACACTACAGTTAATCCCATTTTATAGACAGATAAATGGAGGTTTCCAGAACAGTTAGATTTTCTAAGTTTACTAATAATTAAGTCTCAGTACTAGATAGAAAGAGTCTAGATTTTTCTAACTCTTAAGTTTATGAATACTGTTATGATCCAGACTCTAAATGGGTTCCCAAATTTCATTTAGTTTTATAGTCAACCAAACTAGGATATTTTTAAAAATTCTGTTTTTTAGAAGAACAGAGGACAGCTCTCTACTTTCTTTTTTAAAGAATGTGTATTTATAAGAGATTTATTAGTTTGCTAATAAAGACCAAGAGGTGGAGAGAGAGAGAGATGGATGATCATTGGTCAGTGATGAAAGTAGTTTCAATCTCAGCATTCATGATTTGACTGATCCTGAGCACTAAAAAGGAGCCTGAGGGATGTGATTTTAGTGTGTGCCAGCAGGTGGACATACAGTAGAAGCTCCCAATACCTTGAGTTTTCAGAGTTGTGATTGCAGCTCAAGGGATGGGTAATAAGGATTGCTCTTACTCTATCCTCTCATCCCAAAGAGCATGCTTGCTTACTGTTCATTACAAAAGCTGTAAATTCCCTACTTTACTCCTTTTCTGTATTTTATCCCACTCTGTATGTGAGCATCTATCTAGACAAATCTCTGTGTTGCCTCCATGAAATAAGGAGGCAAGGGGAGCTGACAGCACCATCTTACAGCTTTCTGTGCCATGAATGACAAAATTCTATGTCTTTATACTAATAGACTTTTTTATACGGTTAGCAACCATGAAACAGACATAGTTTGGTTTGTTAGTTTGCAAATAAAAATAAAAGACCTGTCACAGTTCTTGACATTACTAGGTTTTATCCCATAAGTGATTCATGGGGATTTACCAACTACTGCAATAAAGATAAAACATTAAATAGTTTACCTTCATGAAGGCTAGGATTACTTCTATATATGTTGTTCATATAGGCACTAGAACATTAGACATGTAGTGTATTTTGACTGAAGACAGGAACAAGGAGTAAAAGAAGCCAAGTGGTGGGGCCTGAGGTTAAGATAATAAAGTGCATGCTGCAGGCGAGCTGCAGCTTTAGCCCTCAGGTTTCTAGCAGTCATTATGGAAGAAAAAAAATTTCAAGGTGAAAACACAGTCTCCTTACTGTAAAAAGATCTAATGCACAGAAAAAGGAAAATTATTTCGGGTATTAAAACTAGAAATAAGATATCATACATAGTTTTATATGATGTGTGGTATAATAAAAGAAAATTAGCAACAGCTTTCAATGAATAGAGGGCTTTTAGAAATATCCTTCAATGAAGCCAGGCGTGGTGGCTCATGCTTGTAATCCCAGCGCTTGCGATGCTGAGACAGGAGGATCACACAGTTTCGAAGCCAGCCTCAGCTACTGAGTGAGGCTCTCAGCAACTTAGTGAGATCCTGTTTCCAAAATAAAGTATAAAATAGGTCTGGGAGTATAGCCTGGAGGTAGATTCCACCCCCAGTATATCTATCTATCTATCTATCTCTATCTCTCTCTCTCTCTCTCTCTCTCTCTCTCTCTCTCTCTCTCTCTCTCTCTCACACACACACACACACACACACACACACACACACACACACACACACAAATCTTCAGTAAATGCCTCAGTATAAGTGGTATCACAAGGACTAATGTAATGGTCTGAATTCCAGGATACATTTTAAGTTATTTTTCAAACTTCATTCCTTAGATATAATTTACTACCAGATTTTTAAATATATTGTTAGAAAGATAAATTATGGACTCTTTAAGGACTTTAAAGAATACAATTATGTTTTTTTTTTGTGTGTGTGTGTGTGGTACTGGGGTTCCTGAAAACCCTTCTACCTCTGGGCTACACTCCCACACCTATTTTATATATATATATTTTTATTTGGAAAGATGGTCTCTTAAGCCAGAAAGGCTGGCTTCGAACTAGTGCGATCCTCCTGTCTCCACCTCCCCAAAATGGGGAGTACAAGCATGCGCCACCATGCCCGGCCACAATTATCTTTTAAAAAATCTTTTGCCAGGCATCATGGCACACGCTTGTAATCCCAGCATTTGGGAGACTTGAGAGAGGAGGATCGCAGTTCGAGGATATCCTCAGCTACTACTTACGCCCTTTGTAACTCGGTGAGAACCTGTTTCAAAATAAAGAATAAAAAATAGGGCTGGGAGTGCAGCTCGGAGGTAGAATACCTTGGGTTCCATCCCTAGTACTGCAAAAAAGAAAAGAAAAGAAAAAATAGTCTTTTGCCAGCTGAGCACATGGGTATAAGTGTCTTTAATAAACCAACAAGACATGATATTGTATAAATTTAAAGCTTCCAATAAAAGCATTTGCTTGACCAGGGAGCTGCTCTGCTGTCCCTGTGGAGGACAGGGCCAAGATTTTTCTTAGAAAGTGATTTGGGGTCATCTCTAGTGGTTTTGTAAGCAGGAGAAGCCTTGTCGTTCAGGCATAAATAAAGATCATTTTGGCATAGGTAGTTTTGTTTTATAGCCCACATTTAAAGTGACAACTTGGACAGTAAAATTGTTAGTTTTTTCTTTAATTTCAGTGATAATGATCCTATTTTCTTCTAGTTCCGGCAGGATTGTGGAATGTCTTGTTGCTATTTTCACCATAGTCACTGCCGGCTTGCCTTTGGAACTCTTGCGATTTTTGCTTCTACCCCTGTGCTCTTGCCATCTTTTCTTTTGTTCAGTTGGAGATCCAACTCCAAGGATTTCTGAACTGAAGCTACTGGTGCTGATACTGTCCTGCCCTCTGTTTTCCCCTAAAGTACTGCCTTTTGCTCATTTTGTACTTTAGTCATAGATTCTTTATCCCAGTTCCAAATGCATCTTGAATGGCAATTTACCTACTAAATGTGTACTTATATAAGGAGGTAAATTAGCATGAATATATGTTTGCTTAAAGAAAAGAATGTAAATATTTAAAATAATGATAATGTACAATGCTTAATTGATCTAAGTCCTCTTTTTCTGCTAAAGCTAATGTCCTGTAAATGGAATCTGAGATGAGGATGAGACTATATTCCTGACTGGGTTGCAGAACTCAAATGAGTAGCAATCTTAGAGAGTATGGTGTGAATGGTGTCATTTTGCGTTGAGTGGACAGCAGCCTGGGGGAGTTTTTAGAGAGTGACCATTTATATTTTTACTTAAAATAATATTTAATAATTATTTGGTTTCCTTTTGATAGTTTTTTTTTTTTTTTTTTTTTTGGGTGGTGGTACTGGGGTTCCTGGAAACCCTTCTACCTCCGGCTTACACTCCCAGACCTGTTTTTTATACTTTATTTGGAAACAGGGTCTCTTAAGCCAGTGCAGCTGGCTTGGAACCTGTGTGATCCTCCTGTCTCCGCCTCCCAAGTGTGGGGTTTACAAGTGTGCGCCACCACGCCCGGCTTTCTTTTGAAAATTTTAATAACTAAATTCTCTGTGCTACACTCCCAGACCTATTTTATATTTTATTTGGAAGCAGGGTCTCACTAAGTTGCTGGGAGCCTCACTAAGTAGCTGAGGCTGGCTTCGAACCTGTGTGATTATTCTTTCTCAGCCTCCCAAGTGCTGGGATTACAAGCATGTGCCACCATGCCCAGCAGGCAGGAAATATTATTTTTATTGTTTAAAAATACAAAATTCGCCGGGCGTGGTGGCACATGCTTGTAATCCCTGCTCTTGGGAGGCGGAGACAGGAGGATCGCGCTGGTTTGAAGCTAGCCCCGCTGGTTTAAGAGACCCTGGTTCTCCCCCAAAAAAGTATAAAATAGGTCTGGGAGTGTAGCCCGTAGGTAGAAGGGCTTCTAGGAACCCCGGTACCACACACACAAAAAAAAGTAAAATTCATAAAATATGGCTGGTACTATATTTTGAAGAGAATATGTGACAGATAGGAAAGGCATCTTAAATTGTAATAAAATATAGCTACAAAAGAAGAAATGAGTTCTGAAAATGTATAGAATTGAATTTATTTTTCTCATTCAAAAAGGTTGGGAATGGTTAAAATTTGAGATTAATTTAAAAAAGGCTTTTTGTTTCAGAAAAATGTAATGAACCTGGCCTCTGGGCCCTGCTTTATGCAGAAATATGAAAGAGAACTTTTTTTAGACCTTTTTTCATGGGACATTTTGAAAATATGTGATATACTTCTTGATGGCCATCTTCTGTTTTATTTTCTGTATTTGCTCACCTCCACTTTCTGCCTTTCCTTTTTTCCCAGCTGAATTTCTTTCAGTCTCTTTCTTTATCTGCAAAAAAGTTTTTTTCCCCCTACTCAGAATAATTTACCATATCTTTACACAATGGAATTTTACTCAGCTAAAAAAAAAACACAATTACATCATTTTCAGGGAAATGGATGGAACTGGAGGACATTATGCTAAGTGAGATTAGTCAGTCCCAAAAAATAAGAAATCAGATTCTTTCCCTAGTATGTGAAAGCTAAGGAGAAATGGGTCATAGGAGGAACTCTAAATGAAAAAGGAAATCCTATAGAGGAGCAAACAAAACAATCTAAATGAGGGGATGGGAGGGGGGAAGAAGGAAATTGTCTAAAGCACATAATGTACTTACACATATCGAAGTCAACCACTAAGCCAAGCATGGGAAGGAGGATGGGGAGAAAATGGGGTGGGAATTGGGTGTGGGCTAAATGGGTGATGTGTGCATGTATGTACATACAAGTTTTTTACCCTATTATGATGTATGAATACAATGCACCAATAAAATTTAAAATAATTTTATGTTTTGTGTGTGGTACTGGATTGAATCTATAGACATTGAATTGAATCTATAGACATTGTACCTTCAAGCTATTTTATTTCTCCCAGCCCAATTTTATTTCTTATTTTGAAACAAGATCTTGCTAAGTTGATGAGAAGAGTCAGGCTATTTGCTGAGGCTGCCCTCGAACCTGTGATCCTCCTGTCTCAGCCTTCTAGGTGTTGAAACTACAACTGTGGACCACTGTGCCCAGCTTCAAAATTAATTTTTATAACTTACCTGTGATCTCATCTTAGAATCTAAATAAATTTATTACATTGGTATATACTAAGCATTGTTGATAAGTCTTTAATGCCTTTGGCTATTTGAATTATTAAAAGGATATATTCTAATTAAATGATTTTGCAATTACTTGATATTAATACAGTTAAACATAGTGAAGTTAAAAGTTTATGGAGCTGGATGTGGTGGCCCAGGTCTGTAATCTTAGTACTTGAGAAACTGACACAGGATGATCGCAGGCTCAAAGTCAGCCTCCTCTGCTTTAGGCTGTCAGCAACCTAATGAGACCCTGTTTCAAAATAAAAAATAGGGCAGGGGGTGTATTTATTTCGAGCCCCCCCCATGCCATTTTGGCATGGGGCTGTATTTCTATCTTTTTAATAAACTTCTTTAAATCTTCAAAAAAAAAAATAGGGCAGAGGATGAAGGAGATAGACGGTGCCAGGATTTGATTCCTAGCACCAAGAAAAATGTTTATGGCACTGTGTGGATAATAGGTTGTCTTTTGGGCAGAATAGCTAATATTCCTTGATTTTTGTCATTTTATTTATTTTTGGCGCTAATGGGGATGAAACTCTCCAAGCTATACCTCCAGTCCTATTTTTTAGTCCTTTTTTAATTTTTGGTGGAACCCAGGGGTTTTTCTACCTCCGGGCTATACTCCCATACCTATTTTATATTTTATTTGGAAACAGAGTCTCACAAAGTTGCTGAGAGCCTCACTCAGTAGCTGAGGCTGGCTTTGAACCTGTGCGGTCCTCCTGTCTTAGCCTCCCAAGTGCTGGGATTACAAGCGTGTGCTACCATACCCAACAATTTTTGTCATTTTAAAGACTAGTCATCTTAATAGTTGCTTAATGTGGTACCAACTTAATCACATATCCATTTTCTTCTTGGAATCACAGAACACTGTTGCATACTAAATGTGCAAAAGTTGACATTTAACTTACTAGACATAAAAATTGATATTTATTTGCTCACCTGTTAGTAAACAGCCTTCTCATTTTTTTTTTCTTTTTTTTTTTGGTGGTACTGGGGTTCCTGGAAGCCCTTCTTCCTCCGGGCTACACTCCCAGACCTATTTTATATTTTTGAAACAGGGTCTCTTACGCCAGCGCGACTGGCTTCGAACCTGCGCGATCCTCCTGTCTCCGCCTCCCAAGCGCGGGGATTACAAGTGTGCGCCACCATGCCCGGCTTAACAGCCTTCTCATTCTTAAAGTACTGAATTATTTTGCTTTATAATTTAAAAAATCTGTAGTAGCTGGGTTCTTTGGTAGATGCCTATAGCCCTGTCTACTCTGGAGGCTGAGACAGGTGGATTGCTTGAGTCTAGGAGTTTGCTGCCAGGTTGGGCAATATGAAGAGGCTTTTTTTTTTTTTTTTGTATAAAGAGTTATCAAGAATCCTTAAGCTCCTTAAGCACATGTTTTCTTGACCTTGGTTTAATCTTTTTCCTTGTCTAGCCACATAATTATTGCCATATTCTTCTGTTAAGAAGAAAAGTGAATAACAGATTTCTAAGCCCTTATTGTCTTTTGAGTATGTTTACCAGAAAGAATTCTGATAAAAGGTAGAGGTGCCTCTGCAGTTCCTCATCTGCCCCTGTTCCTGACTTTCGCGACTTACCTTCTCTGTCCTAGAGATGAATGTACTTGCCTATCCAAAGAAGCTGAATTTTATAATTCCTTGCAGTAGCAGATCCCTGTTTTTAGAGGAGTAGGAGAAGCCTGGTTAGTTACCTGGATTCCCCAGATAGGAGACATAGGCTTTTTAGCTTCCTTGGTTGCCTCATTTCCTCAGCCTCCTGGCTAATTCCACATTCCTTGTCCAGACTGTTCTCTTCCTAGCTTCTCTTTGTCATGGATTTGCTTCTTAGTTGTGCCTTACTGGGTCATCTTGACTCAGAATTTTTGAACTTGGATATAGTTAGGATTAGGTTCATCTGACAGTGATAGAAAACTCTAAATAATAATGGTACAAAGAAAGAAATTAGTTTGTCATATAATAGCTTGGAGTGCCCTAGACACCTAAGCTGTTTTTACCTCGCATTACCAGGTGTGGTCACTATTTCCAGTGTTAAGATGTCTTCTCCAGCTGTCTGCAGCGGAGCCCAGTTAATAAAAAAAGGGGGGGGGGATAATACCTTTTTTCATTTAATTTCAGATCCTAAGTTGCCTGTAGAATTTCTACTTATAGCCCATGTACCACAGCTTAATAGTTACATATCTAACAATAAGTTAGACTAGAAAGTGTAGTTTTGTAGCTGGGTTCATTGTTGTATTTCTGGAATCCTTGTACTTGGGTAGGCTGAGATAGGAGGATTATAGGTTCAAGGCAATTTATCAAGGCCCTAAAAAACTCAGACTCTTTAAAAAAATGTGAAGTGAGATAGGTGTGTAGCTCAAAGGTAGAATACCTCTAAGTTTAATTTCTGGCAGGAAAAAAGAAAAGTTGTAGTTTTTATCATGGGTGATCATGTACCCAGCTAAAAAAAATAAGAATTCTAGTTAATGGGGGAAGACCGAATATCAACTAGCAATTTCAGGTACATCTTTGGTTCATTGTGTGGAGAGACTTAAGCTCAGTTACCTTTTCTCAGCTCATTGCTCATTGTAGGAGTTTGAGTATTTGGCTTATTTTCAGAGCAGATCAGCTACACTTGTCGAATTTTTCTAGGTTGTATATTCTATTTTTCCCTCTAACCAAGGAAACTTAGGTCTCAATTCATAAAATTCAGATGTCTGTTCATAAGGCAGGCTTATTTGCTTCTATAAAAAATTTTAGGAGATTGAATGAATTCTTACATTGATCACCCTGAAGGAGGTAGATATAAAAAAATGCTGTTTGTGTACCTAAAGCTTCATTTCATTAAAATAATCTAAACTTTTTGACTATGTAAGACATTTGCGTAAACACCAGCACTTGTGTGTGTATTTTATATACTTGTCTTACTATACTAATATATTGTTTTTATATAATATACATAATAGGTATTTTAAAATGAGCTATAGATAAACATTCATAATTTTTAGTTATTAAAATTATTAATCGCATAATAACTTTTTGGAGTGCCTTGTGTATTGCTTATGCTTGATTCATCTTATTTTGCTTATTCATCTTATTCTGATACAATCTTTTATGTATACAATTCTTTATTATTATTATTATTATTATTATTATTTTTTTTTGTGTGTGTGTGTGTGTATGTGTGTGTGTGTGTGTATGTGTGTGTGTGTGTGTGTGTGTGTGTGTGTGTGTGTGTGCGTGCGCGCGCGCCTGGGGATGGAACCTAGGGTCATTCTTTCTCCAGTGTTCACCCCCAGCCCTATTTTATTTTGAAACAGTCTCACCAGGTTGCTGAGACAGTTGGTCTTAGACTGAAGATCCTTGTGTCTCAACTTCCCAAGTATGGCATTACAAGGGTACACTACCACATTTGGCTGAGCTTATTTTTATACTGGATTTTCAGGACTGAAAAAGATAACTTAATAATGACAACATTTATTTAAAAGGAACAAATTGACTATAGTCTGTAGTTACTAAGTTATAATCCTAGCTTTCCCCTGTTCTTTATACAAAGGGTTTATTGTAGTTTAATTGGAATATTTCTGCCATTATTCAATATGCTTCTTGTTCTTTTAAAGTAATGGGGAAACTTTTAAATTTTTTACTATTTGACCTCAGAACTCACTGAAATTTTTTACTTGGAAAATTTTTAAAGTATCCAGGTAGGAGTCTAGCTAAACTCACATGATGATGGGACCATATCTAAACATTGACTTTCTTTAGAAGATCAAGGTTTTTTACTTGTTTATTTTAAGAAAACCAGTTACTTTCTAACTGACTACTAAAATATCACCTTAGAGAAGGGATAGACAACTAAGGGCATTTATTTTTCTAATACAACATTATTTACAGCTCTTTATATCAGAAGAAGCCAGAATGTTCATAATACTTGCTTCTCGTTAAACATTTGTCTCATTTTGTAAAATAAAAATGTATGACTCAAGCTGGGTGTTGGTGGCCCATGCTTGTAATCCTAGTATTTGGGAGGCTGAGACAGGAGGGTTGTGGTTCACAGATAGTCTCAGCTTCTTAGTGAGGCCCTCCACAACTTAATGAGACCCCTATTTCAAAATAAAGAATAAAAAAAAAATAGGGCTGGGGGTATAGCTCGGAGGTAGAATGTCCCTGGGTTTCATCCCTGGTACCACACACACACACACACACACACACACACACACACACGACTCGTACTTAAATATGAGCTTTTTATGTTTCTTACTGTGTGTAAATAGGGAACCTTGATGTGATTCAAAGAATTTAATAATCATTTCCCATTTTGTTAAATTACTATAGTCTATAAAATTTTAAAAATATAAAATGAACTATAAATAATATTCTGTTACTGCAAAATGGTGAAGGCAGACAAATGAATTAAGGGTGTCAATTCTTTTGTTAAGGAATTCTTATTCTTTCAGTATCTCTTTATTTATTTATTTATTTTGGTGGTACTGGGGGTGAAACCCAGAGGCTTTCTACCTCCGGCCTATACTTCCAGACCCATTTATATTTTATTTTGGAAACAGGGTCTCCCTAAGTTGCTGAGAGCCTCACTAAGTAGCTGAGGCTGCATTCGAACCTGTGTGATCCTCCTGTCTCAGCCTCCCAAGCGCGGGGATTACAAGCGTGCGCCACCACGCCCGCTCAGTATCTCTCTTTAGATAAATTGTGACTCACATAAATCTACCAAGGATAGTAATATGAATCTGCTTAAATATTAGCAAATTTTAATATTTTTGTTTCTTGTAATAGTCAATATACATAATATTTTCTTCTAGTTCATAGATTTTTGTATATCCCTCTAGTTATATACACCTCCTTAGGAAACTGCTCAGTATATAGTAAAAGTTTATTAAAATTTACTATATGTGGATACCTATTATAGAGGCAATATCTTTTTTAATGTATGCAGTTTTTTTCATATATTTTCCCTCTAAAGAATTTTGACAAATATTTGACAAACTTTGACTTTTAAGCTTCTTAAAAATCAGGGAACTGCTGATTAAATGTATTCTGAGTATTAACCTAATCCCTAAATCTTTATTTTTTAATAATTTTTTTTTTCTTTTTGAAATACCGCCTTGTATATCTTTTTATTTTGTTTTCTTTCTTTCTTCCCAGTATTGGGGATTGAACCTGAAGCCTTGCAAAAGCTTAGGGAAGCACTCTACCACTGAGCTGTATCTTTGAGACAGGATCTTAACTTCAGGCCGACTTCTGACTTGGAATCCTGCCTCTGCTTCCCAATAGCTGGGATTACAGGCATGCACCACCACTCCTAGTTGTATATCCTTTTAAAAGCCACTTTAAATGTTTAGGAATAAGATGGACTGTAAATCAGTTGCTATTTTAGATCACTGGTTATTTTAAGCTTCTGTTTTTAAATTTAGCTTTATACTTTGGAAACTTTAAAGAATACTGATAAACAGTACAGTATACACACATTTACCCTTTACCAAGATTCAACTAAAAGGTGTGTATATATGAGTATATATATTTAGTTTATATATTATTTGTTTATATTTTGCATACTAGGATTGACCCCTTGGGCCTTCAACATCTGACTACATCTCCGGCCCTACTTTTAACTTTTTATTTGGAAACAAGGTCTTGCTGAGTTGTGGGTGCCTTACTAAGTAGCTAAGGCTGGTTGCAAACCTATGGTCCTCCTGTGTCAGTCTCCCAAGTATTGGGATCACAAGCGTGCACCACCATGCCCAGCCTTTTAAAGTTTTTCTACACTCTTTTTCATTGATACTTTTTGAGGAGAGAAAAGACCAGATAACTTTCTGGAATGTTCCAAGTTCTAGATTTTTAATGTGATGTCACTCAGCTTTTTTTTCCTATTCTTTTCACTTCCTTAAAATTAGAAGTTAGGTTTAAAAGCTTGATTAGAATTGGGTTAAGCATATTTTGCCAGGTTCCTTCATAAGTGAAGCTGTGTAGTTAATTTTTTTATATCAGAAGTTTTATAATGTTTTAATTGTCTAACTCTTGATTACTATATTAAGGTGGGGAGTCGCAAATCTCTTCCTCCTTAAATACTTGAGAGATAGCGGGTAATCTCAAAATACAATTTTGTCAGCATGAAAATATTAGTTTCTTGCCAGCTTTTCCTCTTAGGTTTTTATGTATCTACTGACAATACTTGCTGGAAGTTTGCTAATTCTTTTGCATTTTATTTTGTGGCATCTTTCAGGCAAAATTGGGGATTTATTACATAAATGCTTACAGCTTTTACTGAAGAGGCAGATGAAAGGAACAAGCAGATACTAGTTGCCAGAGTAGAATTGGTGAATTGGTCACAGGTGGCAAATGACTTTTTGGTTCTTTTTTTATTTCTCAAAGTTTCTGGATATTTAACCCCCTCCCTTTCTTTTGTATAATGTATTTAACCCATGGACATTTTATTTTATTATTTGTTTGTTTATTTATTTACAGGTCTGGGGATAGGACCCAGGGGCATTCAACCTCCGAGCTACACCCCCAGCCCTATTTTTTATTCTTTATTTTGAAACGGGGTCTCACTGAGTTGCGGGGGCCTCACTAAGTAGCTGAGGCTGTCCGTGAACCACTTTCAGCCTCCCCAGCGCTGGGAATTACAAGCGTGCGCCACCGTGCCTGGCTCCTCCCATGGACATTCTGCTTCTACCTACAACCCCAACCCTTCATGTATTTTTGATAGAGAGTGTTGTTAAGTTGTAGAGGATCCCTTGAATCTGGGATCCTCCTTTCTCAGCCTTCCTAGTACAGGGATTACATTACATATGTGTGCCACCATGCCCAGTTTGTGATCTTTAAAAGCACTGTTATACTGCTTTTTGTTTTTGATGTTTAAATTGTTCTTTTTACTTTTTTCTATTTTAAACACCCCACATGTAGTCAGTGAGATGTATGTCTATTACTTCTAAATGAGTGTGCAGTTGTGTAAGGTTTGTTACTGTCTTATTGCAGAGGCACAGTGTTTACTTACTGATTTTTTTTTTTTTTTTTTTTTTTTTTTTGGTGGTACTGGGGGTGGAACCCAGAGGCTTTCTATCTCCAGGCTATACTCCCAGACCTTTTATATATTTTATTTGGAAACAGGGTCTCACTAAGTTGCTGAGAGCCTCACTAAGTAGCTGAGGCTGGCTTCGAACCTGTGCTATCCTCCTGTCTCAGCCTCCCAAGTGTGGGCATTGTAAGCGTGTGCCACCATGCCTGGCTTTACTGATTTTTTTCATCCTGGGATTTTTATTTTAATTTTAAACATTTTCAGAATCACATTACTCTTTTTTTGTATAATTAAGCTAATTTTAGTATGAAAGGTTTCCTATGTGCAGCTTCACAAACTACATCAAATATATGAAAAGAGGTTAGCTTGGAAATTAAAATACTTGTTGATAGATTTGGTGGAAATTATTTTCCTTAAGGTTTAATGTTGGCAAAGTAAATTTGATATGTACTAGTGACAAAAAAATTGTCCAAAAAGTGACCTTGATTAATGAACCAACAGTATTGACTTTGGTGAAGAAATAATCTTGCTGGCTATACTGATGGATGTCCATAATCACAGCTACTTGGGAGGCTTGCAAGTTCAAGGAGGATTGCAAGTTCAAGGCTAGCCTGGGCAGTTTTATTTATTTATTTTTTGCGGGTCTGGGGATGGAACCCAGAAGCATTTGACCTCCAAGCTATATCCTCTCCCCTATTTTTTATTCTTTATTTTGAAACAGGGTCTCACTAAGTTTCAGAGAGCTTCACTTAAGTAGCTGAGGCTGTCCACGAACCGTGATCCTCGAGTCTCAGCCTCCTGAATTCTGGGATTACAAGCGTGCTCCACCACGCCCGGCTTAGCCTGGGCAATTTTAATGAGACCTTGTCTTAAATAAAAAATGAAAAAGGCAGGGTTCTAGCTCAGTGGTGGTAGAATGCTCCTGGCTTCAATCCCTGGTAATGGGAACAGGAGATGTCTTAATGACATTTTATAAAATTATTCCACATAAATCAAATTTTCAATAAACATACACAGGAACATTTTACACAACACACACACGCCCCTCCCCCCAGGAACATTTTACTTTGGAGCTGTACTCTCGGCCCTTTTTATTTTTTGTTTTGAAAATGATTTTGCTAGTTTGCTGAGAGTCTCATTAAATTGTTGAGGCTGGCCTTGAGCCTGAGATCCCCAAGTCTCTAAACTGGTAATTTAAAAACTGTGTTATGGTTGCTTTTGTTCCTTTTTAAGAGCAGTACAATGAACACAGTGTAGCTTTTAACTGTTGGATTTTGTTTTAGGGAATAAATGACTGTGTCACTGTATTAGTGATATTATCAGGTACTGTTGAGTAAGGCTTTTGGTCCCTGTATTACTTGGGCCTGAGGTGAATACACTTGTAATAAAAGTACTATTATTTTATTTTGTGGCATTGGGGAGTGAAAGCAGGAGTACTCTGCCTCTGAACTATGCCTCCAGCCCTTTTAAATTTTTCTTATTTTTGAAACAAAGTAGCTGGGCATGGTAGCACATATCTGTTATCCTAGTACTTGGGAGGCTGAAATAGGTGAATCAAAGGTTCAAGGACAGATTTATCAAGTATTGAGACTCTCAGCCACCTAGTGAGACCATGTTTTTATTTATTTTTTGGTCATATTGGAGATGAAACCCAGAGCATTCTACCTCCAAGTTACACCCGTAGTCCTACTTTTTATTCTTTATTTTTAAATAGGGTCTCTTTTTAGTTGCAGAGGGCCTAAGTAGCTGAGGCTGTGTTTGAACCATGATCCTCTTGTCTCCGGTTCCCATATGCTGGTATTATAAGCAAATGCCACCATGCCTGGCTGGTACCCTGATTTAAAACAAAAATAAAAGGTCTGGGGTGTAGCTTGGAAATAGATTGCCCCTGGTTTAGTGCCCAGTACAACATAACAAACAAAATAAGGTTTCATGAAATTTTATAGGTTGGCCTTAAAAATGTGATTCTCCTGTCTCAGTCTCCCAACTACTAGGATTATAAGGTGCTATCAACCCCTGCTGAAAGTTTTGTGTGTGTGTGTGTGTGTGTGTGTGTGTGTGTGTGTGTGTGTATAGTACTGGGGTTTCTGGAAACCCTTCTACCTCTGGGCTACACTCCCAGACACCTATTTTTCATATTTTTATTTGGAAACAGGGTCTCTTAAGCCAGCAAGGCTGGCTTCGAACCTGCGAGATCCTCCTGTCTCCACCAAAGTTATTATTATTATTATTATTTTTTTGGTGGTACTGGGGTTCCTGGAAGCCCTTCTACCTCCGGGCTACACTCCCAGACCTATTTTTACATTTTTATTTGGAAACAGGGTCTCCTAAGCCAGCGCACGCGGCTGGCTTCGAACCTGCGCGATCCTCCTGTCTCTGCCTCCCAAGCGCGGGGATTACAAGCGTGCGCCACCACGCTCGGCACCACCAGTTATTTTTGATATTGTTTATTTTCTTTTTAAAAGAATGTTATAGGGCCCCAAATATTTATTATACTCCATCTATTCATCTAACTAAAAGGCCAGGAAACAGATTATTAGAAATATGTGAAATAAAAGGAGTGCACTCATTTAGGCATGGTGGTGCACACTTGTAATCCCAGTACTTGGGAGACTGAGACAGGAGGATCACAAGTTTGAGGACAGCCTTGGCAAGCAGTGAGACTCATCAACCTAAGCAGACCCTGTTTAAAAATAAAAGAGGGCTGAGAGTCCTCTGGTCTCAGAGGTAGAATGCTCCTGGGTTCAGTCCCCAGTGCCACAAAAATAATAAAAGAAGGGACTACAGGTTTATGAATAATGACATGTATGTGTCCATGCATGTGAATATGCATAAGACACATGAACCTTATTAAAATAGTTTTTCTCTGAGAGCTTCTTTTTACTTGATTTTCTTAGAGGGAGGACCCTAGAATTTTAATCTTATCAGAAATGAACTTGATAAGGGATTATCAAATGACTCAGAAGAAGCTAGAAAGACTTCTAAACCTACGTTGTAACATTATGAATAGAATAGCAGCATCCAAAGAGGCTTGTATTGGCCAGGCTTTTGTAGGTCCTGGGTAAGTGAAGTATAACCCAAGCAAAATAAATGAAAAGTTTACTGTAGAGGTGATTAGTCCCTTTGGTTCAGGTGATTAGCTGTTAATAGTTCTAGTATGCCCAAGAGTTGTGTGCATGCTTACATTCACATTAACAGTTTCTCATCTAAATGAGTCTTGTAATTGGTAGGCTATGCAAATGTACTATGAGAGTGATTTCCCCATGTTCTACCTCACCAAAAAGGCAAATGTAAGTAATAAAAATAAAATTGAAACAATCAAGAAAAAATCTTTAGCTGGGCATGGTGGCGCACATTTGTAATCCCAGCATTCGGGAGGCTGAGACCAGAGGATCGCGGTTCGTGGACAGCCTCAGCTACTTTGAGGCCCTCTGCAACTCAGTGAGACACGGTTTCAAAATAAAGAATAAAAACTAGGGCAGGGGATGTAGCTCGGAGGTTCAGTGCCCCTGGGTTCCATCCCCAGACCCGCAAAAAAAAACCCCAAAAAACAAAACTCTTTAAACAACTCATTACTATCTCTCTCTCCAACATAGAAGCCCATATTGACACAGCAAATACCTCATCTGTAGACTTCAGAGTTGGCCTATGGGTAGCCAAGTGCCACTTGTGTGCCTGCTTTTAGAAGCACGGGGAAGATAGAACAAGTCCAAGTAAAAGCTTTGAATGTATATTTTGGTATTTATCTAATGTTGCCTTTTAGGTAAAAAGACTAGTGTATTCTTTATTATGATTTTCTATATTTATTTACTTATTTTATTTTTGAGATATTGGAGCTACAACCCAGCCCTATTTTTTATTATTTATTTTAAAGCAGAACCTTTCTAAATAGCTGAGGTTGGCCACAAATCAGCAGTCCTCTTGTCTCAGCTTTCCAAGTGCTGGGAGTACAAGTGTATGCTACCATTCCTGGCATAATGTTCTTTGTTTAGATAGATATTTCACGAAATATCTTAGGACATTTTTTGCTCTTTACTTGTGGCACTGGGGACTGAATTTAGGGGTGTTCTACCTCTGAGCTATACCCTGAGCCCTATTTTATTTTTATATTTTGAAACAAGGTGTTACTAGAACCTCACTAAGTTGCTGAGGCTGTCCTGGAACCTGCAATCCTTCTGTCTCAGCCTCCCCAAGTACTGGGATTACAAGTATGTGCCACCACACCCAACTTTGAACACAGTATTTTGAGGTTAGGTTTCTTCCTTCTATTTCTACTCAACTTTTATGGTGATAGTATCAGATTTTTAAATTTAAAAACAAAACAATAAAAACCTCTATGATTCAGTTCCCAAATATAGAAACCTTTAGTTTCAGCTTCTTATCTAAACTCTAGATTCTTGAATTTACTGCTTGCTGTAGATGTCTACTGAGCTAAGTTTTTTTTTTTTTTTTTTTTTTTTTTGGTGGTACTGAGGTTTTTGGAAGCCCTTTTACCTCTGGGCTACACTACCAGACCTATTTTATTTTTGGAGACAGGGTCTCTTAAGCCAGCGCGGCTGGCTTCGAATCTGCACGATCAGGGTCTCTTAAGCCAGCTCAGCTGGCTTCGAACCTGCGCAACCCTCCTATCTCTGCCTCCCAAGTGTGGGTGATTACAGGCGTGCGCCCCACGCCTGGTGCTGAGCTAAGTTTTAATGTTTAAAACTACTCTTAATATTTATCTCTCCCTCCATCCCCACTTCATTATCTTTTTTTTTTTTTTTTTTTTTTGGTTTGTTTTGCAATTCTGGGCATTGAACCCAGAGCCTTGCACATGCTAGACTAAAGCACTTTACCACTGAGCTACATCCCCACTTTGAGGTAGGATTTTGCTAAATTACCCAGGCTGACTTCCCAGCAACTGGGATTACAGGTGTATGCTACTGCAGTTGGTCTCCCCTCCCCATCTTCTGGTACCACTAATTCTTAGTCTTTTCCATCTTCAAATGGCAATGTATTCCTTAAAGTTGTTCAGCAAAAGAACTTTGCAGTCATTGGTTCTCCCTTTTCTTCATATTCTGTATTCTGTTGACCAGCAAATCTTGTTGGCCTTATTTCCAGAGTATATGCAGAGTCTGGCTGCTTGTACTTCTCACTTTCCCTGCTGTAGCCCTGGTCTTACCTGTTGTCATCTCTCACCTGGTCATTGCAGCATCCTGTGACTGGCTTACCTGTTTCTGCCTTCTGGGATTCCTTACAGCTTGTTCTGAAGAGTGCCACAAGGCCGGGCGTGGTAGCGCACACTTGTAATCCCAGCATTCAGGAGGATGAGACAGAGGGATCACAGTTTGCAGACAGTCAGCTACTTAGTGAGGCCCTCTGCAACTCAGACCTGGTTTCAAAATAAAGAATAAAAAATAGGGCAGGGGGTGTAGCTCGGAGGTCAAATGCTCCTGGGTTCCATCCCCAGACCCACCAAAAAAAAAAAAAAAAAAAAAAAGAGTGGATTGAGTGATCCTTTGAAAAATTTTCACCTTTACTAACTGCATTTTGCACAAAGAAAAAAGCTGAAAGCCTTATAGTCTATGAGACCCTACTCAGTTTGACTTAGTACCTTTTTGATCTTGCTGCTGTTCTCCCTTTTCTTCCTTAATCTAGCCACACAGACTTACCCTTGAGCTATCCCTAACATTCTAGGCATATTCCTACCCCAGAGACTGGGCGCTTGATGTGCCCTCTAATTAGAAAGTTATTCCTTCAACTTTTTTAAGCTTTTGCTGAAAATTACTTCAGCAATGTCATTCTCTGGCTCCTTCTCATCTATACAGTGCCTTTGGGGATTTAGAAAAGAGCACCTCTAACCCGCGCAATGCTTGGAGAGCAGACAGGGCTTGGGTTTTTGTCTCTACTTTTTGCCTTTACCAGAAGCTTGTATGATAAATTACCAGAGCAGCCATCCCTAGCCTTCTTCTACCATTCTATTTACTATTGCAAACTGTCCTTTGTTCCCCCTTCATGCTCCTTATTACTTTTATTAATCTGACTTATTACCTAACATGACATATTTTGTGTCATTGTCATTAAAATGAAGCCTCATAGGAACAGTTTTAAAAATTTTATTTTATGGAAAACTCTGCAACCTGTGAGAATAGTATAATGAATCCCTATGTACCTGCTACCAGCTTAAACAATTAAGAATTGCTCTTGTTTAATCCTTTTTCACAACCCCTTTCATTCAGGGTCAATTTGAAGCACAGACCAGAAATCATATGGGCTATGGGTTTATTCTAAATATTTCAGCATTCATCTGAAATATGAGTTGTTTATTTAAAAAAACCAAAAACATTATTCTACCTAGAACATTTACAGATAATTCTGCCTAGAACATTTACGAATAGCTTTTAGTTTTACCTAGTTCTCTCAATATTATTTGAATCAGAATTGAAATAAGATCAGTACTTTCAATTAGTTGATATATCAAGTTAAGTATGTATCAGTCTATATGTTTTCCCCACTTTTTTCCTGATAGGTGTTTGTGTAAGAAATCAGGCCAGTTGTCTTGCGAATTCTCTATCTTTGGTAGTGCTCAGTGAATATTTCTAAAGGAATCAATTAAAAGGTAAATCATAGTGCTTTAGGATAGAATAAAAAAGTTAAGTTTTCGGTGTGTGTGTGTGTGTGTGTGTGTGTGTGTGTGTGCGCGCGCGCGCGCACGTGCGAGCGCGTTTTTACTGGGGATTAAACCCTGGGGGGCATCCTGCCTCTGAGCTATACCCCCAGCCCTGTTTTATTTTGAAACATGGTCTCACTAAGTTATAGAGGCCTTTGCTGAGTTGCTGAGGCTGGCAGCAAACCTTAGTCTTGTTTCAGCCTCCTAAATACTAGTGTTAATAGGCATATACCACCACACCTGGCCTATGTCACTTGATCTTGGCAACTTGTAATTATTTAGATAGTTGGGTAGGGGTAAGATGACAGGGTATCTGAGGCTAGACGAAGCTTTTTGAGAAACCTGCCACACTGTGCTAATAATGATTATTATTTATTTAAGATCTTACTGTTTGTGTTAGGCACTGTGTTGAAGCAATGTTGGTTTATTTATTTATTTTTTGTTGGTACTGGGGGTGGAACCCAGAGGCTTTCTACCTCCGGGCTATATTCCCAGACCTTTTTTATATTTTATTTGGAAACAGGGTCTCATTAAGTTGCTGGAAGCCTCACTGAGTAGCTGAGGCTGGCTTTGAACCCATGCAATCCTCCTGTTTCAGCCCCCCCCAAGCGCGGGGATTACAAGCGTGCGCCACCACGCCCGGCTAGGCAATGTTGGTGTATTTTGCAGCGACACTTGAGTGAAGGATAATAAAGTGAATATTTTCCCATTGAAGACCTTGAAGTTCAGATAGGGAAGTGGGAGGAAAGTGAGTGCTGGATATTAATGTTTTCCTTAACAAATTCTATAGAACTAGAGATAACGCTTTACTATGACTTTGATACAAAAGAAAAATTTAAAAATAAAATGTGTTTCCAAACTATTTTTCTCTCCATAGTAGCCTTTGTGGAAGAGCATGTATCATTCTGCCTTCTTTTTCTAGGCATTCATTCATACATGTTTTCAGATAGGTTTGGGGAAAAATTTTTAACAAAGTATTTTTTATTTATTTTTGGTGGTACTGGGGTTCCTGGAAACCCTTCTACTTCCGGACTAAAGTGGGAATTAGAAAGAAGGGCAAAATCATCTCTAAAAATAACCATTCTTTTTCTTTCTTTCTTTCCTTTTTTTTTTTTGTTTGCGGTACCCCCAGTCCTATTTTTTATTCTTTATTTTAAAACAGGATCTCATTGAGTTGCAAAGAGCCTCACTAAGTAAGTAGCAGAGGCTGCAGTGTGTGCCACCACGCCTGCCTCTGAAAATAACCATTTTTACCATTTCAGTGTATGTGTTTTGGGAGGGATGCGAGAATATAAAGCTTGGGAAGTTATCATACTACACTGTATATACTTATTTCCCTGATAAAGTGCCCTTTAATACATCAAAGACTAAGCCAGGTGTGGTGGTGCATACCTGTAATCCCAGTATTGGGAGGATCTCAGGTTTGTGGCAAGCCTCAGCTACTTAGTGAGGCCCTGCTTCAAAGACTAAAAACTAGGCTGGGATGTAGCTCAGAGGTAGGATGTTCCTGAGTTCAATCTCCAGTACTGCAAATGAATCACTTAATGATTACAGTATATTAAAAGACTAAAAATTTTGCAGGGGAAACAGTTATAATTTTCTCTGATTCTGTTTTTAAGATTTGTTTGATAGAAACCTCCCTTTCATAAAAATACCTATAAATTCCCCCAAATCAAAAAAGTTGAGATTGCAAAAGTTGTAATATTTGTGAACATTTAAACATAAAGCTTTGGGATATGTTAGTGTAAATTACACCAGAAAAGGTGGGTAATTTAATATTTTTAAAAATTTTTTTTTTGGTGATACTGGGAGTGGAATGGAACCCAGGGGCTTTTCTACCTCTGGGCTATACTCCCAGATCTATTTTATACTTTATTTGGAAACAGGGTCTCACTAAGTTGCTGAGAGCCTCACTCAGTAGCTGAGGCTGACTTTGAATCTGTGCGATCCTTTTGTCTCAGCCTCCCAAGTGCTGGGATTACAAGCGTGCGCCACCACGCCTGGCCTTAATATCTTTAAAAGATAGCATTTTGAAGAAAAGTTAACTTAGACTAATATCAAATACTAAAATAAGAGAAAATACTTCAATTTAAAACACAGACATTACATTAAGAATTCATGTAAATTGATGAGAAAAAAATTAATACCTGAGCAGGAGAGTAGGAAAAGTTAAGACATCAAAAAGATTATAAATCTGAAGTGTTCAAGCCTTTTTAATTTTTAGTATTGGGGGTTGAACCCATGGGCATTCTGTCTTTGAGCTACACTCCTAGCCAAATTTTATTTTTTATTTTGAAACAAGGTCTCTCTAAGTTGATCTTGCTAAATTGCTGAGGCAGGCCTCAAATCTGCGATTCTTCTGCCTCAGCATCCCAAGTGCTGGGATTACAGGTGTATGTCACCATGCCTGGTTTGCAGTGCTTAATATGAAGCTCTTTGAAGTGTAAATTGTTTGTACTCTTTTTGAAAAGCCAATTGATACCTCTCTAGATACCTACTTAACAATTAAGTATATATTTGTCCTTTAGTAAAGATTCAGTAAGCGTATATACTCTTGTTTATTGTGAAAAACAAATTGAAAGGGAAGGAAAGGCATACATATATATCAAGCAACATTGTACACAGCATACAATTTAATAGAATCTGTCATGCCCCAGATTCTTTGGAGTGAACATTTGAGTCATCCATAAAGATCACTTTAACCATAGATAGTACAGAGCCCTGGCATTCTGTAGTATCAAGGGAGAGAGCTGTTGGGGGTTAAGCACAGGCACACAAGCCTTGTAAAGTAGACAGCTGGCCTTTATTGCTGTGTCACTATACACACATACTCCCTCACATACATGCACGCACACATGGATACATTTTATCATGTCTGATGCTTAATGCCAGGTTTATAGTAGAGGTAAGCTGAGTTGGGCCTTTGTACTGCCAAAGTAATTAATACATACCAAATGTGATGAGTTCCTTAGTATTCCTAACTTGTAATTCTTTCTTGTATGGTGTTAAAGTGATTTAAACAAATACCAATTCTTGAGATAGGCAACAAATTTAACTCCAAGTGTTTTGATTTTCTTTTTTAAATTTTAAATCTCATTTACCTTTTTTTCTCAAACAGATTGAAATTAATAGTCTGAAGTAAAGTAGAATTAGTGTCAGGAAAACTTAACAAGTAGGTTTGACTAGAACACCAAGTTTAATTAGTGTGATATTGGTTTATGACAAGAGGAATTTTAAAGTGATCTTAATTTAGTATTAAGGAGATTTCTGAGTATAATCATTGACTTTTATGCCAGAAATTAAAAATGAGAATGATAACCCAGTTCTGGAATGTGGGAAGGAGGTAAAATCATACACTTTTTTCCTGCATGGTGTGGATGTGTGCATTCCTGTTGTTCTTACTTTACCTGGGGTGGAGGTACTGAGGATTGAGCCCAGGGGCATTTCTACCTCTAAGCTATACCCCCAGCCTTATTCATATATATTTTTTTTCTTTTTGCGGGCTTGAGGCTGGAACCCAGGGGCATTCAACCTCAGAGCTACACCCCCTGCCTTATTTTTTTATTCTTTATTTTGAAACCGGGTCTCACTGAGTTGCAGAGGGCCTCATTAAGTAGCTGAGGCTGTCTGCGAACTGGGATCTTTCTGTTTCAGCCTTCCGAATGCTGGGATGACAAGCATTATTTATAATTTTGAAACAGGATCTCACCAAGTTGCTGAGGCTGGCCTCAAACATGCAATCCTCCTGTATCAGTCTTTTTTTTTTTTTTTTTCAGGTTCCCGTTTTAGTAGATACGTTGAATGGGGTATAAACCTTAGTTTGTCTTGTTATAGGAGGGGGAGATGATGGCAGTACCTAAGAATAGGCAGTGTTCTAAGGAAAGAAAAACCCTTAGTCAGATTACACTCTTCTGGAAGTTACCTGTAAGTGTGGAGCTGAGAAAATGTCCTTGTGGAAGTACAGGGGTATAGATAGAACTGGCTGAGCTCACTTACGGATGAATGAGTGTGTGTGAGGGTGAGGAGGAGAGACCGGAGGACTACACTGTTGGGTTCTCCAGTGTGTAGGCATGTGCAAGAAAAGGAGACCCTTTCAAAGGACTTGGAAGAGAAATGGCTCTGATGAGATAAGGATATAATGTCACAGAAGCTAAATGAGGAGAAGGGGACTAGAGATGTGGAGGGGAATCAAGTAAGTGTGTCATATGCTACTAGGAAACGGAGTGGGGTTTTTTTGTCTTTTCTTTCTTTCTTTCTTTCTTTCTTTCTTTCTTTCTTTCTTTCTTTCTTTCTTCCCTTTCTTTCTTTCTTTCTTTCTTTCTTTCTTTCTTTCTTTCTTTCTTTCTTTCTTTCTTTCTTTCTTTTTGTGGTACCAACCAGGAATTGAACCCAGAGGCATTCTATCTCCAAGCCATATCCCCAGACAGACCTTTGTTTGAAACAGGGTATTGCTAGGTTGCTGAGGTCAATCTATGATACTCATGTCTCATAAAATCAAATAAGGTTTTTTTTTTGCAGGTCTGGGATGGAACCTAGGTATATTCGACCTCTGAGCTACATCCCCTGCCCTATTTTTTGTTCTTTATTTTGAAACAGAGTCTCACAAAGTTGAGGAGGGTCTCAGTAAGTAGCTGAGGCTGTCTGTGACCTGCTATCCTCCAGTCTCAGCCTCCTGAATGGAATGTTGGGATTACAAGTGTGCGCCACCATGCCTGGCAGGAAATGGAATGATTTTGTTTTGCAGTTTAGTTGTAAAAATTATTGCATACTTTTACTCCCTGTCAACAAACACTATTAACCTTTTCTCCTGGGCTGTTTTCTTCTTTTGGATTGTCTTTTTCTGTAAAATTTAAAATACATGCTAAACTGGGTGTGGTGGCTTGTAATCCTAGCACTTGGGAGGCTGAGACAGGAGGATCGCACAGGTTCGAAGCCAGCCTCAGCTACTGAGTGAGGCTCGCAGCAACTTAGTGAGACCCTGTTTCCAAATAAAGTATAAAATAGGTCTGGGAACTGGGCGTGGTGGCGCACACTTGTAATCCCAGCATTTGGGAGGCTGAGACAGGAGGATTGTGGTTCATGGATTCAGCTATTACTTAGTGAAGCCCTTTGTAACTCAGCGATACCCTCTTTCAAAGTAAAGAATAAAAATAGGGCTGAGGTGTAGCTCAGAGGTAGAATGCCCCTGAGTTCCATTCCAGTACCAGGGGGAAAAAACATGCTCCTTGGTAGAAAATTTGTAAAGCACAGAGAAAGTATAGGAAAAATTAAACAACAATAATGTTCCTTATCTACCTTATCACTGGAGATAATCACTGTTAACAGTTTATTGCATTTTTACTCAGTGCATTTTTGTAATGCATATAAATATATGTGTTTATATGGAATTGAGCTGAAAAGTAGTTTAGAGTTTGATTTTCTTAAAATGAACTCAGTGGATCTACTTAATATCAAAAAAATTTTTGAAAATGTGTGTGTGTGTGTGTGTGTGTGTGTGTGTGTGCTAGCATAGGCATTCCATCATGTTGAAATAGCTTAACTGAACTTTTCCCCTTTCTTTACCCTTATATTAAATGAGTCCTGATGCATTTTCTGCTATAAGCGTTTAGTGCATAGCATAGTGGTTATAAGAATGGGCTCTAGGCTGGGCGTGGTGGTGCATGCTTGTAATTGCAGCATTCAGGAGGCTGAGACCAGAGGATCGAGGTTCGCGGACAGCCTCAGCCACCTAGTGAGGCCTCTGCAACCCAGTGAGGCCCGGTTTCGAAATAAAGAATAAAAATAGAGCAGGGGGTGGTATAGCTTGGAGGTCTAATGCCCCTGGGTTTGATCTTAGACCCACCCCCCAAAAAAGCAATGAGCTCTATTTTTAGAGTAATAAATTCTTCTAGCATGGCATTTGGAATATAGAAGAAAGGTATATTCTTACCTTTTATAAATAAGAATTGCTACTCATAATTAATGTTATAATTTTTATGTATTTCCTTCCTGTCTTTTTCTTTCTCTGTCTAAATATACAAATACATTTCATTTGTTCATTTTATGTCTAATAAGGATCAGCCCAGCATTTTCTCCAAAATCCATTTTTTCCTCTGTTCCTTATAATTTATCTTGGTCAAAGTATATGAATAATTTTTTTATTCTATTTGATATTAAATTGCTCTTAAAGAAGATTGTACCATTTGAAATAATATTTATAAAGAATATTGTCTCTTTAAAGTTTAGGTTAGGATCATTCTTTTAAACTCTTCTTGGGGGGTGTACTAGGGATAGAACCCAGGCTACACCCCTAGCCCTATTTTATTTTGTATTTTTGAAACAGTCTCACCAAGTTATAGAGGGCCTCACTAAATTGCGGAGGCTGGCCAAGAATCTGTGATCCTCCTGTTTCAGCCTCCCAAGTTCTGGGATTACAACTGTGCATCACCATGCCGGGCTTGTTGAACTCTATTAAATTAAGTTCTACTTAGAAACAAAGATGAGGACTACATAACTTCTTGAGGTTCCTTATAACCCCTAGAATGAAGATACTAACTAATATAGTGCTCTAAAGTTTACAGAATGAGTTTTCATACATCATCTCACCCGATCCTCATTACAACTCTTATTAGGTAGGTAGGACATGTATTGCTATAGTCATTTTAGAGATAAAGAAAACTGATAAAGAAGTTAAGTGACTTAAGTTTGATTTGTTTTTATATGCTTTTATTGGCTCATTGTGATCTCACGTTATGATGAAGTGCAGAGTGATAATGACATACATTCACACAGTCAAGTTTGATTTGAATGTTCAGACAGGGATATGAATCCAGACCTTGTGATAAAATCACATTCTTTGTAAAAGATTTCATATGAATGCACATTTAGAATTATTTACACATGTTGGCTAGTTAAGTGACCTAATGACAATATAATAACAGTGTTAATGATATTTCTTTCAGTCTTTTCCAGGATGTTTTCATTCTTTCTTCACCATCCCAATGGCTTTGTCTCTTTTTTGATTAGGAGAAAATAATTTATATATCTGTATTAAACACGTACTGTTTCCTCCACCATTTGTGGGAAAGGGAAATTATATTTTTCACTTTTTTCTTTCCTCTTTCTCCTCTTTCTGCTAACTACTCCTTTTCCTCCTCTTCTTTTTTTTTTTGGGGGGGGGGATATATCACTCAAAAGTTCATCTACATTGCTTACCCTTACACATTTAGCATAAAATTTTAAGTGGTAGGATCCCAGTTGAAATATTTAGTTCTGGCAGCATTTGAGAATCTCAAGCTTTTCAGGATGTGAGACTCTTTTGTATTTTACATAAACTTGGGATAATTGAGTACTCCAGATATAGTTGACTGATACTCCCAACAAGCAATAAATGAGTGATGGTTGAGTTGAGGTCAAATCAGGAAAGATTATGGCTGATCTTCTCTTTGACTAGTTTCCTCACAAGGTAGATGTTTGTCAAATTGAACTGATGTGAGAACTTAGTAGTGGCAATATTAGATATGTTAGAAATAAACCTAGATTTTCATAACTAGTATTACATTAAGACTATCTTACAATTTTTCTGTACTTCCTTTAAATAATTTTTATTATTGTTTTTGTTTTTCTCTAGTTGTTGGTCTTGACGATATTATGGATGAAGGAGTTGTTAAAGAAAGTGGCAATGATACCATTGATGAAGAATTGATTTTACCTAACAGGAATTTGAGGGAAAAAGTAGAAGAAAATTCAGTGAGATCACCAAGGAAATCACCTCGCTTAATGGCACAAGGTAATCCTTTCACAGAAGTCAGCTAGAAGACCAGGGGACAGGAGCAGACGTGTTAGGGTGTAAACTTATTAGGCAGTGTTCATAGATTTTTGGTGTTTGCTAATTTTGATAGTAATCAAATTTGGGGATACATCAGTTTGTTGTACAAGTTTCTAGGACCTACTTTACCCCATTACTCATTTCTCCACCCCACTGGAAACCACTATTAACTCTTTCAATTGGCTTGTGTTTTGGTATTTACTTTCCTATATTTTAAGTATCATGTATACATTGCTACTTTTTGACAATTCTGATTTAGGTATTTATCTGTTGATTTCCTCTAAATGATAAAAGATTTTCTTATTTTTTTCTTGCCACACGAACGTACATGTTTTCATCCTTCCAGTGTATCCTTTTGTTAGGTCCATGGTACTTTTTTATGTTAATGGTAATGTTTTGGGATTATATTCTATTAGAGGTGATCCATTTGTAACACATACTGCTTTTCTTCTACAGCTTTTTATCATTTGGATTTGATTGTTTTGCTTTTCATTTGCTTAGTGTACTTTCAGCAATTAAACCCCCATACTCTTGCAAGTTGTCTAAATCTTTCTTAAATTTGTGTGTTTCAGGTATTCTATTGTTTTTATTTGCTTGAAGAAGTATCTCTTGGCCTTTTTGTTTTTTGTTTTTTTGGTGGTACTACGGGTGGAACCCAGAGGCTTTCTACCTCAGGGCAATACTCCCAGACCTATTTTATATTTTATTTGGAAACAGGGTCTCTTAAGCCAGTGAGGGGATTTGAACCTGCGTGATCCTCCTGTGTCCGCCTCCCAAGCCCAGGGATTACAAGCTTGAGCCACCATGTCCGGCATTGTCTCTCGGCCTTTTAATCCACATCTAGGTAGACTAGTGTTAGTTAACCTTGAAGTTCTGAGTAGTCTGTACTTTGGTGCTTTGTTATAGTTCCAATTTTTTTTTTTTTCCCGATTGAACTTCATTTTGTGGTATTACTCTAGTAGTTTTGTGACAAAAGGGAACATGGGATATACTTTTAGAGCCTGCATGTCCACAAATATATTAAATCTCTTCTCACTTTGGAATCATGATTTGGTTGCACATAGAATTCAAGATTGGAAATTTGAAGGTGTTGCTTCATTTTCTTCTAACTTAAGTGTTATTGAAAAGTTTATTCCGTTTTTGTTTTTCTGAGGTACTTTCTTCTGGAAGTTGTTTTTCTTTAGCTCTAGTGTTGATATTTTATTTTAATGTATCTTATGGCTGCATTTTATGTATTGAGCTAGATATTAGGTCCTTCAGTCTGAAAAGTTTTGTTACTCAGTTCTGAAACAAATGGCTTGAATTATTTCACTGTTAATTATCTTTATTTTCTCAACTGTTCCTTTCTGGAACTGCTGTTAGGCAAATGTCAGATAGCAGTGACCGACCCTTCTATTTTCTTTATTTTGCTTACTCTTCACCTCTATGCCATTTTTCTTTACTTGCTGAAATTTTCTCATATTTATTTATCCTGAAATGCTTCTATTTTATAGTTTATTTGGAAACAGGGTCTCACTAAGTTGCTGAGAGCCTCACTCAGTAGCTGAGGCTGGCTTCTAACCTGTGCAATCCTGTCTCAGCCTCCCAAGTGCTAGGATTACAAGCATGCGCCACCACACCTGGCGTCTATTAAATTTTATACTGTTTATTTTCAGATGCTCTCTTTTTGTTTTGGGAATGAACCTTTTAGTAGCATTTTTTAAATTGGTGCATTATTTATTTATTTATTTATTTTTTGGGGTGGTACTGGGGGTGGAACCCAGAGGCTTTCTACCTCCGGGCTATACTCCCAGGTCCATTTTATATTTTATTTGGAAACAGGGTTTCACTAAGTAGCTGAGAGCCTCACTAAGTAGCTGAGGCTGGCTTTGAACCTGTGCGATCCTCCTGTCTCAGCCTCCCAAGCGCAGGGATTACAAGCGTGCACCACCACGCCCGGCAAATTGGTGCATTATAATTGTAGAATTAGAGTATGATTCACAGTGGTGCATTCATATATGCATAAAATATCACTGGGTCTGTTTTCTTCCCATCTCTGTAACTTCCTCTTCTTTTCCTGCCTCCCTTTCACTTCTCTACCTGGTCTCCTAATTCTCATAAAGTTCCTTTTCTTCCTTCTTTTCTATTTGGCTTCTACATATCAAAAATGAATATCCAGCAGCCCTTAGATTTTCTAATTTTGACTTAACGAATGCGAAATCTTTTATGTCTATTAAGATACTAAAGGTGTTTAATAAGTTTTTCTTATCTCCTTTCATAGTTTATATTTTCTTTATTTTGTATTTTTAAAAAATGAAACAAATTTGGCCTTTGTATTTCATGGTAGAGACTTTTCTAAAATGTTTGATCCTTGCTTATTACTCGTGTTTAAGGGAAGGCGACTAGCTGGGCATAGTGGCACATGCCTGTAATCACAGTATATGGGAGGCTAAGACAGGAGGAATCACAGGTTTGAAGTCAGCCCCAGCCTCTTAGGCTCTCAACAACTCAGCAAGACTCTGTTTGCAAATAAAAAATTAGAAAAATAAGGCTGGGGTATAGCCCAGTGGTAGAAGGCCCCTGGGTTTTACCCCTAGTATCACCCCCCCCCCCCCAAAAAAAAAAAGGGAAGTGGAACCTGTAAGCACATAGGCTGCTTTTCTCAACAGTGTCATTGCATGATGATCTGGTTATACTATTTTTGGCATGGCCCCTTATTTCAAATTTTAGGCTATTCCCCATAATAGTATATTATAGGAATGTTTGAGGGAGCCTGATTGGGGTGTCTTAGCTTTCAGTGTATACAAATTCACTTACTTTCACAAATTTTTGTGTATTGTACTGCCACTCTCAAATGTGCCTGATATTGTTTACTATAGAAACTATCTTTTTACTTTCTCCAGAGGTTAAGCCACCAGTTTAGGGTTAAGTGTTAATGGTACTGCATTTTGCCCAGATGGCCAGCTTCGTATTTGTGTCATTGGATCTCCTGTATCAGTTACTTGTTAGTCATCTTTTAATTGGCTTCCAAAATTTAGCTGTTTTCTCCTCTTTTACTCTTCCGTTCCTTTTGACTACGTGTATTTTCAACAAAGACCCCTTTTCTGTAGCGATAGTGTGGTACTGAGAAGTGAATAAACTTAGTTGCATAGGGGTGTGTGTGTGTGTGTGTGTGTGTGTGTGTGTGTGTGTGTGTGTGTGTTTCCCTGGGGATTGCTTTTTACCTCCAAGCTATAACCGTAGCTGTATTTTTATTTTGAAACAAGGTCTCGCTAGGTTTCTGAGAGTCTCACCATGCTATTGAGGCTGTCCTCAAACCTGTAGTCCTCTTGTCTCAGACTCCTAAGTGCTAGGCATGCTTCACCATGCCTGGCTAGTTGCATGTATTTAACTCAGAATCTTTTCCTTGATTTATATTTTAATCAGCACTTAAAATCATTTGTTTGGCACATGTATACCAGAGATGTTGAGAAATTAGTAAAATGAACAATGTTGAAAAATAATTATTTCGTGTGTGTGTGTGTGTGTGTGTGTGTGTGTGTGTTACTGAGGGTTGAACCTAGGGGCTTTTCTACCTCCAGGCTCTACTCCCAGACCTTTTTTATACTTTATTTGGAAACAGGGTCTCACTAAGTTGCTGAGAGCCTAAGTAGCTGAGGTTCTCTTTGAACCTATGCAATCCTCCTGTCTCAGCCTCCCAAGCGCTGGGATTACAAGCGTGCACAGCCAGGCTGGGCTTTTCTAATTATTTCTTTTGCCAGTAGAGTCATGTTCCAAAGTAAGGCATTTCATAATTAGGAAAAAAGTGACTTTACCCTTTGCTTAATACATTGCTTACTATTAAGAAACAATATTGTATCAGAATATCTTCAAGGATGACTGTGCTTTTTAGCATTTTTAGCAGTCACTAGAGTGTTGTTATTTATTAAGGATTGAGTATTAAAAGTTCTTCATTAGCTGGGTGAGATGGTGCACATTTGTAACTTAGGAGGCTGAGACAGAAGGATTGCAGGTTTGTGGCCAGCCTCAGCCACTTAGGCCCTTTGCAACTTAGTGGGACTGTCTTTCAAAAAAAATAAAGAATACAAAACAGGGCTGAGGGTGTAGCTTAGAGGGAGAATGCCCTAGGTTCAATCCCCAGTCCTCCCCCCCCCCACAATTTTATTTAATAATCCATAGAGTCATCTTCAAAGCTCTAATTCATCTAAATATTGAAGTAAAACTGCTAAAAGTTTTTAAAAATATTATAACTGAGCATGTGATAAACCATTATTAATGAACTACATAATTTAAAAAGTTGAGTATGTACTATTCCCTTATGTCCAGATATATTAACAAGCTCTAGGGCCATTAGAAAGGGTCCTTAGGATTAGGATGGCTATATAATTTACTTTCCAAAATGGGACACCTAATAGATTGAAAGAGTGTACCCTTAATAGTTATATCAGGACTACAAGCTTCGCTTGGAATTGTACCAGGTAGGGTTAGGTAATCTCTTCTTTAAGAGATTCTCACAATAATAATAGGAAAATGTTCAAAATAAGAGTGTAGTAGGGTAAGGTTTTGCTTTGAAAGGGAAACTTCAAAAAATCTTAAACTGGATGTGGTGGAACATGCTTGTAATCTCAGTACTAGGGAGGCTGAGACAGAAGGATCACAGGTTTAAGGCAGCCTCAGAAACTTAGTGAGGCCTTTACAGCTTAGTGAGATCCTGTTTCAAGATTAAAATAGGGAGTTAGGCATGGTGGCACATACTTGTAGTTCTAGCATATCACTCAGAGGTAGAATGCCCCTGGGTTCCATCCCATGTACCGCAAAATAAATGAATAGATAAATAAATAAATTAATTAAAATAGGTCTGGGGATGTAGCTTGAAGGTAGAATGTCCCTAGATTCAGTTCCTGCACCACACATGCAAAAAGTTTCTTTGAAATTGATTTAGAGGTATTGGATATATGAATTTTAATATATAGAGTTTTCTACTGTCCGAATTATTTACTTTCATTATAGTTCATTTCACATTGTGTTTCTCCTCCTGGAAGATTTGTAAAGATAGGAAAAAGAAGAAAAGCACATTTCATACACTCTTGTTTGGTAGGAACATTGTTAAAGATGGAAAGCTTTAATAGTTTTTTTTTTATAGTTTTCTTATTTTCTTGGTTTAAATCTTTGTAATTTTAGATTGATTAGGTGATCTGTGTGTTGTACTCCGGTGTGCACTTAGAACATTGAAAAAGAAATTGGAGATCTGTTGAGGGTTGGATATTGAAATGTGCACAGATCCTGTTCATGATTGATTGTTTTATTTCAACTTTTATTATTAGCATTTGAATTTGTTTGCTATTATATACTTAGAATTTTTTTTTTTTTTTTTTTTTTTTGTGGTACTGGGGTTCCTGGAAGCCCTTTTTACCTCCGGGCTACACTTCCAGACCGATTTTATACTTTTTATTTGGAAACAGGCTTCGAACCTGTGCGATCCTTCTGTTTCCTCCTTCCAAGCGCCGGGATTACAAGCATGTGCCACCACACCTGGCTACTTAGAAATATTTTTATATTAGCCAAGTGTGGTGGCGCATGCTTATAATTCCAGTACTTGAGAGGCTAAGACAGGAGGATTGTGGGTTCATGGCCAGCCTCAGCAACTTGTGAGTCCCTCCACAATTCAAAATAAAGAATAAAATAGGACTGGGGGTATAGCTCTAGGGAAGAATGCCCCTGGGTTCCATTCCCAGTACAACACACACAAAAAGATACATTTTTATTTTATTTCATTTATTTATTTATTTTGTGGTACTGGGGATGGAACCCTGGGGCATTCTACCTTTGAGCTACTCCCCAGCCAAATTTTTTATTCTTTATTTTGAAATAGCGTCCCACTGAGTTGCAGAGAATCTCACAGTTATGTGAGGCTGGCCACAAACCTGTGATTCTCTGCCTTCCAAGTACTGGAATTGCAAGTGTGCATCACCATGCCCTGCTAAAAGAGAGATATTTATTTATTTATTTTTATTTTTTATAAGTGGAACATAATGAAAGTGGTATGCATTTAGATTGTGCTTCATGCCCTTCCCCCTCAATTTTCCTTCCCCCCTCCCAATAGAGAGTGTCCAGGTTAACCATGTTGTATTTATGCTATTACACATATTCATATGTAGCTACTCCATTGAACAGCCTCAGCTTTCTTCCTCTCCTATCTTTCCATTCAAGCTTTGCTGAGATTTCCCCTCCATCATCTGGAGCCCCTCTGGTATTACCACTACTCCCTAGCTTGGGCATATTAGAGAAAGCATATGTCCCTTCTCTTTCTGTGCTTGCCTAATCTCACTTAACATAATGTTCTCCAGTTCCTTGCATCTTCTTGCAAATGCTATTATTTTATTCTTTACAGCTGAATAGAATTCCATTGTGTATATTTCCCATAATTTTGCAATCCATTCATCTGTTGATGGAAATCTAGGTTGGTTCCATATTTTGGCTATTACAAACTGTGCTGCTATGAACATGCATATGTTAATGTAGTTCTCTGATTTCAACCCTTTTGGAAAGATACCCAGGAGTGGTATAGCCAGATCAAATGGTGGATCTATTCCCAGTTTTCTAAGGAATCTCCATACTGATCTCCATAGTGGCTGAACTACTCTGCACGCCCACCAACAGTGTAAAAGAGTTCCTCTTTCCCGACATCCTCGCCAGCAATTGTTGTTTGATTTCTTTATGTTTGCCACTCTGATCGGGGTTAGATGGAATCTCAGCGTAGTTTGATTTGCATCTCCCTGATGGCTAGTGATGTTGAACATCTTTTCATGTATCTATTGGCCATTTGTATCTCTTTAAAAGAGAGATATTTAATGTTTAAAGATGAATAATGGTCTTTTTAAAAATAGACATTAATAGTAAAGGAAGCTTGTTTTACTTATTTTACTTCTAACTTCTTATGGAAAAAAGATTTTATTAAAAAAACATTTCTTATAGTAAATTATAGTATTAGTCTGAATTTTAGAGTGTTCTTTTCCCCCACCAAAATTCAAAGAACTTTGAAAAATATAAATATGTAAATATAATATAAAAATATAAAGAACTTTGAAAAATTTTTAAGTAGCATAACTAATTTACATTTTTGCTTAAATGACACTGACAAATCCAAACAGAATGGGCAAAAAGATATTTCAATTATCAGAAGTAATTAAGTGAATTATACCATGCAATAGTGAAAAGTACTATTTAGTTAGAATATAGCTTGTTATTTATTTATTTTTTTTGGTGCTGGGGATGGAACCCAGGGGCACTCTATCCTCGAGCTACACTCCCAGCCCTCTTTTTTTATTCTTTATTTTGAAACAGGGTCTCACTGAGTTGCAAAGGGCCTCACTTAAGTAGCTGAGGCTCGTTGCAAACCTGCTACCCTCCTGTCTTAGCCTCGCAAATGTGGGGTTACAAGCGTGTGCCACCATGCCAGGATATAGTTTGTGATCTTAAGAGATTATCTGTGTAATAGAAAGGTGATAGACTGTCTATGTGAAAATAACATACACAGCAGAAAGACTAAAATAAATTCTTAATATCATGATTTTTTAAATTGGTGCATTGTAGTCATACATCTTAAGGGGTACAGGATGGTAGAGGCATACATGCACATATCACTCATTTAGCCCTTCCCCAATTCCCACCCTATTCCGTCCCCCTGCCTCCTCATGTTTGACTTAGTGATTGACTGTGATATATTTGTGAATATACATTAGGGAATTTCCCTCTTCCCCCATTCCTATCACCTCTTTTAGGTCTCCTATAACCCTTTTTCCCCCCTAGCTTCCGCATATTAGGGAGAGCATCCGATTTCTTACTTTTTGTGACTAATCTCACTTTGCATAATGTACAGTTCCATCCATTTCCCTGTAAATGACATCATTTTGTTCTTCTTTATGGCGGAGTAAAATTCCATTGTGTACATATTCCATAGTTTTGTAATTCATTCATCTGTTGATGGATATCTTAGCTGTTTCCATAGTTTGGCAATGGTGAATTGTGCAGCTACGAACATATATGTGCATGCATTAATTTGGTAATTTGGCTTCCATTCTTTTGAGTAGAAACCCAGAATTGGTATTGCTGGATCATATGGCAGGTTTGTTCCCATTCTTCTGAGGTTCCTCCATACTGTTTTCAAAAGTGGTTGCACTAATTTGCAATCCCACCAGCAACATATTAAGAGTTCCCATTTCTTCACATTATTGCAACGTTTGTTGTTGTTTGTGTTTTGAATGATGGCCATTCTAGTTGGAGTTAGGTGATATCTCAGGTAGTTTTAATTTCTGTCTCTCTGATTGCTAATGATGTTGAACTTTTTTTAAAACATTATTGGCCATTTGAATTTCTTTAAAAAGCATAAAGTTAACTTTGAAAAATATAAAATGTTAAATTACATATGTTTATACATATGTGTGTGATCATCATGAGTAGGCAATAGTGTATTTTTCTTGAAATGATCAAGATAAGTTGTATAACTCAGAATAAAGTAATAGATTCTAAATTGTATTGAGATAAAAGCACATGGCAAAATAGCTAAGTTATTTTTATTTTATTTTTTCCCTTTGTGATAGAACAAGTAAGAAGTTTGCGACAAAGCACTATTGCCAAGCGTTCAAATGCAGCACCTTTAAGTAGCACAAAAAAAGCATCTGGGAAGACTGTCTCTGCCCCTAAAGCAGGAGTGAAACAGCCAGAAAGGTGTCAGATGAAAGAAGAGGTTTGTACGTCATTGAAACCTGAGAACCATAAGGAGAATAGAAGGAGCAGCCGACATTCTGGACAAGTTGAAGCGGTACCAGAAGTGCCAGTGTCTTTAAGTCATTCTTCAGTGTCATCCTGTCTTGAAATGAAGGATGAAGCTCAATTAGATTCCAGGTGTAATAACCAGGGAGAAGCAAATGTGCCATCTCACGAATTAAATTGTCCGCTTCTTTCAGAGACTTGTGTCAGTATTGAAGAAAAGAAAAACGAAGCTCTGATGGAATGTAAAATTAAGACTGTTAGTAGCTCTTTGCTTAAGTTTTCAGATGGAGAAGAAGATGAACAGAATGATTGTGTTTTAAGTAAAATGGATGATGCTATTGAAGAAAGGAGGGCAAAGGGGAAACTTGAACAAGACTCAAAGGATATAGTAGAGTTATCTCATGAAGACGACCAAATTGCTGAGGACCCTGACTCATCTCCCATTATTACTAGTGATGCTGCTTTTATAAATCCAAGTCAAACAGAAAAGAACCTGGTAGATTTGCCTACTTCAGAGGGTGAAGAGACTGAATGTAATTTGGAATTGAAGAATACTGTGGATGTTGTTGACAAAGCTGAGGATTCTCTTCAGGGAAATAAAATGGAACCGTTAGGTCATTGTGAAGACACAGAGTCTAATGATACACAGTTAAAGAGGAGCAGCACAGAGTTTAATAAATCAAATTTAGAGGTGGTTGATACTAGTGCTTTTGAATCAGAAACTAATATTTTAGAACATGCTATTTGTGATGTTCCTGACCAAAATGCAGAACAGTTGAATATTATTGAAAATATGCAAATGGAGTCTCATGAAGCAGCAAACCTTCAGGATGCTAGAAACAGTGAGTCAAGTAGTGTTTCTTGCTTAGAGTCAAAAAACATAAAATATAAACATACAAAATCTGTAACTCATTCTAAGCAAAACACGACCACAGATACTCCAAAGAAAATTGTTGCAGCAAAGCACGAAGTAGTGCATAACAAAACTAAAGTTAACATCAAAAGCACGAAGCGAAACGCCAGTGACCCGGGATCGCAGCAGAATTTTCACAGGCCAGTCAAGGTGAGAAAAAAACAACTTGATAAGGATTCAAAGACTCAGAATTATGATTCTGGGGTTAAATCTGCAAAAAGTCAAGCTCACTCTATATTGAGAAAAACATCACAGGATCAAAGCATAGTGCAGACTTCCAAGCCTGCAACTCATTCTTTGAGTGATAAACTTCTTCATGGTCACCCTAGTGGCTCTAAGGAACTTCATCATTCTGCACAAACTGGACACTTACTACATTCCAGCCAGAAACAGTGCCATAAGCCTCAACAGCAGGCATCAGGAATAAAAATTACTAGTCATTTGAAAGAAGAGATTGAACACCCAGGCCTTGAGCATTTTAAGGAAGAGGAGAAGCAAAAACTTAAAAAAACTGAGAAGAATCTACAACCCCGACAGAGAAGAAGCAGCAGAAGTTTTTCTCTGGATGAACCACCATTGTTCATTCCAGACAACATTGCTACTGTAAAAAGAGAAGGCTCAGACCATAGCCCTTTATTTGAAAGCAAATATATGTGGACTCCCAGCAAGCAATGTGGGTTTTGCAAAAAACCACATGGCAACAGGTGTGTGTGTGTCTGTATGAGTGATGTGTATATTTAAGAGAAAAATATATGGGGGGATGAGATAGTGTGAGAACTTTTTTTATAGAAACTATTTACAAAGACTTTTGCAGAAATAAAAACCCTCATCAATCCTGGATAAATGATAGAAAGATGGAGCCACTGAAAGTACAAATATATCATCCTAGAACATTTTTAAAACCGTAGTCTGACCAGTAGCTGTTGTATATTAAATGTCATTTGTAACCAGTTAGAGAAATTTAGTTATTGCATCTGAAAAAATGCCAAAACCCTTATACTAATCAGAAAGTTGTTATGCTGCCTTGGGTCTTTAAGTTATAGATAATTTTATTTGGCTTGAGAAGAACTAGTAATAAAATTATAAAGGCCATAATGGATATTTTTCTTTTGAAGATTTATTTTTTCGGTACGCATTGAAGATTTACACTATTACTTCAGAATTAACAAACACTCCTTGGAATGAAATATGATAGCTAAAACAACTGTTAGAACTCTCAAGTGAATTTTGTATATAACTTAGAATAGAGTAAAAACATGTATTTCATAATGAAATATTTTAGTGATTCCAAGAATTTCATGTGAGTTCTAATCTTTTTAGAGTTTATTTTAGCATTATCTTTCAGTATTTCTTTTTAGGTACTTACTTTTAATGATTTTATGACATTGCCTCCCCAGCCCAATACACTTTTTATTTGCTGGTTTTTTTAAGAAAAGGAAAAGAAGAGATGAGTTTGCAGTTTGCAGCTTCGATTGTCCTGATCAAGTGTTCACTCTTGGGACTTCAATCAGTGCTGATACTATAAAAAGAAATGATCACTTGTACATTTTAATATTATTGTCTATATTTCTGAAAGTTCATATTAGAGTGACTTTTCACAGCACACCTCCATTACATAAAAGTGAAGCTTTCAGTTCTAAGAGGGACATTTTAATTAATTGTTTTGTGTGGTACTGGGAATGGAGCCAAGGAGCATTCTACCTCCAAGCTACACCTCCAGCCCTTTATTTTATTCATTATTTTGAAACAGGGTCTCAATGTGTTGCAAAGGGCTTCACTAAGTAGCTGAGGCTGACCGCGATCCTCCTGTCTCAGCCTCCGAAATGCTGGGATTACAGGTGTGCGCCACCCACCCAGATCGAGAGGGACATTTTAGTAACTATGGTGTGGGATATTATTTTGGTGGGGAGGGTAGGGAGAATAGGAGGAAGTTGTTGCACTGTTCTCTAAAATAATTTTTATGTCAAAAAGGTGTCTTCATTTATGATTCAGCTGATGGCCTATTTTAAGTTTCAGGGGTTACTTCACAGCAAAATATATTCCAGTTTTTAAGTGTTGTGACTTGTTTGAACATAGTGCTTTATTTATTTCCATTTATATACACTAAAGTTTTTGGTTTAAAACACCATATATTCTAAAGTGAGCCTACTGTTTTCATACCTAAGAGAATTAAGGTTGAATGATGCTTTTAAGTGGCCAATTAATAAAAGCCAGCCCTTTTCTGCCTTCTTAAAAATCTTTTAAAAATCATCACCCTGATATATGGTCAGCGAAATAGAATAGGAACCTTAAGTGAAACTTTGGCCAGTACTGCCAAAAAAAAAAGTTATAATGTAGCATTTTTTTCTTTTTTTGTAGTACCAGGGATTTGAACTGAGGGGCATTCTACCTCTGAGCTGTATCCCTATGCCTGTTTTTTGTTCTTTATTTTGAAACAGTGTCTCACTAAGTTGTGGAGGGCCTCACAAGTTGCTGAGGTTGGCTGCCAACCTGTGATCCTCCTGTTTTAGCCTACCAAGTACTGGGATTACAGGGATGCACTACCATGCTTGGCGTGTCACTTTTTCCTTTTTTTTTTTTTTTTTTAATAGATAAACTTCTGTTCTAATGGCCCAGATCTCGAGAATTTATCTAGGCTTTTTAATGATTAATGTCATTAGTATCAACAGTCATTTTCATAAAATAAAGATTAGGTATTAGTTTTCATTTCTCTTTCCTTCCTTTTTTTTTTTTTTCTTTTGTAGTACTAGGGATTGAACCCACAGGCATTCTACCTCCAAGTTATGCCCCCAGCCAAATTTTATTTTTTATTTGGAAACAGGGTCTCGCTAAATTGCCAAGGCTCGCTTTAAACCTGAGATCCTCCTGTCTTATCCTCCCAGGTACTGGGATTTCAAGCCTGTGCTACCATGCCCAGCTTTAGTTTGACTTTTAAAGTTTTTTTTTTTTTTTTTTAACCCCAATGCCATCCTTTAAATCTATTCTGAAAAAAAATCTAGAATTTCTTTGTTCTAGTCTGGATAACAACTTAGAATATTAGATGTATAGGAATTTGGGGTTCATCCTATGTAATTGACCTACATAATATATAATGACATTGGAAATAGTCATTTTGGAAGCATCTTTTCAGATTACTTCAGTCTTGTGAATAAAGAAGTCTAAGTAATTGACTGCTTTTTTTCTTTACATGTTACTTAGCTTTCATTGCTTGGTTATGTTGTGTTTGCATACATTGAATTTACTAAAAGAAAGTACCTCTCATAGTAACTTTTCCATTTTATTCATTCATTCATTCATTCATTCATTCATTCATTGTGGGTCTGGGGATGGAATCCAGGGGCATTTAACCTCTGAGCTACACCCCCTGCCCTATTTTTTATTGTTTATTTTGAAATAGGGTTTCACTGAGTTGCAGAGGGCCTCATTAAGTAGCTGAGGCTGTCCGCGAACCGTGATCCCCAGGTCTCAGCCTCCCAAATGCTGGGATTACAAGCGTGTGCCACCACGCCCAGCTGTAACTTTTATTTTCAATTTTAATCCACATGTAGAAATACAAATTTTTAGGAAAATATATGAAAATATTTTAATTTCATGTACTAGTTACATTGAAAGCTATTAATATGACAGATCTGACACTTCCTAGCATTTGTGACACATTTGCTTTTGTAAAGTCCATTTTAACTCTTTAGCATTTTACATACATTGTAACTGGGGTTAATTTTCTTATGTGTGCATCCAGCTGGAAATTACATTTTGTAATACAGATATCCGTGGCCTAGCCAGTTGTGACTTGACCATAAACAACTTCTATACATATTCTGAAGACAGTAAGTAGGTATTAACTGTGAGATGCTGGTGTTTTTGCTTCCATTTTTCTGATTCAGCCTTACACCAAAAATACCTAATTAAGAAAACTATTTAATCCTTTGTTTATTTTTAAATAAATGTGACTTTTTAGCTTTTTTTTCCCCATTATAAGCTAATTGACACTTTGAAAGGAAGATGTCTTAAGGCTTTTTTATATTTTCTACCTTGTGATTTCTGTTTCTCAATTTCTCCAAAAGATACTTGTATATACTTAAACTTTCTTGGCCTGTTGATTAGTATATTAGATGAAGTTTAAAAACAAAAACAAGAAAATTTCTTACAAAATGAATTATAGCTTTATATTTAAGGAAGAAAATATTCTGAAGCCGGACGTGGTGGCGCACACCTGTAATCCAGCATTTGGGAGGCTGAGACAGGAGGGTCACGGTTTGCAGACAGCCTCAGCTATGTAGCCCTTTGCAACCCAGTGAGACCCTGTTTCAAAATAAAGAATAAAAAATAGGGCTAGGTTGTCGCTTGGAGGTAGAATGCCCCTGGGTTCCATCCCCATTACTGCAGGGAAGAAAAAAAAATTCTGAGAATGAAGTTCTTTTTTGGAATCCTGGTGTTTCTTAAGATTTTATAGGCAAATATATTCTCTGCAGATTGGGTTTGTACTAACATAATTTAATGTTTATGTGGAATAGAATCTCTTTATCTTAGTACATATAGTTAGAATAACATGGTCAAGGCTGACACTTAAAACACAAAAACTGAAGGCCTATCTTTACAATGTTGGAGAATTTGTGACCTGAATTTTTGTTAAGAGCAGGAATTCACAGTGTTGTTTCTGTAGCTCACTTTGAAGAAACATGGAAATTTTAAAAGAATATTTTTAAATTTATGATAAAACTTATAAGAATAAAAATTAGAATTGTACTAGTCTCCTAGCCAGGCGTGGTGGCACACGCTTGTAATCCCCGCGCTTGGGAGGCCGAGACAAGAGGATCGCACGGGTTCAAAGCCAGCCTCAGCTACTTAGTGAGGCTCTCAGCAACCTAGTGAGACCCTGTTTCCAAATAAAATATAAAATAGGTCTGGGAGTATAGCCCGGAGGTAGAAAGCCTCTGGGTTCCACCCCCAGTACCACCAAAAAAAAAAAAAAAAAAAAAAAAAAGAATTGTACTAGTCTTAGCATAGAGCTAATTTAGTTTATTTTTAATTTGTATATGAACATACAATAGTAGTAGAAGACAGCTTAAATATTGCCATACTTTTCCATTTAACTGATTTTGTCCAGTTTAACTGATCCAGAAGTAAACACGTAACATTGCTTTTGTAGTCAACGTTGATTACTGTTCACATCGAGGTTACAGTTTTTTCCTTTAAGTGAGTTCTCTTGATAATCAGAAATTCAGGAACAGGGAAGAAAGTAGGAAAGTAATTGTTATCTGCTCCCACTGCAGCTACATCTCCATTCCTCTTTTATGCCCACCTCCAATACCTTATGGTTTAACATAGTGCAGTAACCACTTTGAAGGAAGCAAATACATTTCTGTTCTGTGTGTGCATGTGTGTTTGTGAAAAGTCATTTAAAAATACAGCTTGAGTTTATGGTTGTTGGAATTTTAGACCTAAAAATGATAAGTATTTTATGTTTTTGAACGATTCTATTTTGAAATGAATTTTATTTTTTCCAGGACATGTGGATATATATATTTTTTTACTAATGACACTTTTTTTCTTAATTTCTCAGAAAATTTCACATAATTTCTTTTTTTTTTTACATGAAACCCAAGTTATTAAGATAACATTTATAGGTGGCACTAGAGATTTGCTTGCCAGAGCCTCTCAAGTTTGAGTGAGATACTTTCAAAAGAAATTTGAAATAGGCATGATGAAATAATTACTTGCCAAGTTTTTATGAATATAAAGCCATTGCTCCATGGTTAAGTCAAATAAAAGTTTGAAAACACTTTACTATGTGTTTTATGATTTGACATTTAGAATTGAATATGGTACAAAAGTGTAGTCTAGGGTGTGTGCATATGTATATGTATACTACTGGGAATTGAACCCAGGGGCATTCTACTTTCAAGCTGTACCCCCAGCCTTATTTTATTTTTTATTTTGAAACAAGGTCTTATTAAGTTGTAGGAGGGCCTCACTAAGTTGCTGAGGCTAGCCTTGATCCTACTGTGGTCCTGTCTCAGCCTCCCAAGTACTGGGGTTACATATATGTGCTACCACACCCAGCTAGCTAGTCTGGAGAGTTTTTGTTTTTGTTTTTGCGGGTTTGGGGATGGAACCCAGGGGCATTTGACCTCCGAGCTACACCCCTGCCCTATTTTTTTTTTTTTTTTATTCTTTATTTTGAAACCAGGTCTCACTGAGTTGCAGGGGGCCTAAGTAGCTGAGGCTGTCCGCAAACTGTGATCCTCCAGTCACAGCCTCCTGAATGCTGGGATTACAAGCGTGTGCCACCACGCCCGGCTTAGTCTGTAGATTTTTAAATTGTGTCTAAATGAGACCATTCTGGATTGTTTAGAAGAAATCTTAATACAGTTCTGATTGTGGATGTAAAGGGACATACCCATTAATTTCTGTGAATATTTCAAAGTTGTTCATATTAGAGTTGCTTTGAAGATTAATTTTGTGACCTGAAATGGAAGAACATTAAAGCATCTGTATTCAACCATTCACCTTTCCTTCATGGTCTGGAATATCTATCATTGAAACATGAAGCGGTTAAACATCTGTGTTTAGGTCCCAGCTTGCCCCCCACCCCCCACTGTATGTGTGTGTCTCTCTCCCCCTCTCCTTCTCCTTCTCCCTCTCCCTCTCCTCTAGAGAGACTATTTCTGTCTTACAACTATTACATTGTTTGGGAGTTTTCTTACATGTCTTCTGAATCCAAAACATCGTATATTATTTTTCAGACCAAGTGTGTCATTGGTAGATGGGCTTAACTGATTAAAATTAGCAAAAGCATTACGAAATGAACAATTAATTGTAGACATGACTTCATGTCTCCTTAAGGCATAGCAGTAGTTTGGCACACAAGAGAAAGGTATAGGAGAAGAGAAGCAAGTGTTGCCAATAGGAATGAGGTATTTGGTGTGACTTTAAGAACACCTTTTAAGGATACACAGTGTTCTAATTTTTGTAGTTCCAACATTAAAACAAGACTGATAGTGAGATTAGGGCATACTACCCATTTCTCCTTGCTATTGGACTATAAATTTTAAAGTTTTACATTTGGTGGTGCCACTATTATCAAAATGAGGAGCACAAGTCCTTCATTGAGAAAAGAATATACCTAAAATTTAAAACATACTGTGAATTGCTAGCCTTAGGAAAAGGAAAGTGTTAAAGATGACTGAGTGCCGTAGCTTTCCTGTAATATTGGGGTGAAAAGTATTTATTAAAGATAATTCCTTAAATTATTTGCATGTCTGACTTGCCTTTTTAAAATAATTAAATTTGCCATTCAAAAATAGTTATAAGTATTTTTTAATACAATTTTTTTAAGAACCATAAACTTGTGTTCCTGAAATTTACTTACTGGTTATGGAGGTTATTTCTTAGTTAAAATGTAGTAAAGGGAAAGCTTAATTAGGAGATAAAAATCTAACCTGAATGCTTATATCTTTATATTAAGGTAACATATTGATCTTTATTTGGAAAAACTTTTATTATCTAAAACATACGGATATTAGTGAAAAAGTCCTCACCCAAAAATTTGCATAAAATTTTTTCAGCTGAATCAACATGATACCATGAGCCAGAATACTTTGAACTTTTAAGTTATATACTTAACGTGGTTAATAAGCACTTTGAGAGGCTCCTTCATGTTAGTTTTTTACCTACATCTTAGTCAATAATTTTTTTTGTCATTTAAGACAGGTTTTTGAAAGAGCAATTCTTGCCCAATTTTATGATTTTGATTTCAGATCTTCAGCAGTGTAGCTATAACTGATTATGTCAAATTTTCACAGATTTTATCACCGTACTCTAGAGAATTTTTTATTCTACATGGCATTTTATACTGATATGGCTGATTATTCTTTGTTTTCATTCTGGTGATGTTTTGTTTGTGTACCTCCCTCACCCATATTTTCTCATACCAAAGGGGAAATGTTTGAAGTTTTAAAAGTCCCATTTTTAAGCTGGGTGTGGTGGCGCATGGTTGTAATCCCCGCGCTTGGGAGGCTGAGACAGGAGGATCGCACAGGTTCAAAGCCAGCTTCAGCTACTTAGTGAGGCTCTCAGCAACTTAGTGAGACCCTGTTTCCAAATAAATATAAAATAGGTCTGGGAGTATAGCCTGGGGGTAGAAAGCCCCTGGGTTCCACCCCCAGTACCACCAAAAAAAAAAAAAGTTCCATTTTTTATAGAATATTCTTTTCTGTGAACATTTCTTCCACATTGAACTTAGAGAATGGATAAAGATGGAAAACATGCAAATATTAGAAAATTAAATACTGAAAATTTTATCTCACTTTTGACTTTTTAAAAAATATAGTTTTGTTTTTGTTTTTTATTCCAGGTTTATGGTTGGCTGTGGGAGATGTGATGACTGGTTTCATGGTGACTGCGTTGGGTTAAGTCTTTCTCAAGCACAACAAATGGGAGAGGAAGACAAAGAATATGTGTGTGTAAAATGTTGTGCTGAAGAAGATAAAAAGACTGAAATCCTAGACCCAGATATTTTGGAAACCCAAGCTACAGTTGAAGTCCATAGTGAGGATAAAACAATGGAATGTGAAAAGCTTGGCTTATCAAAGCACATGACAACAAATGACAAAACCAAATATATGGATGATACAGTGAAGCACAAGGTCAAAATTTTAAAACGGGTAAGTTTTTATTGATGCATTTTACTTAAGATTTTTATAAATTTTGAAATTTATTTTTTAGATTTCAGTGTCCGTTGTATATTTTCAGATTTTTTTTCATCAAGATGAATTGATTTTTATTTAGGTTTTGTGGTAATTTTGGTGAGATCAAATAGTAACATTCATAATATAAAGGACTTATTTTTCATAGTCCATTGTGCTGTTTATAGGCTGTAGTTATTTAGGCTTTTCAGACCCTTTCTGGTTTGAGTAAGATATAATGAAATATTTACTTTATAAATGTTATCATAAAACCACTCTTTCCTAGATAGATCAAATAAAAATTTGAAAACACTTTACTGTGTGTTTTGTAATTTTATATTTAGAATAGGGTCAAATTGTCTGTGATAGGATGCATATGTGATCTTAACTTTTCAAAAATTGCCAAATTTTTGAAAAAAAACTTTTAGACCCTATCAATTCTTTAACCATTTGGCATTACTACTTTCAAATTAGAAGAGTCATTTTCTTTATTTAATGAAAAATAATAACATTTTTAAACCTTTTTCCCTGTATTTGCATGTATTTTTTACCTGATGATTTTTTTCTTAAAATATTGACTCTTAAAAGTTGTCATCTTTTCCTAGTCATTTTATTTTATTTTATTTTTTTATTTTATAGCACTGGGAATGGAACCCAGGGGCATTCTACCTCCAAGTTATACCCCAGCCCTATTTTTTATTTTTTAGTTTGAAAGAGTCTCACTAAGTTGCAAAGAGTCTCACTAAGTAAGCTGAGGCTGGTCAGAACCTACAATACTCCTGTCTCAGCCTCAAGAACTGGAATTATAAGCATGCACCACCATGTTCAGCTTCACTAGTCTTTTAATTACCTTTTGAAATTATTTTCTAAATAGAAATTTCAAGATACCTATCCTTTTTAAAAGAATATATTAAAGGATTTAGCATTTTATCTCTGATTAAAAATTTTCAAGCTACCTACTCTTCTTAATAAGAATGTATCAAAGAATTTAGCATTTAATTTGATTAAATTTTTTTTATTCTTATTACCTTTTTATTACCTATGAATGTGTTCGCTTGATTTATTATAAATACTACTGAGGTGGAAACACTGGCAATGTATGTATAAGAATAAGCAAATATAATCCAAAAGACAGCTTGAATTTTAGAGTTGGAAGGAGCTTTGAAAGTCTTTTAATTTTTTCTCCAGTCTTCTGATTGGTTAAAAGGTCCTGCAACGTTTCTAAGAAGCTGAGGTCTAGTTTCTATTGGAAAGGTACTGCAAGGAAATAGAGCTTCATTGTTAAACAGCTCTAATTAGAAAGTTCTTCAGTTTGAACTGTAATTTGCATTCTTGAAAACTTTAGTTTTCTGAAGCCTCTCTATTAAAGCTTTTTTCTACAACAAGATAGGGAAAACAATTCAGAGTAAAGAGCAATGAAGAGCATCACCATGTTTCCTCTAGAATCCTCTCCATTATTTACAAACTCATTTTTCCTACCATTCCTTATGTGACAAATATGAATTAAGTTAAATTTGCAACATCCATCATTTTCTGACAAAACTTCTCAAAAATCAGATTCGTCATTCATTGCTATTTGCTATTTATGTTGTTGATTTGGTTAACATCAAAGCAATTACTAATGTGGACTTGGTTGCTCCACTAAGAATAGTTTGTCTTGGAAAGCTTCTATATATCATTAACTGTTAACACCTTTTGTGTACACTTTTTTAACCATTTAGAAATGTAGCTCACTGTATTATTTAACTGAGTTCTCTTTTTCTTTGCCTAAAAGAAATAAACCAGGCATAGTGGTGCACGATTGTAACCCCAGTACTTGGGAGGCTGAAACAGGAAGGATCACAGATTCAAAGCCGGCCTGGGCAATTTAGTGAAAAACTTGTTTCCAAATAAGAAATGAAATCAGAAGCTAGGTGTGGTGGCACAGATCTCTAGTCCCAGTATTTGCAGGTTTGAGGACAGCTTCAGAAAGATGTGAGACTTTCATCAACTTAGTGAGACTCCCTTTCCAAATAAATAAAATCGGACTGGGTATATAGCTCAAAGGTAGAGTGCTTCCGGGTTCAAACACCACCAACACACACACACACACACACACACACACACACACACACACACACACACAATATTAGGCAGGGGGGTGTATCTTGGAGGTAGACTGTCTCTGGGTTCAATCCCTTGTACCAAAAACAAACAAAATTATAAAACATTAATATTGCTAATGTTTTGAGAATTCTCTTTATTCCAATATCTGTATCAAAAAAGGAACTGAGATTAGTCTGATTTGTAAATGCACACACCAACCATCCAAGTGATTATTGCTTCCTTTTCCTTTTGATGGTTAAGTATTGAATCTTTAGACTTACTTGATGTTAGTGTATGTAGTCCTTTTTTTTTTTTGTGTGGTACTGGAGATGGAACACTCAGCCATATTTTTTATTCTTTATTTTGAAACAGGCTTTCACTGGGTTGCAAAATGGCCTCCCCAAGTAGCTGAGGCTGTCTGTGAACTGTGATCCTCTGGTCTTAGCCTGCCAAATGCTGGGATTACAAGTGTGTACCACCACACTCGACTTTGTAGTCTTCTTTTCAAGTTCAACCACTTACAAGTTTCCATTGTGTGCCAGGCATGGTATATCCAGGTTAGGTATTTAACATATTGAATGTGTTCCTCTCTTCAAGGAAGTCTAGTTGGGAGAGGCAAGCAAGGAAATACAAAAAGGGTATTCCTGTTCTTATGAAGACCATTCTTATTTATATATGCTCTTACATACTGTATCTTAAAACTTATGATTGTATATCTTTGTATGCACTGTACTCTCCCTGTCTTTAAAGCTCATGGGTAAGGAGGTCAGAATTCTAGTTTCACTAGTAATTCTTTGTGGGTTATAAATTAAGATGAGATTAGCAAGTACATTGTTTTATTTTACCTTATGGGAGTAAAAATTTCCAATAGGCACACTGAGAACTTAATTGATACACTTGTTTAGAGAAGTATGACTTAATTTCTTTTAGAAATACAGAGAAAAGTATAGATGATTGTTTCTACATAATCTCTCCCTTTTTCCATATGCATAGCCAACTAATAACTCTTATTACCTTATGTGTAATAAAATTTCTACTAATGCTATTGGGAACATGACATCCCTGTACCTTTTTTCCTTTGTAGGCTTTTATGTGTTCTGCACAAAATAGGTACTTAACAAATAGATTTTAAATGAAAGTGGGAGTGTATGGGTGAGTTACTGGGGATCGAACCCAAGGGCATTCTAACTCTGTGCTGCACTCCCAGCCTATTTTTTTTTTTTTTTTTTTTTTGAAACAGGGTCTCACTAGATTTCAGAGGGCCTCACTAAGTAGCAGAGGTTGGCTTTGAAACTTGATCCTCCTGTCTTGTCTCCCAAGTACTGTAATTATAAGCGTGAGCCATCATGCTCAACTGTGAATCTTCTTTTTATTAATAGGATTTAATTTTGTACAGACTTTTTCAAAACTTTTCATATTCAGTGGACTAATATATTTGATTTATTAGGTTTAATACTAATTATGTTTAATTTTTTCATCCACAAACTCTTGAGGCCAGTTTTGTATTTAAAGATTACTTAGTAGTTTTCATTTTAATGAATTAAGTATTTTTTTTCAGGAGTCAGGTGAAGGCAAAAATTCATCAGACTGTAGAGATAATGAAGCTAAAAAATGGCAGCTAGCTCCTCTTCGAAAGATGGGTCAACCAGTTTTACCACGAAGATCCTCAGAAGAAAAAAGTGAAAAAATACCCAAAGAATCTACAACTGTTATTTGCACAGGAGAAAAAACTTCAAAACCAGGTAGTATGATTAAAATAAATTGTTAGATACTAATGTATGTTTTACTTCATACATAATTATATGTAGGGAATCTTTAAAATTTTGACATTTTAATGGCAATACAAATAGCTCACATGATTGACCTTACTTGTAATTAATTCAGAATCACTATTTTAGTTCTGGGGAGGGGCCAATAAAATTAAGGTCCTGCCTTCATAGACTTTCATAAATAGTAGTGGGAGAAGGTCGATAAAACAGGTTGGCTAGGAAATGGATGTTTTTTTTAAAGCCCATGAAGAAAAAGTGCGGTGAAGGACTAGAGAGCTGTAGTCAGGGAGAGTAGTGGGAACTTCTGTTTTGGGTAGAATGGAGATGGTAACTTGTGGGATTTGGTTTTTTTTTCTTTTTCTTCTTCTTTTTTTGTCCAGAGACAAAGAATTTAGTTAGCAAATAAGGGATACACATTCCAGGGAGAACATGGATAGTCTCAAGTGGCAAAGAACTAGTGTGAGAGCCCTCAGTGGCTTTTATGGTTCTTATTTCAAAACACTCCCCCATGAGGGGTTGGGTAGTGTCACTTTGTGGGCTCTTTTATAAATTTGGGACTCATCATTATGTAATAATTTAAAATTATGGGTCTAGATGTCAACAACTGCACAGAGAAAGTTCTGTAATGAAGAAACAGCCCTTAGAGCACAAGCTATAAGAAAGAGAAGATGCAGCAGAGGAGACTAAGAGATGGCCTGTTAGGAAGGAGAGTTAAACCATGGTGGCCTGAAGCCAGGAAATGATCTGTGTTAAATGTGGTCTGGAGCCGGGCGTGGTGGCGCACGCTTGTAATCCCTGCGCTTGGGAGGCAGAGACAGGAGGATCACGCAGGTTCGAAGCCAGCTGCGCTGGCATAAGAGACCCTGTTTCAAAAATATAAAATAGGTCTGGGAGTGTAGCCCGGAGGTAGAAGGGCTTCCAGGAACCCCAGTACCACCAAAAAAAAAAAAAAAATAATAATAATAATAATAAAATAAATGTGGTCTGGACATCAAATAAAGTGAACATACCTTATTTTGCTACAATTTAGCAAAATAGATCATTGTGGACCTTGACTAGAGTTGCTTCAGGGAATAAGGAACAAAATCAGTTGTAATAACTTAGGGAAAAAATGTAAAATTAAGTAACTTTACTGTTTGTAAGTATTTACTATTTTTACTATTTTTAAAATTACAAATATACCAAGAAGTTTTGCTGTTTAAGGGATCCAGAATAGTGTGGATGTGGGGTTAAGAATTTCTTTTTTTCCTTTTTGTGATAGTGGGGATGGAACCCAGGGGCATTCTGCCTCCAAGTTACACCTCTAGCCTTATTTTTTATTCTTTATTTTGGATTTCACTAAGTTGCGGAGGGCCTCAGTTGCTGAGGCTGGCCACAATCCTGTTATCCTCCTATCTCAGCCTCCCAAGTACTGGGATTATAAGGGTCCACCATCATGCCTGGCTCTCAAGGAATTTTTTAAAGGATATTTTATGGCATGTCTGTTTTCCAGTCTTTCTAGCATTATTTATTTTATTTTTTGCAGTACTGGGGATGTAACCAGAAGTCCTAATTTTTATTCTTTATTTTGAAACACAGTGCCACTGAGTTGCAAAGGGCCTCACTAAGTAGCTAAGTCCACAAACTAAGATCCTCCTGTCTCATCCTCCCAAATGATGGGATTACAGGCATGGGCCACCATGCCTGGCCCTAGCATCATTTATTGAAGAGGCCTCTCTGGTATAGTTCTTGATGCCTTTTTCGAAAATCAGTTGGTTTGAAAATATGTGCTTTTATTTCTAGGTTTTCTGCTTTTGGTTCATTGATCTACATTGTCTATTTTTATGTCAGTGCCGTGATGTTTTGGTTACTGTTGCTCTTACAGTATCTTTTGTAGGCAGGTATTGTTAATGCCTTCAACTTGGTTCTTTTTGCTCAGGATTGCTTTGGCTCGTTAGGATCTTTTGTGGTTGCATACAGATTTTAGGAGTGTTCTCCCTCCCTGCCCCACCTTGGCATAATGTCATTGATATTTTGATAAGAATTGCATTGACTTTATAGATTACTTTGTGTAGTATGTGCATTTTTATACTATCAGTTCTTCCATTCCATGAGCATGGGAAGCCTTTTTATTTTTTGTCTTTTTCAGTTTCTTTCACCATTGCCCTATAATTTTGATTTTAGAGATCATTCACTTCCTTGGTTAAATTTATCCCTACGTGTTTTATTTCTTGTAGTTATTGGGAATAGAATTATTTTCTTAATTTCTTTTTTCTTTTTCTTTTTTTTTCTTTTTCTTTTCTTTTTTTTTTTTTTTTTTTTTTTTTGCAGTACTGGGGATGGAATCCAGGGGCATTCTACCTCTGGGTCATACCCCCAGCCCTATTTTTTTTTTATTATTCTTTATTTTGAAATGGGGTTTCACTAAGTCGCAGAGGGCCTAAGTAGCCGAGGCTGGCCATCAACCTGTGATCCTCCTGTCTCAGATTTCCAAGTACTGGGATTACAAGTGTGCATCACCACACCTGGCTCTATTTTCTTGATTTCTGTCTCAACAACTTGATTATTGTTACATAAAAAACGACTAACATTGGACATTGATTTTTTTTTATACTACAACTTTAATTGAATTCATTTACCATTTCCAAGAGTTTTTTTTTGGTAGTCTTTTGGTTTTTCTATATATGAAATAATACCATTTGCAAGCAGTGCTAATTTCTTTTCTGCCCTTTCTACTAGATGCCTTTTATTTCTTTCTCTTGTTTTACTGCTTTGGCCAAATCTGAAACTTTGAGCGTCATCATATGTGTGCTAAAATTCTTTATGTTTTCAATTTTTGCTCCACCTGTACGGGGAGTATTATATGTGGTAAGAGAGAAGACTAACACAGGTAGGATCTATTTGGTGAGGGGAAAATGTGTTAGCTGACATTTTCATTTTCTCAGTAATAAGATGAAGCAATCAAATGAAATGGTCTTGAAAGTAGAAAGCAATTGTTGATTTGAGAAGAGAGGGAAAAATTGTGAAATAGCTATCTTGGAAAATAGAATTGCGAATTTGCTTGGACAAGTTAGTAGCATTAGGGTAGGTTAACTTATTTGGTATTTTTGGTTGTAAATTTAAAATGAGATCTGGAGTACCAGTTATTTTCAGATATTTGAAACCTATTTGAATAAAGGATAAATGATATCTTTCATCAGAATTTTGGTTTTGCCAAATAAGTTGTTTAAAGGAGAGAGAATATAGGTGTTAAATATGTGAGGAAATGGTAATAGTACCATACTGTCGAATGTAATGACAATGTGTGCAGAGCTGAGCATTCGGGAGGCTGAGACCAGAAGATTTTGGTTTGCAGACAGCCTCAGCTACTTAATGAGGCCCTCCGTAACTTAGACCCTGTTTCAAAATAAAGAATAAAAAACAGGACAGAGGTGTAGCTTGGAGGTCGAATGTGCCTGGGTTCCAAACCCCAGACCTGCAAATAAATAAATAAATAAATAAATAAATAAATAAATAAATAAATAAATATTGACAGTGTAAAAATAAGGCCATGACAATAATAAAAATGATAGATTTAAGAATTATTAGATTGACAGGCGTTGTTGCGCACGCTTGTAATCCCAAGGATTGCAATGCTGAGACAGGAGGATGGCACAGGTTCGAAGCCAGCCTCAGCTACTGAGGCTCTCAGCAACTTAGACCCTGTTTCCAAATTAAGTATAAAATAGGTCTGAGAGTATAGCCCAGAGGTGGTACTGGGTTCCACCCCTAGTACCACACACAAAAAAAGAATTATTAGATTGACAGGTAAATGAAAATATGCTCAACATCACTAATCATCAGGGAAATACTAATCAAAACTAGAGTGAGATACCTCCTTACTTAAATATAAGAGGCAGGATTGTAGCTAGAACTGTGAAATAGTATAACCCTTATGGAAACCAGTGTGGATGGAGGTTCCTCAAAAAATAAAAATAGATATGTCATTTGACCCAACAGTGCTAATTCTGGTTATGTATGTAAAAGAAATGAAATCAGTATGTTGAAGAGATAGCTGCACTTTCAGGTTCACTGTAGCACTACTCAATCGCTAAGATATGGAAAGAACTGAAATGCCCTTGGCTGTTGAATGGATAAAGAAAATGTGCTATAGCCGGGCGTGGTGGCTCACACTTCATGCAGATTCGAAGCCAGCCGCGCTCGCTTAAGAGACCCTGTTTCCAAATAAAAAAGTATAAAAATAGGTCTGGTAGTGTAGCCCAGAGGTAGAAGGGTTTCCAGGAACTCCAGTAGCACCAAAAGAAAAAAAGAAAGAAAGAAAGAAAGAAAATGTAGTATATACACACAATTGAATAGTATTCTGACATATAAAGAAAAAAATCCTGTCACAGCATAGATGGAACTGAGCACGTGATTTCGCTCATATTTAAGACTCTAAAGAAGTTCATCACATAGCAAGCAGAATGATGGTTAGCAGAGGTTGGAGAGAGTAAGGGTAGGGAAGGGTAAGGAAAGGCTGACCAGTAAGTACAAGGTTACAATTAAGAGCAAGAGTTCTGCTGTATTGCACAGGAGGGTAACTGTAGATAACAATAATTATGTATATTTTAAAAAGATAAAAGAAGGGATTTTTGAATGTTTTCACCACAAAGAAATTGAGGAGATAAATATGTTTAGCCTGGTTTGAATGTTTCACACTATATATATGTACCAAAACCTTATGTAACGATTCATTAATATGTCTGATTTTGTGTATTAATTAAAAATAAGTTTTTTAAAATTTCAGAAAAAAAGCGTCGGGTTTGGTGTTGCATACTTGTAATCCCTGTACTTGGGAAGCAGAGACAGGAGGATCGTGCAGCTTTGAAGCCAGCCTTGCTGGCTTAAGAGACCCTGTTTCCAAATAAAAATAGAAAGAATAAGTGTCTGGTTGTGTAGCCCGGAGGTAGAAGGGTTTCTAGGATCCCCAGTACCACAAAAAAAAAAAAAAAAAAAAAGAGTCAGTGAAAGTTAAAAAAAAATTGTTGCAGTAAGAAGATTTTAAGAGTAAACGAGCTGATATGATAGATCAGAATAGTGGTGTGTGTGTGTGTGTGTGTGTGTGTGTGTGTGTGTGTCCCCCTCCCCCCTGATCAGGGATGGAATCCAGGAGCATTCTACCTCCGAGCTACACCCCCAGCCCTATTTTTTATTCTTTATTTTGAAACAGGGTCTCAATGAGTTGCAGAGGGCCTCACTAAGTAGCTGAGGCTGTCTGCGAACCGTGATTCTCCTGTCTCAGTCTCCCAAATGTTGGGATTACAAATGTGTGCCACCAAACCCAGCGTGGAATTACTTTTTTTTACATTGGATGTTTGAAATAAAGATTTTGGAAATACATGAGATTTAGTAATGAAAGAATGAAAACCAGTGGAAAAACTTAACATTCAAGTTAAGACCAACCAGTTAAAATAAGAGATTGATCAATTTCATGATGTTAGGTAAGGTCCTAATTATCTGCTCACCTAATAAATTCAGGTCAAACTTCTTTCTAAAAGCTAATTAATGGACTGGGCCTAGTGGCACATGCTTGTATTCCCAGCATTACAAGATGAGATTGTAATGAGGAGGATCACAGTTTGCGGACAGCCTCAGCTACTTAGTAAGGCCCTTGGCAACTCAGTTAGACCCTTTTTCAAAATAAAGAATAAAATGTAGGGCTGGGCATAGGTTGGAGATAGAATGCACTTGGGTTCCATCCCCAGTACTGCAAAATAAATAAATAAACAAATAAATAAAAAGCACTAATTAATGAATATATCTGAAAAGTAATGAACTCTAAAAAGATATCTAAATTTAGTAAAGAGTATATGCAGTTTATAGCTTTAGGGCCACTTTTTTTTTTTTTTTTTTTTTTTGCAGTACTGAGGATGGAATTCAGGGGTATTCTACCTCTGTGCTACACTCAGCCCTAGTTTTTATTCTTTATTTTGAAACAGGGTCTCACTGGGTTGCAAATGGCCTAAGTAGTTGAGTCTGTTTGTGAACCGTGATGCTCCTGTCTCAGCTTCCCAAATGCTGAGATTATAAGTGTAAGTAGAGCCACTTTTTAATCACTTCATTTTAATTAAAATTTCAGTGTCAGGAATATTTTATTGTGGATTATGAGTTCTGATTTTATTTCTAAATAATGACTTTTAATCAGTCAGTTTTGATTATAAACTTCTTATGCATTCATTATAAAGGAAAATATCTTTGAAAAAATTTAATGATTTTTGATGTTTGTTTAAATTAGGTATTCATGAGAAGCAAGAGATAAAGAAAAAGAAAGTTGAAAAAGGAGTGCCTAATGTGCATCTTCCTTCTGCTGCTACTTCTAAGCCTTCTACTGATCAGATCAGACAAAGTGTCAGACACTCTCTCAAAGACATTCTTATGAAACGGTAATATATATTGTTACTGCAGAAGATTCAATAATATATGCTTCCTGTATTAGGCAAATAATTGAATTTTTTTTAATTTTAAGACTTACAGACTCGAATTTGAAGGTACCAGAGGAAAAGGCAGCCAAAGTTGCTACAAAAATTGAAAAAGAGCTTTTTTCTTTTTTTCGGGATACAGATGCTAAATATAAGAACAAATATAGAAGTCTGATATTCAATCTGAAAGATCCTAAGAACAGTGTAAGTATGTTTCGTTCATGTCTATGTATATTTCCGATTCCATCTTTCCTGAAATTGTAAGGATCTAAGTTGTAATAGAGTTAGACTGTAAAATTATGTCTTGGTTTAGAACATGTAAATTTTTTTTTTCTTTTGTGGTGATGGAACTAAGGACTCCATGCATGTAAAGCAAATGCTCTACCACTGAGCTATATCCCCAGTTCATAATCACTTGGAAGAAAATTATGTGTTCTGAAGAAGTGAAAATTATATGTTCTTCCAAGTGATTATGAATTTTGCATAGTAATATGTAATGCTATATAATGAGTCTATTCAAATACTACACAGCCGGCCATGGTGGTGCATGCTTGTAATCCAGCATTTGGGAGGATGAGACAGGAGGAACGTGGTTCAAACACAGCCTCAGCTACTTACTGAGGCCCTTTGCAACTCAGTGAGACACTGTTTCAAAATTAAGAATGAAAAGTAGGGCTGGGGATGTAGCTCAAAGGCAGAATGCCCCTGGGTTCTATCCCTAGTACAGCAAAAAAAAAAAAAAAAGTAAAATAAAATAAATAAAATATTACACATATTACTCTGATTTATGTAAGTTTTCTTTCTTTACATAACCCAGATTATTAAAAAAGATATATATTTTTCAGGAAACCTTTAAGCTGAAATTCAAACACTGTATTGTTTTATTTAAATCTGAAAATATAGCCGCACTCCTTAAAAACATAAATTACTTTTTTTTCTTTCGGTACTAGGGATTAAACCCAGGGGCATTATACCTCCAAGCTACACCCCACAGCACTACTTTTTATTCTTTATTTTGAAATACGGTCTTACTGAGTTGTGGAGGGCCTCACTAAATACCTGAGTCTTGACCGTAAACCACCTATCTCAGCCTCCCAAGTACTGGGATTACAAGTATGTGCTATCACTTCTGGCTTCATAAATTACTTTTAAGATATCTTAAAGCCAGGGTTGGGCATGGTGGCGCACGCTTGTAATCCCCGCGCTTGGGAGGCAGAGACAGGAGGATCGCACAGGTTCGAAGCCAGCCGCACGCGCTGGCTTAGGAGACCCTGTTTCCAAATAAAAATGTAAAAATAGGTCTGGGAATGTGGCCCGGAGGTAGAAGGGCTTCCAGGAACCCCAGTACCACCAAAATAAAAAATAAAAAAAAATAAGATATCTTAAAGCCAGGCTTGAGGCAGGAAGATTGCTTGAGCCCAGGAGTTCAAAGCCCTTCTGGGTAATATAGTGAGTCTCCTTCTCAAAACAAAACAACTTGATAACAGTTTTTAGTAAATACAGCTTTAATTCTAAATATCTTTTAACAGTGGAGTAAACATTGCCTGAACTCCTTATCTGTTCTGGGAATTTTTTGTTTGAGGCTTACGGGAAATCTGAAATGTGTCTGTGAGTGTGTACCAAAGGGATCTCATTGATGAGTGCACCAAGCACAAGTGATGCCAGTGAACATATTTTCAGGTCCATACAAATTTATCTTGTTTTTGTTACATTTATTCAGGCCCAGCTGTGATTTTGCTACAGATGACTCTAGGTACAATATAATATTATTAAAAACAATCTCCTTACCTGAAAGTTTGCACACAAGTAATATAAATTTGTGCAGGGTTATTAAGTTAACATTTAAGTCAGTCCTCTCTCCATGCATTCTGCATTCATGTGTTCAAGCAATAGCAGATCAAAAATTCTAAAAATTACCCTTTTTCTCAATATGTACAGACTTATTTTCTAGTTTTTATTCTTTAACTGATACAATTCACATAGCCCTTACAAACTATATTACATATAGTTAATTCTAGAGATGATTTAAACTACAGTCATGTGTCCTTTAACGATAGGGATGTATTTATTTTTTTTTATTTTGCGGGTCTGGGGATGGAACCCAGGGGCATTTGACCTCCGAGCTATACCACCTGCCCTATTTTTTATTCTTTATTTTGAAACAAGGTCTCACTGAGTTGCAGAGGGCCTCACTAAGTAGCTGAGGCTGTCTGCAAACCGCGATCTTCCGGTCTCAGCCTCCCGAATGCTGGGATTACAAGCGTGGGCCACCATGCCCGGCTGATAGGGATGTATTCTGAAGAAATCATTGTCGAGCAGTTTTGCCATTGTGTATCACAGGATATATTTGATACACTAAGATAGCTACATCTCATCTTTCCGTCGGTGATAAAATCTTATGAGTCCACCATCATACATGAGGTATATTGTTGGCTGAGATGTTGTTACATGCCACATGACTGTGTATAGGAGCATGTGCTTAGGTGATATGCAAATAGTACATCATCCTGAATAAAGAACTTGCATCTGAGGATTTTGGTATTCCATGGAGTGGTCCTAGAACTCGCCCTGCAGATTCTGAGGGACAACTGTATCTGATTTGAAGTATTTTCTTAAGTATGCTAATAGCTACTTAAGAAAAGTCTATATTGTACAATCTGCTATGATGTCCAAGAGAAACCAGATATAGTAATCTAGTAATGTAATCTAGAACCTTTTTCTTAGTAATTAAGTAATGGCCAATTGACTTTAGATTTTCTTCTTGAATTTAATTCTTTCCAGTGCCCCCACCCCCCTTTTTGGTGGTAGTGGGGTTCCTGGAAGCCCTTCTACCTCCGGGCTACACTCCCAGACCTATTTTATTTTTGGAAACAGGGTCTCTTAAGCCAACACGGCTGGCTTTGAACCTGTGCGATCCTCCTGTCTCTGTCTCCCAAGCGCATGGATTACAAGCGTGCACCACCACGCCCGGCGCCTCCAGTGGCCCCTTTTAAGATCTTTAACAATAAGGAGACATCATATTGAGCAAGGCTCTGTTATTTGGTAGCTTGGGTGCATTATAGCTTGGCTCTTACGATGGTTTATGTCCTTGGGTAGGCTCAATGCAATGTTTGAGCTGATATATGATGGTTCCATTCTGTATGCTTCTCCATTGTTGATTTTATATAAAATAAGTGTTTTGCTGCCTTAGTCTGTGTGTAGTAGGTAATATATAATAATATACATCACTAAATATTTTAAAATCAGACATCAAGGTTATATCTTTGTTTTTAAAAAATTTATGTAGAGTAACTTCTTTTTCTTTTTAAAATGTTTGTCTCTCTCCTCATTTATCAATCCATCCAGATACTATTTAAAAAGGTCTTGAAAGGTGAAGTAACTCCTGATCATCTTATAAGAATGAATCCAGAAGAACTAGCTTCTAAAGAGTTAGCTGCTTGGAGACGAAGAGAAAATAGACATGTAAATATAAATATATGTATTTACATATAAATATATGTATAGCTAGCATACCTATGTTTTTCAGTCACAGAGGAAAAATACAAAGTACACAGTAATACAGACTTTGTGCTTTTCTAATTACTTTACAATTCTCTTTTTCTCTTCTCTTTATTTTTCTTTTTTCTTTTTTTCTTTTTTCCTTTTTTTTAAGAAACTATGTTGCCTACACTGGCCTTGAACTCCTGGCCTTATGCAATCCTCCTACCTCAGCTTCTCCAAATAGCAACTGGTGCATGCCACCATGCCTGGCCTGTTCTGTTTCTTAAATTCTATGGTTTTCCCTGATCTCTGCAGATTTTTCTTTTCTCTCTGTTGTCTTGTTATATTTTGCAAATTGGAAGGCTGGGAAAATAGAGAAATTTTAAGCACATATGTACTTTTTATAAACACGGGTTATAGGTATTATGAATATTGGTAATTTGTAGAGCCAGATGGATTAAGTACACATTTACAATACTTTATATTTTGAAGGCTCAAATGGCAAAAGCTCTGGAAAAAATGTTTATTTTTCTGTTACTAACTCATCAATAAATCCTAACCTGAGTTGCCATATATAAATGTTTGTATAACAGAAATATTACATATTTAATTATGCAGTACTATTTGAGATGAAATTGGCATGTATAATAGCTACAGTATATTGCATTTTTAAAACTGAAAAATAATGACAGATGCCAAGAACTTTTAGTTGATAATGGTGTACTTGAAGTACGTTTAAAGATTAAGTGAATATGTGACTTACAGCTATTGTTAAAATGAGAGAGCCATATTATCCAATATTTTATTCTAATAGCTTCAGGATATTAGCTGTTTATTCTAGAAAATGATTAGTTATGGTTCATACTTGACTCTACATGATTTATCTAATTCTTTTGTTCATTCATGTGCACTAAACCTTTATGTGGATCTGTGCTAGATTTTGTTTGAAGATCAAAAGACATTGGTTTTAAAAACATTTTTATACTTTTATTGGTACAAGAAGGCTTGATTTAATGTCATATTTGTTAATCATTTCTTTACCTTCACCATGTAATTTCTCCTATTAATTTTTTTTCTTTTTTTTTTCTTTTTTTTTTGCGGGTCAGGGGATGGAACCCAGGGACATTCGACCGCCGAGCTATACCCCCTGCCCTATTTTTTTATTCTTTATTTTGAACCCGGGTCTCACTGAGTTGCAGAGGGCCTCACTAAGTACTTGAGTTTGTCCGCGAACTGCGTTCCTCTGGTCTCAGCCTCCCAAATGCTGGGATTATAAGTGTGCGCCACCGCACCCGGCTTCTTATTTTATTTTGAAAGTAATCTTACTTTTCTTTACCTTCATATTCCAAGTATGTACATACTTTTTTTGTTTTGAAACTGGTTGCACAATGTCAACTGAAATGAAGCGTCACTTATTCTTTCCTTAGGACACATCCCTCATTTTCTTTAAAGGATGATTTGTACTTAACAAAGCCCAGATATATGCAGTGTGTCTTTACCTTCTTACCCATTCTGTTCCAAGCTACCTTTTATCTCTTGCAATCCTTGCTAAATTTTAATGTCTTGTTTAGTTTGTTCAGTTGTGAATTATCAGTGTTAAATAGCCTTAGGAGACAACTAATAGGGGACTGCTGGATTATTTTTGATCTTTGAATAAACTGCCATTTGGGGGATGTTAAAACCATCAAATTAGGAATCTTAAGAGCAAGATGGCTCTTATTTTCCTGTGGCAGCTGCTAAAAAGTGCTGATTTCAAATATAAATATGTGTTACTACTTTGCAAATTACATTGCACTTTTGTTGCTTACAATATACATGTGAACTTTTTTTTTTTTTTTTTTGGTGGCACTGGGAGTGGAACCCAGGGGCTTTTCTACCTGCGGGCTATACTCCCAGACCTATTTTATATTTTATTTGGAAACAGGGTCTCGCTAAGTAGCTGAGGCTGGCTTCGAACCTGTGTGATCCTCCTGTCTCAGCCTCCCAAGTGCGGGGATTACAAGCGTGCGTCACCACGCCTGGCTCCATGTGAACTTTTCATGGCTGAAATTTAGAGTCTAATTTTCTTAACATCGGCTCTTAAAATAGCCTTTGGCATATTTAAGCACTCAGTATGTTTTTGTTTTTTTTTTTAATGAGAGAACTACCTACAAATTAAAAGTCATCTGTGTATGTACAGAAAAGTTTTTTTTACCCCAATATGATGTATGAATATAATGCACCAATAAAAAAATTTTTAAACAGTTATCTATGATGATTTATTCTTAGATAAGCTATTATTATTTAAAAGTATACATTGGAAGTAAATATTTAAATCTTTTTAAAATTTTTTTTGTTAGACCATAGAGATGATTGAGAAAGAGCAGAGAGAAGTAGAAAGACGACCAATCACAAAAATAACTCATAAAGGTGAAATAGAAATTGAGAGTGATGCCCCAATGAAAGAACAGGAAGCAGCCATGGAGATACAGGTAAAGATATTAGATGTGTCATGTCTTATAGCTAACAGCATGAAGACTCCAAAAGAATTTATTGGCCTACTGTCCTTTAAGGTTGAAAAATAATTTTAAAAGTGCTTATTTTATTGGTTTAATGGTTTTTTACAGTTGTTCAGAGTATTGTTCCTCTTAGTACATAGATTATTTGCATTATGGGATCATGTCAGGTACTTCTTACAATATAGATTCCTAAGATACTACTTCTTAGTAGGCTTAGAAATCTGTAGGTATGTGTGTGTGTTGCTAGGGCATTCTACATCTGAGTTATACCCCAGACTTACTTTATTTTTATATTTTATATTTTATATTTGGAAACAGGGTCTCACTACGTTAACTAGGCTCAGCAACTAGCTTCAAATCCCATGTATTTTATATTTTATATTTGGAAACAGGGTCTCACTAAGTTAACTAGGCTCAGCAACTAGCTTCAAATCCCAAGTATTGGGATTACAGCTGTGTACTACCACACCCAGCTATAGGTATTTCTTAAATAGACTGTAATTTGAATGTTAGTGCAGATTTCTCTGTTTTCAAATTTGAGTGAGGAAAATGTTTGAAGTTTTACTAAAAGCTTTGAACAATGAGGAATTTTGAGCATTTTCTTTACCTGAATAGCTAGCTTTTTTAAAGAAATAGTAAAAAATATCAAAACCTCACCTATATGAGTATAATTTCATTTTGGAAAAGTATCAGTGTGTAATATAAATTGACTTTTAAAATTGATGCCAAATTTTATCATGCAAAACTAATTTTTACTCTCACTTTTGTTAGGAACCTATAGCCAATAAGTCATTGGAGAAGCCAGAAGGATCTGAAAAACAAAAAGAGGAGACTGAGTCCATGTCTAAAGATACCACTAGTCAACACAGACAGCATCTTTTTGATCTTAACTGCAAAATTTGCATAGGTAATTGAAAATTTTCTTCCTAAAATGTGCATTCATTTTTAAAGGGGAATAAATACTTCATGTTTGTATTTGTAATTTAAGTAAGTTTTCTTAGTTTTGGTGAGGCAGCAACACCCCACTCTTTTTTTAGCAGTAGCATATATTTCTGTGACTTGTTTTTAGGGTTTGAGGTATAGTTTTTATTATCTGGAATTAATTATATCATGTCATCTGAGCTTATCAGTCTTTGCCAGCATCAAATAATAAGAGTTTTTTTTTTTTTAATAAAAAGAATTTAACAGAAAGAGCATCAAAATTTGTGGGCAGTTGCTATAGTGCTATCATTTGCTAAGTGAAGGAGTAAAATGTCATTCAGGAGTAAAATGGCATTCAGTGTTGCCATTTTAAAGGTCTTCACTGGCCTCGATCCTCCTGTCTCAGCCTCCTAAGTGCTAGGATTACTGGCATGTGCCACCACGCTGAGCCTATTATATAAATAAAAGTAAATCAGAAATAATTTTAATTGCAGAATATTTTTTAGAGCAACTTTTAGGTTTACAGTAAAAGGTACAGAGAATTCCCTTACACCTCTTTCCCCTACAAATGCATAGCCTCCTCATTTTCAGTATTCACCACTAGAGTGGTACAGTTGTTACAATTAACGAGCCTGTACTTGACACATCATAATCACCCAAAATACATAGTTTGCCTTAGGGTTCACTCTTGGCATGGTACATTTTGTGGGTTTGTATGAATGTAGAATGACATGAATCCCACATTATAATACACAATAGTATGTTCACTGCCCTAAAAATCCTCTGTACTCTGTTCATCCCCAGCAGTCCTATCAAACCCTGGCAATCACTGATCTTTTTACTATCTTCATAGTTTTGCTTCTTTCAGAACATTACATAGCTTGGATCATACAGTATATAGGATTTTCAGATTGGTTTTTACTTGGTAATAGGCATTTTTAAGGTTTGTCCGTTTCTTGCTTGATAATTCTTTTTTTTTTTTAGCACTAAATAATACTTCATTTTCTGGTTATACCAGTTTATCCTTACTAAAGGACATTTTGTTTGGCAGTTTTGAGTAAAACTGCTAATGAACATTCATGTGAGGATTTTGTGTGCATATAAATTTTTATCCCCTTTGAATAAATATCAAAGAGGATAATTTTTCATATAGTAATATATGTTTATTTTCATAAGAAATTGCCATCTTGTCTTCTAAAGTGGCTGTATCATTTTGCCTTCCCACCAGCAATAAAAGATGCCTAGTATTTTCCTTAGAATTTAATATTGTCAATAGGTTTGGATTTGGTCATTCTAATTGGTTTGTCTTTATCTCATTGGTGTTTAAACTTTTAATTCCCTAATGACATTTGATATTGAGCATGTTTTCATAGGTGAGGTGTTTGTTCAGATCTTTGGTCTTTTTTTTTTTTGGTGGTACTGGGGGTGGAACCCAGATGCTTTCTACCTCTGGGCTATACTCCCAGACCTTTTTTATATTTTTATTTGGAAACAGGGTCTCACTAAGTTGCTGAAAGCCTCACTAAGTAGCTGAGGCTGGCTTTGAAACCCGTGTGATCCTCGTCTCAGCCTCCCAAGCACGGGGAATACAAGTGTGCGCCACCACGCCCAGCATCTTTAGTCATTTTTTTAACTGGGTTATTTTTTATATTTGAGTTTTGAGAGTTCTTTGTATATTTTGAATAGTAATTCTTCAGCAAATTTGTATTGTGCAGATAGTTTCTCTCAGTCTGGCCTGTATTCTCTTTCTCTTGACATTGTTTTTCACCAGAGAGAAGTGTGTTTAATTTAATTGAGTCTTATTCTTTTTTTGACATACTGTGTTGCTGTCATTGCAGTACCCAAGGTTATTTAGGTTCTCTTCTGTGTTAACTTACATGAATTTTTTTATAGTATTGTATTTTTACATTTAGGTCTCTGTTCCATTTTGAGTTAATTTATATGAAGGGTGGAAGGTCTATATCTAGAAATTATGATTATTATTATTTGCATATGCATGCTATTGTCTTTGCTTCTTTGTCAAAGATCATTTGAGTGTAACTATTTCTGTGAGTCTGTTTCTGGGCTCTCTGGTTCTGTTCTGTCAGTTCATCTGTTCTTTTGCTGATATCACAATGCCTTGATTACTTTAGCTTGTCTTGACAGCCAGGTAGTTTCAGTGCTCTGAGTTTATTCTCCTTCAGTATTATGTTATTCTGGGTTGTTTGCTCAGAAATCATCTTTTCTCTTGCATTCTTATCCTGATTATTCATTCAGTAAGTGTTTATTGAGCTTTTCATGTCAGATATTTTGTTGAGAACAGGGAATATAGTAGTGAAAATATTTCTCATGTTATTGAAGCTTTAAGCAAAACGATAAAACGGACAGGTGATTATTAAGGTTACAGAAGTACAATTGTTATAATTGTATTTGGCACAAAGACCTAATCTACTACACTGGGTTGACAGGAGTGGGGACTTGGCTGAAGAATTGACATTTAAGCCAAGATGTGAAGGTTGAAAAATATTCCTGCAAAGAGATAGATAGGACATTCTAGATACTGGGAATGACATGAATTTGAGTTTAAAAAGAGGTGAGAAGTGCATAATTTGGTTGAAGACATAGAGATTTTATTTTCAAGTACCTTACAGCCCTTGCTTTTCACACTTCAGTTAGTGCTTCAGTAGTGGCAGTGAAATTAGTTTAATTAGTAACTGGCGTTTGAAATCAAACAGCAATGTAATAGAATATATCACTATGAATTAACACTTACACAGGTATGACTTTATGAAATTTTAGTTACACTTTTATAATATAAAAGTGTACCCATACACAAATACATAAGTTTAAGTGTCACATGAGAACATTGGTTAAATACTAACTAGATTTGACGTATTAACCAGAGTTTAGGATTTTTTTCTTCTTGATATGGTGCATTTTGGAACGAGTGTAATTTTCTAAACTGTACTGATGTTTTTTTAATATTTTAGCAACTAAGTAGCACTGCATTATGGAGTTACAGTCATGAATTGCTGCTGTTTATAGCAACCAGTGAGAGACAAATTTATTTTATTGAATTCTTTCCATTACTTCTCAGTACTGTTGTATTCTGATACACTTTCAGTAAAAAGAAGAAACCTATTTTAGGTTCTTGCTATAACATGTTAATTTTAGTAATTATAAGTTGTTTAATATCTTTTTGTAATTTTTCACATCAGTAAGAGGAATTACACCACCAAGTTCATACATATTACTCATGATATGTTTTAGACTTTTTTTGTGTGTGGTCCTGAGGATGGAACCCAGAGGCCTCTACCTCCAGGCTATGCCCCGGACCTATTTTATTTTTTTATTTTTTATTTTTATTTTTATTTTTTATTTTTTATTGGTGCAATGTATTCATACATCATAATGGTACAAAGAAAATACTTTTGTAGACATACATGCACACATTGCCCAGTTAGCCCCTACCCGTTCCCTCCCCATCCCTCCTTCCCATGCTTGGCTTAGTGGTTGACGTCTAGTTTTATTGCAATTTATCCAATATTTACGATGATAATCTCACAAAACAGTTTTATTTGTCTGATACCAAGCTTTTGATGACTAAACGATAACAGTTCAATATTTCTTTTTGCTTTCTTTCTTACCAGAGAATATTTTTTTCTTTTCTTTTCTTTTCTTTTTTTTTTTTAGATGAAGCTATCATACATTTATTTATTTAGTATTCAGAAAAAAATCTATCCTAATATTGAATATGGACTCTAGATAACCAAAACAATCTTGAAGAAGAACAAAGCTAGAAGATGTATATTTTCTGATTTCAAACTATATAAAGCTACAATAATTGAAACAGTGTAGTACTGTTATAAAGGCAGATATACAAACCACTGGAGTTAAATAAAAGCCTAGAGCTAAATTCTTCCATATATTGTCAAGTTGTTTTTGACAAGGTTTCCACAAACATTTGGTGGAGGAAATAATAATCTTAACTAAATATTGTTGAAAAATAATTACATGAAAAAGAATGAAATTGGACCCTTAACTAATCCTATATACAAATATTAACTCAAAATAGATAAAAGACCTAAATATAAATCTTAAAGCTATAAACTTTTAGGAGAAAATCTGGGTCATAAAACCTCACAACATTGAAATTGGCAGTGATTTCTTGGATATGATTTCAATGGCACAGGCAACAAAAGGGTATACAAACTCCCTAAAAAATAAAAAAAAAATCGTATATCCAAAGACAATGTAAACAGAGTTAAAAGTTACTGATAGAATGGGATAAAAATATTTCCAAATGCTATATCTGAAGGTATATGAATATTCCAGCTAGAAATCCTAAAAATAGCAACAATAAAAGCAAACAATACAATTTAGAGATAGGTAAAAGACTAACATAAATAATGAATCTCCACAGATAACCAATCTTAGTTGTCTGTTGGATGGAAAATCTTATTTCTCTGGTTCTGGTGTGTATTACCTATTTCTTCTTTGTAGTTAATCTCTTTGAGTATTTTCTCTAGCGCTGGTTTTGAAGACATAAATTCCTTCAGTTTCTGTTTGACGTGGAAGCTTCTTATTTCTCCATCTAATTTGATAGAAAGTTTTTCTGGGTAGGAAATGTTTGGCTGGAAGTTGTTTTCTTTCAGAGTTTGGAATATGTTACTCCAAGTCCTTCTGGCTCTCATGCCTTGGTTTGGGAAGTCTGGAGTGATTCTAATTGGTTTGCCTCTGAATGTCACTTGGCCCTTTGTTTTTGTTGCCTTTAAGATTCTCTGCTTGGCTTCCACATTGGTCATTTTGACAATTATGTGGCGTGGGGATCCTCTTCTCCGATCCTGTCTAACAGGGGTTCTGTAAGTTTCCTGGACCTGTGTATCGACCTCTTGCTCTATGTTTGGAAAATTTTCTGCTATTATTTCCTTGAAAAGATTGTTAATCCCTTTGGTTTCACCTTTTTTTCTCTCCTCTATTCCAATTATTCTTAGGTTAGCTCTCTTAAAATGGGCCCATATTTCTTCAATATCAGATTCCTGCTGTCGGATTTTTTTTTCTAAATTAGAAACTATGTGTTCATTTTTTGAATGATCATCTTCTAGGAGCGAGATTCTATTCTCCATGTGGTCTAATCGGTTGTTTGTACTTTGAGTTGAGGCCTTTACTTCATTAATTGCATCCTTTATCTCTTTTTGGCTCTCTCTGAATTCTTTTCGAAACACCTCTATTATTTCTACAGTTATTTTCCTGATTTGATCTTCTATAAATCTCTGCATTTCTGTTTTATCAGATTGTGATGTTGTGGGGTTGTGGGCATTCATTGCTCCATTGTTATTCCTCTTTCCCATGATTTCGGAAGTTTGTGCCTTCTCTGGGTTCTTCCCTGGGTCACTACGACTTCACTTAATGTGCTGTGGATCTCGAGTCTATGGTATCTCAGTTCCCACTACTCCTTTACTGGGTTGTATCGCAGAGACTCAGACCCTGGGAGTCAATCGAGGCTGCTTTAGACCATGGGAGTTGCCAGGTTGGGCGTTCTCCTATGGTGTAATATCTCTGCCACCACCACTCCCCCACTGGGTCAAGTCCCTGGGAGTACAGTACTGGGATTTCTCCTCTAGGGGCCGCAATTTGACTCACTGTTGAGTGCGCAGATGGAGCTGTCATGGACTCGGTGAATTCGCTGCTGCTGCCGCCAGTAGCAATATGGCGCCGCTGTCAAGCTCTCGGCCGTGAGGCTGGTGTATTTCTTCTCTGTTTTGGAACTCCACTCTGAGTCTTTGCAGTGTGCGCTGAGCCCAGCCCCTGGGAGTTTTAGCTGTTCCCTGCGTGGAAAAATCTGCCGAATCCCGCCCGGCTGTTCCACAGTGGCTCACCTCGGCTCGCTGTCCGCCGCTCCTCTCTGGAGTTTGGTAGGCTGTTGAGTGCGTTGGTCTGCTGCCGTCTGGTGAACTCGCTGCTGCCGCCAGCAGTAAGGCGCTGCTGCCGCGTTCTCGGGCGTGAGGCCGGCGTATCTCCTCTCTGGTTTCTGCGCTCTGTTATGAGTTCCCTTCCTCTCTGGAGTCTGGTGCTGCAAGGCAAAATGGCGCCCGCTGCTTCATGCCGTGGCTCCGGCTGCAGCACTGCGGTCTGGTTTCTGGTGTCTCGTTTTTCCAGCCCTCTTTTCTCTGTCCCTTAAAATTACATCTTTTGTTTCTCTGCTGGTGGTGTTCTCTGGCTATGAAAGGCGCCGATTCTGTGGTAATAGAGTTTGGTTGTTAGAAGGGCTCGTAAGCCCCGTTTTGCTCCGTCGCCATCTTCCCAGAAGTCCCATCTTATATTTTATTTTGAAACAGCATCTCACTAAGTTGCTGAGAGTCTCACTAAGAAGCTGAGGCTGGCTTCAAACATTTGCGATCCTTTTGTCTCGGCCTCCCAAGTACTGGGATTACAAGTGTGCACCACCACACCCGGCTCAATATGTTTTAGATTTATGAGGTTTTTTGTAAAATGCTTTGAAGGGGAAATGAAGTACAGTATAAAGCCAGGCGTGGTGGCGTACACTTGTAATACCAGCACATTCAGGAGTCTAAAACCGGAGGATCGTGGTTCGTGGGCAGCCCTCAGCTACTAGTGAGGCCCTTTGCAACTCATTGAGCTCTGTTTCAAAATAAAGAATAAAAAATATATATAGGGCTAGGGGTGTAGCTCAGAGGTAGAATGCTCCTGGGTTCCATCCCCAGTACCTTTAAAAAAATAAAAGTATAGTATAATGTAACTCTGAACAATGTGTTGTGAGTTACATTTCAGATTAGTTTAGGTTTTTGTTTGAAAGAGGGCTGGCAGTGGGAATAACACTGGTAAATTTCCTGTTGATTCTTAAATTAGGTATAATGTAACTTGGGAGAAATAATAATGGTTAGATATTATTCCAGAAGATTTATTAGGGAAAGAACATAACTTTAGGAACTAAGAATGGCTCAAGTTATGAAATGGCAGTTAGCAGTAACGGTTTCTTTTTGGTGTCTTCTGGTTTCAGGTCGAATGGCACCACCTATAGATGATCTTTCTCCCAAAAAAGTGAAAGTTGTTGTTGGAGTAGCTCGGAAGCATTCAGACAATGAAGCAGAAAGTATAGCGGATGCATTGTCTTCAACTTCAAGCATTCTGGCTTCTGAATTCTTTGAAGAGGAGAAACACGAGTCTCCAAAATCAACATTCTCTCCTGCTCCACGGTAGTTTTCTCTCAGTTATAATTTCTAAAATAATCATTATAGATTTTGTTGTATTATACTTGGGGGTCTTCAGAAACAGACAAGTACTGTATTTCTTAGGAACCTTTCTTTTGAGATAGTAACTGTACCTTCCTGTACACTAAACTCTGAAAGTTATTATAATTAATTAACTTACTTACTCATTTAAGTACTGGGATTGTGAACCAAGGAGCTTTCTAACTCTGAGCTATACCCCAGCCTATGTTACTTTATTTTTTTATTTAATTTTGAAACAGTCTCACTAAGTTGCTGAGGGTGTGTGATCCCAAGTACTGGAATTACAAGCATGTGCCACCATGCCCATCTGAAAGTTAATTTATTTTTAGTTGTTAGAGTGAGAGATATGGGGGAGGTGGTGGTGGTGGTGACTCTTCAGTTATGCCAGTCACAAGAAGCAAGGGATGGGGTTACTAAAAATTTCTCGTACTTCACTGGACCTAGTCTATCTACGCCAGCTAAAACAAATGACTATGTAAATGTGAATGTAAAATGAAAATGTAAACATGCTTTGATCGTCTTTATGTATTTTGACCTTCTTGACATGCTAAAATTGGCAATAACTGATGACTAATTAGAAAATAAATTTAATCATGAATCTTTAGACTGTTAACTTTTAAATATCATTTTCTAGTCCAGAGATGCCTGGAACTGTTGAAGTTGAGTCTACCTTCTTGGCTCGGTTGAACTTCATCTGGAAAGGTTTTATCAACATGCCTTCGGTAGCAAAATTTGTTACTAAAGCCTACCCAGTTTCTGGCTCTCCTGAATACTTGACAGAGGTACTGTGAACTTTATTCTCTTTCTTTGCCCAGAATAACATGTGTGTTTCTGAAAGCAGTAAACAGGGAAACAGCATACTGTTATTAATAAAAACTATTAATAATGATCTTGGGCCAGCTGTAGTGGTGCTTGCTTATAATCCCAGCATTTGGGAGGCTGAGACAGAAATTGCAGTTCATAGGCAACGTCAGCTACTTATTGAGGCCCTTTGCAACTCAGACCCCATTTCAAAATAAAGAAATAGGGCTGGGGGTGTAGCTCGGAGGTAGAATGCCCCTGACATTCCTTTTACTGTTAAAAAAAAGAAAAAAAAGATCTTGGGCTGGGTTTGGTGGCGTATTGGCTGTTGGGAAGTTGAGACAGGAGGATTGAAGGTTCGAAGCCAATCTCATCAACTTAGCAAGCTTCTCAGGAACTTAGACCCTATTTCAAAATAAAATAATAAAATATGACTGAGGGTATATATATTGCTCATAGGTGAAAAGCTCCTGGATTTCATTCCCAATACCACAAAAAAAAACCAAGTAAATAAATAAATAGGGTTTGATATGTAGATTGGAGGTAGAATATTCCTAGGTTGGACATGGTGATCCATGCCTATAATTTCAGTATTTGAGAGCTTGAGATGGGAGGATTGCAGGTTCAAGGCATCTACTTAGCAAGGCCCTCAGCAATTTAGTGAGACCCTGTTTCAAAATAAAAAATAGAGCTTGGAGGTGTAAAAAAAAAACCTCTGGATTCAATCCCCAGTACAAATTAATAATAATGATCCTTAAGCAGTCCAATTAATGGAATTATAAATTTCCAAATGGATTTATAGAATTGTAGAGAACTACTCTAAAATTTTTAAACCCATATGTCCTCTACTCTTTCCAAATTATACCTTATTATGTCAGAGAATTAAAAGTCAATGAGCATGAGCCGGGCGTGGTGGCGCAAGCTTGTAATCCCTGCGGTTGGGAGGCGGAGACAGGAGGATCGCGCAGGTTCGAAGCCAATTTCTCTGGCTTAAGAGACCCTGTTTCCAAATAAAATATAAAAAATGGGTCTGGGAGTGTAGCCCGGAGGTAGAAGGGTTACACCCCCAGTACCACCAAAAAAAAAAAAAAAAGTCAATAAGCACGAATATCAAGTTCATCTTTAAATATAGACTTACATAAAAGGTTGACATACTTATGGTTTTAAGTATTAGCGAGGCAGGAAAAATTGTTCATAGTTGCTGGTTTTATACCTGAGGGAGCAGGAAGAAACGATTATATAATGATTGTGGAAAATAAGCAGCAGTAGCATCATAATATGGTGATTGGTGACAAAGTATGATATTTTTTCAACTATTTTGAACAAAACGTGTTTTGTGTGAAAAAGGAAATCAAATCAGTACACATGTACTGTATTTATGTAGAGATTATATTTTGTTGTTGTATTTATATCTAATATTAACCTTTTTCATTCATTCTCTGTCTGCTGGCTAAAAACTCAAAGTTTTTAAACTTTATATTATTTCAAATTCTCAATCTGCTGACTAAAATCACGAAGTTTTTTTTTTTAAACTTTGTTATTTCAAAAAGCCTAATAAATCACATGCCTGTTCTTTGTAGGCCACATAAACTTTTCTTTTGATTAGTTTGAAATCAGTTTAATCTAATGTTGCTTTTCTGATGTTGATCCATTTGTTTAGCAGTTGTGTTTTTGATTAATGTAATTTTTAACCTTACAGTTTGCTTGATAAAAATATTTTAGAAAGATGAATTTTATAGAAGAAAAATTAAATAGATAAATTATTATATTCTCTTTAAAAAGAATCTATTTAGAAAATTAGTCTTTGATAGATCATGGTGAAGATAATTTAAATGTAGAATCAGATCCTAAATTATGAAACCCTTTTGCTTTTAAACAAAATTGTAATTTTTTTTTCCTGAGTCACAGTGTCTTTGTGGTTGCTCCACCTCTGCTTTTGGTTTTTTTAGTTTGATTGGAACTAAAATCCCAAGTAAAATATTTAAAGAATTAATGATTTAAATAAACTTAATTGAATTTAATATCAGTTATTTTTTTCTCAGGCGCGCGCGCGTGTGTGTGTGTGTGTGTGTGTGTGTGTGTGTGTGTGTGTGTGTGTGTTTTACTGATTATTGAGCTCAGGGTCATTATACCTCTGAGCTGTTTTAATTTTTGCTTTGAAACAAGGTCTTGCTAGTGTCTTGATAACTTGTTGGCTCCCCTCAAACCTGCGATACTCCTGTCTCACCCTCCCAAAAAGTGTGATTAATAGGGATTTGCCACAATGCCCTTTTCTCAGTCTTTATAGAAAAAAAATTTAGTACTATAATGAGTAAAATTTAAATATTCTTAGCCAGTCATGATGGTACACACCTGTAATCTCAGTACTTGGGAGGCTGAGACAGGAAGATTGTGGATTTGTGGATAGCCTTTGCTACTTAGCGAGGCTTTCTGCAAATTAGTGAGACCCTATTTCAAAATAAAGAATTAAGGACTTCCGGGAAGATGGCGACCGAGAAAAGCAAGGCTTAAGAGCCCCGCTAACAACCAATCTCCATTACCACAAAATCAGCGCCTTTCATAGCCAGAAAACACCATCACCAGAGAAACAAAAAAATCACCAGGCTCCAGAGAGGAGGGGGAATCAGAACGGAGCTCAGAGCCACAGAGGAGATACGCCGGCCTCACACCCGAGGATGCGGCAGCAGCACCTTACTGCCAGCGGCAGCGGCGAGTTCACCGGACAGCTATGGCTACAGACCAACGCACTCAATAGCCTACCATGCTCCAGAGAGAAGCGGTGGACAGCGAGCTGAGGTGAGCTGCTGCAGAACAGCCGGGCAGGATTCGGCAGATTTTTCAGCGCAGGGAGTATCTAAAGCTCCCAGTGACTGAGCTCAGCACACGCTGCAGGGACTCAGAGTGGAGCTCAAAAACAGAGAAGAAATACGCCAGCCTCACGGCCGAGGGTGTGACAGCGGTGCCATATTGCCACCGGCAGCAGCAGCAGCAAATTCACCGAGTCTACTACAGCTCCATCAGCGCACTCAACAACGAGTCAAATTGCGGGCCCCAGGGGAGAAATCCCAGTACTTCACTCCCAGGACCTTGACCCAGAGGGGGAGTGGCGGTGGTAGAGATATTACACCATAGGAGAACGCCCATCCTGGCACCCCCCATAGACTAAAGCAGCCTCTATCGACTCCCTGGGTCTGAGACTCTGTGATACAACCCAGTAAAGGAGTAGTGGGGTCTGAGATACCACAGACTCGAGATCCAGAGCACCTTAAGTGAAGTCGTAGTGACCCAGGGAAGAACCAAGAGAAGGCACAAACTTCCGAAATCATGGGAAAGAGGAATAACAATGGAACAATGAATGCCCACAACCCCACAACATCAGAACCCGATAAAACAGAAAATCAGAGATTTCTAGAAGATCAAATCAGGAAAGTAACTGTAGAAATAATAGAGGTGTTTCGAAAAGAATTCAGAGAGAGCCAAAAAGAGATAAAGGATGCAATTAATGAAGTAAAGGCCTCAATTCAAAGTACAACCAACCGATTAAACCATATGGAGAATAGAAACTCGCTCTTAGAAGATAATCAATCCAAAAATGAACGCATAGTTTCTAATCTAGAAAAAAATATCGGACAGCAGGAATCTGACATTGAAGAAATATGGGCCCATTTTAAGAGAGCTAACCTAAGAATAATTGGAATAGAGGAGGGAAAAGAAGGTAACACCAAAGGGATCAACAATCTCTTCAAGGAAGTAATAGCAGAAAATTTTCCAAATATAGAGCAAGAGGTCGATACACAGGTCCAGGAAACTTACAGAACTCCCTTTAGACAGGATCAGAGAAGAGGATCCCCATGCCACATAATTGTCAAAATGACCAATGTGGAAGCCAAGCAGAGAATCTTAAAGGCAACAAAAACAAAGGGCCAAGTGACATTCAGAGGCAAACCAATTAGAATCACTCCAGACTTCCCAAACCAAGTCATGAGAGCCAGAAGGACTTGGAGTAACATATTCCAAACTCTGAAAGAAAACAACTTCCAGCCAAACATTTCCTACCCAGAAAAACTTTCTATCAAATTAGATGGAGAAATAAGAAGCTTCCACGTCAAACAGAAACTGAAGGAATTTATGTCTTCAAAACCAGCGCTAGAGAAAATACTCAAAGAGATTAACTACAAAGAAGAAATAGGTAATACACACCAGAACCAGAGAAATAAGATTTTCCATCCAACAGACAACTAAGATTGGTTATCTGTGGAGATTCATTATTTATGTTAGTCTTTTACCTATCTCTAAATTGTATTGTTTGCTTTTATTGTTGCTATTTTTAGGATTTCTAGCTGGAATATTCATATACCTTCAGATATAGCATTTGGAAATATTTTTATCCCATTCTATCAGTAACTTTTAACTCTGTTTACATTGTCTTTGGATATACGATTTTTTTTTTATTTTTTAGGGAGTTTGTATACCCTTTTGTTGCCTGTGCCATTGAAATCATATCCAAGAAATCACTGCCAATTTCAGTGTTGTGAGGTTTTATGACCCAGATTTTCTCCTAAAAGTTTATAGTCTTAAGATTTATATTTAGGTCTTTTATCTATTTTGAGTTAATATTTGTATATAGGATTAGTTAAGGGTCCAATTTCATTCTTTTTCATGTAATTATTTTTCAACAATATTTAGTTAAGATTATTATTTCCTCCACCAAATGTTCGTGGAAACCTTGTCAAAAACAACTTGACAATATATGGAAGAATTTAGCTCTAGGCTTTTATTTAACTCCAGTGGTTTGTATATCTGCCTTTATAACAGTACTACACTGTTTCAATTATTGTAGCTTTATATAGTTTGAAATCAGAAAATATACATCTTCTAGCTTTGTTCTTTTTCGAGATCGTTTTGGGTATGTAGAGTCCATATTCCATATTAGGATAGATTTTTTTTCTGAAAAATAAATATATAAATATATGATAGTTTCACCTAAAAAAAAGAGTGAAAAAAATATTCTCTGGTAAGAAAGAAAGCAAAAAGAAATATTGAAATGTTATCTTTAAGTTATCAAAAGCTTGGTATCAGACAAATGAAACTGTTATGTGAGATTATCATTTTTAATTTTGGATAAATTGCTATAATACTAGATGTCAACAACTAAGCCAAGCATGGGAAGGAGGGATGGGGAGAGAATGGCGTGGGGATCGGGTTGGGGCTGATTGGGCGATGTGTGCATGTATGTCTACAAAAGTTTTTTTGTATCCCACTATGATGTATGAATACAGTACACCAATAAAAAATTAAAAAAGAAAAACAAAATAAAGAATTAAAAAATTGGGCTGGGGATATAGGTTGGAGGTAGAATCCTACTGGGTTCAATACCTAGTACCACATATAATGTTTTACATTTTCTTTATTGATTTAAGTATAGTTATATGTTTTTGGGAAGATTGTAATTTTTAAGAAATGGTTTTATTATTATGTTACTCTCCTCTGCAAAAATATACTCTGTAATTAAATTGGATAACCTCCAAAGTTCAGCTGTCAATCATTAAGGAATACCCCTGCCTTCTTCCACCAAAACCAAAAAACCTGGGGGAGGGCCTCCTGTAAATATTTTGAAATGTGTTATGGTCTTCCTGGATTGTTAATGTGGTATACTTGTCATTGCTTTCAGTTCTTGTGCCTGTCTGTCCTGTCATGATCTAAGACTCTTACTTAGCTGCATTTTAGGCATCATCCATTTAGAATGGCATTTGAGATAAAGCCTAATTGCTGTCACTGTATTATATTGTTTTTTGATACATTTTATTTACTTTTATGTATATGTATGGAGAAAGTGCTAGGAATGAAATCCAGCTAAAAACATGTTCTGCCACTGAGCTATACCCTGAGCTTTATTTGTTTTTATTACCATGTCAAATTGGTCTTAAGTTTAAATTGTGTGAATTACGAATGTTTTAATAAATATATTCTGTGTATATTGATTGCTTTCATTTTTTTTTTTAAATCACAGGATCTACCAGATAGTATTCAAGTAGGTGGCAGGATATCACCTCAGACAGTTTGGGATTATGTGGAAAAAATAAAAGCATCAGGAACTAAGGTGAGGAAAACAATTTTTTAATATTAGCATGAGAAAATGTTCGCAAAATAAACTACTCAGAGTTCTTATGTAAGGATGTACAATCTCTTGGGAAAGGGAACCAATACAAATTTTAAATGTAGGTAACATATCTCTTTACAATTAAAGCCATTTAGCCAGGTGTGGTGGCACATGCTTGTAATCCCAACATTTGTGAAGCTGAGACTGGAGGATTGCGGTTCGCGGACAGCCTCACCTACTTAGGCCCTATGCAACACAGTGAGACCCTGTTTCAAATAAAGAATAAAAAATTCTGAGAGTTTAGCTTGGAGAAGCAATGCCACTTGGGTTCCATCCTAGTACCGAAAAAAGAATAAAAATTAAAGCCATTTCGCTAAGGCTCAAACAGCTTTTAAGTTTATCCCTTTTAAAATTTCTGCTTTTGTAGTATGCTTTCTCTGTTGCTTCTGTCAACTATTTAGAAGAAATGTTTTAGAATAAGATGGGTATGGTGGCACATGCCTACAATTCCTGTGCTTGGAAGGTTGAGACAGTAGGGTCGCAGGTTCCAGGCCAGTCTAATTAACTTAGTGAGACCCTGTCTCATAAGTACTATAGTTCCAGAGGTATAAAATGTCCCTGGGTTCAGCCTACATTACCAAAAAAACAAAAAACAAAAAAAAAAAAGGAAAAATGCTTTAGAAAAAGTATTGATATCTGGAAATCTGCCTTGCTTCAGTTATAGACATTTGTTTTAATTAGGTCATAGCTAAGCATTTGCAGTAAAGAAATGAAAAGTCACAGTGGCTCAAACAATGCAAAAGTTTATTTTTCTCTTAGGTTGGCTGGTCAGTTGTTCAGGATGGCTAAGTGGCTTTGTTTTTTGTTTTTTTCTCATGATTTTATTATTTTTAGGAGTGTTACTATTACTAGTCCAACATGGTCAGAACTGACTCCTCATCACCAAATGAGAACTGCCTGTCTGGGTAGAACCCAGAGTGATAGTCATCACTTTATTTTCCTTAATTCCATTAGCCAGAATTTAGTTATATGGCCACACATGTAGTGTCAAGAGAAGCTGGAAATAATAATATTTTTTTGAATGATCATGTGCTCAGCTAAAAGTTAAAGTCTTACTAGCTGTAAGTGAAAAGGAGATTAGTTTTGGAATATAATTATTAGCCTCTATCATGATCTGTCATGATCTTATTTTTTTCCCTTTTATTTATATATCATAACATTTTCTAAACTCACAGAAGAGTACTACCCAGAAATAATTTAATCAGTGGGAGAATTGTTTTTTCCTCCAAAGGATCTGATCATCCCTAGCATATTAACATGCATTCAATAAATAAATCTTGAGTAAATAAATATTATTTGTTGCCTTTTTTTCATGAAAGTTTGTTAGCCAGGTGTGTTAGCACACGCCTGTAATCTCAGCATTTGGGAGGCTGAAACAGGAGGATCTGGGTTTCAGGCCAGCCTCAAGTACTACTTAGTGAGGCCCTTTGCAACTCAGTGAGACCCGGTTTCAAAATAAAGAATAAAAAATAGGGCTGGGGGTGTAGCTTGGAGATAGAACGCACTGGGTTCCACCCCCAGTACTGGGGGGAAAAAAAGAGAGAGAGAGAGAGAGAGAAAAAAAAGAAAGTTTGTAGTTTTCCTTTGGAGTGATCCAAAATGATTAATCTTAAACTGAAAGGAATTTTTTTTTTCACAGACTTTAGAATTTATATTGATACAGTTAAAATACAAGTATGCTTTTGGGACAATATAGAGAAGTTACTACAATTATTTGCTCTCATTTTTTCATGGTGATAAAAACAAAGAATATTATTTTTAGACATTTTGGGAATCACTCTGGAATCTACCCATATTACTTCCGAATACTTTGGTGCTTCCAACTTTAACTGATCTAAACATTATGATAGTTGTTACTAATACAGATTATCTTTTTGTGTTTATGTGTGTGTGTGCTACTGGGGATTGAACCCAGGGGCATTCTACCTCCAAGCTATACCACCAGTCCTACTTTTTATTCTTTTTTCTTTTTTTGGCAGTACTGGGGATTTAACTTAGGAGCACTCTTCCTCCAAGCATACCCCAGCCCTACTATTTATTTATTTATTTATTTATTTATTTATTTATTTATTTAAATTTTTTGTGGTACTGGGGATTGAATCCAGGGCCATTCTACCTCTGAGTTACATCCCCAACCCCATTTTTTATTCTTTATTTTGAAACAGGGTCTCACTAAGTTGTGGAGGGCCTCACTAATTAGCTGAGGCTGACCATGAACCTGCTATTCTCCTGTCTCAGTCTCCCAAGTACTTTTTTTTTCTTTTCTTTATTTTGAAAACAGGGTCATATTAAGTTGAGAAGGAACTCACTAAGTAGCAGAGGCAGGCCACAAACCAGCAATTCTCTGTCTCAGCCTCCCAAGTACTGGGATTAAAAGCTTGCACCACCACACTTGACAGATTGAGTATCCTTTATCTGAAATGTTTGAGACCAGAAGTATTTCAGATTTTGGATGAGGAGGATGGGAATATTTGCATATAAATAATGAGATATCTTGGGAATGTCTAACCACAAAATTTATTTGTGTTTCATATATATCTCATATATATAACCTAAAGGTAATTTCATACAATATTTTTAGGTTGCCTCTTTTTTTTCTCCATGCAACCTTTTTTTTTTTTTTTTTTTCTTTATTATTCCGGTACTAGGGATGGAACCCAGGAGCATTTTTACCTCCAAATTACACCCCCAGCCCTATTTTTTTTTTTATCCCTTTTATTTTATTTACTTACTTACTTATTTATATTTGGAGATACTGGGGTTCCTGGAAACCCTTCTACCTCCAGGCTGCACTCCCAGACCCATTTTATAGTTTTATTTGGAAACAAGGTCTCTTAAGCCAGAGAGGCTGGCTTCGAACCAGAGCGATCCTCCTGTCTCCGCCTCCCAAGCATGGGGATTACAAGTATGCGCCACCATGCCCACCTGGCAGTCCTTTTAATTTTGAAATAGGGTCTCACTGAGTTGCAAAGTGCCTCACTAGTAACTGAGGCTGTCCCTGAACTGCGATCCTCCAGTCTCCGCCTCCTGAATGTTGGGATTACACAAGCGTGCGCCACCATACTTGGCTCTTTTGCAGTCAGTCTTTATTATTGCAGTGTTCACATATTCATATCAAGTGCATAGAACTTATATTTGCCTTTTATATAACACTATTTTTAAATAACTACACAAATTTCTTAAATCTCACTTTCAGCTCTGTTTTTTAAAATTCTCCATGATTGCCTCTGTTTTGACTGTACTGTTGGCATTCAATGAGCAGATTTTGGGGTGTTTCAGATTTTCAGTTTTCAGATTAGGGGTGTGTAATCTATGTATATATGACTTTTAAATCTAAAATCATGTAGTTAAAATGATAGATATTTGCCAGGCATGGTGGTTTATGCTTGTAATCCCTGCGCTTGGGAGCGCAGGTTCGAAGCCAGCTAGCTGTGCTGGCTTAAGAGACTCTGTTTCCAAATAAAAATATAAAATAGGTGTGGGAGTTTAGCCCAGAGGTAGAAAGGCTTCCAGGAACTCCAGTACCACCCCCCCCCAAAAAAAAGCTAGATATTTTACATAATTTTACATATTAACTACCTCAGTTAATATCAGATGATGACTATCTTTTCTATCTGAAACAAATGCAAGAAACAGACAAGAAGGAAAGTTCCTGAGTAAGGCAAATGATTTATAAAATTTAAGGTCTTTTCACCTAGATTCTCTATTCCTAAATGCAGGCTTGTAAACTGGATTATCAGTAGAATTGAGTGTTCAGGCAATTTGCTTTTTGGGGTTTAAGTTTCATATAGTTAGCCATGGTTCAAAAATATTAATGGAAAATTCTGGAAATTATTCATAAGTTTTAAATTATATGTCATTCTGAGTAGTGTGATGAAATTTTCCTCCATTGTGCTCCATCTCACCCAGGATGTTAGTCATCCCATTGTCCAGTGCACCTAGGAATCATACTGGTGTGCTACCCATCTATTAGACACTTAGTAACCATCTTGATTGTCTGATTGAATGTCACAACATTGCAACACTTGTATTCACATAACCCTCATTAGTAATGACTTCAAAACACAAGAGTGTTTTGAAACACTGGCAATTTGATTATTATGTTTTATTATTATTGATAATCTTTTACTGAGGCTAATTTTATAAATTATCTTAGGTATGTACCTATGGGTAAAATATAGAGTATATATAGGGTTTAGTACTGTTTGCATTTCCAAGATCCACTGCGTGTCTTGGAACATAACCCCACAGGTAAGAGGGGACTATTGTGTAAGTACTTAGTGGAATTGGAGGTGGTGATGGTAGGTACTATTAAATTCACAGTGTACCAAAAACATAGATAACTTTCTGGAGCTTATAACATTGGAAATCAGAGTACAGTACAGACAGCAAAGACTTGGATTTCCATATCACCTCTGCCACTGACACTTGTGTTAGTTTAAACAAATTTATTAATCATTGTGATACTGCATTTCTTATGGAATGCTTTCAGGTAAAACAAATCCATCAGTGGATCAACAGGGATCTTAATGGTTCTTCTTAGTATCCTTATCTGTATTTAAGTTGGTAAACTTAACAATCATAAAATTCAGTGGATTACTGCTAGTTGAGAAATAGTACTTAAAACAACTATTTGTTATTTTCTTGAATAGGAAATTTGTGTGGTTCGCTTTATGCCAGTAACTGAAGAAGATCAAATTTCTTATGCTTTGCTGTTTGCATACTTCAGTAGCAGAAAGCGCTATGGAGTAGCTGCTAACAACATGAAGCAGGTTAAAGATATGTATCTTATTCCTTTGGGTGCTGCAGATAAAATTCCACATCCTCTTGTGCCTTTTGACGGACCTGGTAGGTATACCTTTTAACATTAAAATAAGATTGAAATAAAGTGGGAAGTGGGACCCAGAGTAAAAAGAATGACCTTTCTTTCTTGGGATCTAATCATCTAGGGATGGCTTGACAGGGCTAGGCATATACTTGGAAACTTGTAATAAATTAGGTGCAGAATTTTACCATTTTATGTAATGACTGAAAATGACTGTTGATGTTTTTTATTTTGTACAGGGCTTGAGCTGCATAGACCTAATCTATTGTTAGGTTTAATTATTCGTCAAAAGCTGAAGCGGCAGCATAGTGCTAGTGCTGGCACTAGTCATATAGCAGAGGCTCCTGAAAGTGTACCTACAGTCTTGCCGCCTGAGAAAAAAAGCAAAGTAGAAACTTCTACTGAAGAAGCTCCAGAGGAAGAAAATGATTTTTTTAATTCCTTTACAACTGTATTACATAAACAGAGAAATAAGCCTCAGCAAATACTCCAGGAAGACCTTCCGACAGCAGTTGAACCTTTACTGGAAGTCACCAAACAAGAGCCACCAAAACCGTTAAGATTCCTTCCTGGGGTATTGATTGGCTGGGAAAATCAACCTTCTACTCTAGAATTGGCGAATAAACCTCTTCCTGTGGATGATATACTTCAGAGCCTTTTGGGTACCACTGGTCAAGTATATGAGCAGACTCAGTCAATGTTAGAACAAAGCACTCCCAAAGAAATTCCATTTATAAATGAGCAAACTAATCCAGAAGCAGAAAAAATAGATAAAGTAGAAGTAACTGATGGTGAAGCCAGGGAGGTAAAAGTTAAAGTAGATCTTTCAGAATCTACAGGTAATTCAGTAGGAGTAGAAGAAACATCATTAATAGGATCCTCTTCCATTTCTCCGGGGCCTTTAACAAGTCTTAGTCTCAGAGGTAAACCACCAGATGTTTCTACAGAAGCATTTTTAACAAATTTATCAATTCAGTCAAAACAAGAAGAAAGTGTGGAGAGTAAAGAGAAAACATTAAAAAGACAGCTGCTCCAAGATCAAGAGGATAATTTACAAGATAATCAGACTTCTAATAGTTCTCCATGCAGATCTAACATAGGAAAAGGAAACACTGATGGTAATGTGGGTTGCAGTGAAAATCTTGGTAATACAACAAGGTCCCCACAGTTTATCAATCTGAAAAGGGATCCTAGACAAGCAGCAGGACGGAGCCAACAGGTAACAGCTCCAGAAGGCAAAGATGGAGATAGTTGCCGAAATGGAGAAAAACACACCTTACCTGGCCAATCACACAATAAGGAGCACTTAACAGAACAAAGCAACGTGGAGGAAAAGTTGTCTTCTGAGGAGAATATCTCATGTGTTCAGCAGAATGATAACTCAAAGGCTGCACAAAACTCACCCTCAGTAGAAAACATATCTTCCCAAACAGAACAGGCAAAACCCTCACAGGACGAGATTTTAACACAAAATATTGAAACTGTGCACCCATTTAGAAGAGGAACAGCTGCAACACCATCTCATTTTGAAGTTGGAAATGCATGCCCATCAGAATTTCCTTCCAAAAGCATCAATTTTACTTCTAGAAGCACCAGCCCCAGAACAAGTGCAAACTTTTCGCCAATGAGGCCACAGCAGTCCACCCTTCAGCATCTCAAGTCTACCCCACCTGGATTTCCATTTCCAGGGCCTCCTAATTTTCCTCCCCAAAGCATGTTTGGATTTCCTCCACATTTGCCACCTCCACTGCTTTCCCCTCCAGCCTTTGGCTTTGCTCAAAATCCCATGGTTCCCTGGCCACCCGTTGTTCATCTCCCAGGCCAACCACAACGTATGGTAGCTCCCCTTTCACAAGCATCAAGGTATATAAGCCCACAAAATTTTTACCAGGTTAAAGACATTCGGAGACCAGAAAGGCGTCATAGTGACCCTTGGGGTAGTAGTAGGCAAGACCAACAACTGGATAGGCCATTTAGTAGAGGTAAAGGGGACCGCCAGAGATTTTATAGTGATTCACACCATTTAAAAAGAGAGCGACATGAAAAGGAATGGGAGCAAGACTCTGAACGGCACAGACGCAGAGACAGAAGCCAAGACAAGGACAGAGACAGGAAAAGCAGGGAGGAAGGGCACAAAGATAAAGAGAGGGCACGGTTATCACATGATCGAGGAGCAGATGGAAAAGTAAACAGAGATAGCAGGAATGTAGACAAGAAACCAGACAAACCTAAAGGCGAAGACCATGAAAAGGACAAAGAACGGGAGAAGAGTAAACATAGAGAAGGGGAAAAGGACAGAGATAGGTACCACAAAGATAGGGACCACAATGACAGGGCTAAAAGCAAAAGGTAAAATGTGCAGGCTGCTCCATTACATTTCAGTAACTGTTGATGTTGTATCTTTACAGGATTGCCTGCTTAGGTTGTACCATCTTTTACACTTTACCATTGGTGGTTTGCAGAACAGTAAATTCTGTGTGGGTACAAAGTGCTCCGTGCCTGCCAGTGTTCATCATCCCTTCACACCAACTGTCCCTAGCTATAGGAATTTAATATTTTTAAAAGTTTTACATTGCTGTATATTCAAAGATTTGTTTTATTAATATGCAATAAAGGCTTAGAAATTTTAGTTTTTATTTCCTAATTGGTAAATATAGTTAACTATGGAATATATTTACTGCCTCTAGTGAATGTCCTTTATATAATGACTAATTTGAGAGTAATGTGTGCTCTGTAAGTTTGTTTTAAATTGCACTGTTTTTAAAGAAACTGTAGAGGAGCAACAAAAAAAAACCAGGCGACTTCATAATCAGATTATACTAATCTAAGTTTAGTTGAGCAGTTTTTGACTGAGACTCAGAAGTTCAAGTTTATTGCTTTAATCTGCACTCTTGGGAGTCATTTATTACCATATACTCTAGCTTTGTGGTCAGCCATTATTTTCCTTTTCATTTTTTGGCTTTTCAGAAACTTGAATACTTAAGCTTGTATATGATCTTGTGTTTTGCTATCCTTTTTACTGTAAAATGTAAATATTTTAAGGGATATTTTGATTCTAAATATGATAAAAGAATTTCTCACCTATTTTGTGTGCGTGATTTAAAATTCAGTAGTCAAAGAATTTCTTCTTTGAAGCTTTAATTACCTTTATATATTGTTCTTATTCAGCCAGGAACATCTAGACATAGCTATCTATGTCAGGCATTAGAAGAGGGTGGAAATAATTTTTTTTAATCTTAGATTGTAGGCTGAGATAAATTGTGCAGTTCTGAAAAGGCTAGGATTTAGAACTGCCAGTGAAAAACTGCAGCTGTATCCCACTTGTTTGGTATGTTTCTGAGACTTATACACCATCAAATTTTGTTATACTGACTCACTAATCATTGTATGACCATAAACATTTAAGTGAAATATGTTTTGAATATTTTTGTAAAAATGAATAATTAACCCTGATTTGTTTGTAGGACAGCTGTACAGTTTAATATGCCAGTTATACTTGAAATAGAAAGCACATGGAGGCTATTCTTAATCCAAATCTAGATATAATTGCACCCTAAAATATGTGCTGTTTTGATGGCTATAATTTAAAGCAGTAGCTACCAAATGTTGCTGAGATAAAAGAAAAAAAGAGAGAAATGAGAGAGAAACCAGTATTTTTGCCTACCTATACCAATAAAGAAAAATATAATTAGACAAAATTAAGAAGATTGTTTTTCTAAAGAATAGGGTTGAATATGTTTTGAAACTGAATTAGGTTTGCTATTTTCACTGAAAAGAGGAAATTCAGAATCATTTTGTCTAATTCACAGTTTGCAGCACTTTTTTTTCCATCCTTACCCTCTGAAATTTATTATCATGAAAGTTCTAAAATGGAGGACTTTTATTTAAATAAAGCCTGTTTAATGTTGGTCTACTTTTTTTTGGAAAATTAACTTGGTAGGGGAAAAAAATGTCCCCAAACAAAAAAAAAGTTGATCATTCATCTTTTGCATTATTATGAAGGAATCACTGGCAAGGATTTACAAAGACCTAAACTAAAAAATACTAATGTGTTTTTTAAATCAGTTGTGTATGATGCTAGCAAAATCTAATTTTACTGAAATGTCTAGATGCTTTAGTAATTGTGACACCAGATTTTTTTCCCTCTAAAGTACAAGTGAAATAGGTTGTTTGGATGGAAGAGAAGGCCTTAAATCATGTTTGAACACCTCTTAGCTAAGAGTTCCTTGAACATACTGTGATCCTTACTCTAATATTAATCTCTTGAATATTGGTACAAGTTCTAAAATTAGGCAAGGCTTAAATATTGTTTCTATTAATGATGGCCATTTCTTGGGTTACAGGGCAACAAAACGTTAGAACCAAGTTTGTATATGTTGTGGTGCTGGGGATTGAACCTATGGCCTCATGCTAGGCAAGCATCTACCACTAAGCTATATTCATAGCCCCAAATCAGATCTTTTAACCCTTGGTCGACTGAAATACTGTGGAGATCAGGGAAAACTGTATAAACTCTGTGAGAGTTTTCTTGTGAGGAGAAAAAGGGAAAATAAGTTTTTATTGTGTATATTTCACTTTTTTGTGTGTGCTTGTGGTACTGAGGATTGAACCCAGGGGCATTCTACCTTTGAGTTACACCCCCAGCAAAAAAAAATTATTATTATTATTATTTTTTTAAAGGATCTCACTAATTTGCGGAGAGCCTCATTAAGGCTAAGCTCACTAAGCTGAGGCTGGTTGTGAACCTGCAATCCTGTCTCAACCTCCCAAGTACTAGGATTACAAGAATCCACCACCACACCTGGTTTATGTTTCACCTTTTAGTTTTTTTTGTTATAAGGAAATTTTGTTCATTAAAAGAAGTTTGGCATTAAAAAAAAAAAAATCCTAAGACAGCTGGTATACCTCTGTAAAGTGAAATGTACCAGAATGTCTCAGTGCCTTTAATGCTCACCTCTTGTAATCCTTGTGGCAGGAAGAAAGCTTTGGTGATCCCTTGATGTGCCAAGCCTTTTTTGAGCACTTTAAATAAAGCAAGGTTTACTTAAAGTGCTCAAAAAGTACTGAAGAAATGGGAAATTACGAAAGCTGCCTAGCAGTTAGACTGCTGTTGTCAGAGCTGGAATCCTAGCTAAGTTCTGATTTTTTTCCAAAACCCATTTACTGGGCCATTGTGCTCTGAGAATTGAAAAACGAGAGAGGAGAAAACCTGATGTTTTCATACACCTTTCACAGCCCCCTTTCTCTGCATTTTGCCAACCTGTCTGAAATTCTGCACGGAACAACCCGGCTCCTCAAAGTGGGCAGGAAGACATAATCCAAAGGTTGTGGGTTCTTTTGTATAAAACTTTCAGAATTCTGTTTCTCTAGTCCTCTTAGTTTTCTCTTGCTATCTGTGACACATCTCACAAAACCACACAAATTTACTATCTTGCTTTCTGTAGATTGGAAGTCTGGTGTAGATTTCATGGAGTAAAATCAAGATGAAGCAAAGTGCCTGCCTTTCCTGGAGGCTTTAGGAGAGAATCTATGTTCCTGCTTCTAGCTTCCAGAGGCCCATCCTTTTTCTGGGCTCATGAATCTTCTGTTAAAAGCCAGAAAACCTGAAGTTTCATCTTATGTTAATCCCTGAACCTCCAAGGTGGTTCCCTCTTCCACTCCTAAGGACCCTTTTGATTACAGTATCCCACCCAGAAGGCCCAGGATAATCTTGTTAAAATTAACACAAAACTAGTTCCTTTTTGCCATTTAACTGTCACAGGAGTTTCATTGATTATGATATAGAAATCTTTTGGTGACCATTCTACTTTGAATTGTTAATTGTGGCTTAGTTGTTAATAAACTACTGTTACTTTTTTGAGTTTTAGAATATCTAAAGCCATAGTAAATAATACCAACAATAGAGAAGGATTGATTCTGAGCCCCTAGAGTATTTTTTAATAAGTTTATACTTGTATGACAGAAAAAATAGCCTGTGCTAATGTAAAACTGCTTAACAGGTTTTATTTAGCTCCTAGGTTTTTTTTTTTTTTTTTTTAACTTGGGCGTGTGAGTATATATTTTCTTATTGGTGCATTGTAGTCATACATCTGGAGTACAAGATGGTAGAGGCATCCATACACGCATCACCCAATTAGCCCTTACCCAGTTCCAGCTCCTACTTGTTTAATAGTGGTATTTTTAAAGTATGAATCAAGCCAGACATGATGGTGCATACCTGTGATCCTAGTACTTGGGAGGTTGAAACAGGAAGACCTCAGTTTCAAAACCAGCCTTATCTGGCTTTAATGAGCAAAACCAGCTTGGCAACTTAAAAAAAAAAATTAACAGCTGTGAGTGTAGCTTGGAGATAGTATGCCCCTGGGTTCGATCTCCAGCCCCACAAAATAAACAAAAGTATGAGTCATATATATGCACAGAAAGCTTGATGACCAGGTCTTAGTGAACGCTGGGCGTGGTAGTGCAGGCTTGTAATTCCCGTGCTTGGGAGGCGGAGACAGGAGGATCACACAGGTTGAAGCCAGCCTCAGCTGACTTAAGAGACCGTTTCCAAATAAAAATATAAAATGCAGGTCTGGGAGTGTATCCCGGAGTAGAAGGGCTTCCAGGAACCCCAGTACCACCAAAAAAAAAAAAAAAAAAAACAGCCTTTTTATTTATTTATTTTTTGCAGTACTGGGAATGGAACCCAGGGGCATTCTACCTCTGAGAGACACCCCCAGCCCTAATTTTTTTATTCTCTATTTTTAAAATGATGTCACAGAGTTGTGAAGGGCCTTGCTAAGTAGCTGCGGCTGTCTGTAAACCACGATCCTCCTGTCAGCCTCCCAAATTCTGGGATTACAAGCATGAGCCACCACACCCTGCAAAAATTAATTGAATCCACTTTTTTTTTTGGTTGTTGTTTTTGCAGTACTAGAGATGGAACCCAGAGGCATTCTACCTCCAAGCTATGCCCCTAGCCCTAATTTTTTGTTCTTTACTTTGAAACAAGGTCTCAGTTGCTAAGTAGCTGAGGCTGTCTGTGAACCGGGATCCTCCTGTCTCAGCCCCCCAAAAGCTGGGATTACAAGCATCACCACCACTCCCAGCTAAACAGCCTTAACTTTAATATCTGGACGTACCAGTTGTACTCTTTCCACCTTCTCAGATCCTTCTAAGACAGTGGTCTCGTTACTAATTGCACCAGTATTGGGAATGGCCTAGGAAGATTTGAGAAAGCTATGATTATTAATATATTTCAAAAATAATTGTGTCAAAATGGTGGCAGACCTGGAGAGAGAAAGGCTTGGCTTTGGTCAGGAAGCAAACAGCTATTGAAACTTAGACTGACTTAGCTACATGTAATTAGCAAGTCAATAGGAGAGGAGAACTAGGCCTTTCTCTATCTGAAGACAGATCTACATGATAAGCCAGCTAAGATGGTAGGAGGGATCTTATACACCTCGCCACACTTTATTGGGGGAGGTACCTTACAGGGACATTCACTACGTCAGAATCACATAAATAAGATGGAGGTCATGGGTATAAAAAGTTCAGTCCACATGTGATCCCTTTGGTGTATTCATTTCCAGTCACCCCCTCATACCATTTTGGCATGGGGCTGTATTTCTATTTTCTGTATTTCTATCTTTCTAATAAACTTCTTTAAATCTTCAGCAACTGTCCAAGCTAGGCATATTTATTCTTAGCTTAGGACAAGAACCCGCAGTAATTTTCTGTTTTTGGTCCTTTTGGGTTTTGTTATGGGTTGGGGGAAACGTGTCTGGGACCCTAGCGGGGGGTCCCCGGGACCAGTTTCCCCACAACCACATTCTCCCAATCCGTAACACTAATTACTGATAATTTACAAAAAACATGATTTCTACTTTCCAAAACAAATCTTAAGTGAAATTTGTACTGCTTTATAAAAGATGCTGAACACCTCATTACATATTTCATAAAGCATTTTGATAATTCTTGTATAGAGGAAGAAGAGTGAATTGAAAACAGTATTGGATCAGTAGCTAGAAGTGTCTTAAAAGATGAGAGTCTAGTCTTATTTTAATGTTTTATTTTAATAGTGAACAGTCATTGGAAGAAACCCCAGCATATGTACTTAAAGGAAAGTGAATCTAATATAACTCCAAATATCTCTGCCTTAATTTTTCTATGAAATGAATATATGTGTCAACCCAGGCTGTCTTAGAAATTTTTCTTGGCCGGGCATGGTGGCATACGCTTGTAATCCCAGCATTCGGAGTACCAGTATTGGGAATGGCTTAGGAAGATTTGAGAGAGCTCTGATTATTAATAGATATATTTCAGAAATAATTGTGTCAAAATGGCAGACCTGGAGAGAGAAAGGCTTGGCTTGGTCAGGAAGCAAACAGCTATTGAAACTTAGATTGACTTAGCTAAAAGTAATTAGCAAGTCAATAGAGGGGAACTAGGCCTTTCTCTGTCTAAATACAGATCTACATGATTAGATAAGCTAGCTAGGATGGGAGGAGGGGTCGACCTTCCTGAAAGGAGACACCTTGCCACACCTTGCTGGGGGAGGTACCTTACAGAGATGTTCACTAGTCAGAATTACATAAACAAGATGGAGGTCATGGGTATAAAAAGTCTGGTCCATGTGCTGTATCTTTGGGGTGGTGAATTGGCTTGGACCACCCCTCCCCCAATGCCTTTCTGGCATGGGGCTGTAACTATCTTATGTATTTATATCTTTTTAATAAACTTCTTTAAATCTTCAGCAAGTGTCCGAGCTATGTATACTTATCCTTAGCTCAGAACAAGAACCTGCGGTTTTTCTGTTTTGCTGGTTTTGGTTTGGTTTGTTGTGGTTTGAGGGAAATTGTGTCCAGAACCCTAACGGGTCCTCGGGGACAGTTTCCCCAAAACCATAACATTCCCACATCAGAACATTTGGGAGGTAGGGACTGGAGGAACACAGTTCGCAGACAGCCTCAGCTACTTAGCCAGGCCCTTCGCAACTCACTGATATCCTGTTTCAAAAAAAGACTAAAAACTAGGGCTGGGGTTATCTCGGAGGTACAATGCCTCTGGGTTCTATCCCCAGTACCAAGTGTACACGCACACAAAATGTTTCTTATTTTAACAAATTTTGTCTAAAATTACTTTCAGGAACTTTTTCCCCATTGCTGGTATTAGGGATGAAAGTCAGGCATTTATCTGTGAACTACATCCCCATATATTTTTTATGTTTGAATATATTAAGAAAATACAGCTTCACACAAATTATTGTTGGTAAAGATGATTTTGGATCCCCTAAGAAGATCTAATGTTATTCTCCGGGGTACTTGGACCAAAAGCACATGGATCATGAGAGGACGTGTGATCTGATTCGGTGGGGGTGCTGTTCACACAGTTTCCTTGAAGCTATTGGACCTTTCCATAGAAAAGCTTTCTTGGATTCACACATGAGATGTCTATTTTTAAAGGGGTCAATTAACAGCTACTGAAAAGAGTTTCTTTAGAGCATTTATTCCTGTGGTCTCAGTATCTAAAATTCATTGCGATTATAAATGAGTCAGTTTTTTTTCTTGCAGTACTGGGGATGGAACCCAGGGGCATTCTACCTCAGAGCTACACCCTCTGCCCTACTTTTTATTTTTGAAACAGGGCCTCACTAAGTAGCTGAGGCTGTCCGCGAACCCAGTCTCAGCCTCCCAAATGCTGGGATTTACAAGTATGTACCACCACGCCCAGCTTATTATTTGTAAAGCAGATATTGGTGGAGTTTTCTAAAGTGAGTTTTGTTTAAAAACAAAACTAAGGCAATGTGCAGAGATTCTCCAAGTCTGCCTTACATTCTATTCTCACTTCATGGTGTTAGTAGGAACAGTATGTCTGGAACTGGTACTGAAGTTCTTTGGTCTTAGGTTCTTCCAGGAATGTATAGTTTTCTCACTGGATTGGAGTGGTTAAAATAATAAGACAAAATCACCGTAATAAATGATAAATTATTTAGCAGGGTGCAATTGTGCAAGCCTTTAATTTCAGTACTTGAGAGGCTGAGATATGAGGATCACAGGCTCAAGGCAGCCTCAGCAGCTTAGCAAGACCCTGTTTTAAAATGAAAAGGGCTGGGGTCTACCTTAGAGGCAGAGTGCCTCTGGATTCAATCTCAAGTACCCCCCCCAAATATATATATATATATATATATATATATATATATATATATATATATATATATATATATCCCATTGTATATGCTGGAATATGCATAGACATTAAGAACTTATCCCTTAATTTATGTAACTTCTCCATTGTCAGATAATTATATTTTTTTCTCTCAAACTTTACCTATTCCTCTCTTCCTTATAAATTCAGGTATTCTACCTGTTAGTGTCTAACCACTACCTGGTAGCAAATTGTCATAAGTTGAAAATACAGTGACTAAAACAACCTTCTAGTCCGCATTGGTGGCCTGGGAGTGTGAGGTAGAAATGCTGGTCATAATTACATCAACCCTCTAGGAAAAATGTACTTTCTCAATCTTTTGATAGTTCATGAAATAGCAGGACAGCTAGATTAAGTACATTCAGAACCTGTTTTATGCCCTATCTTGAGTTAATGTAGATTTGAAAACAAATGTGAAGTTTAATTTTTTAAAATTTGGTCAGTTACATAGGTTTAGAATCAAGTGGCTCTGCAAGATTTGTAAACAAAAGCAGTGATGTTCAGTAGTAATCTTGAGAAACAATCATTTAATTCTTTTTGCTATTTCTTACGGCAGTTGCCTTCATAGATATAAAGTGACCATGCATGCAGTATTTTTAAAGTTATGGAGAATAGTATCTATTGGTGTCAGCATAATAAATTTTAAAATTTAGCTCATGAGCCCAGTCTCTCACCTTTCTTGCATTAATGCACTCATTTTTGGTTTAAGTCCATATTCAAGTTTTACATTGTTGGAATCATATATTCATGATGGTGAGACAAATAGTATATTGTAGTTACATTTTGTTATATAATTTGTATCTTTCTTTCCTTAGCAACTTTGCTTTTTTATATTTTTTTGTACCTATCAAGTGAACTAATAGAGTTTAAACTTTAAAATCAATTATTGCTGGGCAGAGTGGTACATGCCTGTAATCCCAGTACTCGAGAGGTTCACAGCCAGCCTCAGCAAGTAATGAGACTCAGTGACCCTGTTTCAAGTGAAAAAAAAAAAAAAAGGTCTAGGGTGTAGGTTGGAGGTAGAATGCTCCTGAGTTCAATCCCCAGTACCACACTAAAGTTTTAAAAATCAACATTTTTACAGATGGTAGATGTAGAAAAAGCAACCAACACCTCTTTATCTCTAATTTAAAAGTTTATTGAAAATGATATGTTACTGCTTAAACTATTGGAGGTAAACATAAATATTTGGCTCCTCAGTTTATAATTTGACTAATGACTACCAAAATAACTATATGTGCGTGTATTTTATACATTAAAATCTCTAGCATTTATGTATTTAGTTGTATTCATCTCCATCATGAACATTGTATCCTTCTGATTTGGTTAACTCAATTTTTCTTTTATCCTGAAAAAATACATCTTTAATTTTGCCAACAAAGTCTCTCTTAAAAATCTCTTGAGTAACAATATTTACCTTTCTACCATATTCAAAGCCTCCTAAATAAAAAGTACCATCATAGTTTAGAGCAACAAACTTTTTGTATGGGTCAATGTCTTCAGAAAGAATTAGACTGCTGTCCAGGTAGACCTTGATAAGAGTTTGGTTTTGAATTACAACAACATGGTGCCATTTCTTACAACAGAATGTGACTTTGCTAGAGCTCATAGACACAGAGACACTTTCCCCTAAGTTAACTGCTATTTTCAAGGTTTTATTATAAAGACCAATTGCTAGAAAGTCATCATCTTCATTTTGAGCTTTTCCTATCCATATAATTAAGCCTTCTGTTTCAGTAGTACTGAAATTTAAGGATACAGTTGTTAACTGAAGGTTTCTCATTTCGTAATTTGGATCGGTGTATTTAATGTATGAATTACCCATAAATTTTGCAGTTGAAAATGAAGTTTTGTTTTCACAGTACCTTCCCATCCAACCCAAAGTACACAGACAGCTGTAAGAAAACGATTGGCTAGGTATACAGAGAGACTGGTGGAGACAAAGATGGTTCAGACAGTACACAGGCTGGTTACATGTACTTCCTGCCCAACTTGGTGAACATTTACAAGAAAAAGCTGTTCCGTTTACTGTGCATTTCCCCCCATTTCTGCACTTGTTATACCCACAGGCTGTTCCATCACAGTCACCTACATTAGAACCACCTTTTGCCCCTAATTCAGTTAATTGTAATTCTTGGTCATTTATAACAACTTCCCGAACACAACCTTGAAAACCTACAGGTTCATTTGCAATAGCCATGGGATTTACAAGATTTAAGGAGGAGACACCTCCAATATAAAAGTCCGTATTTGTGTCCAGGGATTTTGCTTTCGCAGAGGTTCTTCCTGTTGTCACATTTATCCCATCGAGATCGAGGTAGCCTTCAGTTCCAACTCTTCCTGCTTTAATCATGTGCCAAGTACTTCCATTAGTAGTTACTTTTTGGAGAGTTTCTAGAATGATAGTTCTGTCACCAAGATTGTAGCGTAATTGGACAGAACCATTTATCAGAGAAAGACATAAAAAATCACCTGTAAAGGAAGAAAAATGAATAAAATGCTTTTCCATGAACAACTTTTGCTCTTTGTGGCCACCAGAATGAGTTTGGGTTTGGTGTGGGGAGGAAACATTCTTGAGCACAATGATGTCAGGGAATTTTAATTTCCACTTAGAGATTAAAACATTCACATGCATTCATACACATCTTGTATTCTTTCATTTGTTCAGCAGTTGGCCACATAAACTTTTTTTTAGTTGCATGTAGTTATCACTAACAAAATGTATTAGATCAAAATGAAATTTTTAAGTTAAGAGTGAACATGGGCAAATACAGGACTTGAATATTTTCTTCCAAACCATTGGATCCCTTTTTGACAAGAGATTAGGAAGGCAGGCAAGGAAAAGGCAGTGAAAGCCATTAATAGTTGTGCTATGAAAAACTCTGATATGTTCTCCAATGCTTCCCTTGCCTTCCAGTTTTCCCCACAAGTACACACAAGTATATGAGTTTCAGAACTTGAGATTCCCACTTGTCTGTCTGAAAGACACCTTAAATTCCAAAGTTATCTACTTGGGAATTTCCTCCCATAAACCTGGCCTCTTCCAGTCTTCCAAAATTCAATGAGTCACTCCCTTATCCTTCCAGTTCTTGAAGCTACAGACTAAGGTGCAATCTTGATACTATCCTCCCTTCTCCCCACACCCAATCTATATCATAAGGTAAGTCTTATGACTTTATTAATAGCATCATGGCTCACTATAAACATGCTCAATTCTGTCTACTTTTCTCTTACCACCTTAGGTGCATTTACTGTTATCTGTAGTTTGATCTGTTGTCAGGGCCTGTCCACTCAGCTGTTGATGGGGTAGATAGGCTCTGCATTTTGGCTGACTTCTCTCCCTTCTCTTCCAATTCCTCCATCTCCAACAACACTGACATCATTGGAGTGTTATCCTCCTGCACCAGAGCCTTTGTGCGTGTTGTTTTCTTGGACCACTCCTCCGTCCCATCCAGCTTCAGTTCATCTTCAAGGCCTCAGATCAAAACCCAGTTCCTCAAAGAAGACTTCCTTAATTTCTAAGAGTTGGTCAGGTTATTTTTGTATGTTTTGTTTTCTATCATGCCTTAATATCACCAGATTTTCTTCCTCCACAATACATTTTAAATTGTATAGTCGTGTGTGAACAGATCTGAACAAATATGACCTAGCACCTGGAGTTGCAATGAGGCATTCAGAAAAAAAGTAAAGGCAACTCTACACTTAGGAAAAGAATAACTCTTCACTGTAAGGTTGCTTCAAGATGTGACAGTGGATCACATGATGAAGGTACAGAAATCATCCCTCAGATGTTCCCTCTGCCTCTAGCATATTACTTCCTTTTCTCATGTTAGAATATTTGACCCTAGCCAGGCTTGGTGGCGCACGCTTGTAATCCCAGCATTTGGGAGGCTGAGACGGGAGGATGGCAGTTTGCGGACAGCCTCAGCTACTTAGACCCTCCGCAATTTAGTGAGACCCTGTTTCAACATAAAAATAAAACCGGGTGTGGAGGTGCACGCTTGTAATCCCCATGCTTGGGAGGTGGAGACAGGAGGATCACGAAGGTTAGAAGCCAGCCTCACTGGCTTAAGAGACCCTGTTTCCAAATAAAAATATATATAAATAGGTGTCTGGGAGTGTAGCCCGCAGGTAGAAGGGTTTCTAGAAACCCCAGTACCACCTAAATAAATAAATAATAAGTAAATAATAGGGCAGGGGGTGTAGCTCAGAGGTCAAATGCCCCTGGGTTCCATCCCCAGACCCGCAAAAAAAAAAAAGAATATTTGATCCTATGCTACTCCCTCCTTCTGAAGTGCCAGACTTCTCACCTCCTTTCCATAAGTAGTGTCTTTTCATTGTTTTCCCCCTTAACAGGCCAAACCAGACTATTTTGGATGGTTGGGAGACTAAGTAGTTCTATAGCTCTGTATGGTTCTCTTTGATTGTTTCTCTCACAGAGGATTTCAGTGAATATAATCCTCTGTGTCATTGCATAGTGATTAGTTATTATCTGCTTCACCAGTAGCTTGTAGGCTTCCTAAGAACAGCAACCTCAGGTTCACACCAACACAATGCCTGGCACATAAGTAGATGGGGAATAAATAATTGCCCAGTAAAGAAATATCTTTGTAGATAAGTAGGTGAGGCTGGCCACAAACCTGCGATCCTCTTGTCTCCGCCTTTCAAATACTGAGATTACAAGCTAGTGCCACCATGCCCAGCTCTTTTTTTTTTTTTTTAATTCAAAACAGAATGTCATCAAGTTGCTGAGGCTGGCCTTCAACCTGTGATCCTCCTATCTCAATCTCCCCAGTACTGGGACTACAGGCGTGTGCCACTATACTGAAATTAATGTTTCTTGATTTACAATGAAATCTTTATTTCATGGTTCTTGCTTTTGGCACTTCCATAGGGAGATATAATTAATCATGAATTTAAAACTAAATATAAAATCTCAAATAACAAGCTTCCTGTAAGGTATGTAGCTCAATCATGTTATCCTTTTCTCTTTGAAGTTATCTTTTCTCTTTGAAATTATTTTGAAGGTATTCCAACAGTGCATTGAGATGGAAACACTTTGATCTTACTAACTAGCATTCTCAGCACTTAACAGCAAATTAAGGTACCTCTGTAAGAACTGCTTACATTGTGAAAATAAAAAATCTTGGTTGCTATGAGGAACAAAACTAATTATTTCTTAACATTTACATTTTATTTTCTGAGAAACAAGATGAAAGCCACATATAAAATGTAACCAAATATAAAAACTTCTTAAGGATTCTGGAGAAGGAGATAGAAGTGGTAATCAAGAGCAAAGCAATAAAACCTTAAAATAAAAATGTAAAACAAAAGCATAGAGAGATGGATGTGGTGGCATAATCCTGTAATCCCAGTACTTGGGAGGCTGAGACAGGAGGATCTTAGGTTCATATAAGAGCCTCAGCAACTTAGACTCTCAGCAATTTAGTGACACCGTTTCAAAATAAAATAGAGCTGGGTGCTGCTGGGCATGGTGGCACACGCTTGTAATCCCTGCGCTTGGGAGGCAGAGACAGGAGGATCCCGCAGGTTCGAAGCCAGCCGTGCGCACTGGCTTAGGAGACCCTGTTTCCAAATAAAAATGTAAAAATAGGTCTGGGAGTGTAGTTCGGAGGTAGAAGGGCTCCCAGGAACCCCAGTACCACCAAAAAAAATACACACAAAAAAAATAAAAAATAGAGCTGGGTGTAACACGGAGGTAGAATGCCCAGGGGTTTATTCCCCAGTACCACTAAAAAAAAAAAAAAAAAAAAAAAGAAGCAAAACAAAAGCCTGAAGCACAGAATGTAGATATTCTATATTTTATGATTTTGCATTTCTTAAAAAACATAAACTGATGGCAGAACTACTTAAAGAGAATTTTCTGAACTGTAAATGTAGATGCATCTGCCAGGCGTGGTGGCGCACACTTGTTATCTCAGGACTTGGGAGGCTGAGACAGGAGATCACAGGCTCATAGCAGGCTGAGCTACTGAGGCCCTTGGCAACTTAGTGAGACCCTGCTTAAAAATAAAGAATAAAAAAAATAAGGATGGAATGTAGCTTGCAGGTAGAACACCTCTGGGTTCAACCCCAAGTTCCACACACACAAAATAAATCTACCTAAAATATTGGACATGCCTTTTTTAAAAATTTTGCTCCTTTTGACATAAGACTATCATACATGGATTTATACCTTTTTAAGTGGAATTGTTCAGTATATATGGGTTTTGCTAAATTTAATTGAGAAAAAGCTCTTCCTGCTTTATTAGCATTTATATTTGTCATGGAGCCAAATTTATAAGCATATACTTGCAGTGACAATTCAACATAAAATATCAAATGTTTATATATCTTTTAGGCTAAGCAACTTAAAAATTAGAATACATCATGTATTATTTGACACACCATGAAAAATTCATTAGGATTTTGATTTTTTTTTTTTTAAAGGTTCTACCAGTCTTACCTGATAGTGCTTTTAAGTGTTGTGCAACATAAAATAGGATACCATCTGCAGCAAGAGGCTGAAACTGCAGTTCAACATGTGTCTTTTTTCTAATACGGAATGAAGCAAAGGACATCCAGGATAATTCATTGCTCCTGAAAGATGGATCACTTATAGATAAAGCTAAAACAACAACAGAACAGAGAGAGAGAGGGAGGGAGGGAGGGAAGGAGGGGGGAGGGGGAGGGAGAGAGGAGAGAGATTCTTTTAAGTCTTTCGATTTTAAGCTCAAGTCCAATAAACTGCTTACGTCATTTTATAATTTAAGATAAAAATTGCACATAGGTGAATGCATTACACCTTGGCAACTTTGTGAGTCTGCTTGAATCCTGCTAACTTTAGGCTTTTGTAATAGGGCCAATTACTGAAAAGGCTTCTATTACATCTAGTAAGGTTGCCCCTTTTGGGTGGTACTGTGTAGCACAAATCTGCTCTAGGGTTCAGTCTAGAGCAGTATCAGATGCATAGCTGAGAATCTGGGATTACTTTACATTAATTATGCTTTCAGAAAGAAAGCTCAAACAGTGAAGATAGAAGGCATCACTCCATGAATTACTCTTCAGCTGCTGAATCAAATGTAGGGCATAAAGTCAAGATGCACTGTAAGTGAAAGTATAAGTAGGCATAAATATAAGTTTACTTGGCAATAATTTAGGTCCTGTCTCTTCAGAAAGTGCTCTTGCTCTTAGGCTATACTTCATCAGTATTAGTCATGAGAAAATTCATTTCACTATAAATTATATTAGAATCATTAAATAGATTTACAATCCTCAGATATTATTTACTGCTTCTGTGTACCTCAAGATGAGGATTGGGAGACAAAAAAAGTCATGCACATTTATCAGCTTTTATCTCTATGGAATTTATATTTCTTCCTTCTTTATCTTATGATGTAACATTTTCTTAGAATTGTGCGTTAGAACCAGGTGTGATAACACAGGCCTCTAATCCCAGCACTTGAAAAAATAAAAAAATTTTTAAAAAGCTGTGAGTGTAGGTTGGAGGTAGAAGGCCCCTGAGTTCAACCCCCAGTACCAATAAATAAATAAATAAATAAATAAATAAATAAAAGGTGCATATATTAGTTGGTGACATGTTGACCACTGATTTCGTTACTTAGGCTTCTCACCCTTGAGGCAGGCTTTTATGTGAACTGTTGTCTTTCAGTTTTAGACTGACAGGCAACTGATAATGATTTATCTGGGAGGTTGTTGGTATTTGTTGATCTTTATGCGACTTTATTCATTCATTTATACCATTCAGAAATTCAGAATGGTAGGTTGGAATCTGGTGGTGCTGCTAAGAATGCAAAGCCCTACCTGTAGTGGTACATACCTGTAATTCCAGTACTTGGGAGAATCTCAGGTTAGAGGCCAGAATCAGCAATTTAGCAAGGCCCTCAGCAATCTAGTGAGACCCTGTTTCAAAACAAAAAATAAAATTAAGTAGGTCTGGGGGTGTAACTCCTGGGATCAAACTCCAGTTCCAAGAATAAATGAATAAATAATTAAAAAAGAATGCAAAACCCTGTATCTCATTCTTATGGGCCTGATTTATTAAAGTTGGGATAGGATCCAAGGGAGTATTTTCTTTCTTTCTTTTTTTTCTTGATACTAGTGATTGAACCCAGGGACATTCTACCTCCGACGTACACCCCCAGCCCTTTTAATTTTTAATTTGAAACACATTCTCACTAAATTTCTTGAGAGTCTCTCTAAGTTGCTGAGGCTGGGCTTCAATCTGCGATCCTATTATCTCAGCCTCCCAAGTACTGGTATGCGTCACCATACCCAATATAATTTTATAAACACTGATTTAAACTATATTTTACGAGGAAGATTTTAAAAGTGGCATTCCTTTGAAATTGTTTTTGTCTTTCTAAAGTAATATAGGACTTTCAAAATAGAACATATTGATTTAAATTAAAAACTAAAATTTTATTTTTCTTACTCCCTGCCCTTTAGTCCCAGGAACAACTATAACAGTTCATCACACATATAACCAGACATTTTTTTCTCTTTTGCGGTACTAGGGATTGAGCCCAGGGGCATTCTACCTTCAAGCTACATGCCCAGCCCTATTTTGAAAATTTTTTTATTGTAAAACAGGTCTCCCTAAGTTGTGAAGGGCCACACTAAGTAACTGGGGCTGTCCCATGAACCTGGGATCTTCCTGTCTCAGCCTCCCAAGTACTGGGATTACAAGCTTGTGCCAGCAGGCCTGGCTATAATCAGACTTTTTTGATACATATACTTAAAATTAATGTTTGTGTATACCTAGTACTCGACTTTTTTATGCAAACGAGACCATATTACACAAATATGCATAGTATGCTTGTAGAAGGGGCACTAGGGATGAAACCCAGAGGCATTCTACCTCTCGGCTACACTCCCAGCCCCATTTTATTTTTATTTTGAAACAGGGACTCACTATGCTGATGAGAGTCTCACTCTTTGCTGAGGTTGGCCTTAAACCTGCAATCCTACTGTCTCAGACTCCCAAGTACTGGGACTAAAATGTGTGCCACCATGCCCAGCTCATAGTATGCTTTTTATTGCAAGTGATAAACTCATATCAGCCCATCCTATCACCGAAGGCCCATCATTTACACAGTCTTCACTTAGGGTGTTTACAGTTCATGGACTTTGACAAATGTATAATAATGTGCACCTACTGTCATGTCCTACAGAGCAGTTTTGTTGCCTACTTGGTCTTCCCTCACTCCTAGCTCCTGACAACCACTGATCTTTATACTATCTCCATAGTTTTTACCTTTTCCAGAATATTATAGTTGAAATCATACAGTACGTATCATTTTTAGATTGGCTTCTTTTACTTGGTAATATGTATTTAAGTTTCTTCCATGTCTTTTCATGGCCAAGTAGGTGGTTTCTTTTTAGTGTTTTAATAATATCCCATTATCTGGATGCATTACTGTTTATTTTTCCACTCACCTGCTGAAGGACATCTTGGTTTCTTTTACATTTTAACAACTATGAATAAAATTGCTGTAACATCCATGCACAAAAGCCATGTGTGATAGTGCACGCTTATAATCCCAGCATTTGGGAGGCAGAGACAGGAGGATCACAAGTTTGAGGCCAGTCTGGGTAACTTAGTGAGATCCTATCTCAAAACAAAAAAATTAAAAAGGGCTGGGGATGTAGCTAAGTGGTAGAGTACCCTGGGTTCAATCCTCAGTAACACACACACACACACACACACACACACACACACACACACACTACATAAAAATGTTCTGTGCTTTTGGAAGCACAAAAATTTCCAAAAAGTATCTGTTTATAATAAAGATTAATTAAGTTATCAGTCTATATTCCAGATGCTAATATAAGACACTGAATTTTATTTATTTATTTATTTATTTATTTATTTATTTATTTATTTATTTTTGGTGGTTCTGTATGTGGAACCCAGAGGCTTTCTACCTCTCAGGCTATACTCCCAGACCTATTTTACATTTTATTTGGAAACAAGGTCTCACTAAGTTGCTGAGAGCTTCACTAAGTAGCTGAGGCTGGCTTCAAATCTGTGCGATCCTCCTGTCTCAGCCTCCCAAGCGCCGGGATTACAAGCGTGCGCCACCACACCCAGCAAGACCCTAAGATTTTTGTTTCCAAATTCCCTGCTTGATGTGCTGTCCCTGTGGCTGGTACATTCCATTTGTTTTGTTTTGTTTTGTTTTGTTTTTTGCTCTAAAATTCTTAGAACTAAATGCTTTGTGTTCAAGAATTTCAATGTAGCCAGATGTGGTGGAGCATGCTTGTAATCCCAGTACTTAAGAGGTTGAGACAGGAGGATCGTAGGTTCGCGGCCAGCCTCAGCTACTTAGGCCCTGTTTCAAAATAAGGAATAAACAAAATAGGGCTGGGGTGTATCTCGGTGATAGAATGCCCCTGTGTTCAATCCCCAGTACCACACACACACACACACACACACACACACACACACACACACACACAAAATCAGTGTCTTAGGCCAATTTTATCTGAATAGAAAAGGTGAAGATTCTATTTTTAAATAGATTGTGTTGCGGTTAAATATGTTCGGTGTGTGAGGGGAGAAATTATTCCCCCAACGCAACCACACAAACAGAAAAACAGAAAAACCCGCGGGTTCTTGTCCTGAGCTAAGGATAAGTATATATAGCTTGGACACTTGCTGAAGATTTAAAGAAGTTTATTAAAAAGATAGAAATACAGAAGATAATTACAGCCCCATGACAGAATAGCATGGGGGGTGGTGGCCCAAGCCAATTCACCACCCCAAAGATACAGCACATGGACTGGACTTTTTATACCGATGACCTCCATCTTGTTTACAGAATTCTGACTGGTGAATGTCTCTGTAAGGTAACTCCCCTTACCCTGTAAGGTACCTCCCCCAACAAGGTATGGCAAGGTGTCTCCTTTCATGAAGATTGAAGGTCTAACCCAGCTAGATTATTATGTAGATCTGTCTTTAGAAAGAGGAAGCCCTAGCTCCCCCCTCCTATTGACTTGCTAATTACTTTTAGCTAAGTCAATCTAAGTTTCAATGGCTGTTTGCTTCCTGACCAAGCCAAGCCTTTCTCTCTCCAGGTCTGCCATTTTGACACAATTATTTCTGAAATACATCTATTAATAATCAGAACTTTCTTAAATCTTCCTAAGCCATCCCCAATACTGGTACAGATTGCACTTGATGAGGCAACGAATAGCTGGTCAATACCTTTTGCTGATGAGTTATGATAGTTGTGTGCATGAAGTTTTTACAGCTTAAACAAGGAACTGAGCAGGTCTGCCAGTTGGGAGCAGGTAGAAGCTAAAAATAGGACTTCAAAGGACTCTGATTCAGTGAGTGGTATCTGTCATCACTAAAGAAGCTGCCAAACATTTTCCCTTTACTCACTTTGAGGTAGAATTTGGGAAGGTTCATATTTTCTAGTGACTCATACCAAGTAATTTTCAGTGAATCATCTTGGGGAGACTTTGCTCATTGAAATAGGTGGTGCACACTTGTAATCCCAGCATTCTGGAAGCTGAGACAAAAAGATTGTAGTTCGCAGACAGCCTCAGCTACATAGTGAGGCCCTCTGAAACTCAGTGAGAGCTTGTATCAAAATAAAAAAAATAGGGCTGGGGGTGTAGCTCAGAGGTAGAATGCCTCTGGGTTCCACCCCAGTACCACAAAAAGAAAGAAAGAAAGAAAGAAAGAAAGAAAGAAAGAAAGAAAGAAAGAAAGAAAGAAAGAGAAAAGAAAAGAAATAGGTTAAGAGGAAAACACCAGACCCAGACCCATTGTTCTTGGATGACTAACATACTGGATCCAAACCAATAGCCTCAGGGCTAGAGTTATTTCAGAAGGGTTAGTCTTCTGGAAGGAATAGCTAATAATTCAGGTGACATCCACACAGCAAGTCTCATCATAATCATCACATTTATGATCTTGTTTTTTATAAATAGGACTCCTCCTAATAAATAAGAAATACTTAGTTTACCACCGCTTAACAACTGCAGCAGTGACTGGCACAAGGCCAGAACAACCATGACAAAAACATATGTGTGCGAAACAGATTGAAATGATGTGCCATCTAATTTATAGAATTATGAATGAATAAAAAGATAATATCTCTTTAAAACACTTGATTAAATGATATAGAATCCAGAGGAAGACTTTTTTCCCCTTTTTTTACCGTAAGCAAAGAATTGCTTCAGGGATCAAGAGGAAAGATTCAAGGATGTATGGTTTAGTGAAAGGACTTGGTAGGGAACACTCAGGTATGATCATCCTTCCAATGCCTGTAGGCTCTGTCATTCTCATTCTTGATTATATCTTGGGTAAATCCCTTACTCTTTGATCATTTTCAGGTCTCAGTGAAATGTTTTCATATTCAGGGTTTCAGAAATCCAACTCAATCTGAACCCAAACCCACATCACTCAGATAATGCTAAGTATCTATTTTTTGTCTCCAGCTCAGACATGACCCAAGTGTGGGAAGGCATGGTAGAGCAGTAAATGAGAAGCATGGCTTAGGGGGATACTCCTGTTATATATTGCCCTTTCCCTTGACCTTCCACTGTGCTGCTTTGGGCTCTTCCAAGGTCACATTGGGGAGTAGTGATAATAAGCAGGGCTGGGGGGTTGGCTGCAGCTGTCGTAGCTCCCTCAGCTCTCTGACATCCTCTGTCATGGCAGACGTTCCTTTGAAGCTTTGAATGCCCTTCATCATCTCCCCTGGTATCTGTCCTGTGGTTCTTGACAAGGCAGATGCCTTTCTATTGACCTTTTATGAATCCCATTCAGCTTCTGCTGTTGCAAGATGCCCCAGCCTCTTTTTTCTTGAGACAGTTTACATTTTATTTTATTTTATTTTTTTAAAATCTGGTAATGTTTTAAGTTTCATTTATTTTTTTTAATTTTTTATTGGTGCACTGTATTCATACATCATAGTGGAATACAAACTTTTGTAGACATACATGCACACTTCGTCCAGTCAGCCCCCACCCGATCCCCACCCCATTCTCTCCCCATCCCTCCCTCCCATGCTTGGCTTAGTGGTTGACATCTAGTATTATAGCAATTTATCCAAAATTAAAAATGATAATCTCACATAACAGTTTCATTTGTCTGATACCAAGATTTTGATGACTTAAAGATAACATTTCAATATTTCTTTTTACTTTCTTTCTTACCAGAGAATATTTTTTTTCTATTTCTTTTGTGAAACTATCATATATTTATATATTTATTTTTCAGGAAAAAAATCTATCCTAATATGGAATATGGACTCTAGATACCCACAACGATCTTGAAAAAGAACAAAGCTAGAAGATATATATTTTTATTTCAAACCATATAAAGCTACAATAATTGAAACAGTGTAATACTGTTCTAAAGGCAGATTATAAACCATTGGAGTTAAATAAAAGCCTAGAGCTAAACTCTTCCTTATATTGTCAAGTTATTTTTGACAAGGTTTCCACGAACATTTGGTGGTGGAAATAATAATCTTTTAACTAAATATTGTTGAAAAATAATAATTACATGGAAAAGAATAAAATTGGACCCTTACCTAATTCCATATACAAATATTAACTCAAAATAGATAAAAGACCTAAATATAAATCTTAAGACTATAAACTTTTAGAAGAAAATCTGGATCATAAAACCTCACAACATTGAAATTGGCAGTGATTTCTTGGATATGATTTCAATGGCACAGGCAACAGAAGAGTATACAAACTCCCTAAAAAATAAAAAAAAATATATTGTATATCCAAAGACAATGTAAACAGAGTTAACAGTTACTAATAGAATGGGATAAAATATTTCCAAATGCTATATCTGAAGGTATATTAATATTCCAACTAGAAATCCTAAAAATTAACAATAAAGGCAAACAGTACAATTTAGAGATAGGTAAAAGACTAACATAAGTAATGAATCTCCACAGATAACCAATCTTAGTTGTCTGTTGGATGGAAAATCTTATTTCTCTGGTTCTGGTGTGTGTTACCTATTTCTTCTTTGTAGTTAATCTCTTTGAGTATTTTCTCTAGCGCTGGTTTTGAAGACATAAATTTCTTGATTTTCTGTTTGTCATGGAAGCTTCTTATTTCTCCATCTAATTTGATAGAAAGTTTTGCTGGGTAGGAAATTTTTGGCTGGAAGTTGTTTTCTTTCAGAGTTTGGAATATGTTACTCCAAGCCCTTCTGGCTCTCATGACTTGGTTTGGGAAGTCTGGAGTGATTCTAATTGGTTTGCCTCTGAATGTCACTTGGCCCTTTGCTTTTGTTGCCTTTAAGATTCTCTGCTTGGCTTCCACATTGGTCATTTTGACAATTATGTGGCGTAGGGACCCTCTTCTCTGATCCTGTCTAAAGGGAGTTCTGTAAGTTTCCTGGACCTGTGTATCAACCTCTTGCTCTATGTTTGGAAAATTTTCTGCTATTACTTCCTTGAAGAGATTGTTGATCGCTTTGGTTTCACTTTCTTTTCCCTTCTCTATTCCAATTATTCTTAGGTTAGCTCTCTTAAAATGGGCCCATATTTCTTCAATGTCAGATTCCTGCTTTCGGATATTTTTTCCTAGATTAGAAACTATGCGTTCATTTTCTAAGAGCGAGATTCTGTTCTCCATGTGGTCTAATCGGTTGTTTGTGCTTTGAATTGAGGCCTTTACTTCATTAATTGCATCCTTTATCTCTTTTTGGCTTTCTCTGAGTTCTTTTCGAAGCACCTCTATTATTTCTACAGTTATTTTCCTGATTTGATCTTCTAGAAATCTCTGATTTTCTGTTTTATCGGGTTCTGATGTTGTGGGGTTGTGAGCATTCATTGCTCTAGTATTATTCCTCTTTCCCATGATTTCGGATGTTTGTGCCTTCTCTGGGTTCTTCCCTTGGGTCACTATGACTTCACTTAAGGTGTTCTGGATCTCGAGTCTGTAGTATCTCAGATCCCACTACTCCTTTACTGGGTTGTATCACAGAGTCTCCGACCCAGAGAGTCGATAGAGGCTGCTTTAGACTGTGGGGGGTGCCAGGTTGCACGTTCTCTTATGGTGTGATATCTCTGCCACCGCCACTCCCCCACTATGTCAAGTCCCAGGGAGTACAGTACTGGGATTTCTCCTCTGTGGCCCGCAGTTTGACTCACTGTTCTTGAGTACGCAGATGTAGCCGTACTGAACTTGGTGAATTCGCTGCTGCTGCCGCTGGTGGCAATATGGTGCCGCTGTTACGCCCTCGGCCGTGAGGCTGGCGTATTTCTTCTTGGTTTTGATTTCCACTCTGAATCCCTGCAGCGTGTGCTGAGCTCAACCACTGGGAGCTTTAGATGTTCCTTTGCCGAGAAATCCCGCCTGGCTGTTCCGCAGCGGCTCACCTCGGCTTACTGTAGCCATCCGGTGAAATCGCCGCTGCCGCCGGCAGTATGGCGCTGCTGCCGCATCCTCGGGGGTGAGGCTGGTGTATCTCCTCTGTGGCTCTGAGCTCTGTTCTCAGTTCGCTTTCTCTCTGGAGCCTGGTGATTTTTTTGTTTCTCTGGTGATGGTGTTTTCTGGCTATGAAAGGCACTGATTTTGTGGTAATGGAGATTGGTTGTTAGTGGGGCTCTTAAGCCCCGCTTTTCTCGGTCGCCATCTCGACAGTTTACATTTTAGCCTCGGTTCTTCCAAGATGACTTTTGCCTGAGTATCCTGGTCATATCCATGGGGATCCTGCTCTGTTTTCTGCCCTACCTCTGGCCCAGCCTAGGCAAGGCTCCGGGTCTTGCTAAGTTGCTGAGTCTGGCCTGAAACCAGCCATCTTTCTGTCTTAGTGTCCCAAGTACTCGGATTACAGATGTGTGCCAGCATGCCTGGCTTGCCTTCAGTGTACTTTAAGTGCAATTCAGGTCCTGGTCTCCCATCTCTGCTCACTCAGGGGCTGGAGTCCAGTATCCTGTGCTGCCCGGTCACCCTTAGCTCAGCAGAAACTGACAACCAGGGGAGGAAACGTGTTTTTTTAAGGCTCTCAATTTTTTTTGGTGGACATTCTTAGTGTGAACAATCTTCTTCAAAAATCCCTTTTGTCTTCTTTTTAATGGACTAAATATTTTAGCTTTTAAATATGCTTTTATTGGCACATTGTTATTACATATCATAATGAGGTTCAGAGTGGTAGAAACATTCACGTACACAGTGCGGGCACTGTGAGGTCTGACTATGAAGCCTGGCTGGAGGAGGTCGAGAACAAAGGACTTCAGGAAAAATGGGAAAATGCCTCTAACCATTCCCCTGACTCCAGCGCCATAAACATAACCACACTGGCCTGCTTTTAAGCCCACCAATTGGAGAATACATGACTTCTTTGCTCTCCCTCTCTCCTAATGTCTCATAAAAAGTCCCTAGCCTGTAAGGGAGGGGGCTCTTCTGGCTCTCATGGCCTCTTTCCTCCTAGGCACATAAAGCCTGTTCTGGTCTATCAAGCCATATGCCCCTTTCATCCCTATACTTAGTAACACACTGCACTTGGTGTGCTTCCTTCTGTATCCAACCCCTCATATACATTATTGAGGTTGGTGTTGATAATATCCTATTTGTACATAACATTATTTGAATAGTTTCCCTTTTCTCTAAACTAATTCTCTTTTATTCTCCCTGCTACTATCCTCTTTTTACTGTAGGCTGGGAGAGAGTGATGACTCAAGAGTACCATTTCTATTTGGGACCACAATCCTCCAATCTCAGCTTCCCAAATGCTGGGATTATAAGCATGCACCACCACGCCCAGCTCCTACCCCTATTTTTAAAATTTTTATTTTGAATAAGTGTCTTGCTAGGTTGATGAGAGTCTCACTGCTTGCTAAGGCCATCCTCAAACCTGAGATCCTACACCAGGCGTGGTGGCGCATGCTTGTAATCCCCGCGCTTGGGAGGCTGAGACAGAAGGATCACACAGGTTCGAAGCCAACTTCAGCTACTTGATGAGGCTCTCAGCAACTTAGTGAGACCCTGTTTCTAAATAAAATATAAAAATAGGTCTGGGAGTATAACTCGGAGATAGAAAGCCTCTGGGTTCCACACCCAGTGCCACCAAAAAAAAAAAAAAAACAACAAAAAAAAAAAACAAAAAACAACCTGTGATCCTCTTTTCTCAACCTCCCAACTATTGGGATTAGAGTGTGTGCCACCATGCCCTGCTCAAATAAAACTAACTTTAAGCCGGGCATGGTGGCACACCTGTGAGTTTCAATGGTATTGGGCCTACAGCATCATCTTCACTTTTTAAAAACATCAAGTGTAATTTTAAAGGGAAAAGGACCAGTGTTTTTCTCTTTTTCTTGCTGCGGTAGTGAGGATGGGGGATGGAGTGAGGATGGGGGATGGAGTGAGAGGTAACAGACTACTGTAAAAGGACTGTTTTCTTTATTGGCATTCCTTCCCCACCACCGAAGCCAATGATCAGACTCCAGCAATGTCTGTTCATCAAAATTCGGGACCAGACGACTGTGGTGTCGTATCATAGTGCTCTTAGATTTCTTCTACACTTTTTAGTGCATTATTCCCACACCTGACAGAAAGCCTTCTTAAAAAAAAAAAAATCTACTATTCAACTTTAATCTCCAGCAGTATGGTGAACTAGATGAGATAATTAATCCCACCTCTATCAAGAAAACAAAAATATTGATAAATTATTCTAAGATCATTTGCAATAAATCGATCTGGCAAGAAAAAAGAAGAATACAAAATAAAATAAAAGCTAAAAAAAGGAATTAGAAACTAAATAGATAAGTAGTATAGTAAAGCCCGGTTTCACTTTCAGAACATTGGCTAAATCTGCTAACCCTAAACTTCAGTCAACTCTTGAGGAGCATGAAGATGAGGAAAAACTAGGGCCTACCTAGGCTTGATGCCTAATAGGAGGTTTTCTACCTCAAACTGGAACTCTGAAGGCACCATAGTAAAAAGGCTAATTAGAAATGAATTGCCACGAGCCGGGCGTGGGGGCGCACGCTTGTAATCCCTGCGCTTGGCAGGCTGAGACAGGAGGATCACACAGGTTCAAAGCCAGCCTCAGCTACTTAGTGAGACCCTGCTTCCAAATAAAATATAAAATAGGTCTGGGAGTATAGCCTGGAGGTAGAAAGCCCCTGGGTTCCACCCCTACTACCACCAAAAAAAAAAACCCCAAACAAACAAACAAACAAACTAAAAACAGGAATGAATTGCCACTACTTCCATCTACAACATCTTAAATTCATGTGCACTTACAAACAACTCATTTCTGGGGATGGAACCCAGGGGCATTCTACCTTTGAGCTACACCCCCAACCCTATTTTTTATTCTTTATTTTGAAACAAGGTCTCACGGAGTTGCAAAGGGCCTCAGAAAGTGGCTGAGGCTGGCTGTGATCAGAGATCCTCCTGTCTCAGCCTCCCGAATGCTGGGATTATACACGTGTGCCACCACATCTGGTGTTCTATGTTTAACTTTTTTGAGAAACAGCCAAACTATTTTCTATAGTGGTAGCACCACTGTTTTACTTTCCTGACACCAATGTATTAAGATTCCAATTTCTCCAGATCTTCTCTACCACTTAGTTTCTGTTTTTTATTTTATTTATTTATTTTTATTTTTTGGTGGTACTGGGGTTCCTGGAAGCCCTTCTACTGCTGGGCTACACTCCAAGACCTATTTTATATTTTTAAATTTGGAAACAGTGTCTCTTAAGCCAGCGAGGCTTGTTCTGAACCCAAGCGCAAGGATTACAAGCGTGTGCCACCACGCCTGGCCTAGTCTCTGTTTTTTAAAAAATAAAATTCTTTGATCATCATAACCATCCTTCAAGTGTAGAGTATGGTATCATTTTACTTTTTATTCAAATCTCCCTAGTGACTAATAATGTTGACTATCTTTTTATGCACTTGTGACCATTTGTATGTATTCTTTGAAGTGATTGAAGTGATGTATATTTAATTCCTTTGCCCATTTAAAAAAATTGAATTGTTTTTATTTTGGCTGAGTTTAAGAAGTTTCTTATACATTTTGGATATAAAACTCTTATTAGTTATATGATTTGCAAATATTTCTCCCATTCTGTGGGTTGTCTTTTACTCTTTAAAATAATGTTCTTGTATGCATAAGTGCTCTTTATTTTGAGGAAGTCCTGTTTCTCTCCTTTTTTTTGCTTCTGTTGCTTTTGCTTTTGGTGTGTCATGCCTAAGTGTCATTGCCCAACTCCAAGGTCATGACAATTTAACCCTATCTTTTCTTCTAAGAATTTTATGGTTTTAGTTTTTGTATTTAGGTTATTGGTGAATTTTGAATTAGTTTTTGTACTTGACATGAGGAAGGAGCTGCATACATTTTCAAATGCTAAGTAGTAGTTGCAGATCTTACAATTTTATCTTTTATAATTTTACTTGCACTTAAAGCATTATGACTACGTATATTGTAGTATAGTATACAGTAATACATGCCTCTTTCACCTAGCTCAAGTTCTTAGTGTTTATTTATACCTTATACTTAACATAGGCAAATTTTTATGATAACAATGCATGAAAATAAATCCCAAAATTTATGAACAACTCAGGCCAATAAAATTCATCTTAGTTGTCCAAAAAAGAGACTGTAAGTTTAAAAGGCATTTAATTTCTGTTGTGAATATTGTGGGAATAAGTCATAGCACCAAGACCTATTCATCAATTACTTTATTGTGGTAAAGACAACAAAATGTAATACCTAATTATTTAATAACAATTAGAGGTTTTAATTGGCAAGTAATATTATATTTTTATGGGGCACAATATGATGTTTCGAGATATATATATATATATATATATATATACACATTATGGGATGGCTAAATAAATTTAATTTAATGTTGCCTCACATATTTGCTATTTTTATGCTGAAAACACTTAGCAGTTTTCAAGCATATAATATACCCAGCAACTACCATCACTCTTCTTGAGCTCAATCCTCCTGCTTAGCTAAAATTTTGTGTTTTTTTTAAATTTATTTTTATTGGTGCATTGTAATCATATATCACATTGGAATGTAAGACTTGAAAGGATATACAAGCACACATCATCCAATTAGCCCTCATCCAGTCTCCATCCCATTCCCTCCCCCTCCCTTGATCCCATGCTTCTTTGGTGATTAACTTTGTTACATTTGTTTATGTACCTTCTGTGTTTTAAAGAGGCTCCATCTTCCCCTATTCCATACCCTCTGATTGGTCACCTTAATTGCTTCACTATAGGGCCCTTTCTATAGCTCGACCTCTTCCTGTTGCCCCTTTCCTCCTAGTTATTGCTGATTAGGGGAAGCATCTGTTTTTTTTTTTTTTTTCTGCGATATTTCTTTGTGTATGCTGCATTGCAAATACCGATCCCACTCTTGACGGCCTCAGTAGTGGCCTGGCTACCCGGTGGACTGATCCAGACCTCGCTGGCTCAAGCAGCGGCCTTGCCTCATGGGAGGCCCCAATTCTGGCCTCGCTGGTCTCCACACCGGCCTAACCCCTCGGCTGGCTCCAATCCCGGCCTCGGTGGCCCCAGCACCGGCCTAGCCTCAAGGCAGGCTCCATCCCAGCCTTGCTGACCCTGGCACCAGCCTAACCCCTCAACAAACTTCTCTCCTGGGCCTTGGAGGCCCCAGCACCGGCCTTGCCTCACAGCAGGCTCCAATCCCAGCCGTTGGCCCCAGCACTGGCCTAACCCCTTGGCAGGCTCGGATCCTGGCCTTGGAGGCCCCAGCACCAGCCTAAATTTTGTGTTCTTTGACCAACAGATTTTTAATACTACATCCTCCTCAGTGGATATACTTGGGTAGCCACCACTTTGCTGTCTCTTTGAATTTGGCTATTTTATATTCCATATATAAGTATTTTTCTTTTTGTGCCTATTTTATTTCACTTAACATAATGTCTTCCAGGCTCATCCATGTTGTCACAAGTGGTAGTATTTTCTTATTTTCAAAGGCTTATTACTTGTGCATATATTCCACATTTTCTTTATATCCTAATCCTTTTAAGCATACAGTTCATTAGTGTTAAATACATTTACATTATTTTGAAACAGATCTCCAGAATTTTTTCATCTTGCAAATCTTAATTTGCATGTTAAACTAAGTAAAAGTTTTTCTTTCCCACACATATGATTACTAGATCATATGATAATTCTATTTATTTATTTATTTATTTATTTATTTATTTATTTATTGCGGGTCTGTGGATGGAACCCAGGGGCATTTGACTTCTGAGCTACACCCCCTGCCCTGATTTTTATTCTTTATTTTGAAACAGGGACTCACTAAGTTGCAGAAAGCCTCACTAAGTAGCTGAGGCTGTCTGCGATCTGTGATTCTCCAGTCTCAGCCTCCCAAATGCTGGGATTACAAGCATGCGCCACCATGCCTGGCAATAATTCTATTTTTAAAGTTTTGGGAAATCCGCAGACTGATTTTGAAAAAAGTTTGCACCATTTTGCAATCTCACCAACAGTGAATTAGGGATCCAATTTTCACACCTTTATCCACACTTATTCTATTCTTAACCTTCATTCCAATAGTGCCCATAATGTATGTGAAGTAATATATCATGGTTTTTTTTTTTTTTTTTTTTTTGGTACTGGGGGTGGAACCCAGCTTTCTACTCTGGACTATACTCCCAGCCCTATTTTATATTTTTATTTTGAAACAGGGTCTCACTAAGTTGCTGAAAGCCTCACTAAGTAGCTGAGGCTGGATTCAAACCTGTGCGATCCTCCTGTCTCAGCCTCCCAAGTGCGAGGATTACAAGCGTGTGCCACCATGCCTGGCTATATCATGTTTTTGATTTGCATATTTTAGATCATAAGTAAATTTGACCATCATTTTATATGATTGACAGTCATTTGTATATCATGCTTGGAAAAATATTTTTAAAGTCTTTTTACTATTAAAAAGTTGAGTTATAAATTTATATTTTAAAAATTGAGTTATAAATAACTATATATTTTTTATATTAACCTAATGAATGTTATTTTATTTTCAGCTCTAGAATTTTTGTTTTGGTTCTTTTTAAGAGTTTATCTTTGTTAATACTCTCATTTTGTACCTTCATAATTTTTCTTTTTTTTTTTGGTGGTAATGAGGATGGAACCCAGGGGCCTTCTACCTCCAGGCTACACGCCCAGACCTATTTTATATTTTATTTGGAAACAGGTCTCTTAAGCCAGATGAGGCTGACTTAAAACCTGCGCGATCCTCCTGTCTCAGCTTCCCAAGCATGGGGATTACAAGCGTGCCCCACCACGCCCGGCTATATTCATAATTTTTTTGATTTTGTTTAATCGTGTTCTCTTTTAACTCATTAAAATCCTACAGTAGTTATTATAAAGCTTTTGCCAAGCAGTTCATAGAGCTACATTTTTTCAGACGTATTTTTGGAGTTTCGTTTTGTTTTTTCAACTGAGTCATGGTTCCTTGTTTATTTGTATGTTTTGTAATTTTTTTTTTGCTGGGATTGGGCATTTGAGACAACTCCTCATTCCAGGGGAGACCTTCTCTAGCCAAGCTGGAAGACCACTCACAAATTTTCTGGTCTCTTCCTTCCCCTGGTGTCTTCTTGTAGAACTGCAGTTTCCACATTCTCCTTTTCATGGCTTTTAAAATCTGGAGCCAATCCTGTCAGCACTCGAGTGGTGACACAGAAATTAGTCTCCTGGTAAGCCCCAAGAGGAGCCAGACATCAGGGCCTGTGGTTCATTCTTTAGTTTTTGTCCTAAAAGGGGAGACCCAGTACAGGTGATTCCTCCCAGGTTATTTGTGCTATCCTGTGCTTGGGAGGGGCACAGATGAGGATTCAGGTGCCATGGATTTTCTTACCCTTTTCATGGGAAGCCTGCCTGTGTTTTACAATAACCTGAGTGCTGTGGGCTTCTCAAGTGTCTCTGGAGTTCTCCTTGAGATGTTCTGGTCTAGACATTGTTGTAGCTTGGTGTCATTATCAGGAAGGAGAGTCTGTGGCTTCCCAGTTCATCATGATGCTGACCTCTCCTCTCTGTTTTTGAAGCTCAACGTTTCTCCAAATCTTTTTTTTTTTTTTTTTTTTTTTTTTTGGTACTGGGGTTCCTGGAAGCTCTTCTACCTCTGGGCTACACTCGCAGACCAATTTTATACTTTTTAAATTTTAGAAACAGGGTCTCTTAATCCAGCGAGGCTGGCTTCGAACCTGTGCGATCCTCCTGTCTCCGCCTCCCAAGCACAGGGATTACAAGCGTGCGCCACCACGCCCGGCCTCTTCCAAATCTTAAGCTGCAAGGTTGCCCTGAACTCTGTGAATATCAGCACCTCCCTACCTCAGCATCGGTAGCTCTACTTATTTCAGCACATCTGCTTCATCACTTTAACCTGAATAAAATCCCAGTGAAGATTATTCTATCAAGTCATCCTGTTCTCAGATTTCGATAATGGATGATTTCAATTCTCAGAGCACTGTTCTTCAAGAGGAACTCGAAGCATAGTGTTTCTGATGAATAAATAGCTTGCTATCTCCACATACTGCAAGATTATGAGTTAAAAGAATAACTCTCACAGATGCACATCAGCTTTGTTCTCAGGAAATTACAGGGCTCTCGATTTTATGTTCTTGACTTCATTTTGTTTAATGAAGTACATGTTTATTTTAGCCACAGCTATTCTATTGTATCAAAGCCATGTTCTATTCAGTTTCTTGAGAAGAAGAGGTAAGGATAATTTAAGACTTTTTGTAAGATTTCTTAATCTATTATTTGCCTTCATGCCTGTGGACAAGTGCATATGACTTCACTGTACCTCATTTAATGCTTTATTGCAATAAAAATCTAGTGGACAGAAAATATTTTTTTCTCAGTCCTTAACTAGATGACGTCTTAAGACTTTACTTCTCCATTTCAACTTAAACATTTTGACAAATTCTGAATAAACTAGGTATACACCTTGCTATTGTAATAAAAGTGGAAGCCAAACATTGTCTTTCTTTGCTGGAGGTATGGAGTATTGCCAGTTTACTGGGAGTTGTGTAAATGAGCAATTGAACCTGTTGGCTAATTGCTACCAGAAAAATGCTGAAGTATCTGTTATGAAAAAACAAAATCTTTTCTTTAGGCTGACTTTCCTTGGCACTCAGGTGAGTAATGCTGAACTTGGTGTCTTAACTTTACTCATTTATTTGGGTGGCTATTTTGTTCTAAATGATCTTTGGAGACCTATCAAGGTGGAATGTTGCTTAAAAAGTAAGTATTCTACAAAATCACATGATTGTTTTATAATAGACATCTGATAATCCCTGATATCCAACTCTTCTAGAGTAAGATGTTCTAGCCAGACGTGGTGGCGCACACTTGTAATCCCCATGCTTGGGAGGCAGAGACTGGAGCATCGCACAGGTTCGAAGCCAGCCTTGCTGGCTTAAGAGACCCTGTTTCCAAATAAAAAATATAAAAAATAGGTGTCTGGGAGTGTACCCCGGAGGTAGAAGGGCTTCCAGGAACCCCAGTACCACCACCAAAAAAAAAAAAAAAAATAGAGTAAGATGTTCTACTTCATGAGTGTGTGCGTGTGTGTGTGTGTGTGCGCGCGCGTGCGCGCGCGTGCGTGCGGTACTGGTGGTGGAACCCTGGGGCTTTTCTACCTCTGAGCTATACTCCTAGACCTATTTTATATTTTATTTGGAAACAGGGTCTCACTAAATTGCTAAGAGCCTCACTAAGTAGCTGAGGCTGGCTTCGAACCTGTGAGATCCTCCTGTCTCAGTCTCCCAAGCGCGGGGATTACAAGTGTGCACCACCATGCCCAGCTGAATTTGAGGGTTTGAACAGGTGCTAAGTTAAGGCTTTTAAATTTTCATCATAAATCATCAACTTGTCACTCTAAGTCTGGAAAACAACGCATATAGTCTAGATTCTTTCACTAATACCTGGAGAAACTGGACTTCTAGAGTGGTTTTTATGCAATGCTTTGACCACCACAAAATTGGCTGACACAATTAATATTCCAGGAACAACATTCTAATAATACATTAAATAAATAATTATTTCTTTTTATTTTTTGTGCTACTGGGGGTTGAACCCACGGGCACTCTGCCTCTGAGCTATACCCTAAACCCTATTTTATTTTTTATTTTGAAACAGGGTCTTACAAAGTTGCAAAGGGCCTCACTAAGTAGCTGAGGCTGGCTGTGAACCTGAAATTCTGTCTAAGCCTCCAAAGTACTGATATTACAAGTGTGTGCCACCATGCTGCACTGTTAAATAATTATTTCTGTAAGAGAACTATTACTGAAGTAATTTACTAAGTCATTAGAAAGCTACCTTGTTAATATAGCTTGACATAAATATATTTACAGAACTGTGACTTAATACTATGTCCTTAGCCTTTATTGTCTATCGATATAAAAACTGGCCAGATACATAATGTCTCTTGATTTTCTAGAAAATTGTCATCAGTGATAACATATATTATGTTCTTAGATTTTTTCTGTTTTAATTGAAGCTTACTTAATATGTTTTTATTAAAGATCAGAGTCAGGACATAGCTTTCTGTCTTTGGTGTGATAAGTGGTATGCTTTCTCTTTTCTTTGCTGTAACTGTGTAGTAACCTTTTGTTATTTATGTTTGACCTAGACTTCTCAAAAACCCAAAGCTAGTTTTACACTCACTAAGTTGCTTGCCATGTTTTCAACTAGCCTTGTTTTGTCTTGCTTGTCCTTCCCTCTGGTCCTTTCTTAATCTTTCCCTTCTTTTTTTTTTTTTTTTCCTTTCTTTTGGTATTTTCTACCATTATCTTGGCTCCTTTAAAAATATATGTGTCTTCTACTGTGAGTGTTTTCTTGTGCTATTTGGAAGTGTCATAATAAAGCCAGCATTGACTCAGGTGAATTCTATAGGAAGATTTATGGCTGTAGGAGTCTAAGAGGCCTATTTACAAAAGTTTCTGGGACACTCATTGATTATGTATATATGTCTTCTGGGTTTCAAACCTTGAATAATCATTATCCAAAGTACAAGCATCAATTGAACACTCTTTATGTAAAAGGCACCCTGCAGCTCAGTAATCAAGTTCTAATGATTTTTTAAATCCACTATTCCTTACATCTTCTCTTCTGCTCTCACAAGCATTTTAGTAATTTAGGCCTTTCCTGCATAAATTTATTTCCAGATGAAAGGGTTTATTCACATATGCATTTCCACTTTCCATCTTTTTTAAATTTATTTTTTAAAAATTAACACAAAATTATATATACTTATTTGGTATCATATGAAGTTTTGAAACATGTATATATTGTATAATGTTCAAATCTGGACAAACATATCTATTTTCTCAAGGATCAATCATTTCTTTGTGGTAAAAACATTAAAAATATTTATTTTTAAAAATTTATAAGCTTTATTATTTAAAATATTAAAATATTTAAAGTCATCTATTTGAGTATACTCATTTGTTTCAGAACCTCTCATTCACAAATAACAAATTGCATTTTTGAGACATAATATTTGTACATCTTTATTGAGTTCTCGCTTACATAAATGAGAACATGTGGTATTTGTCTTTTTGTGTCTGCTTTGTCCCACTTAGCACAATAATCTCCAGTTCTATCCAGGTTGATGAAAATGACAGGATTTTATCTGATTCTTTTTTTAAATTTTTTCTTTTTCTTTCTTTCTTTTTTAAAAAATTTTTTTATTGGTGCATTGTAATCATGTATCACATTGGAATACAAGACTTGAGAGGATATACAAGCACACATCATCCAGTTAGCCCTCATCCAGTCCCCATCCCATTCTCTCCCCCTCCCTCGATCCCATGCTTCTTTGGTGATTAACTTTGATACATTTGTTTATGTACCTCCTGCGTTTTAAAGAGGCTTCATCCTCCCCTATTCCATACCCTCTGATTGGTCACATTAGTTGCTTCACTATAGGGCCCTTTCTATAGCTCGACTTCTTCCTGTTGGCCCTTTCCTCCTAGTTATTGATGATTAGGGAAAGCATCTGATTTTATTTTCTGCGATATTTCTCTGTGCATGCCGCGTTGCAAGTACCGATCCCACTCTTGACGGTCCCAGTAGTGGCCTGGCTACCCAGTGGACTGATCCAGACCTCGCTGCCTCAAGCAGCGGTCTTGCCTCATGGGAGGCCCCGATTCTCGTCTTGCTGGCCCCAACACCAGCCTAACCCCTCAGCTGGCTCTGATCCAGGCCTCGGAGGCCCCAGTAGCAGCCTTGCCTCACGGCAGGTTCAGATGCCGACCATTGGCCCCGGCACCGGCCTAACCTTTCAGTAGGCTCCGATCCCGGCCTCGGAGGCCCCAGCATCGGCCTAGCCTCACAACAGGCTCCGATCCCGACCTTGCTGGCCCCAGCACTGGCCTAATCCCTCAGCAGGCTCCGATCACGGCCTCGGAGGCCCCAGCATCAGCCCTGCCTCACGGTGAGCTCCAATCCTGGCCTTGCTGACCCAGACACTGGCCTAACCCCTCGGCAGGCTCTGATCCCAGCTTCGAAGGCCCCAGCACCAGGCTTGCCTCACGGCAGGCTCCAATGCCGGCCTTGCTGGCCCTGGCACTGGCCTAACCCCTCGGCAGGCTCTGATCCCGGCCTCGGAGGAACCAGCACCAGCCTTGCCTCATGGCAGGCCCTGATGACGGCCTCGCTGGCCCCAGCACTGGTCTAACCCCTCGGCAGGCTCCAATCCGGCCTCAGAGGCCTCAATAGCGGCCTTGCCTCATGGAAGGCTCTGATGCCGGCTGCTGGCCCTGGCACCAACCTAACCCCTCGGCAGGCTCCAGTCACGGCCTTGGAGGCCCCAGCACCAGCCTTGCCTCATGGCAGGCTCCGATGCCGGCCTCGCTGGCCCCAGCACCGGCCTAACCCCTTGGCAGGCTCCGATCCTGGCCTCAGAGGCCCCAGCACTGGCCTTGCCTCATGGTGAGCTCCGATCCCGGCCACGCTGGCCCTGGCACTGGCCTAACCCCTCAGCAGGCTCTGATCCCGGCCTCAGAGGCCCCAGCACTGGCCTTGCCTCACGGCAGACTCCGATGCCAGCCATTGGCCCCGGCACCGGCCTAACCCCTCAGCAGGCTCTTATCCCAGCCTTGGAGACCCCAGCACCAGCCTTGCCTCATGGCAGGCTCCAATGCTGGCCGCTGGCTCTGGCATTGGCCTAACCCCTTGGCAGGCTCCGATCCTGGCCTCGGAGGCCCCAGCACTGGCCTTGCCTCATGGTGAGCTCCGATCCTGGCCACGCTGGCCCTGGCACTGGCCTAACCCCTCAGCAGGTTCTGATCCCGGCCTCGGAGGCCCCAGCACCAGCCTTGCCTCACGGCAGACTCCGATGCCGGCCATTGGCCCCGGCACCGGCCTAACCCCTCGGCAGGCTCTTATCCCAGCCTTGGAGACCCCAGCACTGGCCTTGCCTCATGGCAGGCTCCAATGCTGGCCGCTGGCTCTGGCATTGGCCTAACCCCTTGGCAGGCTCCAATCCCAGCCTCGGAGGCCCCAGCACTGGCCTTGCCACACAGCAGGCTCCGATGCCGGCCATTGGCCCCGGCACCGGCCTAACCCCTTGGCAGGCTCTTATCCTGGCTTCGGAGGCCCCAGCACTGGCCTTGCCTCATGGCAGGCTCCGATGCCGGCCTCGCTGGCCCCAGAACTGGCCTAACCCCTCGGCAGGCTCCGATCCTGGCCTTACTGGCCCCAGCATCGGCCTAACCCCTCAGCAGGCTCCGGTCGCTGCCTCGAGGGCCCCAGCACCAGCCTTGCCTCATGGCAGGCTCCGACCCTGGCCTCACTGGCCCCAGCACTGGTCTAACCACTCGGCAGGCTCTGATCCCAGCCTTGGAGGCTCTAGCACCAGCCTTGCCTCACGGCAGGCTCTAATCCCAGCTTTGCTGTCTCTGTCGCCAGCCTCACTCCTCGGCAGGCTCCAATCCGAGCACCCTCTTTGCCCAACCATTTGTCTCACGTTCTCAAGGGTGCGTGGTGGTAGCATTCTGCCTCTGGGGTTATTATTACAAAGGTTCCAGGTGTAATGCATCAGATATCTGCCTCCCCTGAGTACTGGCCACTGCCATTGCCACTGCCTCCACCATTTCAAATCTTTCCCAAGCTCTTTTTCCACTCTGAATGATGTCCAGTGTTCCAAAGCATGCATGATGGTAGCATTTGACATTTGGTGTAGTTTCTCTAAAAAAATAAGGTTGGTAGAATCTGATTTCTGCTTCTCCTGAATACAAGTCTCCACCGCCATCACGGAGATCGCTTTCAACACCGCCTTTCTCCTTGGTCTCCGCTAAACTCTCTCCTTACAGGTGATGTCTAAGATTCTTAACAATATAGAGAAACATCAGTCCTCCTTCATGGGGAATTTTTCCATAAGTTCCAGTGCATTTGGATAAGTTTTGTCTGCATCTCCAGTATCCTGGCATCTACCACAGCCTTCTTAACCCCTCTCTGATATTTTTCTTTTTTCTTTTTTTTCAATAAGAGAAGACAGTATGTGTGGTTTGAGGAGGTAGTGGGATCAGACACTCAGTAGCACTGTGACCCGGCCCGGTTTCCCCATGGGTCCAGCGTGCTCCGCACTACTCCGCCCGGGGCCCAGAGCCCTGCAACCCAAGCCCCGGCTGTTCTGGAGTTCAGGTGTGCCCCGCCCAACCCCTGCCCGGGACCCAGGGTCTTACTGGGCCTGGTTTCTCCAGGGGTTTGGCATGCTATGTGCGACCCGGCCCGGGGCCCAGAGTCCCGCAACCTGGGCCCCGGCTGGTGTGCCCCACACCAATTTGATTCTTTTTAAAGGCTGGATAGCATTCTATCATGTAAATAGACCATTTTAAATCCATGCATCTGATGAAGGACATCTAGGTTGAGTCCATATTTTGGCTATTTCAAATAGTGCTGCAATAAACATGGGAGCGCAAGTATCTTTTTGGTATGATTCAGTTTCCTTTGGATGCATATTCAGTAGTGAGATTGTTGGGTCATATTGTAAAGTTCTAGTTTAGTTCTTTGAAGAATCTCTCTGCTGTTTCCTATATCCTAATTTACATTCCCACAATAAATGTATAAAAATTCCCTTTTCTCCACATCTTTACCAACATTATTTTTGTCTTGATGATAGCCATTCTAATTGGGGTGAGATGATACTTCATTCTGCTTTTGATTTGAATTTCTATGATGATTAGTGAACTTGAGCATTTTTCATGTACTTGTTGGCCATTTTTAAGTTTTTTGACAAGCATTTGTTTTGTTCTTTAGCCTGTATTTTATTTTATTTTATTTATTTTATTTATATTCATACAACTTATTGGGGTAAAAAACTTGTGTGTACAAACATGTACTAATCGCTGATTTAACCCCTACCCAAATCCCACCCCATTCCCTCCCCGTCCCTCCCTCCCTTGCTTGGCTTAGTGATTGACTTCGATATGTTTAAGTACATTGTGTGCTTTAGAGATTTTCCTCTTCTCCCCTCCTTTTTCCTCCTTTAGGTTGTCTTGTTTGCTCCTCTTTTCTCCTTAACTCTCACATATTAGGGAAAGCATCTGATTTCTTATTTTTTGTGCCTGACTCATCTCACTTAGCATAATGTCCTCCAGTTCCATCCATTTCCCTGAAAATGACGTAATTGAGTTTTTTTTTATGGCTGAGTAAAATTCCATTGTGTACATATCCCACAGTTTTGTAATCCATTCATCTGTTGATGGACATCTTGGCTGGTTCCATAGTTTGGCTATGGTGAATTGTGCAGCTATGAACATAGATACACATGCATTAGTTTGGTAGTTTGGTTTCTTTTCTTTTGGGTAGATACCCAACAGTGGTATTGCTGGATCAAATGGTAGGTTTGTTCCCATTCTTCTGAGGATTCTCCATACTGTTTTCCAAAGTGGTTGCACTAATTTGTAATCCCACCAACAATGTCTTAGAGTTCCCACTTCTCCACATCCTCGCCAGCATCTGTTGTTGTTTGTGTTTTGAATGATTGCCATTCTAGTTGTAGTTAGGTGAAATCTCAGGGTAGTTTTGATTTGCATCTCTCTGATTGCCAGTGATGTTGAGCATTTTTTCATGCATTTATTGGCCATTTGAATTTCTTCTTTTGTGAAGTGTCTATTTAGTTCATTTGCCCATTTTGTTATTGGATGCTTTGTTTTCTTAGTGTTGAGTTTCTTGAGTTCTCTGTATATTCTAGATATTAGTCCTCTATCAGTGGTGTAGGTGGCAAAAATCTTCTCCCATTCTGCTGGCTCTCGATTGAGATTCTTGATAGTTTCCTTTGCTGAACAGAAGCTCTTCAGTTTCATGCAATCCCATGTACTGATTCTCCTTTTAATTTGTTGTGCCTTTGGGGTCTTGTTGAGGAAATGTTTGTGCCTATGTGTTGTAGTGTTGGACCTATGCCCTCTTCAAGGAGCTTCAATAGCCTGTATTTTAATTGGGTTGTTTGGGGGTTTTGGTGTTCAACTTTTGCCTAGCTTTGAATATATAAATAAACACACACATATATGTTACATTATCATCATCTATAGTCACTCTTCTATACAATAGAACACCAGAACTTATTTTTCCTTCTTAACTATAACTTAGTACACCTGACCAACCTTTCCCTATCTCTTTCTCCACCCTATTCTCTTCAGCCTCTTAACTTTTGTGATACCAACTCTTTAAATGACATATATGAGTGACCACGTAGTATTTGCTTTTACATGCCTGACTTATTTCACTTAACACATGCACCCTAGTTTTATCCATGTTGTCACTAATGACAGGATTTTATCTTTTAAAAAAAAATGGCCAGATAAGCTGGCCATGGTGATGACACCTTTAATCCAAGGACTTGGTAGCCCAAGGCATCATCAACTTAAGCCACAACAACTATGTGAGACTGTGTTTCAAATAAGAAATAAAGGGGGCTGGGAGTATAGCTCAGATATAGAATGTCTATGGGGCCAATCCCAGTACTACACACACACACACACACACACACACACACACACACACTCACACACGGCTGGATAGTATTCTGTTGTATATATGTGCCACATTTTCTTTATCCACTCATCATTTAATGAACATTTTGGTTGTTTTAATTTCTTGGCCATTGTGAATAGTGTTGCAATAAACATGAAAGTGCAGATATCTCTTGGACATACTGATTTAATTTCCTCTGGGTATATACCTATAATGGATATATACCCAGTGATATAGTATTGTTGAATATATGGCAGTTCCATTTTTAATTTTCTGAAAATACTTCATAGTGTTTTCCATAATGGCCGTACTAACTTATATTTCTATGAATAATGTCTTTTTTCATGTCCTCACCAGCACTTGCTATTTTTAGTCTTTTTAGTAATAGCCATTTTATTTTATTTTGTGGTGCCAGGGATGGAACCCAGGGGCATTCTACCTCTGAGCGACACCCCCATCCCTATTTTTTTTTAAATTCTTTCTAATTTTGAAACAGGGTCTCACTCAGTTGCAAATGACCTAAGTAGCTGAGGCAGTCCACAAACTGCAATCTTCCAGTCTTCACCTCTCAAATGCTGGGATTACAAGTATGTGCCACCATGCCCACCCGGCTGGTAACAGCCATTTTTACTTGGTGATAGTGATGTTGTTCCTATTTCAATGCATTTTTCCTTTCTTTCTCTCTGTGTTTCATTGTAGAGATTATTTTACCTCTTTGATTGTATTTATTTCTAGGTTTTTGTTATTTTTTGTAGCATTTGTAAATGGGATTAGTATCTTGATCAATTTTCAGAAGGTTTGCTTTTGATATTTAGAAGCACTACTAACTTTTGTATCATGAAACTTTGCTAAATTCACTTAATAATTCTAATAGGTTTTCATGGTGTCTTTTGTGATTTTCTCTATATAAGATCATATCTGCACATAGAAGCAATTTGACTCCTTCCTTTCCTATTTCTATGCCTTTTACTTCATCATTTTACTTGATTGCTCTAGCTAGGATGTCCAGTCCTATGCTGAATAAAAATGGTGAAAGTGGGCATCCTGGTCTTGTTCCAGATGCTAGAGAGGAAGTCTTCAGCTTTTCTCCCTTCAGTACAATGTTGGCAGTGGGCTTGTTAAATAATGCTTGTTGAGGTGCATTCCTTCTATACATAATTTGTCCAAAGTTTTATCACAAAGGGATGCTGATTTTTTTAGAATGCCTTTTCTGCATCTGAGATAATTATGTGGCTTTTGTCCCTTATTCTGTTGATTTGCAGATTGCATTTATTGCTTTGTGTTTGTGAAACCATTACTGTCATCCAGGGAAGAATCCCATGTAGTCATCATGAATATTTATGTATTTATGTGTTCATTTATTTTTTTATGTGGTACTGGGGATGAAACCAAGAGGCATTCTACCTTTGAGCTACACTCCTAACCCAATTCTATTTTTTTATTTTGAAATAGTGTTCCATTTAAGTTGCAGAGGGCTTTGCTAAGTAGCTGGGGCTGGCCTGTGATCCTCCTGTCTCAGCCTCCCAAGTACTAGGATTACAAGCATGTGCCACCACACTCAGCTGTGAGTAATCTTATAAACATGCTGGTGGATAATCTCCCATTCTTCCTTATGCTTTTTTGAAGTGGTTCTCACTGTTAAAAAAAAAAAAAAAAAAAAAAAACAAACAAAAAACTACTTCCCCATCTTCTATGAGCCAACTCAGATTTTATCTATCCTTTGAAACATAATTCCATTTCATTTAGATACTTATTCAGGTCCCTCTGGCCAGAAATAATGTACTTATTGTATCATTAATTCAGAATTAAGACATTAAATACCCTGTAATATTTCTAATTATTTTCTCTGAACTTTTATCTGGATATAACAGACAGGTGTGTTTAATTTTCATAGATTTTTTTTTTCTTCTAATCTCTGCCTAAAATTTTAGTTGTTTGAAGGAAGGGACACTACTTTGCAATGCTTTGGATATCTCCACATTTCCTGAGTAGTTTCTTCATAAATACATTTTTGAATTTTAATAATTTGCTATGATTCTATGAGTATTTAAAAATATTGTTTGGTCATTTTGAAAAGTATGTCTACTACATTGATCATAATAGTCTAAAAAATCTTTACATTTTCTCTGTAGTAAAATAATATTGCCTTTTCTTTCTCTTTCTTTCTTCCTTTCTTCCTGTAGTGGTACTGGGAATTGAGGCCAGGTGCATTCTATCTCCAAACCATATCCCCAGCTCCCAGCATTTCCAGCACCTTTTTTTTTTTTTTTTTTTTTTTTTGTGGTACTGGGGGATGAAACCCAGGGGCATTCTACCTCTGAGTTACACTCCCAGCCCTATTTTTCAGTCTTTTTTTTTTTTTTTTTTTGGTGGTACTGGGGGTGGAACCCAGAGGCTTTCTACTTCTGGGCTATACTCCCAGACCTATTTTATATTTTATTTGGAAACAGGGTCTCACTAAGTTGCTGAAAGCCTCACTAAGTAGCTGAGGCTGGCTCCGAACCTGTGCTATTCTCCCATCTCAGCCTCCCAAGCGCGGGGATTACAAGCGTGCGCCACCACGCCCAGCTCAGTTTTTTTTTTTTTTTTTGAAACAGGGTCTCACTGAGTTGTGAAGGGCCTCGCTAATTAGCCGAGGCTGTCTTAGAACTGAGAATGCTAGGATTACAAGTGTGCGCCACCACGCCCGGGCCCCAGCCCTTTTTTTTTTTTTTGTGTGTGTGTGTGTGGTGGTACTGGGGATGGAAGCTACACTCCCAGACCTATTTTATATTTTATTTGGAAACAGAGTCTCTTAAGCCAGCGAGGCTGCCTTCATACCTGCGCCATCCTCCTCTCAGCCTCCCAAGTGCGGGGATTACAAAGGGAATACAAGCCTGTGCCACCATGCTGGCTTCCCCCACAGCCCTTTGTTTGTTTTGAAACAAAATGCCACTAGGTTGCTGAGAGTCTTGCTAAATTGCTGAGACTGGTTTGGAACCTGTGATCCTCCTGCCTCAGCCTCTAAGTATGGGAATTATAGGCATGTGCCATTAGATCCAGTTAATATTGTGTTTTAAAAGTAGCTAGTTTAGAATATTTTAAGTATCTATTTTTTTTTTTTTTTTTTTTTTTTAGGTACTGGGGATGGAAACCAGAGTCATTCTACCTCTGAGATACACTTCTAGCCCTATTATTATTTTTTTAAGTTTTGGGATGAAACCCAAGGGCATTCTACCTCAGAGGTACACCCCCAGTCTTATTTCTTAGTCTTTTTTTTTTTTTTTTGAAACAGGGTCTCACTGAGTTGCGAAGGGCCTCACTAAGTAGCTGAGGCTGTCTGAGAACCACGATCCTCCCGTCTCTGCCTCCAGAATGCTAGGACTACAAACATGCACCACCACACCCAGCTTATTCTGTATTTTGAAACAGGGTCTCACTGAGTTGCAAAGGGCCTTCACTAAGTAGCTGAGGCTGTCCACAAACCATGGTCCTCCTGTCTCAGCCTTTCAAATGCTGGGATTATAAGTGTGCACCACCACGCCTGGTTTTAATTTAAGTATATATTAACACTAACCCATATTTTAAAATTAAAAGTGATCATTTGGGTGCAATGGCAAATACCTGTAATGTCAGCTTCTTGGGAGGCTGAAGCAAGAGCATCGAAAGTTCAAGGCCATACTGGGAAATTTAGCCAACACTGTCTTGGGATAAAAATAAAAATGGATGGGCGTGTATAGCTCAGTGGCAGAGCACCCCTGGATTCAATCTCCAGTACTACATACACACAATTATAGATATCTGTGTGATTGAGTATCTTTGTAGACATGGCCTGCATTTAACTCAAGCATAACACATTTTTTTTCTTCCTGTTTAGGAGGATGCTAATATTTATAGGATGCTAGTTATGTGCTGCACACTGTGGAGGCCTTCTTATTTCATTGGCTCCCTCATAACCTTTTTGGGGATGTGTCAGGAAACTACAGGGAGTCTGCCTTTCAATATCCCAAAGTGGAAAGTATAGTTTATGGTTGGATCTCATCACTGTCAATCATCTCAGGATAAAAGAAGGTGGGTAGATCTGATTCAGGGGAAGAAGAAACCAAGTTCTGTTTATAGAAATTGATTTTAAACAATATTTGTATGCTTTCCTACAATGATTGGTGATATTTATGGCTCAACACATAAAATTTTGATGATAGAAACTTTGGCGATACAAAGCTGAAATTTCAGGAGACTTCCGGGAAGATGGCGACGGAGAAAAGCGGGGCTTACGAGCCCTGCTAACAACCAATCTCTATTGGAGAAATATGGGCCCATTTTAAGATAGCTAACCTAAGAGTAATTGGAATAGAGGAGGGAAAAGAAGGTGAAACCAAAGGGATCAACAATCTCTTCAAGGAAGTAATAGTAGAAAATTTTCCAAACATAGAACAAGAGGTTGATACACAGGTCCAGGAAACTTATAGAACCCCCTTTAGACAGGGGCTTTCTACCTCTGGGCTACACTCCCAGACCTATTTTTATATTTTATTAGAAACAGGGTCTCACTAAGTTGTTGAAAGCTTCACTAAGTAGCTGAGGCTGGCTTCGAACCTGTGCTATCCTCCTTTAGCAGCCTCCCAAGTACTGGGATTACAAGTGCACCAACATGCTCGGCCTACTTTTTTTTTTTTAATTTTGAAATGGGCTTGCTAAATTTTCACACATTGGCTTTGAACCTGTGATCTTCTGTGTTTGTCTTCCAAACACGGAGAATACAGGCATGTACTATCATGCCTAATTTCTTTTTATTTTTCATAAAAACCCCTGATGTTGTTGTTCCTGAATTTACTTAAGTTTTTGAATAGAAAATGAATTAAAATTTGGCCTCACCTTGTTCACAGTAAATTCCAGTGGTTCCTAGAGGACAGTGACAGGTGTATCTATGTGGCAATGAAATACAGGTTGCTCCTTTGTGACACTGGTGAGGAGGGTCGTGTTCAGGATCACAGGAGGAGACCGACTCCATGCAGAATGCCCCTTTCCACCCTGCAGGACAACTGCAGCTGAAGGTTGAGAGAGAAAGTAGCATTATTTGATCACTTGAACAGATTTGGATATATACTGTGTATCACCCTCAGGTAAACTTGACAGGGTCTTACTGAGTTGTGAAGTGCCTCGCTAAGTAGCTGAGGCTGTCTGTGAACCATGATCCTCTGGTCTCAGCCTCCTGAATTCTGGGATTATAAGCATGCGCCACCATGCCTGGCTTCTTTTAATTTTTTGAAACAGGGTCTCCCTGGGTTGATGAGAGTCTCACTACCTGCTGAGGATGTCCTTGAACTTGTGATCCTCTTGTCTCAGCCTCCAAATACTGAGGTTACAAGGGTGTGCCACCAAGTCTGGCTTAAGTAGCAACTTTAATACATATAGAACAAGTGCTTAAATGGGCATAATGGAAACCCACCAGAAGGACAAGGCACTTTCAGTGAACCGAGGGAAGGCTTCTAAGGTGAGATTTGCCTACTGAGGAGCAGGAGCAGTAAAAAGCCTTAGAAATGGATTTTAGAGAAGCTGCAAATTAAAACTCACGGAATCAAAAGTAACTTGCAAGGCAGTTTACTTCTGCACAGAAGGGCGCAGGCACACTTGGGGGTGGGAGCTCCACGCAGCCTTTTCTCTCCTAACATGAATGTGAGGGTCACTATGCCATTCCCCAATGGCGGGAGCATGGCTCTTACACTCTAATCCAGTTGGCTAGTGTTCACTGGGCAGATTTTACAAAAGGAGAAACACAAAACTAGGAGTGGAACATATGGACAAAAGCTACACAATAGAAGCCTGCCAGTGTCTCTGTGATCTTGTAACTTCTATAGCAAAGATAGCTTTCCTTCCTTATAACCGGTGCCAGGATGCTGAATGGCTTGCGGTAGTTCAGCTTTGAAGAGAGAAACTTCCTGGAAATGGTGTGCCTATGAGACTTCTTTTGAAAATGGCCATCTGCTATGTTAGGGCTTGGTATAACAATAAGCTCCCTAGTGATAAAATTATAACCTCCACGGGCCCTTTCTCAAGTTTTGCTACAAGAAAAAGGACTGGTAATCTGTTTCCATGAAGGGACAGATAGTAAAGTTTTGCTTCATGGGCTGTATAGACTGTCTCAACAACTCAAATTGGCCATGGTTGCAAGCAGACATGGAAACCCACAAACCCATGGATGTGCCTGTATTTTATTACATTTTATTTGCACAAACAGTGGTCGGGCCAGATTTGTTCTGTAGGCCACAGTTCATGGCCTCTACACTAAATTATTAGATGCATTCAAGCAGAGATTGGGTCTGTTTGGCTGTCTATTGTGGTCCCATGGCCCAAAACAGTTCTTGGCATATTGTAATTTGTCATCAACTCTTTAGGAAATAAACCAATGAGTGAATAAATAAATCACAGCCAGATTAAGGATTCAGGCAGATGCAGAAAGGACTGCCTTGAGAAATGGCTGCAGGGATGGAAAAACTAAAGCAGACTGATTCATGTAAGAAGAAAGATCACAAGAGCAGCAAACATTTCTTGAGCCTTACCATATACCAGACATTCTCCTAAGTACTTTAAATATGTTAACTCTTTTAATCCTTCTGAGAGCCTTGTTAGCAAAGTACCATCAACACCCTCATTTTGCAGAGGGGAAACTTGAGAAACAAAGTCTGGCAATGGGTGAGGGCAGCCACATTGAGGCTACATTCCATGTTATATCTCTTGGTCTTCTGGAAGTCCCTGACATTTTTAGAATTAAACAACAGTAAACAAACAAACCAACAAACAAAAAAACTAGTTTTGTTTTTTTTTTTTAAAAAAACTAGTGTTGTTTAAAAAAAAAGAATTAAACAACTGTAGAATATAGTACCATCAGTGGGAATAGGGACATCTGAGTATGAATAGAATTTATAGGGAAAAGATAAAGTATTTACTTTTTAGCTAGTAGAATTAGAGATGAGCCTAGGTGTTAAAAGGCTTTTCCACCCATCAGAATCTAGTAACATGGCCCTTAAATCTGATGAGAATTGAGGACAGAGACAGATTTGTAAATTAAATAGGCTAGCAGGAAAAGGGTTACTCAATAGCTAAAAATATCGACAAGATTCCCCAAATTGCTGACATGATGTAGACCTTTGAAATGATTTTATTTCAAGACCATTGCAAAAATGTTGCATATTTTTGGTTATTAGTTCATGAAGGACAATTTGTGGGTCATCTGTCTCCAGACATGAGGAGATAAAACCATAGAAGAAAATATCAGGTTCCTTAGAAATACTACAGCTGATCATTGTGGCAACCGAGAGTAACTCATAGTCTGTTTTCACTATTATAGTGAATTATTTTAGTTATGTGCATTTATTTCTACTTATTTATTAAAAAAATTTTTTTTGCAGGTCTGAGGATGGAACCTAGAGGCATTTGACCCCCGAGCTATACCCCCTGCCCAATTTTTTTTATTCTTTATTTTGAAACAGGGTCTTGTTGAGTTGCAGAGGGCCTCACTAAGTAGCTGAGGCTGCCCGCGAACTGTGATCCTCCAGTCTCAGCCTCCCGAATGCTGGGATTACAAGTGTGCGCTACCACTCCCGGCTTATTTATTTATTTTTATTGGTGCATTGTAGTCATACATCTTAATGGGGTACAAGATGGTAGAGGCATATATGCACACATCACTCATTTAACCTTCCCCAATTCCCACCTCAATCCCTCCCCCTCCCTACATCTCATGTTTGTCTTAGTGTTTGACTTTAATTTTGTGAATGTACATCATGTACATTAGGAAATTTCTCTCTTCTCCTCCCACCCCCCTCAGTTAGGTTGCCTTATTTGCTCATCTATGGTTTATCCTTCTTTGTCTAGCGTTCCTCCTATGACCCATTTTCTCCCTATCTTCCACATGTTATGGAGAGCATCTGATTTTTTACTTTATTGTGAGTGACTAAACTCACTTAGCATAATGTTCTTTAGTTCCATCCATTTCCTTATAAATGAAATAATTTTGTTCTTTTTTTGTGTGTGGTATTTGGGATGGAAACCAGGGCATTCTACATCCAAGCTATACCCTCAGTCCTATTTTTTATTGTTTATTTTGAAACACCATCTCACTAAGTTGTGGAGGGCCTCACTAAGTATCTGAGTCTGGCCATGAACCTGTGATCCTCCCATCTCAGCCTCCCAAGTACTCGAATTACAAGCATGCACCACTACACCCAAATAATTTTGTTCTTCTTTATGGCTGAACAAAATTCCACTGTGTACATATCCCATAGTTTTGTAATCCATTTATCTTTTGATTAACATGTTGGCTGGTTCCATAGTTTGGCAATTGTGCAGCTATAAACATAGATACGTATGCATTAGTTTTGGTTTCCATTCTTTTGGGTAGATACTTAGAAGTGGTATTGCTGGGTCATATGTAAGTTTATTCCTATTCTTCTGAGAATCCTCCATACGGTTTTGCAATTTGGTTGCACTAATTTGAAATCCCACCAACAATGTAGTAGAGTTCCCACTTCTCCACACCCTCACCAGCATTTGTTGCTGTTTGTGTTTTGAATGATTGCCATTCTAGTTGGAGTTAGGTGAAATCTCAGGGTAGTTTTGATTTACATCTCTCTCATTGCTAATATGTTGAGAATTTTTTTATACATTTATTGACCACTTGAATTTCTTCTTTTGTGAAGTGTTTATTTTTGATTGGGTTATTTGTTTTCTTAGCGCTGAATTTCTTGAGTTCTCTGTTACTCTAGATATTAGTCCTCTATCAGAGAAATAGTTGGCAAAAGTGTTCTCCCATTCTGTTGGCTCTCTGTTGAGATTTTTGATAGTTTCTTTTGCTGTACAGAAGCTCTTCAGTTTAATTCAATCCCACATATTGATCCATCTTTTAGTTCTTGTGCCTTTGGGGTCTTGTTGAGAAAGTTTTTACCTGTGCCTATGTGTTGAAGTGTTGGATCAATGCCCCTCTTCAAGGAGCTTCAAGGTATCTGGTTTGATTCCCAAGTCTTTGATCTATCTTGAATTGACTCTTGTGCAGAATGAGAAAGTGGAGTTTATTTTCATTTTTCTGCATATGATTAACCAGTTTTCCCAACACTATTTGTTGAAGAGGCTTTCTAATTTTCAGTGCATGTTTTTGGCCTCTTTGTCAAAAATAAATTGGCTATAAATGTGCAGATTTGTTTCTGAGTCTTCTATTTTGCTCCATTTTTCTATGTGTCTGTTTTTGTGCCAATACCATGCTGTTTTTATTACTATGGCTTTGTAGTATAGTTTGAAGTCAGGTATTGTGATGCCTCCTGCATGGTTTTGTTGCTGAGAACTACTTTGACTCTTCTGGATTTTTTGTTGTTCCAAATGAATTTAAGGACTAATTCTTCTATGACTGTGAGAAATGGCCTTGGTCATTTAATGGGTATTGTATTGAATCTGTACATACTTTTGGGAGAATGGCCATTTTGATATTTATTCAGCCTATCCAAGAACATGGACAATCTTTCCATCTTCTAAGGTCTTCTTCAATTTCTTTTTTATTGTTTTATAATTTTCTTTATAGAGGTCTTATACCTCCTTGTTTACATTTATTCCTAAGTATTTTATTTTTTGGTGGGATATCCTGAGTGGGTGTTTTATGAATTTATTTTTCAGTGAATTTGTGGTTAGCATACAGGAAAGCTTCTAATTTTTTAAGATTGGTATCCAGACACATTTCTAAATTTGTTGATCACTTCTATAGACTTTTTGGATGAGTTTTTTGTTCTTCTGAGTGTAGTATATTATCTGAAACTAGTAATAGTTTTAGTTCTTCTTTTCCTATTTTTTCTCCTTTGATTTTCTTTTTTTGCCTATTGCTCTGGCTATAGAAAAAAAAAGTGATGATAATGGACATCCTTGTCTTATTGCTATTTTGAGGGGAAATTCTCACAGTTTTTTCTCATTTAACATGATATTGGTTGTGGGCTTATTGTATATTGCTTTTATGATATTAAAGTATGTTCCTTCTATTCCAATTCTCTGCAGTGCTTTGAGCATTAATGGGTGTTGGGATTTCTTAAATGCTTTTTCAGCATCTATTGAAATAATCATGTGATTTTTGCCTTTGTTACTGTTTATGTGATGAATTACACAGATTGATTTTTGTATGTTGAACCAGCCCTGCATCCCTGGGATGAACCCTACTGGTCATGGTGTATGATTTTATGTTTTCTTTTTGTGTGTGTGTGTGTGGTGCTGGGGATGGAACTCAGAGGCATTCTACTTTCAGGTTATACTTTCAGACCTATTTTCTATTTTATTTGGAAACAGGGTCTCACTAAGTTGCTGAGAGCCTCACTAAGTAGCTGAAGCTGGCTTTGAACCAGCACAATCCTCCTATCTCAGCCTCCTAAGTACTGGGATTACAAGTGTGTGCCACCACGCCTGGCCTTTATGTGGTTTTGAATGCATGTTGCTAGTATTTGCTTAGCAGTTTTGCTTTTAAGTTCAACAATGATACAGGCCTGTAGTTTTCTTTTCTTGAGCTGTCTTTATTTGGTTCTGTCTTTATTTGGCTTCCTAGAATGTATTTGAGAGAGTCTTATTTTTTTCCCCCTATTTCATGAAATAGATTGAAGGGTATTGGGATTAGCTCTTCTATAAAGTTTTTATAAAATTCACTTGGGAAATCATCTGGTCCTGGGCTTTTGTTTGATGGTAGGCTCTTTATTGCTGATTAAATCTCTTTGATTGCTATTGATTGGTATAGATTTTCTCTATCTTCTTTACTTAGTTTAGGAAGGTTGTATTTATCTAGAAAGTAATCAGTTTCTTCCAGATTTTCCATTTGTTGAAGTATAGTTTTTCAAAGTAGTTTCTGATAATCCTCTGATTTCTATACTGTCAGTGGGTGGTGATATCTCCTTTTTCATCTCTTGTTTTGTAATTTGGATTGATTATTTTGCTTAGATTGCCTAGTGGTTCATCTATCTTGTTTATTTTTTCGATAAATCAGCTTTTGGTTTTGTTGATTTTCTGTATTTTAAAAAATTCTTTATTGATTTCTGTTCTGATTTTAATAATTTTCTGTCTTCTACTGGCTTTAGGGTTAGACAGTTCCTGTTTGTCAAGGGCTTTTTGAGGTGAGTAATTAGGTTATTTATTTGATGATTTTCTGTTCTTATGTGGGCACTCAGTACTATGAATTTTCCTCTTAATACTATCTTCAAGGTGTCCCAAAGGTTTTGATATGTGTATCTCTATTTTCATTTAGGAATTTCTTAATTTCACCCCTTAATTTTTCTATTACCCATTCCTCATTCAGCAGTGTGGTGTTCAGTCTCCATATGTTTGTGTGGTTACTCTGAATCTTCTTGGTTATGTGCATGTAGTTTGAAACATTTAAGTATCTAAATTTCCGATAAATTGCTTGTGTTTTTGCTGTCGATTTTTATGTCTCAGAAACATTTGATAATTTGAAGAAGGTGGAAGCTACAATGATTTTTTACTTAGTTTTTGAATAGATAAGTTGTCATTTCCAGAATATTTTACTATTTAAACAGATTAGACCTAATTAGTGTGGGAAACGACTATAGAAAGAAGCATCGACTACAAGGCAAGGATCACTGGAGCCCACTTGAAGGCCAGATGCCATCCTCTAAAATACAATCTTGGTAGGAAAGGAAGGCTGAACAAATCCATCTTTTCCTTTATCAGACCTATAATGAGTAGTTTTAACAGCCTGTATAGGTGTCATGTGCTCTCTGCCTTCCTGGGGAGAGTATCATTATAACTATGTATATTTCATATATTCGAATGTTTAAATCCATTATACATATTATTCTCATGATGCTGAGATTGTCCCAGCTCTGGTCAGCGGGAATCTCTTGAAATTTGCTCCTGTCATTATTTTTTCTTTTCATTTTCTTTTCCCTTCTCTCTCCTCTCTCCTCTTTTCTTTTTTTGTGGTACTGGGGATGAACCCAGAGGTATTCTACCTCTGAGCTATAACCCCAGTCTTTCTTTTTCTTTTGTTTTGAATCAGGGTCTCTGTAGGTTGTTGAGAGTCTTGCTAAGTTGCTGAGGCTGGTCTCAAATCTGAAATTCTTCTGCTGCAGCCTCCCAAGTATTGGGATTGCAGGTGTGTCTGCCTCCTGTCATCTTTTGAAATGATGCTGTAGTCTGTTAAGATTCTTTCCTTCAGACACAAAAAGATATATAGGGTTCTATCATATAATTCCTACCCCAGAATCAAATGTCCAACTTTCCAAGAAATCTTGGATCACTTTTAGAGGAAAATGGTATTTTGAGAAAACAGTTTCGGCACAAAGGTATTCACAGATGCTGGTTATTATTGTTTCTAGACATTTTTAGTGGATATAGCCAGGAAATAGGACACACACACACACACACACACACACACACACACACTATGATACTGGGAATTGAACCCAGAGGCATTCTACCTCTGAGCAATAAATAAATAAATAAATAAAAATAAATTGAATTAAATATTTTAAGGTTGGTTATGCCATCAACTTGCAATACAGTTCAGTATTTAAGGTCTATTTTTATTTACCTGGTAAAACATTTTATATGGGTCCAAATTAAAACTTTAAAGCAAAGTAGAGTTAGAAAACTCTAGCTTTTATTCTGTCACTTCTTGTTTTATTCCTCATAGGTAACCATTTATAAATATATTTTGTACTTTTTTCTAAAAATATGAGTATACATGCCTGTGCATATATATACATATATAACTATATGTATGTATACCTACTTATGCATAACTATCACCTCCTTTTCTTACATCTTTTTTGTTTCTTCTTTTCTTTTTGGTACTGGGGAGTGGACCCAGGGACATTCTGAGCTATACTCTCTCTGAGCTATATCCTCAGCTCTTTTTTTAAAAATAGGGTCTCACTAATGGTTTCAAACTTGTTAAGGTGGGCCTCGAACTTGCAGTCTTTTTTTTTTCAGCCTGTCACATACTGGTAACATAGTTCTTTACCCTACTTTTTTCAGTTAATGGAGTCTAATGTTCACTTCATAGTAACATATAAAAGTCCTACTGTGTCCTTCATGACATGAATATTCTTCAGGTTTACCAAGCAGATACTTAGTGATGAACACCTGGGTAAATTGCAGCCTTTGCTTTAACAAGTAGAGAAAACAAAGTTTGCTCTAATAAATTATAGTGTCTTTTCTGTTGCCTCATAAACAGATTTGTCAATTTTTAGCTTTTGCCAACTTCATGAATGAGAAAAACGATACCTTTAATTGGAATCCCTAAAAACAGATTCTAAAGGCAGAAAGAGAAGGCTATCTTACCGAGGAAGCAAAAGTGGTTGAGAAACCTAGGGGTGAGGTGGGGAAAAAAAACAGTACAAGGCTACTGGTTCTGAAGCTGGCTACAGAATAGAATAGAAACACAGCCGATTGCTTGGCAAACAGGGGAGTCCCTGCTAGGCTGGAGAGGTAAGAAGCTAATCTGAGGACTGTGCAGGAAGGAAAGTGGAGCGGGGACAGGTCTGCCAGCATCAGGGTGCACCTGGGAAGACAGAGGAGGATTTACACTTTGCCCGATCATCAGTGGGAAACGAAACAGCATTTTGAACAGGAAACTAATAGCAGCAAAAAGGTTTTTAGAAAGGTTCAACCTGGATTAAAGAGAGTTTAGGGAACAGAACTCCATCTGGTAAAGGATCATGTAGTCTGTAAGAAGAGGAATAGAAGAATGAATTAAGCATTGTTGGGCAAATACAGAAGATGAGAGATTGTGCAAACGATCTTTTTATTGGAGACACTGGGGAATCTTAGAGAGTCCATGATTGGGTTTTAGAGGGTTTATAAACTGCTAACATCTTATGAAAATTGTTATGTCCTTCATATATTCATTTTTCAGGAGAAAGGGTTTTGGCTTTTACTGGATACTCAAAGATAACTGTGAAGAACAACAACAGCGATGAAACCCCAAATGAGAGAGAATTTTTGTTGTAAGTAAGCCTCCTTTGTGAACTTGACATTAATCCCGGATGCACTTACACGTTTGCACCCACACCAGTGACTGTACTTCCTGTCTGTGCCACTCAGCTTGACCTCTGACCTAGGCCGGGGCTCTTGTGCTGTGCTGTTCTTAAAGGGACACATCTGTTTATTGTCCCTAGTCAGTCAGGATACTCACTATAGGACGCAATGAGTAGTTAATAACATTGTCTATATTTTGAAAATTGTTGAGAAAGCAGATTGTGTTTCCACTACGAGAATTATCCATTCATTTCACAATATACATGAGGCAAGGCAGAGGCCCTGGGAGCAGGTCCTTCTGTGAGGCTGGGGGAGGTGAGCAAGAAGGCCAGACACTGATGGGAGCCAGGTAGCCAGGGCCCGCCCAGCCCACACATGATCATTCACATTAAGGGGAACTTGTGCTAAAGCTATTGGCTCCCCAGACCCAATTCTGACCAAGCCTAAAAAGGCACATAGAAACTCTCAGTAAGGTTTAAAAGCCCACTTCCCAAAAGCTTCAGGGTCACTCTTTTTTTCCTGGACCCCCCCCCCCCCCACACACACACACACTTTGGGAGAGGAAGCTGCTTTGTCTTCTATCTTTTCCTTATTTAAAATAAACTTTCAGCCAGGTGTGGTAGGTGTGGTGGCGCACGCTTGTAATCCCCGCGCTTGGGAAGCGAAGACAGGAGGATCACGCAGGTTCGAAGCCAGCCTTGCTGGCTTAAGAGAAGAGACCCTGTTTCCAAATATAAACATATAAAATAGATCTGGGAGTGTAGCCCGGAGGTAGAAGGGTTTCCAGGAACCCCAGTACCACCAAAATAAATAAATAAATAAGTAAATAAATAAATAAATAAATAAAATAAACTTCCAGAGCTGAGCATGATGGCACATGTTTGTAATCCCAGCATTTGGGAGGCTGAGAAAGGAGGATTGTGGTTCTTGGACAGCTTCAGCTACTTAGTGAGACCCTTTGCAACACAGTGAGACCCTGTTTCAAAATAAAGAATAAAAAATAGGGCTGGGGGTGTAGCTTGGAGGTAGAATGCTCCTGGGTTCAATTCCTCGTACCACAAAAATAAAATATAATAAACTTTCATATTTCTGTATCCTTTGTTAACCCTTGGACTTCATTCGTCCATTGGACAAGAACTCTAAAGGAGGGTTTAGGGTTCATATATACATTTTGAAGCATTTATGTTCTATGTGATAAATACATATCCATTTTTTATTTGTCAATTAAAAAAGAAAAGCCAGGTATGGTGGCTTACACCTATAATTTCAATACTTGGGAGGCTGAGACAGGAGGATCACAGGTTCAAGGTCAGCCTCTGCAACTTAGTGAGATCCTGTTTTACAATTTAAAAAAAGTAATTATGAAGGTAGGGCTTGGGAAAAGTTGCTTAAAAACATGTGTTGAAGGCATGAACATATAGGACTAAGTTAGAACTAAACTGTGTTATTTTCAAACCTTGGCTACTGAGTAATAACAGAACTGTTGCTGCAGAACTGCTCCTAGGGGTCCCGAGGCCTGATATGAACTCGGCCTCAGGGTACCCTCCTTTGAGAAACGGCCTCAGAACACAGCTGGGACTTCGCTGATGAACTTGGAGCAGCACAGAGGGCTCTGCACTTTACCAGTGAGCACCTGCTGAAGCCTTACCGAGCCCCACCTCTCTTCTATATGGACCAAGACCCCATCGTGTACCAAGACAATGCCTTCTACTCCCAGCTCCTGGGAAGGAAAGTGAAAGGAGCATTCTGCGTCATTAAGACACTGACCAGCTTTGAGATTTCGCTTTCTAATCTGAAGGCAAACACCATGAAATCTATGCTTCTGGGATGGGACTTGACTCTTGAGCATTAAAAAAAAAATTCCTCATATGTTTTAGTTATTTTTAGGAAAAGATTAGGTTTAGCTTTGAGCTGTCTATAATGTTACCTAGAAATTCAACTCAGTATTGTTCTGAAAAACCCAAGTGTAGAGCCATATGAACCTCTTAAGCAGTTTTGAAAAGTATAGAGCAAAGCACACATTTTCTTTTCCTTGAAAGGATGGATTCTTATTATAGACATTAGAATTACAAAACCTGTCAGAAGCAATAATGTTCTTTGAACTGCTACTGCTACTAGATTTGAATATATACGAATAGCAGTCTTAATATTTTTAAACAACTTTATTGAGGTATAATTTACTTAGTATAACATTCTTGGCTTTAAGTATATAGATCTTTTTTTGTAATGTTATTATACAATAGTCACAAGAACTATTTTGACTTCATAGTAAAACTTTACATAATAATTAATTCAGAAGATATTTTTATTATGTTAACAAAACTCCCAAACTGGTCAAAATTTTTATAACAAATTCTTTTTAGAATCCTGTAAGATTTGTCAGATGCACTCTTCTGCATTATTGCTCAAGCCTATTTGTTATTCAAATGAAGGCTTTCAAGTTTGTCTCTGAGACAGGCTTTTAACCCACACCCTGGTTTCTGAAATTCCCCTGGGTGTGTGTGATGAGGCAACATGGCTCCAATCTGCAGAGACAGAAAATTCCAACTGAAGATAACTTCAAAGTTGTTTTTAAAAATAAAGATACAACAAATGACGCCCAGTGGGTAAGGAACCGCCTCAGCACTTTGTCACCTTATGTAAATCATTAGCCCTTGCTAAGTTCCTGTGCATCCTGGGTGGTACCTTGACCCAGGAACTGGACAATCCGGCTTCAGTTCTGCTGGATGCTGTCCTGCATCCTTTGGCTTCAGCCACAGTCCCTAGGGTTAATTTTTTTTTCATCTATTAAATTAGAACTAGAATACCAGCCTTGACTAATTTAGAAAATTAACATGAGGATCAATACATGTAAGAAAGTGTTTTATTAATCACAAAGTGCTGTGCGATTGCAAGGAATTACTTTAATTATCCCAATCCAAGAACATTTCTATATTAATCAAAATAATTTCAAATGGCTCTAAGTATTTATACTTTGTGCTATATATCCTAAGATAAATGCATATGGCTTTTATTTTATTTTATTTTATTGGTGAGTGAGGATGGAACCCAGAGGCATTCTACATCCGAGCTACACCTCCTGCCCATTTTTTTTTTATTCTTTATTTGAAACAGGGTCTCACTAAGTTGCGGAGGGCCTCACTACGTAGCTGAGGCTATCTGCGAACCTCAATCTTCCTGTCTCAGCCTCCCGAATGCTGGGATTACAAGCGTGCTCCACCGCCCGACTGCATATAGCTTTTAAATTCAAACAGGCCCCTTAAGGAATAATGAGAAATTGGAATGAACTCCCTACTCCTGCCTTTGAGTTTATGTGCATAATACCACTTCTTCAGGTCCCTGATTATTATCCCATTTTTTATTATCTATTTATTACCTGTTAGGAATTAGCAAAAATACCTAGTAGTATCAACTGAAGAATAGCCCATTGCTTCAGATAAAGTGAGGTGATTTGTGCTTCTGAATTATATAGAGAGTGCAGAAGTCTAAAAGCAAACTAAAAGTTCCATTAAAATTTTTAGGAGCCAGGCTGGACGTGGTGGCGCACACTTGTAATCCCAGCATTTGGGAGGCTGAGACAGGTGGATCACGGTTCATGGACAGCCTCAGCTACTTAGTGAGGCCCTTTGCAACTCAGTGAGACCCTGTTTCAAAATAAAGAATAAAAAACAGGGGTGTAGCTCAGAGGTAGAATGCCCTTGGGTTCCATTCCCAGTACTGCAAAAAGAAAAAAAAAAAATTAGAGAAGAAGCCAGGCGTGGTGGTGTACGTTTGTGATCCCAGTACTTGAGAGGCTGAGACAGGAGGGTTGCAGTTTTGTGGAAAGCCTCAGCTACATAGTGAGGCAACTTAGTGAGACCTTGTTTCAAAATAAAGAATAAAAATAGAGCTGGGGTGTAGCTTGTAATTTTCTTGTATATATATGTGTATATATATACACATATATATACACACAAGATATATACTAATACACACATACACATACACACACACACATATATATATATATACATATACATATGTATGTGTGTATATATATATATATGGAGAGAGAGACAGAGAGAGAGAGAGACAGAGAGAGAAATAAAGGTACCATCATAATGATAAAGCTAATGCCAAAGGATTTTGCTCCCTGGGCATCCTCACTACAGGTTTTCTACCTAGTACTTCTGTGAACTTGGTCAAATTATGCATTTTTTGTGGTACAGGGAATGGAACCCAGGGGCTTTCTACCTCTGGGATACACTCCCTAGACTTATTTTTTATATTTTATTTGGAAACAGAGTTTCACTAAGTTTCTGAGAGTTTCACTAATTACCTGAGGCTGGCTTCGAACCTGCAGGATCCTTCTGTCTTAGGTTCCCAAGTATTAGGATGACAAGTGTGTGTCACCATGCCCAGCTTATGTGTGTTTTTCTTCTAAAATGTCACTGTGATTAGATTTTCTTTTGATCATTTTCTCTTTTCTTTTCTTTCTTTTTTTTTTTTTTTTTGGTACTGGGGATAGAACTCAGGTACATTCTACCTCCAAGCTACGCCTCCAGTCCTATTATTTATTCTTTATTTTGGAAACAGGATCTCACTGAGTTGCGAAGGGCCTCACTAAGTAGCTGAGGCTGTCCGCAAACCACTGTGATTAGATTTTCTTTTGATCATTTTCTCTTTTCTTTTCTCTCTCTCTTTTTTTTTTTTTCCGGTACTGGGGATAGAACTCAGGTGCATTCTACCTCCAAGCTACGCCTCCAGTCCTATTATTTATTCTTTATTTTGGAAACAGGATCTCACTGAGTTGCGAAGGGCCTCACCAAGTAGCTGAGGCTGTCTGCAAACCACGATCCTCCTGTCTCAGCCTCCCAAATTTTAGGTTTACAACTGTGTGCTACCATGCCCAGCTTCTTTTGATCATTTTCTAGTGAGAAAGCAAAAGTAACTGTTCAGGGAGAACAAGAGTTTCACTTGATCGCTTTTTAAGTATGCCCATTCCCACTGCTATGTTCTGGGGACAGCCTCCTTCCTCAACCGCTTTTCCATGAGCTGCTAGAGTTCCTAGCGCATCAGATCCTCTGATGTGTCCTGTGGGAAACATTTTGACAAATCACAATTTAAGTTGTGTTATATATGTAAGCAATATGAGAAAAAAATCTTTTTTTGTACTGGAAATTGAACCCAGGGCCATTCTACCCCTGAGCTACACCGCGATCCCTCTTTTTAATTTTTCATTTTGAAGCAGGGTCTTGCCGAGTTGCTGAGTCTAGCCTTGAACCTGATTCTCCTTTCTCAGCCTTTCAAATACTGGGATTAAAGGCATGCATCCTCGTGCCTGGAGATATGGAAATTTATAAATAGTTACGGTGTTCGAGACAGTGCACTTACTTTCTTTTTCTTAGCACATTTCCAGAGCCCTTCATAGCTACTGTTGCATACAGCAGGTGTTCAACCCAAGAGGTTAATCATGACACATTACTTTTTCCCTTCCTTCCTCAATTTCGGATTTCATACTAAAGTCACCCAGAAGTCAAATCGTGTAGCTTTACTCTTACCCACCAAGAGAAGGCCTTTCCTAAAGGAGCTCAGACAAAATTATGAAAACAATTCCCGAATGTAGACTTTTTATGATTAACATTTGTGTCCACTACCTTGCTACTATAATTAAGGCTCTATTTCCTGTGGTGTGCGGAGCAAGAGATGGCGACTCATTTTTTGCTGTTGAATGATATGTTGAGAAGACAACATTCTTGTTCTGCTGATTCTACCTCTAGTGGCCTTTATCTTCTCTCCAATCATCTAGCAAATCCACAGGGAAACATCTTAAATAAGAACTAGGTTTGTGTTTCTGGGTTGTGTAAGGACAGTACCTGCAGAAGGCAAATTCACTGGCTGTTTTTTTTTCTCCTCTTAATGTCATACTTACTAAGCAGTAGATCCACTCTCTATGCACGTCCCGCCATGGCCACATTCCATGAAGCTACAAGGAGAAGCATCGCACTGGCCCACACTGCGGCCAGCATTTGGGTGGCCCTCAGGATCTCCCACGCTTCTGAAATGGGCATCTTTTTCAGTGAGAACTTTAACAATAAAAACACAACCTTGGAGAAAGGAAGAAATGCTCCAAATTAACAAAAGAAGAAATAGATGATGCAGGAGACAATTTTTTTTTATTTTTGAAGTTTTCAAAATAAAGTAACACATATCCATTTAAAAATAATATAGAACACAAAAGCAGAGAGAAAAATAAAAAATTATTCATAGCAGTATCGCTGCAGAGAAGATAACTATTAACATTTTGGCTTGTGCATGTGTATTTTTCTTATGCGTAGTTGTATTTTTTAAAACAAAATGGAATGCTGCATTAAACTATATGATATTCTATACCAAAAATTGAACATCATAAGTACTATTAACTCTTTTCTTGTAGCATTAACTATTTTTACATGATGGCATAATGTTATATCATAATATAGTCAATTAACCTTCAATTACTGGACAATTGACTCACATATTTTGCTGTTAGAAATTAAGCTCTCTAGGCCGGGCGTGGTGGTGCACGCTTGTAATCCCCGCACTTGGGAGGCGGAGACAGGAGGATTGCACAGGTTTGAAGCCAGCCGTGCTGGCGTAAGAGACCCTGTTTCCAAAAATAAAATAGGTCTGGGAGTGTAGCCTGGAGGTACAAGGGCTTCCAGGAACCCCAGTACCACCACCACCAAAAAAAAAAAAAAAAAAAAAAATTAAGCTCTCTAGAGTACTGTAGGGTTATTATAGATAATGATAATGTGCAGAATGTGTTTTTTAAAAGGAAAGGTAGAAAAAGGATTTTGAAGCTGGGCTTGGTGGTGCATGGCTGTAATCCCAGTTGTTGAGAGGCTAAAATAGGAGGATTGAAGGTTCAAGGTTAGTGTGTGGTAACTCAGTGAGACCCTATCTCAAAAAATAAAAAGGGCTGAGGTTGTGGCTCAGAGGTAAAACATCTCTGGGTTCCATCCTCAGTGTCTGTCTGTCTGTCTCTTCCCTGTCTCTTATTCTCTCTCTCTCTCTCTCTCTCTCTCTCTCTCTCTCTCTCCATACACACACACACACACACACACACACACACACACACGGATTTTGAATGTTTTCACTATAAAGAAATAGTGTTTGAGGAGATTGTTAGGCTTACTCTGATTTGAACATTATACAATCTGCTCATTCATCAAAACAGCCCATGGTACTCTGTAAACATATACACTTTTAATATATGTTAAACTTTATAAATGAGATAAAAAGAAAACTCTAATGAATATTTGAATGTATAACTGCATATTTTATAATAAATTTTTAGTAGATTTATTAGGGCCAGTGCTGAGAGTATAGTGGCACAAGCCTTTAATCCCAGTATTTGGGAGGCTGGGACAAGAGTATCACAGGTTTGCGGCCAGCTTCAGGAACTTAGTGAGGCCCTCAGCAACTTAGTAAGACCCTATTTCAAAATAAAATAGGGCTGGGAGTGCAGTTCAGAGTAGAAAGCCCCTAGGTTAAAAAAAATTATTAGTAGGGCAGAGAATATGGATGTTTTAAAGTGCCTAAAGTGTCCACCATAGATATTTTTGTCTATTGCCCCCAGGAGACTGTACTACCTGTTTTACAAGTACTACCTTACAAGGAATTGTCATTCTGTTTCACTTTATAGGTGATAAATAATAAAGTTCGGACTTCCGGGAAGATGGCGGTGGAGAAAAGCGGGGCTTACGAGCCCCGCTAACAACCAATCTCTATTACCACAAAATCAGCGCCTTTCATAGCCAGAAAACACCATCAGCAGAGAAACAAAAAATGTAATTACAAGGGACAGAGAAAAGGACTGGAAAAACGAGACACCAGAAAGAAACCAGACCGCAGTGCTGCAGCTGGAGCCACAGCGCGGAGCGGCGGGCGCCATCTTCCCTTGCAGCATCAGGCCCCAGAGAGGAGGAGGACTCAGAACAGAGCTCAGAGCCACAGAGGAGATATGCCGGCCTCATGCCTGAGGACACAGCAGCAGCGCCTTATTGCCGGCGGCAGCAGTGAGTTCACCGGACAGCTCCAGACCAAAGCACTCAACAGCCCACCAGGCTCCAGAGAGGAGCGGCAGTGAGCCGAGGTGAGCCGCTGTGGATCAGCTGGGAGGAATTCGGCAGAATTCTCGGCGTAGGGAGCATCTAAAGCTCCCAGTGGCTGGGCTCATCACACCCTGCAGGGACTCAGAGCAGAGCTCAAAAACAGAGAAGAAATAGGCCAGCCTCACTGCCGAGGGCGTGACAGCAGCGCCATATTGCCACCAGCGGCAGAAGCAGTGAATTCACCGAGTCCACTAAAGCTCCATCTGTGCACTCAACAACAGTGAGTCAAATTGTGGCCCCTAGAGGAGAAATCCCAGTACTGTACTCCCAGGGACTTGACCCTGTGGGGGAGTTGCAGTGGCAGAGATATCACACCATAGGAGAATGACCAACCTGGCACCCCCCATGGTCTAAAGCAGCCTTGATTGACTCCCTGGGTCTGAGACTTTGCGATACAACCCAGTAAAGGAGTAGTGGGGACCGAGATACCACAGACTCGAGATCCAGAGCACTTTAAGTGAAGTCGTAGTGACCAAGGGAAGAACCCAGAGAAGGCACAAACTTCCTAAATCATAGGAAAGAGGAATAACAATGGAACAATGAATGCCCACAACCCCACAACATCAGAACTTGATAAAACAGAAATTCAGAGATTTCTAGAAGATAAAATCAGGAAAATAACTGTAGAAATAATAGAGGTGTTTCTAAAAGAATTCAGAGAGAGCCAAAAAGAGATAAAGGATGCAATTAATGAAGTAAAGGCCTCAATTCAAAGTACAAACAACCGATTAGACCACATGGAGAATAGAATCTCGCTCTTAGAAGATGATCATTCAAAAAATGAATGCATAGTTTCTAATTTAGAAAAAAAAAAATCCGACAGCAGGAATCTGACATTGAAGAAATATGGGCCCATTTTAAGAGAGCTAACCTAAGAATAATCGAAATAGAGGAGGGAAAAGAAGGTGAAACCAAAGGGATCAACAATCTCTTCAAGAAAGTAATAGCAGAAAATTTTCCAAACATAGAGCAAGAGGTTGATACACAGGTCCAGGAAACTTATAGAACTTACTTTAGACAGGATCGGAGAAGAGGATCCCCACGCCACATAATTGTCAAAATGACCAATGTGGAAGTCAAGCAGAGAATCTTAAAGGCAACAAAAGCAAAGGGCCAAGTGACATTCAGAGGCAAACCAATTAGAATCACTCCAGACTTCCCAAACCAAGGCATGAGAGCCAGAAGGGCTTGGAGTAACATATTCCAAACTCTGAAAGAAAACAACTTCCAGCCAAAAATTTCCTACCCAGAAAAACTTTCTCTCAAAATAGGTGGGGAAATAAGAAGCTTCCACAACAAACAGAAACTGAAGGAATTTATGTCTTCAAAACCAGTGCTAGAGAAAATACTCAAAGAGATTAACTTCAAAGAAGAAATAGGTAACACATACCAGAACCAGAGAAACAAGATTTTCCATCCAACACACAACTAAGATTGGTTATCTGTGGAGATTCATTATTTATGTTAGTCTTTTACCTATCTCTAAATTGTATTGTTTGCTTTGATTATTGTTAATTTTTAGAATTTCTAGTTGGAATATTAATATATCTTCAGATATAGCATTTGGAAATATTTTTATCCCATTCTATCAGTAACTTTTAACTCTGTTTACATTGTCTTTGGATATACAATTTTTTTTTTATTTTTTAGGGAGTTTGTATACCCTTTTGTTGCCTGTGCCATTGAAATCATATCCAAGAAATCACTGCCAATTTCAATGTTGTGAGGTTTTATGACCCAGATTTTCTTCTAAAGGTTTATAGTCTTAAGATTTATATTTAGGTCTTTTATCTATTTTGAGTTAATATTTGTATATAGGATTAGTTAAGGGTCCAGTTTTATTCTTTTCCATGTAATTATTATTTTTCAACAATATTTAGTTAAAAGATTATTATTTCCACCACCAAATGTTCGTGGAAACCTTGTCAAAAATAACTTGACAATATATGGAAGAATTTAGCTCTAGGCTTTTATTTAACTCCAATGGTTTATATATCTGCCTTTATAACAGTACTACACTGTTTCAATTATTGTAGCTTTATATGGTTTGAAATCAGAAAATATACATCTTCTAGCTTTGTTCTTTTTCGTGATCGTTTTGGGTATCTAGAGGATAGATTTTTTTCTGAAAAATAAATAAATAAATGTATGATAGTTTCACCTAAAAAAAAAAGAAGAAAAAATATTGTCTGGTAAGAAAGAAAGCAAAAAGAAATATTGAAATTTTATCTTTAAGTCATCAAAAGCTTGGTATCAGACAAATGAAACTGTTATGTGAAATTATCATTGTTAATTTTGGATAAATTGCTATAATACTAGATGTCAACCACTAAGCCAAGCATGGGAAGGAGGGATGGGGAGGGAATGGGATGGGGATTGATTGAGTAGGGGCTAACTGGACGATGTGTGCATGTATGTCTACAAGAGTATTTTTTTTTTATCCCATTATGGTGTATGAATACAGTGTACCAATAAAAAAAATCCAAAAAAATAAAATAAAAAAATAAAGTTCTCTTTTGCTCTTGTTAAGTGGGATTAAAAATCTCAAATGATTTATTGGTCATTTTTAATTTTTTTCCTTTCTTTTTTTTATTAGGTACTGTTTTTCTCTATCCATCATTTAAAACACTTATTTAAAAAGAACATATTAACTATTTGTGATGTACTCTTTTGTAAATATTTGCCACTTAACTTTTCTTATGATGATTTTATTTACATAGAGAATTTTTTTTTTTACAGGTCTGGGGATGAAACCCAGGGGCATTCTACCTCCAAGCTACACCCCTGACCACTTTTTAAATTATTCTTTATTTTGAAACAGGGTCTCACTAAGTTACGGAGGGCCTTACTAAGTAGCTGAGGCTGTCCTTGAACCATGTTCCTCCTGTCTCAGCCTCCAGAATGCTGGGATTACAAGGGTGTGCCACCACGCCCAGTGAGAAGTTTTTAATATTTATACTGTCACATTTATCTTCTGTTCTTTCAGAAATTTTTTCCTTTGCTTATATTGTTAGGGAGGAATTTTCCACCCCAACATTAGATAAAAATAAGCAGAAAGGGCAGGTCAATGAAAAATTTGAAGTGGAAGAATTTGGAATCTCAAATGTATTGTAATTTTCCTCATGCTCTTCAGCACTTAGAAGTTTACAACATTCTTTCAAATCAATGAACATATCATTAAAAAATAAGGCCTTTAAAATGATAAAGGAAAAGTTACATAGAATGTTATTTCCAAAACATTTTTACAAGTGAAAAGTGCAGAATAACTTCCCAAGGTGAATTTAAAAACTGAGTTTATATAGCTGGGCATGGTGGCTCACACTTGTAATCTCAGCATTTGGGAGGCTGAGACAGGAGGGTTGTGATTCCAGGACAGCCTCAGCTACTTAGTGAGGCCCTTTGCAACTCAGAGAGACCCTGTTTCAAAATAAAAAATAAAAAAAAATAGGGCTGGAGTGCCTCTCAGAGGTAGGCACCCCTGGGTTCCATCCACAGTACCGAAAAAAAAAAAAAAAAAAAAAAAAAGAGTTCATACACCACATTTTTTTTATCCAGTCTTCAGTTCTTGGACACATGGGTGGGTTCCATAACTTGATTATTGTGAATTGTGCTGCTATAAACATGGACACACATATACTGCCATAGTTGTCTTTAATTCTTTAGAAGAGATACTGAGTAGTGGTGTACCTGAGCCATGCGGTGATTCCATTCCTAGTTTTGTGAGAAACCTACAAAGTGATCTCCATAATGGTTGTACTAATTTACAATTCTACCCACAGTGTATAGGAGTTCCTATTTCCCCACATACTTACCAGCATTTGTTATTATATGTATTCATGATGATTGTCATTCTATGTGGTATATAGACACAATGGAATTCTACTCAACCACAAAGAGGAAAAAAATTATGGTATTTGCAGGAAAATAGATGGAACTGGAGAATATTATGCTAAGTGAGATTAGTCAGTCTCAGAAAGCCAAGGATCATTTTTTTTTATTATTTGTGGAAGCTAGTGAGAGAGAAAATAGAGAACAAAAGGGGCTTAAGTAGTACACAGAGAGATGTGTACAGTCGTTGTTGGAGGTCAGGGGAGGAAGTTAGGAAGGAGAACAGAAAGGACTGAAGAAGAAAACAGTTCAAATAATACTATGGCAATATGTGAAGATATTACGACCAATCTCACTAACTCGTGTGGGAAGGGAAAGGGGGGAGTGGGATGAGATATGGAGGTAAATACATAAAGAACTTGTGCATGAATGTTTTTGTCACATTGAACATCGCTATGATACTTAATTTCAATGCAATTATAAAATCATTAAAAGAAAATGTGAATAAAATTTTGTTCAGTTTTGGAGGGTCAAGAATTGACTTTGCCAACTTAGTTTTCTCTAGAATTTTGACCTAAAAGAACCATTCTCAACTTGCACCAAAATTTTTTCATCATGAGATAGCAGTGACTGTCTTTAGGTTTAAGCTTTTTTGTGTGTGATTTTTTTTGTGTGTTAAATATTAAAACACACACTCCACTATAATACCATATGACTGGAGAAATGAATGAATGATATTTGTTTTATGCAGAATAAACAAGTAGATCAACCCACAAAGCAGAGCTTCCCATGCCTTTTGCAGAGTAAAATGTACTTTGCAAAAATTACAAATTTAGGATGGAGCCGGGTGGGTCTAGTTTCAACTACAATCTCTGCCACATAATGTCTAGGTACTTTGGAGTCTTTCTACTTGTAAAGTGGGACAAAAAAATACTCTATGGGTTAAGAGGAATAAATAAAAAAATTCCCAAAATGGTCTAGTATATTACCTGAAAATTAGTAGGTTTGCACTCTACAATCCCACTCCACCCTCTATCACAGTCTTAGAAATTTTCTATTTCCTTTGTAAAATTGGAGATTTTTTTTTAGAAAAACTATGGGATCATACTACTAGGTCTTTGTAATTTTGATGATTATACACTGAAAAGCACTTTGTAAATTTACCATAATATATATTGTTTGAAAGTGTTCATTTCAAGCCATTTCTCTTTTGTATGAATAAATGAAATTCTTTTGTTATGAGACAAAGTTAAAGTAGGTTCTTGCCTAAAAATGTGGCAATACCATATTTAGAAAAAGTGTAATCAATATAAAGAGAGAAATGTATTCATTTTACAGAGATTCATGACAATAAATATATTATGCAGTTTAAAGACATTCACAGTGATTATAGTGAAAGATATTTGTGAAGTATATATTACATAGTTCTCTCCCTATTAATACAGTAGGTAAAAACTAATCTCCTTAGCATAGCAGCATGGAACTGGAATTTAATATATATTGCATGTATCCTACGTGCTTTATTATAAAAACCATTTATTATAATAAAGGCTTTGGAACCATGAGCGTGTGCATAGTGGGAAGTAACACTGTCTAGGTACCAAATAAACAATAGCTTTTTTCTTGTTGTTGTTGGTGGTACTGGGGTTCCTGGAAGCCCTTCTACCTCAGGGCTACACTCCCAGACCTATTTTATACTTTATTTATTTATTTATTTATTTATTTATTTATTTATTTATTTATTTAGGTGGTACTGGGGTTCCTGGAAGCCCTTCTATCTCTGGGCTACACTCCCAGACCTATTTTTACATTTTTATTTGGAAACAGGGTCTCCTAAGCCAGCGTGCGCAGCTGGCTTCGAACCTGCGCGATCCTCCTGTCTCTGCCTCCCAAGCGCGGGGATTACAAGCGTGCGCCACCACGCCCGGCCCTATTTTATACTTTAAAGGGTCTCTTAAGCCAGCGCGGCTGGCTTCGAACTTGCGCGATCCTCCTGTCTCTGCCTCCCAAGCGCAGGGATTACAAGCATTTGCCACCACGCCCGGTCAATAGCTTTTTTTTTGGTGGTGATAGGGGGGATAGCAAGAAGGTTTATTAATTATTTCTGCTAACTCATTACTTTTACCTATTTGGACTTTTGTTTGAAAAACCTCATGAAGTTTTTTAAAAAGAGAGGAAAATGTTGAACTAGCAAGAAACTATTTTGACTTGTTGATTATTTTTAGAATAGAATAATCTTTTTATTACATTAATGTTAATGAGTCTGAATCGAACTCATTTAATAATTTAATATTCATTTATTTATTCATTTAATAATGAATGTTTAATAGTCTCGATATCAGTGAGCACTAGTTGCTGTAATACTGGGAGTTGGTTTCTTTATGTAACGTTCATGGAGTGGCCAGGGTTGGAATTGGGTGGGGGGTGTTGGAATGGAGAACTATGCAGAAGTTGTTCATGGGCAAGATTGTAGAGCACAAGTATCACACCTGCTGGCATCTCACTGGCTGGAACTCGGTCATATGGCTACTTGTTCTCTCTCCACTAATTCACCCTCAAAATGATGTAGAAGTGCTGTATCCTATTTTATAGACGGGTAATAAATTTTTGTAAGTGGTAGAGCTAGATATAGACTCTGAACATTGTGTTCCAGAGTTCATGCTTTAATCAAATCTATCCTCTTCCATCTTCTCACACAGAGGAATTGTCTAGTCCAAAGTATGCATACAGGCTTTTGACTAGGAATAAATGGCATCCAGTTTTGATCGCCACCTACAGGATTCCTGCTTCACCCAGTAGAAGTCATATGTTCACACTCATAAGCTAAACATCTCTTCCCTGAATACAGTGTTTAAATGCGTCGTTGATTTGTTAGGCTGCCCAATTCCTTTCCTTTATCTCTCACTATGAGAGAACTGTTGAACTCTCTGTTATACTTAGTATAGCACCACATTGTGCTTCAAACTAATCTCTTAGACACTCTTCTGAGAATCAGTACTGATGAAATATTCCAAGATAAACTTTACTTTTTTATAATTTGGTGCACTGTAATTTTACATCATATTTGGGGTACAGAGTGTTAGAAAAATCCATGCACACGGCTCTTGATGCCCTTCCCACTGGGTCCCCTCCTCCCTCCTCCTCCCTGTGCATGCTTTGAGATTGGAATTGGTAATTCTGAATCCATTTATAGGATTATTTCACCTGTTACATTCTTTATGCCTTCATCTCCCTCCTCCCAACTTTAATCCCTCTCAGTCACTCTCCTGGAGTCTCTGCTCATCTGTCTGATGTTGTCCTTATTTCCAAATATCTTTCTAGCTTCTTCATATAAATGAAAACATATATCTACTCTTTGAGACTGGCTATATTTGCTTAGTATAATATTCTCGAGTGTCATCCATTTTCCTGCAGAGGACTGGAGTGCTCCAAAGCTGCCCAGTGGTGGCATCTGTCAACTGGGATGTGCCTCGTAGCGTCCTGTCCCTGACCTGACGGAGTGGGTGAGTGGCTGAGGACAGTGGATGAGTAGCCCTGTGACCAAGCACTCACTACCATGAAGATAATTTTCAAGTGAATTACAGTCACAGTTCAAAGCTTATTTTTATTTCGTAACTCTACTTATAAATAAGTGTTATAGCGAAGGCTTGAGCCAGCCTCCCTTCCCTTCCTTCCTTCGTCTTTCCCTTACTATCTTCCTTCCTTCCCTCCTTCCTTCCTTCTTGTGGTCGTACTGGAGATTGGACCTAGGAGCGATCTACTTCTGAGCTATACTCCCAGACCTGTTTTATTTATTTTGAAACAGGGTCTTGCTAAGTTGCTGAGGCTGTCCTCGAACCTGTGATCATCCTGTTTCAGATTCTCAAGTACTAGGATTGAAGGTATGCACCATCACTCCCGCCTCTTATGTTTCTTTTTGGAGCACACAGGGAGCGAGACTATGGCATGCACTTGCTTGCCCAAGCACAACATTCCCTAAAAGTCCTCTTGGCCTGGAGTAGGCTCTGTAGGACACATCATATTGGTATGAATAGTTTGTCTCTTACCTTTTATACTAAGTACACTCCAAAATTAAATGGAGTTTCAATTTTTTTTTTTTTTTGATGGTACTGGGGTTCCCGGAAGCCCTTCTACCTCCGGGCTACACTCCCAGACCTATTTTATACTTTTTTATTTTTGGAAACAGGGTCTCTTAGCCAGCGTGGCTGACTTCGAACCTGCGTGATCCTCCTGTCTCTGCCTCCCAAGCGCGGGGATTACAAGTGTGCGCCACCACACCCGGCAGGAGTTTCAATTTTTACCCTAACCTGAGGTCTAGCCTGCTCTGCCTACATTAAAAGCATCCTAAGTAAGACATTATTCACATTCCTGGTTTCCCATAGCATGCTCTGCATTTTCTTTTTCTCCATAGAATTTCTCACACTATACTATTATATAATTTACTTATTTATGATATTTAATACTTTTTGTTCCCTTCTCTATCCAAATAGAATGTACACTCATGGGTGCAGGTATCTTTGTTTTGTTCATTAAAAAATCTTGAAGCCAGGCGTGGTGGTGCACGATTGTAATCCCCGCGCTTGGGAGGCTGAGACAGGAGGATCGCACAGGTTTGAAGCCAGCCTCAGCTACTCAGTGAGGCTCTCAGCAACTTAGTGAGACACTGTTTCCAAATAAAATATAAAATAGGTCTGGGAGTATAACCCGGAAGTAGACAGCCCCTAGGTTCCACCCCCAGTACCACAAAAAACATTTTTCTTTGAACACTTAGCAAACATGTAGAAAATGATCACTAAATTATAAATAAGTGCTTTTTGGGGTTATTCAACCTTGAGGGGTCTTATCTCTCTGAACTATACCCCTAACTGTTTTTACTTTTTATTTTGAAACAGGTCTAAGTTGCTGAGGCTGGCCTCAAACCTGTGATCCTCCTGTCAGTGCCCAAGAACTGGGATGATAGGCATGTGTCACGATGCCTGATTTAAATATATGCTTTGGATAAAACCTTGATTAAGTCTGACTAGAAAGCAATTCACACAGTGGGTTGGGAACTAGAAGAAAACTCTTTAAAAGCTTTTACTTTTCTCAAAACTTGAAACAAGTAGCTGTGGTAGAAAAATCACCTGTGCCTTACCTTGAAAACCGTTTTTGAAATTGGCTCCTTTTGGTAAAAGTTCTGGAGTATATTCACTGTAGCCACCTACATAAAACTCACTGAAGACATTGAGACCAACCAGTCTTCCTGGGGAGATGACAGACTTATTTTTCTGATCATCCACCTTCAAAAGGAAAAACAATTCAAAACCCATTTAAAAAAAGCATTAATTCTTCAGGACAACATTATGTTAAGTGAGATTAGCCAATCACAGAAAGTGAAGAGTCATATGTCTCTAATATGCAAAAGCTAGGGAGTAACCGAGATACCAGAGGGACTCCAGATAATGGAGGAGAAACCTCGGGAGCCAGGGAGGCGGTCTAAGGGAAGGGGAGGAGGAAGATTGAGGTTCATTAGTGGAAATCACTGCCATCCACTATGTGTATAAATGTGAATATAGCAATGTCAATCTCTGTACTCTGTATTGTGAAGGGGAGAAATGGAGAGGCTGTGGGGCACCAAGTGCTTTGTGCATGCTCGCCATTGTCAACATGATCTACATTATGATATCAGAATATAATGCACCAGTAAAAGCACATTTCTTAAAACAGGCATTAATTCCCTAGGGTGAACTGTTAAGCTACTCTTTTGTTATTTTCCATTAACCTGCAATGAACAATTTATAAAGACGAAAACACATGAAACCAACCAATTCTGTTTCTCTGCTGGTGACTGTTAACACAAATATATTAATGTAGCGGTTATGATTCTGAATTTCCATTAAAATTACAGTTCTTCAAAGATGCTGGCATCCTGCTGATACCCCACCATCTATCCTTGCCTTCTTCCCTTCTCCCCTACACATTCTCAACATAGCCACCAGAGTCATTTGTCCACAAAGAGGAATCAACTGTGGAACCCAACCCACATTTAAAGCATCTTTCTACAGCTCTTTGGATACAAATCTAAACTTCCAAGCATGACATCTAAGTCCTTTGATAATATAGACCTTGTCTACTTGAACCACATCTCTTGGTCTCCAATCCCCTTACCTGAAAACCACACCAAATGACTCACATTCCTTACACCCCGCACTGGCCACTATCTTTCCTAGTTCCTATTTATTCAAAACTATATTCAAACATCACCTATTTTTTGTTTTGTGGGGTGGAACTAGGGCTTGAACCCAGGGGCGTTCTACCTCTAAGCTACATTCCCAGCCCTTTTAATTTTTTTGTTTTGAAACGGGGTCTTGCTAGTTTGCTGAGGGTCTTGTATTGCTGAGGCTGTCCTTGAACCTGCAATACTCCTGTTTCAGCCTCCCAAATACTCAGATTACAGGTGTGACTCACCACACTTGGCTAAGCATCACCTTTTGTGGACAGCAATTCCTTAACCTCTACTCTCACCCCGGTTAGCGATCCCTCTCACGCCACTTGACCTGGTCCTCTCTGCTACTCTGCTGGGCGCACTGGCCTGTGAGCTCAGGGGCGAAGGCACCCCGCCCTGCTTGTTTCTACCTTTCTGCTTAGACTCAGCAATGTCCCGGTGCTCAGTAAGTCTGTGGGCTGGATGGAGGGAGGGCTCCGTACCTTCAGCCAGCCCACCCGGAGGAGTCTCCCCAGTTGCACAGTGTGGGTCTTGAGGCTCAGGTTGAGGGGCTCACTCCTGACACTTGCTATGCCAGATCCCAGGTTGTAACTGTAAACCACACGGCCGTCGCGGAGGCCCACTGCCAGGAAGTCGTCACCATCCAGTCCTGGAAGGAGAGGACACAGAGAGAACGCTCCCTGAGAGGAAACCCGAGTGCCCTCTGTAATGGTGTGAGATGGAGCCACAGGTTCCTGTTCTTAGCTACTTTAGAAGAGAATAGCTAGAACTATGCTGCGAGCTTAAGAAATTTTTATTATTACAAAGGTAGAAAGAAGGGACAGAATATTATAAAGCATTACATCAGACAGTGACATAGTGGAGTGCCTTGAAAATAAGACACAAGTGTTTGGATACAGAACAGTTTTTATAAAGGCACTGGGGATTGAACCCAGGAGTAGTCTATCCCTAAATTGCACCCCCCCCAGCCCTTTAACTTTTTTTTTTTTTTTAATTTGAAGCTAGGCGTGGTGGCACACACTTGTAATCCCAGTATTTTGGAGGCCGAGTCAGGAGGATTGAAGGTTCTTGACCAGCCTCAGCCTACTTACTGAGGCCTCCATAATTTAGTGAGACCCTGTTTCAAAATAAAGGATAAAAAAGGGCTGTGGGCATAGTTTGGAAGAAGAATGCCCCTGGGTTCAATCCCTAGTACTCACCCATCAAAATGAATAAATAAATAAATAAATAAATAAATAAATAAATAAATTTTTAGAGGTGGAAGTTTATTTTTTTCTCAAGCATTTTATTTTATTTTTTTAATTTTTATTTTTATAAGTGGAACATATTGAGAGTGGTATACATTTACATTGTACTTCATGAGGGGGAAGGGCATAAATAAAATTTTTGAAACTGGGTCTTGCTAAGTTGCTGAGGCTGGCCTTGCACTTTTTTTCTTCCTGTCTCATCCTCCCAAGCACTGGGATTCTAGGCATGCACCACAGCGCCAAGCTTCCATTTTGAAGACTGTCATAGCAATGTTGAGGATAGAACACAGCGGCCGAGAAGGAGCTTCATTCAAAGGTCATTCAAGTGACTGGGAAGAGGAAATCAAGACCTAAATAAGTGGAGATAATGACCTGGGAAACAGAAGAAAGGGAGGGAACCTTTTTTTGTGAACTGGAAGGAAAATATAAAAGGACGAATCAACCTGGATAAAGAGTTGATATGGAGGAATGGCTGCTTCTGCAGGAGCTGGCTTAAGGTGCTGGGTGCAGGGTGGGCGGGAGGCTGTGAGGGAAGCTCCAGGAAGCTCCAGCTTGTAGGCGGAGGTGTGATTCACAGCTAAAGGGGATGAACCAAGAGGTGGGATAAAGAGGGCCGAGAAGAGACAGCAGCCTTTCCCCACACTGGGTCCTTCAGCTTCTTCCCTCTTCTCCCCCTGGGGCCCCTCTCAGTGCCAGCCCTGCTGACAGGAGAAGTAGGTAAGAGGAAGAGAAGTGGTTGACTCCCAGTTTGGGGCCTGGGACGCAAATTCTCGGATGGTGTTTTCCAAACCTGGTGGCTCATCTCAGTTAGCCAGGGAGTGTGTCAAAAATGCAAGACCTAACTTATACCACCAATGTGAAAATCCTTCAAGCTAGATCCTAGAAATAACTATTTGAATAAACTCCCTAGCTATTCTGAATGACTGATGTTAGTAACTGCAGGAGGACCAAGGCAAGCAACCCTGTGCTGTCATGGTCACATGGCTTGGAGTTCAGATAGGCCCTCCGCTGTCTCTCATTACTTTTCTCTTTGCATTGTGTTTTGAAAAAGAAATATCGCTGGAAATGATGGTGCACACTTGTAATCCCAGCGCTTGTGAGGCTGAGACAGGAGGATCTGGGTTTGTGGCCAGCCTCAGCTACTTAGTGAGGCCCTCTGCAACTTAGTGAGACCCTGTTTCAAAATAAAGAATAATAAAAAAAAATAGGATTGGGGGTGTAATTTGGAGATAGAATGTCCCTGGGTTCTATTTGAGTACTGCTCTGTAGGACTAAAGACGTGCATGGGAACAGAGGAGATACATGTGTATGCTGTGGTGCTTGCTGACTCTTGCTGCCCTATTTACAAGCAGTTTTCAATGTCCCCACAAGAACAGAATTCCTGGGTACTGAGAGCTCGGGGAGATTCGAAAGGGGTACAAGGTAAACATGCTAAGTCCAATGCTGAGCGGGCGCACTCAGCTCAGAGGCTGTAATTTCAGTTTGAACCAGAACTTGCTTTAAAAACAGAGAAAAGGCAAGAGTGGTTTAGAAAACACAAACTATCAAGGTATCCACCAGCTGTCTGTAAGCACAAAGGGCTGACAAAATCTGTACCCATCAGTAAGTGAAATAAAGACAGCTCTTGTGCTTTTCTACAGCATCTCCACTGTTCTGGTGAGAAAGAAGTGCATAGCCAAGTACGAGCTGTGAGGTGTGACTGTTCTGGTGACTCTCCATATGAGTGAAGTGCTTTTATATTTGTATTTTGAACGGACATTGCGCAACATGAAAACGAATGGCAACATCCATGCTACTAACTTAATGTCTTAATTTATCTTGACTTAGAATGACATAGTGAATAAAAAATGGATGGGTAAAGAAAGTGTGGCTTATACACACAATGAAATTTTACTCAACCATAAAGAAGAACAAGATTATGTCATTTGTAGGAAAATGGTTGGAACTAGAGAATATTGTTCTAAGTGAAATCAGCCAGTCTCAGAAAGTCAAGGGTGAATGTTTTCTTTCATATGTGGAAGCTACAGAGAAAATGGGAAATAAAAGGTACTTAAGATAAATGAAGCAAGAGACAATAGAATAGTGGAAGGGATGTGGGGAGGGAGGCGGGGAGGGAAGAGGAGGTCGAGGAAGGAGACTGTTAACATAGTGCTATGTCCATATATGGAGGTGTCACCATCAGTCTTATGCATGTGTATGAAGGGGACAGCGGTAGGATGGGAGGGAACACACCGCGTGCTGAGTGCTTCACAGTGTGTTTGTGTCACTTTCAATCTCACCGTGATGTATAATTGCAATGCACCAATAAAAGTATTTTTAAAAAGTTGAAAGAGCTCTGAAAAGAGGAAAATGCATTACATCTTAGAGAACCTTAATGACGTTTTTTCTGCATTTTGAGCTCGCTCTTTCCTTCCTTCCTTCCCTCCCTCCCTCCTTTCTTTCTCCTTCCTTCCTCCCTTCCTTCCTTCCTTCCTTCCTTCCTTCCTTCCTTCCTTCCTTCCTTCCTTCCTTGTACCAGCGGCATTCTACCTCTGAGCTACACTCCCGGCCCTATTTTTTATTCTTTTTATTTTGAAACAGGGTTTCACTGAGTTGCAAAGGGCCTCACTAAGTAGTAGCTGAGACTGTCTGAGAACTGCGATCCTCCTGTCTCCAGGATTACAAGTGCGCACCACCATGCCTGGCTTGATTTCTTTCTTCTTTCTTTCACTGGGATGGAGTCTAGGGATACTCTACCTCTGAGCTACATTTCCAGCCCTTTTTACTCTTTGCTGTTGGGAGTCCTGCTAAGTTGCTGAGTCTATCCTTGGATCTGGGGTACTCCTGCCTCAGCTTCCCAAGTACTGGGATTATAGGCCTGTGTCACCACACCTGCATTTCCATTTGCAATGGGTCCCATGTATTATGAAACTGTTCCTGAGGAGCACCCTTTGGTGCTAGGAGAAGGGCAAACCAGGAGAGAAGAGGAAAATGAGAACTAGACTGACCTAAGTAGCCAAGGCTGCTGTGTGCCGCTGCAGGTGGATGAGGTAGACACTGACACCTGGATTAAGTGACACCTGGATAAGGGTTAAGTGAAATTTAATGCACTGTCATCATCACAAAGTGGACCTAGCACAATAGTAGGTCCTCAGAAAATACACATTATTGCTCCCTCCTCTCAGCTACGGCCCTGCCTTAACTTTGTGTATCCCATGTCCTTCCCAGCTTCACTGAAGCCTGGGAAGCAGGGATTCCTAGACCTCCCACTGGAGCACACATCTGCTCCCAGTTAACTTTTGGAATCAGAGACAGCAGTAAAGATTTTTCCATTTTCTGTAAAGCAATAGCCCTGATTGCTTCAGCGCTTTACTCTCATCCAACTGAAAGGTTTTGGAGGGCCAGCCACGGTGATGACATGGTCCTGTGAGAGGGCCTGGTTTGCTAGTTGTATTTACATGCTTTGTGTCCCTTTCTTAGAATGTCTTGCAAGGGGGATTTCTTGTCTCGTCAGTATATAATAATGTAAGCCATGGCGCATTCCAGCAAGCAGTCTTGCCTTAGAATAACTTCATTCTCAGATCCAGTATTCAACTAGAACATTATTCCATGAGTGGTTTTAGGAAAAACATGGAAATTTATATTTTCCCATTTGTCAATTCATGAAACAACAGGTGATATTCCAGATTTTTATTATTATATAAAGATGCTTAGGGTTGATAAGAGAAGAGGTTTTTTTTTTTTTTCAATCCCCAGTACTGCAAAAAAAAAAAAAAAAAGTTGTAACTAAGCTTATTTGGGATGCAGAGCACAAACTCACAGTGAATCTTAATGAAACCAGGCTTAGGGAGATTTTCAGACAAGGCAATAGATAACTTGTGGGATATTACTTCAGAGCTGGTGCTAAGAAGGAAGGATTTGGAGAGATTACGTTGTGCAAGTGGCAAAAAAGGAATGAAGGAAAGAACAGGGGCAGCTCTACATGAACAGTGGTTGAGAGATCAAGGCAGTGAATTAAAATCCTTTTAGAATGCACAGAAGATAAAACACTTGGTCTCTCTGGCTAGACTGAAAAGTTATATCTCAGTTACATGAGTGCTATTTAGCAGGGAGCGTCAAGGTGGGTGTGTTGTGGTGAGCCTTGCCTAGCATTATAACAACAGTTCATAGCAGAATTGTTAGAGGAAATCTTTTGGGGGAAGAGGATAAGATGGTATAGTCATTATGGCATCTGGCCTTGCACTGGATGGAAAGTGATGATTCATCAGTAGGGGCAAGCTCTTCATCTGGGTGAAGAAAGGGATGCTGGTCTGGCTAGCAATGGAAAAATGATGACAAATGGCAACTGGGTAAAGGCTGCTCCATGGACAATCTGAAAGGGAAAAATGCCATCAGGTCCTTCTAAGTTCAGCTGGGTCATGAAGCTGTGCTTTAGGAGGTATTATGGTTGGGATTTGGAATGTCCCTCTGGATCTCACAGAGACAAGGCAGCCATGTTGGAGGCGGGGCTTGGTTAAGTAGGAAGGGTCCCTGAGGAGTGGTCTTGGGGATTATATAAGGTCCCTCCTCATCTTGCTCTCTCCTGCTTCTAGCCTCTGAGATGTGAAAGCAGAGTCCTTGGACTCTTGCCTTTCTGCCTCCTGTTGCTATGCCCTAGCTCCACAGATGTAACCTGGCCTATCATGCACAGAACCTCTGAAATCTCCAGAACTGTGAGCAGGTAAATCTTCCTTCCTCTAAGTTGTTGTTGTCAAGTGCTTTGGATTACAGCAGTGAGAATGTTGACTGACAAAAAAGGGCTGAGTGGTAGCAACAGTAATAGGTCCTAAGTACATAAAACCTTAGGGAGAGTATAAAACATAATATTTGCATCACAAGCATATGGTTATAATGGTGATGGTATTTTGTTCCCTAAATCACTAAGAAATACTTATAGAATTCTTTTTTTGTGGTTTATTTTTAAATCTAAATGTTTTGCTATTTATAACAGTAGTTCCCCAAGTTGTCTGAACCTTGTTGGTTAGCTTCTGATTTAATTGGCTTGTATAGACAAGATGGCAAGGTCTATTATACATGGAGAAGAAAAGGTACCCAAGGTTTTAGAAAACCAAGCAGGTTAGCTTGATCTGAAGGAAAAATGGAGAAAAGAAGAGAAGGGTGCAGCAACTCTGCCTGTTTTATGGTACTCATAATCAAACTCTTTCGGGGGGACATGCAGAAGAACAAAATCATGTCATTTGCAAGAAGATGGAAAGACCTGGAGAACATTATGTTAAGTGAGATCAGCCAACCACAGAAAGAGAAGGGACATATGTTTTCTCTAATATGACCAAACTAAGGAGTATTAGGAATACCAGAGGGACTCCAGATAATGGAGGGGAAACCTCAGCAAAGCTGAAATGGAAGGGTAGGAGAAGAAGGCTGAGGTTGATTAATGGAGGAGCTATGTCCGAATATGTGTAAAAGCATGAATGTAGCATGGTTAACCTGGACATTCATTGTTGGGAGGGGGGAAGGGGAAGTGAGAGGGGTAGTCTCACCAAGCACAGTTTGAATGTATACCATTTCAATATGTTCCACATAAAAATAAATTAAAAAATAAAATTTAAAAAAGAAGAAGAAAAAGAAACAATAGTAGTTATAAATGATCTGATTAGCTCTACCCTGAAGGAAGGCCTGAGAAGAAGAGCTGGTGGTTTGAGCCACAGATTCATTAATGAAACCCTCAAAAGAAAGAGCAAGACTCACATGTAAAATTTACCTTGGAGAGTTTTTCAAATGCAGCTATCCTCACGTTTCTTTCACTGACTTTGGTCCATCATTGTAAGTATGTGTGTGTGTTTTCACTTGGTGGGTGTGCTTTGTCCCAGAAACCAAAACCACTGGCCAGGGAAGAAGCAGAAACTCACTCAGGTGTCCTGCCGCAGGGGTCAGGTTTGGGATGCCGTTCCTTGGACTGTTCTAAAGGGGCATTTTGGGAGTTCAAACATTTATACAGACAGTGCTATGAAATCTATCCATATTTCAGCATTTTTCAGTTAATCCAAAGACTAATATGACTTTGAACGTCATACAAACATGCTAACTCTCATTTAGCTGATCAACAATCTTAATTATGAGAGAAAAATTAAAATTTCTGAAATATTTAAGCTGGGTGTGGTGGTGCATGCTTGTAATCCCAGCATTTGAAAGGCTGAGAAAGGAGGATCGCAGTTTGAGGACAGCCTCAGCTACTTAGTGAGGCCCTCTGCAACTCAGTGAGAATCTGTTTCAAAACAATAAAAAATAGGGCTGGGGGTGTAACTCGGAGGTAAAATACTCCTGGTTTCCATCCCCAGTATTGAAAAAAAATATCTGAAATATTTTATTTAGAAGAAAAGATTTAGCCAGGTGTGGTGGCGCACGCTTGTAATCCCCGCGCTTGGGAGGCTGAGACAGGAGGATCGCACAGGTTTGAAGCCAGCCTCTGCTACTTAGTAAGGCTCTCAGCAACTTAGTGAGACCCTCTTTCCAAATAATGTATAAAATAGGTCTGGGAGTATAGCCTGGAGGTAGAAAGCCCCTGGGTTCCACCCCCAGTACCACCAAAAAAAAAAAAAAAAAAAAAAAAAAGATTTAATCATAGAAAAATAATAGAAAAACTGTTTTTCCAATGTGGTGAAATATTTTCATATATTCATATATCAATTCTAATTTATCCCTCTAGTATTATAATGTACTTGGCAAAATTAGGCAAAGTTGTACAAGGACTTGTGTGTTTAATATTTGCCTTGCTGCTAATATAATTTCTAGATGCTCATTTCCTTTTTCTCTCTCTTCTGGAAAAAATGGTAATGATAATAAATCATAGGATTGTCTTAACTCTAAGTGCTTAAAAAAAGACATTTCCAAGTGGATTCTGAATTTCCAAGTTAACAAGTGCTTTTTTCTTCTCCCTTCCTCCTTTCCTGCCATAGTGGCAGAGACAGTGTAGGAGGACCACAGAGATGATGCTCAGCGAACATCGCTCAGTGAATGGCTTTCAGTTACCAACAAGTACCTCCATTTCCTTCCCCTTCCTCCTTCCTTCCTTCCTTCCTTCCTTCCTTTCTTCCTTCCTTCCTTCCTTCTATTGAACCCAGAGGCATTCTATCTCTGAGCTACACCCCCAGTCCTATTTTACTTTTTGCTTTGAAACAGGGTCTCATTAAGTTGCAGAGGGCCTGGCTAAGTTGCTGAGGCTGTCCTCAAACTATGCCCAGCTAGGAATTTCCTTTCAATGGAATCATTCCTTGTGAGTAACACTTTGTGGCCATATTTGATTATAGTCATAGTTTTGTAAAGCATTTTATTTCTGAAAAGAGAAAACTCCCTATTTATTAAATATTCTTAATATTATAATACAATAACACTGACAGACATCAAGATGAACTTAATGAGCTTCAGTTAAGTTCATTGTACCAATAAAAGCATAAAAAACTAAGGTGACACAAAGGAAAGGCATCTTTAAGTTGATATGTGAGAAATAAGATCCAAAAGAATGGCCTTCTTACTTACCAGAACAATCCATTTTGAATGGTGTAGAACTGTAGATATCTAAACCATTTTTAGCTCATAGTAGTGACAGGCTCTGCAAGATGCTAAGCTAAAATTAAGATGACTGGAAATTTTGGATGAACTCTTAAGAGCATATAGTCTTTGCTTATCTTCAGATATGTACAGCTTCTGATCAGAGAGTGCTCTAATTTCCAGCTGGGTTGAGAGCTCTTGAGATGTGATACAATGTATTTCCTGTGCTATTGATGGCCTATGAGACTAGAAAATGTGGCAAATTTAGGTCTCTCCAGCTGTCAGAGATGAAGCCATAAAATAAGGGATAAAATATTGTTTTTTAAGTAAACTTGAATTTCGATAAAGGTGAACCACATGTGCTTATTGGTAATGTAGATCCAATATACAAAGTGTAGACTTGTAGTTGACTGATTTGCATCTCTCTCGCTCTCTCTCTCTCTCTCTCTCTCTCTCTCTCTCTCTCTCTCTCTGTCTTTCTCTCTGACCTCTGGTTGTTTCTCTGTGAGATCAAGGTAACTCTTTGAACCATGCTTAAATGTACTTTTCTCCTCCTATCAATCTGAACAAGGTGGTGGGACAATTTTCAAGGATCTCTACATGAGTGCTCTTCAAATGTGACAACACTCAGGTGTTTCTCAGAAAAGAGGGTTCGTTTAACTTCTTTATAAACTATCTTAGAAAACTCAAATTATTTAATCATTTATACAACTTTGATGTGACAGTTCAGGGTATTTAATTTCATGAAAATTAAGATTCAATACTTTGAGATTATCAGAAAGAAATTCCTCACAATTTCTAGTCATCCTACTGTGATTACAGAAGAAAATAATGAACATTCTTGTTGTAAGAACTGCATATGGGCCACCCTGTGAATGATGTTTGTAGAGTCCTCATGCTGGGGAATTGGGGGATGTGTTGCATTGAGGAATCCATGCTAGCCTGCTCTCCCAGTCATCAGGCATTTTCCTATTGCCTGAGCTGCCCCAGGCTCTTGAAAGAACAGCCAGGGTGATCGCTTTTGTGACACTCTCTGTAATATAGATGACATTAATTTCATTTTTTTCCACAGGGGAAAAATCATCAAGCTATATTTATGTACTTTTATTTCAGTTACAGTTAATGCTATGTGCTTGAAGCAAGCAAGAAACTATTTGTCATGAGATAGGAGGCAACCTTTCGTGATTACTATAGCACATCTGACCTTTATCCTGGTGACTGAGAGAAACCTATGCAAATAACACTCTTAGATGCAGAGATCAATTTCCAGGAACTTGTGGGGTTTTTTCCTAAAAATTTTCATCACTATATTAAACCTCTTAAATACAGGTAACAGGTGAGATTTTAACTTATGCTTCAAGGAGGTAAGCGTTGACCTGTCTCTCTTCCTCCTTTTTATTTAGGTCCCAGATATCTCCACCACCATCCAGATCAGTCAACATCTCCACAGTATTAGTAACTAACCAGGATAGCCTCTGTTTACAAAATCTTTCTGTTGTGGAAAAATCAATAGACATGTAATTATTGATTTCTCATAAAGTACCCGGCATATGAATGATGCAGTTGGGGATACAAAAGAAATTGAAGCATGGTTGGTTTTAAAGGAATTTAAGATGAATCTTTCTGAGGTATAAGATTATGAAATTGCTGCTATTCTAAGGTTTTAGATTTTTGAAAATGGCACTGGTACACTCATGTGATTCGAAGTGAGTGGTGATTGTGAGTGACAAAGCAACATGTAATTAATTAGATCTCGAGCTATGGGATGTAAACTATAAGCGCCATGCCGGCTCTGTGTACATGTTCTTCGTGTGGTATACACAGGGGCCTGACCTCATCAGAGAACATTGTGTGGGGTTGTATTGGAGAGAGGAGAAGACCAGGGCAGGCATTCCCAGCAAGGAAGCTGTGCAGGGGAGAAGAATGGGCGACAGATCTCAGATGGAATGAACTGGTGCTTATGTGGACTGTTGGTGGGGACGAACTGGACGGGGGCACGCTTGTAATCCCAGTACTTGGGAGGCTGAGCCAGCCTCAGCTACTGAGTGAGGCTCTCAGCAACTTAGTGAGACCCTGTTTCCAAATAAAATATAAAAGAGGTCTGGGAGTGTAGCCCAGAGGTAGAAAGCCCCTGGGTTCCACCCTAGTACAACAACAACAACAACAACAACAACAACAACAACGACAACAACACCACAACAAAGAATTGAATGAAATTGAATGAGAAGGCAGTGGGGCTGCTGTGGCTCTAATTGTGAAGGACTGGTTGAAATGGAAGGAAAAGGCCCAGAAATACACGGAAGGGAGCATGTTCCCTGCTTATTTGAATGAGGTATCTACACTCTGAACTGCATCTTTTCCTCAGTTTATGTATTTATGTACTTTCTTTCCCTCAATGATATTTTCATTCCAGATACATGTTACAAGTTGTGATAGATGCTGTGTACATCAGACATGACTCCCAACCTCTGCTTTAGTATTATTTACAAGATTTTAAGGATCTTCCCTCCCTAAACCAATAGTTTTTTTTTTTTTTTTTTTTTTGTATGAGAGATAAAGCCAGGGACATTCTACCTCTGAGCTACATCCCTAGCTCTATTTAATTTTTTAAATTTTTTAAAATTTAAAAAAATTTTCAGGTCTGGGGATGGAACCCAGGGGCATTTGACCTCTGAGCTACAACCCCTGCCCTGATTTTTATTCTTTATTTTGAAACAGGGTCTCACTAAGTTGTGGAGAGCCTCACTAAGTAGCTGAGGCTGTCTGCAAACCGCGATCCTCCGGTCTTAGGCTCCCAAATGCTGGGATTACAAGCGTGCGCCACCACGCCCGGCTAAATTTTTTTTTTTTTTTGAAACAAAGTTTTGTTACGTTGATAAGTCTGGCCTCACACTTGTAATCCTTCTGTTTTGAGCCTCCCAAATATTGGGATTACAGGCATGTACCACCATTTTTGGCCACTTATAAGTTTTATTTTAACAAGGATCATAAACTATTGTGTTCATTTTTTCCAAAATGATTGTCTATACACCGCAGTCACTAATGATATTAAAAAGAAAGCAAGCCGGGCGTGGTGGCGCACGCTTGTAATCCCTGCGCTTGGGAGGCTGAGACAGGAGGATCGCGCAGGTTCAAAGCCAGCCTCAGCTACTTAGTGAGGCTCTCAGCAACTTAGTGAGACCCTGTTTCAAAATAAAAATATAAAAAATGGGTCTGGGAGTATAGCCCGGAGGTACAAAGCCTCTGGGCTCCACCCCCAGTACCACCAAAAAAAAAAAAAAGAAAGAAAGAAAGCAATGAGCCAGGCGTGGTGGTGCATGCTTGTAATCCCAGTACTTGGGAGCCTGAAACAACAAGAGGATCACAGGTTCATGGACAGCCTCAGCTACTTAATGAGGCCCTCTGCAACTTAGAGAGGCCTTGTTTCCAAAAAAAAAAAAAAAAAAACAAACCACTGGACTGGGGGGTATAGCTCAGAGGTAGAATGCCCCTGGGTTTACTCCCCAGTACCAAAAAAAAAAAAAAAAAAGCAATGGTCCTGGTTCTTGAAGAGCTCTAAATAGTAATATTAAAATATGATGATAAAGACTTCAAAAAAGAAGGGTGCTTTGAGCTGAGGCTTGAAGAGTGCAAGTGTTCTGGGGGCTGCAAGGGAAGTGTGGCAGGTTCAGGGGTGATGGAACAGCCCTTCAATATCACAGCGTGGAGGACACAGTGACAGGACACAGGACGGACCATGTGCCAGTGTCGCCAAGTGTGGGGGAAACCGAGGAAGAAGAGATTGTGCAAATGGGCGGGGCCGGATGACTGTCTTTCTGCATCCGGGGCTCGGGCGCTGTGATTCATGTCGATTGGGAACTTGTGTTTCGATCTGTGTTAGAAAAGGTTAGAACCTTTCCCTGCAGCAAAGTGGAGGATAGTGGGTGTGAGGGGAATGGACGAGGCAGGACACTGAAAGTAGGTAGCTGGAGGAGTAAAGATAGAAAAAATGAGAAAATACAAGATGTAGCTAGAAGTAAGAGGGACAGACCTTGGTGTTTGATAGAATGTAGAATTTTTCGTAACTGTCTCTAGCACCTAGAAGAAGGCCTCATCTAGGTGCCCAGGAAATAGTTGTGACATGAACAAAACAGGCACAAAAGGGAGAAACCCAGAGGGTACTTGGTTCTGGAGGAAGCAGAAGGTCGTGTGCCAGCCACCAACAGAGGAGATGTGGGCAGCGAAGTCAGTGCTCCTCTGTCGGCCCAGTGACACCTGTGGGGGGCTTGTGTTACATACTGGTTCTGGAGGAGCCAAACAGAAAGACCCACATTATAAGAAAGTGGGAAGAGGAAGAAAAAGGAGATAATGAAGCAACAGTCAAATATAAGTCTTCAGGAGCCTAGAAGAAGACAGAAAAAAGATAGAAGGTCCTGGAAATACTTCAAGTTGAAATATTTGAAAGGCTAGGGAGTTTGCCCTGAGAATTTATTGAATGAGTTTTGCAAAATCAGTGGTCAGCCCTGGAGACTCAGGAAGGATTATCATCAGTACTGGGAAATAAACATCCTTGGTTGCTGCAGCATCTCGTGCAGACCTTGAGCAAAAGCTTGGCCAGGGGACTCGCAAAAGCCTAAGTCCCCATGAGCATGATCAGCATCTCCTTTTTCAAAAAGTTATTTTAAGATTATTTAGATTAATATGTGTAATTGGAATTTTATGAATAAGCATTATAACTAATGGGCAGCAGCGTATGAGTGATGAGTCAGCAAAGATCTTTTGTTTTTTTCCCAAGGATAAAGTTTGGGCCAAAGATTAAGCTCAAGCTGAACTTAGTTGGGCCAACATATAAGATTAAGTTCAAGCTGACCTTGTGATATGAGGCAAAGCATACTTTCTATGATTTATTAAATGTCTGTCTGGCACCCTGTCCTGAAGTCTGTTAAAGACTTTTTCTGTCCTTGAAGTTTTCTGTTTGCGTGACTGTGGTTTTGTCTATCCCCTGACTCCTGCTAGGGCTGGACCCCGGCACTTGGGTGTTTTTGTGTGTGTGTGTGTGTGTGTGTGTGTGTGTGTGTGTGTGTGTTACTGGTGATGGAACACAGGTGTATTCATTCTACCTTTGAGCTATGGCCCTAACCCTATATTTTATTCTTTACTTTGAAACAGGGTCTCACTAAGCTCACTAGGTTGTGGAGGTTGGCCACAAACCTGTGATCCTCCTGTTTCAGCCTCCCAAGTACCGGGATTACAAATGTGTGCCACAAAATCCGGCCATCTCTTGCCTCTTTTTGGGCACAACAGAAATTGGAAGCTAATTACATTTAGGTTATTTTATAAACTGGTAAACTGGCTTGTGCATCTCTTTACCTGAGAAAGGTAAAGGTCTTGCTGAGTGTAGGGGGATGGTGGTGATTGGTGATTTTAGTAGTGACAACCAATCTGCAGATCAGAAATGAGGATTACTGAACAGTGGCACCTGTATGGAGATGCTGCTGCTAGAAACACTGACTTGGGCCTGCAAATTATATGATTACTATTAATCAAGTGTTTTAAAGAAATATGATTTAACAAACAACTTTATGCCTCATCAAAAACTTATGAATCATTTCTACATAAGATATAATGAGTGGGGCATGGTGGTGCATGCTTGTAATCTTAGTACTTGGGAGGCTGAGACAAAAGTATCACAGGTTTAAAGTCAGCCTCGAGCTGGGTGTGGTGGCGCACGCTTGTAATCCCAGTGCTTGGGAGGCTGAGACAGGAGGATCACACAGGTTCGAAGCCAGCCTCAGCTACTTAGTGAGGCTCTCAGAAACTTAGTGGGACCCTGTTTCCAAATAAAGTATAAAATTGGTCTAGGAGAAGCCCAGAGGTAGAAGAGCCCCTGGGTTTCACCCTCAGTACCACACACACACACAAAAATAAGTAAAATAAAAAATAGGGCTGTAGGTATAGCTCAGAGGTAGAATGCCCCTGGGTCCCATCCCCAGCACTGCCAAAAAACAACAACAACAACAACAACAACCCCAAAACAACAAACAAACAAACCCCACAAAAAAACAGAAAAATAAAATCAGCCTTGGCAATGTAGGGAGGATCTTAGAAAACCAATGAGTCCCTGTTTCCAAATATATAAATAAAATCAGACTGGGGGCATATCTTCGAGGTAGAATGCCTCTAGGTTCAATTCCTAGTAAAGAAGAAGGAAAAAAAGATGAGCAATATTGTATCTCTAGTCCATTCCCAAATGTGTTTACTTTAGCTGGTCCCAGGAGGTTTTGAATGATTGCCCTCAAATATTAGTTGTATTAAAAGCACCTAAGGTACTTGATGAAATTTAATGTTTTTGATGAGATAAGACCTCAGAATTTGTGTGTGTGTGTGTGTGTGTGTGTGTGTGTGTGTGTGTGTGCTGTGTGTTATTAGAGATCAAACTCAGGGGCTTTCTACCTCCTAGCTATAGCCCCAGACCATTATTATTACTATTATTATTATTATTATTAATCATTATTAATCATTATTATTTATTATTTTTGAAAAAAGAGTCTCTAAGTTGCTGAGGATCTTGATAAATTGCTCAGGTTGACTTCAAACTTTCAATCCTCCTGTCTCAGCCTCACAAGTACTGGGATCACAGGCAGGCAATACTGCGCCTGGCTGGGAATTAGTTTTAACAAGCAACTCATGTGTTCTTGAGATAGGCGTTAAGGGGTACTTGGAGAAATTCCGCCTTGTGAAGCTTAACTGCTGCTTTTATTTCTCTTAGCTGGTGCTTTTCCTCCCTCTGGTGGTGTAATGTGGAACTGTGTGCTTCTAATTCTGAATGTTTTCATGGAACAGAAAATGGAACTGCGCTGTTTCCATCTATCTAGCCTTTTTTTTTTTTTTTTTTTCGGTACTGGAGACTGAACCCCAGCGGCATTCTACCTCTGAGCTACACCCCCTGCCCTATTTTTTATTCTTTATTTTGAGACAGGGTCTCACTAAGTTGTGGAGGGCCTCACTAAGTAGCTGAGGCTGTCTGCCAACTGCGACCCTCTGGTCTCAGTCTCCCAAATGCTGGGATTACAAGTGTGCGCCACCATGCTTGGATCACATTTTTTATTTTTTATTTTTTTGGGTCTGGGGATGGAACCCAGGGGCATTTGACCTCTGAGCTACACTCCCTGCCCTATTTTTCATTCTTTATTTTGAAACAGGGTCTCATTAAGTTGTGGAGGGCCTCTTTAAGTAGCTGAGGCTGTATGCAAACTGCAATCCTTCTGTCTCAGCCTCCCAAATGCTGGGATTACAAGCGTGTGCCACCACGCCTGCCTTTTTTTTTTTTTTTTTTGAAATAGGGTCTCAGTGAGTTGTGGAGGGCCTAAGTAGCTGAGGCTGGCCACAAACCTGTGATCCTCCAGTCTCAGCCTTTCAAGTACTGGGATTACAAGCATGTGCCACCATGCCTGGCTTTATTTGAATTTTTTATTTGATAACTTTTTGGCTATTGAGAAAGATAAAATTGATAAATCTATGCCAAGGGGTGTAAAGAGTAAAGGCTTAGTGGTAGGAATTCCTTTTTCTTTTCTTTTTCCTTCCCTGTCTCCTGGGAAGGCATTAAACAGATATTTATTAAAACCACCCACAAAGGTTTTGTTAGAGCTCCAGTGACAGTGGGACACCATTTAATGAACGAGGAGAGGGATTTAGGACATCGCAGCCAACCAAACCCGTAGCAAAGGGCCGTGCCCGAAGTACAGGGCAGGCTGTGTTCAGAAAAGAGATGCACCAAGTAAGTGAGAGGAAGGCAGCCAGGCTGTGGAGGAATCCGAGTGTGAACTGGAGGCCTGAGAATGGCCGCCCCATAGGCCCCTGTGCAACTGTGCTGTGAGCTACGTCTCATACAAGTGTGTGGTTCCTCCATTCATTGCATATTGGTTGCGTCCCGGGCACTGTGCGGAGTGTGGGGATACGATGTTGAACGGGGCTGACTCTTTGCCCTGTGTACGGAGCTTCCATTTCAGTAGTGGAGACAGATAAGAAAGAACTATATACAAATTGCAAAGAATTACAAATCGAGGGAAGGCCCACGAAGGAGACACATACGAAGCTGATGTGGATGAGATTTACTTTGTAAGGTGTCTGGAGAAAACCTCCCAGAGAAAATTCATGCTGCTGTGTGCTTTCTTGAGCCCAGTGCCATTTTCAGTGCCTTTTGTGTTAACTCTGTTAATAGTCTCACCTCTCTTAGGAAATGTGCTCTCATACCCATTTGACAGGTCAGGAAATGGAGGCACAGTGACATGAAGTTGCTTGATGTACCGTGTGTAATGGTGGAGTGTGGACTGAGTTTTACACTGCCAGGCTCTAGAGTCTGTGGTCTTGAACAATATGACTGCCATTTCTCATCAAGACAGAGGCAGGGGCCTTCCAAAGCCTCTGGGCAGAAAAGCACTGGGGTGCGGGCACTGGGAGGAGGCCGCAGGCCCTCTCCAGCCAGAGACGTGGGAGGGCCTGTGTATGTTTGGAGGCCAAGACCGGAGGTAGAAAATGAAGCCCTTTTGAGAACATTTAAGGAGAATGGATTGTATTCTAACCACAGCAAAAACAGACATGATCTCATTAAACTTTTAAGAAGGTAACTCTTGCTATAACAAGGAGAAAGTGTTGCAGGCAGTAAAGTTAGCAGGCATGAGCTAGGAGGGTTATTAGGGTTTGGCATAGAATTGGGGAAAAGATCCTAACAAATTGTTGAGGTAGGGTAAATAGCGTTTCCCATGAAGAAGGGTTTTGCCTCCTCAGGGAGGTGTGGGAAGAGCCTGGGCTCTTTCTAGATATTTGTAATCCATAAAAGAGAATTTGTGTTAGGAGGTAGTCTCTAAGTAAGTTAAAAAAAAAAAAAAAGAAGCACAGTGTATGTTGTTTTTCCTAGCATAATGGAACCACTGATGGTCTAAAGTTCTTTCTGGTACAATACATTCATTTTACAGATAAAGAACACTGAGCTCAGAGAATGGAAGCCATTAATTGCTTAACTGTTCATTGCAGACTTGAGACTAAAACAAATATGCTTTCCTTTGCCCCAACACATGCAAAACTGGTTTCTACTCAAGAAAGACAAATTAGCTTTTGAGTTGATTTCCCACCAATGCCAGAGCCCTGGAGTGTTCTGTAATAGGTCAAGTGCTTTCTTAATGTCTTGCTCCTTCAGTTTGGGACGGTTTGCTATGAGGACATTCAACCCATTTTCATTGCACAACACACTGAAAAATAATGTTCTTTTGGAGAACTTCCCTTCTCTCCTTTGAAACAAAAAGGGAAAGAACAAATCAATGAACTCAAACCCACTACCCATGCTATCTGGTCACCTCCTCTGTCTTTATGTTTGGCTGCAGGAATTGGTGTGTGTGCGTGCGTGCGTGTGTGTGTGCGCACACGTGTGTGAGTATGTGTGTGTGTGAATGTGTGTGTGTGTGTGTGTGTGTGTGTGTGTGTGTTACTGGGGATTGAACCCAAGGGCATTTTACTTCTGAGTCATACCTCTCACCCTATTTTATTTTTTATTTGGAAACAGGGTTTTGCAAAGTTTCTGAGAGCCTCACTCAGTTGCTGAGGCTGGCTTCAAGCCTGCAATCCTCCTGTCTCAGCCTCCCAAGTACTGGCGTGACAGGAAGGCTTGCACCACCGCAGTTGGTTTGGCTGCAGGAATTCTTGCTCTTGATTATAAGAGTGAGCTCTAGTGGGAATCAGGGAGTCGGAAAGGATCAGGAAACTTTGGTGAGTACTTTGAGTTGCAGAGAACATGTTGGAGGCAGAAAACAGGAGGAGGCTGCATCTAGGCAAATGTCTTTATCCACAGCCTGTTAGAGTGTCCCCAAAGATTCTCTAAAGCTCTTACAGGAACAAGGCAAGTCATTGGGGGAGTCAATTAATCTTACCATGGCCCTTCTGTCCAGTGTAAAATATCAGGTTATTTTGCAACGCCGAGTGGTTGTTTGCCAGCTGAAACTTCAAGAGGAATTCATAATTGAAGCTGATGTCTGAAATCCGCGAGTAAGCCAGGAAAGAAGTATATCCAAAGGCATCTGTGCCGCTGAAGCTGGGCTGAGTAATATTGATGGCTGTGGAAAAGCCCAAACCAAACAGTTAAAAAAAAAGAAGGGCTATGTTTTGTGGATGTGTTTGGCAGAGAGTCTGTTTACTACCACAGTAATTATACTTAAGGGCCCTTCAGCATTGAGCAACTCAGTGACTCCATGGGGGATTTCAAAATCAGAACAGAGGAAGTGCAATGCTTTTAGATCCTGCATATCGCCCTTTCACTCACATACCCTGTCCACATAATGAAGAATTCACTTAAAAAGCAAAGCTCCATATTGTGAAACTCAATTTTAGAAACAGATAGATCACTGGCAGTCAAAGTATTTGCTCAGGTGCTTTGTAAACATGACCTGGCATCCAGACACTGGATAAAGCTTACTGAGGAACTCACAGCTTGGGAACAAGCTGTGCTTTTCTTGTCCTGAAACTTTACATGAGCCAAGCCACAGGCCAGGGTGAGAAAAGTCAAGAAATGCGAAGAAAATTGGTCAGTTTCCATCATCATAGTGGGAGTGACTAGAACTTTACCTTAAGCAAAAATAATGATCTAAAAGAAATGCTCATCTTACTCTGCTGTGATAAGACAGTGAAAACATAGGGTTTTGATAGGTCTGAAACTGTAGTGAGGTTTACTAGAAACTGGAAATGGTGAAACAGAAACTCAAGGACCAGTGTGTGCAAAAAAGAATCTAATTGAGGCATGTTAGGGGCTTTCTATTCCCTCTTTCATCATGCCTCCAATCTTATACACAATTTGTCTCTTTCATTCTTCTAGACTTTTTTTTTTTGCATAAATAGTCTCAACTGACTTTTATTTTCCTACCCTAAGAGGACCATAGGAAACAGGAAAGGGGATGCTGAGCCCCACTCTTGTCTAGTATGGACAGCGTACTCAGATTAATGGATGCTCCTAGCTCTGTTTTTCTTGATTGGAGACAGCTGGATAGAGGGAAAAAGAGCTCGTCTCCATTACCTTATGTTGCTTCCTTCTTCTCAAGACATGTGGGATCCCTTGGGAAGTTGTAAAACTACAATTTTTGCAAACCTTAATAATCTGGTATGTAATGCTTAAAACACAGGAGTTTCTTATATATGGTTATAACTGTTTATATACCAAATAACTGTGCTATGCCAGGAAAAATGATTCTCATTAGCAGAAAGTTTTATTTCTATTTGTTTCATAAGAATGTTAAACTATGATATTTGTATGGAATAAGATGAATACTTCATTTTGATATTTTATTAAAATATTAGTTCATAAGCTGGGTGTGGTGGTGCATGCTTGTAATCCCATCATTTGGGAGGCTGAGACTGGAGGATTCTCAGCAGCCTCAGCTACTTAGTGAGGCCCTCTGCAACTCAGTGAGATCTTGTTTCAAAATAAAGAATAAAAAATAGGGCTGGGGGTGTAGCTCGGAGGTTGAATGCCATTAGGTTCCATCCTCAGCACCACACGCAAAAAATTAGTTTATTCTTTGAGATACGTGGTGTAGGGCAAATGTAATTTGTTTTTTAAGACCTGCCAGAATGTGAAATAGAGATTTTGAGAATTTACCTTTTATGTTTATTTTTATTTAATGAAATAATTTATGGTTTGTGTTTCCATCAGGTACTTTGCTTTCAGCAGTACTATGGACAGGGAGACTGCAGGGAAATTAGACATACTGGAATTAAAACAGAATAAAAATACTAGCAGTCTTTCAGTGTTTGCATTAAAGAGTGAAAAGAGAGTTTAACAGAGGAAGATGGCGGCCTCCGTGGTCGCAGCGGCAACCACGGCTGCCGAACAGAATAAGCATTTCTCAGGGAAGTCCTGGACACCAGGTTTTGGCGTAATTTTGGAAATGGACAGCTTAAGGAGCCACTTCCAACCGCGACTTTGTATCTAGAATACAGGAGAGGGAGTGGATACCGGCAGAATTAGAAGCAAGGAGAGAAGGAAGCACCGACATGCAAGAAAAGAGACCTTTGGAGAAACTTCCCAGAAGGGATCAGAGAAGGACCGCTCCAGCCGTGCACGCTGGGTACTCTTAACAACACATCTCCTAAGAAAAATGCGGGTGCTGATGGAACTACCCCACCAATTTCTACCTTTGGGGCAATTTCTTCAGAAGATCAAAGTGGGTTGAATCTGGTCTCTGTCTCTCCAAAATTATAGCCTCCACCTCTGCTGCCGGCACTAGTGCCCGCGCCTCTGCAGCCTGAAGGTAGAAATTGGTGGGGCAGACAGATCCAGTTCAGTCACCTTGAGCTTTTGAGGGAATCCCCCCAAAATAGACTGACTGCACCTGCCACACATGATTGAGAAGCCTGGAGAATACACTAAGTGGTAAAAGGGTATGGGAGGTATCAGAGGGAGCCCGGCATAGCTGGGGTGGGACTACATGTTGTGTGTTCTGGGAATCATCAGCCCTCATGTCCACCATGCTCCTCTCACAGAGTGGGAGGCCAGGGTCCACGTGGAACAGCAGAGCTATGGACCTCTGCTTCTGGAGGGAAGACAAAACTTATTGACACTAGGTATTTGGGGTCCCAGCTTTTGCAAAAGACATGTACTGCTTTTTCATAGTTTTTTTTAAAAAAAAAAAAAAAAGGAAGAAAGCCGGGCATGGTGGTGCACACTTGTAATCCCCGTGCTTGGGAGGCGGAGACAGGAAGATCGCACAGGTTCGAGGCTAGCCTTACTGGCTTAAGAGACCCTGTTTCCAAATTATATATATGAGATAGATCTCTGGGAGTGTAGCCTGGAGATAGAGGGGTTTCCAGGAACCTCTGTACCACCAAAAAAAAAAAAAAAAAAAAAAAAAAGAAAAAGAAAGAAAGAAAAAAGGGAACATCTGTAGATGACCTGCCCATAGTGACAGAGACCAGAGCCCAGTGCACAACAAGGCCGGTGCCGGGGACTCTGAGCCCAGGATAGGAAGCTTCCAGGCAACTAGGCCGACGCCAGGGCCAGGGAGGCCTGGTTTGGAGGCTGCTATGAGGCAAGGCTGGGGCTTGGGCCTCCGTCTGAGGCCAGAAACAGAGCCCGCCAAGGGATGAAGCCGATGCCAGAGCCAGTGAGACTGGGATCAGAGCCTGCTGTGAGGCAAAGCCGGTGCTTGGGCCTCTGAGACCAGCATCAGAGCTTGCCGAGGGGTTAGGCCAGTGCCAGGGCCAGTGAGCCCGGGATCAAGGACTGCCATGAGGCAAGGCCAGTGCTGGGGCCTCCAAGGCTGGGATTGGAGTCTGCCGAGGGGTGAGGCCGATCTCAGAGCCAGTGATGCTGGGATCGGAGCAAGCCGTGAGGCAAGGCCGGTGCTGGGGCCTCTAAGGCCAGGATCAAAGCCTGCCAAGGGGTGAGACTGGCGCCGGGGCCAGACCGGCTGGGATTGGGGCCCACCATGAAGCAAGGCTGGCGCTAGGGCCTCCGAGGTCAGGATCAGAGCCTGCCAATCCTGAAGGTGCCAGGGCCTTCAGGAGAGGAATCGAAACTTGCAATATGGCATACATAGAGAGACATAGAGAAAACATGCTTTCCCTAATATGCAAAAACTAGGAAGAAATGGGTAATGGGAGGAGATTTAGTTGAAGAAAGGGCCCCTTGGAAGAGCAATTATGTAACCAGTCAGAGGGGATGGGATGGGGGAAGAAGGAATCTCTTCAAAACGCAGGATATATGTAAACAAATGAATCAATGTTAATCACCAAATCTAGCATGGGAACGAGGGAGGGGGAGGGAATGAGAAAGGGAGGGGATAGGGGCTAATTGTTTCATGTGTGCTTGTATACCCTCACAAGTCATGTATTCTATTGTGATGTTTGACTAGAATGCACCAATAAAAATATATAAAAATAATAAAAAAGAAAAGAGTTTAACTAAACCTTAATATGAAAATAGAAGAGGAATGACAATATTTTCTTTCTGTTTCTTCCTGTCAAATGTTCCGTTCTACTTAGGTTAGGTTGATAAATATAGATGTCATGTGTATTTTACTGTCAGACTCTGCTGAGTGCTGGTGACACCAAGATAAGAAAGTAGACCTATCAAGGAGTTGTGGTTAGGGCATCAGACGTGTTCACCTGGACTGGACTGAAAGTTGTGGCTGAGCTGCTGAGCAGTGGTTCACCCGGCAGAGGAAGAGCAGAGGGAACAGTGTATTCTCAGGTGTGAGGGCTACAGCAGCAACCTGTGCTCAGGGAACTTGTGAAGTTTGCAAATTTTAGAATGAAGTAAAAAAGTGAAAGAGGAAGGAAATGAAACAAGATAGGCAGGGGTCAAGTAATGAAGGGCTTAGTATTTTCTCCACAATCCAATAGTATTGGGGCAATGAACAAAGCTGCTTTTAGAAAGACCTCTCTGCTGTCAGGCGTAGTTGCACACACTTGTAATCCCAGCATTTGGGAGGCTGAGACAGGAGGATTGCAGTTCTGTGGCCAGCCTCAGCTACTTAGTGAGGCCCTCTACAACTTAGCGAGACTAAAACAACTTGTTTCAAAATAAAGAATAAAAAATAGGGCTGGGCTGGGGGTATAGCTTGGAGGTAGAATTTCCCTGTTCAATCCCCAGTACCATAAAAAGAAAAAAAAGATATAACATTAAGTGGAGTTTAAGTAGAAAGGCAAATATAAGATGATTTATGGGTAATTTTGTAAAAGAAAGCAGAATGTTATTTAAATAGTTTACTAAAGAAACATATTTTTAGTGATAGTGTCTGGCAGAATTAAATCCAAGACACAATTTTAAGTCATAAAAAAATACATTTGAAGTTTGTGTATAACTCTAAAGGTTGAGAATGACCATGCTCACAGGAGTGAATGTCACTTTAGAGCTACCCTGTGCTGTAATATGGCAATTTGTCATAGCTGGCTGTTGAGTGCTTGAATTGTAGCTAGGTTTGACTGAGATAGGCTTAATATGGAACACACACACACATGCACACGCACTATCTTATTTGTAATGTTTTTGCATGCATTTGACATTGGTTGAATAAAGTATGTTATTAAATGAATTTCCCCTATTTCTTTTTTGTTTTTTGCTTAAAAAACATGACTACCATGCTGGCTGTGGTGGTACACACCTGTAATCTCAGTACTATGGAGGCTGAGATGGGAGGATCACAGGTTTGTGGCTAGCCTCAGAAAATTAGTGACACCCTCTGCAACTTAGTGAGACCCAGTTTCAAAATAAAAAATAAAATAGGGTAGGGGTGTGGCTCAGAGGTAAAAATACCTGCGTTAAATCCTTGGTACTACACACACAAATAAAAACAGACTACAGAAAAACAAAATTACATAGGCAGTGCACATTCTACTTTCATGAAATGGTACTGTGGAGAAAACCTTGTGTCTCTTGGCAGGAAAGTTCTTTCTCTAAATCCTTAGTGGTGATTTACTTTTAGGGACTTTTTTGGGTAATTTAAAGCCTACTAAATGATGAGGCCACCGTGGAGAACAATAGACATCAGAATAAGGAGCCAAATACAATATAGTCTATCACTAAAAGACTTCCATATGAAGGGTCTTAGACAATATTATATTAATATGTCATAGCATCAATCTATCATCTTTTTAGAACATGTTATATTATGTCTGCCAAGCACATTTTAGCAAACATTGCCACAAAATGACTATAAAATTCTGTTTGGACCTTACTTGGGCAAATTTTTCTCATTTCCAATAAATACAGAGAAATAAGGCATTATAGTTTGAAATGTGACTGTATCTTTTTCCTTATAAAATTTGAAAAAAGAACACACACCATTTTTTAAATGATGTTTTTGTATGCACTCTACATTGGTTGTATAAAATGCCCTAAAACATCTTAATGGGGTACAAGATGGTGGAGGCACACATGCACACATCACCCAGTTAGCCCTTATCCAATTCTCGCTCCATTCCCTCCCCTTCCCTCCTTCTCATGTTTGGTTTAGTGATTGACATCGATATGTTTGTTAAAGTACATCATGCGCATTAGAGAATTTCCCTCTTCCTTCTCCCATCCCCTCAGTTAGGTCGCCTTATTTGCTCATCTATAATATCTCCTTCTTCATCTAGAGTTCCTCCTATGACCCATTTTCTCCCTAGTTTCCGCAAATTAAGGAGAGCATCTGATTTCTTATTTTTTGTGACTGACTAATCTCACTTAGCATAATGTTCTTCAGTTCTATTTCCCTGTAAATGACAGAATTTTGTGTGTGTGTGTGTGTGTGTGTGTGTGTGTGTGTGTTTATGGCTGAGTAAAATTCCATTGTGTACATATCCCACAGTTTTGTAATCCATTCATCTGTTGATGGACATCTTGGTTGGTTCCATAGTTTGGCAATGGTGAATTGTGCAGCTATGAACATAGATACGCATGCATTGGTTTGGTAGTTTGGTTTCCTTTCTTTTGGGTAGATACCCAGAAGTGGTATTCCTGGATCATATGGTAAGTTTGTTCCCATTCTTCTGAGAATCCTCCATACTGTTTTCCAAAGTGATTGCACTAATTTGCAATCCCTCCAACAATGTATTAAGAGTTCCCACTTCGCCACATCCTCACTAGCATTGGTTGTTGTTTGTGTTTTGAATGATTGCCATTCTAGTTGGAGTTAGGTGAAATCTCAGGGTAGTTTTGATTTGTATTTCTCTAATTGCTAATGATGTTGAGCAGTTTTTATGCATTTATTGGCCATTTGAATTTCTTCTTTTGAGACGTGTCTATTTAGTTCATTTGCCTATTTTTGGTTGGGTTATTTGTTTTCTTAGTGTTGAGTTTATTGCGTTCTCTGTATATCCTAGATATTAGTCTCTGCATATCCTAGATATTAGTCTCTGTATATCCTAGATATTAGTAGTTGGCATAAAAATTCTCCCATTCTTTTGACTCTCAGTTAGGTTCTTGATAGTTCTTTGATAGGTTCTTTGCTATATAGAAGCTCTTCAGTTTAATGCAAGCCTACATATTGATTCGCCTTTTAGTTTCTTGTGCCTTTGAGGTCTTGTTGAGAAAGTTTTTACCTGTGCCTTTGTGTTGCAGTGTTGGACCTATGTCCTCTTTAAGGAGCCTCAAGGTCTTTGGTCAAATTTCCAAGTCTTTGATTCATCTTGAATTGACTCTTTGTGCCGAGTGAGAAAGTGGAATTTATTTCTATTTTTCTGCATATGGTTAACAAGTTTTGCCCACACCATTTGTTGAATAGATTATCTTTTTCCCAGTGTATGTTTTGGGCTCCTTTATCAAAAATAAATTGGCTATAAGTGTGCAGATTTGTTTCTGAGTCTTCTATTTTGCTCTGTTGGTCTATGTATCTGTTTTTGTGCCAGTGCCATGCTGTTTTTATTACTATGGCTTTGTAATTGTAGTATTTTTTAATTTTTTTTTTTTTTTTTGCGGGTCTGGGGGTGGAACCCAGGAGCATCCGACCTCCGAGCTACACCCTCTGCCCTATTTTTTATTCTTTATTTTGAAACCAGGTCTCACTGAGTTACGGAGGGCCTCACTAAGTAGCTGAGGCTGGCCGCGAACTGCAATCCTCCTGTCTCAGCCTCCCGAATGCTGGGATTACAAACATGCACCACCACGCCAGGCTCTAGTATTTTTTGTTCTTAATTTTTATTTTTTTGGTGGTACTTGAGGTTGAATCCAGGGGCTTTTTTTTTCTTTTTCTTTTTCTTTTTTTTTTTTTAATTTAACCTCCGTGCTATACTCCCAGACCTATTTTATATTTTATTTGGAAACAGGGTTTCACTAAGTTGCTGAGAGCATCACTCAGTAACTGAGGCTGGCTTTAAACCTGTGTGATCCTCCTGTCTCAGTCTCCCAAGCACAGGGATTACAAGCGTGCGCCACCATGCCTGGCTTATTCTTAATTTTGAAACAGGGTCTCATTAAGTTGTGGAGGTCTCACCAAGTAGCTGAAAATCTGGCTGAGAACCTGCGATCCCCTTGTCTCAGCCTACCAAGTACTGGGATTATAAAAGTGTGCCACCACGCCCAGCTCTTCACATATATACTAAAAGAACAGGGAGAAAAATGGCATTGATCATTGAATGAATTATTCCCAACTTGTATTATTTGCATGCTTTGATTATGACATCTCAAAAAGCCTACAATAAGATCAGCTTATTTTACTTTATAATGAGATCAACTTTGATCACCATATTAGTTTTTCAACACTATGTCCAAAATATCTGACAAGAACAAGTTAGAAGAGGTTTTATTTGGGCTCACAGTCTCAGGAGTTTAGTATGTAGTTGGGCAGCTTGAAGGTAGAAACCACAACAGTATGGTAAAGGAAAGTTGCTCCTGTGGCAGTTGAAGCAGGAAAGTGTGGATGTGACCAGGAATAGATAGATACAGTCCTCAAGGACCTGCCTCTGGTGGCTCACCTCCTCCAGCCATGGCCACCTCTGAACCTGGCTGCACTGCTAACACATAGTTCTTCAGACACATTCTATCCCCAAGCTCTAACAGTCACCTAGCAACATCCTACGAGGGCATACTTCATAGGACTCATAATCAAATTTTAAAATAATCTCATGTAACAAAACTAAATCAAAATAATGAACATTTTAAAATACAAGTATGATGTAAAAATACAAAAATGTGATTTATTTATTTTATCTACCCTATAATTACCTCTAAAACACAACTTTTACCTTGAAGTTTAAGGCAGTTTTATTTTTTTACCACGGCTACTTTTTTATCATATACTAAAATAAGTATCTTCTGTGCTTTATGTGTATTGAATTGATCACTTACATTTTATACATCTGTTCTTTTGAGAACATATTTTTTCTTCATGATCATTGAAATTCTATAACATAAAATATTATCTTCATATATTTGAGTAATACCACTCATGGTTTTGAAAGTCTCTTTGAGCACATCTTGCATAAGTCTTGTTATGTGGGATCCTTCCAAAAGGTTCATGGTCATTGAAACAAGATCCAAAAACTTTATCAACAGCCTTCTGAGCTACTTCTCTGTTTATATTCCTAACAGTTAGGATAGAAAGAATGGCTCTGTCTTGCACACAAGTCTGAAGGTGTTGTTTTAATCCAAAAAGTAACCTGAATATTTCATTTACGAGTGAACAGTCTCTACTAAGGTTGGCAGCTCGAACCTCTGAGCAGGCCAAGTGTCTGATGTCGGTGAACCAGTTGACTTTGAACACACCAGTGATCAAAGGCGTGGATGAGCTCGTGGGTGACTACTCTGCTCATAAGGGCCTGGTTCCAGATATTATTCTGGCACAAAACAATCTGAGATGTTGAAGAATCAAAATTTCCACTGACATTCCCATTACAATCTTCAAAAGAAAAGTGTCTTTCTTTGTTTACAGCACAACCTGAGTGCTTCATAGCCTCAAGTAGAAGTTTGACATATGGATTTGTCTCCAGGGTCTTCACAAGCAGGGGCTGGCACTTCTGGTTATGGGTGAAGAAGCTGGGGAGGAACCCTTGCTGGGGCTCGTCCTGGGCCAGCTGCTCTGGGAATACCTGGCACAAGCAGAACAGCTGCCACAGTGGCTCCCCTGCCGTGGAGCTGCCCTCCAGCCAGCTGCTCTGTCTGGCCCTTCCTCCCCAGGCCTGACCCCCAGCGGAGCTGGGCGACTACCATCTTTCTAAGTCCAGCATTTAATTCTCAGGTTTCATCTTAGTGTTTCAGAAGCAAGATGACATGTTTGGCTTTTTTGTTTTCCTCTTGAATGCATTCTTCATCAGCTTTCTATGATCCTGTACTTTCAATAGCACTCATCCTACTTTAAGAATGGCTCTCCTCATTCTCCTTTTCTCTGTTATCTTCATCTACCATTATTCTGTACCTGGTCACAAGCACCATCTCTAAGTGAGTGACTCATGAATAAAAATAATGACTTATCCTTGACTCTCCAGAGCTCCAGATTTATATATCCAACTACCTATTAGATAGTAGACACATATTTGTATATCTAATGAGGTTCTCAATGAGAAAGTGGACATATTCAAAACAGGACTGTTTATTCTCATATTTATAATATTCTCTTGAGATGCCATCTCTTCTTTTTTTTTTAAATTAATTTATTTTTTAAATTGGTGCATTGTAGTCATATATCAATCACATTGGAGTACAAGACTTGAGAGGATATACAAGCACACATCATCCAATTAGCCCTCCTCCAGCCCCCGTCCCATTCCCTCCCCCTCCCTCCATCCCACACTTTTTTGGTGATTTACTTTGATACATTTGTTTAAGTACCTCCTGCGTTTTAAAGAGGCTCCGTCCTCCAGTATTACATACCCTCTGATTGGTCACATTAGTTGCTTCACTATAGGGCCCTTTCTATAGCTCAACCTCTTCCTGTTGCCCTTTTCCTCCTAGTTATTGCTGATTAAGAGAATCGTCTGATTTATATTTTCTGCGATATTTCTCTGTGCATGCTGCGTTGCAAGTACCAATCCCACTCTTGATGGTCCCAGTAGTGGCCTGGCTACTCAGTGGACTGATCCAGACCTCGCTGGCTCAAGCAGCGGCCTTGCTTCATGGGAGGCCCCAGTTCTGGTCTCGCTGGCCCCTGAACCGGTCTAACCCCTAAGCTGGCTTTGGTCCCGACCTTGGAGGCCGCAGGAGTGAACTTGCCTCACGCCAGGCTCCGATGCTGACCATTGGCCCCTGCACCGGTCTAACCCCTTGGCAGGATTCCAATCCCGGCCTCGGAGGCCCCAGCACTGGTCATGCCTCAAGGCAGGCTCCGATGCCGGCCTCGCTGGCCCCAGCACCGGCCTAACCCCTCGGCATGCTCTTATCCTGGCCTCGAGGCCCCAGTACCGGCCTTGCCTCAAAGCAGGCTCCGATGCCGGCCTCACTGGCCCCAGCACCAGCCTAACCCCTCGGCAGGCTCCGATCCCGGCCTCAGAGGCCCCAGTACCGGCCTTGCCTCAAGGCAGGCTCCGATGCCGGCCTCGCTGGCCCCAGCTCCGGCCTAACCCCTTGGCAGGCTCCGATCCCGGATTTGGAGGCCCCAGCACTGGTCATGCCTCAAGGCAGGCTCCGATGCCGGCCTCGCTGGCCCCAGCACCGGCCTAACCCCTCGGCAGGCTCTTATCCTGGCCTCAAGGCCCCAGTACCAGCCTTGCCTCAAGGCAGGCTCCGATGCCGGCCTCGCTGGCCCCAGCACCGGCCTAACCCCTCGGCAGGCTCTTATCCTGGCCTCGGAGGCCCCAGTACCGGCCTTGCCTCAAGGCAGGCTCCGATGCCGGCCTTGCTGGCCCCAGCACCGGCCTAATCCCTCGGCAGGCTCTTATCCTGGCCTCGGAGACCCCAGTACCGGCCTTGCCTCATGGCAGGCTCCGATGCCGGCCTCGCTGGCCCCAGCACCGGCCTAACCCCTCGGCAGGCTCTTATCCTGGCCTCGGAGGCCCCAGTACCGGCCTTGCCTCACGGCAGGCTCCGATGCCGGCCTCGCTGGCCCCAGAACCGGCCTAAGCCCTCGGCAGGCTCCAATCCCGGCCTCGGAGGCCCCAGCACTGGTCATGCCTCAAGGCAGGCTCCGATGCCGGCCTCACTGGCCCCAGTACCGGCCTAACCCCTCGGAAGGCTCTTATCCTGGCCTCGAGGCCCCAGTACCGGCCTTGCCTCAAGGCAGGCTCCGATGCCGGCCTCGCTGGCCCCAGCACCGGCCTAACCCCTCGGCAGGCTCTTATCCTGGCCTCGGAGGCCCCAGTACCGGCCTTGCCTCAAGGCAGGCTCCGATGCCGGCCTCACTGGCCCCAGCACCGGCCTAACCCCTCGGCAGGCTCCGATCCCAGCCTCGGAGGCCCCAGCACTGGTCATGCCTCACAGCAGGCTCCGATGCCGGCCTCGCTGGCCCCAGCACCGGCCTAACCCCTCGACAGGCTCTTATCCTGGCCTCAGAGGCCCCAGTACTGGCCTTGCCTCAAGGCAGGCTCCAATGCTGGCCTCACTGGCCCCAGCACCGGCCTAAGCCCTCGGCAGGCTCCGATCCCAGCCTCGGAGGCCCCAGCACTGGTCATGACTCAAGGCAGGCTCCGATGCCGGCCTCGCTGGCCCCAGCACTGACCTAACCCCTCGGCAGGCTCTTATCCTGGCCTCGGAGGCCCAAGTACCGGCCTTGCCTCATGGCAGGCTCTGATGCCAGCCTCGCTGGCCCCAGCACCGGCCTAACCCCTCAGCAGGCTCCGGTCCCATCCTCGGGGGCCCCAACACTGGCCTTGCCTCACGGCAGGCTCCGATGCCGGCCTCACTGACCCCAGCACCGGCCTAACCCCTCAGCAAGTTCCGGACCCGACCTCTGAGGCCCTAGCACAAGCCTTGCATCATGGCAGGCTCCAATGCCGGCCTCGCTGGCCCCAGCATCAGTCTAACCCCTCTGCAGGTTCCAATCCCAGCCACGGAGGCCTCAGTAGTGGCCTTGCCTCACAGCAAGCTCCGATGTCGGCCACTGGCCCCGGCGCCAGCCTAACCCCTCCGCAGGTTCCGATCACTGTCTCTGTGGTTATTATTTCAAAGGTTCCAGTTGTAATGTATCAGATCTCTGCCTCCCCCGAATATTGGCCACTGGCATTGCCACTGCCTCCACCGTTTCAAATCCTTCCCAGGCTCTTTTTCCACTCTGAATGTTGTCCAGTGTTCCTAATCATGCGTGATGGTAGCATTCGACATTTGGTGTAATTTCTCCAAAAAAATAAAGTTGGTAAGATCCGGTTTCTGCTTCTCCTGAATACAAGTCTCCACCACCATCGCGGAGAACTCTTTCAACACCGCATTTCTCCTTGGTCTCCGCTAAACTCTCTCCTTATATGTGATGTCTGAGATTCTTAACAATATAGAGAAATAGCAGTCCTCTTTCACGGCGAATTTTTCCATAAGTTCCAGTGCATTTAGATAAGTTTTGTCTGCATCTCCAGTGTCCTGGCATCTATAAGGGCTATAAGGGCTTTCTTACCACCTCTCCGATATTTTTCTTTATCTTTTTCTGTTCTGGGCCCGGTTTCTCCAGGGGTCTGGCGTGATACTCGCAGTTCGGCCCGGGCCCAGAGTCCCGCGACCCGGGCCCCAGCTGGCGTGCCCCGCGCGCGACCCCTGCCCAGAACCCAGCATCTTACTGGGCCTGGTTTCTCCAGGGGTCTGGCGTGCTACTTGCAGTTCGGCCTGGGGCCCAGAGTCCCCGCGACCCGGGCCCCAGCTGGTGTGCCCCGCCCGCGACCCCCGCCCAGAACCCAGCGTCTTACTGGGCCTGGTTTCTCCAGGGGTCTGGCGTGCTACTTGCAGTTCGGCCTGGGGCCCAGAGTCCCCGCCATCTCTTCTTTTTTTTCTCCCAGTCAGACCTTTCTCCTAGACTTCCCTTTCTGCTCATATAAAAACTATCATCCCTAAATTGTGTATTTCTTTGCTACCTGGTAATTCACTGTCAAATTCTACTGACTTTGTCTTTGAAATATATCCTGAATTCCACCACTATTTACCATCTCTATTAATGGCACCAAAATTTTTATTTTTTTTTTAATTTTAATTTCTTTTTTCTTTTTTCTTCTTTCTTTTTTTTTTTTATTGGTGCACTGTATTCATACATCATAGTGGGATACAAACTTTTGTAGACATACATGCACACTTTGCCCAGTCAGCTCCCACCCGATCCCCACCCCATTCTCTCCCCATCCCTCCCTCCCATGCTTGGCTTAGTGGTTGACGTCTAGTATTATAGCAATTTATCCAAAATTAAGAATGATAATCTCTCATAACAGTTTCATTTGTCTGATACCAAGCTTTTGATGACTTAAAGATAACATTTCAATATTTCTTTTTACTTTCTTTCTTACCAGGGAATATTTTTTTTTCAATTTTTTTAGGTGAAACTATCATATATTTATATATTTATTTTTCAGAAAAAAAAATCTATCCTAATATGGAATATGGGCTCTAGATACCCAAAATGATCTCCAAAAAGAACAAAGCTAGAAGATATATATTTTCTGATTTCAAAACATATAAAGCTACAATAATTGAAACAGTGTAGTAATATTCTAAAGGCAGATATAAAAACCATTGGAGTTAAATAAAAGCCTAGAGCTAAATTCTTCCCTATATTGTCAAGTTATTTTTGACAAGGTTTCCACGAACATTTGGTGGTGGAAATAATAATCTTTTAACTAAATATTGTTGAAAAATAATAATTACATGGAAAAGAATAAAATTGGACCCTTACCTAATCCCATATACAAATATTAACTCAAAATAGATAAAAGACCTAAATATAAATCTTAAGACTATAAACTTTTAGGAGAAAATCTGGGTCATAAAACCTCACAACATTGAAATTGGCAGTGATTTCTTGGATATGATTTCAATGGCACAGGCAACAGAAGAGTATACAAACTCCCTAAAAAATAAAAAAAATTGTATATCCAAAGACAATGTAAACAGAGTTAAAAGTTACTAATAGAATGGGATAAAATATTTCCAAATGCTATATCTGAAGGTATATTAATATTCCAACTAGAAATTCTAAAAATTAACAACAATAAAGGCAAACAATACCATTTAGAGATAGGTAAAAGACTAACATAAATAATGAATCTCCACAGATAACCAATCTTAGTTGTCTGTTGGATGGAAAATCTTGTCTCTGGTTCTGGTGTGTGTTACCTATTTCTTCTTTGTAGTTAATCTCTTTGAGTATTTTCTCTAGTGCTGGTTTTGAAGACATAAATTCCTTCAGTTTCTGTTTTTCATGGAAGCTTCTTATTTCTCCATCTAATTTGATAGAAAGTTTTTCTGGGTAGGAAATGTTTGGCTGGAAGTTGTTTTCTTTCAGAGTTTGGAATATGTTATTCCAAGCCCTTCTGGCTCTCATGACTTGGTTTGGGAAGTCTGGAGTGATTCTAATTGGTTTGCCTCTGAATGTCACTTGGCCCTTTGTTTTTTGTTGCCTTTAAGATTCTCTGCTTGGCTTCCACATTGGTCATTTTGACAATTATGTGGCGTGGGGATCCTCTTCTCCGATCCTGTCTAAAGGGAGTTCTATAAGTTTTCTAGACCTGTGTATCGACCTCTTGCTCTATGTTTGGAAAATTTTCTGCTATTACTTTCTTGAAGAGATTGTTGATCCCTTTGGTTTCACTTTCTTTTCCCTCCTCTATTCCGATTATTCTTAGGTTAGCTCTCTTAAAATGGGCCCATATTTCTTCAATATCAGATTCCTGCTGTTGGATATTTTTTCTAGATTAGAAACTATGCATTCATTTTTGGAATGATCATCTTCTAAGAGCGAGATTCTGTTCTCCATGTGGTCTAATCGGTTGTTTGTACTTTGAATTGAGGCCTTTACTTCATTAATTGCATCCTTTATCTCTTTTTGGCTCTCTCTGAATTCTTTTCGAAGCACCTCTAGTATTTCTACAGTTATTTTCCTGATTTGATCTTCTAGAAATCTCTGAATTTCTGTTTTATCAGGTTCTGATGTTGTGGGCTTGTGGGCATTCATTGCTCCAGTATTATTCCTCTTTCCCATGATTTCGGAAGTTTGTGCCTTCTCTGGGTTCTTCCCTTGGGTCACTATGACTTCACTTAAGGTGTTCTGGATCTCGAGTCAGTAGTATCTCAGACCCCACTACTCCTTTACTGGGTTGTATCACAGAGTCTCCGACCCAGAGAGTCGATAGAGGCTGCTTTAAACTATGGGGGTTTCCAGGTTGCACGTTCTCCTATGGTGTAATATCTCTGCCACTGCCACTCCCCTTCTGGGTCAAGTCCCAGGGAGTACAGTACTGGGATTTCTCCTCTGTGGCCTGCAATTTGACTCACTGTTCTTGAGTACGCAGATGTAGCTGTAGTGGACTCGGTGAATTCACTGCTGCTGCCACAGGTGGCAATATGGCACCGCTGCTACGCCCTCGGCCGTGAGGCTGGCGTATTTTCTTTTTGGTTTTGAGTTCCACTCTGAATCCCTGCAGCGTGTGCTGAGCTCAGCCACTGGGAGCTTTAGGTGCTCCCTGCGCCGAGAAATCCCGCCTGGCTGTTCCGCAGCAGCTCACCTCGGCTTGCTGTAGCTGTCTGGTGAACTCGCTGCTGCCGCTGGCAGTAAAGCGTTGCTGCCGCGTCCTTGGGCGTGAGGCCGGTGTATCTCCTCTGTGGCTCTGAGCTCTGTTCTCAGTTCGCTTTCTCTCTGGAGCCTGGTGATTTTTTTGTTTCTCTGGTGATGGTGTTTTCTGGCTATGAAAGGCGCTGATTTTGTGGTAATGGAGATTGGTTGTTAGCGGGGCTCTTAAGCCCCGCTTTTCTAGGTCGCCATCTTCCCGGAAGTGGCACCAAAATTTAATGCATGCTTTCTATCCTCGACTATGATATTGACTCTTACTGATCTCCCTGTTGCCAATGTAGTCCCTGTATAGTCTCATTTTTATATTTTAGCTAGAGTGATTTTCAAAATATAAATTGTGTATTAAAAGTCCTCCAGTGTTTTTCTCTGAAGTTTGAATAAAGTCACAAACTCCTATCTGGGCATGGTGACACAGGTCTATAATCACAGTACTTGGGAGGCTCAGAGAAGAGGATCACAGGTTTGAAGCTAGTCTCAGCAACTTAGCAAGATTCTATTTCAAAAAATAAAATCGGGCTGGGGATCTAGCTCAGAGGTAGAACATCCCTGGATTCATTATTCAGTAACAAAAACAAAGCAACAAACAAACAAACAAACAAACAAACAAACCTCTCAGAAAACCAAACTCCTTACCATAGCCTTAAATCCTTATTCTCCAAATTTATTTTATACTCATTTCTTTTTTCCCCCTGATTTTAGCCCAATCATATCAATTTCTCTGTGTTTCTCAAACAAACCTATCATGCTCCTGGTTTCAGGTTCCTGCTCCTGTTTCAATGCCCGAAACATATCCTATTGAGAAGGTGCACAGCTGCGCCTTCACTTCCTTCAAGACTGCTCAGGCGCCCTCTTCACTCAGGAGCCTTCCCTGACCACCCTGTTCAGCTAGGATCCCCTCTGACTGTAGTTCTAGCTCCTTAACCTGTTTTTATCATACCCTACTTCCATTAAATCCTACTTAGTTTCCTTTTTATTGTTTCTCTCCCCAGTTTGATCTCAGATCCCATTAGGGCAGTGCATTAGTCAGCTTTTTATTTTTGTGATCAAAATACCTGACAAGAGCAACTCAGAGGAGGAAAGGTTTATTTGGTTCACTCTGACCACCCTGTTCAGCTAGTATCCCCTCTGACTGTAGTTCTAGCTCCTTAACCTGTTTTATCATACCCTACTTCCATTAAATCCTACTTAGTTTCCTTTTTATTGTTTCTCTCCCCAGTTTGATCTCAGATCCCATTAGGGCAGTGCATTAGTCAGCTTTTTATTTTTGTGATCAAAATACCTGACAAGAGCAACTCAGAGGAGGAAAGGTTTATTTGGTTCACAGTTTCAGAGTTTTCATGGTTGGCTGGCTCCAAGGCAGGCAGGGAATGGTGAAAGAAAGCTGGAAAGCGCATGGCAGCTGGGCAGCAGAGGGGGAAGGAAGGGGCAGATGAGTCCTCCAGCCCTGCTCTCCCTCTGAACTTTGCTGCACTGGATACCAGATCTCAGTGCACACGCCTTATGGGTGGTGTTCCAGATCCAAAGCATGACAAGCACAGAGCTTCCCTGTCCTTCATCACTCCAGCCCAGGTGGCAGTGCCTGGCTTATCTGTGCATCCGATCCACACTTACCAAACAGTTAGATGGTTACATGCAAAAGTTTCAGCATAATGTTTGGGTCATAGTCACATCTATTGACATATTGTTTTCTTCAATTATCAGGTATTTTATATCTTTGCTATCCTATTCTTATGAAACTAAGGGGACTTGTCTGTACTTATGTGAATATTCTTTATTTGTGATTAGAGATGTTTGATCAGGTTGGAAATACAAGTTCTACACCATCTCCAGGGCTTGTCTGAATTTCTTTTGATCTTTTTTTTGGTGGTACTGTGGTTCCTGGAAGCCCTTCTACCTCCTTCTACACTCCCAGACCTATTTTTTATATTTTTATTTGGAAACAGGATCTCTTAAGCCAGCGCGGCTGGCTTCGAACCTGCGCGATCCTCCTGTCTCTGCCTCCCAAGCACGGGGATTACAAGCGTACGCCAACACGCCTGACTCTTGTGATAATTTTAAAAGTCATTTGCCTGTAAAGAATACGAATGTTACTGAATTTTTGCAATATTAGAATCTTATTTTTTTCTGGTGTGGGCAAAAATTCAGATAATATACTATGTATGGCTACTGAACACCAAAGTGCACCCCACCTTGACAGATCAGTTGTATTTTATAATCAAGTTGTGTAAAGATAATTTTGTAAATATTTATTTACTTATTTATTTTGTGGTACTTGGAATTAAACCCAAGGACATTCTACCTCTGAGTTATACTCCCTAGCCCTATTTTTATTTTTATTTGAAACAAGGTCTCACTGGACTGATGAGAATCTCACTACTTGCTGAGCCTGTTTTTGAGCCTGTCATCCTTCTCTCTAAGCCTGCCAGGTACTGGGATTATAGGTGTGTGTCACCATGCTTGGCTTAAGTTTTATTTTATAAAAACTATTTTTATAGAATATTGGACAATATTATATTTTTCTTTCCCCCATGGTAGGAACTGAACTCAGGGGGCACTCTACAACTAAGCTACACTTCCAGTTCTTTTTATATTTTTACTTTGAAACAGGTCTTGCTAAGTTACAGAGGCAGGCTTTAAACCTGTGATCCTCTTGTCTCAGCCTCTCAAAAACCAGAATTACAGGTGTGAGCCACCATGCTGGCCCAATAGTGTCTTTGTAAACCTGCAAACTAAAAATACTAAATATGTTTCTTCCATCAATTAATAGTTTTTGATAAAAATTTTGGCTTTTCAAAACATGACAAAATATCCTTATGATATTTTTACAATCTTATTTAAAATTTTGCGATATGGTCTTGAAAAATTTCCTTAAGTTCATAAAAAGTAAATACTAGAAAAATTGTTTTCAGGATAGACTGTTTTTTCTAAATGTACCTCTTTTGAAATAATGTTCATTGCTTTATTTTTATATGGATGCAAAAATGAAAAAGCTGCGGTTGGTTTTTACTTGGAGTCTGTTCTCTATATGGGCTGCTGTGTATAAACCTCAGCAGAGTGGACACCAGGGAGCACTGAGCCAGTGGAAATCCAATTCAGTTCTTCCTCCTGTATTATGTATTTTAATGAAACAGGCAGATGGTACATAGTTTTTTTCCCCCCCTAGAAACTGCTGATTTCAAAAGATTTGAGAATGCCTGTTTTCCAAGCATGGTGTTCAGCAGCATATCATATCTCAAAATATACAGTTAGCCTTGCAAGGAAAATTAATCTACCTGTAGCAGATGGATACATTTGTTAAAGTAAAAGACCACTGCTGGCCTCTCCTGCTTTCATTTGTAGATTTGAGATAAACATCTTTCTCGTTTCTTTGTACTTGGTCTTTCTTAATAATACAGAAATATGTTTAGCTCTAGATCATGTTGAAATGCAATTTGGTTATAAAATCATGTACATGGTCATTGTCATTGTTGCTTCTATTTTAGTTGTCAGATAAGCTCTGTGCTGGAAAGGATTCCACACTGTCCATCATTATCATTTAGAAATAAAAATGGTAACTTACAATGTGGTTTTCATTTGAAGGGAATAGAAAGAAGTATTTACTGAGATCCTGCAGGTGATGATGGCTTGCATGTAAAACGTACGCTTACACTTTTTATTCTAAACCAAAATAAAAGATACTCAACCCACGAATAAGCTAAAGTCTACATTCAAGCAAATGCACAGTATTCAAATTATCTTCCAGAAAAACATGAAACAAATATGTTCTGTTTATACCAATTTCTTCTCATTTTAAGTTATTTGTGCACTTTGCATAGATATTTCTTTCAGTTTCTAACTTAATTATCAGAGAAAAGTTAAGAACAAATGGAACTTTACATTAAAATAAGAAAACTGGTAAAAATGTAGAGCATTTTATTCCTTCCAGCAAAATAAACTAAGTGACCAGACTCCAAGCTGGCTTTCTTTTTCAGGTGCACAATTCTTAGAAACTAGTGACATCTTCTGGCTTCTCAAAGTAACTGCTTTGATCCAAACCAGGTACTGGTAGGATATTTTACAAATTCAGAAAATGAAAAAAACAGAAATAAAACCAGATCCCTATTAACATATCATATTTGAATATCTGCATTGTATTACAGTGCATAGCATAAACTTCAAGAATAGTAAAATATTTCCGTATGTCTATAATTTGTATCACATAAATTGTGCAAGTTTATACTGGATTAAAAATATTTAGTGTTAGCCAAGCGTGGTGGCCTATGCTTATAATCCCAGTCCTTGGGAGGCTGAGATAGGAGGATTGCAGGTTCATGGCCAGCCTCAGCTACTTAGTGAGACATTCTGCAACTTAGTATCACCTTGTTTCAAAATAAATAATAAAAAATAGGGTTGGGGGTGTAGCTCAGAGGTAGACTGTCCCTGGGTTAAATCCCCAGTACTGCAAAATACAGTGTTTAATGTGCTGAAATATGATTCTTAGCTACTATACACACAGAATATTCTTTATTTTCCATATGTTTACTGGTGCATTGTAGTCCCACATCGTCATGCAGTTCATTGTGATGGCGACACACGTGCCCACGTGCTTTGCGGGCTTTCCCGGGCTCCCCGCCCACTCCCCCCTCCCCATACAGGGCATTGAGGTCGACCCTGGCATTCTCACATATGTACACACTGTCAGTGGACGTGGTTCCCTCTCTGGTCCTCCCTCTCCCTCCCCCCTTCTCTAGTTTCTACATGTTCTGCTGCCTACCTCATTCCAGCAGCTGGGTACTTATGACTTTGGCTAACTAAAAGCCAGTGGTAGATGCTTTATATTATTAACATTTATACTCTATGAATTACTTCATAAAACTTTATTCTATGCTTTGTTCTGAGAACTGGTCATGGACTCAGGAAAAACTGTAGCAGTCTTAGATCCTTTCTATCTTTCTATGTTTAATAAAATATAAGTTTACATTAATTGCTTTGCAGTGCCAAGTACTTAATTGGTATTGGTTTATACCAGTGAATTTAATAGGAGCTTGTTTTACAATATAAACAATATGAATGACTGGGAGTCGTGGTACATGCCTATAATCCCAGTTTTGGGGAGACTGAGATAGGAGGATAGCAAGTTTGAGGCTGGCTTCATCAATTTAGCAAGGCCATCAGCAACTTAGTGAGACCCTGTTTCAAAATAAAAAAAATAAAATAGGGCTGGAAGTATACTTTAAAGGTAGAATGCTTCTGGGTTCAGTCCTTGGTACCACACATGCACACACACAAGAATAATAATATGAACATAAGTGAGTAGTTTAAAAGATCAGTATGTCGCCGGGCGTGGTGGCGCATGCTTGTAATCCCCGTGCTTGGGAGGTGGAGACAGGAGGATGGTGCTGGTTCGAAGCCAGCCTCTCTGGCTTAAGAGACCCTGTTTCCAAATTAAAAAATATAAAAAAATAGGTCTGGGAGTGTAACCCGGAGGTAGAAGGGTTTCCAGGAACCCCAGTACCACACACACATGCACACACACACACACACACACACACACACACACACACACACACACAAATCAGTATGTCTTTGATTCTTCCCAAGTGCTTGGATGTTTGAAGATATATGTGTATGTGGGTATATATATGTGCACGTACACACACACACACACACACACACACACACACACACATATATATATAATATGTAAACTATATATAGTATATATATAGTTTAATAAAAGATTGTTTTTCAACCTCCTATATCATATATATCATATGTAATTGACTATAATTTTAATTGGCTATAATTTTTACTTTGAGTTTTGGTATTATATAAAAACACTTTAGGAATTGCAAAATTCTAGCAAGGACCTACCTAAATTAATAAGGTTGATTAATTGCAGCGCACACATGCACTCTATGAAAGAGAGAAGAACTTTAACCCGAGATACTGCAGGGAAACTTAATTTTAATACAACCGAGGGTTAGCTCTTGTGCTTGGGAAAGGCAGCAGCAGTTTACAAAACACAAACTCATTTCTGGGGATCACAGGCACGACGACTCAAAAGCATATAATAAAAGGACGATTCTAGGCTGGGCGTGGTGGCGCACGCTTGTAATCCCCGCGCTGGGGAGGCTGAGACAGGAGGATCGCATGGGTTCGAAGCCAGCCTCAGCTACTTAGTGAGACCCTGTTTCCAAATAAAATATAAAAAAGGTCTGGGAGTATAGCCCGGAGGTAGAAAAGCCTGTGGGTTTCACCCCCAGTACCACCAAAAAAAAAAAGGACAATTCTATGCTGAAGTGTGACAGGAAAACTTATTCTATGTAATATTGCCAATGAAACAAAGAAAAAAATATTAGCCATAATTTTTGAAGTTTATAATTCACGTTGAAGTATTACTATTTTTGACTGGGAAAGAGCTGCTTATACTTAACAACCCCAAGACTTTCTGGATTAACAGTGAGCAGATGCCTATTTCAAATGATACTACACTCAAAGTATTAGAAATCATCATCATCATCAACAACAAAAAGATTAGAATCATTAAGAGTTAGAGTTACAGTGTGAAAACAGCAATCAGAAAGCATAATGAAATGAAATATTTAATTTGCTATAGCATGAAAGAAATAACTGTAATTAAACTGTATCATTTAAGTTTTTTGACTACATGCAGTGGAGGCCAACCCTGGCTATTTGGCTATTTCACACAGGAAAGGAATTCATTGGCAGAAGAGAGGTCACCTCGTAGAATTGGTGGGAGTCTGGAAAACCAGTGGGGAAAACTGGCCAAAGCAAAGGAACTTGGACATTTCAAACACAGCCCATTTACACAGTATGAACCGAGGAGGCAGCCTCGGCATTACTGTGTGTGTATGTGTGTGTATGATACACACACATTTCTACTGGGGATGGAACTCTGGGCCATTTTACCTTTGAGCTACACTCCTAGCCCTTTTTAATTTTTTAATTTGAAATAAGGTCTTGCTTAGTTTCTGAGAGTAGTCTAGAACCTGTGTTCCCTGTCTCATGCTCTCAAATGCTGGGATTATAGCCAAGTGCCATGCAAAGCTCCTCATTCTTTTTAAAATTTAAACAGGATCTCGCTAACTTGCTGAGGGTCTAGATAAGTTGCTGAGGCTGGCCTCAAATCTGTGATCCTCTTGTCTCAGCCTTGCAAGCACTAGAATTATAGATATGTTCCACTGTGTCTATCATATCCTCCTGTTTATATTGTGATCCAATTTTTTTTTTTTTTTTTGGTGGTACTGGGATGGAACCCAGAGGCTTTTTACCTCTGGGCTATACTCCCAGACCTTTTTTATATTTTATTTGGAAACAGAGTCTCACTAAGTTGCTGAGAGCCTCACTATGTAGCTGAGGCCGGCTTCTAACCTGTGTGATCCTCCTGTCTCAATTTCCCAAGCGCGGGGATTACAAGCATGCGCCACCACGCCCGGCTTGTGATCCAATTTTGACATGAATTAAATTTCAGTTACTGAGCCAACATAGTTGACAGAAGCCAGGGAGCATATGTCAATATGGAGTATCCATGAGTTCTTGGTGAGAAAGTAAGGGTGTTTGTTACTAATATTTTTGTAGTTCGCTATGCATCGACATTCAAAAGAGGAGTCCAAAGGAAGGAGCTTGATCTAGGGATATAATTTTAAAGGCTGAACGGGAAGGGCCAAGAGAGGATGGTGAGGCCACGGAGTTCAGTGCCAACCGCATGGGTGTAAGCAGCTGTCTAGACAGGCTAAGGAAGAGGCGCTCTTACCAGAGCCCACGAGGCTGCTCCTCAGACGCGAGCAGGGCTGGGGAGGCTGCGACCACCAGACTGTGGTGGAGGGGACGGAGACACCCCGCTTGTCTCCACTCTCAGGTCTCCCGTCAAGGCCTTTGGCGAGGGGAGCGCCATTCGCCCCGGGTCAGGAACAGATCTCAGAGTAATGGCAGACAGGCACTGGGTGGAGGAGGAAACCTGGGCTTCCAAAGGCCGCTCCAGCTCACATAGCTTTCCTCCTGGCACTCTTTCTCTCTTTTCATGCAGGGGAAACAAATTATGTTTTCCATGTTCTCCCGGCTTTCAGTTGGCCCTGCTGTGGGCTGGATTCTACCCTGGGGGGCGCGGAGGTCTTCCTTCCCAAGAGCTGGAGGGCTCCCCAGGCGTGCTCCCTCCTCCGCTGGGCCAGTGGGCAGCGCCAGGCAGCCAGTCCTGAACACCTCTTTAGCAGTTTGGTGAAGCCAGTGAAGACCTCCTTATGTTTTTAAATCCCTAAGTAAAATATGTAAGATCACAAAGCAAACCTGCTCTTTAAAAATATAACCAATAAACTGAGCGTGGTGGCGCACACTTGTAATCCCAGCATTGGGAGGCTGAGACAGGAGGATCGGAGTTTGCAGACAGCCTTGGCTGCTTAACAAGGCCCTTCACAACTCCGTGAGACTCTGTTTCAAAATAAAGAATATTAAAAAAAAAAATAGGGCTGGGGGTGTAGCTCGGGAGGTAGAATGTCCCTGGGTTCCATCCCCAGTACCATAAAAAAAAAGTGTCACAAAATAAAACTTGTGCTTCTTTTATCATGCATTTAAGTAATAAGTTCTAAGAGTAGGCATAATAATTACAATTTCAAGTTGTCTGAAGCACAGAAACGCTTTATCATAGTCTATAAAAATTATCTGTGATTTAAACGGTTCTTAATTCTCTTGGTGACCAAGTCATAGGTACTGAAAAGACTAGTGTGTTTTTTACTTAGCTGATAATCATAATTAAGGATGTTTTAAGTTTCTTTTGGAGTTCATAGAAAGGTGTACAGTTTTCTCCTTGTCTATTCTCATAGTCTTTGACCCAGAGGTTCCCTGGCTTCTACCAGAACGCCTCTCCTGGTCTGTGGCCGATCCCCCTGCCTGAGTCTGTTCCTGTCACTCCTTCTCACTGAAGCCTATTTGGTCCTACCCTGTCCCCTTATTTACAAGCATCCTTTCTCATGTGGTATAGGTATTTTTAAAAAATGCTACCAGTTCTCTCTCCTGAGCATCTGATTATATCCATGTCTCCAAACCTTGCCTTGTTTAATGCTCATGTTCTAGGCCACTGTACACCCTTTACTAATCACCCTGGGCAGGTACAGATGAGTGGGCATAGACCTTATGCCCTGGAGCCTCAAAACTGTTCAAAGTAGCCCATCCACAGGGAGCCCTCAAAACTCAAACAATCCCACCCCACTTTCCATACACAATTCCTCTATAGCTCCCGCTTTTCATTATCCCACCCCTAGACAAAACCATCCTGTGGTTCTGAGTGAGTCTTCTCTCATTTGAAGCGGTAACAGAAAGTTCTGCCTTATATCTATCCTAGATGTCCCTCCAAAAAACCAAAATGAAACAAAATAACACCCCAAGCAACAACAACAACAACCCTCCCCAAATCCTTTAAATCTTAAAAATATCTGGATCCTCTCGCTGGCATTTCCTCTTTCTCTTTGTCATCTTGCCATCTTTGTTTGCTTTTGTTTATTCATACACTTATTGTCTTCTAACAGATCATTACAATATCTTCTAGCACACTAAATACATGCTCGATGAGGGCAGATTTTAGCATTTTTTTATTTCCGCTGCCCCAAGCCCTGGGAGCAGAGCCCGGTACACAGTGAGCTCTCTATCCAAGCGTATTGAATGGAGTACAACTTTCCTTCCTGCACCGACTGTGATCAGTCACTCTGGGCAGCACCTTCAACCCCATTCCTACCTGTCTGGGACTATGAGAAGCCCAACTTGGGCAATGGCTGCTATCGATCCCAGTCCACTGGGGCTACTGCTGGGTCTCTTGAGAGTGTTTCTTGTTCGGCACCCAAAGTCTCTTAACAACTCAGTTCAGAGTCACGAGATGAACTGTTGTAAGTGGTGGATCTGCAGAAGTGGTGGCTTCTAGATCTTTGTAAAAGGCTGTGTTTAGTTTCAAAGTTTATGTGTTACCTTGCAGGATAGCAGCATGACCGTAAAAGGTAGACCAGGTGGTGCTGTCAGAGTATCTAATAGACTACTGTGTTATGTTATAAGACCAGAAACTTAAACTTTTGCATGCTGGGTTTCATCATTCCAGGACAAATTAGTGCAATTTCCTGCCGCTCCCTTCTCCACGTGCCATTGGTGGCCTGCTAGTCCCCCTTAGGCCCAGATTCCACATCGGGAGTCTGGGTTGTTCATCCCATTTAGTTTGTCACATCACAAATAAGTTACACAAATCTGTTGTTTTCTACTGACTTTAGATGTCATATTTTTGGCAATCAACATTTAAAAGATATTATTAGCTGGGCATAGTGGTGCATACCTGAAATCCCAGTATTTGAGAGACTGAGACAGGTTGCTCACAGGTTCAAATCCAACCTCAGTAACTTAGCAAGATTCTGTTTCAAAAAAATAAAAAATAAAAAAAGGGCTGGAGGTGTAGCTTGGAGGTAAATATCCCAGAGTTCAACACACACACACACACACACACACACACACACACACACACAGGCGCGCACTGAAACATTTTCTTTTATGGCTCCAGAGCTTTTTGTTTCAGTTAAGAACCATTCTCTCATCTCTACACTGTATGTGTGGTTTCTAGAATTTTGTACTTAAATATTCACTGACTTACATTTTGCATTGTCTTTAGTAATTCTGGATTTTATTTTAGCACATAATCTAAGAGAGGCCCAACTTTAATTTTTGTCTTTTGGGAAATAAGTTGTGCCAGCTCTATTTATTGTATGAAACATTCACAATGAAAAATTCACAGCAAGTTTGTATTCTGTTATATTCTCGTATGTATTAGGATTACTTGCTAGACTTTCTCTTTGTCATGTGGATCTATTTGTGTCTTGCTATGCCAGTACCATAAGATAATAATGTGTGGTCTTGTATGTGTTTTGGCAAGGCATGTTCCTTTTTATATTTCTTTTTTTTATGATTTTCCTGGATACTGATGGATTGCTATGACACATATTATTCTATATCAGGTTCAAAAGCTTTAAAATTACATGGAATTACTTATGTGTTATACTTGAGAAAATTTATATTTTATATCCAAGAATATGGTATTTTTTAGCTTTCACATACAATATTAACATTTTAAGGCTTCACTATTCTCTCTATATTATATATATATTCACTATTCTCTCTATATTATATATATATATATATATATATATATATATATATATATATATATATGAGAGAGAGAGAGAAGGAAAGAGAGAGAGAGAGAAAGAGAAAGATTTTTCTCACCAAATTTAAGGAGAGAGAGAGAGAGAGAGAGAGAGAGAGAGAGAGAGAGAAAGAGAGAGAGAGAGAGAGAAAGGTTTTTCTTACCAAATTTAAGCATTTTACCACCTGTGGTATTGGAGATTGAACCCAGGAGCATTCTATGTCCAAGCTGCATCCCCAGCCCTACTTTATTTTTTATTTTGAAATATGGCCTCACTAAGTTGCTGAGGCTGGCTTTGAACCTGTGATCCTCCTGTTTCAATGTCTCAAGTTCTTGGGGTTACATGGTATATACGACCATGCTCTGCTTATTCAAAGTATTTTTTTTTTATCAGTGCATTGTAATCTTACATCACATTGGAATACAAGACTTGAGAGGATATACAAGCATACATCATCCAATTAGCCCTCATCCAGCCCCCATCCCATTCCCTCCCTCTCCCTCGATCCCATGCTTGTTTGGTGATTAACTTTGATACATTTGTTTACATACCTCCTGAGTTTTAAAAAGGCTCCATCCTCCCCTATCTCATACCCTCTGGTTGGTCACCTTAGTTGCTTCACTATAGGGCCCTTTCTATAACTCGACCTCTTCCTGTTATCCCTTTCCTCCTAGTTATTGCTGATTAGGGGAAGCATCTGGTTTTTATTTTCTGCAATATTTCTCTGTGCGTGCTGTGTTGCAAGTACCGATCCCACTCTTGATGGCCCCAGTAATGGCCTGGATACCCGGTGGACTGATCCAGATCTCACTGGCTCAGGCAGCGCCCTTGCCTTATGGGAGGCCCCGATTCTGGCCTCGCTGGCCCCCACACCAGCCTAACCCCTTGGCTGGCTCCCATCCCGGCCTCAGTGGCCCCAGCACCTGCTTTGCCTCAAGGCAGGCTCAGTCCCAGCTTCGCTGACCCTGGCACCGGCCTAACCCCCTGGCAGGCTCCAATCCTGGCCTTGGAGGCCCCAGTAGTGGCCTTGCCTCAAGGCAGGCTACAATGCCAGCTGCTGGCCCTGTCACCGGCCTACCTCTCGGCAGGCTCCGATCTCGGCCTCAGAGGCCCCAGCACCGACCTTGCCTCATGGCAGGCTCCAATCCCAATCTTGTTGACCCCAGCACCAGTCTAACCCTTCGGCAGGCTCTGATCCTGGCCTCAGAGGCCCCAGCACCGACCTTGCCTCATGGCAGGCTCCAATCCCAACCTTGTTGACCCCAGCACCAGTCTAACCCTTCGGCAGGCTCTGATCCTGGCCTCAGAGGCCCCAGCACCAGCCTTGCCTTATGGCAGGCTCCGGTGCTGGCCGCTGGCCCCAGGACCAGCCTACCCTCTCAGCAGGCTCTGATCTCAGCCTTGGAGGCCCCAGCACCGGCCTACCGTCTCAGCAGGCTCTGATCTTGACCTCAGAGGCCTTAGTAGTGGGCGTGCCTCATGGTAGGCTCCAATCCCAGCCGCGCTGGCCCCGGCACCAGCCTTACCCCCGGCAGGCTCCAATCCAGGCCTCGAGGGCCCCAGCACCGGCCTTGCCTCACGGCAGACTCCGATCCTGTCCTCGCTGGCCCTGGCACTGGCCTACCCCTCGGCAGGCTCCGATCCCGGCCTCGGAGGCCCCAGCCAGGCCTTGTCTCACGGCAGGCTCCAATCCTGACCTTGCTGACCCCAGCACCGGCCTAATCCTTTGGCAGGCTCCGATCCCAGCCTCGGAGGCCCCAGCACTGGCCTTGCCTCATGGCAGGCTCCGATGCCAGCCTCGCTGGCCCCAGCACCGGCCTTACCCCTCGGCAGGCTCCAATCCAGGCCTCGGAGGCCTCAGTAGTGGCCTTGACTCATGGCAGGCTCCAATCCCAGCTTTGCTGTCTCCATCGCCGGCCTCACCCCTCGGCAGGCTCCAATCCAAGCACCCTCTTCGCCCAGCAGGTTGTCCCATGTTCCCGAGGGTGCGTGGTGGTAGCATTCTGCATCTGGGGTTATTACTTCAAAAGTTCCAGGTGTAAGGCATCATATCTATGCCTCCCCTGAGTACTGGCCACTGCTATTGCCACTGCCTCCACCATTTCAAATCTTTCCCAAGCTCTTTTTCCACTCTGAATGTTGTCCAGTGTTCCTAAGCATGCGCGACAGTAGCATTTGACGTTTGGTGTAATTTCTCCAAAAAGTAAGTTGGTAGGATCAGATTTCTGCCTTTCCTGCATACAAGTCTCCACCGCCATCGCGGAGACCGCTTCCAACACTGCCTTCCTCCTAGGTCTCCGCTAGACTCTCTCCTTACATGTGAAGTCCAGGATTCTTAAGACTGTAGAGAAGAAGCAGTCATCCTTCGCGGGGAAGTTTTCCAAAAGTTCCAGTTCATTTGGATAAGTTTTGTCTGCATCTCCAGTATCCTGGCATCTGCCACGGCCTTCTTGACTCCTCTCCGATATTGTTTTTTTCTTTTTTCTTTTTCTTTTTCTTTTCCTTTTTTTTTTTTTTAATAAGAGAAGACAGTATGTGTGATTTGAGGAGGTTGTGGGATCAGGCACTCAGTAGCACTGCGACCCAGGCCCAGTTTCTCTGGGGGTCCAGCATGCTCCGCATGACTCCTCCTGGGGCCCAGAGTCCTGTGACCTGGGCCCCGGCTCTTCTGGGGGTCTGGTATGCCCCACCTGACCCCCACCCAGGGCCCAGGGCTTTGTGACTGGGCCCCGGTTTCTCCGGGGGTCTGGTGTGCTCCGTGCAATTCTGCCTGGAGCCCAGAGTCCTGCGACCTGGGCCCCAGCTCTTCCGGAGGTCTGGCGTGCCCCGCCTGACCCCCACCCGGGGCCCAGGGCCTTACGACCAGACCCCGGTTTCTCTGAGGGTCTGGTGTGCTCCGTGTGATCCCGCCCGGTTCCCAGGGTCCTGCGATCCGGCCCCAGTTTCTCAGGGTGTCTGCCGTGCCCCATCTGACCCCCACCCGGGACCCAGGGCCTTGCAACTGGGCCCTGGTTTCTCTGGGGGTCTGGCATGCTCCGTACAATCCCACCCGGGGCCCAGAGTCCTGCGACCTGGCCCCGGTTTTTCAGGGGGTCCAGCGTGCCCCGCATGACCCCCGCCCGGGACCCAGGGCCTTGTGACCGGGCCCCGGTTTCTCTGGGGGTCTGGCGTGCTCCGCACGATCCCACCCGGGGCCCCATTCAAAGTATTTTTAAGAAAAATTGTTGGTTATAATTGTGAGTGGAGACATTTCTTATTTCTGTTTCTAGGATGGGTTTGAATGTATGACAAGATGTTAAGATACAAATTCCAGTTGAAATGTGTGGCTGTGTGCACAGGCACATATAGACACACACACACACACACACACACACACACACTTAGAAATGACACTTTAAAGCAAGGTGATCAAGATTTGCAAATAGGAGGCCAGAAGCCAGTGGTGACTCTTGAATTCCTCACCCTCAATGAAGGTATCAAAGGCTGAGAGCTCACCTCTTTCACATTAAAGCAAGAGAGAGGGAGTTGAGGAGCAGGGCTTGATGAACTTGCTATCTCTGCCTGAAGCTTGAGGGGAGGAGACCTGGTGGACTGACTCCTGCCTGGAAAGTTCAACTGTAGGGAGACCTGTGAAGAGGGAGGTGAGGGAGCAAATGAGTCTACTTTTTAAAAAAATTTTAATTTGGTGGCACCAAGGCTTGAAGCCAGGTCTTATCTTTGAGCTATACCTCCAGCCCTTTTTATTTTTTTGTTTTGAAACAGAGTCCTGCTAGGTTGCTGAGAGTCTCATTAAATTGCTGAGGCTGTAGAAGAGTTCCTATTTCCCCACATCCTCGCTAGCATTTACTGTTGTTTGTATTCTTTTTTTTTTGTTGTTGTTGTATTACGGATGGAACCCAGGGGCATTCTACCTTCAAACTACACCTCCAGCCCTATTTTTTATTCTTTATTTTGAAAAAGGGTCTCACTGAGTTGCAAAGGCCTCACTAAGTAGCTGAGGCTGTTTGCGAACCATGATCCTTCTGTCTCAAAGATGCTGGGGTTACGAGTGTGCACCATCATGCCTGGCTTTGTTGTTTGTATTCTTGATGATTGCTATTCTGAATAGGGTTAGATAGAATCTCAATGTAGTTTTAACTTGCATCTTCCTGATTGCTAGTAATGTTGAACATTTTTTTCATGTATTTATTGGCCATTTGTATCTCTTCTTTTGTGAAGTGTCTATTTAGTTCAATGTCTACTTCTAGATTTGGTTATTTGGTTTTTTTAGTGTTAAGTCTTTTAAGTTCTTGGCATATTTTAGATAATAGTCCTCTGTCAGAGAAAGAGCTGGCAAAGACATGCTCCCGTTCTATAGGCTCTTTCTTTAGACTCTTGATGGTTTCCTTTGATGAGCAGAAACTTTTTAGTTTAATGTCATCCCATTTATTAATTCTGGTTTTAATTTCCTAAATTTTGAGTTGTTTGGGGTCTTAATGAGTGTTGTTTGGGAGTCTTTTATTTTTAAATTTTTATTGGTGCACTGTATTCATACATCATAATGGGATAAAAAAAACTTTTGTAGACATACATGCACACATCACCCAGTTAGCCCCTACCTGATCCCCACCCCGTTCCCTCCCTATCCCTCCTTCCCATGCTTGGCTTAGTGGTTGAGATCTAGTATTATAGCAATTTATCCAAAATTAACAATGATAATCTCACATAACAGTTTAATTTGTCTGATACCAAGCTTTTGATGACTTAAAGATAACATTTCAATATTTCTTTTTGCTTTCTTTCTTACCAGAGAATTTTTTTCTTTTTCTTTTTTTAGGTGAAACTATCATACATTTATTTATTTATTTATTTATTTATTTATTTATTTATTTTTCAAAAAAAAATCTATCCTAATATGGAATATGGACTCTAGATACCCAAAACGATCTCGAAAAAGAACAAAGCAAGAATATGTATATTTTCTGATTTCAAACCATATAAAGCTACAATAATTGAAACAGTGTAGTACTGTTATAAAGGCAGATATATAAACCATTGGAGTTAAATAAAAGCCTAGAGATACTTTTATATGTTGTCAAGTTATTTTTTGACAAGGTTTCCACAAACATTTGGTGGAGGAAATATTAATCTTTTAACTAAATATTGTTGAAAAATAATAATTACATGAAAAAGAATAAAATTGGACCCTTACCTAACACCATATACAAATATTAACTCAAAATAGATAAAAGACCTAAATATAAATCTTAAGACTATAAACTTTTAGAAGAAAATCTGGGTCATAAAACCTCACAACATTGAAGTTGGCAGTGATTTCTTGGATATGATTTCAATGGCACAGGCAACAGAAGGGTAAACAAAATCCCTAAAAAAATAAAAAATAGACAATGTAAACAGAGTTAAAAGTTACTGATAGAATGGGATAAAATATTTCCAAATGCTATATCTGAAGATATATTAATATTCCAACTAGAAATCCTAAAAATTAGCAACAATAAAAGCAAACAATACAATTTAGAGATAGGTGAAAGACTAACATAAATAATGAATCTCCACAAATAACCAATCTTAGTTGTCTGTTGGATCGAAAATCTTGTTTCTCTGGTTCTGGTGTGTGTTACCTATTTCTTCTGTGTAGTTAATCTCTTTGAGTATTTTCCCTAGCGCTGGTTTTAAAGACATAAATTCCTTCAGTTTCTGTTTGTCATAGAAGCTTCTTATTTCTCCATCTAATTTGATAGAAAGTTTTGCTGGATAGGAAATTTTTGGCTGGAAGTTGTTTTCTTTCAGAATTGGGAATATGTTACTCCAAGCCCTTCTGGCTCTCATAACTTGGTTTGGGAAGTCTGGAGTGATTCTAATTGGTTTGCCTCTGAATGTCACTTGGCCCTTTGTTTTTGTTGCCTTTAAGAGTCTCTGGCTTCCACATTAGTCATTTTGACAATTATGTGGCGTGGGGATCCTCTTCTCTGATCCTTTCTAAAGGGAGTTCTCTAAGTTTCCTGGACCTGTGTATTGACCTCTTGCTCTATGTTTGGAAAATTTTTTGCTATTACTTCCTTGAAGAGATTGTTGATCCCTTTGGTTTCACCTTCTTTTCCCTCCTCTATTTCGATTATTCTTAGGTTAGCTCTCTTAAAATGGGCCCATATTTCTTCAAGGTCAGATTCCTGCTGTCGGATTTTTTTTTTTCTAAATTAGAAACTATGCGTTCATTTTTAGAGTGATCATCTTCTAGGAGCGAGATTCTATTCTCCATGTGGTCTAATCAGTTGTTTGTACTTTGAATTGAGGCCTTTACTTCATTAATTGCATCCTTTATCTCTTTTTGGCTCTCTCTGAATTCTTTTAGAAACACCTCTATTATTTCTACAGTTATTTTCCGGATTTAATATTCTAGAAATCTCTGAATTTCTGTTTTATCAGGTTCTGAAGTTTTGAGGTTGTGGGCATTCATTATTCCAGTGTTATTCCTCTTTCCCATGATTTCGGAAGTTTGTGCCTTCTCTGGGTTTTACCCTTGGGTCATACGACTTCACTTAGAGTGCTCTGGATCTCGAGTCTGTGGTATCTCAGTCCCCACTACTCCTTTACTGGGTTGTATCGCAGAGTCTCAGACCCAGGGAGTCAATCGAGGCTGCTTTAGACCATGGGCGGTGCCAGGTTGGGTGTTCTCCTATGGTGTGATATCTCTGCCACCACCACTCCCCCACTGGGTCAAGTACCTGGGAGTGGGGATTTCTCCTCTAGGGGTCGCAATTTGACTCACTGTTGTTGAGTGCGCTGATGGAGCTGTAGTGGACTCGGTGAATTTGCTGCTGCTGCTGCTGCTGCAGCCAGTGGCAATATGGCGCTGCTGCCATATCCTCATCCATGAGGCTGGCGTATTTCTTCTCTGGTTTTGAGCTCTGCTCTGAGTCCCTGCATGGTGTGCTGAACACAGCCACTGGGAGCTTTAGATGCTCCCTCGCCGAAAAATCTGCCAAATTCTGCCCGGTTGTTCCATATGGCTCACCTCGGCTCTCTGTCCGCCACTTATCTCTGGAGCCTGGTGGGCTGTTGAGTGCGTTGGTCTGAAGCCATCCAGTGAACTCGCAGCTGCCACTGGTAGTAAGGCACTGCTGCCGCGTCCTCAGGCGTGAGGCTGGCATATCTCCTCTGTGGCTCTTAGCTCCGTTCTGAGTACCCTCCTCTCTGGGGCCTGGTGCTGTGAGGAAAGATGACGTCTGCACTGTTCCATGCCATGGCTCTGGCCGCAGCACTGCGGTCTGGTTTCTTTCTGGTGTCTCATTTTTCCAGCCCTCTTTTTCTCTGTTCCTTGTAATTACATTTTTGTTTCTCTGCTGATGGTGTTTTCTGGCTATGAAAGGCGCTGATTTTGTGGTAATAGAGATTGGTTGTTAGCAGGGAATGTAAGCCCTGCTTTTCTCCATCGCCATCCTCCCGGAAGTCCTGTTTTGGAGTCTTATTGGGAAGTTTCTATCTGTGCCTTTATGCTGGAGTATTGGACCTATGTCCTCCTACAGTAATCTGAACACTGTTGGTGGGATTGCATATTAGTATAGTTGCTACAGAGATCAACATGAAGATTCCTCAGAAAATTTGGAATGGATCCACTATATGATCCAGTTATACCACTCCTGGGTATCTTTCCAAAGGGACTGAAATGAAAGAATTATAGTAATATACACATATCCATGTTCATATCAGCACAATTCACAATAGGCAAATTATGGAACCAACCTAGATGTCCATCAACCGATGAATGGATTACAAAAATATAAGCTATACACACAATGCAATTCTACTGAGCAATAAAGAACAGAATAATGTCATTTGCAGGAAAATGGTTGGGCCTGGAGAACGTTATGTTAAGTGAGATTAGGCAGTCACAGAAAGTGAAGGGTCATACATTTTCTCTCATATTTTAAAGCAAGGGAGTAATTGGAATACCAGAGGGACCTCAGATAATGGAGGAGAACTCCAGTGGAACCAGGGAGGAGGTCCAGGGAAAGGGGGAGGAGTGGAGAAAAGATCAGTGAAGGAATGACCTTCATTGACATTATGCATATATGTGAGAATAGCAATGCCAATCTTAATATCCTGTATGGAGAAGAGAGTTTGTGGAAGGAGCTGGGGGAAAGTCTATTAAATGCTGTGTGCATGTTCTTCACCATCACTATGAACTGCATTATAATGCAAGACTACAATGCACCAATAAGAGTATAAAAAATTGCTGAGGCTGGTCTTGAATCTGCAATCTTTCTGTCTTAGCCTCCCAAGTACCGAGATTATAGGTGTGTGCCACCACCTGGCATGAGTCTCCTTAACTGGGATCGGTCATCCCTCCAGGGCCTTCCAGGGAAAGGCGGCAAGTGTGTTTGCCTTGGGTCCAATGAGAATCACATCACAACATCGCAGTATTTTCTGATCAAGAGAATTACTGTAAGAGGTAAAGTCCCCTCAGCAGAGAAAGTTAGAATTGTCATGAGATTGCCTGGGATTGAGGAAGGGGCAAGGACCAGGTAGCCTGGAAATGCCTTTTACCAGAACAAAGAAAATTGCAGGTGAGCGATTGTTAAAAGTGAGTATCCAAAGCACCCATGCAAATGTTTCACAGGTACATCCGCCAAACCCAGTGTGCAGTGAGCCACTTCGGGTCAACTGTATCAGTGAAGAGAGAGGTTTCCTGTTTGCTTTTCTTCTCCCTTAGCTCCAGGCTGAAAAACCAGGAACTACAGATAGCAAAACAGGGCCAGAAGAAGTTGTTTTCCTTTTCTCTATCTTGAAATTTTCCATTTGACTTGGACCCAAATAAGGATGAGAAAAACATAAAGCATAAAATTTAATGCTTTTATTTTTATTTTTATTTTTTCGCGGGTCTGGGGGTGGAACCCAAGGGGATTCGACCTCCGAGATACACCTCCTGCCCTATTTTTTATTCTTTAATTTGAAACCAGTCTCACTGAGTTGCAAAGGGCCTCACTAAGTAGCTGAGGCTGTTCGCAAACCGTGATCCTCAGGTCTCAGCCTCCCAAATGCTGGGATTACAAGCGTGCGCCACCATGCCCAGCTAGTTTAATGCTTTTAAAAGACTTGCTTATCATATAAATTTTTCCCCCCTTTGATGGTAGTACTTAGGATTGAACCCAGGGGCATTGTATCTCTGAATTATATTCTGAGTACTATTTTTAAAAATTTTTATTTTGAAATAGGGTCTCAGTAGGTTGATGAGAGTCTCAGTACTTAGTGAGGATTTCTCTGAACCTTTAATCCTCCTGTTTCACCCTCCCAAGAACTGGGATTACAGGTATGTGTCACCAAGCCCAGCTAGAAAATCTAATTACTAAATAGAACTGATGTTTTATGACTCAGGAATTATGGTATCTCAACTTTCACTTCAGAATAAAAGGAAAAATCGACCCTACTGAGCATATTAGAAGAGAAAATGAAAGAAATGTAAGTTATTTTAATATGGATGTGCTATTAAAAAAAGTTATGGAGTTTTGTCTTTTGTTTTGTAATGGAGATCATTGTGGAGACTCCTCAGAAGAATGGAAATGAACTTACCATATGACCCAGCTGTACCACTCCTGTGTTCTACCCAAAAGAATTAAAATCAGACCACCATAGTAACCCATGCATATATATATGTTTATAGCAGCATGATTCATAATAGCCAAATCATGGAACCTGCCTAGGTGTCCATCAATAGATGAATGAGTTAAAATAATATGGTATATACACACAATGAAATTCTACTCAGCCATAAAAAAGAACAAAATTTTGTCATTTGCAGGGAAATGGATGGAACTGGAGAATGTTATGCTAAGTAAGATTAGTCAGTCACACAAAGTGAAAGTTCAGAGGTTTTCCCTCATATGTGGAAGTAAGAGGGAAATTAGGATGCAGGAGGTCTTTAGACAAAAGGAGGAGAAAGTTTAGTGGAGGCCTAAGGGAGGGTGATGGGGGAGAGGGAGAATTAATGAAGGAAACTATTCAATGGACAGGACGTACTTGTCCAAATTCATCAATGCCAACCTCAGTGTTGTACATGAGTTTGGAAGGGAGTGAGGTGGGAGTTGGGGAGAGGCTCACTGAGTGTTATGTGCATGTATGTCTCTATCACTCAGAATTTCATCATGATGTATGATTAAAGTGCACAAATAAAAATTAATTAATAAATAAGAAATAGATTTGTACCTTCTTTTCTGGTGTTGGTATTAATCATTTTTTTTTCATTGCATTTGCTTGAACCTTCTTGTTATGGTTTAGATTTAGACTTTATATAGAAAAGGCAGTCATGTTGGAGGTGGGGCTTGGTTGCTGAAGTGGTCCATGGGGGTTTAGCTTTGGGAATTACACACAGCCCCTTCTCTCTTTGCTTTCTTTCTTGTTTCTGGATTCCTTAATGTGAGAGCATAGACCTGGAGCATTTTCTCTCTCTCTCTCACCACCATGTTCTAAGTTCTGCAGATGTAACTTGATCTAACATGAACAGAAACCTCTGAAATCTCCAGAACTGTGAGCAAATAAATTTTCCTTCCTCTAAATCTTGGATATTAGGTGTTTTGGCTAAAGCACTGAGAATGCTGACTGGAACGCTTCCCTGGAAAAGGGTAAATGATCATAGGTATAGCTGGCATCCCTGTCAAGTTTTGATGTTAACTGAAGATATTGTCATGTTTTATTATTAGGAATAATATGGATTTTGGTTTTAAGCAAGCTTCCATTAAATTTTAAAATGTCTGTCCCACTTTAGTTTCCATTTCTAATTTCCTTATAAACCATAAAACAAGTATGTTTGCCAAATTTGATTTTTAAATTTCTTTTTGGTGCATTATAGTTATTCATCTTAATAGAGTATAAGATGGTAGAGGCACATAGGCACACATCACTCATCTAGCCCTTCCCCAGTTCCCACCCCATTCCCTCCCCCCTCTCTCCTCATATTTGGCTTAGTGGTTGACTTTGATATGTTTGTGAATGTACATCATGTACAGTAGGGAATTTCCCTCTTTCCCTCCTCCCATCACTCCCTGTTAGGCTTCCTTATTTGCTCATCTATGGTTTCTCCTTTTTTTGTCTAGAGTTTCTCCTATGATCCTTTTTCTCCTTAGCTTCTGCATATTAGGGAGCGCATTCAATTTCTTACTTTTTGTGACTGACTAATCTCACTTAGTATAATCTTCTCCAGTTCTGTCCATTTACCTGTAAATGATGTAATTTTGTTCTTATTTATGTCTGAATAAAATTCCATTGTGTACATACCCCATTGTTTTGTAATCCATTCATCTATTGATGGACATCCTGGTTGGTTCCATAGTTTGGCAATGTTGAATTGTGCAACTATAAACATATATATGCATGCATTAGTTTGGTAGTTTGGTTTCCATTCTTTAGATAGATACTCAAAAGTGATATTGCTGGATCATATGGTAAGTTCATTTCTATTTTTCTGAGGATCCTCCACTCTGTTTGCAGAGTGGTTGCATTAATTTGCAATCCCACCAACAACGTATTAGAGTTCCCACTTCTCTACATCCTCACCAGCATTTGTTGTTGTTCATGTTTTAAATAATTGCCATTCTAGTTGTAGTTAGGTGAAATCTCAGGGTAGTTTTGACTTACATCTCTCTGATTGCTAATGATGTTGAACATTTTTTTTATACATTTACTGGCCATTTAAATTTCTTCTTTTGTGAAGTGTCTATTTAGTTCACTTGCCCATTTTTTGATTGGGTTATTTGTTTTCTTACCTATGAGTTTATTGAGTTCTCTGTATACTCTAGCTATTAGTCCTCTATCAGAGGAATAGTTAGAAAAATGTTTTCCCATTCTTTCAGCTCTCTGTTGAGGTTCTTGATAGTTTCCTTTGCTGTAAAAGCTCTTCAGTTTAATGCAATCCCATGAATTCATCTGTCTTTTAGTTTCTTGTGCCTTTGGGATCTTGTTGAGCAAGTTTTTACCTGTGCCTATATATTGCAGTGTTGGACCTATGCCCTCTTCAGGGAGCTGCAAAGTCTCTGGTCTTATTTCCAAGTCTTTGATCCATCTTGAATTGACTCTTGTGCAGGGTGAGAAAGTGGGGATTATTTTTATTATTTTTTGCATATGGTTAACCAGTTTTACCAACACCATTTTTTGAAGAGGCTATTTTTCCCCCCCGTGTGTGTATTTGGCCTCTTTGTCAAAAATCAATTGGCTGTAAGTGTGCAGATTTGTTTCTGAGTCTTCTGCTCCATTTTTCTATGTGTCTGTTTTTGTGCCAGTACCATGCTGTTTTTATTACTATGGCTTTGTAGTATAGTTGGAAGCCAGGCATTGTGATGTTTGTTTATGTTAGTTTTACAAACAGTTCCATTTTCCTAGTTTACTTCATTTTATTTCCATATTTTATACATTAAAATGAGTAGATAGTTTTTATGTTTATCTTTATATTTTATTTTTTGCTTTAGATTCAGTAATTCCCCTTTCCTACATTATTTTTATTTACATTAATAATAACATAAAGTTTTTTTTTCAGCTGGCAATCAAATCTTGCCTTGCACATGCTAGGAAAGTGCTCTACTATTGAGCTATATCTTACTTCCTTTAATCTACTCAATTTAATCTAACTCCCTTTTACACATATTAGAATGTAGCTCCTCCATTAATCAACCTAAGCCTTTCTCCTCTCCTACCCTATCATTCTAGCTTTGCTGAGGTTTCCCCTCCAATATCTGTAGTCCCTCTGGTATCCCCAATACTCCCTAGTTTGGGCATATTTGGGAAAACGTAAGTCCTTTCTTTTTCAGTGCTTGACAAATCTCACTTAACATAATATTCTCAGGGTCTTCCCATCTTCTTGCGAATGACATGATTTTGTTCTTCTTTATATCTGAATAGAATTCCATTGTGTGTATTTCCTATAGTTCTGTAATCCATTCATCTGTTGATGGAGACCTAGGTTGGTTCCATATTTTGGCTATTACAAATTGTGTTGCTATGAACATGGGTATGCATATATTACTGCAGTTCTCTGATTGCAACCCCTTTGGAAAGATACCCAGGAGTGGTATAGCCAGATCAAATGGTGCATCTATTTCCAGTTTGCTAAGGAATCTCCACACTGATCTCCATAGCGGCTGAACTAGTTTGCACTCCCACCAACAGTGTAAGAGTTCCTCTTTACCAACATCCTCGCCAGCATTTGTTGTTATTTGACTTCTTTATGCTTACCACTCTGATTGGGATTAGAGGGATTCTCAGCGTAGTTTTGATTTGCATCTCCCTGATAGCTAATGATGTTGAAAATCTTTTCATGAATCTATTGGCCATTTGTATCTCTTTTTTTGTGAAGTATCTATTTAGTTCAGTTGCCCATTTCTTGATTGAGTTGTTTGTTTTGCCAGTGTAGAGTCTTTTGAGCTCTTTGCATTTCTGGATATTAGCCCTCTATCAGAGTAGTGGCTGGTGAAGATATTCCCTCATTCTGTAGGCTTTCTCTTTAGGTTCTTGGTGGTTTCCTTTGATGAACAGAATTTTTTTATTTTGATGCCATCCACTTGTTAATCCTTGCTTTAGTTTTCTGTGCTCTGGAAGTCTTGTTGAAAAGTTACTGCCTGTGCCTATATGTTGTAGTGTTGAGCCTATGCCCTCCTCTAATAACTTCACAGTATCTGGTCTAATTTCTAAGTCTTTGATCCATCTTGAGTTGATTCCTGTGCCTGGTGAGAGGTAAGGATTTAGTTACATCTTTCTACAAATGGATAGCTAGTTGTCCCAGCACCATTTGCTGTCTTTTCTTCAGTGTATAATTTTGGCCCCTTTGTCAAAGATCAATTGACTATAGGTATATAGGTTTGTTTCTGTATCTTCTATTCTGTTCCACTGGTCTGTATGCCTGTTATTATGCCAATACCATGCTGTTTTTTACTACTATTGCTTTATAGTATAATTTGAAGTCAAGGATTGTGATGCCTCCTCCATGGTTCTTATTACTGAGAATTGCTTTGGCTATTCTGGGTCTTTATTTCTCCATATAAAATTCATGACTGATTTTTCTAGGTCTATGAAAAATATCATTGATATTTTGATAGGAATTGCATTGACTCTGTATATCACTTTTTGCAGAATGACCAAAAATATTTAGATGATATTTATTCTGCCTATGTATGAGCAAGGGAGATCTTTCCATCTTCAAGGTCTTCTTCAATTTATTTATTTAATGTTTTATAGTTTTAATTGTTGAGGTCTTTTACATCTTTGTTTAGGTTTATTCCTAGGTATTTTATTGGTTTTGAGATTATAGTGAATTAAATTGTTTCTTTATTTCTTTCATTGTGGATTCATTGTTGGCATATAGAAAAGCAACTGATTCCTTTAGATTGATTTTGTATTCTGCAACTTTGTTGAATTGGTTAATCAGCTCCAGAAGTCTTTTGGTTGAGTTCTTTGTGTCTTCTAGATAAAGATCATGCCATCTTCAAACAAGGATAGTTTAATTCCTCTCTTCCTATTTGAATTCCTTTGATATTTTTCAATAAGACAAAAGTCTTATTGCTGTGGCATAATGAAATATACACTGTCCATCAGAAATTATAATGGTGTTAATAGTCATTGTTCTAAAAGAGTAGAAATAAAATATCAAATTCATTTACTTATTTAAAAATTTTATTTATAATTATATGTTGGAAAGAAACCAAGAAGCATATAGGATTAAGTGCAGAAAAATGATAATAAGATAGATTGGATTCATTGATTCCTACAGCTGGGTAAATGATGATAAATTCCTCAGTTGACCATAGCACATATAGTTAATGAAATCCATTAGTAAGTACTTATTATTCTACTAAAATACTGTGAAAAATTAGAGAAAATAATATCTTTCATACAAAGATGAGTGAGATATGGTTCTTTGTTTTAGCTTGGCTTTATATCATTCTTGGAATTTTTAAAATGAAAATATTTTTTCCTCCATAAAAACAGTAAATTTGAGGGAAGGAACTCTCTATTTAACATCCCTCACAATATCTGTTACTATAACATTCCTTCAGTTTACATGTGGCATTCAATCAATATTTGTTGACAACACTACCTCATGTTAACAATGACTTGAACTCTAAAACAAAAAGCCTATAATAATAGAACAGCACATTCAGAATGAAGCCTAAACCTATTAAAACATTCATAGCAAGCAGTAGCAGCTATCCTAGTGATTTTCACAATGATTAGTGTGTCTTTGTTTTCTACTTGTCTATATATATGCTAGTCTTCTTGAGTATCTTGGTAAAATTTAAACCAGTTGCAAATAGATGGGAATTTTCTCATTTGAATAGAGAATTTCCTTACTAATGGTTTTCTGGCTACACAGATAAAACCTCAGTCATTCATCTAGAAGAAGGCAGCTTTTCTTGTTTATGTCTCTTCTACTCTTCAATTAGCATTCTGTAAAGGTCTAGCTGGTAGACATGGTCTTGAATATGTCCATAACAAAAAACAATAATGCGAGAAAAAATACACTAAAATTATAAGTGATTACAAAGTAACCTAATGGCACTTTAACCTTTTAATTAGATGATATGAATTTGATAATTTAGGTAACTTCTTTTCTTTTCCTTTCCTTTCTTTCTTTTTCTTTATTTTTTTGATACTAGGGATTGAACCCAGGGGTATTCTACCTATGAGCTATACAACTCCAGTCCTTTTCATTTTTTGATTTGAAACAGAGTCTTGCTAAGTTCTGAGGGTCTTGCTAGATTGCAGAGACTGGCCTCAACCTTCCTGTCTCAGCCTCCCAAATACTGGGATTACAGGTGTGCACCAACATGCCTGACTTTACATTTAATTTCTATTAGTATAGAACATACTCAGAGAAGTTTATAAATCTTACGTATACAGTCCATTGAGTTAACCATGTGACCATAATTTGGTATAACATCTTTCAAGGTAAGAATATCTGAACTCTTTTGTCAATACTTTGTATGGGATTTTGTATCAACTTCCATGGTTGTCTTGTCTTGTATTGTATTCTTGTCAAGTTCAATATCAAGATTGTATTACCTCATAGAAGTTTTCCTTCTTGCCTTTTCCTCTTGAGTTTATGGAGTATTAATATCAATTCTTTCTCAAATAGCAAGAAGAGTTTATTAGTGAAGTCACATGAGTTTTGAATTTCCCTAGCTGGAAAAATTCCTATGAGTGTTTTCAGGACCAACTATTCATGTTGGTTATTCTTCTTCTTATGTTAACTTTAATCACTTTTAATAAAATATTATGTAGTTTAATTTTCCAAATAGATTGATATGTTGTAGTGTCTAAAGTCCTCTTTCTACTGTCTACTCTCCAGTATTTTTTCTATGTAGAAATCCAACTAATATTTTATGCACAGAGTTCATAATCCTCATTAAATTTATAGCTTATCACTGAATGTTAAAGAAAATCCAGGACTTCCGGGAAGATGGCGACCGAGAAAAGCGGGGCTTAAGAGTCCCGCTAACAACCAATCTCCATTACCACAAAAAGAGCGCCTTTCATAGCCAGAAAACACCATCACCAGAAAAACAAAAAAAACCACCAGGCTCCAGAGAGAAAGCGGAATGAGAACAGAGCTCAGGGCCACAGAGGAGACACACGCGCCCGAGGACGTGGCAGCAGCGCCATACTGCCGGCGGCAGCGGCGAACTCAACGGACGGCTACAGCAAGCCAGGTGAGCCGCTGCGGAACAGCCAGGCGGGATCTTTCAGCGCAGACAGCATTTAAAGCTCCCAGTGGCTGAGCTCAGCACACGCTGCAGGGATTCAGAGTGGAAATCAAAACCAGAGAAGAAAAAATACGCCAGCCTCATGGCCGAGGGCGTGGCAGAGGCGCCATATTGCCACCGGCGGTGGCAGCAGCAGTGAATTCACCGAGTCCAGTACAGCTACATCTGTGTACTCAAGAACAGTGAGTCAAATTGCGGGCCACAGAGGAGAAATCGCAGTATTGGGCCTCCTGGGACTTGACCCAGTGAGGGAGTGGTGGTGGCAGAGATATCACACCATAGGAGAACGTGCAACCTGGCACCCCCCATAGTTTAAAGCAGCCTCTATCGACTCCCTGGGTCGGAGACTCTGTGATACAACCCAGTAAAGGAGTAGTGGGGTCTGAGATAATACAGACTCGAGATCCAGAGCACCTTAAGTGAAGCCATAGTGACCCAAGGGAAGAACCCAGAGAAGGCACAAACCTCCGAAATCATGGGAAAGAGGAATAACACTGGAGTAATGAATGTGCACAACCCCACAACATCAGAACCTGATAAAACAGAAAATCAGAGATTTCTAGAAGATCAAATCAGGAAAATAACTGTAGAAATAATAGAGGTGCTTCGAAAAGAACTCAGAGAGAGCCAAAAAGAGATAAAGGATGCAATTAATGAAGTAAAGGCCTCAATTCAAAGCACAAACAACCGATTAGACCACATGGAGAACAGAATCTCGCTCTTAGAAGATGAGCAATCCAAAAATGAATGCATAGTTTCTAATCTAGAAAAAGATATCCAACAGCAGGAATCTGACATTGAAGAAATATGGGCCCATCTTAAGAGAGCTAACCTAAGAATAATTGGAATAGAGGAGGGAAAAGAAAGTGATACCAAAGGGATCAACAATCTCTTCAAGGAAGTAATAGCAGAAAATTTTCCAAATATAGAGCAAGAGGTTGATACACAGATCCAGGAAACTTATAGAACTCCCTTTAGACAGGATTGGAGAAGAGGATCCCCACGCCATATAATTGTCAAAATGACCAATGTGGAAGCCAAGCAGAGAATCTTAAAGGCAACAAAAACAAAGGGCCAACTGACATTCAGAGGCAAACCAATTAGAATCACTCCAGACTTCCCAAACCAAGTCATGAGAGCCAGAAGGGCTTGGAGTAACATATTCCAAACTCTGAAAGAAAACAACTTCCAGCCAAAAATTTCCTATCCAGCAAAACTTTCTATCAAATTAGATGGAGAAATAAGAAGCTTCCATGACAAACAGAAACTGAAGGAATTTATGTATTCAAAACCAGTGCTAGAGAAAATACTCAAAGAGATTAACTTCAAAGAAGAAATAGGTAACACTCACCAGAACCAGAGAAACAAGAGTTTCCATCCAACAGACAACTAAGATTGGTTATCTGTGGAGATTAATTATTTATGTTAGTCTTTTACCTATCTCTAAGTTGTATTGTTTGCCTTTATTGTTGTTAATTTTTAGGATTTCTAGTTGGAATATTAATATACCTTCAGATATAGCATTTGGAAATATTTTATCCAATTCTATTAGTAACTTTTAACTCTGTTTACATTGTCTTTGGATATACAATATTTTCTTTTATTTTTTAGGGAGTTTGTATATTCTTCTGTTGCCTGTGCCATTGAAATCATATCCAAGAAATCACTGCCAATTTCAATGTTGTGAGGTTTTATGACCCAGATTTTCTCCTAAAAGTTTATAGTCTTAATATTTATATTTAGGTCTTTTATCTATTTTGAGTTAATACTTGTATATGGGATTAGGTAAAGGTGCAATTTTATTCTTTTCCATGTAATTATTATTTTTCAACAATATTTAGTTAAAAGATTATTATTTCCACCACCAAATGTTCGTGGAAACCTTGTCAAAAATAACTTGACAATATAGGGAAGAATTTAGCTCTAGGCTTGTATTTAACTCCAATGGTCTATATATCTGCCTTTAGAACAGTACTACACTGTTTCAATTATTGTAGCTTTATATGGTTTGAAATCAGAAAATATATATCTTCTAGCTTTGTTCTTTTTCAAGATCCTTTTGGGTATCTAGAATTCATATTCCATATTAGATTTTTTTCTGAAAAATAAATATATAAATATATGGTAGTTTCACCTAAAAAAACAGAAAAAAATATGCTCTAGTAAGAAAGAAAGCAAAAAGAAATATTGAAATGCTATCTTTAAATCATCAAACGCTTGGTATCAGACAAATGAAACTGTTATGTGAGATTATCATTTTTAATTTTGGATAAATTGCTATAATACTAGATGTCAACCACTAAGCCAAGCATGGGAAGGAGGGATGGGGAGAGAATGGGGTGGGGATCGGGTGGGGGCTGACTGGGCGATGTGTGCATGTATGTCTACAAAAGTTTGTATCCCACTATGATGTATGAATACAGTGCACCAATAAAATAAAATTAAAAAAAAAAAAAGAAAATCCAAACTCACTACCCTGACCTGCAAAGTCCTGGATGATGGACTTCAGTTTCTCTCTCAAAAGTCATAGAAGCCACCCTTGCCTTGACCTATGCACTCAGATTTTATGAGCATTCTAAGAAAGTTCCCTCCCAACCACCTAAATCTTATCCTGTTATTCCTCCTATCATCTGTTTATTGCCTTCATAAAACCAATCAAAATTTGGAATTTTGTATTCATTCTCTTTTCTTGCCTTTCAGCCTTACTGAAGACAAAAGACACATTGTTTTATTTTATAAGTTTTATCAAGGATTGAGGATAGTCCAGGCACAAAATAGGTTCTTAAGTAGTACTTGCTAAGGAATAAATGATAGAACAAGTTTTTTTTTACAACTCAAATGACATCATTAAACAAATTTGTAATCTGATAATTTTCATTTGCTTTTCTTAGTACTAATTTTGAGTACTAGTTTTGAGTACTAACAAAAGTAAAGTGTATTGAAGCCAAATTTAATAAATTCCTATGCAAACCAGCCAAATTATAATCAATAATTAACACATCTCCCCAGTTGCATCAGTTTGATTAGTAACATTTTAGTCACATGGTAAGATTGACTGTGATTACCACTTAAATCATTTAGAAGTTGATGCTTGAATTATCATTTTTCAGATGTTTCAGTTTTTCTAAAGTGATTAGTAATCACTTTATGGTTGTATTTTACTTTAAATGTAGTATAACTGAATCTATACATATAAGAAATACATTTATGAGAGTCAGATAAATATAAAAGTTAAGCACATGGGCTCCCAGGCAGTTTTCAAAATGATTTAATTTAGTTTTAATTGGCACATAACAAAATGCTAATAATTGTAAGGTTTGGTGTGCTAAGTCAATACATATATACAATATTTAATGAGCAAGTTAAGGTAATTCATTTTTCCATCTCATCATTTATTTGTGTTGAGAGCCCTTGAACTCACTCCACCTCTGCCTTCTCCAGCTTCTTCCCTCCCCTCCCTTCTTCATTTTTTTTGGTACTGGGAGTTGAACAATGTGGCATTCTATCTATGAGCTACACCCCATCCATGTTTTCATTTTTACCTTAAACAGGTAAGCTAAGTTGTTGGGGGTCTCATTAAATTTCTAAGGCTGGCTTTGAAACTGCAGTCCTCCTGTCTCAGCCTCCCAAGGTCTGGGATTACGGGTGTGCCCATACCCAACGAGCTCTTCTCTTCTGTTGCTGTTAACTACCTCACCCTGCAGAGCTCTAGAACACCAGCGCTTATTCCTCTATATAGTTCTATTTTAGTATGCTTTAGCCAACCTCTCTCTCACCCCTTCTCCCTAACCCTTCTCAGCCACTGGTAGGCACTATGTTATTCTCTTCTCTGAGATAAATTCTTTTAGCTTCCATACACATTTGAGAGAGGACATGTGGTATTTGTCTTTCTCTGTCTGGCTTAGTCTTCTTAACACAATATCCTCCAGCTTCATTAATTTTGCTGCAAGTTACAAGACTTAATTCTTTTTTTTATTACTAGAGCTACAATAAAGGGTTGTAGCTCTGCCACAAATTCCTTAAATCAGTTACTTGTCTTCTATAATTTTTGGTGTTCCCACCTATAAGATGAGGCTAATAATAACCAACACCCTTTGTGCTTTTGAAGGGATTAAACAGCGTATTATATATGAAGCACTTATAACTGTGTCCAGATTGCAAACACTGAGGACCTGCTAACTCCTATTAGCCATTTCACAAACTATAGTGATTTATAATGAAGACTCAAAACTGCATTTTGAATTAGCAGGAATAAATCATAATTTATTTTCCCTATTGTCAATCTAAGGTCCTGCTTGGAATCATAAAGTTGAAGAAGAGACCATCAGCTCTAACGCCTTTATTAGTTGATGAAGGAGGCAAGGTAGGAGGAGTTGGAGTATAATACGGCCTCCTTCAACTTAGTTAGCTACAGAACAGTGCAAGGATTTGCTAGTTAATAAAAATGTATCTGCAATTCACAATCGCTGAACTATGGAACCAGCCAAGATGTTCATCAACAGATGAATGGATTACAAAACTATGGAATATGTATACAATGGAATTTTACTCAGCCATAAAGAAGAACACAATTATGTAATTTACAGAGAAATGGAGGGAACTGGAGAACATTATACTAAATGGAGGGAACTGGAGAACATTATACTAAATGAGATTAGTCAGTCACAAAAAATAAGAAATGGATGCTTTCCCTAATATGCAGAACCTAGGGAGAAAATGGGTCATAAGGGGAACTCTAGACGAAGGAGAAACCATAGATGAACAAATAAGGTGACCTAACTAAGGGGGATAGGAGGAGGGAAGAGGGAAATTCTCGAATGTGCATTCCCAAACATATTAAAGTCAATCACTAAACCAAACATGAGAAGGAGGGAGGGGGGAGGTAATGGGGTGGGAATTGGGTAAGGGCTCATTGGATGATGTGTACATATATGCCTCCACCATCTTGTACTCCATTAAGATGTATGACTACAATGCACAAATAAAAAAGTTTAAAAATTGATCTGTTTGAGCTTGCTTAATCAGTGTACATTAGCAGTGTGCAGTGTGCAGATGTTAAAAGGAAGGAAGGGTTGACTAAGCTGCAGCCTCAGGTCCTACCTCTAGAGAACGAGGGTTGAAAAAGAAGAGGCACTGCTCTTTTGCCTTCTGCATCTAAGAATACTCTGGAAATCACTTCCTTTCAGTTTTTACTGAGTAGCACATTTGGGATATAATCACTTTGAAGTTTGTTCTTACAAAAGCTGCTTGTCTGGAAATAAACTTTTGTCTATGGGACTTTTTTTTATCAGGTTATAATTAGACTTTGCTTAATACACCCATAAATTTGCAGCCCTTTGTGTATTGCACAGGTGTTGTGATATTCTCCTGTTCCAGCAGAACGGGTGCTGAATAACCAGAGGAACTTTTAGACATTGGCAGAAAGTCTCCTTAAGTTCTTTAGTTTGCAGGATGGAAAACTGTAATTCTTTTACTCTCATAGCATGTGGGAGAAATGGCTATTGAGGCTTTCCATTCTGTTTTTGCTACAACTGATGTAAATAAAATTCAGAAGTTCAACATTCAGGATCCTGAAGATGTACTTTTCTCAAAGTGTGTATTTATTGTAAGTCATGAAAAAGAGAGGTTTAGTGGGGATGAGAAACAGACAACACTGTGAAGGAATTCTACAATCCACAAACAAAAAATGCTCTGAATATGTATTTATTAAACCTTTTGTTTTTAAAGCAGACACAGATAATCAAGTTTAAAATGTAGGGGGTGCAGCTCTCAGGAAAAATCAACTCTACTGTGGTTAAGAAAGAGAGTCACCCTAGAGCCACCTGACTTGTACTTAGGAAGCTCACTCAGCTGGGCAGCCACCGTGATAGTCCTCCAGGGAAGTCTCCTTTGGTGCTTGTTGTCAACAAGGTATATGCTAAGCTCCACCTGGAGAGTGACAAAGATACACTCCAGCAAGCAGAATTATCAGCCACTTGCCCTCATGACAGCTCTTCTTTCTCTAGAGCTTAAAGACTCGGGGCAGAGAGAATACCACTACGACAATTTCAGGTTGATTTAATACACAAGAACAACAACAGCAAAAAAAAGATGAGATTCAGACAGACCCTTGGCCACTTTAGAATTGCGAAGAGAATTGTAAAATGTCATTTTGGAGGCTGAATCATTAGGTGCAATATTTAGAGTTGCCCTCTGGAAAAGACCAGACGTTTCCTGCCAGGTGTTTAGTCATGGATGCAAATCAAAATGGGCAGTAAAATGCTGACTTTCAAAGAGCTGTATTAACTTTACAAGCCACTAACACATCAGCATGCTGGCATGGCAGAGGCGGGAGAGAGTGCATTCACTACCAGTCCTCACGACTCCAGTGCTGTCTCATGAGAAGAGAAACTTAAAAGTGCACCTAAATTTGTCTATTATTTTGTCAACCAAAAAGAAGCATAATTTAAAATATAGTAACAAATGAACTCTTGCAAGTTATTCACTTTTCAAATTATATAGAACTTAAATTTTCAATTGTATTGTTTTTAAATTTCAGAAATAAATAGGAAGCTTGGTTCTTTGTACTTCCTATTATACTTGTTCCTTAGAAAAATACTCAGCCCTTCAGGAACAATTGTTCACATCAGGTTAATCCAAATGTTTGGCTACATGAGCCATATTTCTGATACTGGAATTTATAACTCCTTTTTGCAGTTTGCATTTGAACAGGGATTATAGTATCATTATAACAATAAAATTGAGGCCATGTGACTTGATCATCTAAGACTGCTTACCCCAATGCTTTGGTTCTCTGTAAGGAAAGGGAAGTGCAGGGAAAATTACACACTGAAGAGAACATATTGGTTTTGGGTATATTGAGGTACCTTCATGCAGAGTGAAGTCAGGATTTATTTATAAACCATCATTTTCAGAAATCTCTCTCCTCTTTGATTCTCCTTTCTCTCTCTTTTTCCCTTCTCTTTCCATCTTTTTCCCCTTTCTTCTCTCTCTTTCTTTTTTCTCCCCACCATTCCCCATTTTAATCTTCATCTCAAATGTATGATAGGAATCTCAGACCTCAGTGGTCAAGTCATTAATGACAAGACATAAGATTATTAGAGTTACCAGTCAAATTGTTTACATTAGTCAATTACATAATAACTGATGCACTTCTCAAAAATACTCACTTGATGGACGAATGTCTTTCTCTAAGAAATTGTTTATTTTTCTGAATTGGCAAAATCAATTGTGATCTATTTTGGAAGTTTTCTATTAAATGAAGTCTCAAAGTGCCAATCTTTTCAGGTTTAGTTGATCTTATCAAAATGTAAGTGGTATAACTTTGTGTCTATATTTATATTTATGAATTATGAATGAAAATTCTTAGTCAATGGTTATGTGGTTCTTTAACAAATGTTGCGTATTTTTCAGAATAACTAAAATATTGAGAGATCATCATTTGGAAAAAGGCAAATAGTAAAGCAACGATCAAGTCACTGGACTTGCTGGGAAAAACCAAAACAAAGTGATAAATGTATAATATAATTTTAAGCATTTTTTGAATTGTATTAAATTGAAACATAGACAAGGGAATAGAGGTAGTTTTCACTTATTCTTAGTTTAGTGCCAAGTAGCCTTATTTAGTTTTTTTGTACTTGGCTTGCCTACCATAAAGGGAACCTTTCTATAATACGGACAGAAGGCATATGCACTTTTTGTGTGTGTTTGTGTGTGCAATTGGAGCTTGAACACAGGGGAAATCTACCTCTCAGCTATACCCGCGGTCTTATTTTTATTTTGAAACAGGGTCTCACTGAGTTGCAAACGGCCTTGCTAAGTTGCTGAGGCTGTCCATGAACCTGAGATCTTCCTGTCTCAGTCTCCCAAGTACTGGGTTTTACAGGTGTGGGTTGCCAAGTCCAGCTGCATATGCACATTTAATCCTTGACTTTCTATAATGATATTGCTGTCAGAATTATCTGAGGTTGTAGTCATTCTCTTTCTGTATCCATAGTCTTCTTATAATGTTTTCCATAGTTCAGGCAGCCTGAGCCTTGATAACCTAATTGCATTGGAGTGTGGGTAAAACACATATTAATTTAAAAAACTTAAAAAATTTTTTGAGAAACTTAGAAAAAAACTTAGAAAACCCTTTTAAAAAACATTTTTTAAAGAAGTAAGCCAGGTATGAAACCCACTTGTAATTCTAGTACTTGGGAAGCTAAGACAGTAATTACAAGGACAGCTTCAGAAACTTAGTGAGAGTCTATTTTAAATAAAAAATAAAAAGAGCTGGGGGTGAACCTTTTGTAAGCAGTTTTAAATAAGCTGCTGTTTTCTCTAACTTCCTGGAACTATAATAAATAGTGTGTGTGTGTGTGTGTGTGTGTGTGTGTGTGTGTGTGTGTATTTCAAACATAATTTGAAATCACTTTCTCCAAATTCGTCCTATAAAGTTAAGAAAAATCTCAGGTTATATTTTAAAAAGTATGGTATAGGGTATACTTTATTGATTATGCCTCATATATATCATTTATTTTAAAAATGTACACATATAGTCATAGAATATGGATATCATGAAACTATATATAGTTTTATGAACTACAGAGTTTCTCGGTCATTGCTATGCTGCTGTGTACTATGAATTCCTGAAATGGCAGTAGCATACTACATGGCATCTTAAAGACAGGCTGAAGTCAGAGACTCTAGGTCTAACTAACATTCGTAAACCATATTACTTTTAATCAGTCATTTAAACACTCGCAACCCCAGTTTCTCCATACGTGGGAGAGAGATAATGACATATTCTGTTGGGCTATTACATGGATCACATACAAAGATGAACATAAAGCACTTAGCCCTGGGCTAAGTGAATGGTTCAACAGATGTGAATCCATTTCACCCCAGGTTCCTTGTCATGGGCCATTTGGATACACTAGCAAGTAGTGGAACATATTTTTAGAAAGAGTCCAGATTAGACTATTCATTCATTGATTAATAGGTTGCTTTTGTGGATTTCACGAATTCTAATTGAATTCGTAGCTCAGGGATATGACTTACATTAGTATTCAGAAGAACTTTCACATTATTTTCATCTCAACAAAAATCTGAGAGCTTCCTATGTGTCAGGTACCATGTGCTGTCTCACTGATGACACAGTGGTCACCAAGGCAGACCTCTTCTGGCATTTACGATCTGAGGGACTGGTGCTGTGTATGATCGACATTTAAAAGTTACATGTAGATAATGTAAAAGTGTTTAGATAGAAAGTGAGTAATGCTATCAGGTAAGCCAGGGTCTGCCCATGCCAGGATCATATATCATTTTGAGCATCCTATGGAAAACAGGGGGACATTTTTTAGCTTAAAAGGATGGAATGACAAAATATTAGAACAGACACAATTTGATGAATACAAAGAAAACTCAAACAGAATAACTGCTATCATTGGATGATGTGCCAGACAATTTATGTCCCATGAAAGTATCTCCATCCACAGTTTATTTCATTCCTAACAATCAATAAATATCATTGCTTCTTCATAAAATATTGACTTTATGGTTTTTCATGTGGCATAAACTCACTCTCTGATCAGTTTTTTGTTTCTGTGAAGAATGTTTTTGTGAACAAGTGTGTCTGTACTCTCCATTTCTTGGTAGTTGGCAGATGCATCCCATTAGTAGAGCTCTCAAACCTACCAAGCAGAACCTGATAGCTGTGGTAGAATCTGATAGTGTCATTTTATTTAAAAAATGACTATAAGAGATAAGGACCTGATTTGACAGACCTGCAAAGTTAAATTCTCAGGTGGGCTTCAGAATAAAGTGCAGAGGTTCACATTTCCACCCATGGATTATAGAGACCATTCTGTACCATCTCTCCATTTAGAAGATGCTTTTAATAAGCTGGAAAGTCTGGTGTTGGGAGAATCCTGTGAGGGTGCTAGACAATGGCAAAGCACTGGTATAAATAAAAGAATACTTGGGCTTATAGAGGGTAGCATTCCTCACTGGGCTTTGCTGATGGAGCCACATAGCGAGAGCTGGAGAGTGAGTCGTCTTTGTTCCCTGATTAAAAACAGATGGTGACAGATGTGCAGCTCCCTGGGAATTGAGATGTGAAAATCCACAAATGAATGTGACATTTTATTCAGTATGATTATTAAAAATTGCCTCATGGTGGGGAGTATTGATGAGAGGTAAGGTTTCATGAGGAAGATCTAAAATTTGACTTTTTGTTATTTGGCTGATTTGAAAAATCATTTTCCAGTTTGTTGTTTCCCATAATATTTCTTTGAATTGAAATAACACTCTGCCACACTTCTTTGGGGTTGTAAAAATATACCTTATAAAATCATACTTTGTTAAATTTATTATACTGAAATCAGGTAAATGAAACAATAAGAAATAGTGTCCTTTCTCTTTGAGAAAGAGTCTAAGATTTTATGAACAAAAGCATAAGCATTTAGGAAATATATCAGGAAAATCAGGATTTCAGGGAAATCTTGACACTGATTGTATCAGTCAGGATTAGGTTGGGCTGTGGTATATAACAAATATCATATTAAAAAGTAACCAAGGCTTAAGAAAAATAGATTTTTTTCTCCCCTATTAACAAAAAGTCTACTGGCGGGCAATCCCAGGCTGAGATATTTTTGTGTGGTACTGGATACTGGGTACTTGGTACCAGGAGTATTCTATCTCTGAATTATATCCCTAGCCTTATTTTTTATTCTTTATTTGAATCAAGGTTTCACTAAGTTGCAGAAGGCCTCACCAAGTAGCTGAGACTGTCTTAAAGCCACGATCCTCTTGTCTCAGTCTCTCAAATACTGGAATTATAAGCATGCACCACCATGCCTGGCTTGAGATGGTGTTTTTATAGTTATTACTGATTTAAACTTTTTCCTTTTTTTTAAACTTCACTATCTTAGCATAGTGAACTTCCATACTCAAAGTTACCTCATGGTCCAAGATGACTTTTTAAATCCAGATAATATACATTCTAGGCTTCAGAAAGAAGAGAGACTGGGGGATTGTGCTGCTTCTGAGGTTTCACTGAGATCAGTACAATCAATACTTTAAAACTTCTGCATGGCCGGGCCTGGTAGCACACGCTTGGGAGGCAGAGACAGGAGGATCGCGCAGGTTCAAAGCCAGCCTTGCTGACTTAAGAGACCCTGTTTCCAAATGAAATATAAAGTAGGTCTGGGAGTGTAGCCTGGAGGTAGAAGGGTTCCATCCCCAGTACCACCAAAAAAACAACAAAACAAAACAATAACAACAAAAACTTCTGCATGCATTTGCTTGTCCAGGACATAGTCCGATGCCCACACTCTGCTCTAAGGGAAGCAGGACATTTTATCTGGGCATATTACTTTCCCAAATAAAGTCAGGAGTATATTAATGAAAAAATATGACAAATTATGTTGGTGAGACAGCTATCTGACTCTGCCAGAACTGGTTTAATTCTCTAAGTCAAAGTATCTTATTCTCTTATTTTATGTATATTTGTATGTATATATGTATAAGTACATTTTTAATCTGTTTATTTAACATGTCTAACTATATATAACTAAAACCCAATAATGGTCATTAGTAGAAATCACAGTGCCTTTAGGGAAAGGCCGTATCATTAAGTAAAGATGAACGAGCACTTTTTAAACAGAATGAAAGCCTTTGATCAGAAAATATTCCGAAGCTGGGTGTGGTGGCACAGCTTGTAATTCCAGTGCTTGGGAGCCTGAGACAGGAGGATCGCACAGGTTCGAAGCCAGACTCAGCTACTTAGTGAGGCTCTCAGCAACTTAGTGAGACCCTGGTTCCAAATATAATATAAAACAGCTCTGGAAGTATAGACTGGAGGTAGAAAGCCTCTGGGTTCCACCCCCAGTATCACCAAAAAAAAAAAAAAAAAAAAAAAAGGAAAGAAGATATTCTCATATATGTATGAAGACTCATTTGTTTATAAACACAAAACACGATGTAGGGAGGATAATTACTGGAATGCTGGATATAACTGTGCTCTATTAGGACTGCACGAGCACAAAGCAAAGAAGGGCTCTAATTCAGTGTTGAAGGGTCAGATAGCAGGAGTCCATTGAAGCTGTTTCTTGAGGACACGTCAGTGTACACTGAAATATGTAGGTATTGTAATTGCTTCATTTTTAATGTGCCAACACAACTGTTTCTCTTTACAAATATTTAAATAAAGGGAAAAGTGGAAGACAGGATGTAGTCACCTTCCCGCTGAGCAAAAGGCAGACTATTTTCCTTAGGTCTTAAGGAAGAGAAAATGCAGATCCCCCAGAGGCTGCCTTCAGCCGAGAGCAAGAGGAACCACTTTCCTGAGTGCGTTCTTGTGTGGCCACAGTCGCCTTTGTCACTCTGTCCCCCTCTGGGATTGGGCTTGACCTTTTCAAATTTCTTTTAAGCAGAAGCTGGAAAATACAGACTTAAGCATGGCAGAAAAGGAGGGATACTGAGGCGCTTTGAAAAGGAGGCAACCACACAGCTGTGGAGTTGGAGAGAGGAGCCTGATCACATCAGAGCGGATGCTATCCAAAGAATGATGAGCTACATGACAGAAAATTACATGTACTTGAAATATGCCATTACAAATGCCAGCCTGACATTAAGCTGCTTTCCTAGGTATCCTGTCCTTCAATAGGCTGGTGATTATCCGCGTCCCTGGAGTGCTGCTTTCCTGGTATTGCTTAACCCTGGGGTGTCTTTAATCACTGTAAAGAGTGTTGCCAACTTAGGATCATTCTGAAAGGGAAATTAATTTTGATTTCCATTGACATCCTGGAGAGGTTTCTTTCTGGCAAGGTTGGAGACCCAGCCTTCTTTCCTATAATGACAAGAGGTAGCAGGTCCCTGTGCAGATAAAAAGCCTGCCATGAGCACTCTTATAAAACAGAAACATTTCCTAGATATGTCCAGCAGTGGGTTAATTATTTTACACGCATTACTTCACTTAATTTTCATGAGAAATTTAAGGTGGTTTCTATTGCTAGGCTGACTGACGTTGACGTACAGGGAGACCAAATGACTTGCCCAGGTCACTCAGCTGGCTAGTCAGTAGTAGAATGGGACTTTTAACCTAGGCAGGTTCATTGCAGAGCCTATGGCCTCAGCTAGTGTGTTCCACTGCTTTCCTTAAAGGCTGTGTTTCATGAAAAGATCTAAATTGGGAGGATAAGGCAAATTACTTAAGAAATATTTATAAAAGGGCACAGAGGAGAAGAAACAAGATAAAACATTCTCTCTTTGTCTTTACAATGATGTAGCTAGAAAGACAAAAATAAATTGTTCTTGCATTGCAACAAGTGTGGTGGTGCATGCCTGTAATTCCAGTGGTTGGGTCTGAGATGGGAGAATTTCAGGTATGAGGCTAGCCTCAGTAACTTAGTGAGACCCTGTTCAAAATAAAAAATAAAGTGAGGCTGGGATATAGCTTAGAGGTAGAATGCCCACGTTCAATTTCTAGAACAACAACAACAACAACAACAACAACAACAACAGCAGCAGCAATAACAACAAAAGTTAAGTTTTTTACAAAGGAAGGCAGCTGAAAATTTTTCATTTTCAGTATTTGTCTGTCTTTTCTCTGGTCAGCATCACCACCATCGCCTCAGGATGAATTCCTTAGTGGAAATATCAACAAGGTAGAAAATGTCAGAATCATATTGTCTGTTATTCCCCAAGGCATATAGTTGGATGGTAAATATGGACATAATTTAATAGAAAAGTACAATGTAGTAGCACAATTGCTGATGAAATAAAAGTAGCTGATTTTCCATCCTCTGATACTGACAAAAAGGCCAACAGGTCCTCTTGTGTGCTTGTTCTAATGTATAGTTGTAACTGGGCAACAAGAGGCATTTTTGATTTGCTCTTTGCTTCTCTCTGTAAATGAGTATAGACTGCATTCTTGACAATGTCATAGAGGCCATACTAATAGCAGCAAAGGGTCTAAGCTGACTTGGGGGCACCAACTCCCATTAGTTGGTGGAATAAAGAAAGCACTGCTATCTGATTGATGTAAAAATGGCTCCTGGATGGAGCTAACACTAGAATGAACAATTCTGTGATTATTATAGAGTTTTTCTGTTTTTGTTGTTTTGTTTTGGTACTGGGGATTGAATCTACAGGCATTCAACCTCCAAGCTGCTCCCTAGACCTTTTTATTTTTCAATTATTTTTTTGTGGTGCTAGAGATTGAACCTAGGGCCATTCTATCCCTGAGCTATACCCCTAGCCTGATTTTTTGTTCCTTTGAAACGGGGTCTCAGTGAGTTGCAAAGTGCTTCACTATGTAGCTGAGGCTGTCCACAAACCACGATCCTCCTGTCTCAGCCTCCCAAATGTTTATTTTTAAATTCTGAAAGAGGGTCTCACTCAGTTGCTGAGTGTCTCACTAAGTTTTGAAGGTTGGCATTGAATTTCATGATCCTCCTGTCTCATCCTCCAAAGTACTGAGGTTAGAATCTTAATATACTAAGCTTTCCTCTGTTAATCCCCAGCTTCTTTTCAACTTGGACTGTGACCTAAGATGCGAGTTACAGCCAGAAATACTACCTGCCTTGCATGGCAATCTAGAAGTGTGGGAAAATTAATGTCTTGTAGGACAACTCTCATTAAAAAACAATGGTTAAATGGTTTTCTCTTATGCTTCTTGAGCAGACAGTGCAATGAGCTTTGTATAGCTCCAGTTTCCCACCCCATATCAGTTTCCCACCCCATGTGTGACTCTGTGCTGACTTTCTCTCCCTACCTATATTATTATTTCTAGGCTTTCATTCCTGTTTCCTGGGAATTTTATTATATTTTCAAAATAAACCACATGAATGCAATTTTCAAAATCTGGGTTCTACTTTTAAGGGGAATCCAGGTTAAGATAATGCCATATCATGGAAGAAGCAATACTTATAGGCTGAAAGATGATAAGGCATACTTGTCAGAAGATGTTATTAGTATTTAAAATGGTGTCATATCCTCTACCAGAGCCCTGCAGTTTGGAATTCTAGTAGACTTTGTTGGATTTATCTACTCACTTTAACTTCTTTTCTTTACCTATATATTTTTTCTTTATGTTTACATTTTCCTTGGATGATTTACAGTTCTATAATTAAAACCTGCACCTCTGTTTTGATGACTCCCAATGTTGTGGCTTGGATCTGGGGTATCCCTCAGAAGCTCATGTGTTGAAGCCTGGTCTCTAATGCAATAAAGTTCAGAGGTGGGCTTGGCCAGAGAAGTGGATCACTGGGGGTGTGGCCTTGAGGAATATCTGTCCCTGGCACCCTCCTCTCTCTGCTTTCAGGTTACCATGATCTGGGAAGCTTTTCTTCTTTATACTCTGATGCTGAGACGTTTCAGATTTGGAGCCAGCCAACCACAGACTGACCTCTGAAACCATGAGCCAAATAAATCTTTCCTCCTCTAAGTTGATCTTGTCAGGGATTTTGATCCAAGTGATGAAAAGTTGACTAATACACTCAAATTATGTCTTTAGTTCTGACTTCTACTTGAAGCATGCACATCATATACTCATTTGTTTATGTATCTCCATCCATTTGGATGTCTAACTCACATCTTTTCCTTCACCTGTGAAAAATAAAATTTGTGTCTACTTTCTGATAATTTTCTATAAAATACCTTTATGCTCTAATTCTTCCTCATGACACTACCATCTACTATATGGGTCAAACAAGCAAAACAAATTTAGCATGTTGTTCTTAGTTCTATTTTTCATATTTTTCCTAGAAGGTTCTGTCAATTATATCTACAGAACAGAGTTTTAAAATTCATCCACTCATTCTGTCTCTACAACTACAACCCTTATCCTTGGCCTAAGTATTATTTTTTATCATAGAAGTACTCTGATAACCATCTGAAATCCCTTCTCATTGCTATGTCAGAATGCTTTAGGTAAAACACACAAAAAAGTTTAAGATCTTTCAATGGTTGTTTAAAACTTTCAATGACTTCCTAGGATATCTGGAAATAATAAAGTCTTTCAAGGCCTTCTATGATCTAGGTCCTGCTAATATCACATATGATTTTCCTCCTTATTTACTCATTGATATAGGCTATTTAAGTCCTTGAAAATTCATCTATTGAGAAACGTTGCCCAATGTGATGGCATTCAGAGGTGGTTTTGGGGTGCTTATGTTATGGGACAGATATTAGTGCCTTTATAAAAGAGTCTGGAAGAGCTAGCTACTCTCTCCCTCCATATGAGGACAGGGTGAGAAGACTAGCCAGAAAATCAGCCCTTCCAAGAACCAAATCTGCTGGCACCTTAAGTGTGGGCTTCTCAGCCTCCAAGCCTCAAGAAAGAAGTGTTTACAAGCCACTTAGCTCCTGGCGCTCCCTAGAGCCGCCCAAGTGACTCAGGTGCTCACGTGCCAGCCTCGTGCTTCCAGAAGCCCAGATTCTGTCTTTCCAAAGGGTCTTCCAGTTTCTGAAACTTTTACCTGGATAGTTCTTTCCTGCTTTTTATGTGGCATGATCCTTATTCTTTGAGTCTTAGCCCAAATAGCCCCTCCTCTGAGAGTTGTCCTGACAACCTGTCTAAAATGATACTCTTCACCCTAATTACTGTCTACTACTTCTTGTTTGTTTTGTTCAACTTTTTTCTGTGAAGTTTGATATTGTGCCTTGAGCTGTTTTTATCTCCTCAGCCAGAAGGAAAATTCTGTAAGGACAGGAGTCTTGTCTTTCTTGACAAGCTTTGTATTTCTAGTGGGCCTTTGTAGAACTTATTAAAGGATAAACTAATTATTGTAGAAAATCTCCTTAGACAGGTATATTCTTACCTAGGCAAAGAGCCTAAGAAACTTTGCCTTATTTTGCCTATATCAATAATCCATTAATCTCTGCTTCTTTAGAACTCTAATTGAGATAGAAAGATGGGAGTCAATGAGTGTGTGTGTGTGTGTGTGTGTGTGTGTGTGTGTGTGAATGCACGAGAACATTCTTATAAATTTTTGCTTCTTGTTTCATATGCTGAGTCTTGTTTTTCAAGTAGGAAGCAAAACTGATGATTCATCCCTCAGTAATCAAGTCCATTGCAACCAACTGAATTTTTCAATAGCTTCTCTCTAAACAAAATGATTGTTATCTGACAACCATGAGGTTCTCATAGGAAAGGACTAGACTTTTAACTTCATTTATCTATGTTTTTATTTTTAATTTAAAAATACCTGACCTCCTCCTATTTCTTTTTGGTCTCAGCTATTGAACACAGGGCACTGTATCTCTGAGCTACACCCGCAGCTCTCTTATTTTTTATTTTGAAACAGAGTCTCATGAAGTTGCTGAGGCTGGCCTTGAACTTGCAGTCCTCCGTGTACTGTGATGACAGATATGCACCCTGTACCTGGCTACTTGACTGACTTCTAATATACACTGCCATACACAGAATGGAATTCTCAAGGTCTGGAGATGTGGTTCAGCTGTGGAGCTGTCTGATGTGAGGTCCTGGGTTTGCTCCCCAGTACCCCAGTACCTCACACCTGTCTGATGTGAGGTCCTGGGTTTGCTCCCCAGTACCCCAGTACCTCACACCTGTCTGATGTGAGGTCCTGGGTTTGCTCCCCAGTACCCCAGTACCTCACACCTGTCTGATGTGAGGTCCTGGGTTTGCTCCCCAGTACCCCAGTACCTCACACCTGTCTGATGTGAGGTCCTGGGTTTGCTCCCCAGTACCCCAGTACCTCACACCTGTCTGATGTGAGGTCCTGGGTTTGCTCCCCAGTACCCCAGTACCTCACACCTGTCTGATGTGAGGTCCTGGGTTTGCTCCCCAGTACCCCAGTACCTCACACCTGTCTGATGTGAGGTCCTGGGTTTGCTCCCCAGTACCCATTCATACCCGGCAGCTGCACACAGAATCTGTCATCTCAGTTCCCTTCAGAGACATATGCAAAAGATAAATAAATAAATAAACAACCCCAAACTCAATACTTCCTAGACATAGATTTTTCTGTGTTCTAGGTTTAGTTTTTAGTCTGTCACAGCAGGGTGTGCTGCCTAGCTCTCCAGCGTGACATTGTAGGCTGCTTTATTTTCTGTGCCTGGTTAATAGGGCCTGTGCTCATTTTGGTGGCCCATTTCCTAAAATTTGGTACCAAATATTACTTGTGCTGAAGAGAAAAATTCTATTGTTTTTGTTTTGTTTTGTTTCTGAGACAGGGTCTTACTATGTTGCCCAGGCTGGCCTTGAACTTGCAATCCTCCAGTCTCAGTTTCCCAAATAGCTGGAACTGTAGATGTACAGCCACTGTGACTTTTTTTTTCTAAATCTCTATGATAAAACAAAGATAAAGCAAATCTTGTACTGATTAAATGTTGATATCTAGTACTTTCCAAAAAATTTACCTACATATTGAATTCTGTATATCAAAGCTAACTAAGTTCTTAGATAATTTTCTTCTTAAAGTAATTTCACAGTATAGTATTTTGTGACTTTTTGTAATTTAAGCTTTCCATATATTGGGTTTTCTTAAGAAGAGGTACATGGCTATTCTTTGTGATTTAGTTTCTTGGCATGTAGTAACTGAGTCATGAGTTTTGTTATCTTCAAAGGTAAAACAATTGAGTTATGATACATAGATCTATCAATATTATTTGTTAGTTTGCCAAAATGACAGAAAACAATTTGATTTGATGCTTGGAGATTTTATAATGTAGAGATTTTCTGTAGCTTTACCTCAGGAGAAACTCATTAATTCCTTTGTTATTACTTGACTGGTCAGAGCAGTACCTGCACAGTCATCAGTCTCACTAGTGGGTCTTGTCTCAACTAACTTGAAAATGCCAAGGAAAGGATTTGACATATTTGATGCACCAGGCGCTGTCTTTATTCCTCTGAGTGAATCCTGTCCTTGTCACCCTCTCCGCCTGTGTTCTACGTTTGATAAGCCCATGTTCTTACCTTCAGAGCAGAGGGGGCCAGACCTCCCATATGGGCAGAGGCAGACAAAGTCTGTTCCGGATTTGGGGACACAGGTGGCTCCGTTTCCACATGGGTTGTTTTCACAACTTGCAAGCTGGCACAGCTCACCCGAGTGCAGCCTTGGACACTCACAAAACCAGTTGTCACTATCACTGAGAAAAGAAAACAAATTATAAACCCTTTCAGAAATAAATGATACTTTTCATGCATACACATGCATATGGTTTTTAAATTTTTCTTTTTTTGCAGTACTAAGGATTGAACCCAGGGGCATTCTTCCTCTGAGGTCCACCCCCAGCCCTATTTTTGATTCTTTATTTTGAAACAGGGTATCGCTAAGATGCAGAGGGCCTAAGTAGCTGAGGCTGGCCACGAACCTGAGATCAAACGTATAGAAATAAAGTGATGACTACAAGTCGTCTCATCAGTGGAGGTTTTCTCCCCACTTTCCACTTTCTGTGTTTTAACTTCTGAGTAGTTTAATCTGTGTATTTATATGAAAAGCAGATTAATAGCTTTATGGATTGTCTGAAGCCATGCATGCTATTTTAAGCTACCTATTTTTATTTTTTATTTATCTTCTCTTTTATTGTACACTAAGTGCCTTTTCTGGGCTTCATTAAATATGAGTAGCACTGCTTCAATAAAGTGCTTCAAATGTATATTAGGAAGTCATCTCAGGCTCAAAGCTCAGAGGAGAATTTTAAGCTGGTGATAAGCTCCTGTATTGAGGGCAAAGTCCTCTAAGAGCTTCACTTGTGGTAATTCAGAAAGAAGGCTCAGCGGGAGCTGTAATGACCGCAAAGCTCTCTGACTTAAAATACAAGTCAGGTGGCTGCAGGCTGTGAGCGCCTGTGGAAGCCACACTCTCTCTCACCTGTCCGGACGCATTCTCAGGAAAGGGGAGGTGACCAGGAACCTGCTATTTCTGCCTCCCTTTCCCCCTTTTAAAGTAAAGTAGCCTCAGCGTTCCTTTGCAGGACTTGCGCCTCCAGGGTTCTCGGCCCTGGCTCTGCGAGGCGCACTCGCTCTTGCTGCCCTTCCCGGCTCTTAGCTGAGCCCCCACAGTGGGCACTAGAACTCTGAGAAACTCCTGGAAGAGTGCTCTTGTCTCAGGGTTGAGAAACTGGAGCTGCTGGCGGCATCTGTCCATCCAGAGGGGCAAAGTCTGGCCCGGCAAAGACATAGAAGCAACTGGGAGAGATGGAATACTGATATTACCTGGACACCAGATCCAGCCATTATTCTTTTATGTGGAATAATATATTTTGCCTTCTTTTCATTTTTTAAGCTAATTTAAGTTGATATTTATGCCACTTGCCGTTGAATGAATTCCACTCAATACTAATGTTCTTTCTGTCCCTTAAACTATTTCGTAGTATCTTAGGCCATAAGGTTACTTATGTAACCTTACTTAGGTGACTTTTTCCTGCTTGCCATTTTATCTTATCAACACGATTGTTTGTTCCTAAGGGTGATTGCCGGAACCAAATCCCCAAATTAGAAAGCTAGCGTATTTTATCTTTATGATTTAGCTTTCTAACTTAGTCTTGCTCGTGCCCTAGGATTTCTCTCTTGCTGTCCCCATCTGTGTAAGATCTTACTTCCTTGCGTTTTTAGTCCTCTTACTCCAAGATAAGTTACTCATAGGAAAGGACCATTTCTTCCATACTAATGAATACCTGACTTTGAAATGTGAAAGGGTTTTCTTTCCAAAAAACATGTATGTTTTAATATTAATTCTTCACATCAATGGGATGAAGTACTACTGAGAAAGTTTATGGGTAGGACAGCTAGCTTTGATGGGATGTAAGACATTTGAGACTTGGTATCCGGCAACACACAGGCTAATCTTGTGTGTGATCAGTAACTTACTTATTTTCTAACCTTCATGACAACTTTATAGCCCTGTACAAATAGAAGATAGATTAAAAAAAAATCTCAGAGGTTTTCAAAGCTGAGAAAAAAAGGTTAAGGATCAATACCATTATGATGTTGATCTGTATTCTGGTATAATGTCTAGGAGTGGAACACTCTTGAAAGCTACATTCTGGAAGGACTAGCCATTTTTGAGATTAGTCTTTTAAGATAAAAGAGAAGTGGGCGGGGTGGTGGTGCACACTTGTAATTCTAGTACTTGGGAGCCTGAGACTGGAGGATTGCAAGTTCATGGCCAGCCTCCGCAATTTACTGAGGCCCTCTGCAACTTAGTGATACCCTGTTTCAAAATAAAAACTAAAATAAAATAAAATAAATTCAGAGGTTGAATGCCCCTGAGTTCAATCCCCAGAACCTGAGTTTAATTCACAAAACCAAAATTAAAAAGAAAGAAAAAGAACAAACTAGTTAAAAGAATGCCACATAACTGAAAGTGAAACTGATGTAACATTGATTAAGCGTGTTCATCATGTAGGCCTCAGCAGATCTGAGATGCAGGAAAGATGCTTTTATACTAAGAGCCAAGGACAGCACTGTTTTTAACGATGTCCTATTGATAAATCAAGCCTCATTTCCTCTTTTTGCTTTTATCAGGTGCTGCAAGAAGTTGGTTGTGTAAATTTATTTGGAGATGACTGTGTTCATCAGTCCATCATCAGGTGGCTAGATAGGACCAGGAAGTAGAAGTTCTATAACAAAAAGGCCAAGACCACGGAGAAGCATATGGCCCTTTGGGCCACCTTCATATCCCGTTAGCACTTCATTAGAAGGAGTCAGCATTAAACAGTTGAGCTTTTTCCAAATGAGGGACCTCTGTACACTTAACTTCAAATGCACCTTCGAATTACAAGAGACCTCCTAGAGTACTATATATTTTGCCAATAGTTTTTTTTTTTAATTTAAATCTATCTTTGCTACTGACTATACATCTGGATGTGATGGTTTCTTTTACCCATATGTTGCCAAAGAGCTCCCTCCATTAGTAAATCACAACTTATTCAAAAGCTACCAAGTCAACTGTTTTTGTTTTTTCTGTCACTTTTTTCTAAGCCACTTTGACTCCCTTCCACCTCCTGAAGTAGAAGCGACACTGACCAGAATGGCTGTCTGGGAACTGACGGGCTCCACGGGAGGCAGTGGACACTGGGCACCAGCCACTCAAACAGTGTCGTCCTCCTTTCCCATCTTACCTTGTCACATTGCTGTGACTTATCTGGCACTATTTACTATAACTAGTCACAGGAGAATATAGTCATATGTATATACAAAATTTGAGAAAGATATATATAAATTTTGGAAAGTTTAAAAAATATTTATCCTTTGCAAGAACAGCAAGCCATACAAAAATCTGTTTTAGGGAGGCAGAGACAAGAGGATCATAGGTTTGCAGCCAGCCTTAGCTACGTAGTGAGGCCCTCTGCAACTTAGTGAGACCCTGTTTCAAAAATAAAAAATAAAAGATAAGGCTGGGATGTAGCTAGAAGATAGAATGCCACTGGGTTCAATTTCCAGTAACACACACACACACACACACACACACACACACACACACACACACACGCAGAAAGCTGTTTCAAAAATTTCTCTCATAAACCGGGCATGGTGGTGCATGCTTATAATCCCAGCATTCGGGAGGCTGAGATCAGAGGATCGGTTCATGGATAGCCTCAGCTACTTAGTGAGGCCCTCTGCAACTTAGTGAGACCCTGTCTCAAAATAAAGAATAAAAAATAGGGCAGGGGGTGTAGCTCAGAGGTCAAATGCCCCTGGGTTCCATTCCCAGACCTGCAAAAAAAAAAAAAAAAAAAAAAATTCTCTCATCTGGGAATGGTGGTGGATGCTTGTAATCTCATTTTTTAGAATGGCAAGAGGATTGCAGGTTTGAGGCCAGCCTCAGCAACTTAGTAAGACCCTCAACAACTTAGCAAGACTGTTTTAAAATAAAAATAAAAGGGTTGGGATTGTAGCCCAGAGGTGGAATGCCCCTGGGTTCAATCTCAGCTTTAAAAACAAGAACAATAAAAACCAACCCCCCAAACAAAACAACCCCCCCTCCTTAAAACACACACAAAAAACAAATCCCTCTAAGGAAGTTCTACATTTTTTTGGTGTGTGTGTAGTACTGGGGGTGGAACCCAGAGGGTCTGTAAGAACAGAAATTAGGGAAGAAATAAAGAAATTTATGGAAACAAATGAAAACAGAGACACAACCTACCAAAATCTATGGGACACTATGGAGGCAGTATAAAGAGGAAAGTTTATTGCATTGAGTGCCCACATAAGAAGGACAGAGAACCAAGTAAAGAACCTAATGACACAACTCAAGGACCTAGAAAGTCTGCAACAGTCTACTCCCAAAGCCAGCAGAAGGCAAGAAATCATTAAAATTAGAACAGAAATCAATGAAATAGAGAACAAAAAAACAATTGAAAGAATTAATAAAACAAAAAGTTGGTTCTTTGAAAAGATTAATAGAATTGATAAGCCCCTGGCCAACCTAAACAAAAGAAAAAGAGAATCAACTCAAATGATCAAAATTAGAAATGAAAAAGGAGATATCACCACAGATAGTGAAGAAATTCAAAAGATTATCAGAAACTACTTTAAAAATTTATACTCCAATAGACTTAAAAACCTGGAAGAAATTGATAGATTTCTAAGCACAGTTAACCTTCCTACACTCAGCCAAGAGGACATAGCAAGCCTAAACCAACCAATAGCAACCAAAGAAATAGAAACAGCAATAAAAATTCTTCCACCAAAGAAAAGCCCAGGCCCAGATGGGTTACCAGCTGAATTCTACAAAACCTTCTATGAACAACTAATACCAATACTTCATAACTTGTTCCGGGAAATTGAAAGAGATGGAACTCTCCCAAATTCCTTCTATGAGGCCAGTATCACATTAATCCCCAAACCAAATAAAGATACCTCAAGAAAGGAAAACTACAGACCAATATCCTTAATGAACATAGATGGAAAAATTCTAAACAAAATATTAGCTATACGTATTCAAAACTATATCAAGAGAATAATACATCATGACCAAGGTGGCTTCATCCCAGAAAAACAAGGCTGGTTCAACATATGCAAATCAATACATGTTATTCACCATATAAATAGAACCAAGAACAAAAACCACATTATCATAGCAATAGATGCTGAAAAAGCATTTGACAAAATCCAACACCCATTTATGTTAAAAACACTGCAGAAAATTGGGATAGAAGGAATGTACTTCAGCATCATTAAGACAATATACTGTAAACCCAAAGCCAACATTATATTGAATGGGGAAAAACTGCAAGAATTTCTGCTAAAGTCAGGAACAAGACAAGGATGCCCACTATCACCACTCCTTTTCAATATAGTCCTTGAGACTCTTGCTGCAGCAAAAAGACAAGAGAAGGAACTCAAAGGAATTCACATAGGAAGAGAGGAAATAAAATTATCCTTATTTGCAGATGACATAATCCTTTACCTGGAAGACCCAAAGAACTCACCAAAAGACTTCTGGAGCTGATTGACAAATTCAGCAAAGTCGCAGGATACAAAATCAACCTAAAGAAATCAGTGGCTTTTCTTTATGCCAACAACGAATCCACAATGAAAGAAACAAAGAAAACAATTCCATTCATTATAACCTCAAAACCAATAAAATACCTAGGAATAAACCTAACCCAAGATGTAAAAGACCTCTACAAAAAAAACTATAAAACATTAAAGAAAGAAATTGAAGAAGACCTTGGAAGATGGAAAGATCTCTCGTGCTCATGGATAGGCAGAATAAATATCATCAAAATGGCCATTTTGCCAAAAGTGATCTATATATTCAAGGCAATTCCCATTAAAATACCAACAACATTCTTCAGAGACCTAGAAAAATCAATCATGAACTTTATATGGAGAAAGAAAAGACCCAGAATAGTCAAAGCAATTCTCAGCACTATGAAACATACAGGAGGCATCACAATCCCAGACTTCAAATTATACTATAGAGCAACCATTTGTAAAAAGATGAATCTAAATCCCTATATCTCACCATGCACAGGAATAAACAACTCAAGATGGATCAAAGACTTAGAAATTAGACCTGAGACTGAAGTTAGTAGAGGAAAGCATAGGTTCAACACTACAACATATTGGCACAGGCAGTAACTTTCTCAACAAAACCTCCAAAGCTCAGGAAATTAAACCAAGAATTAACAAGTGGGATAGCATCAAACTAAAAAGTTTCTTCTCATCAAAGGAAACCATCAATAACCTAAAGAGGAAGCCTACAGAATGGGAAAAGATCTTTACCAGCCACCACTCTGATAGGGGGCTAATATCCAGAATATACAAAGAGCTTAAAAGACTCTACACTAGCAAAACAAACAACCCAATCAAGAAATGGGCAAATGAACTGAATAGACACTTCACAAAAGAAGAGATACAAAGGGCCAATAGATACATGAAAAGATGTTCTACATCATTGGCCATCAGGGAGATGCAAATCAAAACTACGCTGAGATTCCATCTAACCCCAGTCAGAGTGGCAAGCATAAAGAAATCAAATAACAACAAATTCTGGTGAGGATGTGGGGAAAGAGGAACTCTTTTACACTGTTGGTGGGAGTGCAAACTAGTTCAGCCACTATGGAGATCTGTGTGGAGATTTCTAAGAAAGCTAGGAATAGATCCACCATACGATCCACTCTACCACTCCTGGGTATTTTTTCAAAAGGATTGAATCCAGAGAACTATAGCAACATATGCATACCTATGTTCATAGCAGCACAATTCGTAATAGCCAAAATATGAAAACAACCCAGGTCTCCATCAACAGATGAATGGATTGCAAAACTCTGGGAAATACACACAATGGAATTCTACTCAGCCATAAAGAAGAACAAAATCATATCATTTGCAAGAAGATGGAAAGTCCTGGAGAGCATTATGTTAAGTGAGATCAGCCAAGCACAGAAGGAGAAGGTACATATGTGCCCTCTAATATGCCCAAACTAGGGAATGTAGAGGAAACCTGTGTTACTCCAGGTAATGGAGGGGAAATACCAGCAAAGCTTGAATGGAAAGATAGGGGAGGAGGAAGACTGAACTTGATTAATGAGGGTCTAAATCCAAATATGTGTAAAATTATGAATATGGCATGGTTACCCTGAACAATCATTGGTGGGAGGGGGAAAGGGAATACAGGGGCGGGGGGGGGGAAGAGGGCACCAAATATAGTTTAAATGTATACCATTTATGTTCAATAAAAAATTAAAAAAAACCAAGAACAATAAAAACCAACCCCCCAAACAAAACAACCTCCCCCCCCTTAAAACACAAACACAAATCCTTCTAAGAAAGTTCTACATTTTTTTTTTTTTTTTTGTGGTACTGGGAGTGGAACCCAGAGGGTTTCTACCTCTAGGCTATACTCCCAGCCCTAGTTTATATTTTATTTGGAAACAGGGTCTCACTAAGTTGCTGAGAGCCTCAGTAAGTAGCTGAGGCTCTCTTCAAACCTGTGCGATCCTCCATGTCTCAGCCTCCCAAGTATGGGGATTATAAGAGTGTGCTACCACGCCCGGCTAGGAAGTTCTACATTTTTATGAGTTAAAAGTAGGTCTGGGCCGGGCATGGTGGTACACTCTTGTAATTCCCCCGCTTGGGAGGCGGAGACAGGAGGATCGCACAGATTCGAAGCCAGCCTTGCTGGCTTAAGAAACCCTGTTTCCAAATAAAAATATATAAAAAATAAATGGGTGTCTGGGAGTGTAGCCCGGAGGTAGAAGGATTTCCAGGAACCCCAGTACCCCAGTACCAAACAAAAAAAGTAGGTCTGGGAAAGAATTCAAATATCAGTGAGGTATTTACCTGTTCTCCAGAATATATATATTTATTAATTTTTTATTTTTTGGCAATTTCTGTCAACCAGGGTGTTAGGTCAGAGGGTGCATGGGGCCTGGTGGGTTTCACAACTACAGCTATGTGGGTCTCACAAGCATGGCTGTGCCATGATAATGCAGGGCAGTCTGACCCAGTTTAAGGAGCAGTTACCAAAAATAAGAAAACAGTCACAAGGGGGTAATATTCCAACCCTGACCACCACGGCCAGCCCTCACCACCCGTGAGCAACTGAGTCTGGCTGTCCCGGGGCCAGACACTACCCCCTCCTTTGCTCTCTCTGATATAAAAAATTTCTTGCTTCCCCCTAGTGAGGCTGCTCTCTGAGGAGAGACAGCTCCGCAGCTCACCTTGCCTGCAGTACTTTCCCTAAATGGACCAACCTCGGGTGTCTCTTGTCTCTTGGGTTGTACCTATCATCTTACACAGCGTGTGCTATCTATAAATGTCATGGGTAGAGCTATGTGCCAGCAAATAAATCAGACTCACCTCTCTACTCTTTGGGTAAGACAACATGGGTGTAAGAATGAATTTCTAGAATACATAGCAAATATAACAAAGAAATAGAGATGATGTACGCCTGTAATCCTAGTACTTGGGAAGCTGAGATAGGAGGATCACAGGTCCAAGAACAGCCTCAGCAGCTTAGCGAGACCCTTAACAACTTAGTGAAAACCTGTTTCAAACTGAAAAATAAAATAGGGCTGGGGGGTATAGTTTTTAGGTGGAATGCCCTGGGTTCAGTTCTCAACCTCTCCTCCCACACACATGAAATATAGATAGCAACTAGGATTTACAGCTTAGCTCTGTAATAAACGAATCCTAGGAAAGTAGGTACTAATGCTCATCTGTAGGAGTCACAGGATGTAACTAGAGAGTCTTCTATGTGGTTCTATGTGGTTTTTTGTTTTTTGTTTTTTCGGAACTGGAGATGGAACCCAGCTGCATTCTACCTCCGAGCTACCCCCCCCCCTCTTGTTTATTCTTTATTTTGAAACTGGTCTCACTGAGTTGCAAAGGGCCTAAGTAGCTGAGGCTGTCTGCGAACTGCAATCCTTTGGTCTCCACCTCCTGAATGCTGGGATTACAGGTATGCACCACCACACCTGGCCTGTGTGGCTTTTTTTTTTTTTTATATGAATATTCCTAAGTTTCCCTGGCCTTTTGAGGTTCTCATCTAGTTTGTCTAAAATGAGGCTCTGGATTCTGCATTTCTTTTTTTATTTTTTATTTTTATTTTTTTTTTTTGTGGTGCTGGAGATTGAACACAGGTGTGTTCTACCAGTGAGCTGTATCCCCAGCTCTTTCTTTCTTTCTTTCTTTCTTTCTTTCTTTCTTTCTTTCTCTCTCTCTCTCTCTCTCTCTCTCTCTCTCTCTCTCTCTTTCTTTCTTTCTTTCTTTCTTTCTTTCTTTCTTTCTTCCTTTCTCTCTTTCTTTCTTTCTTTCTTTCTTTCTTTCTTTCTTTCTTTCTTCTCTCTCTCTCTTTCCTTCTTTCTTTTTCTTCTTTCTTTTGGTACTAGAGGCTAAACCCAGGGGCATTTTGCCTCCAAGCTACACACCCTCCAGCATTATATATTTATTTTTATTTTGAAGCAGGGTCCTGCTAAGTTGCTGAGGGTTTTGCTAAATTGATGAGACTGGCTTTGAGCCTACAATCCTCCTTTCTCAGCCTTTCAAGGACTGGAATCATAGGCACATGTCACTATACCCAGCTCTTTTCATTTTATCTTGAGAAAGGGTTTCAGTAAGTTGCCCAGACTGGCCTAGATCTTGTGATCCTCTTGCCTCGGCCTCCAGAGTAACTGGATAGCAGGTGCACACTGCCAGGCAGGATAGATCCCACAGTTTTAGAAGTCATCATTCATCTTTTGTAGCTAGCCCCTCTGAGCTGAGAAGCTTGCTGGGCCCAAGTTACCATGGTATCCTTAGCAGGGTGCCAAGACATTATATTTTCTGTTCTCATTTTGGTCTACATTTTGACTTTTCACTAACATATGTCTGAAAAGATATATCTATTTATTAAGACATAAAGATTACAGAGCTTTAAACTATAATAGTGCAGTATGTGGTCTACTGCATCTACATTACACTTAACTACAACAAGAAGGAGGAAAAAATATCCACTCAGTTATTTTAAAGCTTAGTTTAAAAACTGCCACCCATCTAAGCATTTGCAAACATCTGTATATTTTGGCGATGTAACTGCTACAAGAAATTAAATTACAAGTGTATAGCATGGTTAGCATATCAAGCAACTGTCCTTGAGTTTCTATGGGTATTAAATTATCTTTAGAAAAGTTTAGCTAATTAAAAAAATCAAAGATATTGGTTTAAAAGGGGTGCCCACTATTTATATGACACAGCCAGATGCCAGAAAGATCTAAACTAAAAGGATTTCTGCATGTATTACTTAAAGAATAAACACGACTTCTTGTACTCTTTGTGTCTAAGGGATCATTAGCAGACTTCAAAGCTGGCCACCCACGGTGTCAAGAGAGGAAGATTGTCAGCAGGCAAGTGTGCAGAAACAAATCCTTATGAACAATGTCTCTAGATATTTCTAAAAAACAGAATTGCCATTGGTGGAAATGTGTCTTTATGCACGAGACTTATCTATTTATAGTGCCACAGCCCCGGCTTACAAAAGGCTGTAGATGAGATCCCAAGTAGCTATGGTTCCAGTAGAGCTTTCATTCTGTTTCCATGAATTTCACACCCACGTGTGCTAATTGCAGAGCTCGGTGGGCCCTTCCCTCCTCCACATGGTCTTCCTTAAAATTCTCCAGCCTCCGGCAGATGAGCTGTCTGCTGTGTGGAGAATGATCTGGAACCTCAAATAATTTTTCTTTGTTCCTAAGACCTAGCTGCCTGAGTAGGTACTATTTTATGCAGGAAGGAACACGCCTATGTGTGACATTTTTCATCTTTAACTTTTTCTTTTTGAAAGTAGCCAAGCATGAAAAAAATGAAAGGAAAAAAACCTAGGGAAACCAAAATTACCTTATGGTGGTCTAGAAGGTAAACATGGTAAACACTGTCTATATAATATCTCCATGAACAGAGAGCTCAGGGGAAATGTCCTTCCAGAGGAAGTTCTTTTCTCATATGAAAAATTTTTTACTACAGGCAGAAACAAAAAAGTAAGAGACAAGAACAATAATAAAAGTCATAGAATCATCATGAATAAATAGTGCATAAACAGAGGTAATTCACAAACAACATAAGATATTATTTCCCTTTTGCTCTAGGATCTATCCAATTCAATCTTGTGGGTATTTCATGGAGACAAATTAAATTTGTGTTAAAATCTGTCTTTCTGTATCTTTCTTTCTTTCCTTTCTACCCTCTCTCTTAAAGCCACGGTTCACTTAACAGAAAAGTTTTTAGTGGTAAAAAAAAAGGTGATCAAAATCTCCATCTTGGCAAGTGCATCCATATTTTTCTGGAAAGAGAACATTTCTTCCATTTCTTTCTGCTTTGTGACCATGTAGTTTTGAAATGAAGTTAGTTTTGCATCCAAGGGAAGAGTCTCAGAAATTATCAAACTCCAAAAGGGGAGAAAATGAAGTAAAGGGGATCATTTATCAAAACAAGTTAAATGAGATGAGTATTGGCAGTTTGTTCTTTAAATGCTAGGGGGTGTAGATGAAACATAGAGCTAGCTGACTCCAAATTGGTTAGTGGCAGGAAAAGAGCACTATGATGAAATCAACTACAAAAGAGAAATAAGCTGGGGAGAGAGATGTGGTGGAAGGTGAGTAGATAAAACGATGCATTAGTCATTCTTTGTTGAATGAATGCATCATTTCAATGTTTAAAATTAAAACAAAATAAACAAACAAACCACAGGATCTTAACATTAGACTTTATGCTCAAACAACAACTTCATAATAGATTTTATCATTCTGTGCTTACTGCAAAAATTAGCCAGTCTCTTCCAGCCCTGTGCATGGTAAGGGCAATTTGGGCAGGATTTAATATAACAGAATCAGTAAATGGTGTGCTTATGAAGCTGTGGAGCTCCCAGATAATTTCCTCTAAAGATAATATGCCTATTTGGAGGCTATTTAAGGCTAGAATAGTTGGTATAAGCTTTTAAAATGCAATTTTAACTCCCATTGAAAAAGAGGAAAAATTCTCTTAAATTATTTAAGCCAACATAGTGCCTTTTCCCATTCCCTTGACTTCAGAAATGTTCATAAACAACAGTTCCCACTTAGCTGTTACCACGGAGGATTCACTTGTTGCCAGGAAGGTGAAAGCACAGCCTACAATGTTGATGTTTTTTTTTTTCTGATATTAAGATCTATTTACAAAACTGTCATGGGTAGAAAATGTATTTATTACAAGCAAAAAATAGCAAGCACCAAATCTCTGGAAAGATACACGTTTATGAACACAAGCATTTTTTGTACACATGTTAAATTTTCTTTCTTTCTTTTTTTTTTTTGTACTGGGGTTCCTGGAAGCCCTTCTACCTCTGGGCTACTCTCCCAGACCTATTTTATATTTTTACTTGGAAACAGGGTCTCTTAAGCCAGCGTGGCTGGCTTCGAACCTGCGCGATCCTTCTGTCTCTGCCTCCCAAGCGCAGGGATTTACAAGCGTGTGCCACCACGCCAGGCTACACATGTTAAATTTTCAATGAGAAATTTTTTTTTTCAGTTTCTTACTTATTTAACATTCTTCCTCTTTGCAAGGTTTTATACTCCAATTTGGGGGGGAGCGAGAATTTTAGGGTTCTTGCCTCTAACTACTTTGATTTAACTGTCTTGCTTTTAAAGTACAGTTAGTGTCTGCTGCATAGAATAAGGAGACCTTTGGATCTACTTACATAAAGTCAGTGTCCCAAACAATGTAAGCCAGAGATTCACTATCAAGATGTTGTATGGCTACCTCTTGGACCACATGGTATATTCATATTATAATTATGAAGCCCAGATATAAGGTTTGGTACACAATTATAAGGGACAATATAAAATTTATCACTCAATAGGTACCCACAATAAAAGAGACCATTTTCTCATTTCCAGTCCTAGTTTATACTTTTATGACACATAGTTTCCTTCCTGTAGAAAAACTTACATATTTATGTTATGGTGAATAACCTTTCAAATTCATTTGGCAAAACATCTGCATTAATTCAGCTTTGATTCCTTTCTTCTTTTTACACCGTGGTTGTTCCAACTTTCATTCTCAAGTCTATGTCCCCCACTCACAGGATGTGACCTCACTTTCTTCTCTACAGATAAAATTCCATCCTCAACACCAATCTTGGCTTCCCATTCACCTCTTTCTGCACTTAAATCTCCATTGTACTTTCTTTTTACCCCAGGTTCCAAGAAGTATCTCTTGCAAAGGCTAGAATTTCACCAACTGTAGTCATATCAATATTTGAAGCATTACTTTCAAGTAGTGTGGAGTTGAGATGCAAGAAGGATCCTTAATCTTGCTAAGAATGTGTATATCAACTTACCAGTGATGAACAGGCAGTGAAGGGCTTAGGTGTAGAACTAATCATATCGTGTTTTAACAATGATCAGTCTAGGGCTACAGTGTGGAGAGTAAAGCAGAGAGCAGTAAATCCAAGAACAAGCTGCACCAGTTATTAATTTCTGACTCTCAGCTCTCCAGATCCACTATTTTCCTCCTTTGTGATATTAAAACAAGATAACAACAACAACAACGACAACAGCAACAACAACAACAAAAAACCCTACTCTTTGCCAGCTGGAAGGATGTTGTTCAACTTTGTCAGTAGGGGTCACTGACAGAAGGCTTTCCCTTCTCTGGGTCCCTCTCTTTCTCCTGTCAGGGGCATGTGTAGGAACCTTGGTGGCACCTCCTCTTCCCCCAGGAAGGCTCCCGAGTACCTCTGGGAAAGAGAGTTGCTTGGTTCCTGCCAGGCTTCCCAGCAGGGCCCTCAGGTGTCTCAGTGGGCTGATTCCCAGTAAGTTTCAGCAGCTTCCTGCTGTGCCTTTCCAATGAGCTCTTTTGCCCCCTGCTGGGTGGATTAAGGTTTCACAGGTGCCTTGGAGAGAGGAATTCTAGCAAGTTTTCTAGAGCACATCTGGGGGTGGTTTCTTAGTGAGATTCTTAGCACCCTACAGGGCACTTCCCAACCAGTTCAAGCAGTCCCAGAAGGTGTCTTTCTAATAAGTTTCCTCAGCACCCCAGTGGGTAGATTCCTCCTTCCATTCCTGGCTTGGTGCACCTCAGTGAGCTTCTCTGTCTTCAATAGAGTTTGGCCTATGACAAATCCAATAGAGATTTGTCGTGTGTGTGTGTGTGTGTGTGTGTGTGTGTGTGTGTGTGTGTGTGTCTTCCAGTTTGTTCCTTTCAATTAGGAATGGCTCCCTATATCTACTATACCTGACATCTTTAATGCACTTTTTATCTCTTAGAATTTAATCCCCTGTTACTAGATACTTTTTTATTTTTGTTTTTTATTTTTTGCAGTTCTGGGGATCAATCCCAAATCCTTGTATATGATGGGCAAGATCTCTGCCACAGAATTACTGTCTTCTGACCAGACTTTGAGTTTATGCAGAAATCCAAGCATAAGTGTAGATAAACATAGTGGAAATGGAAAATCATAGAAATGAATGATCTGAGAGATTTAGGGAGAAAAACATCTATCTATCTTGATGACTGGTTTCTGGTTTGGACCATTTTGGTTTTGGTGCCATTTTTGGAACTAAAGAATAGAGATCTAGAAAGTAGGAGTAGAATATAATGAGTTCATTTTTACACATACATTATTTGAAGCATCCATGAATGTGCTAGTGGATATGAAAAATCATGTAGAAATGTCGTGTGTGTATATATATATTAGATTTTTATAAAAATCAAGAGAACACATGGATTGCCATGGTATTTGGTGGAGGTGGATAGTGAGAACTGGAGGAAAATATTTTTGACTCAAAGATCTTAAGAATTAAAAGGACTGAACCAGTTGATTGCATTATTAATAAAATAAGGAATCTTACACTGATAACACTGTATTTGTGTTATCACCAAATGGAAAGATACCTATGTGTGTGGTGGCAGGGTGTGGCAAGGTTATTTTTATACTAAACGTAAAATGCTGTTTATCTTTTAAATGCATTTGCCACATATTATATAGCTGTGGAACAGCTGTTTTCTGAGGACCATTTGTTTGGCTCACTGGGCACGGTTGTGAAGATGAACACCATATCCCTGAGGGAGAACTGGCTGAGCCAATGTCACCCACCTCATTTCCATGTCACCCACCTCATTTCCATGCATTTGTTGATAGTCCTGATGAGGATCATGAAGCTGATTCATAAAACAAAGCATCTGCATGAGCATCAGAATGGACAGAAACTAGGACGGAAGAGTGAACTGGGAGGATCCCTGGCGGACTAGGGGTATGGCGCCCTCTGTGTAGGGTAAAAATATTTTCCTTACTCTATTGTCATACTGAATATATTAATTAATGTAAAGGGTTCTCATTTTGAATGAATTATGAAGTAGAAAGACTGAGAGTTTATATTTACTGTTGTATTATCTGGAAACTCATGCTGTTAGGGTTCAAATTTACTCATATTTAGGGTATGATCTTAGAGCGGTTTTGTGTTAGGCTTATGAAACTGAGATACAAAGCTCAGAGAACTGGAAACAGGGTTCTGGGAAAAGGAACTACTGATAATAAATCACTGCTCTGCTGTCTTTGAAATGTGCTTTTTTTTTCTTCCTTTTTCTTTCCTTTTTAATCCTGAAAGGGGTAATTTGAGTTTTAAATACAAGAGGTTGAAAGTGGCTTCAGGCTTTTTCAATTAAAAGTTTTAGTTTGCAACTTCTTTGCCCTGGAAAAGACTAAATCTCTTCTTGAAATCAGTTGACTTGACGTTGAAATGGACTATGCCATTTCTTTGAAAACCATGTACAATGGCCAGTGCTCATCAAAAGGTGTTTCTGCTGGAGGCGAGCTTCTCAGTTCTGTGACCTTCTGGATGGAAAAGGACAGTTTTAAAAGGCATTTATACCTAGTTAACATTTTTTTTTCTAACACTCTATTAGATGTGACAATTTTCTTTTACATTAATGGATAAAAGAAAGAAAAAAAAACAACAGTCAACTTTCCCTGCTGTTTCAATAGTTTCAATTAGTTTCTTTTCTCTGCACTTGCTCTATCAGATGTGTTAGATAAGATTTCACGATTTGGAGGGATCATTTTAAGCTTCTTTTACAGCAGTTTGTTATTTTTAAAGCTCCAATGATTCACTATAAAATGCATCTCCATCTGCAGGAAGCAGTTCCTAAATTGCTTTACTCAACAAATCCCAAACTGCTAGGCTCACTATCGCATAGAAATAGAACAGGCTTGGAAAGGGATTACCTATTGGGTTCAGAAAGCCTCTTCTAAGACATGTGGCATCAAACAGATCTCTCAATGCCAGAGGGAACTTCTATTTTCATTATTTTGGTAGGAATCATTGGGAGTTTTGTTTCATTGGTTTGAGCTATTTTCTGGTTTAAAAAGTTGTATTTCCTGGTAACTAATATATGTGTTATGAATCATTGCAGATTTCTAGTTCAAATTGAATAAGAAGTTTTAAGTAATTTAAAATTGTATTTGAACAGGCACATTTAAATATATTTTTCAGAATTTATTAAATCTTAAGTCAAATTCATTTCTGAATTAATTTTCCTTAAAATGAATCTCTCTTCCCCTATGGCACCTATGTGCAAAATATTAATCTTCAACCTGGAGGTGTTATTTCCATTACTCATATAATAGAGTTGAATTTCTGACATAGCCTTTATGTACATTAAAGTGTAAAATAGGTAAAAAATATTGGCTTATCTCCATCGTTTTTCAATCTAATTTTTGTAAGAAAGACAAAAATGTGAACCAGGGAAAAAATCGTTGTTAGATAGTTTAATCGCATGTGGGAGGCCCTGGCTGTCCTTGAGACTTAGAGAAGTTTTACTATCCTACAGGACTTTTAAAGACAAGATTCACTTTATCTTAATACTGTGTCAGCATTTTCCTGAACCTGATTTAGTCTCTTGTGTTAGAAAGAAGAAACACACTAGAAATTTTAATTGAAAAGAACCCGCAGCTACTTTCAACCTCTGATATCTGAAATCAAGTTATCTCCTTCTAAAAAGAACAAAAAGAACTGGCCAGCCTGGAAGTTGTTCAGAAGTCATTTATCCCCAAAAGTATTGTTACTAACTGTCTTCATTCCTTCAGGAAACCTATAGGTATGAAGATAGGTAGATCGGAATATATAAAGCTGGGATACTTTGTCTTGTTATAAAAGACATCAGTCAAATCTCCAACAAATGGCTTCATACAAATATTTTTCATGAACACACCATTTGTCAAGGGCAGGGCTGTCACAATGTGTTTTATTTTGCAATGTAGTTCCTTAAATATGTCCCATAGACTCCCAGGTGGAGCAAAGCGCAGGCCTTTGACCTAGCCTGTGAGGTGTCAATCTGAGCTGCTTTGCTTTTGTCTTCAGTCTCTCATCCACCTACCCTCCCAACGTTCACTGCACTTCTTCCCTGGGCCAGGTTGCTACACGACATTGTAACTCTGTGATGAATAAACTCAGTGTGGTCTCATTTTGCACTGAATTTATAATATGAATGGAAATATAATAATTAATCAACTGAGTATAAAATGACAAACTACTTTAAATGCTTAAAAAACGACACCACCACCACCACCACTGGTTGGTGCTCCAGGAGAGCACAGCAGGAGCCTGCTCTAGGTGGGCCAGTCGATGAGACTTTGAGGTGGAAAGAATAGTTAAACTGAAACAGAAAGGGAGGAATCAGTGAGGAGTAAAATTGACCAGTGTGTCGTATGCATATACAAACATGCCACAGTGAGACCCGCTTAATTAATATTTCTCGGTAAAAAAAAAAAAAAAGGAAAGAATTGGGCCAGGTAAAGACTGGGGAGTGTTTCAAAGAAGGACCAATATGTATGAAGTCTAGAATGCAAGAGGAAGTTTGTCATATCCCAGGACAATTTTACCTAGGGTTTAGAAAAAGTGAGATTTAAAAAGCCAGGGAGAGGTGAGATTAGACGGGGATGTCTCTGTTTTTCTTTTTCTTGTTTCTTTTCTTTTCTTTCTTTTTTCTCTTCTCCTTCCTTCCTTCCTCTCTTTCTTTCTCCCTCCCTCCCTTCCTTCCTTCCTTCCTTCCTTCCTTTCTTTCCACGTTTAACTTAAACAGCATGACCCCTACACCCAGGGCTTGATTAAGCCAATTAAAATTTTAAAATATACATTACAAAATAGTGTCTACCTTTGCTCAGCACACTGATTCAGTCAGTGATCAATCCCAACACTTTCAGCTTTTAAGGCAATGACTTTTTTTCCACATTTTGAGCAAAATCTGGCTTTCTTGCTAGAGCGCACGGAGCTCTGCGTGATCTGGCCCTGCCTCCTGCTGTGGCTCACCTCTTCCCAGGTGCTTACTGTGTCTTCTTTACCTGCCCTCTGTGCATCACCCCCAGCCCAGTCCCACTGCCTCAGACGTAGTTACAACTGATGGTCTGGTCTCCATGCTTGCCTTGTGCAGCACCCTCAGAGCCTTCTGTCTTGTGTAAACAATCTGATAAATCAGGGCAAATGCCCTCTGGGGCAACCCTCTTTTGGAAATGATGGCTGAAGTTAGCAAGTCAATGCTTCTGCCTTTCCACTGCCAGGTGAGTGCCACGGCAGGCCTTCCTCAGGCTCCTCAGGAGGCCCCAATGGACAGAACCCCATAGTGACAACTCTAATAGCCCCTCTGCTGCTGACTTTACCCCTAGCCCTGTCTCTGTCTCTTCAGCTGAACACTTGCTCCGTGGGATCAGTTTCTGTAAGTTGCTTATACCTAACCCTATGCTACAATCTCACTTTTAGTGTTGGTGGAAAACTCAAACTAAGGTCCAGATCTTTCTGTTTTATAAACATTCTCTCCCATTCTTCCTCCTCCTTCTTTCTCTACTCCCTCACCTCTTTCTTGTATTGGTAGTCTACTTTTGAGTTACACTCACAACCCTTTTTGTTTTTTATATTGAAACAGGGTTTCTGTGAGTTGCTGAGGTAGGCCTGAACCAGTGATCCTCCTATCTCAGCCTCCCAGGTACTGAGATTACAAGTATGTGGCTGCCTAGTCAGCTCTGTTTTGTAAACATTCTGAATTTGCTTTCCAGCAGTCTATTCTTAGTGCTTTGCCTGGAAGCCTCTTCCTCTTTTGCATGACTTTCTACAGTGGCTTCATTTACATCTTTAAGTTTCAGCCTGAACATTATCACCAGAAAGGAGAGGATTCTTTAATTCAGTGTGGTTCCCTCCCTGCTTGTCCTCTATTCTGTAACTTTTGATAGATGTATTAAACTGGTCACTTCTGAAAAGCTCCTTTTAAAATTAATTTATTCAATTACACATTCATGTATCTGTCTTTTTCCTGGAACATAAACTCCAGGAGAGCAGAACTCTCATTATGTCATGAAGAACTGTGTTCTCTGAGTCTAGAAGGAAAGTTGGCATATAACAGTTACCTACTAAGCATCTGTCAAATGAACTAACAGAGGAAAGTGTGTGCTGGTATTGGAAAGTGACTTTGGTATTAATGTATTCAAAAAATGACTTTGGTATTAATATACTGGAAATTAGTTTCAAAATGTGAAAAGTAGTCAGGACCTGGTTGCTGCCAGGCACTTAGGCAGCTTGTTACAATGGAGAATTCCCTCACCAAAAGTAATTAGCAAGAACATAGAAGAGTTGGGACCCAGGGCCTTCATATTTCAAAGACAGGTTTACATAATAAATAACTCTAGCAAATAGGCTAAAATTCCCCAAGAATGCAGGAGGGTATAGGCCTTTGTCAAGGGGGGGTGTAGATACCACGTGACCTATCACTTTGTTAATCATTCTAGTCTTGGGCCTACACCTGTATCAAGGCAGAAAGAAGGCTTTTGGTCAAGCAAGAAATCCCACAATCATAATCCCCATAATCATGAAGAAAAGGGCCTGAATGAAGTTAGTGGGTAGGCTCACCCCAGGTCAGAAGATTATTGGTTGGGCAAGATGAAGGATAATGTGTCTTTATAAAAACTGTTCTGTATTCAAAACCTCAGTGACTTATTTTAAATTCACTCCACTGTACCTCTAATGGAGTGCTTTGTAATTTCTGTCTTTTTTTGTAATTTTTTTTGTAATTTCTCTTTTTTTCCTGTAATAATAAAAATTGCTTAAGCTTACAGCAGTAGAGTTCTGGCTATACTTTTCTACAAATAGCTTAGAAGAAGAACCCATGGCTGTATGTCACAACATTATAGATTTGGCCCCCACGCGGGGCTCTGTCTTTGGAGCCAATGGCGGTTCCAGCCAGCCAATGGTGGCCTGGTGCCGTCACTGCATCTTAAAGGTCAGTAACCCTCCCCAAAACCTGATCAGATCCTGGTGGATAACTGGATAACTGATGCAAGAAAGCATAAGGGCTGTTTATTCAAGTTCGAGCTTGGTCTCTCCACGTGTACCAACGCAGTGGTCACGGGAGAGAGCCCTTTGACCCCCAAGAACAAAGGTTATATCCCCTAAGAAAGGCTGCCCAACCCACCTTTGCATTGATTGGATGTTTTAAAACATAAGTCTGCTGTGGTCCCTCCCCCCACACACATTGGCTTAGCTTTTGAGGCTTGGGAAGCTTATCTCAGGAATCTTCAGGATGGGTAGGGGTCTCTAACTCCAGGCAGAGTGACTTTGCCTGGGATACCTGCGAATTCCAGACCTAGAAATACTCAGCACCGATTGGCTGTTGCTAAGGGAAGATCAGATTAGCGCAGTTAGCAGCTTCTCTTCAGGAAATAGGGCAAAGGTTACAGGGGAGCAGGAACTTAATTTTGGACAGAAATTTAGACCTACTCTATTTAAAGCTTTAACTGAAGCCTGTCATGGCGTCACTTTGGTCCTTCAGAAAACTCCCCAAACTGGTGTCAGAGTCAGACAAATTTAATCTAAAATTACTACTGCAGGCTGCTAATTTAGTTTATAATAATAGGGACTTGGGAGAAACAAAAGGACAAACACCATGAAAAAAATAAATTCTGGCTGAGCACTAATCCCACAAAAGCCTGGGCTTGAGTCTGTTTTAAGTGTGGAGAGCCAAGGCATCTCCAGTGTGAATGCCTCAACCAGAAGGCTGGAAAGGCCCTCCAAGGCCCTGCCCACAGTGCAAGGGCGGCCACCGGAAGTGTGGGTGCCCCCAGGTCCAGAGGAACCTGGGATCCTCAGAGCCAGGTTCCCAAGAATGGGTCCCAGGGCCATTCCTCTAGTCTCCTACCACCTGGGTTAAGACTAAAGAGCCTTGGGCAATCCTCACAGTGGGATCTCAGCTTGTCTGGTTCCTTGGAGGTTCTTTGTAGAGACCGGGACCAGGTTTAAGGCAGTACCCTTCTCTCCTGGCCCAAGGTCCAAATGTAGCTATAGTCAGGGACGTATCAGCCCCTAAAATGTTTCTTTACTCTAGATTTAGCCTGCTCCTGGGGTGACCTCTAATTCTCCCATTCTTTCTTAGTTATACTAAGTTATACTCCACCTCCTCTATTAAAAAGGGGATATAATGTCAGAAAACCAAACTAACTTGAGTACAAGCCTCTCCCTTGGTCTTACTTAAAATTATACCATATTTTGTCTTATCCTTCCAGAAAATCCCCAAAAGGGAGAGAAAAAAACTTAAGTTGTTTTTTTTTTTTTTTCTCTTTTACTGTCTGTACTAAGATAAGTTACTGCTCTAGGGTTTTTTTTTCTTTTTTCTTTTTTTTTTAATTTCAATCAGTCCTACCTAAAATGTAAACCTCTAAAAAGCTGTCCAGGCCACCATAAAACTTAGGCCTCTGTAAGATGTGATTAAATAAATACAATATGCATTGCCTTTGGTTTTATATCTTTGGCAGAAAAAATCTTTTAAGGCACTAGTGATGCTTACCTGATACCTAATTTTCTGTGACAATCTTTAATTCAATTATTAAGTTGGGTAAATGTAAAAATATGAACAATGCTTTAAAATGCTCTTAACTTCACAAGTTTAAAGTAACACTTGAATTTTTTAAATGGGTTTCTAAATTGTTAGTATAAAAACATTGTAAAATGCTATTGTTTTGGGCTAGCTTGTATGTAGGAACAAGAGACAGGATGGGTAAAAGCCTTCACTTATAGATCAGAAAATGCCCAGGAGTATTACAGGTGTTACTCCAAGTGCTAGTGCCTTGCTATACTCATTTTTTATTTTTATTTTATTTTATTTATTTATTTATTTTGGTGGTACTTGTGGGGGGGGACCCAGAGGCTTTCTACATCCGGGGTATACTCCCAGACCCATTTTTTATATTTTATTTGGAAACAGGGTCTCACTAAGTTGCTGAGGCTGGCTTCGAACCTGCGTGATCCTCCTGTCCCACCCTCCCAACCGTGGGGATTACAAGCGTGCGCCACCACGCCCGGCTATGCTCATTTTTTAAAAATTAAACAATGAGGCTATTCATCTTAGGCCTCTCCCCAATTTTCATGTGCTCAATAGCTAAAGGATGCTATCTCACAGCCTCCAGGCACAGCAGTGACACTGTGGCTATTGATAATTCTTTAATATTACATTGTTGAACTAACTGTAATTTCTCCATAGGACTTGTAATATGAGTAAAAGATTCTAAAACAATATTTTCTTATACTGTTTACCAGCTAGATTTTAAAACTTAAAAGATTAGTCAAAGCCTTCTAATACCAACTTCTCTATTATTCTGCCTCAAGCCACTCTACTAGATACTGGCACCTATAGGTGCATTAAAATTAAGAAACAATACCCTAATGATATAACATAGGGCATCATCCAAGATCTAAAGTGAGAGACAACCCTGCAACAAGGCTTGAAGACCAAAGATGTAAATATCATTACAATCAGTAGGTAAAGTTGGAAGAGAACATGTGATTCATAAATGGGAAGAGCCTTTAGAGATGATAGAATAAAAACAATTAAAACAGAAGACTGACCAACGGAGGGGTAGATATATCCCCAGTACTGGGACTAGACTGTCTATAGTGTAATTGCATTTGATATTACAAGGCACTGATCCCATCTCACTTTAGTATCTATTCTGAATTAATGTTAGGTGCTATCTGCAAATTAATCAACTGGCCTGTTTAGTCACTAAAACTGTTAATGACACCGCCTTAGCTTTGGCAGCCATCAGTATTGAACTTGGCAAAGTACACCAAGCCACTCTTGAAAACAGAGCAACAGTTGATTACTTGCTTTTGCTCCATCATCTAGGATGTCAAGAATTCCCTGGAATGTGTTGTTTTAACATTAGTAATAATTAAAAAAGAGTAACTAGCTTAATATCAAACATGCAGGAACAGCTAGAGCATATCCAGCAATAAAGGGTTTGATGGATATGGTTCCTCATGGATGTCATGGCTCCTATTCTTTTTAACTCCCTTTCTTATTCTCTTTTTCATTTTGCTTTTTGGGCTGTGTCTGCTAAACTGTATTGTGAGTTTTGTTTCAAACTTTCAAACTTCAGATGGTGCTACAGATGGAACCTAAGATAAACATTTTTCAAAATCCTTTGGATGGCCATAGAGACTCAAGACACTTACCCATCTGACTCCCTCAAGCTGCTTGCATGCACCCTAAAGATGGAGCCCCACTCCATCCCTTCTCAGCATGGAAGCAGTTAATGACAGATTTTGACGACCTTATTCCTTTGCTATTGGTGAATGCAAATAGTAAAAAGAGGGGGGATTGGTGGGAATTAAGGCTGTATTGATTGTTAATTAGAGCTGGATTAAGGACTGATAAAAATAAACTTTCACACTTAGGCAAAACAATAGAATCCTTTTCTCTGCTTTTAAGCTGCCAGCCAAGAGCTGCAGTCAATATTGACCTTGGCCAACTAAAAGTTAGCTGTTAGCCTGCCTAAAAATTCTCACGGTGGTTCAGAATAAAAAGTCAAGGAACCGTATGTTGATTACTTTTGGCCTGAGAGGTGTCAGGAAGTTAATAAAAAGAGGGGAGATTGTGCCGGTATTGGAAAATGACTTTGGAATTAATGTATTGGAAATTAGTTTTAAGATGTGAAAAGTAGTCAGAGCCTGGTTGCTGCCAGGCACTCAGGCAGCTTGTTATAATGCAGAGTTCCCTCACCAAAAGTATTTAGCAAGAACATAGAAGAGTTGGGACCCAGGGCCTTTGTATTTTAAAGTTCAAGAAATCCCCATAATCATAATCCCCATAATCATAAAAAAGGGGCCTGGGCCAGGCATGGGGATGCACGCTTGTAATCCCTGCACTTGGGAGGTGGAGAGAGGAGGATCACGCAGGTATGAAGCCAGCCTCGCTGGCTTAAGAAACCCTGTTTTCAAATAAAAATATAAAATAGGTCTGGGAGTCTAGTGTGGAGGTAGAAGGGTTCCATCCCCAGTACCACCATAAAAAAAAAAAGAAAAAAAAAAGGGAGCCTGCATGAAGTTAGTTGGTGGGCTCACACCTAGTTGGGTCAGAAGATTATTGCTTGGGCAAGATGAAGGATAATGTATCTTTATAAAAACTGTTCTATATTCAAAACCTCAGTGACTTATTTCCAAGTCACTCCACTAATGCAATGCTTTGTAATTTCTGTCTCTCTTTTTCTGCCTTTGTAATAATAAAAATTTCTTAAGCTTACAGCAGTAGAGTTCTGGCTATTATTTTCTACAAGTACCTAAGAACAAGAACCCACAACTACATTTCACACTGTTACAAAGTGTATGTGTTTTTATTTATTTATTTGTTTTTTGTGGTACTGGGGTTCCTGGAAACCCTTCTACATCTGGGCTATACTCCCAGACCTATTTTTATACTTTTTTTTATTTGGAAACAGGGTCTCTTAAGCCAGCATGGCTGGCTTAGAACCTGCACAAAGTGTATGTGTTTTTAAGGTAAAATAATAAAACATAGCCAGGCATGGTGACACGCTTGTAATCCCGGCATTTGACAGGCTGAGACAGGAGGATGCAAGTTCAAGTTCAGCTTCAGCTACTTATTGAGGCCCTCTGTAACTTTTTTTTTTTTTCTTTTTTTTTAATTTTATTTTATTGGTGCACTGTATTCATACATCATAGTGGGATACAAACTTTTGTAGACATACATGCACACATCGCCCAGTCAACCCCCACCCGATCCCCACCCCATTCTCTCCCCATCCCTCCCTCCCATGCTTGGCTTAGTGGTTGACATCTAGTATTATAGCAATTTATCCAAAATTAAAAATGATAATCTCACATAACAGTTTCATTTGTCTGATACCAAGCTTTTGATGACTTAAAGATAACATTTCAATATTTCTTTTTGCTTTCTTTCTTACCAGAGAATATTTTTTTCTTTTTTTTTTAGGTGAAACTATCATATATTTATTTTTCAGAAAAAAATCTATCCTGATATGGAATATGGACTCTAGATACTCAAAACAATCTCGAAGCAAAAACAAAGCTAGAAGATGTATATTTTCTGATTTCAAACCATATAAAGCTACAATAATTGAAACAGTGTAGTACTGTTCTAAAGGCAGATATATAGACCATTGGAGTTAAATACAAGCCTAGAGCTAACTTCTTCCATATATTGTCAAGTTGTTTTTGACAAGGTTTCCACGAAGATTTGGTGGTGGAAATAATAATCTTTTAACTAAATATTGTTGAAAAATAATAATTACATGGAAAAGAATAAAATTGGACCCTTACCTAATCCCACATACAAGTATTAACTCAAACTAGATAAAAGACCTAAATATAAATCTTAAGACTATAAACTTTTAGGAGAAAATCTGGGTCATAAAACCTCACAACATTGAAATTGGCAGTGATTTCTTGGATATGATTTCAATGGCACAGGCAACAGAAGAATATACAAACTCCCTAAAAAATAAAAGAAAATATTGTATATCCAAAGACAATGTAAACAGAGTTAAAAGTTACTAATAGAATTGGATAAAATATTTCCAAATGCTATATCTGAAGGTATATTAATATTCCAACTAGAAATCCTAAAAATTAACAACAATAAAGGCAAACAATACAATTTAGAGATAGGTAAAAGACTAACATAAATAATGAATCTCCACAGATAACCAATCTTAGTTGTCTGTTGGATGGAAACTCTTGTTTCTCTGGTTCTGGTGAGTGTTACCTATTTCTTCTTTGTAGTTAATCTCTTTGAGTATTTTCTCTAGCGCTGGTTTTGAAGACATAAATTCCTTCAGTTTCTGTTTGTCATGGAAGCTTCTTATTTCTCCATCTAATTTGATAGAAAGTTTTGCTGGGTAGGAAATTTTTGGCTGGAAGTTGTTTTCTTTCAGAATTGGGAATATGTTACTCCAAGCCCTTCTGGCTCTCATGACTTGGTTTGGGAAGTCTGGAGTGATTCTAATTGGTTTGCCTCTGAATGTCACTTGGCCCTTTGTTTTTGTTGCCTTTAAGATTCTCTGCTTGGCTTCCACATTGGTCATTTTGACAATTATATGGCGTGGGGATCCTCTTCTCGGATCCTGTCTAAAGGGAGTTCTATAAGTTTCCTGGATCTGCGTATCAACCTCTTGCTCTATATTTGGAAAATTTTCTGCTATTACTTCCTTGAAGAGATTGTTGATCCCTTTGGTATCACTTTCTTTTCCCTCCTCTATTCCAATTATTCTTAGGTTAGCTCTCTTAAGATGGGCCCATATTTCTTCAATGTCAGATTCCTGCTGTTGGATATCTTTTTCTAGATTAGAAACTATGCATTCATTTTTGGATTGCTCATCTTCTAAGAGCGAGATTCTGTTCTCCATGTGGTCTAATCGGTTGTTTGTGCTTTGAATTGAGGCCTTTACTTCATTAATTGCATCCTTTATCTCTTTTTGGCTCTCTCTGAGTTCTTTTCGAAGCACCTCTATTATTTCTACAGTTATTTTCCTGATTTGATCTTCTAGAAATCTCTGATTTTCTGTTTTATCGGGTTCTGATGTTGTGGGGTTGTGCACATTCATTACTTCAGTGTTATTCCTCTTTCCCATGATTTCGGAGGTTTGTGCCTTCTCTGGGTTCTTCCCTTGGGTCACTATGGCTTCACTTAAGGTGCTCTGGATCTCGAGTCTGTATTATCTCAGACCCTACTACTCCTTTACTGGGTTGTATCACAGAGTCTCCGACCCAGGGAGTCGATAGAGGCTGCTTTAAACTATGGGGGGTGCCAGGTTGCACGCTCTCCTATGGTGTGATATCTCTGCCACCACCACTCCCTCACTGGGTCAAGTCCCAGGAGGCACAATACTGGGATTTCTCCTCTGTGGCCCGCAATTTGACTCACTGTTCTTGAGTACGTAGATGTAGCTGTACTGGACTCGGTGAATTCACTGCTGCTGCCGCCGCCGGTGGCAATATGGCGCCTCTGCCACGCCCTCGGCCATGAGGCTGGCGTATTTTTTCTTCTCTGGTTTTGATTTCCACTCTGAATCCCTGCAGCGTGTGCTGAGCTCAGCCACTGGGAGCTTTAAATGCTGTCTGCGCTGAAAGATCCCGCCTGGCTGTTCCGCATCGGCTCACCTCGGCTTGCTGTAGCCGTCTGCTGAGTTCGCCGCTGCCACCGGCAGTATGGCGCTGCTGCCGCGTCCTCGGGTGCGTGTGTCTCCTCTGTGGCCCTGAGCTCTGTTCTCAGTCCGCTTTCTCTCTGGAGCCTGGTGGTTTTTTTGTTTTTCTGGTGATGGTGTTTTCTGGCTATGAAAGGCGCTCTTTTTGTGGTAATGGAGATTGGTTGTTAGCGGGACTCTTAAGCCCCGCTTTTCTCGGTCGCCATCTTCCCGGAAGTCGCCGGCCCTCTGTAACTTAGTGAGATCCTGTTTTGTCAGGCCCGCTCGGCTAGACTGGGATGGGGCGGTGGCTCAAGATGGCGCCTAGGCATGTTGCCAAGTCACGAGGCTCACGAGGCTGGCGGCGCCCTGAGCCTGCGCAGTGAGCCCTATCAGGCACCCTACGGATGATCAGTGATGCAGCGCCTCGTGCTACCACCAGCCCGCCTATGAGAGGGTTAGAAATGTGCATGCCCTAGCTGTGGGAAGCTTGGGGTTGGTGGAGTGATGAGGGAGGGGTTATGAGACTGATATATATTTGCCTGCTATGTGCATTGAAGGGGAAGCATTAAAGAGGAAGCATCATCAGCAGACTCGGCGTTCATGTGTTTCTTCCCTAGGCTCTGCTGGTCAGAGCCTTAGGGTCGCAACATAGTGGTGCCGAAACCTGGGAACGCCGTGGGGTAAGTTTGGGACAAGTGGTGGTCCGTACAGGGAACGCTGGGGAACATACGGGGAACGCCATGGAAAAGGTTCGCAGGTAAGCGACGCAGGTACAGTGTTGTGTACGTTCGCAGGATTTAGCGACGAAGTAGAAAGCTCGCGGATTGCGACGAAGGAAGACTTATCATGGGGTCTAAGGTTACTACTATGAAAGTCAAAGAGGCTCTCTGTAAGATTATTTTTAAGGGAGGAGTGAAAGAAATGGGCAGCTTAAAGCAGGCATAATGATGGTAAATCAAAGAGTGGACCTATTACAAGAACAGGTCGACATCTTGGGACAGATGGCCATGGTACCATGTATTCAAAAATTGTCTGGATTATGCATAACCTCTGTGCAGTATCAGAATTTTTCCCATGCAGGCAATCTATCCCGACAGATAGGCAGAATGCTTCTGGGAAATTGGAGCCATAAATTTGAACAGACTATGACAGAACTTCGAGCGTCCATTGTCGCGATCAAATCTACCCGCGTGGAGATTGCCTCAGTACAACAATGGATGGACCTGATACAGGGGACAGTGGGCTTCTTAAGAGATTGGAGTGGCGTGGCATTCTGGGCATTTTTTGCTGGTGGTAGAATGCTGTGTCCTGGTTGGATATATCAGGCATATTCGACAACAAACTGTGCAACAACAGCACATGCTGGTGCAAGCTCTGGCTGCCCTGAAGCTGGCTCATCTCCTCACGTATGGCTCAATATTGTGGATCGGTAGTCAAAGACAGGTACGATCGTCCCCAGGATCATATCAACATAAGACAGGGGAGTAATCATGCTATTGCTTTCCCGATGACGGGTAAGAATGATCCTTGAGGTTCGACAACCTAAGACAGGCATGGTCCCCAGCCTTAATTTTAATAAAACAAAAAGGGGGAGATGTCGGGGCCCGCTCGGCTAGACTGGGATGGGGCAGTGGCTCAAGATGGCGCCTAGGCATGTTGCCAAGTCACGAGGCTCACGAGGCTGGTGGTGCCTTGAGCCTGCGCAGTGAGCCCTATCAGGCACCCTACGGATGATCAGTGATGCAGCGCCTCGTGCTACCACCAGCCCGCCTATGAGAGGGTTAGAAATGTGCATGCCCTAGCTGTGGGAAGCTTGGGGTTGGTGGAGTGATGAGGGAGGGGTTATGAGACTGATATATATTTGCCTGCTGTGCACATTGAAGGGGAAGCATTAAAGAGGAAGCATTAAAGAAGAAGTATCATCAGCAAGTTGGCGTTCATGTGTTTCTTCCCTAGGCTCTGCTGGTCAGAGCCTTAGGGTTGCGACACTGTTTCAAAATAAAGAATAAAAAATTGGGCAGGGGCTGTAGCTTGGAGGTCAAATGCCCCTAGATTCCATCCCAGTACTGCAATAAATAAATAAATAAATAAATAAGAATAAAAAATAGGGCTGGGTGTGTTGCTCAGTGGTAGAATGCCCCTGGGTTCTATGCCCAGTACTGCAAACAAAAGCAAAGACAAAAACAAAACATAAAACAAAAAACAACATTAAATTTATATTGTATGTTTGTCTTTTAAGAACCTATATTGGAAACAATTTCCTAAAGTGTTCCAACTACTAAGGAGATACATGTAAAGTTTCCGTCAAGTAAATTTAAAAAAAATGACAAAGATGATCTGAAATTATAAATGGAGCTTTATTTTGTTAATAATTTATTTTTACTTGTACTGCACTCTCCTGACTGAATAGTGATTATTTTTGTAGGAGTGGATTTTGGAGGAACAGAAAGAGCCTTCTGTGGTTCTGGAAATTTTGTGTATTTGAGCCTGGGTCTAGGTTGTAAGGGTGTATACCATGTTAAAATTTGTGAATATACTTGAGATTTTTTTTTTTGCTTCACTCTATGTAAGTAAACCATAAATGTTTTATTTGAAAAATCTTGACCTAGTTTAGTTTTTTGTGAGCTAAACTGTAAACAATTTTTTTAAGTTTCTTTCATGCTAAATTTACTTTTCAAATAGTCTTTCAAATCCTGATTTTTGAAATCTCAAATGGGTCATTCAGAAATATCTCAAGAATATTTTTCCATTTAAGTTATAAAATACTCTTTATTAACATAATAAATGATCAGTTTATTCTGTGTAAATCCTCACAGAGGAGAGGTCTTTCTTTCTTGAGTATATTTTTTAAATATATGACTTGTGATTACATATTAAATTGAAATACTTTATTGGTGATCATAGAAATGATATATGTCAAATTCTTTTGCATTGGTTCTGTAAAGAAGAATACTGGCTATGTGGAGTCCTTTTATTTTTATTAAATTTGTGTTTGCCTGTTCTTTCTGTTTGGAGCCCATGCTAAATTATGTGGCTGAATTAATACCAGTTTAAGTGTAGTTTATAAATAGAAATCTAATATTCTCCAAAATCTTAATTGGGAATTATATGTTTAATAAATAGCAGTTCAGTCTTCTTTGTAAGTGCAGTGGTAACGCTTCTATTCCACGAGGCACTGGAAGTCCAGGAGCAGTCCAGTGTGTTGAGGAATATTGCAGCTTCTGGCCAAGTGGCTGCTTCTTTTGGGGCCTGGGTTGAGAATCTGGATGTTTTTCAATCTCTACAAGTCTGCCCATTGTCTCAGAGTCCTTAATATTTACCCTCAGTGCTTAACTCTTTTTTGGTGGAGAATGAAACATTTTTTTCATACTTTAAGGACTATATCAGTGCCATATTCTTAATGATGCCCATGGCCAGAAGTAATATCACCTTCCTTTAACACATTGATGCCTTTCACATATCCATTCAGGCATACAAAAAATAGGAAGTCCTAAAATGGGTTGGGCACAGGTTGGTCTTTAGGATAGAAAGACACAAAAGCATAACCATATCTATCAAAGTTTTAGTTTCAATAAACTTAAAATGGTTTTCCATTAGAATTGCTAGGGTAATTGTAAAAAAAAATGCAGATCCGTAAGTCTCACCATGAAGCCACTTGAAGCAGATTTCAGGGACACTAGAACTGGGCATGTATGTATTTTTATCAAGTTTCTAGATGATTGTAATACACATCTTTGGTAGTCCAATTTGTGCCCATCCATAATATTTTTACTGTGAGAACCTGACTTTTTTTTTGGGGGGGGGCTAAAAAGAGAGCCAAGTCTCTCCAACTTTTTAGATGTAATCATTGGTTATAATTGTGCACTTGTGGAGAATAGTCTTCCACTGTGGATGGTTATAGTTAGTAGTAAATAAATGTTTGTAGAACCATAAATCATTGATTGATGGTCTTTTTTTCTTTTTCTTCTTTTTATTTAAACTGGGGATTGAATTCAGGGACATTCTACCTCTGAGCTAAATCCTCAGTCCTATTTTATCTTTTATTTTGAAACAGGATCTCACTAAGCTGCTGAGGGCCTTGGTAAGTTGATGAAGCTGGCTTTGAACCTGAGATACTCCTGTCTCAGTCTCTCAAGTACTGGGATTACAAGCATGCATCACCACACACCCAGCTTGATTGACAGTCTTATAACCATTCAAATTCTCTGTAGCTGTAGCTTGACTTTATGACCTTAGAAGGAACTTAATAGTTAATGTCTGAGATTCCTGGTATAATGGGTAAAAAGGAAAACATAATGCTAAATGTATTCCTTCATGCTTTGGTTTAATTGTGCCTAAATAATCTATAAGTTTATACTGCACAAAAGGAAGCAGTCCTTTATCTACTGGCTTGGGTAATATAAGGATGACCATAAAGCTGTTTTATTTCAAAGCAGAGCACTGAAACCTAAGGAGTACTGAATTTTCTTTTGAGTTCAATTAACAGAATTTTGATATGTTTTAAGTTTGTATTTAAGACCACTATCTACAAAACAAGATCGAGTCTCAGTTTTCAAGGTTAGATAACATAAAATCAAGTTAGAATCAGAAGTACTGTAGTTTTTACAATCTAAGCAAAAGGAGAAAAAAGCTATGTATGAATGGTTGCACTGTGAAGTAAAAGGATATTATGAGTTTAAATCACTTTGTTAAGTATTTGGAAGAGTCCAGGAAGAAGTACTGTTGTGCAAGTTTTAGCATAGCACATTTTCAAAATGATAAACTCTTTAGGGAGTTTGGCAATAAGGCGATAATGAGACGATGAAGTGTTAAAGAAGATGGTTTCTGCTCTGAATTTTTTTGAGTCCATTATCTTTATTGATGTCTTCTAACACTTCAATCTATATACTGACCTTTTATTCTGACTGCTACCTTAACTGTGCCTATCACACATTTCTGGGAGATTGCTATAAGTTATAAAAGGTTGAAAGTGCCCCTAAAAGTGTTAAATCAAATGCTATAAAACTGAGTGTTGACATTTTTCAAAAGTGCAAAAAGTGCAATAGAAGAGTTTTGGAGTGTTGAATATTATTGGAAAGAAAATGGACCTGGGGGAATTAAATCTGAGTAGAGAAGAGAAAGCAACTCTTACAATGTTGTTTGGCACAGAAGGTTATTTTCTTACTTTGTGCTAATGGAATTTAATGAAATACTTAATTGCTCTTGTTCTCCTTCAAATCAGACTTTGGTAGGGAGGTCAGGACACTGTCTTGCTCTTTTATTATAACAAAATTCAAATAGTCGACCTAGAAACAAGTTGACAGAACAAGAACCTACCAGTGATATGGTGTCTGCAGGCATAAAAAACAGTGAGATATGCATATGTTTTAAATATGCAAATATACTACCTTTTTTCTAAGGAGATGCTACAATTTTACTTTTTCATATTAAGCACAGAATGTAGAGACTATTAAGTACCTTCAATAGCCCAAATGAAGAGGACCTTAAGTAAAAGGGAAATAAAGGGTCTTTTTTTTCTTGGCTTTTGAAAATAGAACAGATGTGTTGATCATAAATATTTGATGATATATTCTATTTAAAATTTAGTTAACATCTTTCCCCAAAATGTCAATGGTTTCATTTTGCATCTTGGGTTGAATCAACTCAATGTGTATCAAGCCACTATAGTATTTTATTATTATTGCATGATACAAGAGAAAATGAAGAAATAATCATTGAGCCAAAATTTCATATTTCAGAAGACATAAAAATAATTTAATTGAATACCTGTTTTGTTTGGGGATAAAGGGACTGAGAACTGTAAAGGCAGCCAAACTAGAACAGAAAGCGAAGCCCCTGGAAGTCAAAGCAGTAAGTTAGGAAAGAATGGTTACGCTGTCCCAATCATCCTATGACTTCACGTACTTTGTGGCTAATTTTGAGTATAATGTTTGGTCTCTTCTGATCTTAACCTTATTTTTCTCTCAGTCTATGTGTCATGTTTTAATAAGACGCACTTGATAATCAACTTATCACTTAATAAAGTAAAACGCAGACCTCCTTGTCATGACATACTTTGTTTTGGTGCCGGGGATTGAGTCCAGGGGCATTCTACCTCTGCGCAGGGTTTCGCTAAGTTGCTGAGGCTTGTCTCAAGCTTGTAATCCCCTGCCTCAGCCTAATAAGTACTGAGATTACAGGCATGAGCCACCACATCCAGCTCATTATATACTTTAAACATCTTCTATTAAACTAAACCAAACACTTGATTCTTCCTTTAGTGATGTGTGGAACCATGTGTAGTTCTTTAAATGCATCCAAACCAGTGTGTGTGTGTGTGTGTGTGTGTGTGTGTGTGTGTGTGTGTGTGTGTGTTTAAACTAAGCTCTTTCTCTGCTTCGAATGACCTTCCCTCAAATTTTCTTTCCATGGACAAGTCTTAATCATTAATAATGAAAATCTTTTCTCATTTTTCTCAGCTACCTTTTATAACCTAGACAGACTTACCATAAACTTGAGCTAAAGATTTTTCTGTTACTCGCAAATGCTGCTATTTTACTCTTAGTGTTTACCAAAGTATTGGATGTGTGTCTGTCTGTCCAGCTAAGTTGTGAGATACTTGAAAGACCAGATACACTTGGACACTTGGAGTAGAACATTAGTCCTCAATAATTTCTGAAGTTCTCATAATTTTTATGATTTTACTCATCTCCTACTTGCTTATAGGTTTCAATTTATATGACCATTTCTAGATATTTATCCTGCATACTATGGTTTATTGTCACTATCTCTTGGAAGCAGCTCTCTCTCTCTCTCTCTCTCTCTCTCTCTCTCTCTCTTGCTCTCTCTCTTTCTCTCTCTCACTCATCCTCTCCCACTCTATTGCAAGATCAATACATACTACTTTATATAGTTTTGTATATTTTAATAGTATTTAACTTTTTTTGCACTGTGAAAAATAACTAAGTAATACCAGCTTTATTCATTATTGCTGAAACAGAAATAACTGACCTGTCCTTCAGTAGGTGAATAAGCTGGTATTGCAGTTCTAGAATCATTTGTGTAATAAGTTAGGCTCTAATGTGCCATTCACTGTTAAATACTGTTTTTTAAATCATTCTATACACTATTTATTATTTAAAAAACACGTGCCTCTGTTTAGTTGTTTTTAATAAGTTTTATTTCTAGAGACATTTTAGGTTTGTAGCAAAACTAAGTAGAAAGTACAAAGTTCCCATATGCTTTCTGTCCTCACATACTCTCTCACTCCCACACCAGAGTGGTGCATTCATTTCAGCTGACAAAACTACCTTGACTGAACTATGTATGGTTCACAAAGATATCAATTCCTAGTCCCTGGCACCAATAAATGTAGCCATCTTTGTGTTCACAATTGTGATTAAGAATCTTGAGTTAGAAACAATATATCTTGAATTATCCAGATGGACTTCAAGTGTCATTAGAACCATCCTTATTAGAGAAAAATGGGGAGAGATGGTCCAGATGGAAGAGGAGAAGGCAATGTTGTCTCAAAGGCAGATATTGGAGCAATATATCCAAAGCCAAGGAATGCTGGCTGCTATAAGAAATAGAAGAGGCAAGGGATATATTCTGCCATAGAGCTTCCAGAGGGAGTGCAGCGATGAGCCATCTTTGCAGTTCACTGAAACTGACTTTGGACTTCTTGCCTCTAGAACTGGGAGAGGGTACATATCTGTTTTATAAGCCATCAAATTTTTGGCTTAGGATTCTGTGTGAATGTTGGGGCTTTCCAGCCTCTAGCACCGCAGTTCTTCAGAAAGTGATTCAAATGTTGATTTGAAAATTGTTTACTAGAGATAATATTCTTTTATATATACAATTTTTAGATAGCCTTTCCCTGATAGTTTTTAAGATATTATTAATCTATGCAAAATAAGTTTATATAGAAATTTATATCATATGATTTCCATCAGAAAAAAATGCTAATTAATTCTTTCTTTTTTTTTTGTGATACTGGGGATGGAACCCAGGGGCTTTTCTACTTCTAGGCTATACTCCCAGACCTATTTTATACTTTATTTGGAAACAGGGTCTCACTAAGTTGCTGAGAGCCTCACTAAGTAGCTGAGGCTGGCTTCAAACCGGTGTGATCCTCCTGTCTCAGCCTCCCAAGTGCTGGGATTACTAGTGTGTGCCACCATGCCCAGCTCAATGATTTCATTTTAAATGATCTCAAATATCACTCGAATAATGAATCAAATTGTGAATAGAAATTGCTGTTTTTTTTTTTTTTGTAGTGTTAAGGATTGAGCTCAGGGGTACTCTAAATCTGAGCTACATCCATAGTCCCCTTTAAAAAAGTTTTATTTTGGAACAGGGTCTTGAGTTACTGTGTGCTGGCCCTGAACCTTTGATCTTCCTGTCTCAGCCTCTCAAGTACTGAGATATGTAATGTTTTAAGTGTTATATTTCAGAGAAAAAAATTACAAGATCAAATTAATAGAATTGAAGTATCTATTGCTGGAATCATATTTATGATAATATAGTAGACCAGTCAGATTGAGAAGTGATGAGCTTTCAATGCATCATTCTGAAGAATAAGTAACATTTAATTCACAGGAAGTGAATAAACATGGAGTGTCTACTAGGCTGCTTTATATTGCTCCAAAATAATTACTACATAAAAGGTTAATAAATGTCAAGTGAAAGCAGATATGACCTACCCAAAGGTTAAACTGAAAATATCTAAAATGAAAAACACAAAGTGTAGGTTATTACATTTATTAATTGACACTGATTCTTAGAGAGTAGACAATTCTGGAATGATTGGCTAATTAAATTTCAAACAAATGCCTTTCACCTCTAAGAAGGAAGATAATTTCAGGGTCCTCCCAGGCTCATGCTTCCTTCTACTATGTTTCTCTTGCCTCTGCATTCTAAAAAACTGCAAAGTCAGTGGCTAGTTTCATTTTGAATCATCTTCACAGCACGTGTGGAATTGGTGGAGAAGATATCCTCAAGGGGATTCCTGTAGCACAGGGCAGGGTCATAGCCCCCTAAATGTTGCTCTACTCTCCAGGATCCTATAGGAGTTCCCAAAGATGCCAAATCCTTGAGAATGGTGCAAAATTCCTGCCTTGAGATATTGGTACTTTATGTTACAGTCTTGCTTCTACTTTTTTTTCTTATGACTCCTTCCAAATTATGTACTTGAGCTATGAAACTACTTACAGTTTCCCCAAATAATCCATATTTGGTTGTCCCTAGAAAGCCCTGTTTCTTCCTCTCAGGCTGGGTCAATTCCTGTTTGTGATCTAGGATTCATTCATGTCACCTTCTCTGGGAAGCATTCTCTAATCCCTCCTGATGGAATCTCCATAGCAGCTGAGTCCCTAGGATAAAAGCTGACTCACACACTCCATGTGTCAAGTACGAGCAGAGCATCTGCTCATAGCAGGTGTGTAATGGCTGCTTGTTGAATAAATAAATAATAGGTTTTGTGGGGATAAAGAGGATATTTGGTGACAAAAGGATAGAAGACTACCATTCTTGTTATTTTTGGCTGAAATCCAATTTTATAGTACAGGGTCATTTTTCAGAAAAAGAGCATCTGTTTATTTGCCTTTTGTCAGTTGATGTTAGCCATTCTTTTTCCTGTAGTAATGAGAAAACAATCAGATATAGCTATATAGTTGCTTTGTCCTTTCCTGAGAAATAAAACTTTTTTACTTTTTTTCCACCTGCTTTTTTTTTTTTTTTTTTTTTTTTGGTGGTACTGGGGTTCCTGGAAGCCCTTCTACCTCCGGGCTACACTCCCAGACCTATTTTTACATTTTTATTTGGAAACAGGGTCTCCTAAGCCAGTGCACGCGGCTGGCTTCGAACCTACGCGATCCTCCTATCTCTGCCTCCCAAGTGCGGGGATTACAAGCGTGCGCCACCACGCCCGGCTTTTTTCCACCTGCTTTAAGTTTTTTCCCACCTGTTTTTTGTCCCTGTCTAGTGATAACCATTTAAAAATATAATGTTTTAAATGACTTTGAACAACCCTCAGGAGTTTTTTATTTATTTTTCCTTAACACAGAGCAACAATGAAAGTGTAACATCAAGCACATTAGTAGATGTGTGTGTTTGGTATATTAAAATATACATTTTTTTGGTGATGCCCTACTGGGTATCACCAAGCCTTATCATTTACCAGAAATTTAGTACAATGGGAAAGGGTATAAGAAAAATAAAACCGTAACAGTTTTCTCTTAGTAGTAAGCATGCAAACTCCACGACCTGACCTGTAGAACACCCCACTTACACATATGCTCAGATCTCAAGCAGATCTCAGGAGTTGAGGCTGTCGAAGTTTATAGCAGAGACCACAGAGTCCCCAAGTCATGAGCTTATTCCTTGCTCACAGAACCTGTACATAGGTGCACAGGAGATGTAAGAGAACCTGTTGGAAAGCTGAAAGTAGGAGGGGCCAAGGAGAATTATGTGAAATTTTATTTACACACAGATCCACCAGGAGAAAATAGTTTCAGTGGCTTGAGTTACTGAACCACAACTTCTGTGCAAGCTTTTGCTGAGTCACAAACTATGCAAGCACAGAGGTGACCTCCAGGAAGGTAGGTTTAAAAATAAAAACAAGGAAAACAATTGAACACAGATATCAGTAGAGGCACATTTGGTGGAATAAGACTTCATAGATGTATTCTAGGCAAGTTTACTAAGTAAACAGGCAAAACAGCATTCAGGTGGAAAATACTCAGTATCCAATGTTCCTATAAAATATTATAGCAACAAAGAAAGGCCAGTATGCACACACACACACACACACACACACACACACACTCTAAAAAATGAGACAAAAAATCAAACTATGATACATGACATGTGAAGAAATAAGAAAGTGTGTGGCACGTATTTAGAGAACAAAAACAGTAAGTAGAAATTATCTTTGAATGTCCTTAAATGTTGGATTTAGCATGCGAAGTATGAATAGAAGCTATTATAAATATATTCAAATACCCAATGAAAAATATGCTCAAAGAATTAAAGTATGATGACATCCATTCAGTACATAGAAAATCTCAATAAAGAGGTACATTTCATTTTAGAAAGTAGAGAAAAGGTTAGGCATGGTAGAGCTTGCCAGTAATCCCAGTACTTTGGAGGCTGAGATAGGAGGTGGATCACAGGTTCAAGACCAGCGTCAGCAGCCTAGTGAGACCATGTTTAAAAAAGACAAAGAAAAAAAAATAAACCCAAATAAAAAGGGCCAGGGAGTGTAGCTTGGCGGTAGAAGTCCCCTTGTTTTGACTGTTAGGAGTTTAGACCTAAGATGGGAAAAGTAAGAGTTTCCCCATCCCTCCCCTTAATTGCCCACCAGCAAGTGAGCAGACACTTCCAAAGGATAAGGGGTTTGTTTTCTAGGCAACTTAGAGTCACAATCCAGGAGCTCTCCCTTATGTAAATGAAGCCAGTTTAACTACTGGATAGAGCCAGGGGATGGTATGTAACTTAAGCACCTTTCAAACTTCTGTATCTTGCTAGGTGTAATAAATATTGCATTTACTCGTCTCCTCTCCAAATTGAGAGAAGGAAATCCTGTCTTGAGAAATAGGGGGAAACTGAGGAGGGGAAACTGAGTTTTCTGCAAAAGTTCCAATCCCCAGTACCAAAAAAAAAAAAAAAAGAGAAGAGAGAGAAAATTAAACATAGAAGACTGTAGGTACGACTTAAGATGTTATAAAAAGGTAGAACTATGCAAAATTTTCATTAATAACCTCAAATATTATGTTTACCATATAGCTAACTCCAAGGTGAAGAGAACTAGGCCACCATTGCTCCATTCTGATGGCCTGTCTTCCTCCTCTGCTCTGTAGCTTTATCATTCAGATTCTTCCATCTGTGAAGGAGTCCTGCTTGCTCCAGGCAGATGTGGGCCTGCAAAACTGAGATCTTTGCTCTGCCTGCTCTGTGTCTCAGCTGTCCTCACCCCATCCTCCTGGGGACATAAGCAATGTGCAGCTTCCTCTCACCTCATCTGTTTTATTCAAGTGGACTCTGAACTGTTTCTAGTTGCCCAATCGGATATATTTACTTCTCATATTCATCATTATAGACTCTTATTTAGATGTGTCCAACCATTTTTTCTACTTTTCACTTTAATGGCCCTTGCTACACTTAGTAACTGTCTCTCCAGCAGTGTAGCCTTGCCAAATGGATTTTAAGATGTTAAACTTTCAAGAAGTTTAACAGGCATTCCCTAGAGCTAGATGCAGGTGCAACCCAGCTCTGGAAAGAAAGGTTCAGAACTTGAGCTCTTCATCTGAGAAAATAGAGGAAGTTTTTTCAAAACAGATCCAATGAGCCAGGCATGGTGGTTCATGATGGGGACTGAGCCTGTACTGATTGCTAATAAGGACAGTTTTAATTGCTAATAAGAACAAGCTTTCATACTTAGGCAGGACAATAAAACCCTTTTTTTCTGTCTCTAAGCTGTCAGCCAAAAGCTCCCACCAAGGTTGACCTTGACCAGCTAAAAGCTGGCTGTTAGCCAGGGCCAGGAAGATAAGATGAATAACACTGAATGCTGAGAACTGCACTTAGAAGGAAAGAATTCCACATACCCTTGCAAAGTTCAAACAAAATTAAAAGATAAAAAAGCAGGCTGCATTAACTCAATATTGATTACTAAAAATAATGCAAAAGTAGTTAAAGTCTTCTTCAGAAGGCCACACTCCTGTTACCAAACAAGCCGGCAACTACAGGGGCTGTGAAGCAGACAAGTTACCATAAGAGACAAAGATGTTAACATTTACACAAAGACACAAGAATCAAGAAGAGTCAGTAAAAATGAACAAAGAACAATGTGGCTTATGCAGCTCCATGCTCGGTGATGTCAGGACTGTCTATTTTTTGAGAATGAACAAAAGGGGCCACCAAAAGCAAACAAGCAAACAAACACTCACAGCAAATAGTACAGAGCTGCAGACTTACTTTTTGGTGGAAAGCAAAGACTATTGGCTAAAAAGAAAGGAGGGATAAGATAATGAATTCTTATACAAAGACTGCATTCTCAATGGCAAATACTGTCTTACCTCTGAGATACCGCATCATGCATCTCTCTCTCTCTCTCTCTGACGTGGTACTTTACTTGCTCTGTGTCTCCCTTCTTATACCATTAATAATAAAACTTTGCTTAAGTTTGCAGCAGCTCTGGCTTTTTTTTTTTCTAAAGTAGGCAAGAACAAGAACCTGTGATGATATCATCCCAGACGGTAACAGTGCATGCCTGTAATCCCAGTACTTCGGAGGCTGAGACCGAAAGGTCATAGACTGGAGGGCAGCCTCATCAGGTTAGCAAGGTCCTTAGCAACTTAGTGAAAACCTTTTTTAAATGAAAACAATAGGGCTGGAGGTGTAGCTTAGAGACAGAACTCCCAGTACCAATCCCAGGTGCAATCCCCAGTACCAAAACAAACAAACAAGCAAACACAAGAAAATAAAAAATTGATCCAAACATATAAAAAATGGTCACCTTCCAAATTGGCCTTCTGTAATGTTGGCCACTATAAACTGACCTTGCAGCTGAGGCCAGAAGCCATGAATCTCTCTTCTGTGTTTCACTTGGAAGAAACTAAAAGGAGTCAGCAGAGACGCTATGGAAGGGTGGGTTGCAGAGCCGTTCACTTGCAGGGGCCACTCCAAAAGAAGCCACAGGTATCTTGTATTTATAATAGAATTGTTTTTCTTAGAAGCATCCCCAAATTGCAAATCTTCAGGGCCCCACAAAACCTAGACCTTACCACTGAATAAAAACTTCATCTATTGATACCAAAGAAGAATACTTGTGTATGGGCCCAACCAGACAATATGGGAAGACCTCTTTGGTGTGTGGTAAAATACACATAACATGAAATTTGCCATTTTAACTATTTTATTTATTTTTATTTATTTATTTTTATTTATTTATTTTTTTGGCTGGTACTGGGGTTCCTGGAAACCCTTTTACCTCCAGTATATACTCCCAGACCTATTTTATATTTTTATTTGGAAACAGGGTCTCTTAAGCTAGTGAGGCTGGCTTCAAACCTCCTGTCTCTGCCTCCCAAGCACGGGGATTACAAGTGTGTGCCACCACACCTGGACATTTTAGGTGTTTTAAAGTGCACAATTTAATGACATTTAATACATTCACAATTTTGTGCAGCCACCTCAACTATCTGGTTCTAGAATATTTTTGTCATTGCTATGAAGCATTCCCACTGGGCTGACCCTTGACAGTCATCTGCTTTCTGTTTCTACAGAGTTGCCACTCGAGATGTTTTGTATAAATGGGATACAACATGTGACCTTTCGTTTCTGTGTCTGTTCTTTCACTTAGCATAATGTTTTCCAGGCTTTCCATATTGTAGCATCTATCATCACTTTCTTCCTTTTTTATGTGAGAAGGCCTTTTAAATAGAAGACAATTGAGAGTATGTAGCCAATTGAATTAAAGGATCCTAAGAGTAAAAAAATACCTATTTTTGTCATACTAGAGATTGAATCGAGGGGCATTCTACCTCTGAGCTATACTCCCAGCTTTTTTTATTTCTTATTTTGAAATGGGGTTTTATTAGATTGCCGAGAGTCTCCCTGCATTGCTGAGAATGGCCTCAAACTTACAATCCTCCTGTCTCAGCCGTTCAAGAACTGGGATTACAGGTATGTACCACCATTTCTAGCTCTTGAAGTAAAATTTAACAGACTGACAATACTACTGGTAGAACTTTTTTATGGTAGTACTATCTGTGTTAAATTCTGTAACTTGGTGGACTAGAATTTTCCGGTCTTTACACCAATTATGATCAAGTAGTCTGGACTAACTCCTAAGATCAGAAGTAACCTGTGTGCCAATTGCCGATTCCATTCCTGTCCTCTGTCGTCTGACACCAATTACTGCCTTTTTCATCCCTGGCAGCATCCACATCACTCACTGATACTCCAGGGGAAAAACAAATATCCTTCTCCTGATTTTTAGTGAGGACATTTGAAAATGATCTGTGATTTGCAAATATTCTCAAATTCATCTGTCTGCTTTAATATTTAAGAAGCTATATATGCTACCTCGAAAAAAAATTGTTGAGTTGCCTAATGTTACCACTGTGCTGTCAGTCCCTAATTTGTTATAAAGTGTTGGAAGACAGAGTAAGAGAGATTCTATATAAACAAAATTATATCCAATTTTCCCTGTTAGAAGCATGATTTACCAAGCTATAAACTGCCATATGGATTCAGTAATTTAGTTAGCATTTTTCTCTATATTTTTAGTCTATTGCACTGCAAAGTTTGAAAGACCTTTTGTGCTTTATCTGGAATGCCATACACAAATCACTGTGCTTGCTATGCAAAAAGCAGAGAGCGAGGCCTCTGCTGCATTTATAATGGGGCAGCCTATGTCTACGAGGCTTTTCTTCACACACTGCTCCTCATTTCTACCCACAACTACCTTCATTCTCAGTGAGAGGCTGGTATAATCTCCTTGCATATTCAAATGAAAGTCTCGAAATACACACCATTTACACTTTGGATACAAATTTATTATTTATTATTTGGATTAAATTTATTATGCCTAGCAAAATAAATTTACAGTTGTTTGACCAGAACACCAGTGGTCACATAGCCTGTTCCTGGCAGATCCATCCAATACCCCGATGTTCTGTTCCCACATTTGTGGTTGCTCTTACTGTGGCCAGTTTAGTTGGACCAGGCTCATATCTTCCTTGTTACTTTTCTTTGAGGACTAGTTTATAAATTGAGAGTATTTGGTCCTCAGACATGGTAGCTCATTGAGTTTATTCAAATGTCCCTTTCTGTTTAGAATGTGTGAAACCTATACCTTTCCCTTGGGCTGTGTGGAACACATCCCTTTGGATTTACACAAGCCATGGTTTAGACAAATATAGATTAGCTGCGTGTAAACTAATATAGATTGGCTGCAGGTGTGGGGGAAGAGTTTCTAGTCCTTAGTAGATAAACACCTTTGGATCATCAGGAACAAAGGTTCCTAGGGTTTTGGATACTCAACTTTTGTCTCTTTTCACTTTCTCACCCCCAAGACCTATCACCCAACTTCTGATTTTGGCAATATGAACTCAGAAATTTACAGGCACTGCTCTTTCTCTGAGTTCCCCTTCATAATGCTTCAAATATTTAAGTACCTCCTCCTAAAGTAACTGGGCTTTGGAAGCAACAAAATATTCATTAAGAAGCTAGTATTCTCAGCCAAGTGTCTGCAGCATCAGTGCTGACTTTGGCCTTCATGGAAGGACAGAAAAGCAAGCAAGAAAGAGCACTGAGAGCAGAAGAAAATCGGGACTATTATTAAATACCACAGGACCACTGAAGGGCTTTACAAAAAAAGAATATATTGATTCTGCCTATCCAAGAGCAAGGCAGATCTTTCCATTTTCTAAGATCTTCAATTTATTTCTTTAGTGTTTTATAATTTTCATTGTAGAGGTCTTTTACCTCCTTGATTACATTTATTCCAAGGTATTTTGTTGGTTTTGAGGTTATTTGGAGTGGAATAATTTTTGGACTTCTTTTTTTCAGTGAACTCGTGGTTGGCATATAGAAAAGCTACTGAATTTTTTAGATTCATTTTATATCCCACTACTTTGCTGAATTTATTTTATTTGTGGTACTGGGGATGGAATCCAGAGGCATTCTACCTCCAAGCTACACCCCCAGCCCTAAATTTTATTTTGTATTTTGCAACAGGGTCTCACTGAGTTGCAAAGGGCCTAAGTAGCTGAGGCTGGCCGTGAACTGCGATTCTCCTGTCTTAGCCTTCCAAATGCTGAGATTACAAGCATTTGCCACAACACCCGGCTTTGCTGAATTTATTAATCAGCAAATCACTTGAGTTTTTTGGGGGAAATCTTCTAAATGTAGGATTATGTGATTTGCAAATAGAGATAATTTTAGTTATTCTATTCTATTCTATTCTATTCTTTGATATCCTTCTATTGTCTTATTGCTTATTCTTCGTATTCTTCTTCCTGAAATAAAGTGGTAATAGTGGGCATCTTTGTCTTGTTCCCGATTTTAAATAGAATTCCTGTAGTTTTCCCCCATTCAATATAATATTGTTTTGGGTTATATTGCCTTGATGATGTTGATTAAGGTCCATGCTATTCCAATTTTCTGCAAGGTATTTTTTTTTTTTTTTTTTGCTGTAGCGGGGCTGGAATCCAGGGGAACTCTATCTCTGAGCTACAGCCCCAACCCTAGTTTTTAGGTCTTTTTTTCATTTTTGAAACAGGGTCTCACCGAGTTATGAAGGGCCTCACCAAGTAGCTGAGGCTGTCCGCAAAACCTGAACCTCTGGTCTCTGCCTCCCAAATGCTGAGATTACAAATGTATGCCACCATGCCCGGTCAGCAGATTTTTTTTTTTATTATTTTTTAACATGAATGGATATTGAATATTGTCGAATGCCTTTTCAGTATCTATTGAGATGATCTTGTGATCATCTATTATCTACTTAGTGGCAAATAGTATGTATTAATTTGCATATGTGGAACCAGCCTTGTATCTCTGGGATGAAACCAACTTGGTCATGTTGTTCAATTTTCTTGATGTGGTTTTGAATGAACATCATTAATATTTTGTTTAAAATACAATTATTTGGGCTATAATTTTCTTTTCTTGAGAGATCTTTATTGGGTTTTGGTATTAAAGTGATACTGACCTCATAGAAGGAGTTCAGAAAGAATCACTCTTTTTGATTTCATGAAATAACTTCTCAAGTATTGAGTTTAGTTGTTACGTGAAGGTTTTGTAGAATTCAGCCAGGAATCCTTCTAGACCTTGGCTTTTCTTTAATGAATGGCCGTTTATTGCTCATTCTATTTTCTTGTTATTGACCAGTTTAGGTTTTCTGTATTTTCTTGGTTCAATTTAGGTAGGTTGTATGTGTCTAGAAATTTGTTGTTTTTTTCCTGTGTTTTTCAGCTTATTGGAGCAGAAAATTTCAAAGTAGTTTCTGATGATCCTCTGAATTTGCCCACTGTCTGTAATGATGTCTCCTTTTTTATTTCTGACTTTAATAATTTGGGTTCATTCTCTCTTTAGTTTGGTTATATTGGCTAAGGGTTTCTCAAACTTGTTAATCTTGTTAAAGAACCAGCTTTTTGTTTTGTTGCTCTTTTATTTATTTTTTCTTATTTCACTGATTCTGCTCTGATTTTAGTTATCTCCTGCCTTCTACTGGTTTGGGGATTAGAAAAAGTGATCTACAGAGTCAATGCAATCTCTGTCAAAATACCAACATTGTTTCTCACAGACCTAGAATAATCAGTCCAAAATTTTATATGGAGAAACAAAAGACCCAGAATAACCAAAGCAATTTTCAGCATTAAGAACCATGCGGAGCCGGGCATGGTGGCACATGCTTGTAATCCCCATGCTTGAAAAGTGGAGACAGGAGGATCGTGCAGGTTCGAAATCAGCCGCGCTGGTTTAAGAGACCCTGTTTCCAAATTTAAAAAAATATATAAAATAGGTTTGGGAGTGTAGTCCGGACGTAGAAGGGCTTCCAGGAACCCCAGTACCACCACCACCACCGAAAAAAAAAAAAAAAAAGAACCATGAAGAAGGAATTACAATTTCTGACTTCAAATTATACTACAAAGATATAATAAACAAAACCAGCATGATGTTGACACAAAAACAGACATATAGATCAATGGAACAAATTAGAAGATAAAACAACAAATCCATGCACTTACAGTCAATTGATTTTTGACAAAGATGCCAAACACATGCACTGAAAAAAGATAGCCTTTTTTACAAATGGTGTTGGAAAAACTCATTATCCAGTTGTAAAAAATGCAATTAAATCTTTACTTTTCACCTTAGATAAATGTCAACTCAAGATGGAACAAAGACCTGAGAGTTATAAGAGAGATTTTGAAAATGCTAGAGGAGGGCTTAAGTCCAACACTCCTACATATTGGCACTGGTAGGAACTTCCTCAACAAGACACCCGAAGCTCAGAAAAGTAAAACAATGATTACTAAATGGGATGGGACTAAGCTGAAAAGTTTCTACTCATCAAAGGAAACCATCAAAAATCTAAAGAGAAAGCCTGTAGGATGGGAGAGATGTTTGCCAGCTATCCCTCTGATAAAGGAATAATATCTAGAATACACAAAGAACTTAAAAGACTTTACATTTAAAAAACCCAATAAAGAAATGGACAATTGAACTAAATAGACACCTTATAAAAGAAGAGATACAAATGTTTAATAAATACATGAAAAATATTCAACACCATTAACAATTAATGATTAACAAGGGAGATGCAAATTCAAATACACTGAGATTTCATCTAACCCCATTCAGAATGGCAACCATCAAGTTAAAAAACAGTAAATGCTGGTAAGGGTGTGGGGAAATTGGAACTTTTTCCCACTGTTGGTGGGACTGAAAATTAGTTATGGAGATCAATGTAGGGATTCTTCTGAAAATTGGGAATGGATCCACCAATACTATTACTGGGTATCTTTTTAAAGGGACTAAAATCAGGGAATTATAGTATTATAATAGCCAAATTATGGAACCAACCTAGGTGTCCATTAACAAGTGAATGGATTACAAAATTATGGGATATACAGAAAATGAAATTCTACTCAGTAATACAAAAACCAAAATAATGTAATTTGCAGGAAAATAGGTAAACCTGGAAACATTATGTTACATGAAATTATCCAGTCACAGAAAGTGAAGAGTCATATATTTTTTCTAATTTGCAGAAGCTAGGGAGTAATCAGGGTACCAAAGGAACTTCAGATAATGGAGGAGGAAGCTCAGTGGTTCCCAGGTGGTGGTCTAGGGGAAAGGGTGGGAGAGTGAGGATTAATGAAGGAATCACTCCCATCTACATTATGTACTTATATGAGAGTACCAATGTCAACTTCAGTATCATGTATGAGGTCAGGGGGGAATGGGGAGAGAACTGAGGTAAAAAGCTCACCAAGTGTTGTGTGCATGTATGCCACTATCACTATGATTTACGTTATAATGTGAGACTACAATGCACTAATAAAAGTATATAAAGTAAATTTAAAAGGATGGACTATATGGATGTTTGACTGTTGGATGTTCTTATCATATGATACACTGAAAAAAATTTAAAAATGAGGTAAAAAATTCTAAAGGGCCAGATCATGAAGGAGATGCTTGTGTGAGAATAAGAAAGAGTATGTTATTCTGCAGGCCAAAAGTCTGAAATGCTTTCAGTGAGGCCTTTACTGCAGTGTGTGTGTGTGTGTGTGTGTGTGTGTGTGTGTGTGTGTGTAGGAGGATAATCAAATGGATAACATTCTTGGTTCTTTGGTTTATTTTGTCAGAAGAGTTCAGCTCACATCTGTTTATCTACCTATCATCTATCTATTTGATTATCTATATTTCTCTTATATTTTGTTATTGTTTCTCTCTTAATTTACCGGGATTTTAAATAAGAATATTTTTGAAAGGAATATCTGCTAACATCTATATCTCAATCTGGCTAATCAATTCTCCAGAAACTCTATATACTAGTACCTTATTTCCAGTGGTATGCTGGAGTTAATTGTATCAACTTGCCAAAGCTGATTGTTTAAGTTTGAGGAATTTTGAGAGCTGACTGACAGCAAAGTGGTAGCCTGAAATTGGTCATGGTTGGAGTATTAAACCAGTGAAATCAGCAAAAGCTGAAAATCAGGCATTCCCACTCCCTTCTCTTCCAAGCAGAGAACTGGTTATTAAACTACTAATACACCACTGTCAGTTCTCAAAGTTTAGTTCCTATTAGAAATTTTTAGTAGTTTGGAACTTTTGGGAAGACATAAAAAAAAAAACTCTGAGGTTGGGTTCCAACCTCAGAAATTCCTATTAAACTGATAGGGGGATGTCATCTGGTAATCAGATTTCTTTAGGTAATTCTAATAAAAACCACAGTTTGAGAACTGCCCCAACTAAATGTAGTATGAGGTAGATTCAATGTTGTATATTGATTTAATGTCAGGGTGATGGAGTGTTATTTTGTAAAATGAATGAATGACAGCCTGCAAAGAGAACATTTCAGAAAGAATAGTAGGAAGATAAAGAGGGAACTATGGGCAACATGGCTGCTTAAGGGGTGCCCAGACTGCTTCATTTCTCAGTCTCTCTTTAAGGTCTTTCTCCTCTTTGGCCGCTCCTTAAGCAGCCATATTACCCACAGTTTCCTTTTTAGGAGAGACTGAAAAATGAAGCAGGAGAAGTCAATAAATCAGAGTTCCCAGACTTACAGGGTATAATTAGACAATGGCAGGAGGATTTGTCTTCTATAAGAAATTTTTACTATCTTGTACCCCTTTAAGATGTATGACTACAACACACCAATAAAATAAATAAAGAAATTATCTTTTCAAAGAACAAAAGAACTTTGTATTAGGACTTTTTCAAACAGAGCAGGCCACTTTATTTATTTATTTATTTATTTATTTATTTATTTATTTTGGTGGTACTGGGGTTCCTGGAAATCCTTCTACCCCCGGGCTCACTCCCAGACCTATTTTTATATTTTTATTTGGAAACAAGGTCTCTTAAGCCAGTGAGGCTGGCTTCAAACCTGCGTGATCCTCCTGTCTCCACCTCTGAGCAGGTCACTTTAAGGGAGAAATCTGGAAGTTGATGACTATATATCAGTGGTGTTGAAAGAATTCCTCTTTGAAGGGGAGGTTGACTTGTTCTATCTTTCCAACTGGAGGGATGATACGATTTTATGACTCTTCAGTTAGAGGAGATTCTGTCTTAATTTATTATAGAATTCTGTGTACAGAGTAATCTTGGTTAAAAAAACAACAGAAAATGAATTATTTTCACAAACCTAAGGATTGCATATACTAACTGTTTTCAGATAAACACTTCTGCCTAAGAGGCCACCAGTTGAATCTTTTTCTTTGGTTCAATGCAATGACACTGGTTCTCATAGTTTCTGTGTCTTTTGGTAGGTTTTACTGTCATTGCTATTGTGTTTTTTAATTGTGTTTATCATACAAAAGAACTTTACACTAATATCAGGACTAGACCCTTTAAAACATGTTGATGCTTTGGCTGGTTTTGAATAGCAATTCATTATCTTAAAATTTGTTTAGGAAAAATAAATTTATTTCAAGTGTGCCCTTTTTTTTCTAAAACAAAAAATGAGATAAAATATTTTGCATTTAGTATTTGTAAAGATTATATTCTACATTTGCCTGATCTATGGCTCGAAGTTATGACAGAATTATTTTAGATTGCATTTCTAATTACTCACTATTAATTAATTGAAACCAAAAAAGAAAATAAAGGATATTTCTCAGGCTGATGACATTTCTCTACTGAAAGCAGGTTAGTTGACTCTGGCTTCCCAAAATAATATGTGATGGTAATGTAAAAGTAATGCAAATACATTTGGTCTGAACTTGCCTATTCACAGATTATGATATTGCTTAGCAAAGCAAAAAATTTTCTGAAATCTAGGTTGAAGTCATTGGTTAAAAAAAGCCTAATGCAAATTGTCTGCGCACATTTCCAATGCAGTCACTTTTCCTGCAAATCAGCTTGATCAGCTCCATTAGCAGTTGATACCCATAAAAATCAGAGGCAGAGTTCCTGCTGCTTCGTTTCTTAAGTGTCAAAAATAACATATTTTGTGTTACAAATGTCCCGGAGGCATTCACTTCCGCAGCTTCCAACTCTGCTATAACTTATTCTTCAAGATAAACATCTGCCCTCATGCTCATTAAAATTGCTTTTAAAATTGAGTAAAAACAAACTCAGAAGTGAACAGCCCAACACAGGCTCACTGTTAAGAACAGACTCTGTATTCAGAACCCCTACTGACATCACATTGGTTAGAGTTTTATTCATATTATTTTCCATTCATTTATTTGTTTATTTGCTCTTTGACATCATAATTGGGGTAACTCTTGAGCAATAAGACTAAAAATTATCAAAACTTTGGACAACACGTCCCTGGGTTATTCCATGCTAGATGTTATGATTATCTTTTTTTTTTTAGGGTTTGGGGATGGAACCCAGGGGCATTTGACCTCCAAGCTACACTCCCTGCCCTATTTTTTATTCTTTATTTTGAAACAGGGTCTTGCTAAGTTGCAGAGGGCCTCACTAAGTAGCTGAGACTGTCCTCAAACAGCAATCCTCTGGTCTCAGCCTCCCAAATGCTAGGATTATAAGCGTGTGCCACCACGCCCAGCTAGATGTTATGATTATCTTTATTCCTTCTTTATCTAAAGATTCATCTTAGCATAGATTTAGATTCTGTTAAATATTACTTTTCCTTTGAAATTTTAAAATTAATAATTGTACAAATTTGAGGTTTCAAGGGGCTTGCAACTCTAGGTTTAGAAATCTGAGCAAAACACAAAGCAAATAATGAATGCTCTGCCAACTATATTCTTTCCTATGTAGTTCAAGCTTAACAAATATTTATTGAATGCCTACTACATGTGGGGTGTATGAAAAATGCATAAATTATATACACTGTCTTTAAGAACCTAATAACTTAATGGAGAAGACAGATGCAAACAATTTTGATTAAGTACAATCATAAGATACTTAAAAAGCTTAAGGTTTGTTTTATTCTTTTTTTCTTTCTTTCTTCCTTTCTTTCTTTCTTTCTTTCTTTCTTTCTTTCTTTCTTTCTTTCTTTCTTTCTTTCTTTCTTTCTTTTTTGATGGTATTAGGGTTCCTGGTTCTCACCAGGAGAACCAGTGTGATCCTCCTGTCTCCACCTCCCAAGCGCGGGGATTACAAGCGTGCTCCACCATGCCCGGCTCATTTTTTTCTTATTTATTTTTATTTTTGCTAATACTATACAGATCCAAAAAGCCCTAAATTAAAATTTGTTTGGGGATTTGCAAAGTTTTGGAGAAAAAGAGAGAGAGAAAGGAGGTAGTAAAAAGCAGCAGCCTTATACTTTCTGCTTTCCACCATCGTTCACCTCTGCTTTATACTGTTATAGGGAAACAGGCTTTTTGTTCTCCATGTTTCTAAGATTTTTCAGCTAGTCTGATGGCTTCATTTTTTATACTTGAGTTTCTAGACCAGGGTGATGCAATATAAATGTAATATGAGCCATACATGAAATTTTAAATATAGAAATCATTTCATGAAACATAAAAAGGAACAGGTAAGATAAATTTTAATGATAAATACATTTATTTATTAATTTAATTAATTAATTTATTGTGATATGGGGTATTGAACCCAGGAGCATTCTGCCTCTGAGCTACATTCCAGTCCTATTTTTTATTCTTTATTTTGAAATAGGGCCTCACTAAATAGCTGAGGCTGGCCACAAAACTGCAATACTTGTCTCAGGCTCCCAAGTACTGGGTTTACAAGCATGTACCACTATGTATGGCTTAATAATATACTCAATTTAGACTGAATGTATCCAAACATTATTATTTCTACATATAACTTAAAGCTTAATAATGTTATAATTTTCTTGTTTAAAAAAAATCAGTGTTTATTTTAAACATATCAGCAGAGCTCAGTAACAATGAGATACACTTCAAGCCCTCAGTCACTGCCTGGGACTGAGAGCCAACTTGCAGGAAAGCATACCTCTGGACAGTTAGCTTTTGGGGGCTCCTATTTAATCCTGTGTATGTAGAAAATTTTGGAGAACTTATCAGATAGCATTTTCTCAGGTCAAACTCGAGAAAACCAATTTTTTTCTAACCTTCTAAAGGGAACCAATGCCCTCTAAAGGGAACCAAAAAGCAACTTTATGGAAGTTACAGATAGCTCAGTTGTTTCAGCTCTAAATTCTTGCAATCACTGGGGAGTTTTCATAGTTCCTTTCCCAGTTCATGAAATTGCTTCAGAGACTTGACTGCAAGGGAAGGGAGAAAACTGAATGATACATGAATCATTAAACACACACACACACACACACACACACACACACACAACCACACACACATGCCTTACTGAGATATTTATATACAATCAAGCTCAGTCATTTAAGGCAGACATTTCAATGACTTTTACTGAATTCATGGCTGTGGGCAAACATCACCACAATCTAACTTTAGAACATTGTGATCATTACTAATAGGAGCTCTATGTCCATTAGTATTCACTACTCATTTTCCTGCTGTTCCTCCGTCTGAGGCAAATATAATCTGTTTTTTTCCTGTAAATTTTCTTAATCAGTATATTTCCTATAAATAAAAACCACACAATATATCTCATTTGTGACTGGCATTTTTACTTAGTATTATGTGTTTATGGTTCATCCATGTTGTAGCATATACCAGTACTTTATTTTTTTATTGCCAATTTCCCATTGTTGATATATTATGTTTATTCATTCATCAGATGATGAACTTTTTTAGTTTGGGGCTATTATGAATAATGATTCTACTAATATTCATGAAAAAGTTTCTGTGTTAACATATATTTGCATTTTTCTTGGGTATAAACCTAGTAGTGGAAATTGTTCTCTAAAGGGGCGGTACCACTTTACACTCCCACGGCAATGCATAAAGATTCTATTTCCTCTACATCCTTGCCATCACTCATTATTGCCCATCACTTGGTTTATAGCCATTCTAGTGGCTGTGAGGTGCTATCTCATTGTGCTTTTGGTCTCTATTTCTCTAATGCTAATGATGTTGAACATTTTTTTGTCTTTTTCTTATTGCCCTTTTGTATACTTTGTAGAAATGTCTATTCAGATTATTGGCCCTTTAAAAAAATCTGATTGTCTTTCTATTGTTGAGTTGTAAGAGTTTTAAAGTATGTATACTTTAGATACAAAGCCCTAGTTAGATATAATTTGCACATATATATGCTCTAATCCTGTGGATCATCACTTCATTGTCTTGATTGTGTCTTTTGAAGCACAAAAGTCTTAAATTTTGATGATATGCACTGTCTATTTTTCCTCTTGCTTTGTCTGCCTTTGGTGTTGCAGCATGCATTATAGTTTCATCACCTTTGTGTGACTAAAACATAGGCATCACCTTTGTTCATGGGAACTGACAGAGAAGAGAATATATATAAGCAGCAACACGAGAAAGGCAGTCTTCAAAATACTGCAGGAACAAGGAGTCTTGACTCAGGATGGTGAGAGGCCAGAGAAGGTATCAGAAGTGATAATTTTGAAACTGGGAGGTCAGGATGCATTATTTAACAGTTTCTAAATGCAATTTAAAAAATCACTTATTTTTGCTACTAGAGATAGATTCCAGAGGTATTCTATGTCTGAGCTACAGCCCTACTCCTATTTTTTAAAAAATTGAAATAGGATCTCAACAAGTTTGCTGAGAGTCTTGCTAAATTATTGAGGCTGGTCTTGAACCTATGATCCTCCTGTCTTAGCCTCCCAAGCACTGGGATTACAGGCATGTGCCACTGCACCTGGCAAAAATACTTTACATGCAATGAAATTCCTGATTTATGATACAATAGATTCTCATGTTGTACATGTATGCCTCTTTAGAGAATATATTCAGGACCTTGCAGTCCATCTCAGGGTCATCTTTTTGGATATCTGTTATTGGTCTGGCTGAGAAGAGAAACAGTTAACAGAGGTTGCTGGTTGGTAGGATGGTAGAAAAAGCCATATAAAGGCACTGCTACATAATCCACTTTCACTGTGGTTAAGTCCTCGATACTTAGACCACAGCCAATGGCAAACAACTTCTCTATATTCAGAAAATTACACTGTGTCAAGAGTCTTTTGAAAGCTTTTCTGGTTTCCACTATTCCAAGAAAAACAGCAAAAGGATGTGGAGCAACAGTCTCAACTTCAGCTTTTGCCTGACCAAGCCCAGTTCTTACCTTCCCTTTTGTATCTAAAGCCTGTTTAGGTTTTAAATCTAAACTTATTATGAACACTGGGAAAAATTGTAGGAAAAATGTTCTCAGAATTATCTTTTGTAATAAATGTCAAATGGTAGAGCTTGAAACTGAAATTAAAATAGACACAAAAGATGCAATGAAAGTAAAATCAATAAAGCTGATTTTACAAAAGGCCAAGTTACACAGCTTTCCTGAGGAGTCCGGTTTTTAGTGCAGATTGAACTCCAGGGATGAATTCTCCCACTGGTGTGCATACCTCACTCCTATTTACTTTAATGAGCCTTATCAGTGGGAAACAAGGGAAAAGAGATTCTCCATCTCCTTTCCCACTGCCAGCTCTGAAGCCCTTAACAAAGCACACACCACACATGAATTTTGGGTACTATTCAGGTAAGAGACACTTGGCCAAGAAAGTATTCAAAATTTTGCATAGCCTTCTCTGTGCATCTTTTTCAGGAGATTCACCTAATACATAAACAGTTTTTTGTATGAGGGTACCTTTATCCTAGGACTGTTTCAAGGCAATCTTCAATGCAGATAGTATTGGCAACTAAGTGCAAATACACGTAAAATATTGTTGTGTAACCAATATTGATAATGATAACTACCAGACAGCATTTATAGTGGGCATCATGCCATCTTTTGTAATTCAGTGTTACATAATACCTTGAGATTTTTAAATTTGTTTGAATAAGTATCCTTATGAAAAATTTAAAATGTCATCTATTTTTCTTGCATCTATATCTGTCATCTATCTGCCTATCTTATATATCTATCTATTCTATTTATCTATCATCATCTGTTTGTTTTTGTGGTGCTGGGGACTGAACTCAGGTCTTGCTCATGCTAGGTAAGTGCTGTACTGATGAGTTTTATTTATAGTTCCTTACTAAAATGTTTTATTGTTGATTGCTATATAAAAAGAAAATGATGGACTTGTGGGAAGATGGCAACCTAGAAAAGTAGCGTTTACGAGTCCTGCTAACACTCGATCTCTATTGCCACAAAATCAGCACTTTTCATAGACAGAAAACAATATCAGCAGAGAAATAAAAAATGTAAACACATGGGACAGAGAAAAAGAAGACTAGAAGAACAACCAGAGACCAGAAAAAAAACAAGCCAGCAATGCAGCGGCAGAGCCGCACATACGCCATCTTCCCTCATAGCACCAGGCTCCAAAGAAGAAAGGTAAACAAGGAGCTGAAGTGAGCAGCTGTGGATCATTTGGGTGTAATTCAGCAGTTCCTTAAGCGCAAAGAACGTCTAAAACTCCCAGTTGCCAAGCTTACTACACCTTCCAGGGACTCAGAACGGAGCTCAAAACCAGAAAAGAAATACGCCAGCCTCACAGCCCAGGGCATGGCAGCGGCTCCAAATTGCCAGCAGCAGCTGTGAGTTCATCATGCCCACAACAGCTCCAGATAGGCGCACACAATAACTGTAAGTAAAATTGCAGCCCTTACAAGAGAAATCCCAGCACTGTACCTCCAAGGACTTGTGCAACTTTGATAATCTCCCTGGGTCTGGGATTTTGCAGTCCAACCCAGTGAAGGAGTAGTGGTGGCAGAGATAATACACCCTAGTTGTAGCTCGCTGTGGGAAAATGCCCAGCCCGGCACCCCCATAGTCTCGCACAGCCTCGATTAACTCCCTGGTTCTGAGACTTTACGATACAACTCAGTAGAGAAGTAGTGGCAGCTGAGATTACCACAAACTCCAGATCCGGAGCACCCTAAGTGAAGTTGTGGTCATCCGGGGATGAACCCAAAAAAGGCACAAACTTCTGAAATTATGGGAAAGAGGAACAACAATAGAGCAATGAATGCCCACAACCCCATAATACCAGAACCTGATAACACAGAAATTCAGAGATCTCCAGAAGATCAAATCAGGAATATAACTGTAGAAATAATACAGGACTTTCGAAAAGAATTTAGAGAGAGTCTAAAAGAAATAAAGGATGTAATCATTGAAATAAAGGTATCAATTCAAACTATAAATAATCAATTAGACCACATGGAGAATAGAATCTTGCTCCTAGAAGATGATCACGCCAAAAATGAATGAATAATTTATAACTTAGAAAAAACAATCAGACAGCAGGAATCTGACAATGAAGAAATATGGGCCCATTTTAAGAGAGCTAACCTAAGAATAATCAGAATAGAGGAGGGAAAAGAAGGTGAAACCAAAGGAATCAATAATATCTTCAAAGAAATAATAGCAGAAAATTTTCCAAACATAGAGCAAGAGGTCGATACACAGGTCCAGGAAACTTGTAGAACTCCCTTTAGACAGGATCAGAGAAGAGGTTCCCCACACCACATAATTGTCAAAATGACCAATGTAGAAGCTAAGCAGAGAATCTTAAAGGCAACAAAAACAAAAAGCCAAGCGACATTCAGAGGCAAACGAATTAGAATCACTCCAGACTTCCCAAACCAAGTCATGAAAGCCAGAAGGGCTTGGAGTAACCTATTCCAAACTCTGAAAGAAAACAATTTACAGCCCCAAATTTTCTAACCAGCAAAACTATCTGTCAAATTAGATGGGGGAAATAAGCTTCCATGACAAGCTTTCAGGAATATCTCTTCCAATTCATTACATTTTGCAAGAATTCATAGAATACCTTCAGTGAGCCTTGCATTGGTCTCCAATCAGAAGCTCTGAATTACTCAGGACCATAAGGTGCTACTTTCATCAAAGCTGTGTTTTGGAACCTTCTTTTCCTGGTCCAACCAGGGTAGGGGTAAGGAAAATAAGTTGGGAAAGGAAGGTGCCTTGTAGCTGTGAGCAGTGCAGTGGAGCCTTGGAGGCTGGCCAGGGCAGTGAGAGTCTGGACCTGACCATAGTGCCTGGGATAGAAGTTGTGAAGGCCGGGGTTGGGGGAGGAAGGAGTAGAGGCTGTGGGGGTGGCTTCATTTTCTTTGTTTTTAGTACAGCCCTGGGAGATTGTTTTAAAAGTCCAAAAGATTGAAAGATTTTTGTTTCAAATTTTACTGAAACACACACACACACACACACACACACACTCCTTCAAACTGAATAAAGGGGCATTATTTTTCCTTTTGTATCTAATTCAAACTGTAATCTTATTTCCTATTTTCCTTGATGTCAAAATTCAGACAAGAGAGTTTGGAAAGTAGACATACAATCTTATTAGACTGTGACATGTATTTAATCTAATCTTGGAGGCCAGCTCTCCCGGGGAACCAGTGGACGGCTTGATAATCCACATCTTGGCCTGCCTAGGACTCTGTGCTGGGATGATTTCCCTTGGTGAAAGGAACACAGCAAAGCCACAGTACTGCAGGCGCTTGCCAGCGGGCGGCCCTGTACTTGCTCCACACGTCAACTATTTCCTCTGCGCTCACCCAGGAGCTTTTAGATCTAGCAATATGTTTCCGCTAAATTTCTGTGAGCTTGGGCAGCAGTCATCTTTATTTAGTGAGTGAGTCTCTGCTGAATGGTCAGACTGCAACCACCAAAGATGTGCCACTTCTACACAAGTTCCCAGGGATCTGTGTGCCTGTGGCACTAGGTCAGTTGGGAAAATCAACTTGTCATTGTTTGTTTGCCTAATTGTCCAGCAAACTTGTACCCATTTAATTCTTTGTTACCAGTGATCTGAAGAAAAGTTGATTTGATTTTAAGTATAAAATCACTTCTAGTTTTAAATATTTTTCATAGAAAACACTTCAAGTTGGTAAAAATAGGATGTTTTCCCTTAGCCACCTCCCAGGTCTGTTTCCTCCCTCTGCCCTGCTCTCTCCCTCCCCATGGCTGGTGGCTTCTGACTGAGTTTAGTTAATGAGAAGCACCAGCAGAAGACCAGAGGGGTAGGTAACAGGGAAGTTTCTGAAAGGTGCTGCCCTCTCTGTTACAGTGCTAGTTCTTTCTTGGCTCAGGCAAATATCATGTCCTCTCTGTTGGCCCCAGGAGTGGCCACAGCCTCTCCTCCTGAGGGTCTGATCCACGTGTCTCCACTTTACTTCTTGTTCTCTCAACACTCCAGAACCTCTGAAAACACAATTCCCGGGGGCTCTGGGGTCATCTGGGCGTTGGGGTGCTTCCTGCGAGAACCGATTGTTTTTCTCAGTTTTGGGACAACAATCGTCTGTCATGCATTTAAACACGGGGACTCAGATTTTGCACCTGGTGTAGCTAGGAGTTCAAAGAGCACTGCACAAGGGAGCCGAGCCAGGGACTTGCGTTGAGATCACAGGCAAACTGCACGGTCCCACAGGCCTCCTTCTTATCTGAGCTGAGCACAGCTCTCAGTGCACCGGCTGTGAACACGCTTGGGAAAAGTGAAGCCTTAGGCCTGAACTGCGGCGTAGCATCTATTGTCTGTGGGCCGTCATTCTTTTCTACTCGTCATCTGCCAGCTGATCTTGATAATTTTGTGTTTGCATATACCACCAAAGTTTAGACTCATGGGCTACTTTTGGGGGGGGGTACTGTGGATGGAACCCAGGGACATTCTACTTATGAACTAAAACCCCAGTCCTATTTTTTTAATTCCTTATTTTGAAACAGGGTCTTACTGAATTGCAGAGGGCCTCACTAAGTAGCTGAGTCTATCTGCGAACTGCGATCCTCCTGCCTCAGCCTCCCAAGTACTGGGATTACAGGAGTGTGCCATCACGCCCGGATACTACTTTCAATTCATTATGAAAATCCTGGTTGTGTGGCTTTGTGGTTGGGTAACTATGGTGGAAATTTTTGTTGGCTCTTGCTTTTGATCAGCCATTCATTTGTTTGTTCATTCATTCATTCTTTCAGTGGTCTTGGAAATTGAACTCAGAGGTGTTTTACCTCTGAGCTACTCTCCCAGCTTTTTGTTTTGTTTTGTTTTGTTTTGAGACAGGGTCATGCTACATTACTGGGACTACAGGCACATACTACCATGCCTACATTATACTACATATACTACCATTGCTTACATATTTATGACTTGACTATAGGTACTGTGGGGTCTTGAAGCTGCATGGCTGCTGATGGGCTTTGCTTCCTTGTGGGTAAAATCATAATAGTAATGCCTAGAGGCATCCTGATAAAAAATGTGAGACATTATGAGCAATATGAACTAGAGAACATTGTTTTTTTTCAATCAGGAGGAACACATCAATCAGGAGGACCACATCAATCAGGAGGACCACATCAATCCAGAGGACCACATCTTGTAGGTTTCAGTTTCCTGTTCTATAAAATATGGAAGACTGGGATGTGACTGCATGGCGTTTAGAGGTTCAGTCCCATTTAAACTTGCAGTTCTTTGTTTCTAAGAATTTTTACAGGACCTTAAAACTCAATTTAAAAAGATTATGCCCCACATTTTAGAGAGGTTTACCTAGAAAGACATCGCTGGGTGTGGTGCTACATGCCTATAGTCTCAGTACACGGGAACATGAGACAGGAGTATCCAAGTTTGGAGACCAACATCACAATTTAGCCAAACTTTCAGCAATCTGGGAAATCCTGTTTCAAAACAAAAACATAAAGGTTGTGGGTGTAGCTAGGAGAAAAGGGTTCAATCCTTAGTAACACACACACACACACACACACACACACACACACACACTTCACATATATCTTATACCACCAATTCATGGAATAGATAGGTCTGGTAAAGTCCAGGAAAAAATATTAACTATAAATAGAAGATTTAAGAATGAGTATGAAGATGATTTCTTTATTATCATTTTAATTTTCTCTTAAGTGAATTTTGTTGGGTTCATAAGTTACCTAATTTGGACAAACTCTTCTCAAAATTATGAAATGGTGTTATAGTATTTTGAATTGTGGACACAACTGTGTTTCCTCCACAATTGCTATGCCGAAGCTCTATGTGGAGAGTGTGATCGTAAGGGATGGGAACTCATCTAGGAAAACTGTGTAAGAAGAGGGAGGGAGGGAGGGAGGGAGGGAGGGAGGGAGGGAGGGAGGGAGAGAGAGAGAGAGAGAGAGAGAGAGAGAGAGAGAGAGAGAGAGAGAGAGAGAGAGAGAGAAAGGACTGGGTGAGGACCAGCAAGGAGGTGGCCCTTTGCAAGCCAGAAAAAAGGCTCCTGAACCCAACCTGTGGGCACCTTGACCTCTGAGTTCCAGTCTCCCAAACTGTGAGAAAAGAAGTTTTTTTTTTTATTGTTTAAACACTCAGTATTTTGTTATGGCAACTCAAGCTGATTAATACACTTGACTTAGCCTTAATTGTTGTTATCAAAGATCATTAGCAGCTTTAAAAAATGTTCAGGTCTAGAGACAGAGATAATTAGGCATGGTTTAAAAGAGCAGAGGTTGAAAAGAACATGGTTTAAATAAACATAAAGATGTAACTTCTGATGCCTCGTTGTTAATTGTCCCTCATAAGAAGCCTCATTGATCATGTTCATTGTGAAAATATCTGTATGATTTTGAAAGAGTAATTTTTGAAGTTAATTAAAATAACTTAAAAATTAATCAAACATGGGTTATTTTTCAGTACAAACTCTGGCATCTATTAAGGTAGGAAGGGTGTATAATGGAGAGAGAGTCCTGTATCAGGAGCTGCTGACCTCATTTCCAGCCTTGACAGAGAGCTGGCTCTGTGACTCTGGACAAGTCATTGTCCAAAGGCCTCAGTGTCTTCAGAGGTATAACAAGGGAGTGATAATGGTATGATTTCCGGGGTCTCTTTGAGCTATGCACTTTATAAATGGGTATACCCACGCCTTGTAAGTTTGCTGAACTTTAGTCTGAAAGATGCTGTTGAATCAGTACTTATAAATCTAATGACAGGCAAATATATTCACTGTACTTTTAATTTTTTATGTTTATTTTATTCCCCTACCATAGAAAATAAAAGTTATTTGCAAGTATCAAGGCAAAAAGAACAAATTCTGTCTGCTTATAGAAACATTCCTTTTCATAAACGTGTTATGCAAATTGACCATTTTGAAGTTGCTATACTAGAAACTGAACACTAGGTGGAAGCAAAAACCAAGCTAACATGTTAAAAGGTTAGAAAATACTTTCTGTCGTAAATGAACTACACTTTTCTGGATAGTAAAGGACATTGAGATTTTAGGTTACATTTTTTTAAAGATGCTAATTAGAAAGGAAAACAGCAAATAATATGACCAATTAAGCCATTGAAATAATACTAAGATGGACCATCGTTTAGGCTGTGTAGAGACTCTGGCTGGCAACATCAGAAACTAAATAGTGAATCATTTTCTTAATTTATATGATCTTACTGGCTAATAAGAATCATACAGTAACCGGTCAAATGGTGCTATTCACAGACATCTTTTTTCAAAAGTTTACAGGGACAACATATAATCAAGCAAGCATTCTCTAAAGCTTATACTATTTTGAGTTCAGTGATGGGAAATTAATCTCATTTTATATGTCAGTTCTTTGAAAAATTGTTTATCTACTCTATCCTTTCAAAATTAATTGAGTCTCATAATTAGGTTCTAAAATGTGAAATGATGATTCTCATGTTTAGTCTTGTAGTAAGTCAAAATGAAGTTTATTACCAGTCTTTATGCAAAGTAACTTGCTTAGCACTATCCTTGAAATGCATTGTGTGGAGAAGGAAATGCTCTTTATTTTAGAAGAGCATTTTGAAGTTGTTTGTGTAGGCAGTAAGTTGCAAGCAATATGTTCTATGCAACAATAATTTCTACTTGATACTTTAGGTAAAATCCACTGTTTAGAGGGCAAGATGGCACTAGTGCTAGTGAAATACTTGGCAGTAAATGCGAGGTGTACTGACTCTTGCCTAACAGTGAGAGATGGACGTGGGGGCAGCACCTGTAATCCCAGGACTTTGGAGGCTAAGGTAGAAGGATTGCAGGTTTGAGGCTAACACGACGTAACTTAGTGAGATCTTATTTCAAAATAAAAAATAAAAGGGACTGGGGATACAGCTCAGTGGTAGAACATTTTGGTTCATTTCCCAGTACCATACACACTAAAAATAAAAACAAACAAACAAACAAACAAAAAACAAACAGTGAGGTTGTGGGTGAGAAAGATATTGATATTGAGAGAACTCTTTCTCTTTCTCTCTCTCTCTCTCTCTCTCTCTCTCTCTCTCTCTCTCTCTCTCTCTCTCAGCAGCCCTCAGCAATCTTTGTAACTGTGTAGGGGCAGTCATTTAATAATGGAGGTGGGACAGGTTTCTGATCTATAGGACATAAAGCTAAAGTCAAATGATTCTTATGTTTCAGTGGTTTCTAACATTATGCAATTTTTGTTCCACAAAGGCCAAGCTAGAAAGGACAAGCTTTACCTCTGGAATTGGAATTTGTGTTCTTAGTTTTGCTTATTTTCCTCATTGCCCCATAATGGAAAAGTAAAAAGAGAAAAATGATATATGTGAAGATATTTGGGGTCATCTCTGTGTTCTCAGATTGCCTGGGGGGTTTAGCGGTGAGATTTTCTTCTGTTGCCCACCATTATCCAGAAAAGGTTGGCAACAGTTCACATGTATTTTGGGAGTTTTGGTAAAAGCATCAGATTCTCAGGGAATAAAAGTTGATGTGCTGGATATTTTGGGGAACTTAATCTCCTTGAGCCTCATATCTGATATCTGTGAACTGAAGATACCAATGACTAAAGGAAGTAGTTCTGAGGATTAACGAAAGACACAAATGTTCACGAATATGCCGTGCATGCTAAAAGGACAGTTTCTGGGAAGTGCTGTCAAATACCTCTAAAAACCCATGTTTCCAGGAACAATAGGAGCCATACAATATATTCATGTTCTAGGTCTAAATGTCACCAGACCTGTTCATCAGTAATAATAACAAAAGAAAATGAAAAAAATACTAAAGAAAATGAGTATGTTTTACTGGCTCTAAGAAGTAGGTGATTTGAAATTTTTTTACATGGAAAATTCAACAAATTAGACTCATTATACTGGCCCACATAAAATAGAAGTTGTACTACCTTTCATTTGGCACTCAATTATTTTCACGTATTTCTAGAATCTTGGTGTGGTATTCTATCCACATGGATTATCCTATCAGCATGTGCTCACCAATAGTCACATAATCTTTCAAAGTTCCTCAAACTATAACTTTTGATATTTAGTTAAATTTTGTAAAAATTGGGAAATAATCTAGTAACATCATACCCTTACCTTTCAATTGCACCAGAAAAACATCACAAGATGAAATCCTTACCATGGGTTATGACAAACTATACAAAGGGAACAATTGGCCTTTTCTTCTTAGACTATAATGGCCTAGTGGGAAAGGCCCTTGACATTTTTATTTTCTGTGTAGTTGTTCATCTTTTAGTATACTGTATGTAAAAGTTAAACATTAGTACCACTTGGGACTTTTCACAGTGCATTTAATGGTGTGTCTTGTGTCTAGTCTCTGAGTGCTGTAGTAGCTCAACAGCACACCTAATGGCAGGTTATTCTTTCTCCATTATGTTAAAGGCAGGAGGTGACAGAAAGCAATGGTAAGTGCCTTATCCGTGATTATTGGTAGAGAAACTAGACCAGCAACTGGGGTCATGTTTTGATGCTTGGTGCAGAAGTTAAATCACAGCTTTTGGGTCTGTGTTGATGCCTGATTGTAATAACTTCATGCCAGGTCCTGGCTAATGTTCAGAATTTAATGGTAATTCTACTTAAGCTGCTTCCAGAAGTACCAAGTACTTAAAAATGTAAGGGAAGTTACTTATTGCTATTGTTATTATTAGGTACCCATTGACAATGATAATAATGACTTGCATTGGGGTAAAGGCTGTTATTTCTACTTTATAATTCAAAGATTATAGTAATGCTTCACTTAGTACTAAATAGAAATAACATTTCAATAAATACATGTGAATTTGTTCTAAGGGCTTTAAAAATAAACACTCGTTCATTTGACTTCACAATAGCTCTGTGAGAAAGACTGAGTAGATGTCAGGCTAATTTTTTCTTGAGAGAGATTAAGACTCATACAATAGGTATTATCTTTGGAGTCAGAGACTTGGGTTCTAAGTTTCCTCTAATTTTAATAGTTGTATGGTGTTGGCAGGTACCTTGAACCTTTCAAGAGCCTTGGTTTTCTTGGCAGAAAAGTGGTGATATTACTAATGAATAAAGAATTATTGTTAGCAGGCAGGCATGGTGGCACATGTGTGTAATCCCAGTACTTGGGCAGCTGAGACAGGAGGACCACAAATCTGAAGCCAGCCTTAGCAATGTTGTGAAACTCTTAGCAACCTAGTGAGACTCTGTTTTAAGGCAAAAAACAAAAAGATGGCTGGGGGTATAGCTTGGAGTTAGAATGCCCCTGGGTTCAATGCCCAGTACCGCAAAGAAGAAAAAGAAGAGGAAAAAAAAGAAGATAAAAAGTGTTATTGTTAGCAGTGGGTGAAATTGCACATGTGTGTCTAACCCGGCATCACTGACCCTGCACTCAAGACAAATGGGATCGGAGCCCCGGTGCCCTGTCTGTGGTTATTGTGCCTTGCGTTAAGGCAGACCCTGGCAATGACCTGAGAGCCATTGTGTCATGAGCCACAGACAAAACACCCGGCAGGCTTTGAAGTCTTATTACTTTGCCTTATGGAATTTAAAAAGTCATGAGCATAAAACAATTAGTGTTTCTGCTGATCTGGAGACAATGCCACTTGAAGTGAGATGAATTTCTCTTCTCTGTTCTTCCCCTGTGGGCTGAGTTTGGTCCAGCTTTTTCTGAGATGGTATCTCTTAGATATCACATTGGTTCTATATCCCCTCCTGTGGCCAGAAATGCTCAGAGTTAAGGGGTTTTAATTCTGACAGATTATCAGTGTGTCAACGGAAACCACTTGCTATGGAATAGTTGGCTCTAGAAGCCTGATGCAGAAACTTGGGCTTCTGAGAGACCCTGGGTGGGGTCTGTCAAAGCACCGAGCAGCAGGGGTGGCTGTGCGGCTGGAGTGGGGTCATGATGAAGGCTAGCTTTTCCTACCCCTGGCTATTTGAAATCACCTCTGTTTGTGAAGTTAAACAAAGATCTATAAATTGTGTCATTTATAATAAAGTTTCTGGACTTTTAATGCTTTTGATGTTCACATTATTTTTTCTACTCTGGATTAAAGCCTTGTGCATTTCCTACCAGTTTCCTAGGAAAGAAGTGTGGCATAATGAAAAAGAAAACGCACAGGTTTCTGATGAGCTTTAGTAAATCACTTAACCTCTGTGTCTTTTCTTAGCAGCAGAATGGGAACAATTAAGGTACTGAGTTCAGAAGATCAGCTGTTGTTACGGTATAGGAAATGCTTTGAACGTTTAAAGTGCTAGACAATGCTGGCTCATAAAGTAACTGTGGGTAGCTGGGCATGGTGGCTCACACCTGTGATCCCAGTTCCTGGGAGGCTGAGACCAGCTCAGCAAGTTAGTGAGGCCCTCTGCAACTTAGTGAGACCCTGTTTTCAAATAAAAAATAAAATAGGGCTGAGGGTATAGTTTGGAGGTAGAATGACCCTAGATTCAACCTCCATAACCACCACACACACACACACACACACACACACACACACACATCAGTACTAGCAGCAAAAGGTCTTTACTGGCTTTCTGAGTTGAGCATGATCTCAGGGCGTCTTCCACAGCACTCGGTTGAGGTCTCTGGCCTCAGCCTTGTGCTGTCTAGAAAGGAAAGGCAGGCTGCTTTTCTAACCTTGCTCTTGTTGCCAAGGATGACATTAAAAGATGCACCATAATGGCACTTATTCTGCATATTTTGTGCACAGATGTGTCTAGAGCACTTGTGATAATGCCAGGCATACAGTAGGCGCTCAGTGAATGCTTGTCAAGTGACTTCATGATTTAAAGTGGCGAGGCCCAGGCCTTTGCTGCTCACTGCTCCTACCTTCCCTCTTTCAGCTGAGTGTGTGTGTACCAGGTCTCGGAGGCCTGGCAACCAGTGTATTTCCTTATATGTATCTATCTCAGGTAAGAGGTAAACATTTCATAAACATTTCACCTCCTGATTTCCAATTTGGGGTCAGGTCGCTTCTGCTTAAAGGACACTTTTATTCCTAACATTTCAATTCAAGACACAATTCAAATCCCACTAGTTCTGGTTGCCCCAGGATCAACACATTAGTGCATTCAGTGTAATGATACCCTACCACGCTCCCGAAAGTCTTACAGAGATACACAATTACCAAAGTCCACCTAGGAGGCCGGCACATTCAAGGAATCTCTAATGGGATTCAAGGGAGAGCGCTGACAACACAATCAGTCTTTCAATGCAGTTTCTTATGTTGGAGCTAAATTGAGGCAGAGAAGCAGGGGGTAGTTTTATGATGTATACGAAGCCACAAGGGCATTAGAAGTGATTTGAGGCTGGCTGAAACAATGAGTGTCCGATATCTGTGGTGTCCTGGGAAGACATTGCCTGGATTTGTTTAAGGAAATAGACTGGGTCACATGGGATCCAGGGGTAGGTATGCTATCAACTATGTTTACTGATCTGTTATTTAAGGAATTTTAATGAAAATGAAGTCAGATGAATTGAACTGGTTCTAATCTCATCTCACTGCATTGAGCTAAGCTCCTTTCTACAAAACTAAAACACAGGAAATCTAACAAAAAGCAAACAAGTAGTGATCAGTAGACTGTAGAAAGCCGCAGTATGCAGGGCCTGGGCCAACTGCTAATTTCCATGGTGCTCTTGGTTCTCACAGACCCCAGGACTCAGAGCTGTATGACCCAGGGAGGAAAAGCCACTGGTAGAGCCTTCTCTCTCCCTAGGTTGGAAGCCGCCCCCCTCCTCCTCCTCCTCCTCCTCCTCCTCCTCCTCCTCCTCCTCCTCCTCCTCCTTCTCCTCCTCCTCCTTCTCCTCCTCCTCCTCCTCCTCCTCCTCCTCCTCCTCCTCCTCCTCCTCCTTTCCTCCTCCTCCTTTCCTCCTTCTCCTCCTTCCCCCTCCTCCTCCTTTTCCTCCTTCTCCAGTGCCTTGCATATGCTAGGCAAACACTCTTGTCACTGAGCTATTTTATTTTTTTGTTTTGACACAGGGTCTCTCTTAAGTTGCCCAGGCTAATCTTGAACTTGAGATTCTTTTTTCTCAGCCTCTCAATTGACTGGGGGTATTACAGGCACATACCCTGTGCCTGTCCCTTTCCTCCTCCTGGTGTAAAGGACCAAACCCAGGACTTAGAACGTGCTGGGAAAATGCCTCATCACTGATAAGAGGCTGGGGCTACAGCCTCAGCCCATAAACCCAGTGTTTTGTAGAAATAAATTTAGGATCATTTTAGTTTGACTTGGAGTCTTAAGACAGCAGACTGCATCAGTGGGATGCTCAATGAACTGTTTCAAAGGAAGGAACAGGGTTCTGTCATCTACGATTACTATTAATTTTTCTTTGTTTAATATTTTATCAAAGTTAACACATGCACAGAATAAAAATTTAAGTAAAATAGAAGAACTCATAATGAAAGATAGCAGATCCTCACTGCATCCTTTCTCATGCTTGTGCTAATTTTTTCAGCGATAGTAGCCTTTTCTGTTGTTTTACATTTTTCTGGTCTTCTTCCACTCCAGTGTGTGTTATTGTGTTTTATCTTAGTCAATAAAATTATATTCTAAAATAATCTATTAATTTCTTCTAAGAAAGAGTTTAGTTAAACCTCTCAACATTTGTGCCTCATTTGACTTAATCTACTAGTTGTTGTTCCTTTGTGTATTTACTTAGTATGTCCTGGCTTCCTGCCTTATAAGATTAAAATATTAGTGTCCTTCCTCTCCTATTTTCCTCCCCAATCCTTATTTCCAGCTACTCATTTTTTTTTGTGTGTGTGGTGGTACTGGGGATGGAACCCTTCTACCTTCGGGCTACACTTCCAGACCTATTTTATATTTTATTTGGAAACAGGGTCTCTTAAACCAGCAAGGCTGGCTTTGAGATCCTCCTGTCTCTGCCTCCCAAGAGCGAGGATTACAAACATGCGCCACGATGCCCAGCTACTCTCTCTTTTTTTTTTTTAAAGAGTGAATTTTAAATGTTCTCATCACAAGGAGATGATAAGCAGGTGATTAGTTAGCCTGACTTACTCATTCCCAAATATATAAATGCATTAAAAGATGCTCATCAACAGATGCATGGATTTCAAAGCTATGGGATATGTACACAGTGGAATCTTACTCAGCCATTAGGAAGAACAAAATTATGTAATTTGCAGGAAAATGGATGGAACTGGAGAACATTATGCTAAATGAGATTAGTCAGTCACAAAAAGTAAAAAATAGGATGTGCTCCCTAATATGCGGAAGCTAGAAAAAAATGGGTCATAGGAGGAATGCTAGACAAAGAAGGAGAAACCTTAGATGAGCATAGAAAGTGAGCTCACTGAGGGAGATGGGAGGGGGAAGAGGGAAATTCCCAAATATACATGATTTACATTCACAAACGTTATCAAAGTCAATCACTAACACAAACATGAGAAGGAGGGAGGGGGAGTGAATGGGGTGGGAACTGGGTAAGGGCTCACTGGGTGGTGTGTGCACATATGTCTCTATCATCTTGTACTCTATTCATATGTATGACTACAATGCGCCAATAAAAAAAGAAAATACTACATTATCCCCCATCAGTACAGACAGTTCTTATCTGTCAGCTAAGAGTAAAAATAAAATCCTAAACAGACATGAAAACTAGAAACAAAACCAAAATGTATCAAGGTTGATAACATTTTCATTTTGTTTTCTAGCAATGTTTCAGTTTTATATTTTTGGAGGATTACTAAGGATTGAAACCAGGAATGTTCAACTTCTGAGTGACACTCCCAGCTTTTTTATTCTTTATTTTGAAACAAAAGTTCACTAAGTTGCTGAGAGTCTTCATAAATTACTGAGGCTACCATCAAGCTTGTGCTTCTCCTTTCTCAGTCTTAATACTGGGATTATAGGTGTTTTTGCACACCCAATTCAGTTTTACATGCTTTAATGATAGCTTATACCTAAATAAAGCCAATAAGCACTCATTATGGTACAATTATTCAAATTTGTCCCTCTATAGATTATTAGTTTCACAATTATTATTCTAATAATAATTCTATTATTAGAGCTTCAGTTTCACAATCTCTCTTCAAGCCAATTTATTAAAAGGGTATAAAAACAACAAATAGATTTCTAAATAATTATTTTTTATTTTGAATATCAGAATAGTGCCTATTCTAGATATAAAACATAAGGGGAAAAGTCTAAAATAGTTTAATTTTTATGATATCGCATGCTCTAAAGGTACATACAAATCTCAACATGAGTTACTTATTAACTGGATATTCTCCATTGGTATGGCAGGTTGAAGGATGGGATTGGCCCCACTGACACTGCTTCGGGGCTCAGCGGAGGAGTAAATGCTTGCTATGCCCATAAGGGTCCCCTACAAAAGCCCCTTCCCCAAAGTCTCAGCCCAGTGCTTTGTCTTGCTTCATAATTTATTGGAAAAAGACAAATAAACATAGGATTTGATAATCATATTAACATTTTCTTGCATCTTCATAGTCTCTCTTTCCTTTTCTTCCTGTCACAGAGAAGAGTGCTTTTATTTCTTTGACTCACCAGAGATTACTGAGAGAAATCTTCCTAACTGATTATATTTGACCAGGGAAAGAACAATTTTAGTCACTTACTGGTGACAGCAAGCATAAACTGGGTTGCACGATTACCTGAGATTAGATTTCTTTTTTAAAGGGGGACCACTGCTGGAGCGAAACTGGTGATCTCTGCCCTTGGTCATCTTTGGGGAAGAGCCTGCTCTCCCACCTGGCTTCTCAAGACACGCCATACTTTGCTGAGCCAGGTGTCCCAGGTCTTCACCTTACAAAATTTACTTAAGAGTCAAGAACAAAGTCTTAGCACCAAGTATACAGCGGTTTCTATTTCTCACCCTTGCTCACACTCTGCGGCGTCTATGCTGCTGCCAGGAGCTGCTTCAATGACTTGCCCTTTGTTTCTTACACTGAGCTCCTCTGGGTCTCCTACAACAGATCCTCCTTCTACTCTTCTTTTGAATGTTCTACTGCTCATTGTGCTCCTTTCCCAATGTAATTTTGCTATGAAATATTTGCTTATTCTGACTTCCTCTCTTTTGTTTTCTCTCAGTAATTGCACGGCTCAACTCTAAGTTCTATGCTGTTGATCCATAACTAGTCCTGACTGCAGGTAACATTGTAACTTTCTGGACATACTTTTTGCAAATCCATCTACTCATAAGGACAAAATGGTCCAAACTGAACTTACCCTATTTCTTACTCTTGTAATTATTTTAGCACTCTGCATACCCAAGATTCCTTAAATCTTGCCCTGGCTTTCCTCCTCCAGGGATTTTTTTCTTTTTTACATATCTGATGTTCTTTCTCTTCCCTTTCAGGGGCACAGCTGCTTTGCTTGCTTGGTTCTTATCTAAGGAAAAATTCTGTTAGGAAAGATTAATGAAGTTTTGGGAAAAAAACCAAGTAAGTAACAAGCAAGTGTTTTTCCTACTTCACACACCACTCAATACAACACTCTGACACCAGATGTGTGAGTATTTTACCCCGCACACCAACCAATCGATACTATAGCAGACACCAACTGGGTGTCCTCTAATTCAATTAAATTCTGATGCTATCTGCCCAGGGTTTGTGTAAGATCCTGCAGGCTGAGGAGCCAGACCTATATGACTGTCCCTTCCTTCAGATACCAGTTGAAAGCACAGCTTGTGACCTGTACTTCTGACTGACTGTAAATCTCAGTTCCCCTCCGTAGGTTTGATTAGTTTCCTAGAAGGACTCATAGAATTCAGAACTCATGAAAACACACACTTTTCTTATATTTACTCACTTATTATGGAGGGTATTACAAAGGCTACATATGAGCTGCCAGGATGAAGCAGCTGTGTAAGGTAGGCACGTGGGGAAGGACAGCAGTTTCTGTGCCCTGTGAGGTGTGCCACCCTCCAGGTATCCAGCAGCCCTCTGAACCTTGTCCTTTTGATTTCTGTAGAGGCTTTAATACATAGGCACGATGGATTATCACAGTGGCCACTGGGATCAAAATACCTTAGTCTTTCCAGTGATCAGCCCCTATCATGAGTCTACTAGGGGCCCTGAGTCGCCAATCATCCCACTAAACACCACTCTTATTCCTCTAGAACTTCCACTAGTCTTATGAAGTTGCCAGAGAGCAGGATGAAGAGAAAATAGATATTGCACAATATCAGAAGCAGAACTCTGTGTGGGAGGGTGTAGTAATTTAGCTTGACAAAGCTGGGTGTGGTGACACATGTCTGTGTTCCCAGTATTTCAGAAGCAGAGACAGGAGGATTACAGGTTTGAGGACAGCCCCAGCAAAGAGTGAGACTCTCAACAACATAGTGAGACTCTGTTTCCAAATAAGACATAAAATCAGGCTGGGGTGTAGCCAGAAGGTAGAATGACCCTGGGCTTTGACCATTTCCATGTACCTGCTTGAGAACCTGCTTAGAATGGAATGGAAGTTCACATTATTCATCAGGGCCCTTTGACATTAACCACAGAATTCTTCTACAATGAGAATTTGCCTATATACCTAGACCAGGATACTGGTTGAACAGCTTTCTGGCACCAGTTGGCATATATTAAAGAATCCACTTATCTCAGAATTCCATGGTGCTGTTCTCTCCTAGATGTACAGAAATCCATCATGGCCTGTTCTGGAATACATGCTGGGATCATCATTGTTCATCTTTTCCTATAGCTGTCACAGATGGCAGCCTACCCCTTAGATGCACATTTCCCAGCACCAGAAGCTGAGTCTCTCCCGAAGCCCAGACTGCCTATGCAGCTAGTCAGTTTCCATGTTTCTGCGTATTCTACACATGCCTGCTGTTAAGCAAGGATTTTCCAGGCAATAACTTGTGGAGATAAACCTTATTTATTTCTTTTTGATGGCACTGGGAATTGAACTCAGTGGTATTCTACCACTGAGACACATCCCTGCAGACACCAGCTCTCTCGGCATCTGCATGAAAACCACTTATGCAGCCAATAGGCAAGATCTTAAAGCGAGAAATAAGCCCCAGAGAAGGTGTGGTCTCTGGCCAAAGTACTTCCCACTTTAGATATTCTTTCATAACTAGTATTCTTTTAGTAATGATTCTTTTAACTCTCCACATGAATTGCTCCAGTAGTGTAAGATCAGGACTGTGAGAGAAACTGAGTCCGTGGAAAATAAAGTTTCTGGTAATTTGTCTAAGCCTCTAAACGTCCTCGGCTTTCTTCAAATGGTAATAAAATCTAGGTAGAATTTAGATGCAGTGGCAGCATTCCAGTCAGTAATTACAAATACGGAACTCCTCCCTATCTTTGACCTTCATTCTAACCATTACTATAGAGCCAAGGGCTAGAAGGAATCTTGACCTTTGCACCTAGTGATAGTGCTGCCTAGAGACAGGGCAACACCACCTGGTTAAAATAGCTATGTCAAAACAAAGGACAGATAAAATAGATGTGTAAATGTGAAAGAAAGAAAATATGGTGAGAATAAGAAAGCATTTTTGTATGAAGAGGAGCTTATCCTAAGATTGTCCCAAATGGGAAAGAAAGGAATTAGAAAGATTAAAAGCAGGTTACAAAGCCGGGCGTGGTGGCGCACGCTTGTAATCCCCGTGCTTGGGAGGCTGAGACAGGAGGATCGCGCAGGTTCGAAGCCAGCTGCGTGCACTGGCTTAGGAGACCCTGTTTCCAAATAAAAATGTAAAAATAGGTCTGGGAGTGTAGCCCGGAGGTAGAAGGGCTTCCAGGAACCCCAGTACCACCAAAAAAAAAAAAAAAAAAAAAAAAAAAAGCAGGTTACAGAAGGATTGTGGTGAAGAAATGGATTATTAAAAGAGGAGTAGGCTTCTAATAAGCCTATCATTTGAGGAAAAGTGCTCAGCTGCTAGAGAAGTACATCTGACAACTAAATCTAAAAACTTCATATTATTTCTTGGTGTTTACCTGCTAAACTGTGTTATGAGCTTGCTTAAGCTTTCAGACAGCAGATGATATTGCAGACAAAATCCAGCAGACATTCATCAAAATCCTCTAAATCATCATAAATGTACACGGATTTCCCTACGCCAACTACATGTATGAAAGCTGGAATCTTGGACTTCGTCCCCCATTCAGCCCAAAGGAGGTTGCTAGATAGAGAAGGACATTGGACTAAGCTCTAGGAATAAAAGTTCCGAAAGGGTTAAAGAAAACTCTTAAAAACTGGATTCTTCAAGTGATTTTGGGTGTGACTTTTGTTCTTCTGGAACTTGCCCACTAAACGCCTCTGCAGCTGCAAGGGCAGAGGGGCTGATTCGGAGCACAAGACCCACCTGGGGTCATGGGACTGATTTCAATCACAAGGACCTGTGATGTCACAGGCCTCACTTTTGTCTTGTTCAGGGTTGGTGACTTGCATGTGTATCTCACTATTGTATTTTGGGTGTTTGCACTTTTCTTCTAGGGAATCACGGGGAAATGGGGAAATATAAAAAATCTTGTGTCTAGAATAAAGTGTTTGTTCGATTACACAAGAAGCGTTGATCCATGGCAGATTCTTTCCAGAAGCGCCGTAAATAGGAACTTAAAGAAATTTATTTCCTAGAAGGGAAAGGATCGCTGCAGATAAGCGGCTGCAGTACGGCACCCTATCCTCCCCCATCTTTTCTGAGATTGATTCGATCGCGAGTGGAATTGAGCCCCATTTGGACTGAGCCAAGTCTGCGGCACATCCCCAACCCTTTTTGTTTTGAAACAGGCTCTCACTAAGTTGCCAAGGCTGGCCACTCTCCTGTGTCAGCCTCCCAAGTACTAGAATTACAGGAACACGCCACTGTGCCCAGCTGAGATAATCCTTAGATTGAGCAATAATTCACTTATTTATTCATGTATTCATTCACTTATTCATTTATTCTCTTGTTTGTTTGTTTATTTATTTGGTGGTACTGGGGTTCCTGGAAACCCTTCTACTTCCAGGCTACACTCCCAGACCTATTTTATACTTTTTTTTATTTTGAAACAGGCTTCAAACCTGCAGAATCCTCCTGTCTCCGCTTCCCAAGCGCCGAGATTACAAGCGTGTCCCACTATGGCCCGCTCTCTTGTTTATTTATGCAACTAAGAACTTCTTACTTGCTCCCATAATAAGGATTCAAAGACAGATTCTGACTTGATACTAACATCAACAAACTTCTTATGTGATTAACAATCTATAAGAAATCTTCCCTAGAGTAAATTACATAAAATGTAATTTAAAGACATGTTATTGATGAAATTCAGGTGTCTTTCTACATGTCACCAGGAAGAATTGTAAAATGAAATCAATGTAAAATAAGTTGCAAACTGGAAAATTAGAGCATGCCATAAGGATATGTTAAATGAAGGCAGGAGATGGTAGAACGGTAAGGGGTAACTGAAGTTTTTGAGGACCTGGAAGGAATACTGAATAAGGAATACTTTTGAAAAAGACAGATTAGTACTACTCCAGGTTTGGACATGGTAACTCTGTCCAGTTCTAAAGTGTTAGTGAGGGGTGGTAATTGAATAGAATAACCAGTCCAGTTTAGCAGACATTTTCAGGTAATCCCCACTCTGTTGTTTCCAGTGATCCCACACTGACATTTGAAAGAATGCAATAGGGAATCAGAGATAGTTCCTGTGCTGAAGAAGTTAGGAAAAGAGATTCATAAAATCCTACTATTGGAAAGAGTAGGACTAGCATAATTGTTATTAATATCAAGGATACTATACTGTCATCTGAAGTTACATCAGACACTGTCAATCAAATTTCCTAAACATTCCTTCTACTGTAAGTAAGTACTTCGTGCAAGTCCCAGAATTATGTCTCATGGTGTAGGAAAAATAGGTCCTAGAGACAAAAGACAGTGGCCATAGATAGAAAAACAAGTTACTTTATTTACTGGTAGAAGGCTCAGTAAGCGAAACTTTGGGTCTGAGTCCTGAACACTGAACGTACAAGCTCTTTTATACATTTGGTCACCTAACGTTGGGAGGGGAGGGGTAAGCATGAGATGTGCATTTCCTAGCATAATGACAAAAGTAGACCAAGGAATTAACCATTATGCATATATATACATATACATATACACATACACATATATACATATATACATATACATATATGTATATAGTCACTGCTTTGTTTATATTTGAAAGAGCCTTTGCTGGTTGGTACCCAAGCTGTCTAGGGTTACAGTTTGGTTTATGTCTGAGGGAGACTCTGAAGAAGCTTTATTCTTTTCATTTTGCTTCTAGGCAAATATAGTTTTAAGGACAAAGTCGGGGTTCTTGCCTCAGTGGTGGTGAATAAGAAAGAAATAAATAGAATAAATGTGTTTGAGTGGGTGGTGGGGGAACTGTGCTGGACATTTTATATTTTCCTCTTATAATCCATTTCATCCTTCTCCCTGCCATGAAAGGTTGACTTGTGACGCATGTTGATTGGGTTTCCTTGCCCTCTTTGTAAGAATTTCATAAACAAATCAAAAAAAGGGGGAAGGGTACTCAGGATATTGTTCCCTGGTTCCTTCTTGCTGGGACATGATAAACTGACTATCTTTCAACTGAAGCTTACCTCTTTTTGCCTCATAACTCTTTCCTTCTGCTTCAATCCTGTTGCCCTCTGGTCTTGGAGTGGTAGCAGCCCTGGGTTCTGTATTATTCCATATTCTGTACTTCCCCATACCTTGCTTCTATGTTTGTTAGTAGCGCCTTTGCTAGACTCTCATTGAATTATCCCAATTTGAGAGTTGGAACATTTCTTCTTCTCAAAACCTTTATTTTATTTAAGAACCAATCACGTGTGCTAAGGAGAAGTGGAATGGAGGCAGAATCATGAGCCCAATGATTAGGCTAACGAGAAAGCTAAAGAGTCCTAGGGCTCAGTCACTGCAGGCACCCAGGGTTCATTTCCAGATGTTATGTTTTGTGAACCATTTGGGAACCAAAACCTTTGGGATTACTATTCCAAGGCCCTAAAATGGACAGAGCCACTGTTCTACATGATGCGGACTATAACTTATATCCAAGTTTTACTGGACAAGAGCTCTCAGTGTTTAAAAACTGCAGATAGTGTCAGCTTTTAGAAGGAGAAATTGATAAAATTTCTATTTTAGAAGAAAATAGAGGCTTTGGGGGACATAATTAATAGATTATGGCTTGGAAATAGGTGACAGGGAACTCATTTAGGCCCTTTTGGTTCTTCTGCTCTTCTGCCCTGTGGGGACACTTAGACAGTACCATTTTCCAGATCTGTGAGCAATAAATCTCTGCTGTTTATAAATTACCATCTGTTGTATTTTGTTATAGTGCAAACAGACTAAGATACCACTTTCTAAATTTTAGCAAATTTCTACTGCATCATTATTGAGAAGATCATGAATGGACTAGCTGATAAAATTGTGACTAACTGGAATTATATTTGTCACTGCAACATAATGAAGTAGCAATCTAAGAAAGCATTCATGTGCATTTAGATTTTGAATCAATTGGTTAAGCTAGAAGAATAGACCAATAAAGTTAGGATTCTGAACATACACAACTGAAGATACAACCTTGAGGTGTAAGGAAAGCAGGAAAATCAACTACTCAAACTTATCCACTCCTACAGAGAGAATTTATATTTGGTATTGCATGTGCAGTGGTGAAGACGTCCATCCAACCACAATCTAGTTGGCAGGTGTGAAGTGGAGTTTGCTGCTGTCTGTGAGATATAGTTGAAATACCTAGTCCTGGTAGGTTGCAGGATCGTTAGTACTATGCTAAACAGGAATATGCTCCAGGCCCTAGGAAAGCAGGCTCTGCAGAGTCATTGCTCAACTCCAGATGGAAACACATTGTTTTAATGTATAAAGATAACACTGTTAGTCGTTCAACCATCCAGACAGTCCAGGTGGCCATGGGAAACCAAAAATTATTTTCTTAAGTGAATTTTCTAAGAAGCCTTAAATGTGACAGACATACTGAAATGGGGGTTAATTCTTAGTTGAAAGAGGAAATATAAGTGATCTATAAGTGACTGCACCACAATATCTCATTTTGTTTTCCTCATCTTCTTTTTAGAGTATCAGGCCTGAATTATTTAGCTGGTCAAATCTGAATGAGTTGTGGATTAACACATCTACTTTATCCAAAATCATTACAGAATGAGTTGGATACTTAAACATATCTGTCAGGCTTAGCAAAGAGATTCAGTAAGGAAAAGCCCAATAGTGAAGTGTCATGTTACTCAAGAATTCTGAGTTGGATGCACACATGTTTTACAAAAATCAGGGCGACTCTGGCCCTTGTTTTATCAAGGGTCGAGGGCACAAAAGTGAACTAAATAACAGAAATCAAAAGGCGAAGCTGACACCAGAAGCCCACAAGACTTCTCAAGAAGCCCTCATAAAAGTCATTAAACAATTTGGAAAAGAAATTCCAGCTGTGGGGACTGAGCTCTGAGATCAGAACAATAAGCTCCATGAATCGGAACAGACACTTTCTGAAAAGAAACGTCTACAGTTTTGAAGAATACTTTTTCCAGACAAGCTTCTTTGTGAGGGGATTTTTTTTTAACAAACATGCCTATTTTTGACACAGCTTAGAAATGAAATATTTCAAAAGCCCTTTCAAGCTCGATATCTCTAAAACTACTTCTTCAAAGTTATTCTTTAAGGGGTATGAGAGGAGTGAGCTTAAGAGGGATACCAAGTTTGTGAAATTTTCATAGGCATGATGAAAACCCACAAAATTCTCCACCACTTCCATTATGTTTTTAGTGTTTTAGATGACAATATTAGTGGGATAAGAAAACATTTAAGATTCAGTTTTGAAAAAAAAATCTTAAAACAAGAATACTTTTTTTTTTCCTTTTGTGGTTCAAAGTTTTTATTTTATTTTATTTTAGTTTATGTGGTACTGGGGATTGAACCCAGAGACATTCTACCACTGAGCCATATCTCCCAATCTATTTTGTTTTTTGGTTTGAAATAAGGTCTTGCTGGGTTACTGGGTGCTGGCCTCAAACTTGTGAGCCTCCTGTCTCAGCCTCCCAAATACTGAGATCACAGGTGTGTACCACTGTGCCCAGTTGGTTTTGGAGTTTTAAAGGAATTTTTATAAGAAATATTTTTATTAGTTTTGTTTTCTATACTCAATGCCATTGAATAAAAAAATAGTACCTGAAGTAAGGTTGCTTTAATTATTTGAGTCACATAACAAAAAGAACAGAAAGACAAGAATATAAAATTATTTCAAAATCACATTTTCTAGAGAAATATCAAACAGAAATAATTTACTTAGGTAGCTACTAATGATTTTATCCATACATGTGGGACTTAATAAAATCATAAAGTAGGCTTGATTTTCATCATGTGCAGAAATATCAAGTGAGCTAATCTACATCAAAGCATAAAAATCGGAGAATATTTGCCTAGCCTGATTCTGCAGAAAAATCTGAAGATTATCTGTGAGGATATATATTGCTGTGTGTCTATGAACCTAAACATTATAAATACAAATGAAAGCAAGGTGGTTTTTCTTGTTAGGAAGATAAATAGAAACAAATCATAAGTGATTTTGAACAATTCAATTTCAAAGTTCAAATTCAATTTAAATCAAAATGATAGCTGGGAGAGGTGGCACATACGTATAATCTCAGTACCTGGGAGGCTGAGAGAGTTCACAGGTACAAGGCCAGCCTCAGCAACTTAGTCTCTCAGAAACTTAGTGAGACCATGTTTCAAAAATAAGAAAAAAATATCAGCCAGGCACGGTGGTGCATGCTTGTAATTCCAGCATTTGGGAGGCTGAGACAGGAAGATTGCAGTTCAAGGACAGCTTCCCTTTGCAACTCAGACCCTGTTTCAAAATACAGAATAAAAACTAGGGCTGGGGGTGTAGCTCAGAGGTAGGATGCCCCTGTGTTCTATCCTTAGTACTTAAAAAAAAGAAAGAAAGAAAAAGAAAAGGAAAAGAAAAAGAGGACTTCCGGGAAGATGGCGACCGAGAAAAGCGGGGCTTAAGAGCCCCGCTAACAACAAATCTCCATTACCACAAAATCAGTGCCTTTCATAGCCAGAAAACACCATCACCAGTGAAACAAAAAATCACCAGGCTCCAGAGAGAAAGTGGACTGAGAACAGAGCCACAGAGGAGATAACCGGCCTCACGCCCGAGGACGCGGCAGACGCGGCAGCAGCAGCGCCATACTGCCGGCGGCACCGGCAAATTCACGGGACGGCTACAGCAAGCCGAGGTGAGCCACTGCGGAACAGCCAGGCGGGATTTCTCCGCGCAGAGAGCATCTAAAGCTCCCAGTGGCCGAGCTCAGCACACGCTGCAGGGATTCAGAGTGGAAATCAAAACCAAGAGAAAAATACCAGCCCCACAGCCGAGGGCGTAGCAGCGGCGCCATATTGCCACCGGCGGCAGCAGCACCAAATTCAGCGAGGCCAATACAGCTCCATCTGCGTACTCAAGAACAGTGAGTCAAATTGCGGGCCACAGAGGAGAAATCCCAGTACTGTACTCCCTGGGACTTGACCCAGTGGGGGAGGGGCGGTGGCAGAGATATCACATCATAGGAGAACGTGCAACCTGGTACCACCCCCCCCCCCCACAGTCTAAAGCAGCCTCTATTGACTCTCTGGGTCGGAGTCTCTGTGATACAACCCAGTAAAGGAGTAGTGGGGTCTGAGATACTACTGACTCGAGATCCAGAACACCTTAAGTGAAGTCATAGTGACCCAAGGGAAGAACCCAGAGAAGGCACAAACTTCCGAAATCATGGGAAAGAGGAATAATACTGGAGCAATGAATGCTCACAACCCCACAACATCAGAACCCGATAAAACAGAAAATCAGAGATTTCTAGAAGATCAAATCAGGAAAATAACTGTAGAAATAATAGAGGTGCTTCGAAAAGAACTCAGAGAGAGCCAAAAAGAGATAAAGGATGCAATTAATGAAGTAAAGGCCTCAATTCAAAGCACAAACAACCGATTAGAACACATGGAGAACAGAATCTCGCTCTTAGAAGATGATCATTCCAAAAATGAACGCATAGTTTCTAATCTAGAAAAAAATATCCAACAGCAGGAATCTGATATTGAAGAAATATGGGCCCATTTTAAGAGAGCTAACCTAAGAATAATTGGAATAGAGGAGGGAAAAGAAAGTGAAACCAAAGGGATCAACAATCTCTTCAAGGAAGTAATAGCAGAAAATTTTCCAGACATCGAGCAAGAGGTCGATACGCAGGTCCAGGAAACTTATAGAACTCCCTTTAGACAGGATTGGAGAAGAGGATCCCCACGCCACATAATTGTCAAAATGACCAATGTGGAAGCCAAGCAGAGAATCTTAAAGGCAACAAAAGCAAAGGGCCAAGTGACATTCAGAGGCAAACCAATTAGAATCACTCCAGACTTCCCAAACCAAGTCATGAGAGCCAGGAGGGCTTGGAGTAACATATTCCAAACTCTGAAAGAAAACAACTTCCAGCCAAACATTTCCTACCCAGCAAAACTTTCTATCAAATTAGATAGAGAAATAAGAAGCTTCCATGAAAAACAGAAACTGAAGGAATTTATGTCTTCAAAACCAGCACTAGAGAAAATACTCCAAGAGATTAACTACAAAGAAGAAATAGGTAACACACTCCAGAACTAGAGAAACAAGATTTTCCATCCAACAGACAACTAAGATTGGTTATCTGTGGAGATTCATTATTTATGTTAGTCTTTTACCTATCTTTAAAGGGTATTGTTTGCCTTTATTGTTGTTAATTTTTAGGATTTCTAGTTGGAATATTAATATACCTACAGATATAGCAATTGGAAATATTTTATCCCATTCTATTAGTAACTGTTAACTCTGTTTACATTGTCTTTGGATATACAATATATTTTTTTTTTATTTTTTAGGGAGTTTGTATACTCTTCTGTTGCCTGTGCCATTGAAATCATATCCAAGAAATCACTGCCAATTTCAATGTTGTGAGGTTTTATGACCCAGATTTTCTCCTAAAAGTTTATAGTTCTAAGATTTATATTTAGGTCTTTTATCTATTTTGAGTTAATATTTGTATATGGGATTAGGTAAGGGTCCAATTTTATTCTTTTTCATGTAATTATTATTTTTCAACAATATTTAGTTAAAAGATTATTATTTCCACCACCAAATGTTCGTGGAAACCTTGTCAAAAATAACTTGACGATATAGGGAAGAATTTAGCTCTAGGCTTTTATTTAACTCCAATGGTTTATATATCTGCCTTTAGAACAGTACTACACTGTTTCAATTATTGTAGCTTTATATGGTTTGAAATCAGAAAATATATATCTTCTAGCTTTGTTCTTTTTGGAGATCATTTTGGGTACCTAGAGTCCATAGTCCATATTAGGATAGATTTCTTTTTCTGAAAAATAAATATATAAATATATGATAGTTTCACCTAAAAAACAGAAAAAAAAATTCTCTGGTAAGAAAGAAAGCAAAAAGAAATATTGAAATGTTATCTTTAAGTCATCAAAAGCTTGGTATCAGACAAATGAAACTGTTATGTGAGATTATAATTTTTAATTTTAGATAAATTGCCATAATACTAGATTTCAACTACTAAGCCAAGCATGGGAGGAAGGAATAGGGAGAGAATGGGGTGGGGATTGGGTGGGGGCTGACTGGGAAAAGTGTGCATGTATGTCTACAAAAGTATGTATCCTACTATGATGTATGAATACAGTGCACCAATAAAAAAAAAAAAAAAACAAAGTAAGAAACTAAAAGCAAAAAGAGATTAAGTAGCTTATTCAAGACATGTTCTTAGTAACCAATAGAGCAAGGCCTCATACCCAGTCATCCTGTCAATCACTACTTTTACTGCATGGAGGCTGAGACCAGAGGATTGCGGTTTGCGGACAGCCTCAGCTACTTAGTGAGGCCCTCTGCAGTGAGACCAGTTTCAAAATAAAGAATAAAAAAAAAAAAATAGGGCAGGGGGTGTAGCTCGGAGGTCAAATGCCCCTGGGTTCCATCTCCAGACCCGCAAAAAAAAAAAAAAAAAAAAAAAATTAATTAAAAAAAAAAAAACAAAAAAACATCCAAAGCAACAGCCTCAAATGGTTCCCAGTGTTCTTAAACTTATATACTCAGAAGACCAGAGGATTTAACTCAGTGGCACAGAGCTTCCCTAACATACATGAGGCCCTAGGTTTGATCCCCAGCATTGTAAAATAAAATAAAATAAAGCTTTACAAATACAAATATAAATGTGTGTATGAATATCAAGTATGGATATGAATATAAAAACTCATAGGAAGTTGAAATTTAGAAGCAAAACTATGTGAGTGGAGGAGTATATGAGAATGAAATCATGAAAAGATACAAAGGAGTCTTCTTTGAGCCCAGCAGTTTTGAAAGAGAATTCTTCATGAAGAGAAAACATTACTGTGAAAAGAAGAGTGGAATGGAAGGAACTTAGGACATGACAGGGCTCTTGAGGCAACAGAGGGATGTGAGGCCTTGATTCACACCCATGGACCCTCTGAAGACCTCCATATAGCTCTGCTTCACAGAGTCAGGTGTGGAAAATGGGAGAAGGGGGCTGAGGTTAGTTCTTGAACCACTTTAAATTGTTTAAAAAAAAATCACTGAAAGCTAAAGAAGATGGACATGGTGGCAGATGCTCTAATTCCAGTACTTGAAAGGCTGGGACAGGAGGATCACAAGTTCAAGGACAGCCACCTGAGCAACGTATTGAAACTCTTAACATAAGGAGACTCAGTTTCAAAACAAAAGAAAACAAAAAAGGACTGAGGGTGTAGCTTGGAGGTAGAATATCTCTGAGTTCAATCCTTAGTACCATGGGGTGAGGGAAGGGAGAAAGAAAAGCTAAAGAAATAATTTGTAGCTGAATGATAATAATACTATATAGGACCTGATTGATATTTTTTAAAAATCTTCCAAAAACAATATTCTCAAGGTAAATATATAAATAAATGCTTGGGCAAAGATAAGAATACTGATATTCTTTTCGTATCTTTAGAAGGGCACAGCAAAAAACTGACAATACTAATTGGGTGCATGTAAAGATAATACAAGTTGAGGCTGGGGTGTGGCTCAGTGGTAGAGCTCTTGCTTAGCACGCACAAGGCCTGGGCTCAGTCACAAGAAGGGAGGGAAGGAGGGAGGGGAAGCAAAGGGATGAGGAAACAGGAAGCAGATCCATCTCATATTTCTTTGTACTTTTTGAATTTTAATTTTAAATAAAAATAAAGGATGCTGAAGAAAAAAAAAGGAAAAGAAAAAGAAAAAGAAAAGAAAAAAGGAAAAGAAAAATATGGTTGGGGTGTGCTCAGAGGTAGAAAGCCCCTGTGTTCAATTCCTGGTACCCCCCCCCCCAAACACACAACAAAACAAAAACAAAAACAAAAACAAAAGCTACACACACAAACAAATACCCCACAACAAAAACCAAACTGGTGCTTTGGAGAAAGGGCTGTAAAGCAGTTCCAGCTCCTCCTGTTCCTTTGTGGTCAGGTGCTTTTTTCCCTGCTAGTTCTTATGGGGCTTTGCTTTTATTTCTCAGCAACACTTAGTGTTTTACAAACAGCAGCCCAAGGAAGTCACTATTCCATCCATGAATGGGTGACACATGTTGCATTTGCCTCCATAGTTCCCTTCCTTTGTGGGGATATCAACCGAGGCTGGCCAGCCCTGTCTGTCTGGCCCTAATATTCGCCATGAAGCAGCTTCTTACTGAATGTGGTAAGTCGATGCAGGAGGAGAGGCCTTTACTTTGCCCTGCAACACATGCTGTGAGGACCATCTAGTTTGAATGCCAACAGCCTTCTTTCTAGCTGTTTAGACCAAAAGCAGCAGAGTGAAGCCAGAGAGAAAAGCCGAATAAAGACAGGAAGGGGAGCAGTGCAGCAGCCAGCCGACCCCGCCTGAAGCCCTTGGCTTTCCAATAAGAGACAATCATTCCTTTCCTGCTTTAAGCGCGTTTGTGTGGGCTTCTGTTCCTCACAGCCAAAATAATCTTAGCTAATTCACCAAATAAGCAATAGAAAAATATTAAAGGGAAACAATTTGCAGCAATTTAAAAGGCTTGGCATCTGGTTCTTAGCACATAGAACAAGAATGGACTTCTTCTGTGTCCTCAGATATATGAGAGATATATGAGAGTTCTTATAAAAATAAGAATTCTTGTTTTAACACATCCTGAACATAGACTGCTAGCACATTTTGTTGACTGTTTTGATGGATGATTTACTTTAGTCTGCGAGTTAATTCATAATGACCGGATTTATTTGTTTTTTAAATGTCTAATTTTTACTTAAAACTGACAGATACAATTGCATGTATTATGTATAATGTGATGTTTTGAAGTATATACATTGTGGAATGATTAAATCTAGCTAATTAGCATACGTATTTCCTCACATAGTCATCATTGTGTGATGAGAACACTTTCCACCCATTCTCAGCATTTTTTCGAGAATACGGTAAAGATTTATGAAGATCTACATTAACATATTAAAATCATGATCACCTTAGCACAAAACACATTGTAAGTGACTCATGTTTGGGCATATGGAAGCAAATCACTGATGAATTATTTCATGAAACGGTTGATTTTGCCACGTGGAAAGATAGATAGGTTAAACCAGAAGTTACAGGGAGATTGGTGGAGACTGACACAGCGTAATTCATCTGATCTCAAATCACTCCATGCCAGCCACCCGTGCAAGCAAATACATGCAAACATAATTACTGAGGACTGAGGAGAAAAACAATGACTACATTAAGTGCAAGTTTGAAGTCTATAAACTGAGGGAAATGAAATGGTATGAAATGACTGCATGGATGTAATTGGAGAGAAATAGTAGGAGATCCTTGTATCCCAGGCTGTGTCTCCACCAGATTAGTTTGACTGCTTTGACTGAGTTTTACGTTAGTTCTGTTCCACCCAAGCATTTGTGTGAGGTAATTACGTTGACACATCAGGTCAACGGAACTGCGTTACCGAACACCACCTCTGTAACACAGCACTATATCCATTAGGTTATTCGCCAATAACTGTATGCATTTGACCCTGCTGCCCTTCAGAACTGACATAGGAAGAAATGTGAAACCCTCTGCTCTGTAGCTCTGCCCTGCCTTGCATATTCTCTTTGTAGTCCAAACATCAGCTGCAGGGCTGGGCACTTTTCATTATATTGATTTGGTTTTATTTATGACTTTATATCTCAATGTAACATCATAAATCTAGGGTTGTTCAGATGATTTGAATGGGTCGTCATCCTACATAATTAAAAAGTTATTATTACTGAAGAATAATATTTCTTTATTAAATTTTGTTCCTATGCAATTCAAATATTTTTAGGTATAAACTCACATTGATGTTTCTTAGTTCTTTTGAGTATAAAATCATACTAATCATTCTTCCTAGAAGTCTATTAAAACTTTCTATTAAGTTTTCTTTACTATTCAGAGAGTCTTAGTCTACATTCTGTGTTTTTTTCTTGTTAGTTTCTGAGTTGACATATCAAGCAAGGAGAAATAAACCACCTCAGGCACACTGTGAACGTGGTACATTAAATGGAATATAATTTTGCATAAAATTCTGAATATGTTCTATTTTTATGCATTACTATTATTTTTGGCTACATGAAAGAATTAGAAAAAAGTCTTTGTTTTCTAGAAGATATCTTTTTTGAAAATTTAAGGCAACAGACTTTTAACAATTGTGCTTAAAAATGTTTGCAGTGTGTGCTTGAAAAGTAATATTTTACTAAGATAATGAAATATAAATTTATGATCTTGGAAATCTTTATTTTGCAAGGTGAGGGTGCTGACAGTTTGCAACACAATTTTCAAGGAAAATATATTGGATCTGAACAAAATGTCATAATGAAATTAATTTATTTTAGTAGATTAGAATGTGCCTGTAGAGGTAACCTGCATTTCAATTCCAGTATCCCAATTTTCTAGCATATGTGAGTTTTGCAAATATATTCAGTCTTTTTGTATCTAAGTTTTCTCATTTTAGAAAAATGGAGATAATAAACAATTTCATCTCAAGGAGTTGTTGGGACAATTAAATGAATGCACTAAAAACACTCAGAAGTGATCAATAAATGTTAGCTGTTTTTATTAAAAACAAAACTATTTCACATGCCTTCCTAAAAATGACAAATAGTTACTGCTATAGCCTACATTTTGCTCTATTTTTATTGAACAGTTTAAATGAGAAGTGATATTCTGGTGCATGCGTGTAATTCCAGTAGCTGGAAGGCTGAGGCAGGAGAATTGCAGGTTTGTGGCCAGCCTCAGCCTTAGTGAGGCCCTTTACAACTTAGTTGAGAACCAGTTTAAAATAAAAAAAAAAAAAACATTGGTCTGGTGGTATAGCTCAGAGGTGGAATGCCTCTGGGTTCCATTGTAGTAACACAAAAATCAAACTAACACATACTACCATTTACCTACTATGAGGGGTACACACTCATGATTGATCTATGAATCCTACCATAACAGTTTCTGAGATTTGTTTGATATGAGTCAGATCTCTAAGCTTCTATATTGTCTTACTGCTGTAATAACTTCTTTTCTGAGTGCCAAAAAATCAGGGGTAAAGGTGGGATATAGAGGGAAATAAGCGAAGTGATGTATATTAACCATGTATATTTGTATCACTTTGAATCTTAATATGAGCCATGTATATTTGTATATATGGTTTTGTATATTTGTATACATGTATATTTGTATACATGACTATGAACCATGTGTATTTGTATAACTTTGAATCTTAATATAATGTATAATTACAATTCACCAACTAAAGTTTAAAACAGATGTTTAATGTTAACATAGCAGGCAGGAATATTTTTATAATAGCATAATCAGAAATTAGAAAAAAATGTCCTGTCAAAACACTTTCCTTGGTTTTACCTTATGTTGAGCTCTTGCATTTCGTGAGATTGACGCAATGGTTCTTTCTGTTAAATTGCTATTGAGAAAAAAGTGGTTTCCTTTGAGGGTCTGTGACACCCGTCACTCCTTCCTTAGGCCAATCTAGCAGGGTTTTTAGTGACGACTCTTAGGAAAACGGCTCCCTTGCAAGTGCTTGCTTTGCCCACCTCAGTCTGCTGAGGTTTTATTAAGATGGAGTATTAAATTCAGTACTAATGACTCATGAGTAAAAATCTACTGAGCTAAATGGTGCAAAAAATGCATCAAGCATTTGGTTAAAACGTGTTTTACACCCCCCCCCCCACCCACAGACTAAAAGAAAATGGGGAAGGTCTTGCTTTTATATTGGTTTGAGGCTTCCTTTCATTATTAATCATACTTGACTGTACAGAACACTTGTGTTCTGTCATTTCTTTGTAGAAACTGCTATTGTGTGAAGATGGATAAGCCTTTTTCCTCCTTCTTCTCCCCAAAGATGAATTCTCAATCTCAATTGCGTCTTCATAGCATGTGCACTTATCTTTGCCTTTTGTGCACTGGAGGAGAACATGCTTCCCCATTTCTTTGTCTCTCAGAAATATGAGACAGGTGACTTTTCCTCTATCATGTAGCGGCCCTGTGTCATGTCAGCCATGCTGACATCTGCCTCCAACAGACACGGCAGGAAGTAGCTTCCAAGGGGCTGATCAGACGCCCTGCCTTGCCATCCTAAGGGACAATGTTGGTTTCTCCCCCCCCCCACCCCGCCGCCCCGTCAGCCTTCCTTCCTTCCCTCTAATCCTCTTTCCTTCTCAGTTTTCTTGAACCACTTTTTCTATAAAAAAGGCTAATTTGAATCAAGCTTTCAACCAAGACCATTTTATTAACTTAATTCCAAACCAGAGACAGTAGTGCATAATATTCAAGTAATTAGGCTTAGATTCTTCACTGACTTAGAGGCAAAATTTCTATTTCTAGACCTTTAAATAGCATTTCATCATTTTATATACTTATTTAAATTATAAATATTTATATGCATATCATATTCCACTAATTTCCATTACTTTGTCATAAAATTTAAACTTACTCAACTGGTTCTTCACTTCTTGTCCATCTCAACTCTTCCTGCCCTCCTATTAGTAGCCTATGCTCTGGAACACAAATTTTCTTAGAATTTCTCAATTCTAGATTATTTTCTGTCTCTACGTTTTGTTTTTGATTATCGATTCTTTGCCTGGGTAACTGTTTTGAAATTCATAAATATTGAGTTCAGTGCTTCCGTCCTCTAGGAAGGTATTCTCAATTCCAGTTTTCAGGTTAGCTAGTTGTTTTTATTGCCAATATCTTATACATGTTTCTTTCCTTTCCTTTTGTATTCACTAACTTGTTTTTTTCAACAGATACATATTGTGCATGATCAAATGTCATTTGTATAATTGTCTACTGACGCCTCTCATCCAGCAAACTAACTTTCTTGAGGTAAGAGATATATAGGTTATCCTTATTATTTCTGGGATGTGTGTCTTACAAAGTTGGTGCAAACACTAAATTAGTAAATATGGAGTTATTATTCCTAGTAGAAATATAGATTTAAGTTCCTGCATGCTTTGGGTTGCAACATTGTCATCAATCAAAATGTCATTTGTCGTATATACATTTATTTGTCAATCTCCCTTTTCTTGGGTTGAACCAGGGGCATTCTACTTTTGAGCTACACACTCACCATCTCTTTTTATTTTTAATTTTGAAACAGATTTTCTCTAAATTGCTGAGGGTGACCTTGAACCTGTGATACTAATGTCTCAGTTTTCCAAGTACTGAGGTTACAAGTGTAATTTCTCTTTCAACTTCCCAAGTACATGATGTATCACCATGCCCTACTGTCAATCTCCTTATAAAACAGTGTTATCATGACTGAAAACTTGTTATTCTACATAATCATATTTGTGTATAACACTGGGCAGATATTTTAAAAATTAGTTTTTAAATAATTTTTATTTTTAACTGGTATAGTTATATATATTTATGAAACAATGAAATGTTTCAATACTTGTGTATGTTATGGAATAATTAAATCACGCTAAGTAACATACTCATCTTCTATAGCCTCTTGATTTGCAATACTTGTTTGCCTGCAAGTTTAACATTTTCCATGTGTATTACCTTTTGCAATGTGCAAGACTCCCAGCACTAGGCAAAAGGAATTTAACATTTTTCCTGACCCTGGATAATGTAACTGTAAATTTTCTTGGCATTCAGCTTTACAACAATGCTGGCCAATTCACCTTTATTTTAAATTGGTCACCGAATGGTGAACCTGTAAACGTAGCGACTTTTCCATCTTGTCCATGGCTCCCTTACTACGCATGCGAGCGACCTTCTACATAGATGGATGAATCTATCCTTCCTTGATCTAGATGTGCTATATTGTTGGTCCATTAATACCAAACTCATGGTCAATAGCACTATAACTCATTTCTGAACAAAGCTTATTTAACACATAAATTTTGTCTGCAAAGCAAACCATTGTCGTTTTGAATTTAGGGACACTAGACAGTAGTTGAGCGGTACACTTGTGGGCCATTTTCAACAGTGAAAGCAAGAACAAGAAGCAAAAAACACAAAAGAAAAAATGTCATGAAACAGAATCAAAAAAACAAAAGGACTTTGTTGACAGTATGAGGCCTGAAGTAGGAAAATGGAGCCTCGGTCAGGAGCTTGCATCTTATTGCATCTTAGAGAAGGTTTTCACCACTCTGGATAGAGAACTAGCTCGGTTCTTTTGCCCATCTCTCTCTTCTGCCATATTAAGGAGCCCTAAGAAGGTCCTCACTGAACACAGAATGTCTGCAATTTGACCTTGGCCTTCCCAGCCTCCAAAACTATATGAAATACATTTCTATTGTTTATAAAGTATTGTCTTAGGTATTCTGTTATAGCAGTAGAAATGTATTAATTCAAGATATTTTAAGACCTTCATTAAGGAGATGAGTTGTGGAATAAAATTTAATATAGAAGTATCCTTCTGGGGAAAAGCTATATGGAGGTGACCACCAAATTGCCTTGTTATAGACATCCAAATAGGTTCTAACACATGAATTTCGGAGGGACACCAATATTCAAAAATATTTACCTGTGTAGCCGGGCATGGTGGTGCATGCTTGTAATCCCAGCATTCAGGAGGCTAAGACCGGAGGACTGCGGTTCGCGGACAGCCTCAGCTACTTAGTGAGGCCCTCTGCAACTCAGTGAGAACCGGTTTCAAAATAAAGAATAAAAAATAGGGCAGGGGGTGTAGCTCAGAGATCAATGCCTCTGGGTTCCATCCCCAGACCCGCAAAAAAAAAAAAAAAAAAAAAAAATATATATATATATATATATATATATACATAATAAATATAAAATATAAAAATATATAAATATATATGTATATATACACACACATACATATATGTATTTACCTATGTAATCAGTTATTTTTTTCAAGTGGACATTTGAGATTTGGAAAAATGTAATACATGTTTCTTTGAAAAAGAATACTAAGCATATAGAAAAGTCATATAGATTCTTTTATAAAAAGAAGTAAAAGATTAATGGACTGAAGAATGAGTGCAAGTATACTATATCCAGGGCAAAAAGAAACACCCTCCTAATTGCACACTGAATAATGTGTGAAAGGGATCTGAGGCACTTTAAAGATGAACAAAGAAAAGCTGCTGAGACGTGGATTTGAGAAATAATCGCTGGATGTGGTGGGACACACCCGTAATCCCAGCACTTGGGAGGATGAGACAGGAGGATTTCAGGTTCAAGGCCAGTCTCAGGAACTTACTGAGGCCTTCAGCAAAATAAAATGATAAAATATGACTGGGGACGTAAGCACAGAGGTGAACACCCCTGAGTTCAATTCCCAGTACCACACACCAAAAAAATAAAAAAATAAAAAAAATAAAAAAAAATAGTATGGCTTTATGTTCCTACAGTGGCTTGCTCACAGGCTGAGGGGTGGCATTACCTCTCAGTGACAGATTATTGGAAATGTTGGCTTAATTGAGGTTTGACTATGAATTTTCTTCCTTTCTTAAAACTTAGACTGTAGTAGCTAACAACTTACTACCATTAAGAAGAAACTTTTAGGAGAAGAAAATGACAAACATACTAGTGGAGATTTTGCTTTTAGAAAGTTCTAATTTCATTGAAATCTCATGAACTGTAGCACAGTAGAATTACCGAGGGGAAGTATTTTCCATGTGGAACACCTGTAAGATTTATGTTATCTGACCTGTGGGTCTTTAGTGTGAACTCCGGGTTCATCTTTCTTGCTTCTAGCAAATGTTTTCCAGGACTTATCTCCCATCTGTAGGTGGCAGTACATTATTACTGTTTTTGTTACTCTGCTCAGTTGAAGGAAAATTAAATCCAGTTTAGAGAAACAGAATATAAAGAGAATATTGTTCTACCTTTAGGCCAGTATAAAGCACAATAACTCAGTTCTTTTTTCAATGGGAATTTGACTCTTTTCCCCATTTTAATTTGAAGTAAAATTGAAATACTTATGTATTCTCAGTGGACTCTCCCCTAGCTAGGGTGAACTCCTGTTCACATCAGGCTAAACAAACCTAGAATAAGAGAGTAAAGGGTATTGTGTAAATTGGCAGCTCATGAAAACCACGGTTTTTTCAGGTAACATGTCGAAAGCAAGATTAGCTCAGATCTCGCCTGCTGGTATATTTATATTAAGTAATGGCTTTTGCTTTCAAGTATATGCACACAAAACACCAAATAATTATTCTTCCAATCCCATTACAAAGTAAGATTTTTTTTTCTAAAGCACTCCCTGATTTCCATTCCCCAGTGTTTAAAACAAAGACAACCACACAAGCAAAAGCTGAAGGAGTGGTTGGGCTTCAGTTCTTTCCCGTGCTGTTATCTTCCGCTTGTGGTAGTTCATATGCAAATCATGCTTCCTTACAGATGGAATCCACCAGTCCTTGCCATTAAAAGGAGCACAGCAGGACCCAGAGAGGATTTGTGGAGGCTGAAAACTGACTTTATAATTTAGCTCTGAGTCTGGATGCAACAGAAGTCACACTATAAATCAAAACGCCTGATGCAAAAATGTAAGGCAGAGAGAAGCTTGCACTTCCCTCTCACGCTTCTCCCCTTGTTAGTACAATTAAAACAACAACAGCCAGCTCCTTTATTGCTTGTGATTTAGCAGTTAGCCCAGTAGACTGAGCTGCAGGCTGCTGTAGACTGAGCCACAGAGAAAGGGAAGCACAGCCAGGAAGGTGATGTAGGTTCTTTCATATTGTGCCAAGAGACTCTGTCAGGTTTCTAAAACAAAGACTCTCATTCCACCATGATAAATGAATTTTCTTATCTTAGTTTCAGAGTCTTCTATTGGAGTAAGCCAGCTTCTACTTTTATTATTGATCTTTGATTCCTCTAATTTAAAAAAAATTTTTAACTGAGGGCAGAGATTAAGTTAGCTATTTAAAAAATAGCTTTGGGATATATACCTAACATTTCCACCTTTCGTATTCTAGCAGGATGCTTTTGGCTAACAGAAGCTTCCTATGCACATATTTATGATTTATAGGGTAGGATTCTTACTTTGTATGCATGTCTATCAGCTTTGTTTCTCTACTGAGCAGTAGAGGCAGGCGTGTGTCCTTTCCAGTCTTCCCTGTAGCAGCTTTTAGAAGAGAGACAGTAGGATGCTAATGTATCCGTGAAGCTTTCTGCCCCCGCTTTCCCAAAGTAGCAGGTAACATTTATGCATTGCTATAATTCTTGATTTTTAGTGTTTGTTTTTGGTTTTAACAGAACATCTCACAAATGCACGAAACACGTTCTATTTCTGATAAGGAAGGTCCTTTAATAAGCATCCAGATATCAAAGTGTCTCCCTTTCTCCCATAGGAGTAAACTAGCTATGTTGCTGGGTTACCTGGAAATATATAAAAGTTCGTTCATGAATAGCAACTTCCAGAGATCCACTCTAATTCTAGCTCTTGCATCAGTCACGTGTGTGTGTGTGTGTGTGTGTGTGTGTGTGTGTGTGTGTGTGTGTGAAGCTGAAGCTGGTGCCTGTGTCAGTTGAATTGGTTTGCCTTACTGCAGGTATGTGTAGCACTATAATTGGCCTCGGTATTTGTGAGATTTGGGTGGGTGGCTAGAATCCCTTCTTCATTAGCAGGACCCAGAAAGAAGTATGTTAGACCCAGAAGACAGCCTGTAACAGGAAGTATCACTAGTATCATGTGAAAAGAATCCTGGAGTCGGGTGTGGTGGCACAGGCTTGTAATCCCCGCACTTGGGAGGCTGAGACAGGAGGATCTCACAGGTTCAAAGCCAGCCTCAGCTACTGAGTGAGGCTCTCAGCAACTTAGTGAGACCCTGTTTCCAAATAAAGTATAAAATAGGGCTGAGGGTATAGCCTGGAGGTAGAAAGCCCTGGGTTCCACACCCCAGTACCACAAAAAAGAAGAGAAAATAAAATAAAAGAAAAGAAAAGAAAAGAAAAGAAAAGGATCCTGGAGATTCACTATTACATTGTTTAAATACCATAAGGTTTATTATTCTAGGTGTTCTAGGAGATTTGGGTTGAAGTTCCAGCTAAGCTTCCCATGTACAAGCTGTTTAACCTTTTGAATCTTAATTTTATTATTATATAACAGGGGAATTATAAAGCCTACTTTAAAAAATGTACACCCAAATAATGACAAAAAGTGACCAGCTTCATTTAGAAAGCTTCCTAAGGCACTTACAAAGTGGCAGCTGGCCAGGCATGGTGGCACACGCTTGTAATCCCAGCATTTGTGAGGCTGAGACAGGAGGATCGCGGTTCGCGGCTAGCCTCAGCTACTACTTAGTGAGGCCCTTTGCAACTCAGTGAGACCATGTTTCAAAATAAAGGATAAAGAATAGGGCTGGGGGTGTAGCTCAGAGGTAGAATACCCCTGGGTTCAATCTCCAGTACTGAAAAAAAAAAAAAAGAAGTTGCAGTTGTCCCAAACAGTACCAACAGCAGAAAGGCTATTTCATTAGAACATTTCATAACATGGAATAAAGGGTGTGTGTGGCAGAGCTGAGGCTAAGCTGACCACTGACCACTCCGTGGCTAAAACCCTCTTGTCCACTGGTGTGACTGTGCAGCATATTTTAGATTCTCCATGCCCAAGTTTTGCCCCTTGTACAGTAGAACAATAGAGAAACCATAGCACAAACATCAGAGGATGTTTGCAAGGACTGAAGTAATGCAGACAGTAATTAGAACAGTGCCAGCCATCAATGATCTTAGCTATTTTTTATTATTACTGTCACTCTGCCAAGAGGTTATCTGGCAAGAGTAGAGAAGTAGCTCATGTGGTGCTGAAGGACAAAGAAATGTTTTAAGAATTCTGGTACAAGCCAGGTGTGTGGTTTATGCCTGTAATCCCAGTACTTGGGAGGCTGAGACAGAAGAATCACAGGTTCAAAGCCAGCCTCAGTCACTTAGCAAGACCTTAAGCATCTTAGTGAAATGCTGTTTCAAAACAAAAAATAAAAAGACCTGAGGATATAGCTCTTGGTACTAATCCTTGGTACAAAAATGAAAGAAAAAAAAGAATGAGAGGAGGAAAGAAGAAAAGGAAGAAAAAAAGGGAGAGAAAAAGACCAAACCAAACCTTCTGGTACTGCCATATACTATGAAATCATCTTTGGGGAAAGGAGGCAGACAATGACTTTATCTCATTAGCAGTGTTACTTAATGGTTACAGGAATTTACCTCATTCTGTATGTTTGCATCAAAAGCTTGGCTGTGAACCTGGCACAGAGAGTATTAAGAGAAATCAGAGAATTATTTTGGATTTTTGATCAACTCACTATATTTCAGTCAGTTTTGAATTTCACTATTTAAATAAGTCTGAATATTTTGGAAATGTGGAAGTCTATAATTAATCCCCACAGGCAGTATAGAAGCTGCTTGTTCAAATCAAAAAGAACCTCCACACACTCTCTTCTGAACATTCCATTTCTACATTATAAAACGTTTGATTTGGATGCTGTCTTGCAATTGAAGGCATTCTCACACATGTAGTTTTATTTCAGCCTCTTACAGCTCTCAGGGGGAGGCATGGTTGGTATTGAAATCTCCTTCATCTTACAGGTACAGAACTGAAATTTTGAGAGGTATAAGTGACTTGTCTGAAATCACATAGCTTTTAGGCATCTTGTAAGTAAAAAACATTACAGTGTTTGATAAAATTGGACTTTGCAGCTTTAAGTTTTATAAAACTACTGTCATGCTTTCACTAATTATAAGAAAAGCAGACCACTTTATGTACCTTCTATAATTGCCTTCTATCTGTAAATCAATGATGTTCGTCTATTTTAGTTTAATGCTTTTCTGTTTTTTCTAGAAATATTCTCTGGAAAGGATGTAGGGATTTTCAGAAAAATATTAAATATTTTTAATTGCAAAGATCAGAAAAAATTTAATTGCAAGATTAGAAAAAGATTTTAATTGCAAAGATTAGAAAAATTTAAAGTAAAGCCATAACTTATAATGTGTTACTAGTTAAATAAAATTATTTACTTGTATAGTCTTACTTATGAACTTACTTGTCTGCATCGACTAGGAAACCAAGGTATCATAGTCAGATTTACAGATGTCCATAATAGGGAAAAAAAATGAAGAAGTATAGAAGCCCCCTCCCCCCTTATTCCAAAAAGTGAACTAAAAAAAGAAAAGCACCTATGGAATTGAGATTATAACAGGGAAAGCAAGTATGGGAAGATGGATAACCTTGATGTCAAGTTGATTTCTCATATCTATGTGGTCCAATTTCAGTTTGAATATTAGCTATGAGATCTGCAGTCTCAGTTCTACAAGGCTAGAAAGGTGAAGGCGGAATATTTCAGAGGTTTCTCAAAACTCTAATAAAAATCTCTCCTGCCAGATGACCCCTGATAAACTTCTGTCTTCCTTTCAGTAAAAAGCTCCCCAAGACAGGCTCAAAAAGGATGGTGTTCACCACTATTAAGTCTCCAGTCAGCCATGTTAGGCAGTTCAGAAATTTCATTGCATTTTTTCCTTACCTGGCAGTTTTAGATGTTTTAGACTGTAATGCAAATCTGAAAGAAAAAGAACTTTGTAGTAATATGTGAAAACTAGTTTTATGTTGCATTAAATGTACTTTTGGCATATATTTGCATTCAAAGTACTTTGTGTGTGTATATGTATGTATGCATATATATATATTAACATTTACTTAATGGTGGAATATATCAAAATTGAGTTTGCTATGAAGGATAAAAAATATTATATGTTCCACTTACATGTCTATTTATGTAGTGCTCCTACTAAGGACTTCATGGTGACATATTTTCCAATAGAACATTAATATGTTCTGCACTTGGATATTATAGTATCCTCACTCCCTTGAGTTTGTTGAGTGAAAGGTTCGTAATTTATTTATTATTTGTACTATTTTTATGTTTTACCAAATGACTAGTGCATTATGTTCTCTTTCTGCATGCTTATTGAAATGACTTGAAGATACAAGCTTCTTTGTCTCAGAACAATTTCATAATATGAAATCCATACAGAGGTAAGCATCAGTAAAAATCTTAGAAAAACAAATTTTATATATTCCTAACCTGGCTTTTGTGAGTATGGGTTTAAAAAAGCCAGGGAGTTTTGTTTACTTCTTTTCTAGTGTATTTTATGCAAAGAGAATATCTTCTTTCTTTCTTTCTTTCTTTTTTTTTTTTATTGGTGCATTGTAGTCACACATCTTAATGGGGTACAAGATGGTGGAGGCATACATGTACTCATCACCCAATTAGCCCTTACCCAATTCCCACCCCATTCCTTCCCTGTTCCTTCTTTTCATATTTGGCTAAGTGATAGGCTTTTATATGTTTGTTAATGTGTATCATGCACATTAGACAATTTTCCTCTCCCCTCTTCTATCCCCTCAGTTAGGTTACCTTATTTGCTCCTCTATAGTATCTCCTTCTTCATCTAGAGTTCCTTCTATGACATATTTTTTCCCTAGCTTCCACATATTAAGGAGAGCATTCAATTTCTTACTTTTTGTGACTGACTAATCTCACTTAGCATAATGTTCTCCAGTTCTGTCCATTTCTCTGTAAATGATATAATTGTGTTTTTCTTTATGGCTGAGTAAAATTCCTTGTGTACATATCCCATAGTTTTGTAATCCATTCATCTGTTGATAGATATCTTGGCTGGTTCCACAGTATGGCAGTGGTGAATTGTGCAGCTCTGAACATAGATATGCATGCATTAGTTTGGTAGTTTGGTTTACATTCTTTTGGGTAGAGACTCAGAAGTGGTATTGCTGGATCATATGGTAAGACCATTTTCATTCTTTTGAGGATTCTCCATATTGTTTTCCAAAATGATTGCACTAATTTGCAATCCCACCAGCAATGTATTAGAGTTTCCATTTCTCCACATCATCACCAGCATTTGTTGTATATTTTTGAATAATTGCCATTCTAGTTGAAGTTAGGTAAAATCTCAGGGTAGTTTTGATTGCATCTCTCTGATTGCTAATAATGTTGAGCATTTTTTTCATTCATTTATTGGCCATTTGAATTCAAAGAGAATATCTTAAGGTTTCTATAGATTGACCAATAGAAAGTGATAATATTTTGCATATTCTCTATAATTACTATAGTATTCTTAAATAACCTATGTAATATAATTAGAATTATTTTGTTCTATAAGCACATACTATTAAGAGAAAAATAAAACAAAGATGTCAAGGTCAATAATAAATGGCTTGGTATTGTTTCAGAGGCCACATCACATAGATGGGGACTGAATATCAATCAGTGTGACTTTGAGAATCCCCATCTCACCCCTCCTCCCACCCAGAGGACCAGCTACATAAGATGAAAATGAAGAGTCTTCATTCCTAAAAGCAAAATACAGTCATTTACTTTCTGTTATAGTCCCTCCATCTCTCAATCTGTTGTTGCATTTTTAATTGACCAACATACACTTCTTTGAGCATGGGTGAGTTTATACCCTCACAGGCCCCTGAGTTTAGCACATGGTCATGTGTCCCTAGCTCTGATTCTTTCTGTGCTCACATCTAGGCTTCTGCAAGCTGGTGGGGGTGGCAGTGGTTGCTGGACAGGGGAGAGAAAGGAGGTGAAAGAGAACTCTTCTGGGAGACCTGGGTGGTGGTGATAATGAAATGCATGATCCACTGTTCCATCTCACTTTACTTACAAACCTAAGAATTTTAAGATGGTGGCTGAAGAAGGTTGTGCTTTGCATGCAGGACCTTCTGAATAGAATGCCTCTTGTAACTTTACTGACTTCATGTCCATGAATCTGGCCATAGTTTCTGAGGCAGAATATATATGGGATGATGGAGCACATCTTGTTGACAAAGAAATGATGTACTCCTTCCCAGTCCTCGGGCAAGAAGGTTGACATTATCTTTCTCCTTTACTATTATGACTGGTTCTTTATGTCAACATGGGCTTGGTCTCCATTTTTATCCAGATTTTTATAAAAAATGATTAGGGGAACTAATGTGGAAAATGATTCTGATGATGTAGAATTTTATATATATTAAATCATGATTCTTATACAAATACAATATGAATGATATCAATATTCTGTTTAACTCAGCAATTAGTGAAGGGATCAATAGTACATAAAAACTAATTCAGAGAACATTTAAAAAGCAATATTAAGACAAGATTGCTGTATTACATAAAGAACACCCTGATTCACTAGACCATAAGCTGCATCATTTAGTGTATTTTTTCATTGAAAAGTTATTCTTACCTCTACTAGACAAAAATCTAGAAGTTAATCTCTGTCATTATGAAGTTATAAAAGAGAACAGACAACAGCAAATTGAGCCTGGCACTCGAGACCTATACCATGAGGCATCCAAGAGGTCTCTTTTACAATTCAACTGGGAGAATGATTTGTCAACATTATTTCGCTTATCTTCATATTCTCTCCATTTTTTAAATCTGGCCATCATGTCAACAGATTATCTCAGTTTACCTCCATATGCATGGAAATAGAAGTTGAAAACACACTAGGGTATTACTGTAGTCTGGATTTAAAATTTCTCCAAACTTTCATGTGTTAGATAATGCAGCCAAGTTTGGAAGTAGAGCATGGCTGGAGGTGGTTCCCTGGAGATGTGGCCAGAAACAATGTCTTTCTCTTGTTGGCTGCTGCAGCTTCCCTTCTCTTTCTCTCCCCTGCCATAAAGAGCTGATATGTGCTCTCACTTTTTATCTCTGCTCTTTGTCATAATGCCCTGAGGACCTGAAGCCCTGGCTCCTGCTTGAAGGCCAGACTAGCAAGGACTGAAATCTCCAGATCTGTAAGCAAATGAAATTCTTTTTTTCTCTAAGTTTTGCATGTCAGGTATTTGGGTCACAGTGGTGAGAAGGCTGAATAAAATAGGTATATTATAAGGTAAAAACAATTTCTCACTATATTTAAATCAGTGCATATTCCCTGAATACTTAAATAAGAAGATATAATTCTAGACTATGAATAATAGCACTGGGAAGATCCTTAGATTAATAGAGATTTAAGATTTAAAAAGTCTTGGCAAGCTTCAAACAAATGAAAAAAGTACATCAAGAGATATGTGCCTATATCATATGAGGAGATAGAAAGGAAATAGGCAGATAGGGAAGAGGCCTCGGTAGAAAAAGTTAATTTCCTGAGTTTCCTGAGGGGCGATGAATACCTGAAAATCCAAAGGCTCAGAGATAAGAAGGACCAGAGCTTCACAAAAGCCATCTGTTTACTAATCAATAAACCCAGAGCTCAAGTCTGGCACTTCTGAAAGGAGATTCTTCAAGGGCTTGCAAATACCCTATGCAAATCCTGAGAGCTGCCTCCCAGAATTCCCAAAGTCACCCTTACCAAAAGAGGACTCGCAAACGGTCAGGAAATGGCACTAGGTGCGTGGACTCTGGGAGAAAGTAGTTTGCAACTGACGGCACTTGGTTCGGGCGACACTCGGGTAGTGACCTAAAGGCAACTGACTACTGGACACCAGAAGACCTGACAGCCCGAGTGGTGTTCTGCCTTTTTTCCTATTCTCTTCTGGAAGAAAGCAGCCTGCAACTGAAGGCAATTCAGCTTGGGCTACTCTCAAGTATTGTCCTGAAGGCAGCTGCTGGACCCCAGAGTTCCAGCCCCTTTGGGGTGTTCAGCCACCTTTCCCCATTCCGTGATGCTTCTAATAAACCTTTTACTCCCCTTCCTGAGGTTTGCGGGTGTCATTTTTCGCTCACTATAGACTAGAACCCTGTGATGCAACTCCAGGTTTCTTCTCAGGAAACCCCCCATTTCATCTTGTGGGGGGGCTCAGAAGAAAACCCCGTTTTACATATACAAGTACAGATATGAGGTTTGAACCATTGCTTTGGATTTTGGGGAAGTCCCCTGTGATTCTGTGCAGTGTTCTCATTTGGAGACCCACTGTGGTTCATCTTCTGTTCAGGGGAAATTTTAAGCATTCCTTGTTTCTGGATATGACAGTGGATGGCCCATCTCAAGGGCAGTTAGGCCCTGGGGTCCCTTCACTCTGTCCTGGTCCCGAGTTAAAGGTCCTTCCTCTATCCACTTAAGCAAATTCCAGTTCTTTCCACTCCTTTCCTCTCCAACATCTTTTCTAACTTTGCTTTCTCTCTTTGGAAGAAGAAAATCTTCTTCTGTGTTAGAATCTTTAAGAATTGCAATACATTTTTCAATCATGTATATGAACACTTGTATTTGTAATTTAGCATAGAACATTTAGAACACTGTGTGTGTGTGTGTGTGTGTGTGTGTGTATGTGTATGTGTATATGTGTGTGCATTATACTAGGAAAAAATATTAAAGATCCAGAGCATTTGGAAGAGCACAAAGAAAAAAAGTTAAACAGGTGGCTCATAGGTCTAACATCCAAATAATTTCTTACCTCAGGGTGAAAACCAATCTATAGGCATGGGTTTCTCTTTATTTTATTGAATTTTAATTGTATTCATCATAAATTATATTAATCTAAGACTAAAAAGAGAAAGTACAAATTGTGAAGCCTATGGCAATTTAAATCAAATGTGAAGAAAGAATTCTTGGTATTGACACACACTAAACTTAGTATTTTCCCAATTGTTGTAAAATATTCTAGAATGGAAGTCTTTTAAAAAATAGAGAGAAAATCCTACATATTGGACCCCATTTTTGTCATTTGATACAGTATTTTCTCAAATTGTTTCTGAGAATTTACGTGCTACTAATAGGTTCTTGGAAAACTTTTTTGTTTTTTTTTGGGGGGGGGTAGTGGGGCTGCTAAAATAAGCTGGAAACTTCTAAGTAGAATTAAATTGGTTCTTTTATATAGTACTTTAACATGTAGGAATACATTGTAAAACTCCAAAGAGAGGAACAGAACATGTGATATATTATGAATTTGTCTATAGAAAATTTCTCCTTCACCTGCCCCCCAAGGAGTTATTATAAGATCTTGAAAAAACAGTTTTGGAAATTTTAGTCTAGCTTAATCTCCTCTTTGCACAAATGATGAAAGTAAGATCCACTAAAGGCACACAAAAGAAGTAGGGTGAAACACAGACCTCCTGTCTATGAGACTGGCCTGTAAGAATGAAGCCATCATTTTTATACATTGTCCCATCCTTAAGTGTAATTATAAAGTCAGAGAACTGTTATAAATATCTACAATATCATTTGGCTTAGACAACTAACCTTTTTTATTTGTGATGAAACTAATGGTTGATCTATAATTCAGAACTTAAGACAAAGAGTATTAAGTTAAAGTCTAGAAAATTACCACCTGTCCTATCTCTATAAGCAGTGCTGACTTGAACAAATTTCTTTACTCACTTATAACAATTTTTGGCATACTTAAAATAGAAATTTAAAAATATATTTTGAAGATTTTTAGTATTAATACCATTTTAAGATAAAGTCATATCAGATCAATGCCACTAATATAATTTTCCAAGGCACAGACAGTACTTGATAATTGCTAGGTCAATGGCCGTCAGTAGTGTTAACATCTTCATGATATTTTCTTGAGACTTTACTTCATTTTACTACTAATAAATGATACATAACTTCATTTTCCAGTGTTTTTCCATCTAGTCTATATTTTCTTGAGTCTTTAGCAGATTTTATCTTTTGGCTCCAAATCACTTGAGGCTTAGGTAGGCAGGTGGGAGCAATTTTTACATCATTTTCCAAGAATAAAAGGTTAAGCAATTTTCCTGAGGTACATGATATACCAGAAAATGAGCCAGGAACAAAATGTAAGCCTTGAGAACTTTGTCTAATGTTGATAAAGAAAATGGTTTATTTCCTTCTGAAATTTAAATTCCTTGTTTTAAGCCAAAGCTTAAACAAGGATTCTGAATATCTCACATATTCCAACTTTAACTTTCTGCTGTTTTTATTCTGTTTGTCAAGCTTTTCACACACATTTAACAGTGGCATGTCTAATTATATGTAAAAATCATAGTTATTAGCACGGTTTACTGAACCATTTTCTTTTCTTTTTTTGTGTGTACAAATGCAATCTGTAAATTGTAAGCTGTGCAGATGTAAGACAAGAATAAATGGTTCTTGTTATAAACAGGCTTTAACTTTCCCTAATAAAAAGCCCATTAATAAATAATTTTTGAAGGTAATGAAAATAGTCAAGGATAACATATTAGTAGGTCATATTTAGCTCACTTGTTTTTTGAAGTAGAAAGAGAGAAAAATAAATCTGTTAGCATTCTATAAGAAAAGGAGAGCAAAGATAGTTTTCAGAAGGGATTTAAGCCAGAGAGGTCTCTTATGCCCAGGAAGATCAATCAGGGTAAATGAGTTCTCCATGTATTATTACCTAAGGGTAGAGAAAATTGAAGATGAGATTTTTCCCCCTACTTGTTTGACCTTGCTGAATAAATATGGTGTAAAAAATGTGTGGAATGTGATAGTGGTCTTTTCCATTGGTAGAACCTTGAAATTTTAACTCTTTGAGGCTTTTTAAATTTGGTATAAATGACAAGATTTCTCTACATTTAATCTTACTTGTTCTCATTGAAATATAATTGCATATTAAATCGTGACTTTAATGAAACTCCAATTTGCAGAAGACTTTAATGCTTTCTGCCCTGTAAAAACAAATCCCCACCCCTTGTTGCTGCACTCGAGGATGGCAGTAATAAAAGTGGTTAGAAAATCAATTTAAACTGCATTTGTACTTTACCAAGAGCCCTGTGACACTTACAGTGGAAAGAGTTATGCTTTCCAAATATGTGATCCACTTTTATAAGCAACTAAAAACCCTGCAGCTTCAGTCACACTATCCAAGCAAGAACAAATGATCCCATATCAATCCATTTTCACAATACCCGACACTTGTAGAGTGGAGAAAAAAATGAGATAAAAAAGATAAACAAGGGTGATTGTGAAACTTAGGCTGTTTTAACCCAAGACTGTACTTCATATGTATAAGTGGAACAGCACATTTTGTTCTGCATGCATCTATGTTTTACAAACCTCAAATTATCCTAAGCAAAAGACTGTGTAGAAAAAGGTTATATATTTTAGTAATCTGTAAATTCAATGGTCTTCACAGTGATTAGCACAACAGAGGTGTTCTGCAAATGCTATGTCAGATAACACATATCCCACTTTAACAAAACAAAAATTACCAAAATAATCTCTAAATATGGATATTATAGAAAGCAAAACCCCTCAAATATTACCAAAATATTTTGTTTTGGTGCATTACATTTTATCAAAGTAATATGCAGCTAAAATGTATCTGAATTTCCCCTTCTTTCTTCCTGTACTCAAAGCTAACAGCCTTGGGATTTTTTTCATCATGGTTGGGAGACCATATATGCTTTCCCTAAATATGAAAAATCATTGAGCTGAAGATCAATAAGGAATGGATGCAGGAAAGCTCTCTGCCCTCCATTTTCCTAAAACTAGTACATGGGGTTTATAAAGACTAAAAGTACCATGCTCCTCTCTCAACCGGAGAGAACAAAAAAGCACTGACAGCAGGTTTAGACTCTCAGCAGCATTTTGAAGAGTCTAAAATACTTTGCATTAGCAAGCTTTACTAACCAACCTTTATGCCATTGCTAGCCCCTCTGCCCTCATCCAATGACTCAAATTCCTATAGTGACTCAAAAAATTTTCTCTAAAATTTCCCAACTTTTATTGAAGATGCTAAAAAAGCTGGAATTCAAGCCATGTGTACAGTTCATTTTTGGGGTGTCTCCATGTATATATAAAGTATATGTGTTAGTATTTGTGATATTACATAAGCTCAGTTGATTAAAATAGTGATGGGATTTGAGAAGATGGAATCTAATTTTGAATAAAGCTCTATTGTGAGTAAAATGCTATCAAACAGCATCACATGTTATACAAATATCTTTCATGAAAAAAAAAACAGTGTGTCAAACTTCAATGTTGTTTTACATAAGGAATTGCCACAGCCATCTAATCTTTCAGCAGTCATCAACATTGAGGAAAAATCCTCCACTAGAAAAAGATTGTGACTCAGGGAAATTTAAATCAAATTAGACTGAGATTATGTCTCACCCCAGTAAGAATGGGTACCATCAAAAAATATGATAGACAACATATCATGGGGAGGTTTTGAGAGGAAAGGAACCCTTATACACTGTCAGTAGCAATGTAAGTTAGTACAACCACTAGGGCAATCAGTATGGAGGTTTGTCAAAAGACTAAAAATAGAAATGCATATGATAGATATACAACTCCTTAATATGTATCCAAAGGAATTAAAGTCAGCGTAGTATAGAGATAGCTGCATGTCCATGATTATTACAGCATGATTCATAAGAGTCGAGTTATGGAATCAGCCTAGGTACCAATCAATGGATGAATGGGTAAAGGAAATATGGCACATATACACAATAGAATATTATTTAGCCATAAATAAAAATAAAATTATGTCATTTGTAGGAAAATGGGTGGAACTGTAGATAAATCATGCTATATAAAATAAGCCAGACACAATAAGACAAGTATCAAATGTTTTCTTTTATATGTAGAATCTAGAGAGAAGAGGATGACATGAAAGTAGAAGGGAGATGCTTAGAGAAGGAGTATGGAATGGAGGGGGTCAGAGGAGATAAAAATTATCAAAGTATAGTACATGCATGTACTAATATACCCAGAAAAATACATCATTCTGTATAATTAATATGCAGTAATAAAATTGGAAACACCAACAAAACTAGCAAAATTTAAAACCAGATATGATTAAACAAAACAAAATAAAATTATATTTCTTCTTAATTATGGCTTAGCTATATGTGGTGGCACATGCCTCTAATTCTAGTATTTGAGACAAGAGGATAGGAAGGTTTGAGGACAACCTCAACCAGTAATGAGACTCTCATCAACCTAGTGAGATCCTGTTTCAAAACAAACAAACAAAAAACAAAAACAAAAACAAAACAAAACAAAAAAAGAGAGCTGGGGTGTAGTTTGAAGGTAGAATGATCCTGGGTTCAATTCCTAGCACCATATACATACATGCAAAAACTTACTGAAGAGTGAAATGATCACTAACATATGTTAACAAAGTATTTTAAATAAAGTTTATTCATAGTGGTATTGCACATCAAATAGAGTACAGTGTAGTATAAATATAACTTTAACATGTACTGGGAAATCAATAAAAATAAAAGTAATAGAGACCTTCTGCAGAAAAACTAAAAATGTTTTATTTTTAGAAACCATTATACTTGTTTAAATTTTTATATTGCTCCTCCATTAAATTGAAGCTTTTTTATTTTGCTGCAAATTATATTGTTATTCAGAAGGATTGTGGCGTACTTGGTATTGTCATGGAATATTAATTCACTGGGATTTGGAAATTTTGTTTTGTATGAAGATTGCAGAATAACCAGTGAGAATTCTGGATGAAAATTAATAGTAATAAATAAATATCAATTTTATAAAAATAGAATATATGTATTAATAAACCTTTTTCTTTCACTAATCTGTTTCAAAGTTTTATTGGATATGTTTCAATTAAAAACTTACTTTATTTTGTGTAAAATAAGTTATTATTTTTCCCCTCCTTATATGTAGAACCCAAAATATGCCACTCCGAAATACATTTACTTGGCATACTTTGACTATTCAGGGAAATTGCACTAATTTTTATTGCTACCCTTTTACAGTATATGAGTTTCCCTGTCTTCAAATTGTTGCCAATTTTTAATCTTTTTGATAATAGTCATTCTAACTCTAGAAAGGTGATATCATCTTGTAGTCTGATTTTCATTTTCCTGATGGTTAGTGATGCTGAACACTTTTTCAAGTATCTCTTGGCCATTTATATATCTTCTTTGGAGAGGTGTATATTGAGTCTTTGGCTCATTTTTTAAATCAAATATTTTTGTATTTGATCTACAACATATTGTGGGGTAGTCTTATTTGTGATTTGGCCTTGTCTGATTTGACCTTCCTGTACTTGAAAGTTTATGTCTTCCTCCAGTTTTGAAAACATTTCTACTATTATTTCTTTTTTCAAATAAGCTACCTACTCTTTTATAGTTTTCTACTCTCCGAAGAATGCCAACGACTCACACATTTGTTTCTTTGATACTTTCTTCTCCTCTTTTTATTCTCTGACTGTATGTTTTCAAATAACATGACTTTGATTTCACTTCTGCTTGATAGACTATGCTGCTAATGCTTTCTATTGTATTTTTCACCTAATTTGTTGTATTTTTTCAGACTTAAGATTTTTTAAAAATTATTATAATTTGAATCTCTTTAAGTTTCTCTGCTAAATTACTGAAAAATCTATTTGCATTTTCTTGAAATATGCTGAGCTTCCTTGAGACAGAATCCTTTGTCAGGCAGCTCCTACATCTCCAACTCTTTAATTTTGTCTCTGATATCTTGTTTTGTCTATTTGGTGATGTTACATTTCCCTGATTATTTGAATCCTGTGATTGTGAACTGAGGTCTGCATTTTAAAAAGTAGTATTTATCCCAACCTTTGTCATCTGGCTTTATCTAAGCTTGTCCTTTAACAGTGAGATTGTTAGGAAATTCTAGACAGGTCTTCTGTTGTGGTCCCTTAACCAGTGATTGCTTTAGCTGTTGCAGTGCTAGGAAGTTCACTAGGCTCCAGAACCCCAGGCCAATATTGCATCAGTCTGGAATTTCTTAGCCACCAAGGCACCATGCTGGTCTGAGATTTGAGCACTCCTGGCTCATGAGGTCTTTCTGTTGCGAGGGTTATTATGAGCCCCAAACCAATGTTGTCATTGGCAGATTACTTGGGCCAAAATATGAGTTTGTCTCACTGTGACTATGGGCTCCTGCTTGGTAACAGTGCAGGTCTAGACACCGAGTCCATGAATACTGGCCCAGAGCCCAGCACTGTGGGGTCTGATGGTGCAGTGCTTACTGTGCAAGGCACAGTATTAGGTTGCAAGGCAAAATTCTACTCTTGCTTCCATCTCCTTTCCTGAGCAAAAAAATCTCTTCTTGTGTTGTGCTGCCTGAGATTTGGGGAAGATGCTGCCAGCAATATAAAACTATTCTATCCTCTTCAAAACATCTTTTCTAATTATATGCTATAACCAGGTTTTGTGATCTCTTACCTGATTTCTTTTGTGCAAGTCAAGATATTTTCATATGTGGATAGTTGTTCAGGTTGATATTTCCATGGGAATACTATTTCTGGGAGAGTCTTTTTCTTATATCTTGCTTTGCCCCTCTCCAAAACTGATACTTTATTGCCTTGTAGGATATTAAGGTGTTTTGTTTCTAGTATAATAATCTTATTTGAGCAATCTTTTTGTGTCAATATATGTTAAATTCCTTGAACTCCATTGATTTAGTTTTAGCATAATGCTGATTCCTTCATTAATGAATTAAAAAAACTTTGGTATGTGTTATTATCTATTATACATTTGCATATATATGGATTAAACTCATGGGTATTCTACCTCTAAACTTTACCTCCAGCCCTATTCTATTTTCAAACAGGTCTTTCTAAAGTTGGTGAGGTTGACCCTGAACCTGTAATTTCTTCTATTTTAGCCTCCCAAGTGCTGGCATTACAGAAGTGCATCATCACACCCATCTCATGTATATGAAGATGTATCATTTTATATATATATATAATATATAATATATATATATAATATATATGTGTGTGTGTGTGTGTGTGTGTGTGTGTGTGTGTATACACGCATATCCTTTTCCCTTGTTTTTCCTGCTGTCATGCCCTGATCTCTGCTGATGTTACCCAGCCTGATTTTGACTGGAACTTCCAGAACAGTGATAGATCCTTCCTTTCTCTAAGTTGTGGTTGTCAAGTATTTTGGGTCACAGCACTGAGAATGCTGACTAAAACACATGCAGATATATATTAAGTGAATATTTATAGAACAAAAAGGAAATACAAATTAATTACTTTAAGATTCAGGTCTCTTTCACTGACTCTCTATAGAGTTACTTCATGATGGAATTCTGCCTTTCCCAGGGAGAATACAACAACTCATTGCCATTCCTGGCAGCTCACAGGTCTTGGGATGACATATACAAAGATGAGAACATCTTGGGATTCTTAGTGTCAGGGTAAACCACGTCTGTTCTGGAAAGAAGAAATACCAGGAAGTAAGGAGCTGTAGAGTGTTAGGCTGGGAGAAGAAAATTAAATAATATTTCCCCTCCTTGGGCAACTGGTCATGGTGTGGCTGTTCAGGCAAGTTAAGACTGACTTGTTATCTGTTAAGAGAATCAGCATTGAGCTTTTTTTGCAGAGAGAGAAAAATCTGTCAATACAGAATCACAATGATGCTGCCAATAAAATCTCTGAATCTTTCGCAGTCATATCTCTCTTGCCCCAGGATAGTCTAAAACATGGAGAAACTAGAATCAGAGGAGGGATAGTAAACAATTGGGGAGAACACACCACATTCCTTCCTCTACTCTAAATTCTTGGACTTGAGGTCCTTTCAACCTGGCATAAGACTGGTGACCACTAAACTAACTTCGGAGTAGTCACATTGTGGTGTAATTTTGTAATCCTAGTGGGGATGTGAAGTAGAAGATTTAAACCATACAGACATTTTAACATGTGAACATTAATAGAAGGCACTAGACCCAGCATGATAGTGCATTAATGGAAAGTAAAGAGAGATCATAGAGTTATGTTTGACATCAGTGACAGAAGAAATAAAAGCCTTTATATATTTTTTATATTTGCATTCCATAAAAGTTTAGCTGATTTTTATAACAGATTACACAAATAAATGCCTTGAATATTAATTAATTAGCATAACGTAAGAAATGGAGAAAAACCATGAAATTACATATGCTTCTAAATTTTTACCTAAAACAAGGTTGGGTATTTTTCCTTTCCACCGGTTGATTTCTCTAGCAACAAGAACTGCCTACAATTGAGATGTTTGGTGACTCACTGGAACTTTCAAACTGAGAGAGAAGTCTAATTGAATATAAATTAGTCCTCTACTTCATTGGTTTCTTAAATTCTATGTATACTTTCAAGATATTTTCTACATAGAGAGAGTAAAGAAACTATCTGAATTTATTATTAGTCTAAGTATGTGGCCAAAAATTCATTTGAAATACACTATTTTTTTCTTTGGCATTTGGAAGAATGGTTTAGATTTCTAAGCTATATTTGGGGTAATCTGGCCTGTATAGAGTCATAAGTAGGTGATATCTAGATACATGACACTATGAAATGACGATGAAGACACGCACAGTAGATGTCTAAGGGTGGGGAGGAGGCGGAACAAACAGGAAGGCTGAGGCATAATGCCTTCATTTTTATCCTGTGTAATGCTACTACTTAATGTTCAAATTCAACCCATGACTCCTACCTCATTTTAAAGTGCGAAATGACTTGGAAACTAAATACCTAAGAGATTATGAAAAACTGACTCCTTTATATGAGACACTGTTAAAAAATATGTCCACATAATGAGATAATAGAAAAAAATTGAATTGAAGGAAAAGGACAAAAGAAACCAATTTTGACTTCTATTCACATAAGACACTGAGAATAATGTTAGTTCCTTAGTGAAAGACATATATACTTTGGAGCCAGGCATGGTGGCACATGCTTGTAATCCCAGCATTTGGGAAGCTGAGACAGGAGGATTACAATTTCTGGACAGCTTCAGCTACTTAGTGAGGCCCTTTGCAACTCAGTGAGACCCTGTTTCAAAATAAAGAATAAAAAAATAGGGCTGGGAGTATAGCTTGGATGTAGAATGACCCTGGGTTCCATCCCTAGTACTGCCAAAAAAGGAAGAAGAAGAAGAAGAAGAAGAAGAAGAAGAAGAAGAAGAAGAAGAAGAAGAAGAAGAAGAAGAAGAAGAAGAAGAAGGAGAAAATGAAAGAAATACATACTTTGGAAGGGGGGGAGATTGCTTAATATGGAAAAACTATTAATTTGAATTGGATTTCCTTGATCAATTTATTGAATAACATCAATTTATCCATCTGTTTCACTAGTGTCGTGGTTTGAAAATTGTGGCACTCAAGCCAAATCCTGTCAGTCACCCATTTTTGTAAATAAAGTTTTATTGGAACACAGTCATATTCATTCATTTACATTTTGTCAATGACTTCTTTCTTGCCACAATTGGAAGACTGACTAGATGCCATGCAAAGTCTAAAATATTTTCTAGTAGCCCTTTAGAGAAAAACGTTGCCAGCCACTGCCGTAGCATATGGAGCTGGTTAGTGATGAATAAAAGCCCTGAGAAGAGTTAGGAGCACAGAAAGCATGTACATTCACATGGGGAGTGGTTGAGTTTCAATGCCTGACAAAACACATTTATATGCACGTACCTTTCTGTAAAATTAAGACTAAGTCTAAAATTAGTGTCTCAATAAGTACTTGCTATAATGCTAGTGGTAAGTTTTTAGGGCAGTGGTTGTATAGGGTATACTCCCAAACCTGATGCTCCTTTTTAATTATTGTTTAACCTATTTTAAAACATCTGGTACAGAATGGGGTGAGTGACTTAGATATTATCTTTTTAATTTGCTAACCTTCCCATGCCCTTTAGGAAACAGCTTATTCAAAGTCCATCGAGATTTGGATACTCGGAATAACCCTTCTGTATCACTTTTATAAACTGAATTTCACTACATGCAATTTGGGCTTCTCTGAAATAAGCAACCACAGGGGTTTGAAAATTCAAGCACAGATTTTTAGTGAAATGAAAAAACGATTGGATACTGTCCAGAAACATGTGATGGTACTCACAGCAGGATGATATTTGCTCAGGAAAGCTCCTCAAACTTTACTTCCCTTAAGACTTTTCAACTGAAATGCATCTTCTTGTAAGCATATTACCTTCATAGACAATGTATGGGCAACATTTTATATCACTGAATTAAATCAGCCAAGCTACTAAATTCTGTTATGATTTTTGTCCAGAGGTATTTACTGAAACTGTATTTTACTTTATTAACCCTCACATCAAACACTATGACACTAAACTCTGTTGCTCCCTAACTTACCACCGTGCAGAGGACATTTCTTTAAGGGTTATTTCTTGTTATGCCACCATTATTTTTGTTGGGGAAAATAGGTGTGCAGTTGCAGGAGACACACATATTAGAATGCTCAAATGTATGTATGTATGTATGTGTGTGTGTGTGTGTGTGTGTGTGTGTGTGTGTGTGTGCATAGACTGAAGAATTTTTTCCTTTCATAAAGTTCTTGTATACATCATTAGGGAGGAACCCCAGAGCTTTGGATGAGAATTATTAAATTAAAATAGATTAGATTAGAAAAGTTAAGTTGTTATTTGCATTTTCATGTAGAAATTTTATGCACATATACTATAGTTTTCAAACATTAATGTCTGTATGTTGAGAAAGAAAAGCATAGATGTATCTTTATACATATTATTATTATTTTATTATTATTTTATTATCTTTATAACAATTACTCTCTTATTTTGGATATAAAACATTTATATCTTTGAGAATACAATAAAACTGGCCTAAGAGTAATTCCATTAGGTCATCCTGTCTATTCCACTTGAATCCAAAATGGCTGAATATTAAGATATATTACTTAAGTTGCTATACAGAAGGAGAAAAGAGGAAGAAGAGTGTTTGTCACTTTTCCTGGTTAGACCTAGGAATAAGTTTGAGCCAAATTGCATGAACTGAGAGAAACACACACACACACGCACGCACACATGCACACACACATGCGAACACACATGCGAACACACACACACACATGCGAACACACACACACATGCGAACACACACACACACACACGGTCCAAAGGGTTGGAAGAGAGTTTAGAAGATCTTGGAGAAATATAATGTGGTAGCAGAGTGAGTGCTATAGTTTGGATATGAAATGTTCCTTAAAAGTCCATGCATTAAAGTCTTGGTCCCATTTGTTATTACTGGGAGGTGATGGAAACTGGAAACTCGGGGCCAAGTGGGAGATGTTAAGTTATTGGGTATGTGCAAATGAAGAGGGTCATGGGCTCATGGTCTCTTTCTCTTTCCTTTCCCTCCCTTCCTTCGCCTCCTTCTTTTTTCTTCCTCTTTCTTCTGTCAAGAGGCAAACAATTTGCTCCACTACATGTTTCTTGCCATGATGTTCTGCCTCACCACATGCCCAAAAGCAACAGGGCCAATATATTATGAACTGGAACCTACCAACTGTCAGACATGATAAATCTTTTCTCTATTTAAGTTGATTATCTCAGATTTTTGTTACAGTATCAGAAACTGCACTAACACAGAGATGAAGGAAAACTTTGGTTGTACTTAAAACATGGATAGGAAATGAGTTACCAAAGACTTTAAGATTAAAATTCATTTTTCAGAATGGAGCTTGCTTGGTAGCTCAGAGTTTCTCTAGGTTTCTTTGTTGGAAATCCTTATATTATCAATATATCCCAAATGTGAAACTGAATCTGCTGGGGATAAGGTATTGGTCGTGGTGATGGTTCTTAATAGTCTACTTTAATCTGTGTTCTTTCTGGTGGAATGCAACTAACTGCTCATGACTTCATTGGAAGTCTTTGTTCCCCTTTAGTACTCATTCTTATTCTTCTTTTGGGTTACTATAAAGACTTCCAGAATTCTTTGCTTATGCTTGGGTATTAAGGTTTTAGACATAATAAAGAAGGGTGAACAATAGCAGTATTATTCTGATAATCTTTCTTATGGACCTTTAGTTACCTTTGTTCTTTTTAGAGTTTTGCCTCCCTAGAGCTCTTATATGGTCCTGAGAAATATATATTTTTAGATGGTGCTCTGGAACTGGCTGTGTTAATCAGGTTTTTGTCATTGTGACCAAAATAATGGATAAAAACAACTTGGAGGAGGAAAGGTTTATTTGGGTTCATGGTTTCAGTGGATTCAGTCCATGGTTAGCTGGCCCCAAGACAGAATCATTACTGTGGAAAGACATGGGGCTGGAAAGATTTTCATCTTATGGCAGTCAGGAGAGAGAGGGAGAGAGAGAGAGAGAGAGAGAGAGAGAGAGAGAGAGAGAGAGAGAGAGAGAGAGAGAGAAAGAAGAAGAAGAAGAAGAAGAAGAAGAAGAAGAAGAAGAAAGAAGAAGAAGAAGAAGAAGAAGAAGAAGAAGAAGAAGAAGAAGAAGAAGAAGAAGGAGAAGAAGAAGAAGGAGGAGGAGGAGGAGGAGGAGGAAGAAGAAGAAGAAGAAGAAGAGAAGACGAGAAGAAGAGGAGGAGAAGGGAAGAGAGAGGAGAGAGGAGGAGAGAGAACAGCAGGAAAGATACAGTTCTTAGGACCATACCTCCAGTGACCCACCTCCTCCACCCTCACCCCATCTCTTGGTGCACTGGGGGTCAGACTTTGATATATGAGCTTATGGAGGAACATTCTAGATCCAAATTTTAACACTGGCCATTTCGATTATGTTACGGTTATTCTAGTACACAAAGGGATAGCCAAAATGGAAGCTATTTTACCATGAAAGGGATAGTTTATAGAAGTTGAACATTCACAGTCAAGATAGAAATTGCATTGTTCATAGGCTGTAAAAAATGTGTTCTTCTCATTGGTATGTAGCTGACAATTCTTAATTTGTCTAGCAATAAAAAGGCATATATGATATGAAAATGCTTAAGAAGTACATACCAAAATCAGTTGACATTCAACCAGATTTCTCTGTGGCAGTAGCTGAACACTTTGGAGAGTCAGAAGTAAGTATGGAAGGCTAGAATACAGCATGTGTATGAAAGGAGACTGGCAGATATGTGGGCAATATGTGGGAAAATTTGCCCTGAGACCTAAAGAACTGATACAGCTTGCACAGATGGAAACTCCCGTTTGTAGGACTATTTTTGTTAATATACCTCTTTTTGCTACATACTCTTTGTTTCCTAGTTGGTTATCATGAGGTGATTGTTGAAATAAATCCAACAGAATGAACATATAAAGATGAAAACCCTCTAGAATTGCTTATATCTATCGTACGGAGATATTTCTTCTTTAATGCCAGAATTTAGTATTCACAAGAGCTTAGGAAGATCTTAATTTTTAAGATGTCCTTTATTTCTTATTTTCAAATATCTATTAAATAACTAAGATTGATAATAATGTGACATTCTTCAAACACATATGAGGTTTATTTAGTATATAAAATATCTCAGGAGTTCATATTTAGAATTGAAACTAATTCTTCTTTGAGGTGAAGATGTTGATTTTTTTGCATAAAATTGGACTGTATTAGTTTTCTATTGTTATATAACAATATTATTACAAACTTAGCTAAAAACAAATCATACTATTTTTTTTTTTTTTTTTTTTTTTGCGGGTCTGGGGATGGAACCCAGGGGCATTTGACCTCCGAGCTACACCCCCTTGCCCTATTTTTTATTCTTTATTTTGAAATCAGGTCTCTCTAGGTTGCGGAGGGCCTCACTAAGTAGCTGAGGCTGTCCGAAAACCATGATCTTCTGGTCTCAGCCTCCCAAATGCTGGGATTACAAGCATGTGCCACCACGCCCGGCTAGCCAGATCATACTTATTAACTCATAGTTTGCATGGACCAAGAGTCCAAGCATGGCATAAGTGGGCCCTCTGAATATTTCACAAAGTGTAGCAGAGGTGTTGGTTAGGCTAGGGTCTCATTTTAAGGCTTGACTGGGGAAGGACCCATTTCTAAGCTCACGTGGTTCTTGTTAAAATTCATTTCCTTATAATGTGGGTGTCTTCTCTATTCCCTGTCTGTCAACCAGTGGTCACCCTTAGCTCCTGCACGCTGGGGACTGCACACTGGGTATCTCTCTCAAACTGCCGTGCATTTCACCCAATTCAGAAGAGAGAGACCTTGCAAATGCAGCACACAGACAACCTATGTTACGTAATCACGAAAGTGGCATCCAATCAGCCTCTTCTCTTGGTTCTTTTATTGATTAAAATCAAGTCACAGTTTCCACCAGCAAACAATTGCTATTCATGGCTTGGTTATAAATCCGAATACTTATTGAGTAAAGCTTTGATTTTGTTTCCTTTAGGAAAGTGATTACAATCAAGGAAGTTATCTTTACTTTGTGTACCCAATTTCATTCTTTTTTAGCTCTTTAAATTTTTACCTGTTGTTAAATTAATCTACATTGCTGTTGTTATGGTACACATATATAAATTAAGTCACATACTAAGACACAAGACACAGTGAATCAGAAAGCACTTTTTTTTATACACTGTAGGAGATGATCACTTCCTTTTCCACCAAACCATGCTTGTTTCTTTTTTATTTCTTCAGACTTATTACTCAGTCTGTGAGTTACTGGTACATGTCACTTTGATGCTATTATACCTGTCTAGGCTTGCGTTTCTTGTCTTTGCCATTTAGTTCTCTCTATCTCTCCCTTCCTTCTCATTCTATATTTAGTGATCACTTTCAGGGCCCATCTTTGCCTACTATTTCTTATCCTGACTTTTTATGGACTTTTTCTCTTTTCATATGTATGTATGTTTCATATATTTACTTTTATGAAGTAATTATTATTAGTGATTTAATCCCTTGCCTCTTGGAAATACTAAGGTGAACGAATAAAATATTTCTTATGATACTGAGTTAATTTTCCTTTGACTTGAACTATTATAATGTTTACTTGTTTCAGCTTCTATTCTGTCCTTAATTATAGCCCTGAGATAAATATTTCTCAGAGGATTGAAGAAATTTGAGTGTATCTTCTACACTGTCCAAATGTGACTCCCTCAGGTTTGGTTCACTGAAGACGTTTTAGTGGAACAGAAAGTGATTTAAATTATATCTTCTTAAACTTATAATGTTGATAAAGCTTTGCTTTGAGGAAGAAAAAGGTAATTAATAAATAAATACAAATAGGATTGCAAATAAAAATAGTGTTGGCTGTTTTTGTCATCTCAAAAATTAAAAATCTAATTTTTGAAAAATCTATATTTTTGAAAAGTAAAAACAAACAAAATAAAAATTTAATATGCTCATCATTTAATTCATGCCTGCAATCCCAGTACTTGGGAGGCTGAGACAGGAGGATCACAGGTTCAAGACCAGCCTCAGCAACTTGGCAAGATCCTGTTTCAAAATAAAAAATAAAATAAGGCTAAGGGTGTTGTTCAAAGGTAGGGTTTCCCTGGATTCTATCTCTAGTACCATTAAAACACATCAAAATAAATATGACTTCTCATTCATATTTGCAAAAAAAACAGGAACACCTAGATTATAGCTTTGATATTTTTAAAAATCCATTTGCTATTTTTAAAATCAGGTGCAATTACCTGGTTATTTTCAGAGTTGGGGAATACTTGTCACTGAGCCCACAGTGTGCAAATTTGACTGTTCTTGACCTTCCTTCCCCATCACCTGCTTAATCATGCTGCTGACTTTCATTGTGTTAAGAATCTGGAGTCATGTGGTTGAGGTTGGAAGCGAGGAGGCTGACACTGACCTGATGCAGGTGCCATTGTTGCGGCATCCATGAGCGCACTGGGGCCGGCGGCAGTTCTCAATGTTCTTCCCACGCAGCGCTTCATCAATAATGAGCAATTCTCTGTTGTTTATTTGAAGTTCTCGAATGCAGCCCCGGAACCCATGAATATGGCCCACGTTCTTATGGATCTTAACATATTCAGGAATATGACCAAGGAACATTGATTCATAATGCTCCTGTAAGAAAAGTGATTAAAAAAGCCTTAGCATATGGTGCCGTCAGGTCATGCGGGGAACATTTAGAATGTTCAAATTCATATTTGCAGATTTTAACATGTTTTATATGTAAAATAGGTTGTGATTATTTCATATGTTTGTCACTTACACCAGATGGCAAGATAAGTTCATTACGAAAGGGTCCACAATTTAAATTTTTTTATCCCTCAACACAGCTAACAAAATTTAATGAAAAATAGGCATTCGTCAAAATTTGCTAATTATTTACTTTGAAATGAATGCTTTTGAGATATGGTTTTTTCTTTATTTGATTTTGGACTCTTCCAGAACTCTAAGAACTCTAAGACATCTTTATTATTTAATCCAACCAGTTGCGTTACTCTGTTATGGAGATCCTAGCAAAACTATTACAATAGTGTTACATTATCTAAAATATGAACAAAATGTATTGTGCCTCAAAATAGTTCCTGGAAAATTGGACATGTTACATTTTTCCTCTAAATAAATATGGATCAGAACTTTATTCAGATTATATTCAGTCACTTTATTGACTCCTTATCCCAACAATCAGGTCAGGAAAAACATTATTGTCTTGAGGAGACAAAATAAGCCATATCTCCTTGAAGACAACCAACTCATTTACAGCCAGTTAAGAGAATAAAAGGATTCTATGAAATCAGGCCTCAATTTCCCTTCATTTGGGCAATACAACAGAGTTACAATGCACATCAGACTCAGTTCCTAAAGTCCACATATAAGATGAGCATTTCAGAGAGCCTAAATTGCCCTTGGAAATAACCTTAGGCATCACCTTATAGACTAACATGCTTTCTCTAAAAAAAACTTTAGCATAGCCACATTTTTCCTGCAGCTTTGGAATATATTGCTGTTTTGTCAGCACAGCTCCAGATGAAACCAACATTAAGTGGCCTTGTTGTACAAAATTTCTAGAACCCCCCTGTGTGGTGAAATGGACCGCGATGGTGCTGATGCTGAGCACAGAACATGCACTTCTCACCTCTGGTGCCCACTGACCAGAAATGACGGTAAAATCACTTACACAATTTACACTCTTTCTCCATCTCTTCTTTCCCACCTTCAGCAACATATGTAATTGAATTCTCATAATTTAGGTATATATAAAATAAAACTCCCTTCAACAGGAATTTGTAACCACAAAGCTTTAATGAACTGAAAAGGGGACCCCGCTCCTCAGGCTGTTACTGAGGCGACCGGTAGATGTGGCTGCAGGTATTGGCTCTGATATCCCTTTTCCCAATATGTACTCCACCACCCATCCTGGTATTTCAGTCTGTAAATACTGAAAAATATTTAAATTGGTATTGCAGATACAAAAAAATGTAAAACTAGTGTTGCAAGAATTTAAAAACTAGAGCCAAATAAGTAAGTTAGGAGTCTAGGGGGAACAGAACATGTGCGTTGCCTAGCAACATCACTTAACATTTATACTCTTATGTGCCAGTTTGATACAAATATGCTTTTAGAGAGCAGAAACATGCAGAATTCTATGGGCACCAAAGCATCACCATGCCCCCTAATAGGTCAATTTAGCTCTGTGTTTGAGGTTTATTTTTCTTTTTTTTGTACTTAATAGATTTATTTATTTATTTATTTATTTATTTATTTATTTATTTTGCAGTACAGGGGACGGAACCCAGGGTTATTCTACCTTCAAACTCCAACCCCAGCCGGGCGTGGTGGCGCATGCTTGTAATCCCCGCACTTGGGAGGCTGAGACAGGAGGATCACGCAGGTTCGAAGCCAGACACGCTGGCTTAAGAGACCCTGTTTCCAAATAAAAATATAAAGTAGGTCTGGGAGTATAGTCTGGAGGTAGAAGGGTTCCATCCCCAGTAACACACACACACACACACACACACACACACACACACACACACACACACAAAGTTCTTCATTGGATATGCCACAAACTACAACCCCAGCCTTATTTTTTATTCTTTATTTTGAAACTGGGTCTCACTGAGTTGCAAAGGGCCTCACAAAGTAGTAGCTGAGGCTGGCTGCGAATCCAGATCCTCCTGTCTCAGCCTCCCAAATGCTGGGATTACAAGCATGTACCACCATGCCCGGCTAGACTTAAGCTTTTCTAAAGACATTTCTTTTTTTTTTTCTTTCTTCTGAGACCTTTCTCTCTTAGCTCCAAAACGTGACAATTTGGGAGAGGGAGGAGGCCCAGCATAAAGTTTCAAGGTATATTAATAGAGCCCTCACACAGCGTCGTTTTCACATTTTTCTCCTTCTCGTGCACTAAGTCAGTTTTTATTAATTACCCTAACAAACTATAAACAGACCTCTTCTATCAATAGGCTAAGTGACCCACTGTTCATACGGTCTGAGATCTGTCAGGAGCCTGAGGTTCCTGCATGACTTTCCTCTCATCAAACACCTCCGACATCTTTGTGTATTGATTGCATCCTTGCTTGAGCAGACCTCTCGCAGCTTTGACAAGTGTGCTGCTTCAGCACAGAGCCGACAGAGGGCGGAAGAGGATACTCTTCTGTCACCCATAGGTTAATATGAGCGAGAGACTATAGCCCCATCTGTGATTTATTATACCATTAAAACACCCAAATAATAAAAGTGGGTGATTTTGTTTTTCTTCTCATCTGAAGCTTAAGCTCAGCTGGAGCCCTGAAATGTCTAAAATTCAGCTGCTGTTGACTGCACATAGATAACCATTAAAATGGTTGACTTCTCCTGTCCCCAGACTCTCAATTATCCAAGAGCTGCCTTTGTGTGTATAATCATTCCTAAGGAGACAGGTCTTTAAAATAAGTCTTTTCTAATAACTACTTGTGAATCAGACTATGGAGAATAGAGTCTGACACCAAGATATGATCATACAAGATAAAAGCACAGAGAACAGACATGGACAATCAAGGACAATCACCAAGATAATAAAAAGTTATAAATGGTGATGGGGAGAAAAGGGCTCCACACTGATGTAGTGAAGCACATATTCCTTTTCTTCTTAGAATTTCTCTTAAAAGGAAGAACATAGCTTTTTTTTATACCATGTGTGAACAAAATAAGATGTGCAAAGGGGAAGAAAGTTTCCATAAACCAGAGGTGGGGGTGCTTTATTAGAAGTCATTCTGTTTCTTTTCTGCTTGGTTTTAGTTTAAATTTTGACCCTGGGGAATTGCATACATGTGTGCAGTGATATCTTAATTCAATGTTTAGATTTTACATTCTCAATTCTGTCTTAAATGACTTTTGTGCTGATGAAATATGGGATAGGCAACTGTAAATACATTTTTTGGTTAAGATTAATGATCAGAGTATGCTTACATTTATCTAAGAATATTATGACATATTCAAAATGAACTAAATTTTAAGAGTCACTATCAGGTTTTATTTTAAATATTATCTGAATTGTATGCAAACCAATTCAAAACCAGAAACATATAAAGTTTTGGAATAAAGATGGGCAAGAGACATTGAATAAATTGTTTTAGAAGAGGATTTATTTAAATAAATACCACATGTGAATAAGGCTTAAATTCCTGAAATCTGTTTGGAGACAGTAAATGAAAAGTAATCAAAAAGCAGGAGCAATATTTATCTAAATCCCCACCCCTCTGCAGGTAAAAATTCTCTCTTTTCGTGTCTTGCTTTGCCACATATAATCTGTGGACACATAGACTCTTCTATATTAATTTATAACCATTTTGAGGGCAGCCTTCTACCCTGGTCATCTTGGGATTCTCTGTGTCTATAGAAATGCTTTTTAAATAAAAGTTTTCATAGAAGTTTGCTACAAATGATCTGCTTTGTGAAACTCAATCTTGCTTTTCCTCAGTTTCCTACTTACATTTTAAGTCTCTTTTCCTACATTTGATGCCTTAGATCCTTGTTATTTTGCCAGAGTCAGCACATGTGAGGAGCTCTGTGTATTCCACCAGAAGGAATATCATATTGTCTTTCTTTGTGTATCCTTCTGTATTCAATGTTATGGCATAGAACACAAGACAGTGCTTATATGGAAGTTGCCTAATCACTTATATGATTAATATAAAGCAGCTCATAGAAAGATCATATATACTGGGAAATTGAACCGAGGGGCATTCTACCTCTGAGTTGCACCTGCAGTCATATATATATATATATATATATATATATATATATATATATATATATATATGCATATGTGTGTGTGTGTGTGTGTGTGTGTGTGTGTGTGTGTGTATGATTTTTTGAAACAAGGTTTTGCTAAGTTGCTGAGACTAATCTTGAGCCTGCAATCCTCTTTAGCTTCCCAAGTACTGGGATTACAGGCAGGTACGACCAGACCTTGAAAAAAGTTTGTTTTCTCTCTTTCTCCATATATATAAATAAATATATATACATATATTTCTCTTTCCATATGTGTATATATATATATGTATATATGTATATATATATATAATATATATTTTTATTGTGGTACTGGGGATTGAACCCAAGGGCATTCTACCTCTGAGCTACATCCCGGCCCTATTTTTATTCTTTAAAAACAGGGTGTCACTAAATTGCAGACGCCCTCACTAAGTAGCTGAGGCTGGCTGTGAACCTGCAATCCTCCTGTCTTAGCTTCCCTAGTATTGGGATTATAACCATGTGCCACTATGCCCAGCTAGAAGTTATATTTTAAAAAATCATAAACATTTATAAAGTCCTCAATGGTTTCACATACTCCCTACTTAAATATTTGATTTTTAAGGCTTTCTAGGAAAGAAAATATTTTTAAAATTTTATCTTTTCACCTTGTTTAAAGAGTAACTAGACTTTAGTGAAGCAATAAACAAATTGAGTTTCTACCCTGTGAACAAACTGATCTAGGGAAGTGTAACTATGAAAAAAAGGATGTGGGATTATTCTTGTTTATAAGAAAATTAAATACATCCTGAAAAAAAATAAATTGTAAGGAAGTTATTGCAAAATAATAGCATACAGGTAAGAAAGATGGCAAGATCTGAGGCCCCAGACTCTCCATTGCCCAAGGAAACACAGATTGAGAAACCCTTGGGTCAGTTTCCTTTGTGAGAATATGGTTAGGGCTGCTGGTTGGCTGGCCAGGCCCATGTGACAGCAGCTGCTTTGAGGCTGGGAGGAGAATTGCTGGCACTGGACCCTTACAGTCACTTTCCCCAGCACAACACAGTCCAACCAGAAGAGAACTCCAGGCTTCCAGTTTCTCCTGAGGAGGAAAGAAAGAGAAGACTGAAACATGTTTAGCATGCAGTCTCTTAGGAGAGCTGCCCAAGGGATCAGCTTCACTCACAACTAAACTAAGCTTTGTCAGGAAAGGGTACCACTCTGGGGTCGCTGGAAAGAAGGTGACAGTTGGACGAGGAGGCACTCCTTTGCCACAGTCACTCAGCGTGGCTCAGCATGGAGTGAGCCAGAGAAAGCTCTCATTTTCCAGCTTTGTTCCGGGGAGGGAAGAGTGGAATCTGACTTGCTGAATTTTTGCAGGGACTGCTTCCAGCACTAGTTTCTGTCTCATCTGTCAGATCACTGATGGAGCCAGCATACTCTAGATGCTTGGGCTGCTGATAACAAAAGGGACCTGGGCAGTTGGGCAGTTTGACCTGCTCCATGATACCCAGGATATAGCAGCCCGAGGACAGTAGAGCTCAGCAGCCTCTCTCTCAGGGGAAAAGGAGAAGAGTGAAGTGTGCATCCAACATTCTGGCTTTGCAGGAGGCAAGGA